>NC_133241.1:7489285-8735000 GCF_048772165.1 Typha angustifolia | reverse complement strand
CTAGATTAGGGGCATTTTGGTCTGACAGGAGGGAATTATCCCTGGTATATTGTGCGATAGATAGAAATCCACGAGGCACATCGGCGGGCATAGGCGCATAGCAGAGAGAGGATGTTGGCGAAGGTGGACTCCCCGCTGGCGATCGGATTTCGCTCTGTTCCTTGCGGTTCGTCTCCTTCCCCGTTCATTTTCCCCGAACTCGTGAGTCTAATCCGTCGCATCTTCTGACCTTTGAGATACCACTCCTCGCAAGGTAGGTTGCCGCGTTTCGAGGTGCTTTTTCCCTCCCGACTCTGTTCCTCTCCCTCAGCACGTGGCAGGAGGCTGCCGCAGGTCGTCCTGGCATGGAAAGAGCTCGAGGTTTCTTGGAAGAGAGCTTTCGGATGGCAGACGGTATCCATCATTTGTTCTTCCTTTCTTACTTCCCGATCGCGATGATACTGTAGTAGAAACTCACGTATTTATGAGATTGCATTTTGCCAGGAATTGTCTTCATCGCACCACATTGTCGTCGAGAAACGATCTGCTTTTCACCCGGGTTTGTGCTGCTCCAGAGCACGCAGATTCATCGCTGGATCCACCCGGAAATCGTTACCATCCTTTTGAGGATATAGAAGAGTCGGTGGTCCTGGAAGATGGTGAGGTCGGGCGTCTCACGAATGCTGAAACTTCTAGAACCATAATCGAGGTAACTGTCCCCCCTCTGGAAATTCACGGTGGTTCTTGAGATCCCCAACCTTTGGCTTCCTTAAGAACATTGCAGCTTAATCCACATGAAAGATCCTCCTTTTACCATCTTGCTCAGCTAAAAGAATAAGAAAGAAAATGGAAGATCTTCTTTTTATCCTCTTCTGACCAAGAAAAGGATTTCGGAGTAGTACATCTTCATCTAGACCTTACAATTGTGGACCAAAAATATCGATCCATAGCTTGAGATACCAGGGTTTAGGCAAATTGACTTGTATGACTTCTAACAATGGTATATTCCTGTCAAGTGAGTGGCATTATCAGTAACTTGGCTGGCTGAGAACTTTGCTGCACCGGGGTTAGGACTGTTTGGTTTGTACATATATTTTCACATTGATGTATTGACAAACAACTGTATTTCCAAATATTGCACCTTATCTGAGAGTATATATGAACTTTTTCATTGTCTGCAGTAGAAGTGCATTATGAGATGATGCTGCTTTAATCTTCCTTTACTTATGAAGGTCCTTGCAACATGCAGGTGAATAACAAGGCGACATTAATATTTTCAGGTTTTGTAGACAATGCTGTCCATGAGAACATCATTTTGCCTGATCTGCCTTACTTAACTGACGAACATGGAGGTATTTCACAGAGTTAAATCATTCTTTAGCAAACTCAATCTCCGATAATTTCGTGTCATTTCTCGGGGACAATACTCTTATTTTTTCTCTTGAAGTTGCTATATGGCAATCTGGTCAGATATTTACTTTGATGTGAACAATGATGAAGGCCTTCTGCAATCTTTGATTGCTGACGATAAAATAGTGGTATTACTTTGTCAGATCCTTGTTTACATTTTTACCTCTATGATCTGATATTTTTACTGTTTCAGCTAATAGTTGCTGTTGGCGCAGCAAGTTATGATAGGCTTGGATAGTACAGAAATGCTTGCAGAGATGGAAGTATCGACATCTGATTATGATTTTGGTTTGGAAGAAATCTCAAGCGAGGAAAGTGACACTGATGATGACTATGGGGAGGTGAATAATCTGCCACAGTTTCTATTTTACTCATTTGGAGAATAAGACAGATGTTCTCGATAAATAACTTTTCTGGCAGGATGAGGTGATCATGCTTGAAGAGGAAGACGATGACCTTGTTTCTTCTGAAATGCTGACCAACTGGACAGACCTTGAAACTATGAACTCTTGCCATCCAATGGTTTTTGCTAAGAGAATTGCGGAGGTTTTAAGGACTTCCATATATCTGTCTTGCTAGGACATTACTGTTTTTACTTACTATAAAAATTACTGATCAGCAAACAGTGACAGAATAGTATATCACAGGACGTTACATCCACCCTAGCTTCCACAAAAATGTCCAAAAACTGTAGGAGTATTTTATGCTGCATTCCATGTGTCTTTACTTTCCTCTTTTTCCTTGCTCAGGCCGTTTCAGATGCTAATATGGATTGGATGGATCAGCCCTCTGCTAATATCATTGTACAAGGTCACTTAAGACCTACCTTTGTCAAAGAAAGCGCAATGGCCAAAAAACATCCATCAGATGGTAAGCACAAAGACCATGAAAACTTCGGAAAGTTTTGAAGGACAGTATTATGTCTTCTCCAAATTTAGTTCATATAGAGAGATTGAGGTTCATCAGATACTTTAATGTGCAGGGGAACCAGATAAAAATCAACCTATGCAAAGCGGAGCTTCATTTTACAAGCTGGAAATTATAAATATTCAGTTGATTTCTGCAAGTGGAAATCAGGTTCTTTTCCTTTATAATGTTCATTTATTTTCATGTTTATCATTTCCAGGTATAAGAACTTCTAAAGAATTGCGAAAATGCTAAGAAAATAGGATAAATATTCAATGTGATAATTTTCTTCATAGATGCTAATACAAAGAACATGGAAGGTCATCAGAAGTAACAAGGAGGGCTAGCAATATCTAATCAAGCATTTATAATAGGAAATTTTGTCACAGATAGGCTTACCAATGGTAATAGCACATGTTTCATTACTTATGTTTCTCGTTATGGAGGTTACTTCATGTCCTGCATATATGTGCTTTGGCTTTTTCATGTTACTGTATCTATGTTGTTCAACTGTTTATAAACTTTATTTCCTTTCAGTCAGAAGTGAAAATTCAAGATTTTCGGAAAGCTTGCCCAGATGTTATTGCACATTCTGCAGCAAATATTATATCACGCCTAAAAGCTGGCGGAGAGAAGATTATACAAGCCCTCAAAGTGCTTTGTTGGAGGAACAAGGGTATACAAGTAGAGGTATCATGTGATCATGTCTACCTTTTCAGTAAACACCCCTATTTTAGTTGTAATTCTGACTACCGTCATTTTTTCAGAATGAATAGTTATGTACTGGTTAACTCAACTGGCTAAACATGGACATTTTTGCCATCTAGAACATTTTAGATGTTGAAAAGATTGCACTCTCTTACTTTGAACTTAATTGGGAGCTGATCAATCAATTTGCATGTGTCTTCTATCAAAAACTAATTTTTTACACTGTTACCTGGGTCTTGCCAGTTTTTTGTTGGCATATATATCTGTTTATTATATTTGGAAGTGATCACTTCAATTGGGAATTTTCAATATTGATTATCAATATGAACTTTTTAGATCATGTCTAATATCGAGACCAGTAATTTTGGATGATGTCATCCATACACTAGCTTGCTACTTGAAAAGTTTGTCTCATATTTTTTATCTGTCTCCAACCTTTGGAAGTTTATTGATCTCTTCAATTGGAATTCTCAATTCCAATTGGGAACTAAATTAGTAAATTCTTTAAAGATGAGCACTGTTCTCTTGTTGTGGGAGTTCATTATTTACTACAAAGAAAATCTTACATCTGTCCTCCCTTGATGCTTTTTGGAATGATGTCCTTATTGGAAGTTAAAACTATTGACACAGTACTAACATTTCAATTTTTCAATAATAAGCTCTAACCCAAAGTACCTATTTCAAGGGGACTGCGGCTATTTAATGGGTCAATCTGTAGGCTCTTTGTATTAGCCAACATACTCTATTATGTCTTTTCTCAATAATTTTTATGTTAATAAACTGTATGCTCAGGTTGCTATCATTGCAAAGTTTCTACTCCTTCAAGTCTTAGACATTTTGAGATGAGAAAAATTGAGGTCAATGATTTAATGAGATGTATCTTCACAGATCAGAGTTCTTTAAGAGATTTAAGCATCTGCTTTCAAGTCTTGAAAGGTCCAGCTGTTTTTGAACCAACTTGCCTCAAACTATTGATAAATTTGTCATAAGTCATAACCACAAGATATGGTCTTACATATCAACCTCACATGATATTCTTCAGGAAGCAGCCGTCATTGGAGTGGATAGTCTTGGATTTGACTTGAGAGTTTGCTCAGGAACTCAAGTGCAAACGTTAAGGTTTGCTTTTAACACAAGGGTAAGTTAATGTATGTAGTATGTGGCTCCTCGAAATATTAAGTTTGTAGTTTCTTGTACTCAAGCATGTGTCTTCTATGTATCTCAATCATGTGCATCTTCTGGTCTTTTTTTATGATGGCGATGGAATCAACATAATTGGAAATATCGAAGACTCTAATAAGCTACTAATTTCTGAATAGATAACTTTGTTGACTACACAAGATACCTTGTTGCCTTGCTCCTCTATATTAGGTTGGACTCCACTCATCTTTTCTCGCATTTCAGGCTACGTCAGAGTTTGGTGCAGAAAGACAGCTTTATGATCTCCTGTTTCCAATACAAGTGAATATTTGAGACAAGGAATGAATATAAATTTTCAGATGACTGATCCTTCTAAGCCAGTTGTTATCTAATGTCTTTCTGGGGAGCCAGCGGAAATGCATCCCAGATAATCAATTAGTAGGTAGAATTTCCGGAGGTGAGCGGGTTGTTTCAAATTTATTTAATTAATAATAAGAATGTCGCTTTATTAATATGCACAAAACTAGCAGGAGTGGCACCAAGCTCATCAGAAAGAATGCCGAGTGATCTTCCCACCTCAATCAATCTCAGGACTCGCAGATTACTTTTATTCAATGTATACTAACATTATGTAAGTGCAGTCTTTAAGAAACCAATATACCAAATAGGTATGATGCTTCAGTGTGATATATTCTATGTCGCTTTCATTCTATCTAGAAATCATGTATTCAAATACTTGCAATTCATGTTTAAATTTCTTGACAGTCCAAAGACGAACCATCCTAGTCCTGGCTATGGTTCGTTTCTGATTTTCATGTGTGCTTTCCTTTTTTGTGAATGAATTACAGTTTGTCTCATCAATTGCTTATTCAGTGCATGGATCTATGTCTTCATTTGCATCCTTCAATATACTATTACACCCATTGCTAACTTATGAAAGATAGAACTTCTCGAGAGAGGGATGAGGGACACGCCAGAAGGAAGATAGAACTTCTCAAGATAGGGAAGAGGGACAACCATATACTTACGGCAGTAGGAATGGTTTTAGCCATTAAAACGGGCATTAATATTGAGTAATATTTTAGAACAAAATTAGGTATTAGACATCAAAAGCAGGTTAAAAGAGTAAAATGGTAATTTTAAATATCAAAATGGCTATTAATATTAGGTAATAAAAAAAAACTCGGCACAACTCAAAAGTAAATTGAATAATATTGAGATTTTTACATAATTATTAATAAAAACTTTTAAATTTTCATAATTGTCCCTACATTCTTCCAAGTATCCTAATTGCCACCAAAATTATTGTGTTTTCTTAAAAGAATCATTTCAATAGTTAAATCTAACTAATTATGATTAAAAATAAAAGGACGACTACACCTTTGTATAAAATATTTTAAATCGTTTAAAAGCTATTAGATATTATTTTATTTTATTTTTTGACAAAAGGCTATGAGATATTATACCCAATAACATAGTACAACAAAAAATAGTATTCCAAAAAATATAATATAATTATGATATTTTTAAGTTTTCAGTAACATTTATGTAAAAGAACCAGCACCACTTTATTATGTTACATCAGGTATAATTATAGCACCACTAAATTATCATATAATTAAACAAAATACTTTTCTAAACTGGTCTGAACCAGTTTCAAGAAATAAGTAGGCTAACGAGGTTTTGTAGTTTTATCATATCCAAGCGCCACCTGATAAATGCTTTGAACATATAAATAATTAAATACGCTCAGTGCTTCTACTGCTTCAACATCGTCAAGAAACAAAATGTGACTTTATTTATAACCAGTATCTATGGCACGATTACAGGCTGAGTAGGCAATCATTGAAGAATACCAACATTTCATTGAATAGAACTTCATTGGCCATGTAACCGCCACATCTGTGTTATCAACGTTAAAGTTGTCTACAAGATATTCTCAGTAAAAAGCTAATAACAAAGTAAAACAAAATATAAACAGCGAGTGTAACTTACAAGCTCAACAAACCTAGTAGCAAAAGGGACAACATGATATAAAATACAGGAGGGCCATGAAAGAGAAGACTCCTCTTTTTTTCTGCTAACAGGTATCCGACTGTAACCTCATGCTACAAGACATCTTCAGGCTTAGACCGCCAGACATTACTAGCTCAGATGCTCTTTCTCTGCTCCCTCAATTCACTGGGTATGATAGAAACAGAATCTACACAAAGCCCCCCCTTAGAATGCGTGCAATCTATTTGCTTCATTGAGTATCTCAACACCAACATTTCTGTACCATTAGCGACAAAGTCACCTACATGATATTCTATCCAATTCCCTCGCTTGTTGTTTCCATACGAATCATCTTTTTCAGGTTCATCCAAGCAGCATTCACGTGTCACTTGCTGACCATCAGAAGTGGAAAGCTCAAAGCGGACAGGCTTTATATCCCAACCATGGGTGTTCTCATAACTACAAAGACGGCGTCCAAGCCTCTTAAAGAACTTCCCAAGATGCAGCCTAAATAAAAGGCTATATACACCAGCAGGGAATGGAAATTTTACCATTCCATCAACTTCAAACCACCATATCTGCTGTAGAAATGCCACAATGTGGAACCTGCAAAGATTTAACTAGTTTAGCTTGATGGAGTAATCTTTGAAGCAAGTGATCAGAATAGTTAGTAGCTATTAGTAAATATAAAACTGTGTGATTTAGAAGTTGATGCATCACTCCTATGTCAGCTGAACCATCTAATAGGAAGATAGTTAGCCTTTCTTATAAAATTTGTGGGCCAATTAGTTACCTTCAAAACAAAACCCTAACAAAGTTTTCCTTCTCTTTCTCCACCTTTCTTTTCATTCTAACAAGGATGTGCTGCACGATGGAGCAATAGATGAGGAGTCTGGAGATTTCTAGCCATTAATCACCATTTCTACCTGAGTTGTCAAGCGGAGACCAGAAAGGATTTTTTAGCATAAGATTGTCTCCATTGCTACTACTGCAAGTGGATCAACAGGAACAAAGGTACAATCAAGAGTGACCAATGGGTGAAGTGGAATCACTGAGGCTATCCAGTTATAAGCAACAGGTGAAGCTCGAGAATTATATATCAAACCTACAAAGAAGAAGACTGTAGAAACAGAGAGGTGAATTTGAGCTATATATTAAGTCAAGCTCGAGCCATATTGGTTTTAGAGCTAGCCTAGCTCAATCCAGTCCTATCTGAGCTCCTCTCAAGCTCAAAGTGAGTTGAGCAGTGAGCACTGCTTCCACCAGTTTCAATTTGGGCTTACCTGACCTGACCTAACCTTTGTTTACACCTCAATAATATGATGTGATATTTTAAAGAAGTGAAATAAGATAGACTTCGGTCTATTCTGTATAAGATCTAGATTTATATTTGAAACTTCAACAAGGAGGATAGATTGAATATCTCCAAATGAATCAAATCTAAGAAAGAGAAGGAATTTATTGCTGAACTTATCCGCCAGAACAAAAATGCTCTATGAATATACAAAAGACATATTTAAGAAGAAGAATGAGTAGAAGAGGAATAAGAGAATAAAGATATCAAGTGAAATAAGATTCCATGCAATTCTCATAAACTTTTTGGAGTTCATCACTTCCATAATCTCTAATACAGACACAAAAGCAATCCTTAAACTGTGTTTTTGAATTGTTTACATATAACCATCCGAGGAAATTATTTAATATTATTGGATCCATAGAGTACTCAGAAACACGCTAAAAAAAATCTAATATAACTCCAATATGTAAAAAATTATTCACTTCGAATTTTGAAAATGAATATATCCTAACAAATGAATAAAAATTGATCCTACTGATTAAGATCTCTAAGCATGTATATCCAACCACATCCAGCTGCTCCTTACTCTTATGCAGAATGAGTTCCATTATATATGCTTAATATAGAATATATACATCATTCTTATGGTTCTTCAGTCAATGTTGATCCTGTTTTTCCATGATCCACTGATCCACCAGAAAATTTAACCACACCAATCTCCTGTACCTACCCAGCCTCCTCTTTTCACCCTTTAAATTAAATCTTCTTAAGAAGACATAGTTGTAATAGGTTAGAAGCTTATTTTCAAATCTCTCATATTAGCTCCCACTTAAATGATAACTTTTATCTACCCAATTATTTGGAGGTCCTAACTATTGAGGCATCATCAAAATTTAGCAATGACAGATAGGGTTAGAAAAATAACTTCAAATTAAAATAGATAAGCTAAACTCGCACTCCTTACCTACCTGGGGGAAAGGGTATTGATAAAGTTGCTTGAATTCCTAAATTAATTATTAATGGAGTGAAACGTCAAAAGGTGACCGTGATAATAAGATTAATATCAACCCCCAAGATGATATTGAATGAATTAGTAAGCTTACTATTCAATAGATACCCCCACCCCCCACCCCCAACCATAAAAGTTACAAATGCTGCATCTGATGATGATAATAACTACCAATCACTGGGATGCAAGTTTCAATAAGAGCTGCTGGGAAGAGGAATCAAACAAGCAAAAAGAGAATGGCATCTAGAAAGGAAGACATGGTAATAGAATTGGGAAAGAAGCAAGAAATTTGGGAGGAGGAGGATTGTAGTGAGGTATACCTAGACTCCTCGGTAGGAATCCAAGTCCAGTATCTACGGTCCTCGATCCCCGTTATACACATGGCCTTGGCGGAGATCGACATGCAAACTCGTCCGGTGACTCTGTTGAGCCAGACTGCCTGCAGTAACAGTCAGTAAGAGTAAGATAAGGAAGAAAGGGGTGGATGCGGAAGAGGAGGGGAACAGGAGGCATAGATGTCCCTCTCCTTCTTTTCTTTTTCCTCAAATATTTACCTTGGTGCCATCGTCAAAGTGGACGGGGCGAGAGAGGAAGGCGAAGATGTCTTTTTTCTTGGCCAGGTGCCGGTAGCTCTCCGGGGGGAGCAGGGCCAAGATGTCGTGGTAATTTGGAGGCAGCTTGAACTCCCACACCGAGTCGGAGGAGGCGGCACCGCGGAAGGCACGGTTAAGGCGCGCGAGATTGCAGATCTCGGGAGGGGTCAGGTACATGAATACGCATGCCACGCAGCTCTCCGGTATATCGCCCAGTCTGGGCCCAACGCCTTCGCCTGATCCATCCGTCAGGTTAGAGAGGGTTTGCCCCATCTCTGCCTCGATCGATCAATCGATCTTACCCTCCCTTGTTTCAATCGAGCGATTGCAACCGAGCTACTAGTCGGCTACCTCCCTATCTAATAGATCTGCCCATCCCTACTCCTACTCCTCCTAACTTCTTGTACGTCTCCTCTTCCTCCCTCCCTGTTGGGCTCTGTCAATGAACAAGATTTGATTCTTACGGTCTTACTCTTTGCCTCAAAGGATTTGTATTGCAGCCTCTCTTTTCCTTCCCTTCTTTAATCGTCGTCCAAGTCTAATAAAAACAATAATGTCAAACTGGAATCTCCTCCGACCGCATGATAGTCTTTTACCTGCCGCCTCCTGGTGACATCTGATTAAGCACGAAGAAGCACGGGCAAAAGGGAGGGGGGACAGTCTTTGAGTAGAAAACATTATTATTTAATTAATAAATCAACAGCACATGGGAGAGTTAGAAATTGTAAATGCAACACGTCGCTTAAAAAAAATAATAATAACAACGAACGATTGAGAGGGGGTTAGCATGGAAGACTGCAGTCCCCTTCCACGATAGTTGGGCCAGTTGGCAAACAGCACTCCCAATTGAAGTTGTGAAGCGTTTTACAGCACTCAGTAATCACGGCGATTCCCCCGAACGCAGACTGAACTGCTATTTCTCATTATGGACTGAGATTGCATCTCGGAGGCACCGAATATTGCTATGCCTAGAACTCCGAGGCAGTAGTACCTTTGCGTTTTACTTAGTAGCCTAGTACTTAGGAAAATAGTTAATTACAGATGCACTCCCTGAATTTTACTTAGTAGTTTTTAAGATTCTAAATTTTTATAGGTTATAATATCCTTATCAAATTTTGAATCTAAGTAAAAAATCAAACTACAGTAACGAAATATACCAAATAATTATTATACCCTAATTAATATCTCATAATATTATTATTTTTTAAAATAAATAAATTAATAATTACCCTCAAATAACTTAACTTCTCTGCTCTCTTCACTCGTCTTCTACGCATCGGGCACCGGCGGCATTCTATTCGCTGGAGGTGATCCAGTCAACGGCAGCGGCGGGTTGAAGGACGACAAGGACCTCCGCGCCGGTGCCGCCCTCTGCGTCCGCGCGCCCTCCGGGAGCTTGGCCACTGCCTCCAGGATGCTACGGCGTGCGGCCCAACGTCGCCGAGGGCCGCCGCCGCCTCGTCCGCGCCAATGCCCGCCAGCTCGCCACCGCCTCCCCGTCCCACGCGGCGTGCCCCCCCTCCTGCTCCCTCCTCACGTTTCAATGCATTTTAGATAACTCAACAGTTCCACAACCAGATCAATTTTAGGAAGAATCCCAATTCAAATAAGATAGCATTAGCAAAATCCAGTAAACCAAATTGCTTTTATGACCAAATCAAGTGGCCACGAACATGAAATTTTGATTTTTTTTTTTTTTTTTTTTTTTTTTTTTGTTTTTGGGGGCGGGGGTGGGGGATGTGAGATATATATATATATATATATGTATATGTTTTTGGGCACACAGAAATTAAGGCACCGCTGCGTTTACTTCACGACATGCACCGTCCTATTCTTGCAATTGTGTGCTTGCAATTTATACATATCCCCTGATGTATGCCAATCCAATCGTGATATTTGTTCATCAATTTGCTAAATGTGTTAACATGCCTCTGCAAGCTCAATTGTGCAGAATTCACATTAAGCTTGGATTTAAAGAAATAGAATCAGGAAAAAGAAAAAAATCAACAGCTTAGTGAAGACATTGTCGAGTTGATAATGACCGCAGTTAAATCTAATGGAAAGAAAAAACTTAGAAGTGACCCAATCACGAATAAATTTTTAGTCATTTTCAACATGATTTTTGTACGAGTGAAAAACACTAGATTGGTATGAATAGACTTAATTTTTCTATCAAATAAAGGTTCTACATGTGACTGAAAGCAGATGAAAACTTGTTCTGCATCAAACTTGTAGGAAAATGGAAACAATCAAGTGAACCTACTGAAATCATCAATGAATAAATGAGACATAATAATAAAACTCATTATTTGAAAAAATTGGAGCAGGTCCCTGGGATACAAGGAAGGACAAGTATAAAGAGAAAGTCGACTTTTTGGTTGACGATAGGCAGAGCATGAAGTCATTTCTTTATTGCTGGTGACTGGAAGGTGGAACTTGGAAAGAACTTGACGAACAATACGAAATGTTTTAAGTGACCCAATCGACAGTGCCGATCATTCACCAAAGGACGTTCACCCACAGGCTAATAAACTCATGCTCTTATTAGAAGATGAACAAAATGGGTTACAACCCATTTCTGGTTGACACGCGATGGTGGATTTGCTCGGAAATGTAGATCCTTAACAAAATAATAATAATAATAATAATAATAAGATGGGTGAAATTCAACTATGAACTTTATTGTCATGAGTAAATTTGTTAATAGAGATAAGAATTTTGGTAATACAAAGAAGATGTAGCATATTGTGAAGAAGAAAATGAGTAAAATAAGTAGAAATTTTTAATGTCCGACGTTGTGTATTATCAAATTATATATACATATCATTGTGGACTTTAAATGGTTCTTTCCCGTTATATGGTTTTGCACCAAAGTTGACATTGTGAATGTTTGAGGTAAGATGATGTATAATGGCCGAATCTGGGACCAATACAAACCATTATTTGATTGTGTAGAAGTAAGAGAAGGCTCCGTGCTTTCCATTTGATTCTCCCTGGAATGAGTTAACAAACCTTTAAATAACAATTTAAAGCTACATTCTCAGCCTTACTGCAAAGTTGGTTCATGTCCTCTCCCATGAGAGTGATGATTCATCTTGTTTGAATACTTTCGTATTGCCATACTAGTAGAAAATGAGAGGTCAACAACCACTTTGATGGAGCTCAATTCTTTGCTCCTATGTAAGCATCAAACCATCCAATTCTTGAATGATTAAAGGATCCACTCTTGTTGTCACAGATGTGACGAAGGGATCATCATGTCATATTCTTACCATAATCCAGCAGGTGAAAATGAGACAAATTCAAAATCATCCGAAGGCTTACAAATGAATGCGAGTGTGTTCGTGAGGTCTTTAATTCAGTTTATAATAATAATTTGCTATAGATGATCCAGCTTTCTTCAAAGTTGATAGTTGGTAATGAAGCTGCATAATTTGAGCACGAGATTGCGCACGAAGTGAACGCACATTCAAGCGCAAGCCAAACTTAATGAGAGGTGATACAATCAACCATTGTTTTTATAATTAGTCTTTGGAAGCATAATTAGTGTGCTAATGTTATTTTAGATAAGGAAGACATAAGTATGCTCAAGATAACTTGATGTTGTTGGCACCAAGGTAGATAGTCTGAAATGACTTCCTGATCAGGGCCAGCAAAATTTGGAAATGTTAGACTAGTAAACTAAGATGGGCACGGATAAGATCCATCCATGAAGCCAAAGAGTTGTTCTTTCAGGAATGAAAGATTTTAGGCTTCCACAAGAGATAATTATCTCTTATAAGCTTAATGGCTACCAAATGATGAAAAAATTACTAACACTTGGAATTGAACTGGAAATAGAAGAATTCATAATTGGTTGGCTTTGTGTTGGTGGAAGGAGCTGAGGGTGTTGTGAGGGAGGCCATTGATTTAGGATGATACTAGTCTCTAAGGCTCTAATACTACATAGAATATTAGAAACACTCAAGGATTTTAGAATTCTATTTGCCTTCCACACCTTCTCGTACGTGTACAAAGGCTAGCATAATATAAAGAATGGCGGTACAATAGTTCTGCTATTATTTCCTATATATATAGTATAATTGAAATTCATTTCTATATATCGTAGGATGATTGGGATTTACTTTTTATATGTACAACTGGCTTAATATGCATGATTGAGAGGATTGCAGTAGCCAAGGACTGATGTTTGTTTCATACCATGTATCATCCATGCTCCTAATTGTGTGCTTCAGATTTAGGCATATTCTGTCGTGCATATCAATCGTGGCAATTACTTTGCTTTTCATAGATGAATTGCCAATATGGGTCAACTTAGAGGGGTTTGTTTTTCGTTACCTGATCATTCTCTTGAGTAGATCCATGCCACTTATCTGTTGTATAATAGTGTCAAAATAGACGAGTAGCGGGAGCTAAACTCAACCAGAACTCGGCTTAATTTAGCTCAAGCTGAGACAAACCTGAATTAGAACTGGCTCACTTAGACTCTGCTCATGCTGCATAGGAGATGAGATGGTGTCGGAGGTGATTGTTTGGTCTAACTCAAATATCTCTCAATTTTTCCTTGTAAGTTCGTGTATCCTATCCCGCTTCTTTCAATTAACGGTGCCTTGTACTGCAGATATAGGATTACGTTCGTAGAACGAGTTCTAAGGTATCTATAGAGAGTCATCACTAGAGATGCCAACTGTTGATGTAAGCTCCAAATAGTTCTATGGTGAAGGATAAGATGACCGTGACAAACGAAGTCCTGATATTACGATAATCAATAAGTAACTTGGTATTCTTTGATTCCGTGTCAAGCCTTTGTTCAGTATGATGAGAGTCATGCCATAGCGATGATCTTTTGGTTGTAAGTTGGAACCCAAAGACATCTATCTCACTGGGATTTGCTGGAATCGACGCTACCTATCAGCACAAGACATATGCAGAGACCATCAGGAAGACTATGGGAAAACCTGCTGTATCGAGTTAGATCAAGATTCAATGTCGTGTGAAGTCATTTCCACTTAGCTTACTAGCAGCAAATATCTTACGTTCTGTTCAAAGTAGTACACATTTTGTCAGGTATCATTATCATCATTGTTATTCAAGGTATGGTATTGAAATTTGTTGGATGTAATGAGGGCACCACCACACTAGCTGCGATTCATGTAACAACCGGCGTATATCGGGACCGATCATCCTCCATCTGTGATTTGCGCTGTAGGGCAGGGCCACGGTAGTTTCTCTATTGCCTATTTTCACACTTCCATATTTGTTAACATATTTTTGGTGACTTATGGGGTGATAATTGATAAACCTGCTTCTTTGTCATCCTTCAGTATTAGGTGGTAGAGAATGGTCTTTGTTCAAACTAAGAAGCCCATCTTTCAAATGCATTTGCTGATCCAGATTACAGATTTAGGGTGCATATATAATATAAGAGAGAACTAATCTAAAACCTCGCCAACAACGTTATTTTAGATGATATTGTATTTGGCTTTTGCACTTGGGCTGTGGCCTGTGGCAATAGGAAATACATTGCCCAGAGTATCAGAAATTCAGACCTGTTGGTGGACCAGTTAGAGAGATCATTTCTCGGGTTCGGATCTTCTACTAGGCATGGGAAGATCCGATTGCCTGCAAAGTGGACAGAGATGAATGGCCACCGGTCCTCTTCTTTTCTCCCCCTTACATGATTTGTTTTACTTTTTTCAAAGAGAATTGGCAAAATGAGCTCCTCCCTAGACTTATAAACTGAATCGAAGAACGGTGTCCATTCCTCAAAGCTGGCCGCATCAGCATCTCTATCTCTCCCTACATGTCGACGATGTCATCTTCCTCGTTTCTTCTTCGCCGGCGTCCGCTTTATCAGCACAAAACACCTAGAAAACCCGAACCTCGACAAGTGGAGCTCTAGACATGATATGGGCACAAGGCAAATCTATTACAAATCAGCGAGCGATTCCCTCGGTAACATCCCTTCTATGTAAAATTCTCTTTTTCTCAAAACAGAGTAACACACCCGCTTCCTAATTCTTCTCCGGTGTGGGGAGTAGGACTCAAAGGACTTTGGTCGCGGCGCATAGGGAAGGAGCCACTGTGATGGACTGGTGGGTGTCCCGTGTGCGGCTACCACTACTTCATTGGTGGGGCCAAGTGAGCGGGGAGAGAGAGCAGAAGGAGAAGATTATTGTGGTGGGGATCGATGTCCGAGTTCCGTTGGTGGGGAGCCACGGGAATGGGAGGTTGAAGGCGGCGGCGGGAGGCTGGGAGACGCTCGGTGAGAGGGTAAGTGAGAGGGTAAAGGTTTAGTTGACGGAGATGCTGACGTGGCAAAACCCGAAGAGGAACGCTGACGTGGCAAGATTTTTTTATTTTTTATTTTTTGTCGGAACTGTTAATTCTTATCTTTTTATTTTTCAGAGGAACTTATTAGTTGGCCAATTATTTTCGAAAAGATGAAAAGGTGTGCAGTGTTTGAATTAAGGACCATGGTTTCGATCCACGCCACACGCGGAAAACTTGTAAACTGTGGTATGGGACCGAGGGGACGACGTCGACCAAAGCAGCATTAAGGAAGAAGTGGAGGTTTACAGATGATGAGGACATGGACGTGGAGGAGGCGAACACGTCAGTTTAATCGGCCCAAGTAGCTTTTCTCTCAATTCTGTGGACTTCTTGACAAATGGATTGGATTTGGCGTTACAAAACCATGGGCAGTTTCCCGCAGCAGTTTTTCTATGGCCTAGGATGGAACCCAAAAGTGGTTTTGTAGGCCCCACAGCACAAGGTCATCATAAATCAAACAAGGAGAGGAGACCATTCAGAGGCGCCCTGGCCGCTCTTCTCTCGCTCTCTCTCTCTCTCTCTCTCTCTCTCTCTCTCTCTCTCTCTCTCTCTCGTCTAGCGAAACTATCAAACCAAAGACGGAAACCATTTTTTTAAAGTATCTCTCCCTCTCTCTACTTCTCTGTAGGAAGCAAACCACAGAAAACCGCCATCTTGACACCTAAAAACCGGCGGCACCACCACAGGTCCATCCCACGGAGAGGAGAAGAAAATACCGCAGAAAGGAATAAATAAAATGAAATTGGTTCGTTCCCCCTGGTTTTGATATGTTTACTTTTATGACCTTATTAAGCTGCCATCCATCCCCATTAATCTTCTGAGGGGAATATCTACGCCTCTTTCTTCTTCAATTGTTGCAAGGGCAGAAAAGATCAGTGAGCATGGAAGGAAACAATGGAATGTCCGGAGGGATGCGACCGACCAGCATGAGCTCAGCCGGAATGCTAGGGCTAGAGATGCCGCTCCACCATCCCCAGCAGCAACAGCAGCAACAACAACAACAACACCAACACAACCACAACCACATGTTAGCTTTCCCGCCCCAACCGCTCGTCCCAGAACATCACTCCATGAGGCAACAACCCTCGTACTCCCACTACGGAGTCAAGAGAGGGCACCAGCAGCATCAACAACAGCCCGCCATGAGCTCCGAGGACGAGCCCGGATTTGGAGATGACGGCGGCGACGGGGCCAAGCTTTTGTCGCCGTCGCAGTCACCCTGGACGAGGATGAAATGGACGGACAACATGGTCCGCCTCCTCATCTCAGTCGTCTACTGCGTCGGGGATGACGGCGGAGGTACCGCAGCCTCTGGGGAAGGGGAGCAGCAAGTGCACCACCCCTCGTCGGCGGCGGGGAGGGGAAGGAAGGGAGGCGGAGGGGGGGCGGCGGCGTCGCTGCTGCAGAAGAAGGGTAAGTGGAAGTCGGTGTCGAGGGCGATGATGGAGAAGGGTTTCTACGTGTCGCCACAGCAGTGCGAGGACAAGTTCAATGACTTAAACAAGCGGTACAAGAGGGTAAACGAGCTGTTGGGGAAAGGGACGGCGTGCCGAGTGGTGGAGAACCAGGCCCTCCTCGACACCATGGACCATCTCTCCCCTAAGGCCAAGGAAGAGGCCCGCAAGCTCCTCAACTCAAAGCACCTCTTCTTCCGCGAAATGTGCGCCTACCACAACGCCGGCGCGCCCACTCTCCCGTCCTCGGTGCCGCCGGATCCGCAGCCCTGCTTCGCCCACCCGCCCAGCCGGGTAGAACCGGCGGCGGCCACGGGGAAGGGATCCGGACCTGTAGCACCCTCGGCTTCTACAACTGCCGCCGTCGCCGTGGATCAGATGGAGCATGCGATGGGAGCTGATAAAGAAGAGGACGAGGATGACGACGATGACGATGTAAGCAGTGAGGACGATGACGATGATGATGGCGATGATGAAGACGAGTACGATGACGACGGTGATGATCAGGATGACGTCGGCAACAACAAGCAGCACCGCCACCACTACCACCAGCAGCAGCAGAAGCGAGAGGATCAGCAGGTGGACGGGGAGAGTGGCGGGAAGAGGGCGAAGAGGACCTCGCAGCTGCTGTTTCCGACTTCGGCCTCTCCCCCACTTTCTCTGTCATTGTCGTCGCCTGTCTCGGCTACTTCCATTCATCAACTGAGCGGGGAGTTGATGGCTATGAGCGCCGGGGTGGGGGGAGAGCAGCAACAAAGTCAGATGAAGCAGTGGCTGCGGAGGAAGGAGACGGAGCTGGAGGAACAGAGCGTGGAGTACCAATGCCGGGCATTCCAGTTGGAGCGGCAGAGATTCAAGTGGCTCCGGTTCAGCACCAAGAAGGAGCGTGAGATGGAGCGCATGAAGCTTCGAAACGACAGACTCCGGCTGGAGAACGAGCGGATGCTCCTCCTCCTCCGTCAGAAGGAGCTTGAACTCGCCACCAGCAACGGTGATCAGTCGAAGAACAACAACAACAACAGCAACAACATTAATGCGAACCCCAAGCGCCCCGCAGAACACCACCTCAACCCAAACGATCATGATCAACCTTACGCTGCCGCCTGAATATTATTCCGGATCGAGCGCGGCGCCAATGCTTCATTTTTCCTTCATCTTCTTCTTCTTTTCTTTGTATTTTGTTGCACATGCATCTACGGTTTTCCTGCGTGCTTTAGATCGATGGTATGTTTCGCATTGTCCAAAAATATCTCTAAATACAAATTGATCACATGTTAGTTGTGTGTCGCTTTTCTCTTTTATGGCCAATCGTTATTGACAAGTCAGCACTTGACCTTGGTCAATAAGTCTCTCCCCATGCCCATCTGCGAATGGCTCCTAGTCAACTTGCCCGTTATATTTCGACCCTGAGCTATGGCTTCGGAGCCGGGCTAACCAAGCGAGGAGCTGCCGAACTCAACAGGCTTCTGTGGCTCGAGGGAGAAAGGGCTTTTACAAAAACTACCAAGCTCATCCAGGCGAATGAATGTGTTAGAGAGGGTAATTCCGGTTCAAGAATACTTTGTTTGGGGGAGTTCTTGGTCTTGGGAGATCCAATCCCACCTTTCAAGGATTTAGAAGGGCATTGATATTTTTGTTGTCTCTCATATGGATGATGGATATCATATGTTCAGAGTTTAATGGGCAGATCTTCCGTTTGATTCGGTGGAAAGATGACTTCTTTCCTCGTTCGTTGTTGAAAGTTGAGGGTCGATGATATGTTTACTCAAAAATGAACTTGGTTTGTCAGGAATGAATTGAGAGTCAAACTGTAGAATATAAAATATAAAAATTATTATTATTTAATAATTTAAAATTTTAGAATAATTTGTGAATTAACGTATTATCAAATTAGATGTACTTTGGTTTAAATCTTGTCTTATTAATCTTTATTTAAAAATATAAAATTTCACCTATTTTAAATTAAAAATTCACCTTTTGGGTTAAGAAAAATATCTCAATTCAGAAATGAAGGAGAGTATAAGAATTTAAAATATAAAAAATAGTTTTCTAATTCAAGTCTTGTTATATCATTTTTTTTAAATTAAATTTACCTTTTGAGCTTATTAAGATATCACCGTACAAAAATGAGGAAGAGTATTAAGTATGAAAAACAAACTAGTGAGTTAGCAAAAGAATTTGGATTAGGCTAAAAGAGAACAATAGACACCAATTTGTGTCTATAAGAATTTTTCATGTGTCTATTTTGCATGTTGAGTTATTTAACATAGTGATAAGGCAAATACTTTGCCACCCTTGACTATTGAGAATCACCCTCAGTAGCGCAATTGTTGTAAGCGGAGGCACCTAGAGGATGGATAGGGATATGCTTGTTGTTGATGAATTGACGCTGAAAGCTGGGCAGAAGGTGTTTGGATTATGATAGGTGATTTATAAAATAGGATAGCGGAAACGAATCCCTAATCAAATACTGAGAATCCTAATGGAATAGTAAAAGATAAATCCAATTTAATTAGAAAAAAATATAAATAAGATGCTTATAATAGAGAAATCCTAGAGATTAAATCCACTCTTGGGGTTCTCGAGGCTCAACGAGCTAAGTTTCATGATCGAATTATTGACTTTTGAGGTTGCTGAGCATCTGGTGTTATCTCTGATTCTGATAATATTTTGCTTAATGCCTTGTATGATCGTTATTCTTCTGTTAAGCCGAATGGTGGCAAGAGTTTAGGCTTAGATGGGTTATTGATAGTGATTTAAATTCTCGCTTCTTTTATCTCTCTGCTACTATCGAAAAAGACATAATTATACATTTGTTCTTCATAAAGCTAATGGGGTTTTGCTTGATGATCCTATGTTAATTGCCAATGAGTTTTAAAATGATTTTATAACTGTTTGTGGGGGCATGGATTTGAATGTTAATGGTTTGGATACGGCTTTGGGTCGGCCTCTTCTCCCTACTACTTTGGAGAAAGGGGAGGCTGTGAGTGCCTCGCCCCTCGTGCGCCAGGTGACCATGTAAAAGATTAGGATTTCTGCTTGGGGGGTATGCCTTGGGGTAAAACCCCGGGGCTCAATGGGTTTCAAATGGAGGTTTACATGTATATTGATCATGATCAAGGCTGAGAGGCCCTGCCGAACTAAATATGTTTTGCTTGCTTGGGCGTAGTATGTCTTTAAATTCCTAAATATCTCTATCTGGGCAAAAGAAATTTGAGCCTCGTCGGCCTTGGCAATTGAATCGTCCTGGGCCTCTTCCATTAGGGTCCTCTCCAGTATTATAATATCTCGGTGAGACTGTACGACCCATCTTATGAGTAAGAGAGAGAGAGAGACGAGATAAATAGATCGCATGGTGGATGAACTAACATTCCATGATAGTACATAGATAGATTAATTCTCTTGTCCATATATCATGCTTATCCTTGAACCAAAAATAGACGCTATTTTGGTCAGAACTCGTCAAAAATTCTCTCTTTTTTTTTGGTCGAAAAGTTTATGTTTTTCACTTTCTTACGAGACTGTCTTTTCAGTTGCCCTGAACAGTCTACATCTTTCTCCTTCCCACATTCTATTTTGATATTTGGAGAAACTAATAAGACGCCATGATAGTACTTAGGTGAAATGAGCGTAAGATATCAATAACAGGTCCTGGGCAATCCTGGATAGGAAAACAAGTCATGACAACCAAAATCTCTGACTCACCTAGGCATAATTAGAAGACTATACAATTAGGCAAAACGCAATTTTTTTTTTTAATTTGTAATTAGAGGTAGTTGGGCAAAGCAGAAATCTGCCCCTGCGCCATAACGATGTGCAGCAGAATAAACATCTGAGCTACTGCTCACTGGTCGGTTATCTCTGTCAGTGGCATCAACACCACACATAATGGATGAAAGAAAAAGAAAGAGAAAATCAATTAGGCTGCACATATGCTATCAAAAACACATATCTAGCTGTAAATTGATATACCAAATCAGTACAGATATTCAGATCACACTGGCGGTGGGGGCAAATCCAAGAGAAGCCAAAATCCAACGCAGTCTTCTGAATCTAAACTCTCCTGGACAGCAAGAAAATGCAGACCTCCGCATGCCTTCTTTGCGGCTTCCCATGCTTCTGCTTCCTGAGTGGTTGCAGCATTTTTCTTGTAGGTAGCATAAATATACCTAGTAGATACCCCAACTGATAAAATCAAGCAACCCCTGCTGGTGTCTACTTCTACAGAAGAAACCTCCAAACCATTCATCCAAGCTGTTCATGACAGAATAATAACCTTTATTAGGTTAAAACACCTCCATAGAAGATCAGCAATTGTATACAGCTTAATATCTTATGATCACTACAATTGTTGTCATATTTATGTTGATAAATATGCATGCTATAATAATTTGTTACTTTTTTAAAAGGAGATCCAAGCTGTTTATGACAAAATAATAACCTTTATTAGGTTACAACACCTCGATAGAAGATCAGCAGCTGTATACAGCTTAATATCTTCTGATCACTGCAATTGTTATCATATTTATGTTGATAAATATGTATAATTTGTTCCTTCTTTAAAAGGAGATCTAACACATCCCTTTGGAGCGCAAAAGTAGACGGGAATAGCCAGAACTTCATTAAATTGAAATCTAACACATCCAATAATGATGAAGCATACACAAACATAAAAGTGAAAATACTTTTGATGCAAGGAGCGGATAACACAGAGTACCTGCTAGAGGTTTAGCACGCGAAGATGCAACAGCAAGTCCAGGGACTAATGTCTTGTCATCAAACTCAAACCCCAGAAGGTCTAAATCCAAACTCCCACCAAAGGCATATCTTGTTTCTAATGATGACAACTCCTCCTTAACAGCTGCAAAATAGGAAAAAGAAATTAATTGCTTAGAGAAACAACATAAAGGGCACCATCAATATTATCATTACAGCATGAAAGGGACTAACGTCCTGTGCAAATTTTCTTTTTAAATGAGTAGTTACCTGAAAAAGGCAACTGGACAAAAGCCCATTTCTCCCCAAAGAGGTTGTCAGGAAGATCCATGGGGAATGGATTATCCAATGCTAAAAGGGGCTTTGATCCTTGTTGGAAACCAGGATGTTGGGTGTATACGGTCTCGTACCGCTCCTCTAGCCATAGAAGCAATGATATACACTATAGATCAGAAAATTATAATTAGAACTACAAATGGTATGGATGTTCAAGATTAGGAGAGCAGTTTATTGAAGGATTGTCCAAACATTATTGAAGACCTAAAATACAGAACTTACGGCAAAGAGAGCAACATTCTCTTCATCTTGGCACTGACTGCCCTAACGATTTATATGTCTCAGATTTCCAGTTTCCATTTATTCTTGTTTGGCAAGATTGGAACTACAAAGCCAATGTTTAGTGAGTGTTATATTTCTTACTTGGTGCATATCTTGTTGTCCCATGAATGTTTTTTTTCCCTTGCTAGAGATTTTGATCGGAAGGACGAGCCTACGGACCGCTTCTGCAACTGGATAACCCACCCTGCCTTCCCCAGCTGGATATCTTATTTGCATATTCTTTTGATCCAATTTTTTTCCTCCGTAACATTTGGGAAAAGATGAGACAATTATTCTTTCTTTTTTATTTCTGTTATTCTTGTTCTTTTCATGGTATGAAGAAATTCAATAAAATAAATAAATAAAAAGTGCAACTTCCTACAACAAGCGGTATCGGAGTTGTGCACAACAATTGCCTATGAGCTTCATTATATGTATGTATATGGCTTCCACTTTCACTGGATATAAACGGTGGATATAGGATAATGCTCCCTTTCAATGGTTATGAGAGTATTATTAGTATGGCACATACGAAGCAACTACAAGGGACACAGATGAGTGAGAGACAGGGGATAGATGAAGGAGGAGGAGTTGCATACCCGCTTACTGGGAACTGCTTTAATCCCCAGCTCGTTACAGGCCCTCGAAATAATCGTCTGCATCTGAGACCTAACAAAACACAGAAACAGCAAAGCAAAGTATGTCCTCGTTATCACATTTATCCCAAAATTCAGAAGATAAAAAGAACTTCTTTTGTCATGAATAAGGAGGCAAAACACAAGAAGAGAAGATAAGTAGGACCTGAAGAAGCGTATCTTATCGGGAAAAGGGAGGCCCAAATTGTCGGCAACAGAGGCGATGGCATCCTTGAGGGTGACGCTGTTGATGACATTGTTGGGGAAGTAGCGGGTGTACTGCAGGGAGAGGGTGCGGTCGCAGACTACGAGTTCCCACACCTTCTTCCCGCGGTCGTCCAGGATGGGCCGCGAGCAGAAGTCCATCTCCCACTCCCTTATGCCCTCGGCGTCCGCATTCGGGTCTAGGTACCGCACCTCGGCGCACGGGTCCAGCTCTTCTTCCTCCGCCGATTCTTCTGCGGCGCTCGGAGCAGAGATAGAGGAGCACGGAGTCGGCGGGGAGGGCCGGTGGTGCCTTGCGGTCGTCCGAGGGAATCGCGAGACGAAGAGGGAGATCGGGAGTCGGCAGATGGGGAGAACGGAGGAGGGTATAGATTTTATAATAACTTTCCACCTCCTCCTCTTCCGGGAAGTAGTGGGAGTTTGAAGCCCACCGTAGCCATGGCAAGACACTGAAGTCAGTTCCAATCCTCAATCCCTATTCCGATTCCGAACGAAGGGAGGTGAAACGTTATCTCAAACCACGGACACTTCGGACTTCGTCCCTACAATCGAACGGCCTCGACCCAGAGCCCACTTTGGACCAAGCCATACCATATGCCACCACCATAAGCGAAATTTACTTCATTAGGCCATCTATGGGAAAGTATTCTTTTGTTAGACTGGTCTACAGTAATGCCCACCACCATTAACCGACTTTGAGATTGCTATTTGGATTACAAATATACATACGAAGTCCAATATGTTATTTAAGCACATTGCCCGTAAAGTAGCTTGAGTTACTAAATTTGAGAAGAGAAATTTAAAGGAAAATACTTAGTTATGGTACCTCGGAGTACAGACGGATATTTGTAATCAATCAACAGAAGTTTCCAATTGGAAAACCAAATATTGCGATGCACCAGGATACTTACTAAATAAGAAGCATACATTGGATTATCCGAGTGTGCCCTGACAGTACTTTGAAACACGATCAGAAACAAAACAAAAACGAAAAAACAAAAAAGGTATAGAGTCAACATGCAGTGCTTAACTAGGAGTCAACATGCAGTAAAGAGCTTTGACCAACTCTAAAAAGCTGATAACTAACTAATAACAACTTTGACTGGAGAAAAGCTGCTCGAAGTGTACATCATAAACTACAGAGTTTCAGAATACTGCGTTACAAGCTATCTAATCCTCCAACTCAATAATCTTCACAACTGAAGCATCCCCAACTTTCTGGCAAACGACAACGCGATCATGCGACTTTATCACACCAGAGGCCTTACCATGATCAAGGGCAACCTTTAGGACGGACTCATTGGTCGCACTGGTAGATTCAGCCTACAAGTCCGGGAAAAAAAATGTCAACTGAAAACTGCTTCTAAGAAAGAACGGTATGCATCACCAAATATAGTGAGCAGTTAAATAGAAGAAAGCTTCTAAAAGGAATACAGTTGTCAGACTTGATAAGCAAAGGTGACCATTATTAAACTGCAGATCAAGTACCTCACCTCTTCCTAGCTGAAAATAACATGTAATCACTCATATTACCCTCTTTGTTCAAAATATATAAAAAATATCCATCTATCACCCCCTACTGTTCTTTTTCAGCTATCACTCAAAACTGAGTTTCATTTCATTTGTGGTTAAAAAGCTCTTGGCCTGTAAGTCGTTATCTGGACTCAGTATCTGAATATTGGTATGCATTCTTTTGCTTGTAGATGGAGCCATATAGGACTAGTGGAAGTACATCATCTCGTTTTTGTGTAATCTCAACAGATACCAACGCAGGCGCTTCACCATGTGAACCTAGAATATTACCTCCGCCTTACCAGATTTAGTCTATTTTCCCACAAAATAGAGTAACATTATGATGTGCGAAGCAGAAGACAAAGGCCCCAATTTACCTAACAGTACTCAGCAATACTGCAGGTGACGAGATATTTCAGTAAACAGGTGACTTGACATTTCAGAAAACATGCATAATAGCCTGGCTGTTTGGTTATATGATTGCCATTACCAGTAGTTCTTTTAGAATTAACTTACAAGTAGTTCTGGTAACCCCTCATCTAGTAGCTGGTGAGATTAGGATATCAGGATTAAGAATGGCACAAATATTTAAAGAAAAGGCAATTCCTATATGCACCAATAATTTTGGCAACAGGATTGAAACATCACCGCACTAAGGATTATAGGAAAGGCAACTCACTGATATAACATAATCTACCAAGCCAATTACAAAAAATAGAAAGACAAAAAGGAAACGTTAGACTGATCACCTGTTACTATCATACAATAATCAAGTAATAGGTATTTGATTTCTGTCCCTACACATATATCTCAGACTGAGTACATTTGAATATATTTGTGTGCACATAGTAATATGTGGATTAGGGAAAACAACAGTATATAACTTACAGGATGTCGAGGATCAGCAAGCATAGGAAAGAGGCCTCTTACTATGAGAGATTGTCTTGCCTGCACATTTGATAAGTTCTCATCAATGTTATTGAATTGGAGACGACATACCAAAGAGGGTTAACAATCAAAGTGAGGTAATAACAACCATATGCCAATACTCTTATTAGGATACATATGGTTTTGACTTTTAAAAACCAATATCCAGGAGTGACAAAAGAGAAATCCATAAAGGATCTAAGTTCAACCCCAAATGTCTAATAGGATATTATATTATTCTCTATCATCCTACCATGAGAAATTGCATTAGACGAGTCTGGATCAAATATCTGATGTTCTACACGATCAGATATGCTGATATGATACCAGGGTTCAAACATAATATGGTTAAGTAATTGGGCATCTCTTATCAAGCCTGAGAAAGTTATGCTCGATTTGGGCCTGATTGGTCATTTATCAGGTTTAGCTGGCCCTAACCCACACAATGTACATTGATATAGAATGCATAAGGTAGTGGACGTACTTCAAATGCACCAGTAAACTTCCATCGTAGTTGGTTTGTTTTGAGCCGAGGGATGACAACAGATAACACTGGCATAGTAGGCCTATACTTGGCGATTAATCTGCATCATGTGAAACATGTCACATCATGTGGAGCTACTAAAATTAATGTATACAAATTTTATGTGACAGAGCATGTGTGCAGTATGTATTTTATCTGAACATTACCTTGCAGCCCTTCCAGACGAAGTGAAGACAATGATAACAGAGGCCCTAACTTTGATAGCAGCACGTACCTAACCACATTCACAAGCCAAGTAAGAAGGACAATTTTTTCCCACTTTCTTGTACTTGAAGAATAGCAAAAGTGAAGTCGGAACTTACAGCAGATGAAGCAATAGACTCCAAGTGGGACATGGGTTCTCCAACATATCTCACTGTATTTTTGAAGTACAAATCTTGGTTGAAAACCTTCTCCGCCTGCAAAAGCATATATCTAATAAACAATGACCAGACTCAAGAAGAGATAATGAAAAGGAGAAAATGAGGTCCTGATAACAACATTATCCACCTTTAATAGCATTTTTAAGATTATTATAAGAATCTAAATAAAAATGTTCATAACATTAAACAAATAAAAATGATTGAAGAAAATCAGGAACACATTGTTATTTCAACAGGCACAGAATTATTGAACAAACCAAAAGAGATCATTAATTATGTAACACAAGGCTGACCTCAGCACAGATTTTGCCCACAATTGAAATAGTTTCGACAGGATATAGTCCTCGAAGAGTCTCAGCGCCTAAAAGAATTGCATCACTACCTGGATCACAATGGTAATCCATAATCCAAAGTCAGGATTGCAAAATCCTAACTCTCAACTCCATTAAGTCAACAAAGAGGTAAATTCTTCGCATAATTGAACACCACAATATATTTAAATCATGACAATGGACATAGTAGAGTATTTAATGACTCCTAGGAACAGATTATACCATCAAGTACTGCATTAGCCACATCTGTTGCTTCTGCGCGAGTAGGCCTGAGATTGTCAGTCATACTGTCCACAACACGAGTAACCACAGCAGGCTTTCCAGCCATATTACACTTATATACAGCAGCCTTTTGAAATAAGAACACCTGCAAATGGCACATGATGATTAGAAAATAGTTATAGTACAATGCATCCTAATTTTGTAAGAAAACAAAGGAAAGAAGTGACTGGATGATTAGGAGTTGAACTACTAGACCTAAACCACAATATTCAGCAATCAGAAACACCCTGTACTAAAGTACTTACATTAACACTTTCCAACACAATAAAAGGAAATTCTCAAGGTAGTTAAATTTCCAATGTCGCCCAAATCATAGATCCCAACTTCGGTCAATCCCAATCCGAGCCGAAATCAGCTAGTTGGCTAGTTTCGACACTATAGTAGGCCTGCTGCCGGTTGCAGCAGTAGCCTGCAGCTAAGAGAGAGAGAGAGAGAGAGAGAGAGAGAGAGAGGGGGGGAGGAGAAGGGAGGGGAAAAGAGATTTTTAGGCTTAATATATGAGTAATTATTTTTTTTTATTTTCTTACAATTTTTTCTAAATTTTTAAATTTTCTCAATATTTTTAAATAATATTTAAAATTTTATTTAATTAAAATAGTCCAATCTAATACAGATGGTCAATACGGTTAATATGTATTGTTTTTCCGAATGACCAATACGGTTGATATGTATCGTTTTTCCGAACGGCTAATCCCAATTTTTGAAACCTTGGCCCAAATAATTGAGAACATCTATTTAAGATCTTTCAAAAAAATTCAGAAAATTGCACGAAGTTCCTTCATCTTTTAGATCTCCAATTTTTTTTGCTCCTTCTATAATACTCAAATATTTATTCCAAACATTTCCAATTAATAGAAAGGTTTACCTTCTCAGGTGGCAGATCAATTCCCAGATTCCCCCGTGAGAGTATTATGCCATCTGCTTCTTGCAGAATCTCATCAAAGTGAGTTAATCCCTACAAGCAAATGAGGTAAAATACAGACATGAGTTGAAAACTTTGGCCACTTAAGCAAACCGATAGGACATATAGTTAATGACGGATCACCTCTATGTTTTCAATTTTTGCAAATATCTGAGTTTGTTGGAGATCGCCCAACCTTGACAGGTATTCTCGCGCCTGCATGGTGGGAATCAGGAACAACTTATTGAAATCGATATTGGTTGGAGCATTTGGCGAGCTAACTTAGTAAAAGGGTACCCAAGAATAGATAGAAAGCTTCACTTACATGCCGAACATCTTCTGCATGCCTTGTATAAGATAATGAAAGGAAGTCGATTTTATTTCGAAGACCCCATTTACTAATAACCTGATACAATTGATGACAAACCAAATTGAGAGGTTGTGCTAGTGCATTTCAGCAGTTCAATATATCAGCTAAACCAAGATGCCAGTGAAAACTTCTCTATATGGTTGTAAAATGATGCCTAAAGAAGAAAAAAAAAAATCTTACATCTTTGTCGGCATCAGAAAGTGTGGGCAAGTTGATGTGTATTTGAGAAATGTGCAGTGTGAATAGAGATCCAGCCAAAGTAGCAGAGTTCTTGATCATACAGAACACATCGTCCCCTTTCAATTCAGCTACCTGCACCATGCAGGTCCAATATTTGCCTCGGAAAATAAACAAAGATGAAGAATTACCAGAATGCTTAAGCAACATTAGAATACCCTTAGCGATTCACATGACTAATTTTCCAACTAATACTTCCAATTCATCCCATGCAGATTGCCAGCAAAGGAGAAAACTAGCTTTGGTTTTTAAGGCACTACATACTGGGAATCAATATTTAGTAGTTCAATAAACCATTAAATGCATTTTAACTTTTAAGTCAGCTAAAAATCGTAACTAAACTGTGAAATCTGACCAGCAACTCTGCCAATATACATACCTCCAACCAAACAGAAGTAGTTTCACTGCCAGTGAACAAGTATTGCCCAATGAATATTGTGTCCCCTGGCTTCACGGACTGCAGAGAACAAAGAACATATCAAACTCTTGCGATAGTAAATAAGCCATAGGTAACTTAGATGACCATGAGACTAACAAGAAGCACAAAATCCATGAAGCTAGCTTGCATAGCCACAAGGATGCATTAAAAGAAGAAATTATGTCTAGCTGTTGGTTTCTCATCTATGGTTCAGCTAAAATTACTTCCGGAAAATAAGAGTGCGGACAAAGCTGTACAGCAATGAGAAAGCAATCGCTGTGCAGCATTTCATTTACCAAGTATGAATTCGAGCAAGGCACTTCAATGCTCTGTTTCAGAAAAGGAAAAAATAAAGCAAAAAAGAAACCTCCTAGACTTCCCTTGGTATTCAGGTTGTAAAATCATGATAGAAACATAGTAAATGAGAATGTCGATGTAGCTTGACCGGTCAGACAAAAACACAAGCTTTCTCCACTTTTGAGCCGTGAAAAAGCCCCCAGTTTGAGACCTTGAGTAGGGCACAATTCAGCCAGAGAAGGCTAAGAGCGCATTCTATGCCTAGTGGTTTTGGTTTTAGAAGTGGGCAAACAAAACACTATCTGCCAACCCAGAGACCTTTTGGTAAACCCCTTACACTTAGAACGGCTTACACATGCCCTCCTACAGCAACTTTTAATCTGACAACTCCATTTGCTAGGTAAGATTCATCAACTTTCTATATTTAGGGTAAGTATATGGATTGCCAATTTGCCATTCATCGAAATCAAGTGATCAAAGCTTGCAAAACAGAAAATGCATAAGAAAAGGAGAAGGCACTGTTGGATTTGTTGCAATACGCCAAAAATCAAAGAAAAGAAAACATGCACATAGATCGGCATGTTCATGGCGGCTCTTTCACTTTGGAGCCTGAGCTCTGGGAGTATGGGCCACTCTCTAGGATAAAAAAAAAAAACTTTCTTGTTGTTGATAAGGCTAAGAGGGATGGCAACTTGACAAGTCCTTAATTTTAGCATGTGCGAACCAAGCAATGGAAACAGAGAGCAAGATAAGATGTAATTTCATGATGAGTAAATTCATAAGGAAAGAAAAAGTGGTTTGAGACTCTGTTGAAGCCACAAACAACCTTCGATAGTCCACTGAAGTTTATGGGCAACAGATTAGACGATGCTTCCCTTTCTTGGTCAGGAGTCAAAACAACTAATGCACCTGCCTCGAGTGAAATTGCGTTTCCACTTTTATTGACAACCTGTAATTCTGGGCCCACCGTATCTAACATGACCTGGCAAACCAAAAAAAGATTTGCAAACTTGCTCAGTTGGCCAAATTAGATGTTACCACGGATCAAGACTGTCAGAAAGACATCAAAGTAAGCTACGGCAGCTCATGTTGAAATAACTAGTAATCAAGCAGAATGAAGGACATGGAAGGAACAAAAGGTATTCCTCTAAGCTAAAATCCAATTGGAATGACGTGGGCGTCAACCATGTGGTGAGTAACAGATTCAATTCTTGAAATATTCAGCTACTTTGCAAACTTTTGCCGGAGACTGCATATATCAGGCGATAAATGACAACTTACAGCGCACAGCTTCTTGGTGCTCTTTATAGCAAGCTTTAGATTTTCCAAAGTCTCCTGGTGATAATCGGTGTCCCCCCACGAGAAGTCAAAGCGAGCCACTGAAACAAGAAAACTCGACAGCGAACTGCTAGATCAGGAGAAAATTCACATGCTCTCTCACGTACGTTAGGGAGGGGGAGCGATAACAGAGGAACCTTAAGAGGGATTGTTTTACAAGGCATAAAACTAACCGGACATCCCAGCTTTTAGGCAAGCAGAGATCACATCGACGGTGCGTGACTTGGGACCGAGCGTCCCCACAATCTTGGTCGTTGCAGGAAAGAAGCTCTGTCGTCATACAATCAGGTAGGGTCACTCAGTAAGCGAAATTATAGAGCAACAAAAAGCATAATGGAAAATGCACGAAGGGAAGAAGTAAGATCAAAAGAAGATTTTTAATTTTATTTTCCCTGCACGAGAGATCTCTCGTTCGGCAAAGATCCAAGGCTCCAAACGCCCAGAAGCGGAAGGAGGTAGAGCAGCATTATTATCAAAGGGGAGCGGTAAAAAATATGTTAATCGAATAATTTCAGTTAAAAGTGGGGAAGAAGAACACAGCATAACCGAGAAGGGGAAGAGATCGTACGGGCTTGGACGGCTCGAGGATGGAGGCCATCCTGATTGGTTCTTCAAGCAGCAGATTGGTGGAATGCATATTTTCCTTTCCTTACCTCACTCACCTCGCTTCTCCTCTCCCGATTTATCCGCAGCGGCGCCAACTAGAAAAGGAGATCTAGACAGACGAGGAGAGAGAGAGAGGAAAGCTTCTGGACTGACGGGTGTACCTTGTAAACTCTCCCGTTCCATCACGCAATAAGGTACAGGTACTATTATGACATATAATAATAGCTAATCGAAGTCTTAATTCAGAAAACCGCATATGCTTATAATTTACTGTTGATTAATGAACACCTGATAGATAGAGGTAGAGGTGGGTCGATATTCATCGTGATGGGAAAGCGAAAATAAAAAATAAAATATATCTAGCGGCCGGCGTCGCGCTCCGTACTCTACTAGACTGATCGGCCAACTCATCTTTGATTAGATCCGAAGGCGCGCGGGCCATCTAGCGACGATCTTCCACGGTGATTTGACCACATATCTTCCAACAACACTGAGTCTAAATCTGCGTTTTAATTGTTGAAAATTTGATACGCTAATGAAGGGCATGGCAGGTCACAGTGATTTGTTGTGTAATGAAATTAGACATTGGATTAGAGAGCATAAGTTCTTGTCCTTATCCTAGCAAAACCGTATTAAGGGCGGTCTTATATATGTATATAAATTTCCTTCTTCATACACTCGTACGTATTTGGGCCGGGGCAGAGGGATCTTTTGCTTGTTTCTTTATTACAGAATACAGACTGAGGGGTCACCAGTAGAGAGAGGGAGCAGACAAAGAAGGATGGTGGGCGGTGGGTATTGCGTTGCGGGGCCCAGCCTCATAGAAACGTGTGAGCTGTTGTCTAACAGAGCCGTCAAACCCCGTCACGGTTCCGTATCCAATAATTCACGGGGTTTCTACCACCGTTACCCATTTAACTGGGGTTGGCTGAACGATTCGGTCGCTGCCGCTAACGTCGTCTGCCTCCCGTCCCGTCTCGTCTCCTCTCCGCCTAGTTCGGATCCCTAACCATCCTCTAACCCTAACGCCGCCACCGTTCCATGGCCTCTTGCGACGACGACTTCGGCCTTCTCGGTGACGAATCCCAGCAGCAGCACCAAGGTGGTGGCTCCGCCGTACCCTTCTCCGCCGCCGCCCATCGCTACGTGACGAAAGCGGCGGCGATCCCCCTCCAGACCCGGCCTCACGCCTTCAACGCCATCGCCAGCCCCAAGAAAGGGGTGGTCGGCGGTGGGGGCGGGGGGGGCGGAGGCGGAGGCGGCGACGAGGAAGACTACGCTGAAGCATTCGGCCAGACGGACGCCTCCAAATGCTCCGCCCCTACGTTTCACGAGGTCAACGCTCAACATCACCACCACTGCTTTCCCGACGACCCAAACCCCTTTGCCCAGGAAGATGACGACGACGACGAAGACGACGTCGACGACAATCCCGACCGCAAGTCCCGCGGAGCTGCCACGTCGGCCTCCCATCATCACCACCACCACCAGCAACATCCTCTTCCTCCGAGCGCCTCCCGACCAGACTCTAAGCGTAAGGATCGGGACGATCTCAGCGATGGCGAGTCCCCCTATTGCTATAATAGCGCCGGCCCCAAGAAGGCGAGGCCGATGTCGTCCTCTGGGGACTACCGCAAGGACCGGGAGGAGTGGAGCGACACGGCCATCGGAAGCCTCCTGGATGCGTACACGGAGAGGTTCGAGCAGCTGAACCGGGGCAACCTGCGGGGGAGGGACTGGGAGGACGTCGCCAACATCGTCAGCGAGCGGTGCGACAAGCAGAAATCCGGAAAGAGCGTCGAGCAGTGCAAGAACAAGATCGATAACCTTAAGAAGCGGTACAAGGTAGAATGTCAGCGCCTCAACAGCGGTGGCCTAGCCGTCAGCCACTGGCCCTGGTTCAAGAAGATGGAGCACATCATTGGCAACTCAAAGTCGGGAACTGACGATGACAAGTCTATTGCCCCGGCTGCCGTCGTGAGGCATCAGATGAAAAGGTGCTTTCTTTCTCCCCACCTCCTCTGCCACAGCCTAATGTCGCTAAATTTCATTTTCTCACTTCTTAGTGGTTGTGGGTGTCAGCAATGTTGTTCTTCTTCATTATGGCTCGTAGGCGGATCTCTTTACAGGTTTCTTGCTATAATTTTAATTGAAACTACATTGTTAGGTATTTGCTTCTGGAGTATCTTTTCTTTGCTAAGAATGCCATGGAACTCAAGAAAGAATATCTAGTGATATAAAGGAAATCAAGAGGTTCTTTGGTTAAAAATGCAATGTGACTTAGAGATAGGGGTGAAAACCAATCTGATTAACTCCGATCTAACCTGTTATCCGATCCAATTCGGATCGGATTCGGATAAAAAAATTCCAAACCAAGATTCAGATATGGATTAGACTTTTGAAAAAAAAAAATCATTTACAGATAGATTTTTTTTTTAAAAAAAAATAGATACAAATACATATCGGATATAATTTTTAGATACGGATACGAATATCATACTCGTTTATCCATATATTTTTGAATAATTTATAGCTTTTAGTTTGTTTATTTAAATGATGAATAATAATAATATTGTTACTAAATGATATGTTTTATATTATTTTTAGAGATTGATTTTGCTAATTATATATATATATATATATTTAATATGCAAGAAATTTTATTTATTTTTGAGACTTTTAATATTTTTTATTAATTGTCTCTAAAGAAATGTCATAACTCATTTAAAATTTAATCCGCATTCGTCTAAGATCTGATATTTTATCCGAAAATTATCCATATTCGTTTAACTAGGATATGGTTTTAATTTTACAATCCGTTCAATATCTGTATTTGAATCTGTATCTGGACAAAAAATATAAATCGGAATATGGGTTAAGTACTATCCGATCCATTTTCACCCTTACTTAGAGGGCATAAGACTGATTGGAACAAAACCTTTCTTTTTTTCCCTTTTGAATCACTCCAAAATATTGTAACCAATCAAGGGTTACTTGAGCAAGTATTTAAATATTTAATTTATTATGGTTTCCTTCATAGTTTAAATCCATGACCACCCAAATAAAAACATAAGTATGAGATTTTAAACTTGTTCTAGCAAAAGGGAGAAAAACAAGTTTATGGCAGATTGGAACATATCCTTTCATTTTAGGTAAGCCAAGCGGATGGTGTCCTCTAGCTCTGTTAAGAACCCTAATTTTTTTCCCACGCTTTCGAACACGTTTGGAATTTGGATGAGGCTTCAGCTCCCGATCCAAATCTAGATTGCCAACTCCCTCAAGATTTAGAGTTGGGTAGAGTGGGGACTTGTGATAACCAATCATTGAGATCTCGGTTTCGGATGCAATTGAGAAGTAGCGAAATCGAATTCGGTGTTGACGGTGATTGCTATTCTCGATATGTCTTGGGATGGGATCAATACGCCTTTAGATCTAGACCTGCTAAAGATTCGGGGGATCTTATCTCTTAACGATGGGGAGAATTCCAAGAAGATTCCATTAATAGTTGATGTGAGAGATCAATTGGCGAGAGGGTAATTTGGGGTTTTTACCGTGAGCTGTCCTTTCGAGATGTCCTTGTGGGGAGGTCAAGCAATTTTAGACCACTTTTGCCATTATAGAGAATGAAGACATTTGTGCCTTCTCCAACGAGTGATCATTGATTTCGACGTGGGAAAGAGGTCATTGGGCGGCGGAGTGTAGGAACTCCACCGTTTGTTTTTGCTGCAAGAAGCTCGGCCATAGATCTTTCGTGTATCTTTCGAAGAAAATGTCATGGAGTTATTGAAGGACTCTTCTCCATGTCTGATATTGAAGACATCAGAAGAAGCTCAGAGCAACAAGATTAATTTGGGTAGATTTATGGTGGCTTCTATCACAAGAGGGTGGATCTCAATAAAAGAGCTTGAGATGGCTTTACAAAACTTATGAAAATGGAAAGTGGATTGGAGGGTTAGGAGCATTGGAGCTAAAACTTTCCTGGTGGAGTTCCCTAACACTCAGCGGATGGAGGAAGTTCATAAGAAAGGAGAGGTGCATTTTGGCTCCGCATCTCTACTTTGTGCTCAGTCGGGGGTATTTTGGTGGAACAATATTTTTCATATTGGATAAATACTCAGTTACAATCCTATTAATGGGTTTACAAACAAACTTTTTTGGGATGAAAGGAAGGACACTAGAATGGAGTGGAAGCAAAAATATTGAAAGTGGAAGCAAAGATCTCCTGGGCGGTGGTTGAAGGATGGAGATGCAAACACAACCTATTTTCATAAAGTTGCTAATGGAAGAAGGACGAAAAGTAAAATCCTAAGTTGGACATTAGAGGGATCTGTGGAAACTAATTAAGGGAAAATCAAAGAAGGTATTATGGAATTTTATAAGAAACTTTTTTGCATTGTGGGTGAGTGGAGAATAAAGCTTAGTAGAACTATTTGGAGGGATGATTGCACTCTGAATAGTGAGAAAAGTTGAAGCTTTGGATGTCATATTAAGTGAGGAGGATAGTTCGTGCTTCCATTAAGAGTAGATATATTTTAGGTTTTTAGGTTGTATGTCAAGTGCACATGAAGTTTTGTACTATGCGAAACAAAGAAAAGAGGAAAGTATTATATTGAAACTTGATTTTGAAAAAGCCTATAATATTGTTGCTAGGATTATTTGGAACAAGTGTTGATTAAGAAATGTTTCCAGATTAGATGGATAAATTGGATAAAGTCTATCCAAGGTTCGAAAAATCGGGATCGAGATAGGGATTGGCTTTTCGAAAAAATGATGCGTATTAGCTGGATCGGTCATATCAGTTGCCTGGATCGTATCAGTCTTTTTAATTATTTAAAATTCTAAATATTATTTAAAAATGCAAGTAAACTTCTAAAAAGATCAAAAAAAATTCAAAAGTAAGAAAATAAATAAAGAAAAACTATGATAGAATAAAACTGAAAAGAAGAAAGATTAGAAAGAGAGTGGAAGAAAAACAAATAAAAAAAAAAAGAAAAATCATGGTGCATTGACGAAGAAGAAGAGAGAGTGGAAGAAACGAAAAAAACTGAGAGAGAAATAAAAACTTAAATTAAAATATTATATATCGGAGTTCGTTGGCGTTCATCAGAGTTCACTGGAGCTAGATTTCTCCGTAAGTGAAATAATAGTTATATTGTAAGGAGAGAAAAAGATAAAGAAATAGTGAAAGAGAGAACAAGAGAATGAGTGAGAGTGAGAGTGAGAAGAAAGAGAGAGAGTGGGGGGTGGGGGGGGGGAGAGAGGGAGAGTTCGAATTGGGTCTAACATATAATTTTATTGCTATGAATTTTAATGATAGTGTGGGTATTTATTTCAAGTGTAGGAAAAGTTAGAGGCAGGAGGACCCCTTAGCCCCCTTTCTATTTGTGATTGCAGCAGATGGGTTAACAGAATTATTGGTAAAGGTAAGTCACATAGTTTGCTTATAAGTTTGAGTGGCTATATAGTTAATGGTGGGGTTATCAACCTTTATTGCTTTAAAAGTATATTAGGATTGAAGATTAGTTTTAACGAAAGTACGCTAGCTTATTTGGGAAGTGTTGATGGAGCTGAGGAGAATGCCAATATGCTGAATTGCAAAACTGAGATTCTTCCTATTAAATAATTAGAGTTTCCTTTCCTTAACAGAAATTTGAGGATGCAAGATTGGATTCTAGTTATAGAGAAAATTGAAAAGAAATCAGCAGGGTGGAAGGGTAAATTACTTGGTGAAAGGTTGACCTTTGTAAACTCAGTTATTAGCTCTATTCCTCTATATTATTTATCATTCTTTGTTGTTGAGTTTGGTGATTATGCGGATTGATCAATTATGCAGCAGGTTTATTTGGAAAGGATCAAGTAAGAATGCCAAAGGTCAGCACTTAGTGAATTGGCAATGGGTTTGTAAGGAGTTTGGAGGTTTAGGGGGTGCTAGATCTGAAAGATATGAATTTCGCCATGCAAAATGGTGGTGGATAGTAATGTGCTCGGATAATCAATTATGGGCTAAGATTTTTTCAGAAGATATTACAACAGGATAAGGAAAGAGCATTTTAGATTGAAAATTACTTTTCCTTTTCTGGAAAGGGATTAGGCAAGCTAGTCCTTTTAAAACTGGTTTATTAAGAAAGTGGGGAATGAAGCTGATATAAGATCTTGGAGTGATTGCTGGACGGGTGAATGTTCCTTAGCTACTTTATTCCCCAATTTATTTGTGCTCGCTTGCAATGCAGACTACTTCATTGCTGAGGTAGCGAGGTTTTAGAATGGAGAGGAATGGGATGTCAAATATAGAAGATTTTTAGATGGGAGTCCTTTACAATACCGCTCAGTTGTCTGTTATTAATCAAAAGGATATTAGTAAATGGAGGTTCAATTCTAATGAGATTTTTACTGTACAGTCTCTATATAAATTCTTTAATAAATGGTAGGAGGATATCTAGAGTGATACCTGGTTTATGGAAGATGGGAATCCCCTTAAAGAATAAAGCATTTCGTTTGTTGGCTTGTAATAATAAGGTGCTGACCAAAGATAATCTTGCTAAGAGGCATTGGCCTGGAGACACAAAATGCAATTTTTGTAGCAAGGAAGCGTTTGTGATTCATCTCTTTTTTGAAGTGTAAATATGCTAATGAAATACTTAAGAAAGCTAAAGAGGTGTGGGGTCATTTTAGAAGCTCTGTAAAGCTGGTGGATGTATGGAGTTTGAGAAAGTGCAGAGGGGTTGCAAAAAAAAAAAACTGTCTTGAAGAGTCTGGATGACAGGGTACTATTGGTGTATTTGGTTGGAGGGAAATAATAGGATTTTCTAGAAGTTAGCTCCTAAACAACCTGTAGATCTCTTCCACTATATTCATTGCCTTTATATCGTGGGCAAGAAGCGGTGGGATGAAGAACTAGAAAAAAGCAGACTCAATTGTATGATAAGAGGATGAATAAGAACATTGTGATCTTGGATTGATGCTGGAAAGCATTGGTGTTTCTTTTTGGTAGCTAAGGTTTTAATATAGTTTTTGGTTGTTGTGTGGAAATGTGATATTTTTCATTTTTTTTTTCTCTTTGTATATGGGATGATATGGGGTTATAAGGGACAATAATGTTTTACTGTAACTAGTTTAGAAACTCTTAACCGCTGGGCGGTGACTTTTGGTGATACTTGTATAGTTGTTTGCTTCTACCGTCATAGGTAGAGGCAACTTGGGTCACTGTTTCGTAATGAAACAGGGCCATATTTTGGCTTTTTCTCAACAACAAAAAAAAAAAAACTTTATTTTTTCCCTATTGTATCACACCAAACCGATCAATATGGGTTATTTAAGCAAATATTTAATTCATTCTGGTTCCTTCGTAGTTTAAATCTATGACCACTCAAATGAAAACATAAATATGGGATTTTAAACTTGTTTTAGAGTACAAAATCCCATTTATCTTATACAAGACAGGCCCACCTTTAGATGACCCTTTTCTACTTAATTATCAGTTCTTTTGTTCTAACTGCTCTTTAGGCTAAGGTTCCGAAACTCGGTATCGGAATCGGTCGTCCGGAAAAACGATACGCATCGGTCATATCGGCCGTGTTAGTCGCTCATATTAGATCGGACTATTTTTTAATTAAATAAAATTTTAAAATGTCGATAATTTTTAAAAATTTAGAAAAAAAAATACAAGAAAATAACAATTTCTCACATATAAAACCTAAAAAATCTTTCTTCCTTCTTCCCTATCATTTTTACTACTAATTTGTTGTATCCCTCTCTCTCTCTCCCTCACTCTCTCTCTTCCTACTCTCTCCTTGCAATAGCAAGTCTCTTCCTCTTTCTTTCTCCCTTACTCCCATTCTCTCTTTCTCTCATCCTGCAGCAGGTTGCTGCAGCTGCAGTTTCGGGTGGGATCAGCTGATCCCGACCCGAAATGGATCGGGTATCGGTCGATACCTCAGCCAGTCTGGATTGGGATCAACCGAAACTAGGATCCATGCTTTGGGCATTTCAGAAGGCTCCCCTCATTCTCAGGAATTCATAGGAATGAGATTGATAGGGATTGTCCTTGGGTTCATCTTAGTTTCTAGTTCCAACTTCCAAAAATGTCTCCAGATTCTAAGAAATTTTGGTTTAGAATATTTAAACTTTAGGATTGGTTATGCAAGGAAAGAAGTATTCTCATTTCAATGCAAAATTGTTTTCTTTATGCTGAATCACAAAACCATATTGTTTCCTAAACCCTCCGCTTTATCTCCTCCTGATCATCATCATTTTAGTTATCATCTTTACTCTTGTTTCTGACAAGGAGGATAAGACCATTTACTGGATTTTTTTTATTATCTCTCAGATGCTTTGGAATACCGGTATTTCTTATGCATCACTAGCAGATGTTTACATGCTTCTACCTTTTTGTCATACAAAATCTCACTGATGATCATAACTGCACATGCAGATATCCCGTTATCGCGTCTGGGCCAGTTAACATAGCAAATAACTCGAAAATGAGGTCACTCTCAAATCCAAGGTGGAAAAGAGTGGTTTTGAAAATCAGTGGTGCTGCATTAACTGGGGCTGGTCCACATGTGGATCCTAAGGTATGATGTTAGTCTATCCTATGGCTATTTGTATTCCTTCAATATAATATGTGTTTAGTCATTATTCATAATCATTAAGTTCATCGATTGCATTCCCAATTTATTACTTTTTTTCCTTTTTTTTCTCTTTATATTCAGGTAATGATGCTGATTGCTAGGGAAATTGCAGTGGCAAACCGTGCTGGAATAGAGGTAAGTTACAATTTTTTTTTTAATATTGAGTGTTTGAGCAAATTATAATGATCTTAAGAATCTATATTTGATGATCATGTTTATGTAATTAGGTGGCAGTTGTTGTTGGAAGTCGAAATTTCTTTTCCAGTGATAGTTGGGTAGCTACAACAGGTGTCGATAGGGCTACAACATACCAAATAGGGTAACTTGCTTTGATTTCAATATTCTTTTATACTTATTCTCTTTTCACTTGATTATTGTTTTTTTCTTTTTTTTTAAACCGATCTCCTTTAGATATTGCAATTACATTGTTGATGTTTGTGTTCTCGATGTAACCCAGCTACAAGGAGATTATGATAGTTGGTCTGCTGAAGTTTACCTGGTTGACTATCATCTTTGGTAGCATCGACAGGGTTACAGGGTGTTGTAATGTAACAGTACCGGACTTGGAAGTGTGTTGCTGTTGGTACATTGTTTGGAAAAAAACAGTAAGAGTACTGATAATTCTGAATGGATAGGTTATACTCAAATCAGTATAGATGGAAATGAAAGTTAAATATATGTCAAAGATTTGGACATGGAAAGCAGAGAGCAACATACTAACTCTTGGAAGTTGTTTCATTCATGGTTTGAAGGATCGGGGCGATACCGATCCCAATTTGGGATCAACCGATCCGGGTTGATCCTCTCACACTATTTCTCTCTCTCTTTTTCACTATTTATCTCTCTCACTATTCTTTCTCTTTCACTAATTTTCTCTACCATAGCTATTTCTTCTTCAACGCAGAAATCCAACCCTCGCAAACTCCACCGATGTAGATCCACTCCAACAACCTCGGTTATGTGATTTTTTTTATTTTATTTCTCTCTCTTCTCTTATTTCTTCACTGTAGTTTTTTTTTTCTTCTCTTTCTCCTTTACTATGGCAAAGTTTTTCTTTTCTCTTTTCGTTCTTCCACCCTCTCTCCTTCGTTGCAGCAGTTTTAAGTAAGTATATTTTTTTTTTAGTTTTTAGTATGGTTCGAAGGATCAGCCAATTCGGTTGATCTAGGCCGATCCTCTTTCACTATTTCTCTCATTTTATCTTCTTACTACAGTTATAGCTTCTCCAACGCAAAAATTCAACTCTGACAAACTCCATTGACGCAAATCCAACTTCGATGACTATGGTTATGTGATTTTTTTTCCTCTCGTCTTTATTTTATTCACTATAATCTTTTTTCTTCTCTCCTTCACTATGGTAGAGCTTTTTTTTCTTTTCCGTTTGTTTCTTCCACTTCCCTCTCTCTCCTTTATTGTAGTAGTTTTGAGTAATTATTATTTTCTAATTTTTCTCATTTTTTTAAAATTTTAGACTTTTTTATTTCTTTATTATTATTTTAGAATTTTATGTAATTAAAAATAGTTTGATCTGATCCGGAAGGCTGATACGTCGATATATATCATTTTTTCGGTAGATCGATCCCGATTTTTTTAACCCTAATTTTTAGGCTTCATATGCGAGTAATTATTATTTTTTAGTTTTTCTTAATTTTTAAAGTTTAAAAAAATTCACATTTTTAAATAACATTTAGAACTTATGTAATTAAAAAATAGTTCGGTCCGATTTGAGTGGCCGATATGGCCGATAAGTGTTGTGTTTTTAGGAGGCCAATCACAATCCCAATTTTTCATACTTTAGTTTCATTCTGGCCTTTTCAAGGTTGATGTCATAATGAGTAAATTTTGTTAATGCTGGCTATGAACAGAAAGCAATCCTCAAGAAATTGTTTCATGTTTCCATCCAAGCCAAAGTCACAGCCAAGCAACAGTGTCACCATGGAACCTAGAAGGCCAGAAAGCTTTTAGAATTACTAGTCTTATCAGGCAAAACTTACTCCTGCAAAGATTTTTCTAGATATAAAGATGCTGAAAATTGAAAAATTCATTAACCCTAACTGAACATAGGTGAATTTAGTTCCACTTTGTTTCTTGCCCTAAATTGTAACAGTTTATAGAACAATTTTACCTAATTGACAAGCTAGCAATATTTATGAAATTGTATTCCTAATTCATAGGAAAATTTATACTTTCTAAGACATCCTTTTACTACTCTCCTGTCTAAGAAGCCCTCCAGAAAAAAGGTCAAAGAATTGTCTCCTTTTCCTGATATTTGTTCAATGCAGAGGTTATCGGAATCTAGAGCTTCAGGAGCATCAATTACAAGCCATGTGGAGAGCATATGAATTGTGAACATGCTTGTTGGATTGCAAATTTTAATAGTTGTATAAGGGATATAATTCTGCGTATGTTGATGAATTCAATTTAATGAACAGCATTTTAGTTCTTAATTCTCTGCTATGAAAAATACAAGATTGAAGATTCTGAGAAGTTAATCTTGTCTGACAGCATGATGGCATCCGTAATGAACGCTGTATTGCTTCAAGCGTCGTTAGATAAGATTGGTGTGGAGACACGTGTACAGACTGCATTAATTATGCAAGAGATTGCAGAACCATACATTAGGCGGCGAGCCATGCGCCATCTTGAAAAAGGAAGAGTTGTTATATTTGGTGGAATCGGGGCAGGAATAGGGAATCCATTTCTTACCACAGACACAGCAGCTGCTCTGAGAGCGACTGAAAGTACGACGATCTGTAAATAGAACACATTGCAATATTCTTCGTAATTTTTGTGTGATTTGGAGATCAAACCTTATTATGTACACTTTCATTTCCTATAGCCTTCATTCTGTGGTTCTAGGGAGAATTCTGATGTCGTGTATCTGTCGGACAGTTAATGCAGAAGCTATTCTTAAAGGTACCGCTGGAGATGTTTATGACTGTCATTCCAGAAACAGCAACAATGTTTTGTTTGAGCACATTTCGTTCCGGGAGTTGGCTTCAAGGGGCTTTACTGCAATTGACATGACAGCTATTACATTTTGTGAGGAGAATAACATTCCAGGTTCACCTTTTTCCCTTTTACTTCGTATTCCTATTGATTCATTCTGTAGATACAAGCAAGTCATTCTGAGAATCTTATGTGTCTGTCACTTGCAGTTGTTCTGTTTAATCTACTAGAGCCTGGCAACATTTCGAAGGCACTTTGTGGAGACCAAGTTGGTACCCTCGTTGACCAATCAGGGAGGATCAGCTGATCTAAAGCATGCTTTGTCTTCTAAGTGACCCAAGCTAGGAAGCCACGTACCATGTGGTGATCATCAAATGGACTCGCAAATCTAGTTCATTTCAAAGCATGAAAGGCTTCGATGCTGGTGGAATGGGGTTTCCCTACTGCTCATGCGATAGCAAGGTTGGGAATACTGAAGGTGTCACAATTGTGCAATGTATAATTAACTATGTATCAGTCAGTTCTCGTTGGTGCGACAGCTTGCAGGCTGTTGATTCCAGCGTTCTTCAGAAACTACATATTTTGCTTGTAATATCGTGTTATTTGTAATTTCCCATTGTAAATTTTGTGGGAAACGACTGACTGATTAGGAGGCCAAGTAAAAAATTACTAGTGTTCTTCTATTTTGGTATATTTAGTTGCTCAGTAGCATTAGTTGGTTTTCATGGTTCTGAAAGGTAGTTCTGATGTCTCATGTTAATTCATCTAATGTCTAAAAAAATCATCTAATGCGAGAACGTGGAATGGTTCTTTAGTGAGACTAAATATTTCGAATTTCTAGCTTGAATATATTCATTTGAAATAATTTCACTTGGACTAACAAAAATATTCCCTGTTTTTTACACACATCTTACCCAGTAAATACCTTTTTAGTACACAGATTAATACTAGAAATATTTTACTAGTTTGACACTGTCAACGAAAAAGATGAAAAACAGAAATAAGAGCATAAATGTTATAAATCTATTTCTCTATAAAATAAAATACAAAGATTACCTGACTATTAATTGACATGAAAATAAGCGATAGTTTAGGAGTCAAGTTAAATTTTTTTTTCTTTTTTTGTTTCTTTGTTATGAAATATATAGCCGTCTGCCAGCTTTGTACACAGCAAAGCTTTAAGAAACCAACCACCAGTAAGAGCATTCTAAGCAAGCAAAATGCAAAAAAGCTCATAATCATATAGTTCTCCAATATGCATTTTCTTTCTGAATCATAGTGTTGATGTTTTAAACCGGTCATTCCTTAATTGCCTTTGTATCCACTAACTACAACTGTGATAATAATCACGATGCACTACAGGAAGGTGATCACTCTTCAAGTGCAGCATGGATAAAAAATAAAAAGGTGCTGTATTTCACTCTCAGCATATCAATAGAGTCAACACGAAATCCAAAAGATCATCCTTATTAACTGTTCTGCCAAGTGTTTAACATCATCCAATATTTCACTATCGGCATATCATTAGCTTGATTAATCCTGAACTAAAGAAGAAAAAAAACAGAAAAATCAGTTCTACTCATGAGAAACTAGAGGTATCCAGGAAGCTTCTAAATTTGAACCGAAGCCATCACTGACATTTTGCAGCATGACGAACATTGTGCCACCTACATAGGAAAGGTGCAAAACCATCCGAAAAAGCAAAGAGATAATGTGAGTAAAATATGCTATCCTAAGTAGTTGAAATTCCTAAAATAAAAGTTAAGCAGCACAAATTTCTCACGTTAAATTTACTAACATGAAGCAAATACACTAATGACGGAAAAAAAGATTCAGGCCTTCCAGTATGTAAGTTCTCTACACAAAAAAAAAGGTTTGTCAATCAAAGAATTGTATCATAAAAAATAATAGAAGTCCTTTTTTCATCTCAAATTATGTAAGTTTTACTTGAAAGCAATCAATAAAGAGCTTAAGGTAAATAAACAAATTAATATGTTAAAAAGATATTACTAGGCTTCCAAGTAAACACATTATAAAGCCAAAACTGATCCAAATTTTGTCATGAGATTCAGAGTTATATATTTATTAAGCATATAAATACAAAAATATATAGGTCTACAATGCAGCTTAGACAATAAAACAAAGTATGAAGTAGCGACAACATCGAAATTCATATGCTAGAGTTGAAAGTATGATGAAGACAGTACACCTGCTTAGAGGGGAAGCAGAAGTTTCAAATTGAACTAGAGTGGTGTTGTATCGACTATTGCCTCCAGTACTCTCTTCTCCAAGTTTTCCACTGAAATCCACATTGAACTTTGCTGACGCAAAAGCTCTTTCTTTCCGTTCTTCTTCTCCTCCTTCATTTTCTCTTTCGCTTTCCAGTTTTCCAATTTCTCAGCTCTTTCTTTTAACTGTCATCAAATGATTGTGATAAGTAGGAAAGGCAAAATATATCAAATGAATCTAAATGCATAAAAAGAAGGAACTTAAACTTATAGTCCAAAATAGAAAGCACGAGACAATCTAATACATATGTTTACAGGCATTCGTCAAGACACATGATCAGTATGGATTGAAGAAATATCAGGTGAAAGAAATAAATGCAAAGAGACCCAGCTCAATTTCTCTACGACGGTAAGCAACTAATGACATCTGTAATCTAAATAGCTCAATTCCGAGCTGCAGATGTCCGGTGATTCAGGAATGATTCTGTTACAAGCTAAATTGAAGAGTTCTTAACTGGTTTATGGGGTGATAATTGCCAAATGGAAGAGGTGAGAAAGGAAATGATAGATCTCGTGGGAAGTGAAGTCACCAATTCTTTAAAGAGAAAGGTGAGATCACAAACCTAATTTTGACTGAAAGAGGGGTGGTGAATGGGGCGATCATTCCTGAGTGACAAACTATCGACCAAGTATCTAGAGAACAACGTCAAGGTTTTAGGTGCCAATATCTGGAAATCTCTTCCATCTATAACAGGTTGACAAGCTCCAACTTAGTTATTCGATTAAAAAGAGCATCACGGACTAAGATAGATAGAAGGAGGCTTACAAGGGCTTGCCGGAACTCCTCCTCCACTACCATGCGCTCGGCAGCACGGGTCTTCGCAGCGGCGGCCTTGGACGCCTTCCTCTCCTCATTTGCGAGGCGGGCGGCCTCGCGGCGGGCGTCATCCTTGCGCTGCTTCTCCATCCGCTGCATCTCCATCTCGTAGGCGTACTCCTTCCGCAGCTGCTTCACCTGCCTCGCATAGTCCCGCCGAAGCCGCTCCAACCTCGCCTCCGCCTCCCGGGGCTCCTTCGTCGGCGTCCAACTCCCCAGGTATCCGCACGGCTTCGAGAACTCATGCGGCGCCGGCGGAGGGTACCTCCGATTCGCCGGAGGAGGAGAAGAAGCTGCGGTTTGGTTGGTGCGCCGCAGGAGGAGAATAGGAGATCGACGAGGGAAGGATCGATGGAGGAACCGAGTCGCCATGGCCACACTCGAACCCAAACCAGACCGGTTAATAAACCCTAGTGGCCTAGCAGCTAATCTCAGAAATTTTCAGGCCTCCGTCTCGGTTTGATATATGATAGAAATGGCCTCAGCCCGTACAGCCCGGTAAATCGAATCGGCCTAGTAAACTTTATTGGGCTTTGTTTCAAACTAGCAGGCCTGGAAAGGTAAGATTGTTTGATCTCCAATCTCAACCCTTTCACTCATATATATCACAACTTAATCTCAAACAGGAAAACTTGTTACGTAGCATCCTCCCTATGCCTTCACTATTGTTTCAAACATTCATGAACCAAAATCTCACTCACAAGCTTATATCTCGAGCAATTAACAGGATATGCTATGAATGTTGAATATAATGCACAGAGGTAGAATATCAGTCATTAGCTATGGTAGTGGCCCAGTTATATTTTCTTTGAATGCTCTTATGTGATGTTCGTTTACTGCTACTATCTCCAACATTCATATTGTGTGATAATTAAGGAGCAATGTCATTTGCATCTAATCCTGTGTTGTGTTTCAAGCCCAGGTCGAACACATAAAGATGGATTATTATTTTATTGAGAAGAAGATTATTAATCGAGATGTATGTCTATAGTTCATTTCTTTCGATAATCAAAGTGTATATATTTTTACAAGGATCTTTCCTTCACTCGATTTCAATATTTAACAAGATTCTATCTCCTATTTAGTTTGTTAATATCAAACTGATCTAAATCAGCCCGGATCTTTATATTAGCTTGCGCATATTATAATTTGTTTTTATCTGTTACTATTGATCTCTCTTATTTGTATCTATCTCGTGATGAGCACCTTATATATATATATATATATATATATACCAAGGTTTTGGCACATTGACCAAAACCAATTTTCTACTATCAACTTCGACTTTTTACTGAATAAGATACCAAACAATACCATGTGCTTAAAATGCTTTCCTTCCAGTTTTACAATACTGAAACAAGAAACAAGTACTAGGACTACTTAATGGAGTCAGCAAAACAAATATATATATTAGAGCATCTCTGATTCACGGATTCTGAAAGTTTGGGTGTCGTTCATGCTGGACCAACGTATTGTTCACTGGGTGAAGCACTGATCTGATTTGTCTTTTGCATTAATGCCACGCATTCTTGGCCAAAATGATTGTTATTCTCATCATTTAATAATCAATGCGGTTGAAAATTCTATATCAGCAAACAATTAAGGACCTGCTGCTGACACTATCCGGCATCACTTTTACTTAAAATTCCCCTCCCGCAACTCCATACACAGTGTGCATACCGGCCAATAGGTCAGTCATTCATGTTTTGAAGATCCTTTTATCTACATATCCTCTCAGGAATGTTGTTCCGTACTGACGACATGGAGGACTAACAATCTGCTTGAAACAATACAGAATGCATTGCATACTGCGCCGAACATTTCTACTACAAAGATACAACAGGAAGTTATTAAGATGGGAACTTGCAACAACGTAAATTGATCGCAGGACAAACTTATCCGCTGCTTCTGCTAGTTTGCTCTTCTCGTGCTTTATATCACAAGGAATGGGAAAAGGAAGTAACACCAAGAAAGCATGAACCATAAAGTAGTGAGAGGACGCTATTTAGACAAGGCTATGATAGCCTGCACCAAATGGCAAGCTGACCCAATTCAGGAGATTCTGAGAAGAAGTATGTGTTACATTGATTTCCTTCCTTAGGACTCAAACCTTAGTAAACTCTTACAAATTGTTTTTAAGTAGGAGAGACAAGAACATTGATCAGGTGAGGAACGTTTGGCAAACCCCCAAGTAGATCGAGTGAGCAGAACTTGAGAACTGCTGTTTGTTTTAGATAATGGTTAAAAATAAATGCAAAGCACCAGGAATGTATCCAATGAACAGAGTTCAAAACGTGTCATCCACCGCCATTTTGATCAACTCAACAAGATGTACTACCTACTGCGTGGTGAAAGAAGCTTGAATATATATATATATATATATATATATATATACTCATTCCACTGCCCAATGTTAACGCAAATCAATTGTAGGTCAAATGTATATGTCATAGTCTGGAATCCACAGAATCATCAAAGTTTCTGCTGCTAACGCACTCTAGTGTGGCATTTGCACTGAGTTCCCTTCCATATCTCCATAAATAGTTCAGGCCAACAAGCAGTTCAGTTATCGCAGCTTCAGTCTTCAATTGATTTGCAAAGTAGAGGGTCTGCAGCAGTAGGATATTGGTGCCGGAAGAAACATGCTGCCGCTGCTCAAAATTCCGGTCGGACTGCCACCTAATCATGTTATGAGCAAGAGGAGCCAACCACTCTAAGATCCTTGTTATGGCCTCCGTCCATTCTGCTGCCAGAGCAGGATCATAGACAGATGAGGCCAAATTCTTAGCATAGGACTTCAATCTCGCCCTCAGAGCTGCTCTTATACTGGTAGGCAGCATATCGTACAAGTCATCTCTTGCATCCAGACCGATCAGATGGGGAGACATCACAAGCTTCTCGATTACGATTATCACATTCGCATAATGCAGAGGCAAAGCTGCAGCACCCAACGTTGAAGGCGGCGCGTTTAAAAACTTACTCTTCGACGCAAACATGGAGAGGGAGAGCTTCATGTTCGAAATGCTGCCACCAAATTGAAGACTTTCAGTGCAAGCGTCTTCTACCTCAACAACATCCACCTGCACCTCGTCTGACCTTTGGATGCCGCTGTCCAATAGTATGCAGCTCTGTAGGACTGGAGACTCAGTTCCCCGGACCATACACCCCTTGAACGGCATTCCACTAACAGGCCACTTGGTTTTCAAATTCTCCTTCTTCTTTCCAGAAGGAGGCAGACGACTGCGAGGAACGTCTCCGCTGGCAGTGATCGGTCTGGATCTCCCACCTGACATCTTGAGAGGACCAGAAGAGAACCTCTGGATGTCGGACGGATGAACAGAGGAGTGCATCAGCCCAGTGGAGTGGCTGCGAGTGAGGCGGCCACGGGCTAATTCAGTGGCTTCACTCTGTTCGAAGCCGAAGACGGTCTTAATCCTGGCCACGATCGTGAAGAGGGATCTACCTAGGAGGCGGACGGTGTAATCGTGGGTGCGGTTCCACAAAGAGAGGCCTCGCAGATACTTGACCTCCTGCCGCTGCCAAACAACTTTCTGCCGGAATTCGGTGCTCGCCTGCGGCCTCCTCAGTGCCTGCTCCAGCTCCCCAAGCACCTCCAGTTCCTGGTAAAGGTTGGAGGTGGCCGCGACCAACCGCTCCATCTTCTTGACCTTGCGCCCCATCTTCTTCCCAGCAGCGTACCGGAGGCCATACGGATCGGCGTCGTTCTTGATCAGATCAGCGAAGAGGAGGTCGAACTGCTGCAGCAGGGGGTCGGAGCACCGCTTCCCCAGCCTCGCGACGGAGCGGGACAAGAGGCCGACGGAGTGGGTCATCTCGGCGAGAGCGAGGCCAAGAAGGAAGTCGTCGTCGTCGGAGACGAGCTTCCTGACTCCCTCGAGACGCAGGACCTCGTTCCTGAGTCTGACGATGTGGTCGTCGTCGAGGGAGTGCCAAAGGTGTGCGGTCTTGGACAGGAGGCTCGCTATCTCAAAGGCCAGCACCCCGATGGTCACCCTTTCCGCGTTCCCATGCGTCAGCCCCACGCGACCAAACCACGACACCGAATTCAGATTCCTCATGGATTTTGATTTGAAGACCCTAATTTTATGCCAGATCTCGACGAATTTGGAGGCGGGGGGATCAGCCGTGTATGAGCATCCGGTAGAAGAAAGGGAGGAAGCAGATGGCGGTGGTAAATAGGTGGCAGCTAATCCATTCACCTCTATCGATCGGTCATTTCGAAGTCCAGAAAAAAGGAAGGGGGAGGGGGAGGCGCCGCAGCACAGCAGCAATCTTAGACTTGTTGCTAGTATAACAATAATTATATCCGTTGGTGATGCGGGCAGAAGACTGTAGAGAGACCGGACGAGGTAGAGAAGGATAAATAGACATCATCGATAGGAGGTCAATTAGTAGCATGACGCGGCGCACCTTTGAGTGCGGTCGGGGTCGGCCGACGACATGTTGGGACAGATAGAAGACGACAGCGACTTGCTACTATCAATCTTAAAATCGATTTGAAACATTTAATTCTGGGAGAGAACAAATTCGGGGATAATCTATCTCCCTCTCCCTCCCTGGGCTCTGGCCTTGTAACAACAACTACTTAACAAGGCATTGTTTGTATTATTTTTTTCACATGGGAGAAGGAAGGAGAGCATGTTTAGTCGAATCTTCCCTCGTGCCTTTAACCTTTTCATATTTTCAATGGTGTTCCCTCGTTGGACGGATTTGTATTGATTTACCTCATGATTTGTCGCACCTGGAAATCGGGAACTAGTTGTTCAGAATGGTGCATAGGCACATAGCAACGTAAAATATATCGAGAGCATATCATACAGGTAGATATGCCGTATTTGTATTTTAAATTTTACTTTATCGAAACAAAAATATATCCAAAATAATTAGTTCTTTTGACGAGCTTGGACTGGGTTATCTGGCCTTGGGCCCATTAATGAGCTTGGTGTGGGCTTAGTTGATCAAGCTCCTGCTCCTAGGCAAAACCTAGGTTATCTACCCATGGTCTGTCTGTCTGGGTAGGGCTTTTCTTGCAGGCCTTGTTTTTTATTTTCAGGCCTTATTTGAGCCTAACCCATTGCCCATTCCCATAATCCCATCTACCATTTAGAGCCGTTCACTCGAGCTCTCTGATCTCACCGCTGCTTCCTTTCGCCTCTTCTTTCTTCCCCTTGTCTGAGCCCTTGATACATGGATCCAACTACAAAGGAGAAGGCATCTCCCACCAACAGCAGCTCCTCGCGGCTGTCCTGCACCAAATGCTTCGATGCTCTTTGGTTCTGCTACTGTCCGTTCCTCTCTCTTATTGCTCCATTCTTTTTCTTCTCGAATTCGAAATTGAAATTTTAGGCGGTGCGCAATGGTGATGTTCTTCGTGCGCTAAATTCAGATCTAAAAGAGTCTAGCTATAGTTCTGGATTTTAACTGAAAGATAGATTCAGTTTCAATCTAGCTAATGAGCTAAAATGAAACTTAACTTCAAATGATAGATAGCTGCGCACAAAATTAAGATCTATATTCCAAATAGTAAGAGTTTAGGACATTAACTAGCTTGTATGTGTACAACACTCGAGGCATGATGAAGAGTTGACATCTTTCCAAATGACCTGTAACAGAACTTGCTTTTGCCATCTAGTATGTCTTTATCTTGCCATTAAAGATACATAATTTCCTTTGCACGTCATGATATAGATTTTTGAGTATCGGTATTTAGTAGTGGCAGCTGCCCCGAGATATATGTGCTCTTTTATCTGTGACTTTTGCTCCATTAGGCCCTCTAAAACTAAGTCTCATGTTTGTAAACCATCTACTAGTTGCTGCAGGTTACATCATAATTTAACTTCCTATAGACCGGTAAAAGTTTATCTTTATGAGAATGGGACATTATTAAGGAATAAAAATCGCATTTCTCATGCTACTTAGAATCCAAGCATTTCCATTGCTATAACTCAACAAAAGAGTCAAGGTGATGAGTAGATTAGAGTTGCGTTATAGACAGTAAATGTTACTTCATTAATATCGTTTCCGTTTTCTCTTTCAGTAAGAAATAACTGTCCAAAGGTCAGAATTTTTTTTAATGTTTGTGGTTCTCATATCTATGTTGGATCGCTTGATGTCTCTCCTTAATGCTTGTTCATTTAGCATAATAAAGGAATAACAAATATCTAGATTCGACAATCCTGTAATAGTGTATGTGATTATGATTTGGCGGACTACTATGTGATCAGGAAGTTGAAAGTATTATTATCACTACTGATGCTACAATGTAACAAGTATCAGGAATTTGAAAATTACTATAGATTCTTCTCGCATTTATCCGTATCCATCTTTCTATTGATTTGACATTGAAATTTTGGGTACTGAAAATACAGGAATAGGCAGTTGAAACTTTTCTAATATCTTAATTTTGTTAAAAGTTATCGTATTTTATACCGGATAGAATTGACTATTAATTCAACTTGCCATATATTTATTAGTCTAGTTTGAGTTTTGCTGTATTATATTGAGTGGAACTATAGCATAAACTGATACTCTCCGTATCTCAATATATGGCAGCTCCATTTCATCAGATGCAACAATATTACAGATATGGAGAATTTGACAATTGTTTTGGAAAGTGGAATGCACTATTTGATTGTTTGAGTCTGAAAACCAAAAGGTCTTCTGAGGTTCAGGTTAGGCTTTATAGTGGATTTACTTGGTGCTATGAAATACATCTTCCACGATTTTATTATTGTGTTTGTCTGTCCTTGACAATATGGCTGGGAACAAATGTAGCGGAGGTCATGCAACACTGGTTTCATAAAACCCCTATTCATGTTTGTTAGCATAACTCCTATTAGCTTGTAACCATTTCCCTGGATATTTTACAGAGCTAATCGCGTTTACAGTTGATAATCATTTCCCTGGATATTCATGTTTGGTAGCATGAGTTCTATTAGCGGATAATCAGTTCCCTTGACATTTTACAGAGCTAATCATGCTTACAGTTGCTAATCATTTCCCTGGATATTCATGTTTGGTAGTATAGCTTCTATTAGCTGATAATCATTTCCCTGGATATTTTACTGATCTAACCATGCCTTACAGTTGCCATTCTTAATTTTCGTGATTGAATTAGACTGCTGTTGTATGGCTTCAGGAGTTACTTAGATCCTTCTCATTGACAACTTTTTGTATGTTCTTAAAAGATCTCTAGCCAGTAATTGTGATAATGCTTGATCAGGTCTTGCCGATGCAAGGCTTTCAATGAAGGATCCCAAACTGCCTAGTTGGTCCTTGAGTGAAGCTTGAAAAGTCTGAGGTTAAAGTTCAAGGTGGCTGACTACTAGGCAGCTAGAATTAAAATTATGGAGAAATTTGGTTAGATTTTCTTGTTTAGAAGGATTATCTAGGATCATCAAAACAAAGATTACAATGGCCTTTGAACTATTTATGGGCACTGCTGCTAGGGATTGTTTTGGCTAAATCACCCTACTCTCACATCAATTTTTTGACTATATAAGGAGTTGAGCCAATTGATGATAGCATCATATTCAATTTAAAGTTAATCCTCTGCTGCCCTTCTTGATGGATATATCCTACCATAGCAAGAGACAAGCATATGAAATGAGATGCATCTTTGTATAGCATAGTTTTGGTGAATGTTAGAAGTATGTTAGAAAGTTTATTAGAGAAAGAGTAAGCATGTAGCTTATAAAGGAGTAAGTATGGTGGTTTTAATATATCATTGAAAAAGAGCTGTGTTATGGGTTGAAAAGCATTCAAGCACTGAAATGATTATGCTGTTAGTTGACCATCCTCGATAATGCTGCTTTATATTAATAAGAAGCAACTAGTTGAGTTGGCAAGACCTGAATAAATCCAAATGCAGATTTATCAGCATGTAACCTGCACTTTAAGTTTATAGGCATTGACTTGAATGTGGCAGTGGACCCTTACAGGGTCCAACCTTTCAAGTTTTTGACCCTTGGTTAGAGCTAGTTATGAAATGATACCTGAACTGAGTGTACCATTTATTGATATCAATAGTTAGAAGTCAGAACTGACTACTTAGTAAACAAATGTACTTGATCTAACCCATTAAATTTATGGCCCATCTGGCTTGGTTTATAAGGAGATGCCAGCTGAACCCTTCACATTGCTTTGCCCATTATTGGGTAAAAAACTAAAAATGTTAGACCACAAAGCTGAGTTCCAAATCTGCTTAATCCTAGCAAACTTCCTTGCACCAATAGAGGGAACACATTCTTATGCCAGTGTGTTTTCACTGTCACATGATGTGAGAACCTGATTTGAACTTTTAAGGCATCGATAACTGGCATATTTTTGCAGAAGTAGTTTGTCCGGGCAATCAATTGATTGTGCTAGAATTAGAGTTTACAAATATATATCAGAAATTCTACTGGGCGTGCACAAAATGCAAACTTGGAGTTACAGCAGACTTCTGCAAAAACATAGAAGAGAGAGAATTTTCATCTTAGTGGACTTTCAATGAACTTATCTTAGTGAATTATGGGGCAAAGCCCTTATGTGTTGGCATTTCTAATTGCTCGTCATAATTGAAAACCTCTCCATCTCATCTAACCACCATGATTATGGGTCTTTCTTTTCTTCTATGTACTTAGTATGCTGCTTTCTGTTCTAACTTCTCTCTACTTGCTGCAAAATAGCTCTCTCAATCTGCACTTATTAAAGCCTGTGTATTTCTATGTCCTTGTTGTGATTTTGGGGATTTATGTATCCAACAAAGATATCCCGTTGTTAATCAGTGCAGTGCTCTTCATTTTCTGAATTCTCTCGATAAGGTGCAATATAGCTCTCTCAATCTGCACATATTGCAGGAGATTCTGGAAGCTCGAGAGAAGGCTAAGCCACATCTCTGGACATATCGAACGGTTGAGGAGGCATCGGAGAATTGGTGGAGGATGTACAACCATTACTTGGATGTTTCTCCTAAACCTGACTCATAAGGTCATATATGATACCAAAATTAATTGGATATCTGAACTGTATTTCTAACTTCTTTATTATCAACTAGGCAACTCTTAGTAGCAATTTGTGGAAGTTTCAACAATTGCCCAGAAAACAATTTGTTGAAAATTCTTGGAGCTACAGTTGTGCAGGAGGTTTCGAGGTTGATTAGTATTAAATAATCACTCAAAAAGTGGTGAAGGTTAGAAAAGAATCGCCCATAGGTCTGGATTCTGTGTCCTGTTCTCAACTTTAATTATCACATTGCAGCTTTATTTTTGGGCTTTGTTTTTCTCTTTATCGTTTGTGATATTAAAAGGAGTAGAAAACTGAAAGATGTTTGAATTCTCCCTTTCTTCACTTTTGTTTTATTTCTACAAGAAGCCCCGCAAGAATCTAACATGAGAATGCTCACTTTGTAGATTATTATACAATCATGTCTCCCCCATCAAAGCTTTATTGGAAGTGCCAAACATTATTTTAATCCTGGAAAAGGTGTAGTTGGTATTTGATATGAATGCTCTTAATGCAAGTACAATTTAGCAAACAATACATTATCTTAAATTATCTTGAATGTTTGGCTTGGTAAATGCGTAGTTAAATTGTTTTCGGTGAAGGGACTTTATTGTGGTCCGTCCATTTGATTTTGACTGCCAGATATAGAGTTATTTCATCTTTTGGTTGTCTGGTTGTTATCATTTTTGCCCCCCTTTTCTTATGATGTTGCTAAACGGAATGGAGGGTTGTTTTGGGCGGCATGACTTTTGTGATGGAGAAGGAAACATCACCCTCCTCGTAGAGCCTTTGAAGTTGCGTAGTCCTACTACATATAATTCAGTAGTAAAAGTATTCAATATATATGTATAAATTATATATATATATATATATATATATATATATATATATTCTTTTATTTTCTTTTCTTTTCTTTTGTTGCTGTCGGTATTCAATAGGGAAATGATAACCATGGGGAGACATGTTAGGGGGTCACATGATTATCGTAAGGGAATCCTCCATGTGTAGAATAGTTTAATGGTTTATCTGCCTAACTTATCAATAAGAAGTGATATGATATCGATAAATCTCCTTTTTGCTTTTTGTGTGGCTACCATTTATTTTTACTGAGCATTCGTTACAAAACCGCGTGCCTCTTTTGAGGGAGGACTGAGGAGAGACCAAAGCATAAAGCGGAAAAAGAGGGGGGGGGGGAGTGAGTGCTTGGAACGTGATACCTTCCTCCTTCCTCCTTTCTGTTCACAGTACGTATATATATATAGCTGTGGTGGTGGTGGTGGAAGGACCGGCTGCTGGGCACATGACCTCGTATCAATTCGATAATTAATCAGTAAATAAATGGGTCCTCCAGGAGCTCAAAAAGGCCAGCCACGTAGGATGGACGGTAGGAGGAGAGTCCAAGAATGGGCTCGACCTCAGGCCCCTGGAACTCTCTAGCTAGCTACGATGATTCCTGCTGTCAAAGCTTCTGGGTCTTTACTGCTAAAATCTTCTTTCTTAACCATCTCTTATCACTTTTCAGGAAGGAGTACGCCTTGCATGGGAATTGGCATATTCGTAATTACCTGCAAATTTTAATTATTGCGAGCGATTCGATTGGGATAAATAAAATATCGCATACGTACAGTGCAGTCGAGCTGTATACGGAAAGCTTTGGCTTCGGGCCTCCAGTAGCTTTGTCATATGTTACTGATATCTATCTCTTATCTCTAGTCTATGGATTGGATATTAACTTTTTCTCCATCAAAAAGAAGGGGGGAAAGAAAAAAAAAAAGAAAAGTTTACTTTTGCTTTTGTCTTCTTTCATGCTGTGAGAAGTATATGGCTTCGATTGCACCCATACTGACGCTACCATAGTGACTGCAAGGATAAGCATAAAATTACTAGTCAATGACTGAAATAAATAAAGATTGATTTTGAGCCTTATTATCTTGTTTCATGGTTGCATAGAATGAATAGTACTCTTGCAAATATACAGTCACACCCTATTTGCGTGGAGATTGCTGGGGAGTTTTTATTTATTTTATTTATTTTTTATGATGCTACATGCCAGTCCTAAAAGGATAAGAAGTCAAGTCAGGTCATGAGAAATTGATGCTTCATTCTCATGTTTGAAAAGGTATCGTCTTAGCCAGCTGACGTGTCCAAGGCCAAATGGACCATAACCACCAGCATGGTAAAGGGTGAATCCCATGAGCTAGGAACATTTTTGGATGGTTTAAGGTCCAATATGTACGTTTTTTTTTTTTTCTTGGTCTGCTTTCAAGACATGGGACATACGTACGTCCACGCGAGCTTCAATCATATCGGTCGAAGTTACCCAGGAAATGTCTACTATCCTCAGTCCTCTCACGGTTATGATATGATAGTAATTAATTTCACACATAGTTTGAGTTTAATTTGAGAAGGGTTCACAATTAATAATAATAATCATAATAATAATAGAGGGTAAATCTGTTTATCCAGAAATGACGGGCAGGTTGCTTTTTCACCCCATATAGACGACTATAGTCCTCCCTCTACATATATATATATATATATATATATATATAGTCGTTACTCGTTAATGACTGGTGGTAAGTGGCGTCGGACGCTCAGATTTCGTTTGGCTTCAGAAACGGAGGAGGCTTTGGGATTTGTAGCCCATAGGACTCAATTGTATAAATGAGTAGGACGGGTTGGTACAATTTGTTTACCAATATTTGTTTAAGAGTGTTTTGGCTTTTACAGCGCAGAGATGGTTGACTGACTTTGATTATTCCGGCCTCTTCCCCCAATTCATATTATTATATCTTCTCTTTTATCTTAATTTCTTTCACCTTTTTTTTTTTTTTAGGTTTTGGTTTCGCTTTCCCAAAACCGCCTCTGTTTTTTATTTTTTATTTTTTGTTAAAAAAAAAATTTATCTTCTTTTGATTTCGGGCGAAACAAAACTGCCTTATATTTTAGTCGCGTTATAATTACGGCAACGCCCCTGCTTGTGTGTGTGGTACGTTTCCCGCTGCAATAATGACCCAATAAATTATCATCATATTCCATTCATCATCACCACACTCATAGAATAATAGCCTATTCTTGGGCGAGAGGATTTAATGCTCGCTCAACCAGCGGATCTCAAAAAATTTCTGAACCCGGATCTGAAACTCTTTTTAAGGCACTGGACGTCAGCAAGAAACGGAGCTTACTTGTGTGTTTGGAGTGCGGAGATGGAGAGGGAGAGGGAGAGACAGACAGAGAGAGTCCTCTCTAAATCCACCTACTACAGAGTATGTTGTTAAACAAATGAAGGAAGAAAACAAGAGGAGGAGATAATGATAATTATGTATAGCTTCAATGTTTTTGTTGAACGACTTTACTATAACATTTTTAAATTTCAAAAGAGCAAAGAGAAGATGAGTACGTTTATCATAATGCCAGCCCATTAATACATTCCACCTTATAAATGCGTTTACGCAATCTTTTACCCCTTCTTTTCCTTCATATATATATATAATATATATATATATATATATATATATATATATATATATATTTTTTTTCTGTGACTTTCTTTGTCACTACTTGGTAATAAATAAGCTCCCTTGGTTCGCCTTTTTTATTTTAATTGTAATTCCACCTAATCAAGCGGATTGTTAAAGATGCGTACAAACGCATCATCATCGTCTTCACGTGTATACCTTACCTTTTAGTTATCCTCTGGAATAGTTTTTTGTACAGTTTACCATATTCATCAGCGAATATGCTATGCGTGTGAAGATAATAACGGGGGATGAGTTGGTAACTTGGTAGAGGAGGAGGGTAGGGAGAAGAAGTGGGGAGTGTGATGAACAGGAAATGAAAAAAGTAACCTGCTCTTTCTTTGTAATTGTCTCGTGTTATTGCTGCTAGTTGCTCGTAGTCATAGCTTAACAAAGCGCAGGAGGGGTTAAAAAAAAAAGTGAGAGAGAGAGGGTCCAAGCGCACCCAAGCTTACTTCTTTCCCCCGCTCTTCCGTGGCGGCGGGCACCATTTCTTTCAAAAACAACATCTCTCTCTCTCTCTCTCTCTCTCTCTCTCTCTCTCTTTTTGTTGCTAGTTTTTCATAGGAAAGGAGCTATTTGTTTTGAGTTCTCTCTTTTGCATCTGTATGCATGGAAGAAAGGGAGAGTATGATGATGGTATCCGGGTCTGAAGGCGTAGGCAGAGTTCGAGATGAAGCAGGTGAAGCCGGAGAGGGGGGAGGCGGAGGAAGAGCGAAGGAGTCCCCGTCCTCGACTCCATCGCCTTCTCCATCCCCCACCCCATCCCCACCAGCTGGACAGGTCGGTTTTGTGAGCGAAACTGGAGCGCCACCGGATGTCTCGAGCATGGGAATGGGCACGGGAAGCGGCAGCGGCGAGGATCCGGCAAGAAAGAAGCGGGGAAGGCCGAGAAAGTATGACGGAATGGGTCTTGCGCTGTCTCCAGATACGTTCTCTCCACTTTCCTCCTCTGACTTCTCCGCCAAACGGGGTAGAGGGCGGCCACCTGGCTCCGGCAGACGCCAGCTCCTCGCTGCTCTCGGTTAGTTCCTCTTCTTCCACTTCTCCCCTGACCGACCATCTTTGTTATTCCCTTTCTTTGTACTTTAGATTTCAATTTACCTGATATTAAACAGGAGAGTCCATCTCTTTCTTTCTTTCTTTCTTTCTTTCTTTCTTTCTTTTTCTTATGAAGAGAAAAGGCTTGTATTTCTTCTTCAAAATTTGTATCTTCCTTGGCTTTAGTTTATCACAATTTGATTATCACGAGCAACTCGTGCCAATTTGAGCTTTAATTGTTGGCAGTGTTGCCTACTTTATTCAATGTGGTAACAGCTCATCTCCTCTTATTTGGATACAGGCCTTTTGTAAGTTCCTTGTGAAGAAACTTGTGTTGCCCACTGTTTTCCTTTTTCGAGCTGTTCCCCAAGGAAACATGGGAAATCTTCTGGTCTTTATATTTCAAAATTGAGTTTTTTTTTTTCCTCCTAGTCTTTTGTTGGTGGTTCTTCTATCTTTTTTCTCATCTGAATTTTTTTTTTTTTTTTTTTGGAAATTTTTGCCTGTGAAGGGGGTTGGTTTGCATTCTCTGCTGGAGGGAACTTCACACCGCATGTTGTGACCATAGCTACAGGGGAGGTAACGCGCTGACCTAGTTACTACGTTGCAGATGACTGTTTACTCTCTCCTACTTCTGTACCTTGGATCTCCCACCCCATTTCATCTCAATCTAGCGTGAATTTGATCGGGGAGTACTAAATACTAATTGTTGTGTGTATATTTTTTTTTATGGAACCACTAGGATGTTGCTGCGCGAATATTGTCATTCTCCCAGAAGGGCCCACGAGCTATTTGCATTCTCTCTGCAAATGGGGCTATTTCGAACGTCACTCTGCGCCAACCAGGTTCTTCTGGTGGCACCTTGACTTACGAGGCATGAGCTGCAATCGTTTCTCTTTTCCTCCTTAAGTAATGTTTATTGTCTAATGTCATACTTCTTTGCATGTTGATCACATTAATTCTCGATTAGTTGCATCTTTACTTAATCCTCGGTCTTTGTATTTTTCTTTTTCATGGCCCGATGAACCGAGCTAGGAGCAGCAATAATCGAGCTATTTTAGTTTCCAAAGGGTCACAGATTTTTACAGCATTACTCTGAATCTTTCCTTTTAGCAGCTTACTTTCAACCTTCATCTCTTAGAAGATTGTGCATGCATTTTATAGATTTCTATGAAGCAACTATAAATAAGTTATTATTGTTCTGTAACGTATAAACTAAGTTCATGTAGCTAACGAGAAATAACTTGGGTGTTGGAACTTTTTTCGGGAGAAATCTCATGCGATTGCTAGAATCATAATGCAATGGGAAAGAAGTATATCATGATATGCCCTGATTAAAAGTACGGTTGGAACTTGGAACAATCACATATTTCATTTAATGTGTGATTCTTAGGAGATCTCAGAGGCCTGATGAAATGCAAAATCTTTTGAGTATATCAATCAGCAATCCTTATGTACAGAAATAGGGATCAAAAAGAAGATCAAGGGAGCCATGAAACCTAGAAGCCAAATGGTTGTTACTAGTTAGGAAGATCTACCTTCCAGATCTATAGGTTTTCTATCTTTAAGGGGCTACAATCAGATAGAATCCATTGTTGTGGGTGGTATGATAAGTTACTAGTAGTGTCTTCAATGTGTCAATAGGATATTTCATAAGTATACATGATCGAGAACTTCTGTTATTATTTATTTTATTTGTTCAAATACTCCATTTAATTTGATCTTTCATGAGCGTGCATGCCAGATATTGATGTCTTAGTATTCATATCTTCTCAATGCAGGGGCGTTTTGAGATTCTATCCTTATCTGGATCCTTCTCAATCACGGAGAATGGCGGTGTACGCAGTAGAACGGGTGGGATAAGTGTCTCGCTGGCTGGACCAGATGGCCGTGTTGTCGGTGGAGGAGTTGCTGGATTGTTGCTTGCTGCTAGCCCAATTCAGGTATCAGCAAAATATACTTATTTTTGCTATTGATTTTTCCCCTTCTTGGCTTAAGCTTTGCTCATTAGATCAAGTTGACCTGTTGCATATCAGTCAGGCTATCTATCATGTAATTGCACGCGTGTTGTGTATAATCAAGCTCTGCAAATCAGTGAGTCTGTCAAAAAGAGTTCATATTAATAAGCCTTGGAGTCACCTTAGTAAAATTCCAACTCACATGAAATGAACAAGCTTCTATTTTGCATAACTTTCCACAGTAATTTTACTAGCGGCGACTATTGAATGATGAAACTGTATCAGAAATTAGGAATTCTTTATGCTTGCACATTTCTAGTCGACCAACATGATTAAGCCAGTTCCAGAATGATGACATACAATTATTATACTGTCCGCTGGAAGTGGTATGTAACTGTTGATTTTGTTAAACTCTCAGTTTTGGCAGTAGAACCTAGAAAATGCCTTTGGTATAAATATTTGATATAACTACAGCTAATTTTTACAATGATTGGATGGTAATACGTACTGCTAATCTTGTGTCATATTCTTTAATAGGTTGTCGTTGGGAGTTTTATACCCGATACTTTCAAAGAGCACAGAAGGAGATCTAACCAGGAAACAGTGTTACCTGCACTTCCGGCTAATGCTGCTGTGCTGACATCTGCAAGGCCCATATCTCAGGCAACACCCGACGATGACTGCGAGACACCAACATCAACTATACCTGGGCAAGACCATGGAGATGTGGAAAACAGCATTAGCAACCAAGCAAACCCAAATCCCAGTTCTTTCAAGATGATGGGATGGCCTCCTGGCTTGCAATCTTCAGAGTGCAAGCATTCTCCTGATATTAATGTATGCTTGCCTGCAGAGTAGCATCAAGGTTGTTGTCTCTGCTGCTCCTAACGCTATCTTACCGTTCTAACAAGTGAGCTGATAGTTCTATCAGGTATTAGCTTGGAGATAGTTTAGCCAGACTGGGAGGACATGCAATCTGATGATTAAGTGGGCTTCTAGTTGCTCTAACTTGATTTGTGTAACAGTGAACTGAACCTGCAAGGTTCCAGTAATGTTTTCTCTTATTGTAGGTGTTATGATTGTTATTGTTGTTCCGTTTATTGTTCTATCCAATGATGGCTTGGGGAGGCTAGTGTTTTCTTTACGGTGCTTCTTTGGTAGTAGTAATTAACTTTGTGAATTCCGATGGATTCCATGTAGACGTCTTCAAATTACTACTTCTTGGATGTTATGTTTGTTTTCGTAGCAGAGGTAGTAGATATGGTCGGTCGATCGTCTGTGGTTATGAAATTCCCAGGAGCAGATGATGAAGTAGAGGAATAGCTTTTGATCCTTGTCATAACTTTAGATCTCCCACATGGTGTGTTTTGTTTCTACCAAGTTGAAGATATAATAACCCTTTCTGTTTTCGAGACATTTTATTGGCTACATCAGGAAGACGTGCTTTCATACGACCCTTCTTGACCATATGAATTTTATCAACAGTTTAGCTTGGATTATTATTATTATTTATCAAATTTCATGTTAGATGCAATTAATTTCCCTAAACCGATATATATATATATATGAAAAAAAAAAAAGAAGAGAAAAAGCTTTGGTTGGAAACGGAAGTGATCGTAATAACCAGTTTTTACTATAGATTATCGGATCATGTAGATTATCGGATCATGTAGATGTAATTAAAGGATCGTATCGCGAATAATTTTTTATTTAGGCAAACCAAAAAAATCTGAACTTCTGGAGTGATGTTACGGTGTCAAGGCGCCAAGTAAAAAAAAAACACAGCATATTAGTTAATGGGCCGATCTATTCAATTGGATCGGGCCTCATCTTTGGATCCGCACAACTACCAATATGGCGTCGTATAACATAAAACCCCTAACCCTAGTCTTTGATCGTTCTGGTGGCGGGCAGTTCGTAGGAGTAGAGATGGCGAAAGGAGATGACGCCGTGAGGAAGAAGAGGAACAAGACTAACCGCAAGCGCATGCGGAACAGCGAGTCTGCCGTCTCCGCTCGCGTCGCTTCCATTATTGCCGCCAAGCGCCGCCGCAAGGACGGAAAGCGCCGCATGTGCGAGGTCTTTTCCCCATCCCCACGCAAAAAATATTAGTGCTTTGCAGACTTTGACATTTCTTGGATCAATTCTTTTCAGGGGATGTGTTATAGCCTTCCGACACCCGACGACCCCTTCAACGATCGGCGCGGGAAGAAGGAATTGCCCAAGAAAAAGGATCTCCCCGGAAACCGCAAGCAAAACGGAAAAAAGCTGCAATCTTCCAACAAAAAAGAGTCGGCCAGTGAGAAACCGATTTCTACCCTAAAGCTCGGTGCAAGGAGTGACGGAGATGACTACGGTTGCCCGTCCAAGTTCCTTATCCTCTGCCTCAACGCCATTCAAAATTCTTGGACGGAAGAGGGTGTTTTTGACGAGAGTGCGGTCGGCCCACTCGTGGCCAGCAGTTGGGGGGTCGAGTTTTGGAGGTGTTGCTCCGCCGGATCAAATGTCCTGGACACGAGTGGGGGATGTGCTTCCAGAGAGCAGGTCGCGTGGCTGGTTTCTACGGCGTCGGATATCGTCGCAAGAAAGGAGAAGCAGGGGCTTTGCGTCAGCAGTCCCTTCCTTCTGTTCCTTGTGCCATCTCAAGAGAAGGCTGCTCAGGTCCTACATCATCTCCTTTTGATCTTTTTGCTCTTGTTACCTCAGTGTTATGGATCTATTCTATGTCAATGATTAGGTGAGATCGGTATGCAAGCCACTAAAGGCTCTCGGAATCCATACAGTAAGCTTACACCCCGCGGCTCCGATAGATCATCAGGTTCGTGGGTAAGTGGGCGGCCGACCTTTTCCATTTATAGTGGCTTTTTCCAAGTGAAATGCTCGGGTGAAGTAGATTGGGTTTATTGACTTATACCTTCTCCTTCTCCATATCCATCGGACCTTTTGTGTTTCTATGTAAGCCAACAAATATGCAAGAAAAATGAGATGCATGATTTAAGAGAAATATAGTGCTGACATGCATTTACTGTGAGTGGTCCCCGCAAATGTATAGTTTCCATTCTTACTGACAGATGGAAATGCTTCCTGTGTTCTATATTTTCAGTTTAGGAGTTTTGCCATTTTGCTGAACTGTACTAGCATGGCCTTAAGTCCAGTCGCAGAGCAATAATTCTCTTCTTTTCCTTTTTCTCAAGGGCTTATTATATCTTCTTGTGTTTTTCCAAGGACAGTTTAAGGAGTTGTGAGCCGGAGTTCCTTGTCTCCACTCCAGAGAGGCTTCTTGAGCTAGTTTCCTTGAGGGCCGTCGACATATCTGGTGTATCATTATTGGTAAGAATCTATAAGAAATATGATTCGTACCAGATTTCTGATGTCTAGACCTACATACTGTGATCTGCATAAACAGCTTCATGAATCTGGGAGTAATTCTTTTACTGCAGCATTGCTAAATAGATTGATCTTACACCCTCAAATGTATTGTTATTCAACCTTGCTATGCAGATTGAGATAATAATATATTTGAGAGGTTTTTGGATGATAGAGAATTACACTTGTATTGTAATTTGAACTATAATGTGTTGATTGATGTCCTAGACAATCTGTGAGGCAAATGACTTTCCTTTTGTCCTTTTTAACAGAGATTGACTCCATTTCTTAGAATATCAGGGAGGTGCCCAATCAATAGCACCACCAAGAATATACATAGTTTCTGGATGTTTAGGATTTAGGGTTATCATCTCAGGAATTACAGTCTAGCTGAACTTTCTCATTTTCATGCTTTTGCATATATTCTTGCAATCTGGCTGCAAAAAGTAATCAATGCATTTAATTGAATTTAATATATTGTATGTTGTTTTCATCTTTCTAATCTCTCTTCTTCTTTTTTCTGTTTTCACTTTTCAGGTTCTTGATGGACTAAAATGTTTTGCAGACCTTGACCTTGTTGATAAATTAAATTTTATTAGGGATAGTATATCTGGCAGTCCTCATACAGTTGTCTTTAATGATTCTGATGGAGAAGTATTTGCATCATTAGCACAAAATCTACTCAGCGGAGCAATTACTAGGCTGTCTCTCAGTGATTCTCTTGTTAGTAAAAGTGCTTTTGTGCAACAATATGTACATTTCTGTGCATCAGAAGAACAAAAGATATCAGAGGTAATTGCAGCACATAATTTTTTCCCTCTAACATGCTGGAAAACTTTATTTATTTATTTTTATTGAGTTTGAACTCTTTATGATGAGATAATATATCAAATATCTGTCTTCAGGCTTGTTGATTATTACAGTAATTGCTAATTTGGCAAGTCGAGACATGGTTTATTGGACCAGTTTTTGACTGCTTACTTTGACTTGATTTTTGACCTTTGAGCAGTTAAGCATTTTGCTTGTCCTTGCTGCAGAAGTCGCAGGATATTATCTGTTTCTTTATATCTTCATTCTCATGTAGTGTCTTTCTCATGTCTTTTAGCATATAAGTGTTTTGAAAACTTAAGGTACTTCACCAATGGCAGTTTGTGTTACCACACATTTACTGTTGACACTTCTCTGGTAGTATTGATGAGTCTCATCTTGCAGGTCATGCAAATTCTTGTCCAAACACTGGATAACCAAACTCACCAGAGTGTAAAGATGCTAGTTATAGCAGGAGGTGCTAGTAAGGCTCAACTACTGGCTTTATCCCTCAAAAGTGAATGTAGGAGCTTCGCTGAAGACCCGACCGGTGACTCTTTTACTATACATAAGGGGTAAGGATGTGATTTTTCAATCTAATATTTTCTATGAAACTTTGGAACTCTTTTTAACTGTGGCTTTGAAACCCTTCTTTTAGCCATGTTTTATTTCTCAGACTTTAATTTGTCATAGTGAGGACTTTCTTTTCTCATTGGAACAACAACCCTTTGTGGTATATCTGTTGAAAGAAATTGCATTTTCTACAGTGAGAAGGAAGCAATAATATCGGTGAAGGACGGAGAAGATATTGAGAAATTTGAGATTGTTGTAGTCGTAGATTTTCCTTCAATTGAAGATTATGTTGACATTCTCACAAGAACAGCACGCCATTCTGTTGTGGGGATTCTTCATAGTTTCTTTTGTAAAGCAGATACCCCTGTTGCACAACCTTTGATAGAGGTTCTTATGCAGTGCGGCCAGATAGTGCCTGAAGAAATTAGAAATTTGGGTTCCACATAGGATTTTTGTTGGAGTTGGATTGACATTATACCGATCCTGCTTTTTGTTTTTATTCATTTCTTATTAGTCTCTCCTGCTGTTCTCTCAATTTTGTCAGGGTTTTGAATTTTGCTTCTATATCATGTAGGTTATCATCAAAAGATAAATACAATCTGTAGCCTCCACCATTTGAGAAATCAAGATGCATGCTTAATTTATGTTATCTAACTCGGCTTTTAGCTGCCATGGATTTTAGAGGTGCGCTCTCCTGATTTTCTTTTTGTGTGCTCCACAAATTCATGTTCCGAGTTCTTTTCGTAAGTGTGTTACGAGGAAAATAGTCTCTTTTCTTTTCTTTTCATTTTCTGATATATGAGAGAGAGAGAGAGAGAGAGAGAGAGAGAGAGAGTGCATATAAAGCATTCTTGTTTACTATGGCCTCCGTAAATTTTCCTGGGCATCCCCACATCTATCAAACCTTGGAGAGCAACTGTAACTCTGTAAGCTAAACAGTGTGCACACTTGCAAAGATAAGGTGACAGCCGCAGCTAAGTGAAACTTCTGTTCAGGTAATCATCCAAAATTAATTCCACTCGGCATATAACCATCCAGCGAAGGTCTTGCAAAGCAAATATTCTTGCATAATCACATTCTGCAAGGCAGTGATATTTCTGGACATAATACGAACAAATATTTACATTACTCAAGTACAGGTTTATGTGATTGAACAGCAACCAAAATATGGCAGTAGAAAAAATCTCCTGCCCAAGTGAGCAACTGTATCGTCTCCTTATTACCAAGCTAGCAAAGCAGATGCAATAGAAGAAAATGACAAATTACATATGTTACTTTACAACTATTATCTTATTTTTCCTTTTCCAACGTAATCTTGCCAAAAAGAAAAAGAAGAAGAAGAAGAACCAAAAAAAAAAAAAACCGCACTCTCTAATTTGCATCTCTACACACTGAACTTAAAGCTAAAACGTGTACTTCTGTGCTGCTGCTGCTTTTGTGAAGGAGATAACTAAAACTTCCTGTCCATTATTTTCATCTCCTACCAAGTATCGCCTTCCATCATTGCGGATTGACTGTTCTTTACACGAGTAGTACCCCCATGGAAATAAACAATCAAAGAAGTCTGCTTGACTTTATGTATATGCTGCTGCTTTAACCCCACTGATATCTATTATGAATGGGGGACGAAGGTGCCCACATGACCGAAACCAACCACAAAGAAAGCAATTCCTTGGAGAAAGAGGTATATGAAGTAATGATTCTTCCCCAAGGCAACATCATAACACCCACAGAAGAAGAGGAAAGCTCCAACACCAAGCTCCAAAAGATGTAACCTGATTTTTAGATGTGGATCAATAAGACAAGAGAATTCAAAAAACTGAAAGAACAATTGGTTGAGTGTACACTCTTTTAATCTTACTATCACACATAATTGTAGAAAATTGCACTTCTTTCGCTTTATATCGCTTTTGTCTGACCAGTTAAATATCTTCTCTTTTTAGATTGAACGATGACAGTTGAAGAAAGGCTAAGTCTTCTTAACAATGAAAGGATGAACAAGTACCTTTCACCTATCCTGATCCGTGGCTTCTTAGCTGCTTTACCAGGAATTTTTGCCTTCAGAGCATCTCCTAACTTTTCGGTGACCACCCATTCATTTACTCTCCCTGCTTCCAACAAGCCAATGAATGTAGCTTTTGTTCTGTGCAAAGACATGACATTCTCGAAGAGGATCCAAAACACAAGCAAGTGAAGAGACCTGCAACAGTACATCAATAGAAAGTGAGGATGTGGGATGGGAAATATATAGGAAAATAAGAACCGATAAATTCTCTTTAGCATTTGGTAAAGTTAGAAATTCTTTTGCTCTCGTAGAAGTGCTTACTTGCATATGAAAAGGAAAAACCAATTTGAAGAGGCAATGATCATATAGCCATAACAACATAATAGGTAAATGGAATGAAATGCAAACCTTGGAGTTCCAACAGCATTGAGAAGTGTAATGATGGAAGGGATATAAACTGCACCCCATTTTGGTATTTGAACCTCAGGCACCAAGACAGTTGCAGGGATCACCAAGCAGTAAAACACAAAAGTTACGATATGTGCTACAATTTTCCGTACAAAGAAGAAATTGTAGATCACATGAACTTTCTTCCAAAGAGACACTCTCTGCATTTTTTCCAAGAAAGAGGATCATTAGAAACTGATAGTGTATATTATTTGAAAATAGTCCTTCCCCGCTTCCTCACACTTAGCTGACCTTATTTCTGGCAATCTCCAACAACATTTTTCTGAACAGATTTGCTGGTCCACAAGACCATCTATGTTGCTGATAACGGTAGGCCTTGAAGGTACTTGGAAGTTCATTTTTAACCTGAATTTAATAGGAAATTATTATGAAAATACATGGATAAACTCTTTAACAGAGGCAACTATGGGATATCTGTTGAACACAGCAGATGACACATCCATGATCAGAGTTCAAAAGAACTAAAAGAATTATTTAGGCATTTATTTCAGGCCAACTACTTGCTAGCAGTGTCTTAATTAGGAGGGATGCAAAAGAAAGAGAATGAATCACTCCCCAAGAGATGACATCTATCTACTAAATCTTCTGAGACACAACTTATTTAGAGAAGTACAACACAACATTCTAAGAGTGAATGCAAATAACAGGAACCAATGGACAATACAAGAATACCTTGAGGTCTCCAAGGAATACGAACTTCCATCCCTTGAGGCTTGCTCGAACAGCCAAATCCATGTCCTCAACTGTGGTTCTATCCTTCCAGCCTCCTGCTTCATTTAGAGCTGCAATTCTCCACACACCAGCAGTTCCTGTGGAGAAATTCAACAATATGCTACTATAAGAGAATCAGTTAGAGAAGTGTTTCATTGGTAAGAGAGGAGCGAGGAAGCTTTAGCTAGTAATGTTACATGTTCTAATTATCTTGCTTCCAAGTTCCGATAGTATTCTGCAAGCAGGCTGTGCCATCACTCCATAAATCATCCTATCTCTAACACAGACTTTCTTTTCACAAAGATATCCAACAGACAATTGCATACTCGTGATCCATGAGATGTCATCTACTTGGCAATTTAATTTCAGAAATTCAAACTGCGGAAGTTCTTTGTATATATTATAGACATACAACAACTCTTTCTCGGTGTCATAGTGTAAATTTCCATCAAGTCAACCCTTCAAATTGTATGTGACATTTATAAGAAAATTCCAACGACTACTTAGTTTGAATTGCTTGGTCACTAATTTACCAATTACAAAACCTTAGTTACTCTTTCTTTCTTTCTTTTTTCATTTATCTCATAATGCTTTTCCCCTATGATGTCCATTTGCATGTTCATTTCCAGAGTTGGGAATTATTTTAAAGAATGGAGAAGCTGACGACTTACCATTGAAGCCAAAGAAAGCATAGGTGGAGGACCCTACTTCTTGCTCCACAGTGAAGTGGTAATCTAAGGACATCTCCTGCATCCTCGTCATCAAGCATTCATCCGAATTGACTGCAAAACTATTATCCAGTTAGTAATAGGACGAAATTAGAAGAAAATCAAAATGATAATTAATTCCACTCCCTCAGAAGAAGTGGTGTGAAAGAGTTTTCCACTAACATAGCAGCCTGGCCTGCTTTATTTCTTGTGTGTGTGTCGACTAGTGAAAGGTTTGTCATCATCGAATAGTTCCTCAGGCATGCAGGTTGCGGATTAATTGTTAGTATAAAGTTAGGGATAAGAAGAGGTACAAGGTAAGTTTGTCAAAAACCCTGAGATAAAAAAAACGAAAGTGGAATAGTTAAAAGAGTGAGTGTCGGTGGAAAATAGGAGAGGTCCACACGGTCTTGCCAACATGCAAGAATAAATTATTTGAGGCAAGATAGAAGCTGAAGAATAACTGCACATGGAGAGGAGAAGGAAGTGGATGGATGGATGGATGGTGGAAACAAAGAGGTAGAGTTGGCTTTTACCAACTACTAGTACAAATACACCTAGTTGTTAATTGCACATTACAACAAAACAGTGAAAACAGTATCGGTCAAATTCACGGCTAATGCGTGATTTAAATGGACGCTAATCACGAAGATGATCAAGATGCAATAGCAGGATTAGATGGGTTGGTTTCTTCACGTTACGGACAGCGGAGCAGTTTGCGAAAAAGGGACCACTAACTCAACCCCAACCCACCGCTCCCCCTTGTAAAGCTTAAAAAGGTTTCGAGGATCAATAGCAGTAGCAGTAGCAGTAGCAGTAGCAGTAATCACACAAAGCAAAGCAAAAGAGAAGAATGGATCTCCTCTAATATTAGAGGGTGACAAAGGGAGAGATGTTAAGAAAAGTCGAAACCAAGATGGATGGAGTTAGTACCCTACTAAAGTTCAAATGATGGAGAATCCAGCTAGCTCAAGGATGATGGTCATTAAGAATGACCTGAGAGATCAGTAATTAAGGACCGACGAAGGGGTAGTTTTAGTTATCTCGATTCCAGAGTCGATAGAGCGTGGTAGGACCCGGCTTTTGTCGGCGAGAAGATAGATCATGGGCTTAAATAAGAAAGACTGAGAAGGCCACATCACATGTCAATTCCCATCGCATATAACTACTCTATAATGGGAAAAGTAAATAGATATATGATTTACAAAGGACGGACTTGGTATGTATATATATATATATATCTATCTATTGTCATGTACGATGTAGCTAGAAAAAGTCCCAGACATATGATTTAGGCATCTACCAGCCAGTATAAATGGTGTGGACCATCGTGAAGTCATCAAAGAGATTCTTATCATCCATAGAGTGAAGGTAAGATATAGTTAAGAGTAGTAAAGTAGAAAAGGGGAGGCAACTAATGGTTTGAAGTTGTTGGTTGGAATTAGTAAAACTTCCTCCTACATCCACATTTATGATGAATTATAAAGTAGGGCAGTGGTGACGACTGACGAATAGATCAGCAGAAGAAACCAACAAGCTGTGTACAAAAATATATAGATGTGGAAGAGAAGGGTAGCTGAAATGGACGGGTAGGGTGAGGTGTAGGTGTAGCGAGGCAATGGCAAGGGCAAGGGCAAGGGCAAAGGTAAGGGCATGCATTAATTGGGGCTCGTGGTACAACCTTGGTCCTTCCCCTCTCTCTACACTAATTAAAAACAGTGGCACTCTGCTGCTTATACCTTCTAAAGAGTAAATAAAATTAAAAGGTCGCAACAGACAGACAGGATGGAGAAGTAACATGCATGAAAGAGGCCACCAACTGCAACGTGAAAAAAGAGAGACTGCAACGCCCACCGACACCTCTCTTGCACTACTACTAGTAACAGAACAGGTAATGCAATATAACAACAAGTGGCGACCATCCAGGTATTGACTCAAACTTTCGATTTCTATTTATTAAGAAAAAGAAAAGAGAGAAGTAGGTGGGTGGGTCTGTTCTTTTTCTACCATACCATAAGCTTAAACAAAAGGGGAAGGAAAATTAATAAGCTAAGGTCAGTCCATTTATGAGGCCGGATCTCAATCTGGTGGTTTGGGCACACCACACTTTATATCCAATGGGGCAAGCAAGAAGTAATTAGGCCATCAATAAAATAATGAGATCAGAAGTGGAGGAGACGTGGCAACCTGTGGTTGAGACTCGAGGACACACACACACACACACACACAAAAAAAAAAAGAGTTAAGAGTAAGATGCTGACCAAATTTCCAGCGGGCTTGGACGAGACCAATATCTGGGTTGTGGAGGAGGAAAGGTATGGTGCGCCAGAGGAAGTCGGGTTCGGGTTGGAAGTCGGCGTCGAAGATGGCAACGTAGTCGCAATCCTTAACGTAGCTGTGTTTCATCCCCTCCTTGAGTGCCCCTGCCTTGTACCCCTTCCGGTTGTCCCTGATCTCGTACTTTATGTTTATTCCTTTGCTTGCCCACCGTTGGCACTCTAACTCCACCAAATCCTGCATCCCATTAAACCCCCCCGCCCACATCACAACAATATTAATTAACATAACCCATGCAGGTTAGAACATCAATTGGTTTATATGTTCTCTTGTCTAGATTACCCTGTCATGAGAGCAGAGCACCTCGAGACGTGGATCTGAAAGGGCAAAAGGACAGTTTGCCCTGGTCACAGATCAGAGCACCAGTCTTACGTGGAAAGTAACAAAAACTAGCTAGGAAGTAACTGGACCAAGGGAACAAACTAGCTAGGACTAAAAGGCATCAAATTAAAAGAAAAGAAAAGTGAAAGATTAAACTAGGTAATATCTTATTAGAGAGCAGAGAAAGAAGCATCACCACCACTTCTCACTTGCGTTTGATAGCATGATCGAGACATAAATATATAGATCTCCTCCTTCCTTACCTTAATAACTGGGTCTGTGGAATCATCAAGCACCTGGACTATGATGCGGTCCGACGGCCATGAGAGCCCACATGCAGCTCCAATGGAGAGCTGGTACACCTATTAAATTGAGGCCCGTTAAGAAATTATAAAGGACTGTACATTGTTGTGGTATGTAAACTTTGGAAAAGTAGAAAAACAGGGAATTGGATGCAAAGAGTTAGTAAGTACCTCCTTCTCATTATACATGGGGATCTGGACGAGGACCATGGGGTAAGCCGAATTCCCCAACTCCACATCGTCCTTCATGGCCTCCCAACGGTACTTCTTCTCCGGCCTCCTTCCGAGGAGCTTGATGAAGACGATGACAATGGCCATGTAAACCTTCTCGACCAACAGCATTACCGACATGGCCAGGCACAAGAACACTGCCGAGCGAAGCAATGGGACAATCACAGGCGCCCTGATCTGCTGCCATATCAACCCGATGTGCTCCGTGATGTCGTCCCTGCTCCCCTGGAATGCCTCCGGGAGGAGCGCTGTAGAAGAAATCCTGTCCATCTCCACTTCCTCCTTAGTTCCTACTCTCGGAGCAGAGGAAGAGGAATAGTAGTGGGAACTATGTTTTTTTTTTAACTTTTTAACACAAAAGAGAAGAGAAGCTCCCCTTGAAAAAAGATGGGGTTGAAGTAGACGGATTTTTATAAGGGGGCTCGTTAGTTCCTCTTCTCCGTTTCCTTGTAGGAGAAAAAAGTGGCTTTCCTTCTTTTCCTCTTTTTACCCCTTCCCCTTCCTCTACCTTGCTCTTTTTCTTTCTATAATTGATTGATTGTTCAAAATGTCGAAAGCTGGAAATTTTGCTGGTAGATTACGCAAGGGAAAATGCGACGGAGCTGTAATGTCAGGCTTTCTAATCCGAATCCTTTCACAGGCCAGAAAACAAAAGGGAAGTAAGAGGAGACAATAAAGGAGAGAAGATCTATCTATCTATCTATCTATCTATCTATAGATGATGATGAAGGGATCTATATAAAAATAGAAGAAATTAAATAGTAGCTAGCTTATTTAGATCTCACCTTCTTCCTTCACGTAAAAACCATCCCATCCATAACCGACCCACCAAGAACCAGCGCAATGCAGGACAATAGATATACAGGGGCCGGAGATAGGAGTCCTTTTATTCTCCTCCAAAATGTATATATGTAATGTACCAGCAGATGTGCGAAATCAAAAGGGAATTACGTGAAAGAGAAAGCCAACAAAGCTGAAAGGAATAGAAGTTGATCGATGGGTTTCTTGCTTCTTTCCTTTTGCTGGGCGAGAGCAGCAGAAGGTAGAGAGAGAGAGAGAGAGAGAGAGAGCGGGGGAGGAGAGAGAAGAGAGAAACCCAGAACCCCAGGATCCCAACTGCAGTGGTTATAAATAAACACCAAACACCCCCACCCCCCTACTCCCTAAAATAAAATAAACTAAAAATTAATAAGAAAATAATGCACTCGTGACTGGTTTTAATTTCTAATGACCATCAGAACAAAATGTCCAAGCAGAATCCGGGCCGCCCGGTGCAATGTCTCGGCGCAAATCCGGTCCGTCTTCACAGGCCGCCATATTATTATATGTATCTTTTCCCCTTTTTTCCATTGAGTAATTCCAAGATTGCCCCGCCAATGATCATAAATTTCCAGTTGATGAGTTGGACAGTTTGACGTCAAAATGTAACAATACTTTCAAAATTATGCAACTGGTATTAGTACGCAGGCCCATCAACTAACTCTTTAGTAGTCATTGGTGCTTCTGTTATCTCTAGCTACCTTACTTTCGCCATATTTAATTTCTTGTTTATTATATCTAGCTAGATATACGAATATACGATTGTGATGCAAAATGATAATCACAGACCAACTGCAAACATTGCCGGCCATTTCTGTCTCATAGACATACCCAGCAACGTCGTGGACATTAATGACCACGTATGGTTGTAGTACAATAATATCGATATATATATATGTGTGTGTGTGTGTGTGTGCGCGCTTGCGCGCGCTTAACTGGGAAGAAGAGTGGGACGAAGGAAAGAGCTTGGTGAATGGGCATAAATTAAGTGATCGATGCATGAGATTGTAATTAATAAAAGTAAACTTTTTAATTGTTGTTGGTATCTTTTGGGCATGAAGCTACAAGGACGACTACGACAACGACAACTACAACTACAACTACAACTACAACTACAACTACAACTACAACTACAACTACAACTACAACTACAACTACAACTACAACTACAACTACACGTGGGTCTCATGCATGCATGCCGGTACAACGGAAAGGCGATACTCTTATCTGCTCTACTGCGTGAACCCTTTGCCAGATGTTACCAAGCAGGCAACATAGACGACGACGATATTACTAATGGTGGGTGTAACATAGAGCTATGTCTATGTATTTTACCTACTATGAACACAGACCATCTGATGGACTCAGAAGAGGAATAATAATTTAGAGCTAATTAAGTAGTAAAAAAGAAATAATAAAAAGCCTTCCTTCCCTCCAAAATTAATGATAGAAAAAAGCTCCCGACCAAAGTCGGCGCCGGTCCCGCCCATTCTCAATGCCGACAGCGAGAAGGTGGGTGAGGTGTTATTATTAAGGCATCAAAATAATATTGTGTATAGTATACAGTACGTAATAAGAGATCTGAACCTATGGTCCTGCTCTCTCTGTCTCATTCGTATCCAATTCCAATATGATCTATTCGATACTCACACAAAACTCTATATACATACATTCACACATACATATATGTATTAAGGTCAATAAATCACGTTTAATTTCCTCATTCATGAACTGACCATATTGATATCGTCCTCAATGATAGAGCTGTATCTTTTCTTGTCGGCACTCGCAGTCTGCCAGATTCTAATATTATACATATATATATATATATATATATAGAATGCCAGAGTTTTTTTTTTTTATATCTTTATAATTATATATCCTTCAACGGCACACCAACTGGCCTCTGCCAATTGGTTCTAGGATAGAATTGTTCGATCGCGTCAATTAGGTTCCTTTTATTTCGATGTAGCATCGTCGGTGTAAAGCCTAATAGAAATAAGATGCAACAACGTCGGATTGACTTCTACCCCATGGAAATATGTTACTTGGTTTTCGAGAGCATTTAAGAATTATATAAATGTTGTACAGCAAAGCACCAACAACCGGAGGAGGAACGCATCCTATACGGAATTCTATCGTCTTGTTTTAGGAATTAATGCCATAATAGTAAGTGCAGTTAACCTTTTGGATACTACTAATAGTGCTGCGTTCTTAATTACTGGTATTTTGGCTATACTAGCCACTATATACCTTGTTCACCAGGATGGATTCAAGTTTAATTTTCTTGCAAATTTTACTGTCGTCGCTAGTTAGCTTATTTGAGTTAATTAAGGGAATATATATATATATATATATATATATATATATATATATATATATATATATATATATAAAGTGAATGAGAAGCACATCAGATTAAACAGAGTAGATCCGTATATAATTTGCATTACTTATATAATTACCGACTGCAAGCATCAGATGGGCTTTCTATTTGAAAAGGCTGCAGCAAATTAATCCAAAAATCGACTCTCAGAGGAGAGATGAGAACGACTAGCGAACCTCTCTGGTTGTAGGGAGGTCAATTTACATATACATTAATCCTTCGAATGTGTCTCTATTGTCCTTTAGAGGAAGCCAGAGACTTTCTGATTGATCATTTGATTAATTCACCAGCTAACAAATCATTAGAAGGATGTCCCCCTTAGAAAGATATGAATACACATCTTTCAATTTTATTCCGACAAATAAAGTAGGAAGTTTACATGTCAAACATCATCTGATTTCATGTACGTACGAGAAGAATCGCTTGCTGCTTCCCTTCTTTAAAAGGGTAGTCTCGCCAAGCTCGCTCATTTCTCTAAACGTAGTTAGGTTAATTGTCATCATGCGTTCGACTTAGTGGGGTCCAGGTGATCCAGTACTACTACTACTACTACTAATTCTTTCAGGCTCAATAATTCTTCATAGTAATGAGAAACTTATGAACCCCAAACACGAGCGTTAGTTTTCTCTCTCCCTTTATAAATTGCTTTGCAAATTTTTCACTTTTAATAGATCATGAACCCGTAACTAATTATAAGCTAATAATGAAAGAAACTATCTCTCTCAATGAATAGACAATAAGTAGTCAAATTGGGCATATAATATTTCACTAAAAAAAATACTAAATATTAACTCTATACGATATTTGATATATATATATATATATATATATATATATATATATATATATATATATATATCCACTAATTAACTAGGGTTAGGTTAGGTTAGGTATCATGTTATTAGCATTCCCCTTAAATAAATAGAAGGATATCTACATTAAGCGGTCCACCTTAATTTATAGCATCAACTGTGTGGAGGAGGAGGAGGAGGAGGAGGAGGAGGACAACAACATGGTACCAAACAGTTGTGAGGTGTACGAAAGGATTAATCACCAACTAAGCCCGCATTAGGTGGCCCTAAATGGCGGAGAAACGTGGAGGCCGTCAACTTTGACCGGAGATTTTTGCGCTCCATCCACTGTTTCCACCTTCTGTTTCAGCATGAGCAGAATTAATAGATGGTCGTTGGGATCATAATATACAGAGCGTTGAAACAAATATCGAATAGTTTGTTATTTGAATAAAGTAGAAGACTATCAGAAATGCCACCTTAATTTAGATGATCCCAGGATTAAATGAAAGGTACTCATGTTTAATTATCTATATATATATATATGTTCTACGGGTTATTTGTAATTGCAAATTTACGGTCTCTCGTGAGACTCATCTTATGGATTGATAAAAGGTACATCAAGAATTGGAAAATATAACCAATGGAATAAAAGGGAGGTTTTGGTGGAAGATGTCCATTGGGGGTGGAAGGGTTGGCCAGGAAGAAAGAAGCAAATTTTCTTTCCTTAGAAACAAGAAGAAATCGACCAAAAAAAATTAATAATAAGAGGTTTAACCAAAATCTTAGTTATGAAAAAAGAAAAGGAAAAGCATCAACCATATTCAACTTTATATATATATATGTCACAAAAGGATAATTTTCACATATATTTTTTAACACATTAACCCCGTTAGCTATAAAAACCCTCCTATATCTTAGGCCATCTAGAACCATTTTACTCTTATTTTAATTTATTTAAGAAAAACTTTTTTATTTAAAAAGAAAAATAAAAGAGTTCGAAGGATAAAATGATAATTTTGATATCTTTCTAATGTATTAATAAAAAAAAAATTCCTTAAGAAAACTCACTTCTATCCATGCTGTGACAACATTAGATTGTAGAAAGAAGAATACGATGCGTATATGAGATGATTCTTCTCAAATTGGGCCGGGCCGGGCCGGGCCGAAATCAAGAGCTGATAGGGCCAGGCCTGATAGTGAACTAATGGAAATTGGAAACAAGAAACTCCCGGATGAATCATCCAAATACAATTTATAGCATATCAGATTGTCAGTGGAACACTGTCGTCGGAAGGCAGTAGTAGCTAATGGCAGAGAAATACTCCAATCCATAACAGCACCCAAATGAAGGTAGGATAGAATCCCCAAAGAAGTTTCTCTCCGTCGGACATGATTGTACCAGTAATAATAGATTCACCAGCTGACAGTAGCTAATGGCTTTTCGCCTCCTATAACTATAATGACCTAGCTCTCTTCAAAGATTATGAATCACGATTTCTCCAATATTAATCCCTAATCTTTGTTTTCCCATTTTTGAGATCCTAATCAAGCAAAAGCTGTGCTACAAACTTGTGTTAAGAAAATGAAGCCTTGAGACGCAACATGATAAAAGCATGCAAACCTTGTGACACAACCAAGAACAAACTCGCTTAGTAAAGTAGGTCTACAAATCTAAAAGACAAGTTAGCAGCACTATATGTTAATGCATCAAACCTTCTATTAAACCCAGAATACATAAGTGTCAGAGAAAACCAAGTAGATAGATAAAAACATACATAGCATAAATCTACACGTAAAAACCAACACAACGTCATTGTCTACTCAGCTCTGACTTCATAAGATTATACTGCTAGTCATCCAAATTCCAATCCATTCCAAGCAATATAGGTCGTCGCAAGTGGAGAGACTCAAAGCCGATCCAAAAGATAAAGGACGAGAATGGTCAATCAAAAAGGTAGATAGCTCATTTGGTCTGAGAAAATAATTGTTTATCATCCCCTTCTATTCCACATGGTTTATATCGGGTTTTAATTCGTCAAAGATGCAATTCAATGAAACAATTGCTGTAGTGCAGCATGATACCAAATGAACGCTACAAGAAAATTTTCAAGTAAAAAAGCCACAGATGAGCTGAGTTATGCTATCACGTAACCATGGCGCCTTCACTTGATCGGCATGTCCAAAATCCATTAATTTATTCAAGACTTAACCGGTTAGTACAACTAACATGCTTCCAAGATTACTCATGCCGAACTGAGGAATTGATATGGATTTTCTCTTGTCGTTAATCCACAGCGAAGGTTTCAGACAATCCTCCTCCTTACAAGTTTGGCATTTCAACAAACAGGTAACGTTCAATGAGCTAATTTAACTGAGGTATGCTATCAATTACACAAAATTAAAATTCCACCTTTTATACTTATACGATATTCAAGCCAATGTGTCTAAAAGCGTAAACAGCGACGATATTATACTCACTAAAGACTCATAGAGACGAACACAGAGCAGAGTAAAGAAAACAAGATCGACAGACCTGACGCACAAAATTAGAGGGCCTTTAATATTTCCTCGGCGCTACTAGTGGTGAAAGCGCCGCCATCCTCCAAGTTGAGCACCTTCACGACCCCATCCTCAGCGAGCAAGGCGTACCGCCTTGACCTAACCCCCAAACCCACGGGTTTATCGCTGAGATCGAGCTCCACCCCGAGCGCCCTCGTGAACTCCCCGTTCCCATCGGAGAGCAGCAACACCTCGTCCCCGACCTTGAGGTCCTCCTTCCACGCCCGCATCACAAACGCGTCGTTGACCGAAACGCACGCGATGGTCTCCACGCCCTTCGCCTTCAGCTCCCCGGCCTTCTCCACGAACCCAGGCAAGTGCTTCTGCGAGCACGTCGGCGTGAAGGCCCCCGGAACCGCGAAGACGACGGCCTTCTTGCCCTTGGTCAGATCCGACACGGTCACGGTCTGGAGCTCGCCGTCGGAACCGAAGTAGGAGAGGGTAGCCTCGGGGAGCTTGTCGCCGACGGAGATGGTGGCAGATGCAACCGGGGCCGCGACGGAGGAGGCGGAGAGGCGGAGGCGAGGGGAACGGAGTCGGAGGCGGAGGGGGGAGGGGGGTGAAGCGAGGCGGAAGAGGTTGTTGTAGTTGTGGGAGATGGGACGGAGGCGGACGGTGGTGGAGGAGAGAGTTGTCGGGGTGAGGAGCTTTGCGGCGGCGGTTAGGGAAGCGGCCATCTTTGCTTGGTCTCTCTGGTTCGATCGGGTGGATTAGATATCTTTGTAAAGAGTTGAGGACGAGATATATTATATATTAAAGAGTAGATAATAGCGCTTGGATCCGTTGGGTTGCGTTGCGTTGCGTTGCGATTGTGGGACGAGTCACACGGACACGTGGCGTTGTTAAGTTGTCGTGTGGCGCTTCCGAAAAGATTGCTGACTGCTGAGAGAGCAGGGGTAAATAGATAGCTTTTGCTGGCCTTATGCGACGATGGATAAAAATCGTAAGGTCATCGCTTCTTTTTCGCGTCTCTTGCGTTGCACCTATGGGCAAATTAACCCAAACGTTTTTGCTTTAAATATAAACAACGTCACTTTGCTTCCCATTTTCTTGTTCTTGTTATTAGACTAATAAAAACTTTGGTTACATGGCGACCTCTCCTCTCACCTTTTTATATTGCTATTTAAAATATTTGGCGAGTAAAGAAATATCTGAGTTGTAATTAAATTATTAATTGTCTTTAATTAACCGACCAAGGAAACAAAATTTATTTGTGCCCATCACCATCACCATCACCATCACCATCACCTGTGCACTGCACTTTATATGCTACGACCAAAATATTTGAATTTCAGAGAGATTAATACAGCACAGTATACTAGACACTACACAGACAGCGGCAAGATCGCTGGAACGAAGCAATCGGCTCGCATCTTGTTAAAATTATTAACTTATAAACGGAATCAGACTTCACTGCGAATTTCTTCGCAATGTATGGATCGATGAACAAATACTACGAAGACCAACTATTGTTCAACTTTATTAAAGACCGATAAATATATAAACTTTATATATATATATATATATATAAAATAAAATCGGATTCCGTAATTCTTCTCCAACAAATGCAACGTAAAGTTGTACAAAACTAGGATTAACAGGCATTCTTGCCTGTCCACTTGGCACCAATATGATTCGCTTTTGTATGAGGTTGACACGCCATGTGTTGAAAAAGGCTGGAGAAATACAACGGACCTTCTTTCAGATTGCTCTATTTTGTATTGAAGTATTTGTTTACTTAATTAAGATAATCATCACCTTTAATCTGGCCTACTTTGGGGGTCGATAACTTTCGGCGCAGTGCTTGCCGGAGGAAATAAAAAAGAGTATATAGTAGTCGCACCAAAGTAAGTATAGCTTCAACATCCTCCTCTACTGATGATATCTTAGCTATCATCGCTGCCACATTGTATTTCCTGATTGACATTGTTTACAGAGTTTCAATTAAACACTTATTTTTATCGAAACCTTCCAAACTTTTCTTGGAAAACCATAGATGTAAAAATGATATTTTTTACAAGGCATGGAGGACATTGTAACTGCCCATGAAGGGGGTATATAGAACAGACCTCTTCATTATCATTATCATTATTATTATTATCATCACCGTCACTATCATTTTCCGTCTTTATTGTTAATTGTCTTCATCATTCTTATTACCTGTCTCTCGTATTTCAGCCTTCATCTGATCTGTCCTAATTTTTTCGCTTGCCTTTAGTTTCTCGGATTTCAGTCATGCTTCCGACTCACTCCTTGATATAGCATCTAAAATATATGAGTTGCCAGTTAAATCCTTTTAAATGACAACCTTTACTCGTTCGGATGCTAGTTTTTTAGTAGAGGGAATATACCACAAAGTATAAAAGGAAAAAGCTCAACACTAAGCTAGCTTGGTAAAATAGTGATCCAAGATTGAGTTGGAGGCTGAGCCTAAACCAAAAAAACATAACATGAACCGATCCGATATTCCACATTTAATTTTAGATAATAGTCTTTCAAAATCAAAATGTTAAGATAGTAGAAAATACTTTGTTCCATTTGGACAACTATATTTTTTTTTCTCTCCTACACCGGCCCTAGCTCTACTAGGTTTGGCGCAAGTCTTCCCTTCCTCTAAAAGGGATTTCTTCCTATTTCTCCCTTAGTCTACTTCTCTAGCAACGATTCCTAGGTTGCCTCCTATGATAAAGAGGGAGGCTTGTTATAAGGCTGATGCCCTTTCCCATCCATTACTCTCTTTACATGAGTATTTGTTTAGTTACATGTTAATACCTCGAGTCTTCTTGTTGTTCATTCTATTTTTAGTCCGGGCGTGTTTCGGGATTTTAGCTTATCTCTTATGTTCATTTATGTATTATGTTGTAACCACGATTTAATACTTAATGAAATATCTATCGATCTATAGATTTTCTTTAAAAAATTAAAAATATTGGACAACTTTATGGTCATCATCAGAATCTGCAAAACAAACAAACTAACTATATTATGAAACCATCATACCACTGTTCCAGCAGCAAATTCAATCAGAAGAGGACATTAGGGCTTATCAGAAAAGTCTTTATTACCAGAAGTGACGGAGAGAACAACATAATGGTCAAGGAAATTGACAAATAAAAAGTAAGACAATCAATTACTCATTGAAAGTTGCTGCAAAGAGAGAGAAATGCAGCTGAAACTGAAATTGAAAAAGTATATCCATAAGGACCTGGATTGATGCCTCTTATCTAGTCTTACAGCCACAAAAGTAGACGCTTGCACTCTTTTGAGTTGTCAGATAACTCAAATTCTTTCTGAAACACTAAATCATATGAAAACTGAGGACATCTTTTTGCATATAGAGTTTTTCGTCCTTAAACCCCACAATGTTTGGAACACCTTCAGTTTCCCTAAGTGATGCTTATAGGGGGAAAAACAAAACAGAACAAGTTCAGAAGTTTTTCACATATGATCATGAAACACACTCTATAGTAAGAACTGCGACCTGGCTCAGATGCAAATATTTGTCTCTTCCAGGATCACACTTAACAGTCTTCCCAGGTTTAACTTCAACACCTGATAAGTGACAAACACGACAGCCATAGACGTATGCGTTATGTAACAATTGTGTTGCTTCCATATCAAGAATCTAGTGTGAGGACTATTATGGATGCTAGAAGATTGTTTGTTCTCCCATCTATCACAAGTCTCCTATGATTCCTAAAAGAATTGCAGAGAAGTCTCTGAAATGCCAGTAAAGCAAAACAAAGTGAACATGGAAGTTGGTTAGCAGCGAGTAGGTCTCTAACTTCAAAAAGATCATCATGCAGGGTGACATTTAAGAGTAAAATGTAGAATTTTAATATCAATAATCTATAAAATATGGAGCAGGGAATAGCATGATCAATCCAAGACGACATTAGTTGGGACCCTCTCCCACAGCACCTTCCAAATGAATAAATAAAAAGAAAAGGCGGCAATCACTAAGCACCGGTAAGTCGACCCAAAATCTGAATGAACTACCGACCTTAGATGTGGCTATAAACGTAGAGATGAAAGCAGATATGGCGTTTCCCATAGGACTGGGGAGCTCAAATTCACACATCCGAAAAGAGAAGCCGAGGTAACCCGTAACCAGGTAAAAAGGATACAATTAACGAGAGTTTTGCTAAAGATAGCCATGGCAGTATTACAACGACATAGTTGGTTACGGATGAGGCAGTCAAATCTTCCTGTGGGACTTTGACGAAGATAGATTTGAAAGTGAGAGTGGTCTTCATTAGGTACGTATTTACTCTTCATAAAGAGTACCATTACAACAAATTTGTTCGATAGCCAATTTCTGATTTGACGAGAGAAACTTTTGTGTCAATGGGCCGATTGGTTCCTTTTTTCTCAAATTGGATTGGGCTTGCGGAGTCCGAGCCATTAGGGCCATGAATTGATGATGACTAACCTTCATTCCGATTGCCACTGGACCTCAACCCAAACAAGCAACAAGACAAGATTCCGCCTCCCATAGATTAGAATTAAAGAGTATCTCTCTCTCTCTCTCTCTCTCTCTCTCTGCTTACTAGTATAGTTGGCAGCAGCAGCAGCAGTACCTTATCCTCCTCCTCCTCCTTGTTACCTACTCTCTTACAACCATGGCGGGCGATGACGACCAGCAGCAGCAGAACGGAAGAGGAGAAGGGGAAGAAGAAGCGGAAGACAAAGTGGGGGAAGAGAATCTGCAGGACGATAAGTCCTCTTCGTCGTCCTCCGACGAATCGGACTACGACTCGGACTACTCCTCTGATGGCTATGTCGGGGGTGGATATGAGTCGAGCGACGCTGAGGAGGACGACAACACGCCGGAGACGAATGCCCGCAAGTTCACGGAAGCCCTTGAGAGCCGCGGCAACCGGAAGCGGGAGGACGAGGAGGAGCGCGACTACGTGTACCACGAGGACCTCTTCGACTTCCCCCGCGACCCGGAGAAGTGGCGCGAGGAGGACCTCCGCGAGCTCTGGGTCGACGCGCCCATCGAGATGACGGAACCCGGGTGGGACCCGGTCTGGGCCGACGAGGAAGAATGGGAGGTGGTCAAGAATGAGGTCAAGGAAGGGAGGGACCCACCCATTGCGCCCTTCTACCTCCCTTACCGGAAGCCTTACCCGGCTATTCCCGATAACCACTACGACATCTCCAATCCGAGGTCTGTAATCGAGGAGCTCGACCGCATCGAGGAGTTCCTCAAATGGGTCAGCTACGTTTTCCCAGACGGGAGCTCGTGAGTCCCCCGATTCTTAACTTGCTTCTTGATTGTAAGTTCAGTTTGGTCAAGTAATATAATTTCAATGACCAGAAGCTGTTTGTTGAAATGCCACTCTGGTACGTTTTTCTTTTCCAAGTTAGGGACTTATAATTAGGACGACAGTAAGCTATTCTCGATAACCACTATGAACCATATCGCTTTCTTTCTTTAGCTGAGTTCAGCATGTTCTTCCTTTGTGGCATTTCCTTCTGTTAGCTGGCTCTTGAACTAAGAACATAACAGATACGATTGCTAAAATGAGTATCAGTCGTCAAATATCTTAGGTGAGTGTGCACATTTGCATAAAAGTTCTTTCTTCTATTTTTTTTCTCTGCTTTCTCAGTTTAAAATGTTGTTTGATGTACCGATTTAACAGTTGATGATTTCATGATTGAACCTAAAATCATCATGAGCTTGATGTACCATATGGATTTCTTTCGTGGGTGAAACTCTTGTTTAAAATGGTTTCTGCAACTAATTAGTTGATGCTTTGATTGCTCTCTTACAGATATGAAGGAACTGTCTGGGACGATTTAGCTCATGGCAAAGGTGTTTATGTTGCTGAAGAGGGGCTAGTTAGGTGAAGCATTTATCCTTTGAGACCATCAGATGCTACATTTATTTCACGGTTCTGAGAACATTCATTCTACCTCTCTAAATTGATTGAACTCTCGCATATTTCTCTTTATGGGTTACACTGCATGGCATATCTTATAACAATGATTTTTTCCTGCACCCTACAGTGGTGACATTTCTGATTCTGAAGCAAGTGATCTTGCGAAAACTAGTTGATCATGCTTTTCATTTCAATGATCTTAAGAGTTACTGCAGCTATTTGTATTTACTATAATTTACAGAAAATGCCAATTGATGCTTTCCTTACACGTCGTGATTTCCAGAATTTTTTAATTTGCTTATTACATAGCAATAAGGGAAAACCGATAAAGCTCATTCTAAGAGGTGATTTTTTTTCTTCTTTTTCTCACAGATATGAAGGAGAATGGCTACAAAATCAAATGGAAGGTCATGGGGTTGTTGAAGTAGAAATTCCTGGTGTCGAGCCTGTACCTGGTTCAAAGTATGTTTTCGGGATAATCCTATTACCAACTATGTCATGCCAAAGTGAAAAGTCTTATGTCTACTTCAATTACCAGGCTTGAAGCTAAAATGCGTGCCGAAGGTAGAATTATATCCAGTGATTTCATGAACCCAGAAGATAAAAAGTGGCTTGAGATGGACATAGAAGATAGCATATTACTTGCTGGGAACCGAAGAGAAATCCCTTTCTATGAGAAGGATGAATGGATTAAGGTGTTCGGAGAGAAACCGTAAGTGCTTTTGCAATTGCTAGATTTTTTGGGTAATCGTCAAGTCTTCAAATTGTTACCTTTCTATCTAGTACTCTGCAATTTATGTCATACCAATTAAATGTGATCACCGTAGCTTTTATCATTGCTACATTTGTGTTGTTTCCTATGGCAATACCCTATAGGGATCCATGGTCAGGACTCCATAGGAATGCATGGATCAATACAATGAAGTTCACTTAGCCCATGTTTGCTTCTAGGTTATCTTCTTTTCTATTCTAGTTTAAGGAACACTACTGTAGATTTATAATCAAACATTGAATTATCCTTACTCTACATTAAATACATTATTCAAATTATTCTACACATAAGCCAAATCATAATTTTACCCTTGATTTGATTAAAATTATTTCAAAACTCTCTCTCCTCTCTCCTATCACTCACCTATCTCATCCCATAAATCAAAACTCATTTTTTTACTCAATTTTTCTATCTATCTCCTTTCTTTTATTACCCACCTATTTCATTTCTTATGCATTGGATACCTACAAATACTTGAGACCATTTTAATTTTAATTTATATATCAAATCAATATTTGAGACAATTTTCATTTCTTACTTATATTTTAACCTCAATTTTATATCATATCAAAAGTAATTATTATACCATTATTCTAGTTTACAATCAAATATCAAATTACCCCACTCTAGATTAGAGAGACTATTTTAAAAGTAAGAAACCAGAATAGCTACTCTAGATTTTCTCTTAATAGGAAACCAGAGGAGGCCTTAGTGATTCAATTTAACATGAGCAATTGCTGCAGTTTTATCATTTTAATCTAATGACAATTATTTATCAGGATATAGAAATTTCTGAAGCTTAACCACTGCAACTTATAGGATGACACGTAAGTAGGATTAATATGCAATGTGGTAATTTACTATCAACTAATTCTCGAACTTAATTTTGAAGTATACTGAGGCAAGTCTTTTCTACTATTCTGATTGATTTACAATCATGCTCCAATGACAGAGAAAAAGGCCGATATAAATATGCCGGGCAGTGGAAACATGGCAGAATGCATGGATGTGGCGTATATGAAGTTAATGAACGAATTATATATGTAGGTGTATACCAACTTGATGCAAAATGTTTTATTCCAAATTCCTTTTTCAAACTTGTGAAAATAACTATATCTCCACTGCTCCTAAAAAGAGCCTGGGATATCCAGCATTTTCACATAGCTAATGTTTTATACATTTGTAAGATCTGAATTACATTTTCTGATCTGTACACAGGGTCGATTCTACTTTGGAGAACATCTAGAGGATTCAACAGGCTGTGATCTAGATGTTTCATCAGTATGGCTTATTACACTTTGTTGGATACTTAATTCATCTTTGGAACTTGTGTTAATGCATAGATTATTTCAGCTACATGCAGGTATTGCTGAAGTAGCTGCTGCAAAGGCACGGATGTTTGTTAACAAGCCTGATGGAAGTAAGACTCAAACTAAACTTTTCTTCCTTCACTTCAGTCAAATGGTGATAATTCATTGTTATAAAGTTGCACGGAGAAATGGTTTCGGTTGTAGTGAACATATATAATCTTGCTTGCCCCAGAATCCATCAAATTGCTGGATCAGGCTGGGGAGACACTGACTATCATAGTTATGTATAGTTTTCTCCATTTGGTACGAATATCTTGATGTAGTATCTCAAGTTGCAATGTCTTCCTTATAATGATTAGAAGACTTTAAAGCCACCTGCAGTATAGTACAATTATTTTACCATCTTCAATATGAAATAGTTTCTCTTCCACATGTTTGAACACAGGTTCCCCACACGTGCAGTTGGTCTTCTGAGCGGCAAAAACTGTCCTATAACAAATAGTCTTGACTCGTATTGAGTAGTGTGCTGATCTTGTAGTGAGATTATTTTCTGCTTGTCTTTGCTGATCATGAAAGACATAACCTGGGGAACCTGCATGGTATTGGAATCTCCACAGACAATTTTCCAAATCTGCTGTTGTTTGAAAGACGTCTTGCACTGCAGAATCTGTTTATCTATGCTGATCATGGGAGAGAGAGGAAAGAATATTCTGTTAATTATATGGGGCTTAGGTGGAAAGGTTGTGTGGAGGCTCGCCCGAGTAGATTTTTTTTTTTTTCAGTAAAGGTCCATAGACCAAGTAGATTCAGTATGGCTTGTCAGTACCGGTTAAGGTTAATATTTCTGTTCTGAAGATATTTCAGTTTATGTGGAGGCTCCTCCTCTTGACATTTCAGCATGTGTTACAATTCTTTATAACAATTTTTAATTGCATAATTTGGACTGCATATAACTGTTTAATATCTAGAGTAATTATGGTCCTCTTTCTCCTCGTCTTTTCTGTAGTGGTAAGGGAAGAGAGAGGTCCTTATGGTGATCCTCAACATCCATACTTCTATGAGGAAGATGATGTATGGATGGCACCTGGTTTTATCAATCAATTTTATGAGGTAAGCTATGTGCATGTTCATTAATTTCCAAGGTAAACAACTGGTGTTTGTCTGACGGTGGTCACATATGCTGCTACAGGTTCCTGATTACTGGAAGACTTATGCGGAAGAGGTTGATCAAGAAAGGGAATTGTGGTTGAACTCTTTCTATAAAGCACCATTAAGGATTCCTATGCCTGCTGAACTTGAATATTGGTGGTCTAAAGGTATTTAGTTTTTCCATACCAAGTCCCATATTAGTCATTTTGAATTACTTGTATCAATAATCCTGACTAGTTCTAGCATATTTTATATGAGTTAGGTGATGACGACCCTGAATTTGTTCTCATCAACAAGGAACCTGAACCTGATCCTGAAGATCCATCAAAGCTAATCTATACTGAAGATCCTCTAATAGTTCATACTCGTACCGGCAGGCTGATTAATTATGTGGATGATGAGAAATATGGCATTCGCTTATTCTGGCAACCACGCTTAGAGGATGGGGAGGAAGTAGATCCTGATAAAGTTGAGTTTCTACCTGTTGGATACGACGAGTTCTTTGGACGAGCACAACGTGTAAAGAAGGAAAGCAATTTAATGCGCCTGATAACAAAAGTAGAGAATGCATTGAAGCCTTTCTTTGACAGACTAGAGAGGTGGACTGAGGAGAAGAAGAAAGCTATTGAAATGAATCAGAAACTTATAGAAAAGGAGCTGGATTTCATTGAGGCTGAAATATGCCTGGAAGAGGCAATGGAAGATATGGAGAATGAGTTAAAGATGAAAGAAAAGGAAGAAGAGAAGAGAGCTGCATCTGGGAAGGAGAAGGATGAATTATCTCCTGGCGACAATCAGGATGGAGCGGTTTCAGAAGATGCAGATGATGAAGACGAGGATGAAGATGAAGATGAAGGTGCGCCAACAAGTTTCGGTTCAGTTCGTCAAGGGACTGATAAAGATACATCTGCGGGTTCTGTTGGGCAAAGCAAACGCACGAAGCCTCCTTTCTCTTCACTCTCCCTGTCATTTGCCGCCGGGAGTCTGGCTTCTATTGTAAGTTCTCTTACCATTCTGCAATCACTGTGGCTTTTATTTAGGTTAATTTCTTGCCATTGTTAGATTATCCCGTTCTCCCAGAACGCTTGTTGGTTTTCTGATAGTTTATTCACCAATTACAGTATTTACCTTCACACCCATTGGTGGAACTGTTTAAGCTATCAAGCTTCTACCAAATGGATTACTATATATGCATTTGTTATTAAGTTATTATTCAGTTTAAATTTTCCTGTCTTCTTTGTGGAAATCTCTTTGTATAAATTCATCTGCTTTCTGAAATTTGTTTTGCCACCTTTTGGTTCTTGGTTTACTTGTTTTGCGGCTAAATAGCTAATGATTATGTTCATCAATTCTTGATGCAGGTTCCCGTAAATCTGCAAGAATCTTTTCTGTCATGGAGGAAACAAGTACATCCTTCCACCGGAGAGCACGGTTCCCTAATTAGTGAGGAGAAAATAACGAGCATCCGTGCAAGGCACAGCTCAGTAAAATTCCCTGGTAGACTTAATTATGGAGCAAAACTGAGAGTGGCACAGCAACTGCAGCATCATCAGAAGAAAAATGAGAGCCTTTCTCTGCTGAATTCCTTAGCTCGGAGTCTGTCTGCTTATCAAGCATGCAAGAAGCTGCAAAGCAGTCGGATGAGGGATAGAAGGGCTGATACTGATAGTCTCAGCATTTTATCCTTGCATGTCCCAGTTACTGATGTCTTAAGCATTTGAGAGAAGATAGCATTCTGTTGTCATTTTTTGTACCCTTTTTCTTCATTTCTCAATCTGCTTTTGTCTGACAAACTGATTCATGTTGAGCGAAATGATCTAGAGTTGTCCTTTTCTTTTCTTTTTTCTGTCTTCCCATAAGAAAGGCGATTCTCTTTTTTCCCTGAAGAACTCAGAAAGATGGCATGGCCTTCCATATAAAGTGGATAGTAAGTTGAGACTAAGATGCACTTATTTTGCAGTATATGTAAAGTCGTATGTCTGCTGATGTTGAAACTACTCCCTCCAGTCGTCCGCTTACCACGAGCAACAATGTGGACTGCACAGAAAATTGCCAATTGCCCCCATCCCTTGGTCTATCATGGCGGCCGCTTCGAACAAGACCTTCTGAGTGGGAGTATATGTCACCTAAAGGCCCAGCCCAAATTTAAGACTCGGCTAATACGGAGTAGTTATTGTTGTTGTTCTTTTTTTTGGACAATTTTAAAACTAAGAGTTGGTGTGCTTGTGATTGTGCTTGTAATTGTGATTCAGGCTTAGGTTGGTTGGGTTTGAAGGACCACCGGACCGTACTTAAATTACACAATTTTTATTTTTAAGAAAATTACTGTGTAGTCAATCTAATAACGCTCAGTTAGTTAAGAAACTTATAATTGTACAGAGTGGAGGCCCTCCCATAGACACAGGGTGAGGGAGCACTGCGAACACAATGGGATTATAATAATTTGGTCATGTAAAATGCACCACGTTTATGATGTTGGAGAGTCGTGAGAGGGACTTGGTAGTGTGTGCTTTGGAGACGAGAATACACGGTATTCTCTTCTTCTTTTTTGCTTATTTATTTATTTTTAACCCTTTGGCTGACGTTAAGCTGTATGATTAAATTAGGTAACATTTGACACGGTGGGAACGTTTCAACCGCACGTGCGACGTGTAATTGAGAAGAACAACTCATTAGCCTAAGACAGAAGGAAGGACGGCAGGCACAGTATTAATTGAAACTGAAATTACAGGGAAAGCATAGAGAATAGGAGAGATGGGTTGGAAGGATTCAGCGGTAGGTGAGGAGAGATTGTTTTTTGACTTTGACCAACCACCAAACCTCCCCCGCCTCCCTGTTGCTTATACCTACTACTTCCCTTCTCCTTCCTTTCTCGTTACCAAACCCCCACCCCGCCTCCATCATATATACTCCCTCCCCTGCTTCTCTCTTTCCTCAGCTTTTGGAAGCTCTCCATTTCTTCAACCAAATACCAAAAGCTAGCTTATAATTGATAGATCAACAACTCATCAAAGAGATCAAGAAAGAAGAAGAAGAGCCGACCTGCCTTCCATTTTTTACTCTCTCTCTCTCTCTCTCTCTCTCTCTCTCTCTCGTTTTTCCACCTATAGCCTCCGTTCGTTATCCCAGTAACTAACGCCTATCTATGGCGACGGCGAGTCTTCGTTCTATCCCCCTCAATTACCAGAGCAAGAGGATCTTTCAGGTTCCACATCGATGCAATTATCCGCTCCAAGTCCGATGCATCCACGGGCAAGAGATCTCCGCCGGCGCCGGCGGAAGCACCTCCCCCTTCTTTTATGGCGCCGTCGGATCGAACCGCGCTGACTGGCTGAGCAAGTGCGCCATCATATCCAGCAAGGCCGCCGCCGTCGATAGCAAACCCTCCATCGTCTCCTCCTCCTCCTCTTCATCCGGAGGCATCGGCGCCGAAGACCACCACCAAGACAATCAAAACTCCGTTACTCCTGCTGTCGTTGTCAACGGCCACGACTCCTCGTCGTCTGTAACCCTGGATCTGGTCCCGATCGGAAACCTCCCTCGCGCGCTCACTATCGCCGACCTCTCCCCCGCCCCGATGCATGGCTCGACGCTCCGCGTAGCCTACCAGGGCGTCCCCGGCGCCTACTCGGAGGCGGCGGCGGGGAAGGCGTACCCCAACTGCGAGGCCATCCCCTGCGACCAATTTGAGGTTGCCTTCCAAGCCGTCGAGCTCTGGATCGCTGATCGCGCCGTCCTACCGGTCGAGAACTCTCTCGGCGGCAGCATCCACCGGAACTATGACCTCCTCCTCCGCCACCGCCTCCACATCGTCGGCGAGGTCCAGCTTCCCGTCCACCACTGCCTCCTCGCCCTCCCCGGGGTCCGCAAAGAGTGCCTGACACGTGTGATGAGCCACCCGCAAGCCCTGGCCCAGTGCGAGCTGACCCTAACGGGCCTGGGCCTGAACGTGGCCCGCGAGGCCTTCCACGACACGGCCGGGGCGGCCGAGTACGTGGCGGCGAACGGGCTGCGCGACACGGCGGCGATCGCGTCGTCCCGGGCGGCGGAGCTGTACGGTATGCAGATCCTGGCTGACGGGATCCAGGACGACTCAAGCAACGTGACGCGGTTCGTGATGCTGGCCCGCGAGCCCATCATACCGCGGACGGACCGGCCCTTCAAGACGAGCATCGTGTTCGCCCACCACAAGGAGGGCACCTCCGTCCTCTTCAAGGTCCTCTCCGCCTTCGCCTTCCGCAACATCAGCCTCACCAAGATCGAGAGCCGGCCCCACCGTCACCAGCCCATCCGTCTCGTCGACGACGCCAATGTCGGTACCGCCAAGCACTTCGAGTACATGTTCTACATCGACTTCGAGGCCTCCATGGCCGAGCAGAGGGCCCAGAACGCACTCGCTGAGATCCAGGAGTTCACCTCCTTCCTCCGCGTTCTCGGCAGTTATCCCATGGACATGACGCCGTGGAATGCACCAACTGGATCATCATCCACATCCACATCCACATCCACATCCACATCCACATCCACCTCCACCTCCACCTCCGACGATAACTGAATCCAGAATGATAAAGATACATCATCCATCATCATCATCATCATCATCATCATCCGGGCTTCGTACATAGTCGTTCGTATTGGGTTCTTGTTTTTTTTTTTAAATTAAAATTATTCATAAGACTCGTAGGTCTACCGATCACATTGGAAAGATCGGGACCTACATCTGGTAGTGGGTTGGTATGAATTGGTCGCATCACTCAATCGGCAAACCGTTAATACAATCGTACTGAGGAAAATATAATTGTTATCTTAAATTAATTTGATAAGTTTTATAACAGCTTCAGGTTTTTCTTTTTAAATTTTTATCATCTCACTTTTCTTACTTCTTCTTCCTCGGGGAATCTGCAGGAATATTGAACGCTTTAGATTTACAACTTACAAATTTATTTTATTCGCCATAAGATACAATTGAATTAAATTAGTTGGTCCCCCGTAGCCTAACAATGGTCTGGTCATACTCTGTAACGAAAAGAAAATACATCAAATTGCTCTTTTAACTTACATTGACCGATGGACTTAGACTTATCTCGCATCACGCGATCTTAACAAACTTTGGAGATCACAGAGACGTTTTCACATGTGAACGAACCTGTTTGCTTCTGCAGGGCACTCATCTTTATTAAAAGAAATATATAATTTAAAAGTCGTCACACAATTTTCCTTTCGGTAAAGAAAATTATTTGTTACAACTTATTTTGATATATCGAGAGAAAATGTTAGGTTAGAGCTAGCGTATCTTAAGTGGTTTACGTGCGCGGTGGGCCTCCTATAATGCATTATAAAAAAACTGTCACCCACTCTTCTATAAGATACAGTTATAGTGTTTCAAAATGGTACTGAATACTCCACTTAAATGGGTCATAAATGTGAAGTATATATATAAGAAAGGAAAGGATGGTTGGAGGACACGTCACATGTCGTCCCATCACTCTATTTAACGAGCCCACTCGGAACTTGATTGGTCGTGAAATGTTATGTCACGGCCGGCCGTAACGCTGGTAGCGTGGAAGATTGGAGTATATATATATATATATATTCTCGATAGTCGATAATACAGTACCCAGGCCAAATATAGAACTACTACTACCACTACTACATGTGTGATGTGTGTGATTAATAATTGAGCTTCTCCATCGGCATCCATCATGACGAGGCCCATGAGGTGGCAATGTCATTTAAATCCTTTTTGAGCAGCAGCAACAACTCTTTCATTTGTGCCAATATGGTAGGTTTAGGCCAACTATAATTGACTCCGCCCTGAATTTGGGCCCATCTGTGGCTTAATAATCTGAGAGTTAGTTGGGATATTTTTTGGTCCTAAACCAAACAATAAGTTGAGGACGAAATTTGGCAGCCAAGCCCATGTACGAATCTAGTGGGCTTGGATTGATGTTCGTTAACAGGCTACAAATTAAGGTATGGACCAACCCAACTACTAGTTCTTCTACTACCAAAGAGAGACGTAGAAAGAAGAACAAAAGAGGCTCTCACAATTAATTGTTTTCGGGCCCGGAAGGAGAAAGAAAGATCAACAACGAAAGCTGCTATCTCGAAATGCCTGCCCATCTCCTCCACTCCGATCCCTGGCTCTCCCACTCACAGCTGCAATAAAGCAAAGGCATATATCTCCGAGTTGGAAAGAAAACTATTATGTGATCCCCTCATCGATCTCATAGTGTATATATATATATATATATATATATTTAATAGTGCTCCATCCATAAGATCTCCTATTATCTTCATTAATATGCTTATATTTATGTTTTAGATAAGCATACATTAATTCCGAGGAATATATGACACAATCTCATCCATGTTATAGTAATCTCGCGCATATATAGATATATATTATATGCTCGAGCCACTTGAACAAGGTTCTTCTTAATAAATTATTTTTGTCCAGAGCCCAACATATATATATATATAATATATCACTGCTAGTTTAGAATATCATCCTTTGCGCATGCAATCCTGGATCATTATAACCTATATATCACTGTTAGACTACTAGATAGATATGGGAGAAGATGGATATTGGATTGGGCTGCATACTTATTGGATGAAAGAAGAAGATAGCAGGAATATGGATGTGAACGGATGAAACCAAATCAGTTACGTCTTTTAATTAGTTCAACTGACGACCAAAGCGCGTCCGACCCTCATCTAGTTATAATTAATTAATTAATTCCCACATAGGAAACAAAAAGGCAGAAAGGTACCTGTAAAGATTTAAGGGAAATTTAGTGCGGGTTTCACTACCCTGGCACCCAGCTAAAAGTAGTCTAAATATTTACATGAGCGACAAATTAAAATTGACACCCTTAATTTCATGAGTAAATTCCTTACATTAATTAAGTAACATATAAAATGGATTCATCGTTTCTTGTGTGTGTCACGCACGATCGTTTCTTGATGTGATGTGATGTGATATGATATGATGTGATGGTAGATGGAAGCAAGCACTACCAAAATGGAGCACTATCTATCTGTCTGAAATATCAAGTGTAATAAGATCCCCTCCTCGGAAGACTAAAGTCTACGTCTTCTCGGATGCGTCCAAATATGTAGACAGAAAGGACAACCCATCTCTAGTCAATTTCCGCATTCTTCTTATATAGACTAACTATACGGGTCCACTTGCATGCATTTTACACTCTTCAAATATCGTCCTGGTTACAAAGGATGTGGAATTAATATATAAAGAGACATGTACCACGACATTGATCAATCCATCCATTACATCATACATTGTGCTAGCTACATGTAAATGTTTTTTTTTTTTTTTGGAATTTTTTTTATAGCTTAATAACAGTGACGCTGCTTAAATTATACCTGATTTTTATAAATATTTCTAAATTTTTTTATGTTATAATGTCATCCTTAAATTTGAGACAAAGTGAAACGGATAAAGACAATAACGAAAAATATATAATAACAAACTATACCCCTAATTAATATATCATAATATTATTAATTAAAATATCAATTTCCAATATCAGAGGCCGCATCTAAGAGGATGTCCTCAGAGTAGCCTTTGGATATTGAGTCATCACCTTTCTCTCTTTTAGCTGGCTGCTCGACAATATTCATTTGGCACCCTATGGATTGGATCCAGACCGGGGCGGTCTTAATTTCCTCCATAAGTGGTTGAAAATTCGGCTTCCAAGAAATTAAGTTTAAGATCATACCTCTTAACGCCCATGGCCCTCCTGTGAGGACGGCAATCATGTCAGATTCAGTGTCAAACTTGAATGTGAAGAACCCTGCAGCCATGTCGATCACCTGTAGACATCCCTCCGGCTTCTATCTCCTGATATTCTCTTTGATAAGGTAAGCTAAAGGCAGGGGGCGTTCGAGGAATTTCCCGATCTAGCTGAAACTCCATTTTGAACAACTGATTTGGAGCTTTTGAGATCAATGTCCATCGATCCAGAGGTGTTGCTCCTTAAATCTTTTAAGTATCTCTCTATTTGACGAGCCCAGTGAGGGATTTTTAGTTGCATTTTTCGATTCCTTGAGCAACTGTGCGATGGGCTAGTGATCCCTTTGGGTCTCCTGGAATTTGGGAAGCCTATTGGTCCATTTATTAACTTTTGCATTTGCAACTCCACCCACCTTGAGAGTGGGGATTACTACATCGGCACCCACCATATGATTGAGAGTAACTCTATTTGCATCGCACCTCAACGACTATCTTCGTCAGGACCCCCTCATTTACCTCTTCAGAGGAGGTGAGGCGATCAGGGGGCTTCTTTGGCGGTTCCACAACAGGGGCGAGACCGTTGGGAGGTGCAGCACTTAGAGCCATGAGATATAGGTGTAAATATTGCTTCACTCTTTTTTTGCACATGTATAAGCTACATGTAAATTAGAAAGGGTACTTTAACACCTAACATGAGTCTTGGGTTAGACGTACGCCTGACGATGTAATCGATCAGTATACATATGTGTATATATATATATATATATATATATATATATATATATATATGCATATGCATACTTCATAGTTGACTCTTAATTAAACTGCATGATTTTGAAAAGAAGGTAATCTAGCTCCATGTTAATTATATATATGCATACATAGTAACTCTTGAATAAGTAAAACAGTAGTTTGGCAAGATGCATGGTCCAAAGTTAATTTTGACTCGCCAAGAAGTATACCAAGAATTCGGCCACCTATATTGCTACAAGTATCGTCACTCCTATTCCCATATGTCAGTTTCTTGGGCACACTGACACAGCTGGGGCTTCTCCGAGCACCACTGGCTGTGTTTTTCTCTTCATTTCACACCTCCATTCCTTTTTCTTTTTACCTTTTTCCCTATGCAGAATATATGAGACTAATTAAGAAAAATTGGCGTGGTTAATACCCACTAATTACCTTTCATTAATCAAAATTCCAACTCTAGCGAATGGGCCCCACGCGCACTGCAGAAGTATAGGTGACAACAGCCCTCCTGCTTTGGGTTTCTGATCTCAAGTGAACTTCTCAAGTGCGCATGCATTTATTTATATATAACCTTCACCTTCACCCCCCCCATATACCATATACCATATACCATATCTCTCTCTCTCTCTCTCTCTCTCTCTCTCTCTCTCTCTCTCTCTCTCTCTCTCTCTCTCTCTAAGAAGAGAAACATGAAGCATACCATCCAGCCTCATGGTGTCCTTCCCCTTATTTTCCTACTCATCATCACCCTCTCCCTCCATTCCATAAGGGCTTCTCGTCACTTGCTGTCACCACACAAAGGTAAACTTAAATAATTGATCTCCTCTTTCTTCTTCTCATCATCACCTTTATGTTCTTTCTACGAAGACCTCACTCATAATTTTTCTCTCCTTCTCCTCCTGTAAGCAGAAGATTTGAAGGTTGGTAACATCGAAAAGGACGTTGTTCATGAAGGAAAGATAGATAGAGATGAAGCTTGGGATGTAAGTATACTAAACCTCTTCTCTTTTGAGTTGCCATTTGATCTTTTGGACTCTATGAGTTTTGTTTGTTTTCTTCTATGTATCAGTTGATGGGATTGGAGGGTTGCGAAGATGGAAACATGGAATGCCTGAAGAGGAGGGTGATTTCTGAGGCACATCTGGACTACATCTACACGCAGAGCCATAATAACCCATAGAGCTAGAGGAAAAAGAGAGGAACGAACAAGGAGACCAAAGCACCGCCGAGAATTCCCAAGATGCTGTCTGAAGTAATATAATATATAAAGTAACGTTTTTGAAATACTTCTCACTTTATTCTGTCATGTAATAATAGTAGGAGCTGTAGTTGGCCGAGGTTTTTTTTTTTATTACAAATTTAGTAGTATATATTATATATGGATTTTAGTTAAAAGGTAATGTCGGCATGATGTAAAGCAACATACCATAACATCCTATAGTATGGATGCATTATATATGTCAGTTTCCTCCAAATTTATTCTGCCTCGGCTTTTTGACACTCGAGACTTGCTTGTTTCAGTTGTTCTTCTCCAGCTCCCTTAATTTCCCTCCGGGTAATGATACAGTACGTACTACTTGAATCGCCTCCTAATGGATCTAAAAATCGAGAAGATCTAACGAACTCTTCACATATGGAGACATTAATTACAAAAAGAAAAAAAAAATGTAACATGGATGTGGATGGATCGATCTTTTAAATCATATAACTTAGAAAGCTAAGTAGATAAATATCTCTTCCACCACTTATTCCACTTTCTGTCTCTGTCTCTGTCTCTCTCTCTCTCTCTCTCTCTCTCTCTGTGTGTCTCTCTCTCGCACAAACAAAGTAGTCTCGGTCAGCTATTATTAATCAAAGAGAAGACAAACTTTCCGTAGCTAGAAAAAAAGAAAAAAGAAAAAAAAGTAGTCAGCCCATTAACTGTAGCTCCATGGGTGCGACGCAGCTGTTGTTGGTGGAGCTGCAGGGCAGGGCGGGAGTGGGGCAGCAAACGCGTACCATATGTAGGGATTAGGATAAGCTTCTCACGTCGATAGGTCTAAGCCTACTCCTTTCCAGGCTTATGAAAAGAAGACTAATCATTAATTAGCGAGTGGTTTCAAATCCAAATAAAGCAGAGGAGCATGGGCGAGCAAGAAGAACTCATCAATCCAATCTCATGGTAGACGTGGTCCTCCTCCTTGAGTCAAAGCTACCAACTTCTTGCCACCTAATTAACCTAACCACATTTGGACACCTCACGGGTATGAGCTGATAAGGACACACACCTTCGCCTTACAAAAGGAGTTCAAATTAACGGGGCATGTATCTATCTACATGGTAATTGGTAATTGAAACCAAAAGAAGAAAAATTAAAAATAAAAGGAGATCAGAGAAACTATATTATATCAGTCGCCATCCTGGAAAGGAAAGATACATTTACTAGACCCGAGAACATGGCCCATACTTTGCCTTTCTCAACGAGGATTAGATTCCTGATCACTGCCTTTCACGAAACTCATATATATCGATCCAAACTTAAGAGGGGGAGGGGGGGATGCATGCTAATGGTTAAACCAAGCAGTGAGGAATCATGTGAAAGCCACAGTGGTAGTAGATTAAAAAAATAAAGGTAATCATGTCTTTGTCCACTCAGGCTTTAGCCTTACTCATTTCTTTCCATCTCTTGGGTTGGGAATCAAAATATTTAAGATATATAAGCAGAGACAACAGTCGAGCACATAGAGATCATCTTGCGATCTCAGATATAAGTTTTACATAATCACAGAAAACATAACTGCATGAATTGCTAGTGTTTTAAATAAGACGAATAGTAGAAGCAAGAGTTTTTCTTTTTTCTTAAAAAAAAAATATATTACTTCTTAATATACAACTAATTACCTAGTAAAAGGCAATAAGTTGACATCTGGATTTTAAAAAACGTGAAGGCTCTTGTTTCTTGAGGGCTACATTTTATAAGCGTCTTAATCATGTCAAATTCCCAACGTTCTTGAGGGTAAACGTGTTATTGTTGACAACCTCCACTTAAAACTAAGCACCGGTAAAACTTACCATATGGATACTTTGTACGACCTCTTCACCGCTCCTGCTAAGAAGAAGCGCTCCCTCCGTAGATTCTTCCTTAATGATCCACGGTGGACCTACGAGAGTTTTCCGTCGCCATCGCTATTATCACCATCACCATCACCATAACCATAACCCTAATCTCCGCCACCTCGAAGGATAAGATATCAATTTGGCACAGGAATTGGAGTCGGCGATCAAAGCGGAGGAGACTAATCGAATTGGAAAGGGAAGAAGGATTTGGGAGGATAGGCCTGAGACAGAGCCGGCCCAAGTTTTAGTGGGCTGGATTACCAAGTTTGGGCTGCCCATTTTTAGTGCTAAGGACCGTGTTGGGGTTGAGAATTTATTTTTGAGATTAGATGTTCAACTTGCTCCGATAGATATTAACGGAATTTAAGAATTTTTTTACATATATATATATATATATATTTATTTATTATAGCTCAGTTACGAATTAAGTATAGCATCGATACTACATACTCATTTAGTTCATTGTATATATATATATATATATATATATATATATATCCAACGAATGCTGTGGAAATGATCAGCCTATGTAGTACTTGCAGGCCATAAATTAATAAAGATAGGAGATCATGAGAAGGGCTCCTTTTGTCCGCCACACTTTATCGTGTGTGTGTGTGTGTGTGTGTTGGCCTTCGCTTTTTTTTTTTCCCCTACCATGTTGCATTATTGACCTATTAATCTATTATCATTTTCATATATGGTACATGCAATCTCTATCGACACGAGGTTTCAATGACAATGACAAGGTTCATGGTTGACAAGAGAGGTAAGATGGGTACTCACTCGTCTCTCTCTCTCTCTCTCTCTCTCTCTCTCTCTCTTTCTTGAGTCTTGTCCCATTAAATTTCATGATCCTTGAGCTTCTAATTTTCTCAGCTGCGTTTCGTCGTTCTGCCCAAACTATAATAATGAAATGCACGGGCGTCACACATTTTAAGAAGGACCGGAATAAACTATCACAAATAATTACAGTACAAAGGATGAATATGGAAGTTTATATAATTTGGTAGAGTGAAACAGTCGGGGAAGGGGTACAAGCATTAGGTAAAGCTACCACACCACACAGGACCACCTCCTTTGTCGGATCTTGATGGATTACTATACCAGCACAGATATAGTAACAATGCCTATATATATATATCTATATATACATATACGTTAATAGCATTCATCCCAACATATCTTAAATTCACAATAAGTAATCGCGCAACATGTGAGTCAAAAGGTAAGCTATACTAGCAGAAATGTTATACTTGATAGTACATGCATGAGATGGGGATAAAATAAATAATGAAGACGTTACCTAGCTGGTGGCCAGGAATTGAGATAAATAGAATAATTAAGTTTGAAAAATATTTGTTATAATAGAGTCTTAGAGAGCGCATTAGTCAATTATAATTGCATCGAGAGAGGGAGAGCTGGTGAAGCATGGGGAAGGCCGTCCACACTCCACAGTGGCGAAGGTCGAATCTCCCTTCCTCCCCCACCATCCAAACGGACGTACTTTACTGTCATCTCTCCTTTTCTATTTTTTTTTCTTTTTTTACAAAAAAAAAAAACAAAACATTTTCTTCCGTTTTTGCCCCTCTCCGTCATCGAGAGTCCGCCCTCCCACTCCCAGAGTAATATGTGGCGACACGTTCCAACCTGCCACCAATTAAATCCGACCACGTTAATACCTCGACACCTCAGCAACAACTGACACGGGAATTGCCAAATCATTCAGTAAATTATAAGCAAAACTATTTAAAAATTGTCCAAGAATTATCTCCTATTCCTCTCTCTCTCTCTCTCTCTCTCTCTCTCTCTCTCTCTCTCTCTCTCTCTCTCTCTCTCTCGGTTCGTTTGCCTTCCTTTCATCTCATCTCATCTCATCGTCTGACATCTCATCTAGTGCAGTAGCCTTTTTTCCATCGTTCTTTATTATTACAATTTCGAAAGGAGAAAAGGAAATAAATAAATAAAATCAAAAAGAAAAAAAGAAAAAGAAAAATCTTGGCTGGTGTCGCGATGAGCAGAGGAAGAGCGGAGCTCGAGACGAGAAGCTTCAATTCGCCGTCGATGGCGTCGTCTCCTCTTCCTCACCCCAACCGCCACAGCCTCTTAGAGGTCACCACAGTCCGTGTCGGAGCCTCCAAATCCCAAGTCAGCCTGGCCAGGATCATCGCCGTCATCTCCACCGTACGTCCTCCTCCAACTCCTCCCGATCTCGAGCCCCTAGCACCTCGCGGCGGAAATCCCGAGACGGGCTTGCGCGTCGATCTGAGCCTAAGATTAGGCCTCCCTCAGGAGATCGGACGATCGGCGATCGTGGAGGGAGGAGGCGAGGCTACGGCGCACAGCGTCGTAGGGGATACACGTGCGTCCGGTGAGGTGACGGCGATGGAGGATTCCGTCTTGGCGGCGGAGTCCGCCGGGGCCAAGAGCTCTGAAGGCGAATGCGATCCGAGCCCGAAGGAAGAGGTGGACCTCAGCAAGGAATACTCGGAGATCACAAATGTTCCAGAAGAAGAGGACGCTAAGGAGGAAGAGGCGGTGGTCACGGATGCTATCGAAGGAGAAGAAGAGGAGGAGGAGGAGGAGGAGGAGGAGGAGGAAGAAGAAGAAGGGGAAGAAGGAAGGGGAGGGGTTGAAGATGGCGGGGAAACGAGTAAGAGAGGGAAGAGAAGCGAGGGTTATCTTGACCTTCTCCTAGAAGCGGTTCGAGTAGTTCTCGGCGGCTTCTTCGATGAAGAGAAGGAGACAAAGGAGGAAGAAGAAGAGGAGAAAGTCGAGGAGGCTTCGACGGCTGCGGTGGTGGAGAAGAGGGAGAGGAAGGAGAGGAGTACTGGATCGAAGCGGACGAGGGAGGCGAGCTGGGTGCCGTTGGATATGTACGAGGACACAGCCCCGATCGTCCGATCGAAGCGTGGTAGGAACCAAGCGCTCCCGACCCGGTATCGCGACTCAGTCCTGGAGCCATGGACGAAGCCGCCCACCGTGTCCCGCCACGGCCGTGCGGCGAAGCACTGAAGAGTGAAAGACCACCTCGGGTAAGTGTACCGCGAAATCCCAATTCCTCCGTGGCCCCGGGTTGGCCCACTCCTACTTCGATACCTTTTTCCCAAGTCGTACAACTCTCACGCCCTCCGCTTCTCTTTTTGTTATATTTCCTGTCTTTTAATTTAATGTTAAAAAAAGAAAAGAAAATGCTATTTCTTTTTTCTTTTTTTCTCCTTTTTGTTACTAGTATACCGTAATGGTTCTATCTAATCTATTGTCATCCATCTATATCCTATTCTGTACTAGTAGGGATAGCATAATAGCATAATCTTGCTGTTTCTGGCTTGTGGATCTCTCGTTTTTTTTTTTTTTTTTCTTTTCTTGCGGCGCATATATACTATTCGTGTGATGGATTAGTCTTGTGGGTCAGGAGGATGTGCCTAAGACTATAGAGTAATCGATAGACAGATGGGGGAATTGATAGAATTTACTTTGATTATATAGAGAATTTGCCTGAAACTTTGTCTATGATCCCAGCGTCAAAGCATAATATTCTGGCAAAGCCCAGACAAATTTGATATCTATATTTGCCAGAGTGCAGTCACAAGCATAACTGACGACTACGTTACACAATACGGATAAGATTCAATGTCCTGTCGTTTGTGGGTACCGCTGCATTTAATATTAGGAATGACATTAGGAAGCCAATCTAAGATCTCTCCTCACAGCGTCTTCTGCATTGGTTAGAACATTTTGTTGCATCGACCAAGTGGCACACCCTCACCACCTGCTTGATGTGATCTCAATTCTCAAAGAAAAAGCATAAATACAACTCGAGAAAAGCCTCAAGAATTTTTTACTTGACATCCACATCGATTACTGTGAAATGCTATGCAAGTGCCGCTTTTAATTTGCAAAACTAGATTATATATAAGATGCCAAGGCTAGCCTCGTGCACTGAATCTTAATGCTCACAAATAATGTTCCACTCTAAAACGATGAAAATCCGCCTATTAAGTTGTTAATAAATCAAGGTACTGACACTGTCAGACAACCCAACTTCTGCTAACAAACAATTTAGGATTCTAATATTTCTCACAAGTCGCAGCTCTCAATTGTAATGTAGTCTAATTGATGCACTAGACTCTTTATACTTTATACCCCTTCATGTTGCCTCAATTTATCAAACTTTTGTGGTTGATTCCTCCAACCTTTGAAGCCCTACGAGGAGATGAGAAAAGGAGAACATTACTACTCCCAAAAGTGAGCCATGGGGTGGGTGACGTAGAACAAAACAAGGCATTCGGGAGGTACGTTATAATAATTATAGTTAGCAAAGGAATGACAAGTGGCCCCACCGACATGCATAGATAGCTTTCGGCTAATTTGATTATCCAATTCCATGTTGAAGGATGTTCTTATCCTCTTTGATGATTCACCACGAACAAAGACAAATGACCATCCGATGATGAGAATTTGAGGTGGGTGCCTCCATTCATTGAATGCCAAGAGAGCGTTCCTAGTTCCTACCGGCAGACCGGCTCCAACTGGAAGTTGCAATGTACAGTAGAATCCATGAAACATCGCCTATAGTTCTGGAAAAAGAAAAAAGAAATACGAAAGAAGACATTAGAAATATTGAAGACTAAAAATGAGTGTCTTAATGCACAAGTCTCTTGCCAATGCAAATATACTGAATAGGGAAATGAATAAGCAACTTTAATAATTTATTCAAGAGGTTGCTTTCGATAACTTGAACCAGTGCTAACGGGAAACACAATGCGCAATAACAACCCTTGTCATCAGACCAATGGCAACTTGGTAAAGAATCAGGATACTGATGACAGAGTTAAAAAAAAAAACTTCGAGATGAAAGGAATCTGAAAGGATGTACTTCATTACTACTGCAGTTGTAGGGCAGGAAAGATGCACCGGTATAGTGAGTCCAATACTCCATAGCCCCAAGGCCATCAACCTGAAAGAGCTGAACAGAGTATTTATTAGACGGCGAAATAAAATCATTACAGTGACCAGATTTTCATTGAAATTGAATGCATGAAAGAGGGATGATGCATTATTCATCAAGTTGCCTCACGGACAGCAAACTTGGCACATGGATCATGTGGCTGGTAAACATGGATCATTTTAGCAATGGGCATTTCTCGGGCAATGACTCCTTTAAGTCCGATCGTCCAAAGAATAAGCTTAGTCCAATTAAAGCTACAAGGGTTTTAGTTCCATACAGCTATAACCACTACTCAATATGGGAGCTTCCCCACAAAATGGTCTTTAGAAGACACCAACATTTTCTGAAAGAAGAAGGGGGCCATTGGTTGTTGAAGTGGGACACAGCCATAGCCACTACTCAAATTGGGAGTCTCCACAAAGCGGTCTTTAGAAGATACCAATATTTTCTGAAGAAGTGGGGCATTGGTTGTTGAAGTGGGACTTCTGGATATTAGACCATCTATTTTCTAACTACTCACTCACTCCCTGAAACCCAACTTTCCTCCCAACCGAGTGGGGGGAGTTTGCCTTCCCCAGTTCTTTTACTGTTTGCCTTCCAAATCTCCATTCCCTCACCACTGGCTGTTTTGTTTTCTTTTCAAAATCACATGTTTATACCAAAAAAGATATTAGGAAGTTTCACTCCTCTCAAGCAAACACTGAGTAATAGTTAATGAATTAGAAACATCAAATAACCAACAGATATCCAAGGATCCAATATTTTTAGTTTGAAACAATTTAGATATTAGAAATCAAGTCTAACATTGTTGATATCAGTGCTGAATACTAGATCAACAGCTTAAGGCCCCCATCCAATAATAATAAAAAAAGTGTCAAGTCAGAACGATGGAGAGAAGTGTCAATTCAAGTTCATTAGAGAAAAGCAAACGAAACGAGAACAGAATTGATAAAAGATAGAGAAAAAAAGTAAAAGATGATCAGTTGCGCATATAAATATATCAAATATGAAGGCAGAATAAGAGAATATATGTATTCTGTAGATGCAGATTTTACCTTGATCGTTGCCCAAAGTATAAACGACCTTCAACTGTCCACTGCTCCAAAACTGCTCCCTTGTTCAAGACCAACTAACACCATTACATAACCAGGGATAACCAAAAGCACTGCAAAGATATTGAAAGAATCACATAATTGAACTGACCAAGACGCAATTATCCTCTTCTGCAAAGAAGGCAGATGTTATATCGAATGTCGCGAATCACCAAGTACATATAAGAACTTGACTGAGCAGAAACACTAAGCTTTCTCCAAGACCACTGATTTAAGTGATTCTTTCTATGAACAAGAGAAGGTGGCAAGGACGAACGACTCCTCTTTGCGAAACAAAACTGATACAATCATTGTGCTCTCAAAAGATTTTCTTTATACAACTTATTAATCCTTTGCCAACAACTTCATTCAGTTTCACAGGTATTGATCCTCCCCTCTCAATGGTATCTGTTCCAACTGGTGACGCCGTGGCCATAAGAACAAGATTCTCGCCATTTCCAACATCTAATTCATATAACTCGCAAAAAACCTCCCGAAAAGTTGCAACCATCCTTCCATAGAAAGATCCATCTGAAGGAATAACGTTCACTACTACAACTCCCTGCTCATGAACAGCCGACTTCACAGCCAAAAGAACATTCATTTGCACAAACTCCAGTGGTGGTGCACTTACGCCATTCATAGCATCTCCAGCATCCAAATCCACCATAATGGCATCAAAATCGGAAGAATTATTGATCATTTCAATTCCATCACCGACACAAACACGAAGGAACTCATCTTCTATCAACCCAAAGTGCCGCCTTGCGACGCCAAGAACGACATCATCTGCTTCCACGCCCAGTACATCAAAACCAAACTGGGTTCTTAGAGACATGAGAAGAGCACCACCGCCGACTCCAACACAGAGAGCTTTCGGTCTCAAACCCAACCGAGCTCGCTCCTCGACAGCCGTGGCAATAAGAGAGAGGCCCGCGACCATCGGCGCGAGGTAAGGCTGCACCAGAGATCCCACCTCCGGCCGCAATGACCCAAACTCCAATGTTGAAATAGACGACGAAGAACTTTGTGGAAGAAGACGCACCTGGGTCTGAACGAGATTGGGCATCCGCTTAAATCGAAGCCTCCGCCGTAGCTCCGGAGGGCTCGGCGAGCGGTCAATCGCCACGTCCTCCACCAGCATCTCCCCGACGACGGGGCCGACTAGGGTTTCAACCGGGACGATCCGAACCACGTCGTCGTCGAAAGAGAGGAAGGGGATTTGGGGTATGCCGTCGACGAAGCTGGCCTTCGGGCAGAGAGCAAGGAGGAGGGGAAGAAGGCTACTCTGGAGAGCATCCGAATCCGGATCCGACTCCGACTCGGGTAGGGGACTGGAATAGGATTTGAGAGTAGCCGGTGAACTGGACGGGGTGTTCCCGGCGAGGACGAGGCGGGACAAAGGGAGGTCAAGGGAGAGGAGGAGTTGGAGGTGGCCGGGGGCGGTGGAGAAGATCCAGTCGTCCTCGCGGCCGAGGGGAACGAGCAACGCGGCGATCTGAGGGTGGGATGAGGGTGGGGAAGGCGAGTCGAGGACGGCGATCCGGAGCGGGTCGCCGTAGGGGTTAGGTGGGTCGGGAAGTGGGTTGGGGAAGGTGAAGGAGAGGAAGCGGGAAGGTCGGAGGTGTTCCAACTCACCGGGTTCCAGGCGGGAGCCCATCGTTTTAGTCCGAATGCTGGCGAGGTACTACCAGGTTTATAGTTCATAAATAAATGGACCAAGTTAATCTCTTCTGGGCCATATCTTTGGTTAAAAGCACCGCGCCCATTCATAAACCATAAGAGGAGAAAGGCTTTCTAAATTTATTATAAACTCCTAATAATCCTTTTCTCCACCATCTTTTTTTTTTTTTTTTTTTTTTCTTTTATTTTTCCAACCAAATCCCAGCTAAACCGATCTTGGAGCACTCGTATACGATGAGCCTCTTTAATCGTCTGACGATATCGCATTTGGCCACCAAATTCGAATTCTTGGAAAAGCTACTAAGATCCAACACAATTATTATGATGCAACGAAAAGAACACATTGATGATATAATAAAGTGGGCATTACTTTCACTGAGATGGAATAATATTGCCACACTTTGCAGAGCTAGAAGCGAAGAGATCTTACAAGAATTAACTCTTTTCCTCAAGAAAATGTACTTTTGAAAGTATAGATTCTTCATATTGACCTTTGAATATATTCTACACCAATAAAGTCTTATGATTCATCTAGCATATGCTTTCAGGATCTTCTGTTGTACATGGACTGATATCTCTGAGATAAGGCCAGCTTGATGAATGGAAGATACCTTCCCATTTTCCTTTCCTGAAAACATCCAATGCTTCTTAAGTGTTAATGAAGCACATTTCTAATCCATCTCTCTTCAGCAAATTTCAGCAGCAAATAACTCGAAAGACAGTAAGCTATGAGACTCCCCTGCCAACCAAAGAAATTGAATAACTAATGTCAATATAAACTAATAACACATCAGACGGAACAGATAAAAAATGCAATAGCTGATCTCTCCAAATCTCATCCAGCGATTTATGGCAGAATCCACTGTGATGAGCTTAAAGCTATCTTGTTGAGTAAAATAGTTCAAACATTCAACTAAAAATATTTGAGCAATAAACCTTATGGAATAGAAATCAATTCTCATTCCACACATTTATTCACAAAATCACCAATAGTCGCCACAGGAACATATTCCATCTCTAAAATGGTGAAATCTGTTTCCATCCCTGATGTCAATATCTCTATCAGTGGCCTGGGACACAAACTTGATAAAAGTATGACAATCACCACATATCCTAAGGTTCTTCATGACTTGTATAGGTGTGCCATTTGGTGTAGCGAGGAGGCCGTAAGCAACAGCAAGCTTCTCACTGTGGTGGAGAAGAGCATTCTCCTTCTGCTCTTCATCCACATCATGGAGAACATAATTCGTGTCAGGAACATAACCTGTAGCTCTCAATCTGCTGTACAACTCCTTCAGAATAGCATATATCTCTTCCATCTGCTCGTGCTGCTTATCTCCTGTGACAAATGAGTGCATTCTGTTCTTTATCTGCATCCAGCTGCAGCCTGGCTCTTTTGTTACACCTCGTTCTCTCATAAGTTTTCTCACCTCTTCAACCTCATCCCACATTCCAAGAGAGGAGAAAATGTTCGATAGTAAAACATAATTACCAGAATTCTGTGGCTCCATATCAAAGAGCCTCTCTGCAGCCCTTCTACCAACTTCTGCATTCTGATGAATTCTGCAGGCACCAAGAAGTGCACCCCAAACAACAGAGTCTGGTTCAATTGGCATGTTTTCTATGAATGCTTCTGCTTCATACAGATGACCAGCCCGACCAAGAAGGTCCACCATGCATGCGTAATGCCCTTCTACTGGCATGAGCCCATAGTCTCTGGTCATCGACTTGAAATAATACCACCCTTCATCTACCAACCCAGCATGGCTGCAAGCACACAAAAGCCCCACAAATGTAACCTGGTTTGGCAAGTTTCCTTCAGACTTCATCAGCTCAAAAATCTCAATGGCTTCTCTACCAAAGCCATGCTGAGCACAGCCAGCAATCACAGAGTTCCATGTGACAATGTCACGCTCCTCCATTTGATCAAAGACCCAAAGTGATTCCACACAGCCACACTTGAAATACATTGTTATCAAAGCATTACCCACAAAAAGATGCAAATCTTGGCCTAGTTTGACTGCAAAGGTGTGAATTTGCCGACCTAGCTTAGTGGCACCTAGGCTCCCACAAGTACTTAAAATACTAGTTATTGTTGATGAATTGGGTAGTACTCCTTCACCCAACATTTTGACAAAAAGTTGCATTGCTTCATGCCCATGCTCAGCCTGTACATATGCAGATATTATTGATGTCCAAGATACAACATCCCGAATCGGCATCTTGTCAAATGCGATTCTGGCATCCTCTAACATATAATTTTGTGAAAATGCAGCAATCACAGAGTTCCAAGACACAGTATCTCTTGCTCTCATCCGGCTAAAGACTTGAGCTACATCTTCCATGGTTTTGCACTTGGCATACATAGTAATCAAGGAATTATTAACATAGGTATTGAACTGAGATCCCGCTTTAATTGCAAGTGAGTGTAGTTGCCTTCCAACCTCGAGAGCTTCAATGTTAGCACAAGCAAAGAAACCGCTAGTAAAACTGGAAAGGCTAGGCAACATCCCACTCCTATGAAGCTCCTGCATTAGGTCCAAAGCTTCTTTACTCTTTCCATTTTGGGCATATCCAGAAATCATTGCTGCCCACGAAATTGAATTTCTAAAGGGCATTCTATTGAAAAGATCTGTTGCTTCATCAAGCATGTTGTTCTGTGCATACCCGGCGATCATGGCATTCCAAGACACAGCATTTGGATTAGGCATCTGTTCAAACAACAGTCTTGCCTCATGAATCCTGCAATTCTGAGCAAACCCTGTGAGCAGTGCAGTCCGACAAGCAATAGACTTCTCAGGATCTCTCTCATAGAGAGAAAAGGCATCATCGAGGCGTCCAACATGTGATAATGCAGCAATCATTGTCGACCATGAGTACTCATTCCTCTCCCTCATACCCTCAAAGAACCTCATTGCCGTGTCTAATCCATTACTGTCCCTAGTGTACACATTTAGGATTGCAGTCCCAACAACCACATCCCCCTCAAAGTCAGTTTTGAATGCTAGTGAGCGAAGGTTCTCCAACACCTTCAGATTGCCAATACCCATTACTGCAGAAACAGCAGCAGCGAAGTTGGCCTGGTCTGGTCTCACACCACTGTGGTGCATCTTGCAAAATACACCCCAAGCCTCTCTATGTTCGTCAATCTGAACATACCCAGAAATCATTACTGTCCAAGAGACCAGATTCTGCTCCGGCATCTGATCAAAAAGGATTTGTGCTTCTCTCATTTGATGATTGTGGCAGTACCCGGTTATCATAGAGTTCCAAGAAGCAATGTTCTTCTCCGGCATTTCATCAAACAACCTCCGAGCCATATTGATGTCTCCATTCTGCACGTACCCACTAATCATCGCATTCCAAGACACAGGATTCCGCTCAGGCATCGAGTTGAAGAGGAACCTGGCATCGCCCAAACGCCCGCACTTGGCATATCCGGAGATCAAGATTGTCCACGTCCTAATGTTCTTCCCCGCGAAGGAGTCGAAGAGAGAGTGCGCCTCCTCAACCATGCTGTTCTGGCAGTAGCCAAAGATCATGGAGTTCCAAGTAATGGCGCTTCTGTGAGGCATTCCATTGAACAACTTGCGCGCTTCCTCCACATGTCCTAGACGAGCGAGCTCCTGTATCCTGGCGTTGTAAGTGGAGATGTCTAGCGCTGGATTCCACTGGCTTGGAGGTGTAGAAGTGGAAATGAATCGAAGAAGACAACGAGCCATTAGAAGGGAAGATAGGTGACAGTTTCTCTTCCATCTAAAGGCAACCACCATGAAACTGGGGAGATCAACGAAAAGATGGTCGTTGGCCGAGAAATGTTGCGATTTTCCAACTATGAGTCAATATGTCAATACGACGATTATGACCCAGATACTGCAGCGGAATAATTAAATGGGTTAATTATGTTGAAAACCCTTGAATTATAGTGCATGGAGGCGTACGATATGGTAGGCAACGATTTCGCACCTCAACTTGCCGAATCTAGTGTGCAGTAGGTAGAGCAGGAAACATGACTTGAGTTAGTATCACAACTTTAAAGTCGGCAGTGGTTACCTGAAACTGCCGATGGTGCTGCAACATTGTGATTTTTTTTTTTTTTTTTTAATTTTTGAAAACATTGTGATCTTTTTTGCCAACTACAAATGAAGATAGCCAGGAATAATAGATAAAATCTGCGGCAACAACATGAGAGGTGGAAAAATATTGCCAATTTATAAGTTCTTTAATTTTTATTTTTATTTTTTTAAAAAAATTAGTCCTTTAAAGGTAGCTTACTTTACCGCCTTCCCTTTCTACCCCTCCTAGCCCACGGTTCCCAAAATGCTCTCTTTGGTTTGCCATCCTCCTCTCTTCTCCGGGGCCGGCCGGACAAAACCTAGAATTTCCGGGTCCTCTTTCTCGAGCTTGCGGGAGATGGAGAGCCCACTCCCGGACCTCCGGCGGTCGGCGCCACAGTTTCCGGCAATCCGGGAGGCGAAGAGGGTCGCGCTGGTGAGGCACGGGCAGAGCACGTGGAACGAGGAGGGTCGAATCCAGGGGAGTTCTGACCATTCCGTTCTCACGCCCAAGGGCGAATCGCAGGCCGAGACCTCTCGACAGATGCTTCTTGGCGATTCCTTCGATGTCTGCTTCACCAGGTCCTTTCCCTTCTTCTCTTCTTCGAGCTACCGTTTGCTTCGCTCCTTATTCTGCGGTAATTATTCTTATCCATGAATTTGATCGATTGAAGTTAGCTCCTTTGGGTTCTTTATACTGTTTCCAGTCCCCTGATTCGGTCCAAGAGAACTGCTGAAATAATTTGGGGCGCTCGGACGGAGGAGATGATTTCTGAAATAGACCTGAGGGAGATTGATCTCTACTCGTTCCAAGTTAGTCTGGATTCAAGTCAGATTCCAATTTCATTCAGGAAGTCTGTATTGTGATGTAACTAAGTACTGAACTTCTATTTATCTTGCAATGCACGCATTTTATTTATTTATTTATTTATAGACGATTTATTCTTTGGTTCCTTTGCTGAGGTTTTCAATCCTGTTCGATTCATCAATTTCAGGGTCTTTTGAAGCATGAAGGGAAGGAGAAGTTTGGAAGTGCGTATCGTCAGTGGCAGAAGGATGCTGCGAACTTTAGCATTGACGACCATTTTCCAGTAAGAGAATTATGGGATCGTGCAAGATGTAGTTGGAATAAAATTTTAGCGCATGAAGGAAAATCAGTGCTTGTTGTTGCTCACAATGCAGTTAACCAAGCTCTTGTTGCCACTGCGCTAGGTATGATTTATGTTTTATTCTTATTTGGTTATAAAGTTGAAGTTGATTTTGCTTAAAGCAAATTTCATGCTCTTTAATGCCCATTCAGGACTTGGCACAGAATACTTTAGGATTCTACTCCAGAGTAACTGCGGAGTGAGTGTGTTGGACTTCATCCCACAGATTCATGGTGGCAGTACAAATATATGCCTTAATCGGTTAAATCAGGTGCTTGAAGCATCCTAATTCATTTATATATCAAATTATAACATGTTGAAGTTGGTTTAGAGATGTCCCACTAGCAGAAGCTAAAAATAATGATCATACCACAAGGTTTCTCAGAGTCATGCTTTGCTTTGTCAGCGACTGGTGTTACTGCAGTTATCATTACTTATGAGGTCTTAACTGCTCATAAATACTAAATAATAATGTAGTCGCTTGTAAATAATTTCTTTCACATTGCTGGTAACTCATGAAAGTAGAACTAAGAAAATATTTGCATGGTATCCTGCCTCCAATTTTACTCTGCAGCCTGCCCAACTATATGATTTTACCATTTCTTCCGCTGATGCCTCGTAAATGTCCTTATTTACATCATTTTGATGGTTTTTAACATAAATGAGTTTACACTAGCAGCTTATGGTATGGCATTTTCACAGACTCCAAATTCTCCCATTGCTGCTGGAATTTCTGCAGGAAGAAAAAGCAACAAGAGGATCATTTTAGTCTGTCAAGGAGCCACACAGAGCAATCCTGAGGTAGGGAGGAGGTTGCCTTTCAATTGTTGGTAGATCATGCTTTTGAAGTATCAGTAATCCCTGAGATACAGATCTGCTGTCCAGTGAATTACTCCTTTCACAGTTTTTTTTTTCTCCAGTGGTTGGTCATCATTTAGCAATACTCTCTACTTTGTTGCAGTTTAATGGGTAATCTGGATGGGGCAATAATTGTTTCTACCATCCAAGGTTCTCGAGAGCTAGGTATACTAGGGTCTGTTTATTAGGTGATGCAGTGGTAGGATGGTCTTTTACTTGCACAAGTCCATATAATTTGAACACGTCCTGTGCATCCGCATAGTTTGTTCTTGTCAACGATGAGAGCTGTTTTCATCTTTTGACTTCATACAGTGAGACATGCTTATGCCCTGTATTTTCTGCATGACTACACCCTTGGTTTAATGCACTTAGAAGCAGACAGCTGTTTTCCTTTCCCAGTAGATTCTCAGGAAAAAAAGAAATTCTATGTGATGTTTTTATGAATTTGAAGTAGCTCATTTACACTGTTGCACTCTAACTTTCCTTTTCTTAAGCAACTAACCCATTATTCTTAAAACCAGGTCAGTTTGCTCAATATGGGATATGAACCCATGAACATGCTTGGAGTTATACAGGTAGGTCAATTTCAATACAAATTCTCATATATTGTGGTGAGGAATTGATTTTTGTGCTGTTTTGGAACAATTGCAGTCCCAGAAGACTGCAGAACTACTTCTAGACTTGAAGGTGGATTGCATTCTCTGCAGTCCACGAATAGCCTCAGTTGATACTGCCATGGCTATAGCTGAGGTGATTATTTTATTCCAAAACTCTTATCAAATTGGCTTCACATAATGGTAATTCTGTTCAACTCAAAGTTGCGGGCCTGATTGCAGGTTCAAGGGGCTGCAGATTGCTTAGGCGCTGACTGTATTCCTCGTGATGTTGAGGTGAAGAAGATACTAGACCTTGAAATTGAACCTATTTTTCAGCAAGCATGGAAGGTTGAGTTCAATTTTCTCACTTATTTGGTTGCAATTTATGACCAGTTACTATGTACTATTAAACTAAAAACGCATCTTCATATATTATTGTGTGGAAACTATACATCTGATTTGTGAATGCTCAATTGGGTTCTTTGCATATACAGGTGATTAGTAAGTAGTAATATTGTTTTCTCTTTTTCTCAACAGAAATCAACAGGAACTATAATATTTCAATCAGGTTGGTTGAATTGCTTAGATGATGGGGTCTTGCAACAATTATGGAACAAGTCAAAGAACGCTTGGCAAGCCTTGCTGCATGAATTGTTCGATGAATCAGTAACAGATAAAAATTTGGTGGTTGTGGGGCACCCTGCAGTCCATATAGCACTCATAAGCCATTGCCTTAATTTGACAATGGAGAAGATGACATCGTTTCATCTAGATGCTGGTAGTGTCAGTGTAATTGATTTTCCAGATGGACCAGTGGGAAAAGGTGTGATCAGATGCACCAATTACACTGCACACTTAGGAAGATGGTCTATACCTGTAACAAGATCAACAACAAATGACGAAGAGTTCTAGATGAATATTCAGGTATTGGTATTCTGTTTCTAAATTTATCAATTGTAATTCTGAAAATATAAACATAATCTTTCTAATTGATGTACATAATACTGTTCTGATACTAAGGAATATTAGTCATTTGAAAGGTGGGCTTCATTCAATGTTAGAGAATATACTAGCCTTCTTTGCTCCCTGCTTTATTTTAGTACTTAAATGCATTGTTCATCAGGTCGAGAAATGGGCTGAACTATAAACTAAAAGGTTGCTCAGTTGCCTCGTCTCGCAGTCTTTATCTCTATTCTACTTTACATCGAGAAAACTTTTCCTTTTCACTACTTCGGTTATCGAAATATAAGGATCAGTGAAACCCTGCAATGACTGGAGAACATATATCCAGCTGCTTATCGTAGATGAATGTAATTTACTTTCGTGGTATAGAAGCTTCGCTTTTCCTTTTCTTTTTCTCCACAAAAGATCTGCCGAGTTTGTGGTTAGATATTGATCAAACCTCTTATATTAAACCGAATAATTATCAATACCTCTCGACTTTTTCACCTATCAATATCATATTTGCACGAAAATAAAGGGACCAAGATTCTTTATTTCAGAATTGTTTTGTCCTCTATAAAATGCTTCATACATCTGGACTTACAGATATGTTGGAAATTAAATATAACAGTTGACATGTTGGTACTTGCCAATTGACAACAACACATAGGAAATCGCCAAGGAGCTTTTTTTTTTTTTATCCAACTGAGTATGTGTCCTATGATCCATTGAGCTCACTCAAGTTGTCTGTCTTTCTAGTAGTCAGTGAAAAGCTCTCTGTTTATTCCCACCCCCTCACAAGTGAGCAATTGAAACGTGGAGCTTGTCTTCATCTTAAGTTTCAATGATCCCTAAACGTATGGACCATTTTTGGCAAGGATCTTTAACTTCCCTTGGGAATGTCAATTTTGGCAGCTACCTTTATTTTATCGATCAACTCTCTTCAGCTGCAACCTGTGGGTTCTGTCTCTCATATTTCAGGGAAAATGTTTTCCTTCCTGCCTCCAATTAATTCATTTATCAATAGTACCTAACAGCATTCAGTTCGTTGTCTATTGATCATAAAGTTGTCGACCGGAGTGCCAGAAACGTTGCATTCATTTCCAGCCTGCTCTGGTTATAGGACAATTATTGGTCGGGACTACTGTAATATATGATTCTGAACATTTAATCTCCGAGTAATCTCATTTTATTTTGGAGTGTTTGCCAGTTGATCCTAATCGACAAAGCGCCTGGAAGGTTCATCTACGAGTAGTTTCAACGAGTTGCCCTATTAAAAAAACAAAAACGCCCAAGAGCTGAAAGAAGAGAAGGTTTTGCTGTTCTGACTTCTAAATGGCCCTCCAGTCCAGTGTCATAAATGAAGTTTGAGAATTTTACATCTCACTCTATCTCTCTAAGTAATAGTGATTGTAATGTTACTACTTTTATACAGATCATTCGCTGAAATCATGCTAATCTCTCATACTAATACAGGGCTTCATTTACTGAGATCATGCTAGGATTTTAATAAGTGCAATCAAATATAGCTTGATCTGGGGATGGGGTGCTGCACATGCATTTGTTAGATGGGATGTCACAGGTTTAGTTTGATCACAAGGAATTTAGTGAGATATAACAAGGAAGGTGCTGCCTTTTTATGAGGGAGAGTTCCAACCCCAGTCTTTAAACAGGGTATAGATAGAACTATGAACGTGGGGTTGTTGGCTAAGAGTATTAATTTAGCTAACTGATATGAACTAATATATATATATATATATATATTTGTAGTCAATGGTTTCGAGAGAAAGGGGAGTACTAGATAGGCTTCAAGGTGCACTTGGGTATTAATAATTTGCTAGGGGACATCTTACTCCACCATATATTAGTGTGGGCTGTCCCCAAGCTCATAAATAACTAGTCTCATTTTATAATATAGTAACTTAAGAGACTTCCAATCAAATCCTATAAGCTGAAAGTGACAGCATTTGTACGAGTCATGCGGTCACCCGTTTGCAGTAGAGGCCTTGAATTATTAGAATAGGAGATTAATTATTAACCTCATTGCATACGAAAGCATGCTGATGTTTTATTTTATCTTTATCTGACCTCCCATTTGTTTTATCCCTTCTATGCCGTGAAGCTGGTTCTTATTACTTTATTACTTAGTATAGAGTAATTGTAGAGAAGAGTATGGTATTTGGTGTATTTATTTCCAAGTGTATACGGATTCTAACTAACTTTATTGGTAGGTTGCTCTTTATTACTTATTGCAGGAAAAGTAAGCAGAGCGTACAGAAGAGCAATCAAGGACAAGGGATCATTGACTTCTCTGTGTGGTTGATTCACCTGCTTCTGACCTACTCTGTTAATCGCATTATTTTCTTCTTCTTCTTCTTTTAATTTTTTTATTTTTTTTTAAAAATTAAGCATTCCTTTTTCTTGAAAGGCGACTAGCACCAATCTCTCAACCTTTGGGATTCTATTGTTCTACAAGAAAATGAGGTCTGATCTAGGCCACAAGTAATTTGGCTGCAGTAAATTAAGACGAATGCTCCAAATGCTACCTTTTATTTCCTAGTATCTTCAGACTAAGAAGCTCACCTCCTTCTTACCACCTACTTTTGAGAAGCAAAACAGTTAACATCCGGCAGGAAATAATACAAGGGAATACGCAAAATATGCATCTGGGATCTACCTCATATCATTTGATCATTTACCTTTTACCTTTCCTCCTTCATCAGGGTCACAGTCGAACTAGTTTTCTTCCTCACGCATATCTATCTCCTACTCGTTGACTATGCACAAGGTCGTTCCTGATCAGAAGATACCATGTACCAGACTCGGTCTTTCCTCATTACTTTCCGGTGGTTGTATGCAGAGGTGAGAATACCATTTAATCATGCATTTTGGGTTGTTGTTGTCGTTATAGTAGTACTTAGATAAACCTGTCTCTTTTTTAGGGTTTTTTTTTTTTTTGTGGCTTCGCTTCATTAATATATTATCCCTGAAAGTTAGGAGAAGTCGAGATGAAAAAATAACTAACTGCTAACTCTGTTAACTACTGCTCTGAGTTTTTATGAGAGGAGGTCGTTTTCCTGGCAGATTTATTTGACCATCACTGAATGTTTTGGACAGAAGCATTTGATTGCAAGTGACCAGGAAATTATTTTTCCAACTTACTCAATTGCATAGCAGGCTCCCACATGAGCCAGGGCTCCAATAGCCAGGCCGAAGGCTGTTGGAACTTAGCATAAATAAAGGATCTCCCACCAAGTGAAATGATGATATGTTATAATACAAAGTATATAATCTCACACAAGGTACATATTTTGTCAGCTTTCTCCTAATGTCATGTGCAAATCTAATCTCGTTCCCAGAAGAAATCAAAGATTGATCTTAATTTACTATTCCAGTATCAACATCTTCGATTTGTCACTTCCTGCGTTGACGACTGAAGAGAAAGTTGCACGCTATATTGCTATGCACTCACTCTGCTTTATTTTACGCCAGAAGAGCAGTCAGCAGCCAGCAGCCAGCAGCCATGTCCATGTGAACATTAATGTCAACCAAGGCAAGTGACAATAGTTAGAGGGAAAACACAGCAAAACCATATGACGACATTAATGATAAAATAAAAAGTAATAAGAGCATGGAATTGAAATAGCCAGTTTTTATTTTCAAGGTTCCATCCAAGATCATGTACATCTATCTATCTGCCCTTTCTAGATGTCTTGGCTTTGGGGTTGGTGGATCTGCTCCCAGTTTTTAATCTTGGTGGGCCCCTACTCTACTCTTGCCCCCACCCCACCCCCACTACCCCCCTCTCCAACCCCACATTGATGAGCCCAATCCAACACTGCACCACCCTCAGGCCTCAGGCTCAGGAATCAGGAATCAAGAATCAGGATGATGAAGGTAAGATCACAGTAATATCACATAATTCTCCTCCTTAATAGATATTATATAAATATATATATATATATAACAAGAAAAGGAAAGAAGATATAATAAAATGTCATTAGGGTAAATAAGGTATAATTTGGATTCTTCCTTCCTGTTACAAGCCTATGTACCTTAAATTAATTCGACCGAGTCCGAGACAAATTAAAACCCCTTCTTTACATTAGCAATTGAGTTCTCTCGTTTCTTGTTTCTTGTTTTGTATTTTGGGTTTTGGAATCTGATGTGATACGCAAAAGAAAGGAACTCAAAGAAGAAGAAGAAGAAGAAGAAGAAGAAGAAGAAGAAGAAGAATGGTGAGCAAAGCGAAGAAGACCCTTTTCTCGAACCACCATCACCAACTTCTCCTCCCTCCCTCGATGAAGGACTTCGCCTCCTGCTTCAGCGACCACGCGGTGCGGGTCTCCGACGTGTCGTGCTCCGGAGGCAGCGGCAGAAGCAGCTCCTCCGTTCTCGTCGACATCAAATCCAGATCGATCCAGAGCGCCGTCACGTGCCTCTACCGTACCCGCCTCTCCTCCTCGAAGAAGGACCTTCTCGTCCGGCTCGCTTGGTCCAAGGGCCACCTGGGCCCCACCCTCTCCATCGGCGTCGACGACGACCCCTCCCTCCACCAGTGGGAGCCCAACGCCATGTCTTGCCAGCAGTTGCGCAAGAAGAAGGGCACCCGGACCTTCACCTCCGGCAACTCCAACGTTGCTCTCTTCTGGGACATCTCCTCCGCCAGGTACGGATCGGGCCCCGAGCCCATCGCCGACTTCTACGTCGTCGTCATGGTCGACGCTGAGTTCGCACTCTTGCTCGGGGACACGAGCGACGAGTGCACCAAAAAGTTCGACAGCGCCACCCCGGCCGCCAAATTCTCGATGGTCGCAAGAAACGAGCAAGTCCTCGGCCATGCCTTGTACTCTACCAAGAGTAGGTTCCGCGAGGACGGAAGAGAGCACGAGATCACGATCAGCTACAACAACAACGAATCGGAGCTCTCCGTGTGCGTGGATCGGAAGAGAGTGGTGTACGTGAGGAGGCTGATGTGGAACTTCCGAGGCAACCAGACGATATTTATCGACGGATCTCCGGTGGACATGATGTGGGACGTGCACGACTGGTGGTTTAGCAATTCTTCCGGTGGGTGCGCCGTGTTCATGTTTCGGACGAGGAGTGCGTTGGAGAGCAGGCTGTGGTTCGAGGAGGAGGTGCTCCATAAGCAGCAGGGCATCTCTGGATTCTCCTTTCTCGTCCAAGCATTCAAGACCCCTTGAACAGATGGATCTCTTTCGACTCTTTCTTTGTGATTTGATCTCACAAATATGAGCAATCTTTACACATTCTTTAAGGATTAGGATTCGTTTGTTTGAATTAAAAGTTGGAATCAAAGAGAGTGAGTGAGAGAGAAGATGGTAGTTGATCTGAGCTGCAGAATTGTGAATGGTAGATAAATGAAGGTTCTTTTTTCAGAAAATTTAGAGAGTTCCGATGTGATAGATACTCTTTTTGCAGAAAATTTAGAGAGTTCCGATGCAATGCATTAGCCAACACTTCATCTCTTTTGTCTCTTTTTCTTTTCTTTTTTTCTTTGATCATGCATGCATACAACTGCAACGTTTCAAGATCTGTGCCTCCATATGTTCCATTCCTTGTCCTTTCTCTCCACTGTGATATATCTCTGTCTTTTTCATGTCGTCTTCGTCTGAAGAAAGATTTACAGGATTCATATTCCCTCTTCTTCTTCTTTTTTCTTTTTTTTTCTCTCTCTCTCTCCTTTGTTTTTTTTTTTTCTTTTTTGTTGCATTTTGTTAGAAATAATATTGTCAATAGAGATAAGGATGGACAGTCACCTTCATGTTTTAAGATTGCAATGTCAAGTTGGTTCTTGCCATCAATTCTCCCTAAAGATGAGTCTCTTTCTGCAACTCTCAACCTTTACCTGAAACCTCAACTGCTTGAAACAGTCCTGGAAGGATGTTTCACTAAGAAAGAACATCTTGTTGCAATGGTTCTCTCCTTTATTGCCATGACTCGTGAGAGAAAGTGACCTGGCTCAGAAATCTATCCTCTTTTAAACTAAATACAAACAGGGATATATAGGATGTGATATTTGATGCCTCATGTGGATTCAAATCAATATCTGTGTCATTTGATTGATACTAGCATTTGTGATTCTCAAATTAAAAATAGAATGTTGCCTAATTGATTGCCATATATCCTAAAAAATGCCTTACCATATATTTAACTAACATCTTGACCTTAAAAATTGCATCATCTAATTTCATTCAATGATGTGTAGGAAACAATGGTATGATGTGGCCACCAGAAGCAGCCGGCAGATTCTTCTCTTATCTATGTCTGCATTGCAGTGTTACAATTATTAATAACTGTAATGTGGACAGTATCACAATGGTTCAAGAAAGAGTCCAAATATATTCATTGCAGTATCTATAAGCTCAAACGGCAAATTTTACATTAGCTTTCAGTCTAGCGACCAGAAATGATCCAAGGTACTGAACATTATACGCATGATAAAGACAGTTAGCTGGAAGGGTAGAATGATAATGGACAACCAGCAGTACAAATAAATGAAAGCATAACTATAGCCAACAATATAGATTAGAATAAATCAATAAGAGAGGCATGCCGCATGCAATTGGCGATTCTGTGGGTCAGCATGATGCGCGATTGGATTCTGGATAAATTTCTTGAGGGCTTTTTAGCTGTTTTTATAAACTTTTCCTGAGCAGAAAAACGGATGCACTGACATCTGAAGTGGCTGCTGTTGTTTTGTTTGGTCCCCAAGATGGGAAGCTCGTTAGCCGAAGCTTTACCAATGCCTATAAAACCTCCCGTTACTCTGGTCTGTGACATTCTACCCAGCAGTTTGCCTTTCAGTATAGAATTATTAACGGCCCATCGTTATAAAGATCTTGCATCTATTAAACAATAAACATTGCGAATGCTACGTTTCGTCTTCGCACCGCCCAAAAGGTTTCGTGTCAAAGTGATGCTACGTCAGCTGCATCATTTTTCTCTCCTTTTTTATTTCATGTTGCAAGGTTATGATCTCTAATTCCAAGGATAGAAAGTGCTATAATTTAAAGCGTCAATTCCTTGCATTATAATAACATAAAGTTCTGTTAAATATAGTTATCATGGTAATTCGACGTGAGAAGTATGAAACTCTGAATCATTTGCATCGTCCATGCGTCAAAAGCGGATGCTAATCTTGTTGGGCCTTGGGTTAGTAAGACTCTATATGGGCCTTTAGTGGGCTGTAGAGAGGCCCTATCTTGATTCGAGATGACCATATCCCCGAAGCTTCTTCTTCCCCAAGCCAACTTGCCGGCTGTAAATCCCTCTCGTTATAACTTATTATCGCTTCGCTTTTCCCCCCTCTGCTCTTCATTTACCCAGCGAAGAGAGAGTGCGAGGTGAAGAAGATCTCTGGTTACTGCGGAAATTATCATGGTAGATAGATTATTATAACTATTGGGTCTGAAAAAGATAATGAAATCGAAGCCTTTCCCTTTTAGATTTGTGAATATGGGTTGGCATATTTGTGGTTTCCTTTCCGCATTCCGGTTTATATCTGATAGATGTTACATATCGTAGGCCATGCTTTGCATAAGCAATAGGATTTCAACAAAAACACATCGGCATGGTAAATGTCACTAATTTTTCTTTTCTTTTCTGTTATATGGGTTTCGACTATATTATTTTATGCTCTTACGTGTTAGTTATGTCATGTCCTGGCATAAAGAGGTTGATATTGTGTAAGATAATACATGATCTGCGCAATCAGTATCTCATTGCAAATACATTGAGAATTATTATACGTTCTTAGATATCGAGCTCAATTTCTTTTGTATTTTTGCATTTCAAATTTGGCATATACCACCTAGTTCCCTTATGTACTAACAATATGGGAGTTCTGGCTATCAATTACAGATTTTACTACGCATTTTTTATGATTTGCATAAACAATTAATAATCGTCCTCACGTGATATTTTATTAATTTATTTTGGCATTTGGATAATCTAGGAATCTCGTCCTCATGTGATATTCTTTTCTGCAAGTTTTTGCCTATTTTAAGTTCATGCCGTTTTTTTTCATGTGTTTAATTCACATTGAAACTTAAGTGTACATTCACCGATTTATGTTTAAAAGTTTCTATCTTATTCGGAGTTTTGTGATAAAACTTACATAATCTAATATTTAAGTAAGTGTTGAAGTGTATTAGATGCATTAAAAGAAAAGTTAAGAGTGATTTAATAAAATAAAGAAAATCTAAGATTTTGTTGTAATTTTTAATATGTAATTCTTTCTGTTTTGTCTTGGGTTCAGGTGCAACAACTGTGTCGTCTCAGATGTTGTATTCTAACTTTATATTGCTATTTTTGTGCTATATAATTCTGAGTTGCCCCCATTTTCTTGCAAAACAACAGTTATTTACTTTCCCTTGCAGATGAACTTATTGCCACTGCTGCTTACATTGGCACCCCTGGCAACGGTATTCTAGCGGCTGACAAATCCACTGGTACAATTGGGAAGTGTCTCGCCAGCATAAATGTGGAGACTGTCGAGCCCAACTGGCGAGCACTTCGTCAGCTCCTCTTTTCTACTTCTGGAGCTTTGCAGTACCTGAATGGTGTGATCCTTTTTGAGGAGACGCTTTAAAAATACCAGAAGACTGCCGAGGGAAAGCCCTTTGTTGATGTTCTCAAGGAGGGCGGGGTCCTTCCCGGCATTAAGTAGACAAGGGCACCGTTGAGCTTGCAGGCACCAATGGCGAAATCCCAACCAAGTCCATGACGACCTCGGCAAGCGCTGTGCCAAGTACTATGAGGCAGGCACTCGCTTCGCCAAGTGGCGTGCCGATCCTCAAGATTGGTCCCAATGAGCCTTCCCAGCTAGTCATCAATGAGAATGCCAATGGTTTCGCTCGCTATGCCATCATATGCCAGGAGGATGGTCGAGCATCAGTTCCGGCCATCGTTTTCCTCTCTGGTGGACAGAGCGAGGAGGAGGCGACCTTGAATCTAAATGCCATGAACAAGCTTAAGGGGAAGAAGCCATGGTTACTCTCTTTCTCATTTGGGCTTGCTCTGCACTAGATCGCACTCAAGACGGGGGCTGGAAAAGAAGAGAACGTTGAGTACGGCAAGGACTGGTTTCCTCTCTAGGTGCAAGGCAAACTCAGAGGCCACCCTTGGGTCATACAAGGGAGATGCAGCCCAAGGGAGAAGGGAGAAAGGAGAAGGTGCCTCAGCAAGCCTCCAGGCCCTCCACGTCAAGGACTACAACTACTATCTTACAAGGAATCATAGTTGTTTGGTTCACCCATTGGTCATTTGCAGTGCTTAAGGCCCTCAGTAGTAGTTTCATGATAGGAATAAGTTGAGGTCGTTTGGTACACTGTGCAAAGTCAAGTTTGTAGACGTTTGTTCTATTTACTGCTGCTGGAATCTATTATCGGGACAACAAAACCTGCATTTCTTTCATCTGTTTCTTAATTTCTCTTTCTTTTGCTTTCTTGTGTGCGGAGCATTGATGATTAAGAGGACACAAGGTAGTTTGTATCCTCATTTGTTGTATTGTGAAATTACACAACGGACATCTCACATATGAATATTGTTACCATCACCTCTCCGAGGAGGTATCTGTAATTGTCACGAACTTGGTCTTTTTTGGATGTACTTCCCAGTGACTCTGGTGGTATTGGAGGTTTAGCTTATAGGTGGGATTAGTGAAAGCGAAGCAGAATAATGGGAATCGTGCTCAAATATCCTAGCTAGTTCGGCTGAAATCGATCGTCACCCACTGTTTTGGCTTTTGAAACTCGAATCACCGTCGTCTTGAATGCGAATTGTCTTGTAGAACTTCAGCAGGCAGATGGCTTAATCTCAAGGGACAAATGGCTCCAGGTTGACGAGCTTGGGAGGTCACGCAGTTCCTCGTGTCACACTTTTCCTGTTTGCATTCTTCTTCCCTATGAAAGGTAAACAACAATCTTTTTTTTTTTTTTTTTTTAAAATAATTTAAAAATAATTTTTAATCCTAGACTAAAAATGCAACCAACTTTCTAAATGACCTTTCACCTTTTACCTTTCACCTTTCTCATCCGTTTAATTTACCCTCCCGCAACCAAATGGGTGGTTCCCTGAAAATAAACAATTCGTTAAGGTAAAAGATTTCACGGGATACGGCTTATCCATGGTTATAGCTGCTTAACATAATTATTATACGTGGGAGCAATTCACGAACGAAGTCCCTTGACACTTAGGTCCACTGTCACGTGACCTACATGACCCACATTGCTTTCTGAAGACCGAAGCTATGTGCGCCAGCGGCCAGCGCCCACTGTGATTGCTTTCCTCATAACCCTAAATCTTATACTAAGTAACAAAATTGAAATCTCTTCTAGAAGTAGGGTAGAGGAATTAAATTGGTAAACCCAAAAGAGATGCCTCATAAATGACATTGGAGGTTTGCAGCCCATCTCTTGCTTCCTCTAATTCTCGTCTATGTTCATTCAAATTTCTATTTCCAGTAATACCCCTTCGATGCTCTCCATACAACCCTTCCCCTCCATCTATCCACTACAACTCCCACCAACAAACAGAGGCTTTAAATGTCGATCCTATCTGTTGTAGGGGCGGCGGATTAGCAGGATTTGGAACTCTGCCCCTTTAATTTAATTATTGGATCAATTGGTTTATATTCCCGAACCTAATTATATTAAGATTAAACCCTTTTAAAGCTTCAGGATTGGTTTGGGTCAAAATCAGTTGTGGCTTTCTGTTGTCAAAATGTACTCTTCCAACCAGCTTCGTAGTAGCTGGTGCGGTGACGGTGCAAGAACACTCATATAAATGGTTTCTCCCCAACCATATTTTCCAGCAATACACTATGCGATATTTATTGCAATCCCCCAACCCCTTGTCTCTACTCTCTACTACATCTAACACTCCCCCTCTCCTCTCTTCAGTCCTCACCACCACTACCATCACCATAGCCATCGCCATCGTCATCGCCATGGCTTCTCTTCTTCTCACCACCTTCACGGCCACACTTGCCATCCTCCTCTCCCTCCTTGTCGTCTTACTATTCAAACAGAGTAGAAAGCACAAAGGGCTCAAACTCCCACCTGGTCCTCCGGGTTGGCCTATAGTGGGCAATCTCTTCCAAGTGGCCTTCTCGGGGAAGCTCTTCATGCACTACGTACGAGATCTTCGCAAAGAGTACGGCCCGATATTTACCCTCCGCATGGGCGTTCGCACGTTAATCATCATCAGCAACGCCGAGTTGGCCCACGAGGCCCTCATCGAAAAAGGTCAACTATTCGCCAGCCGGCCAGCAGAGAACAAGACCCGAAACATCTTTAGCTGCAATAAATTCACCGTCAACTCCTCCACCTATGGCCCAGAATGGCGTTCCCTTCGCCGCAATATGGTCTCCGGCATGCTCAGCAATTCTCGCCTCCGAGAATTCCGCCCCGCGAGGAACTGCGCAATGGACCGCTTTATCGAGCGGCTGAGATCCGAGGCCGCCGCTTCATCCGACGGCGCCTCGGTGTGGGTCCTACGGAACGCTCGCTTCGCGGTGTTCTGCATCCTGCTCTGCATGACGTTTGGCATCCTCGATCTCGACGAGGAGGAGATCGTCCACATAGATGCGGTTATGAAGCGGGTGCTCTTAATCATCGGGGCCCGCATGGACGACTACCTCCCGTTCCTGCGCCTCTTCTTTATTCGGCAGCATGCCAAGGCGGTCGCGGTTCGCCGGGAGCAAATGGAGACCTTGGTCCCACTAATCAACCGCCGCCGCAAATTCCTCCGCAGCCCATCTACCGACTCGGCGGAGGCCCAGGCGCAGGCCCCATTCTCCTACCTCGACTCGCTCATCGACCTCCGAGTGGAGGGGCGGGACTCGGCCCCGAGTGACTCCGAGCTGGTCACGCTCTGCTCCGAGTTCATAAACGGGGGCACGGACACCACCGCCACGGCCATTGAGTGGGCCATGGCCCGCATAATCGAGAGCCCAAGCATCCAGGACCGCATCCACGAGGAGATCACGGCCCATGTAGATAAGTCTCGGCCCGTCGACGAGAAGGACACAGAGAACATGCCGTACCTCCAGGCATTCGTTAAGGAGCTACTCCGGAGGCACCCGCCCACTTACTTCTCCCTCACCCACGCCGCGACCCAGCCCAATGCTCAACTGAGCGGCTATGATATCCCCACTGACGCGAATCTCGATATCTTCCTGGCCACGATCTCGGATGATCCGAAGCTGTGGGCCAGGCCCATGGAGTTCGACCCAGACAGGTTCTTAACGGGCGGGGAGGCGGCGGACATGACCGGGTCGGGCGGGATCCGGATGATACCGTTCGGGGCGGGTAGGCGGATCTGCCCCGGGTTGGGGATGGGGACCACCCACATCGCGCTCATGGTGGCGAGGATGGTCCAGGCCTTCGAGTGGCAGGCCCACCCGTCGCAGCCGGAGATGGATTTTAAGGACAACTTCGACTTCACCGTCGTCATGAAAAGGCCACTCCTCGCCATGATCAAGCCCAGGAACTACTAGTTACCTACTGCCGACTGCTTCTTCCTTCTTATATATGTATTACATATCGTCTGCTTTTCCAACAATATCTTCGTAGCTTAAATATGATGGTGTTTCACAGTGTTAGTTTTTTTTTTTCTTTTTTTTTTTTTTCTTTTTTTTGTTGATTGCAAGGTGAAAGGCTCGCTAGTAAATAAAATATTAGATGAGCTCCCACTGGAGTTCTTATTTTTCTAAAGGAAACCACGCATGTACTTGTTTGCTTTATTTGTCCCAAAAAAAAAAAAAAGTACTTATCTGGTTTGAGTTCAAGGAACCTCGTAAATTCATAATGTGATTTAATAATTAAATTTATTTTTAAAAAATTTAAAAATAAAATATAAGACTAACTAATTAAATTTAAAATTTAGTCTCAAATCAAACAAAGTCCAAAAATATACGAATGATCTAGGTCAGCCTCAAATTAAGAGCTGAGTATACACAGTGTTGCTTCTACTATTACTAGTGTAGAAGACAAAGAACATGAGGATAATGATTTAGAAGTTCCTTAGCTTTCTCCGTAAAAGAGTATATAGACCTACTAATAAATAAATGTAACATGGTGTTTGTGTAGAGATGGAAAAAATCAATAACTATTTATTTAACAGTACCCGTTAAATATTTGACAACTATTCCGACAACTTCAAGAGGAAAAGTAAAAGCATTTACGTGTTACAGACATGGTGCGATTTGATTTTTCTTTCTTATTTTTTTTAGCCTTCCCTCAGTTTTTAGAGAGGCAGGTCATAGATAGTAAGGATAGATATATATATATATATATATTATGAATTTACCTGTCGCAATTTATATATAATAAGCATCATCTCATGCAATGATAAACATGTTAAGGAGTCTTTATCCTATCTTCATGCTTAGAGGAAATAATATAGTCAGAAAATTCTTTGAGATTACAGTGTTCGTCTATCGATATCCTAGAAATGCTTGGGTTCGGTGGCATTCTTCTTTCCTCATGAGAGATTTTGCCCCCTCATGACTTCTACTTTATCTTTCTGTTCCTATTATTTCTCCATTAATTCGGCTCTCTTCCTTTTTTTTTAAGTTTCTCCTTTCTTTTCATCTATCGCTTCAAATCTTGGGTTTCATGTTGGTGGTGGGGCTCGATTTGCAGTCGACTAAGCTTTTGCCTCCCCTTCCCTAATTCCAACCCACCCATGTAAGGTTTTTTTTTCCTTATCTAATGTAGATTCATGATCTTCCATTTTCCTAACTATAAAGGTTTATACAGTTGTCTTGTATTGTTGGACGGAAGGAACACACAGATTGATTGGAGGCTCTTTGCTTCTGTAAATCTAGTGTGGCTATTTTATTTTGTGTAATTTATTTGTGTTCTTGGGTTTGATGTTTTGTTCCATTAAATATTGGGGACTAACTAAAGTCTCAGTTTGGTTTGTGCAAAAGTTTTTTTTTTTAAAGAATAATTATATGCATATATCTCAAATATAAATTAATTATATCTGTAATTTTATTTATATTTTGTTATTTGATTGTAAAACATAATAATTATCTTAAATAAATTTATATTAAATTACTAATAATAAATAAGTATGTAAAATTACACTAAAAATTTTGTTTAAAAATATGCATAATTTTATTATACTTTCTATCTGTGATAATATTCTGACTTATCATATGACTTATTTTTGTATATTATTTGATTAAAATATGTATAAATATGTGTTTGATTATAAAATTATATTTCATAATTTATAAATAAGTATCGAACTTTCGTTTTTAATTTTATTTTACCTAAACTCTATATTCATTGGATGCGTGCCTCGACAAAGAGCAACGGAAAGGACAAGGACCACTGCCTTAAAATTGCCGCTAAGCTCCACAATTAAGGGAGGGTGGGGATAATAGAAGGCCCACCACTGTGTCAGGGAGAACGCTTTTCCTTTACAGGTAGGTCATCGTATAGAAATACCACTTACCTGCATACCTTGCAGATTTTCTCTCGTGAAAGGAATCCATGTTAACAGTAGTACGTGCACCGTGCAACTTAAGAAAGACTGCTGTTCCACCACTGGACTCGACGATTATAAAACGAAAATGCAAAACATACATTGTTTTAGCACTAAGGATTTAAGCAAACAGACATTTTTATTATTGAATTCAGGCAAACAATACAATATCCCATAGTATACACTTTGATATAATACTTTTTAAGGCTTGGCAAGAACCACAGGGTAGTCGAGCAACAGCATCTTCTCAATGGCTGCCCTGAACGTAATCGCGAAGGCATTGTGGCTGGGATGGTTCACATAAATAGCCAGGTCTTCAGCGCTATTGAAGGTTAACACTAAAACATGAGAGAAGCCTTGCGTCAGGATCTCCTTGTTCACGATATCCTTTCCCCTGCATGAGATGAACATATAGAAGTAGCCGTCACGATTAAAGTACCAAACAACTCATCCATCCTAGTTTTAGTTTGACACGGTTTTCATTAGATGTTGTTGAACAAGGGGAAGAAGATGAGCACCAACTCATGTTTTTGTGCTGGCACACACTTTTCTAGCGCAGCCAGTGAAATTACTTTCAAGTCTCAACTTACAAATCAATGAATCATCGTCGTAGCCTGTGATAATTACTCTCTAGATTTTTCTGTGAAGTATGAAGTAGCTGTAATATACTAATATCTCTAGAGAGGACACGTACATAGGTCATCTGGCAAGGAAGTTGTCTTAAAAAACAATGTTTCTATCAAAACCAAATATTTTGAACATCGGCTTCCAATATTTTGAACTTTACTGCCAATAATTTCTTAAATGGAAAAAAAAAATCATAGCAAGAACAAGCATACCATTCAAATGATTTGATAATGTCCAGCTCTGCAGCAAGCTTTGTGAGGTCTTCCAATATCTGCTGCACCACAACCCCTTCCTTGAACTTCACTATAATCAAGTGCTTGATTTCTCCCATGCTTCAGAACTCAAATAGTATGAGGAAATATGCAATTGCTTGAAATCAAAAGGGTGTTGTTTACCTGAATTTATAGGCTCTTCAGTCTGATTACCCATGTGAGAAGCAATATGAACAGACACTTTTCTCAGCAGGGGGACACGTGAATTATTCGCGGTCCCCTTGTACTGTTGTACACTATGGGGGAGGAGCCAACATCCGTCAACTAAATCATCATGGATCCGGCAAAAAACAGACACAACCGACCAGATTATGAGGCTTCTGATCTGCTTCCGAAGAAAATATCACCAGATAGTTTCCAAAATTCATTTCATATAGGAGGTTGTTGCCCTGCAGTTGTCATGTTGCCCTGCACTGATTATCCTTTTCTTTCTTTACACAGTGAGGTCATTTTCCTGGACCATGTCAAAGAAATTGTCTGTGAACAGAATCTCTCTCCAAGAACCTCAAAGGTCATTCATAGTTATTCTAATCACTATAGCCAATTTATATTGCTATTAGCAGGTCTGATTGATGTACAGAATTACCTTGGATTACACAAGAATCATGGCTGATAACATGCTTGCAAGCAAGTTCCTAGAGAATAACAAAAATTCCACGATAATCAGAAGAAAAGACCCAAGTAAGACCATATACTCAATTTGAAACCATTTTATTACTGAATGAATAGATTCTCTCCATAATTTGAACAAATGGTTATTTGTAAACCAAGCCCGCCAGAAATTCGAGAATGAACATTCTACATCTTGGTCAACTTTTGTTAATTGGTGTTAACATCTTAAACTGTTGTTTCTCTAACTCACTGCATTGGAGAACAGGCAGTCACTTTCTACTTACAAGTTCCAGAGTGCTCAAAACTATGATGAATCTCCAAATGTTTCCCTTCTGTTTCTTGGTTAACAATTTCTTATGCTAGAGCAGTTAACGCCCAACAATGTGTGAACACTGTCTCTGGCACAAAAAAAGAAGAAGAAATGGTCCATAAATGAACAGCTCCTCCCGAGAGGATTCTCTTATCTTAAAATCTGCCGTCCAAACAATATACTCCATATCTATGCTGAAATGAGATACGTCTGACTCACAAAAAAAAAAAAAAGTCCGGGAGTATATAACGGCTACTTGGTGGAGAGGTGGCACAGCACGTTTTAAATCTGACCAAATCTCCTAGTATAAACGTAGAAATGTGGCGTCTCGAGGTAGCAAACGTGTGAAATGTATGCCCACGAGAAAAATGTGCAAGCCATTTTCCTCCTATAAAAGTTACTAAGTCTACAATTTCGGCTGCTGATTAGACATGCCACACCATAGAATAATAGCAAATAGAATGTTTATCCAAGGAAGAAAAGAGAATAATGCAGGCTATGTAAGTGATAAGAAAAAATCCAATAAGATTTTAATCAGTTTTGGATCTAATATCTACGTGTGCAAGGATTAAGTGGGGGTACTCCCTGACCACGCAGGTGTACTACCTGCATCACAAATCTATTCTTACCGCATTTCAACAGATGCTGATCTAATTTTATCTTTCATCCATCACCTTACTTTACAACAAACTTTGGAATAAGACCTATAAACCATATGGGATGATGATACAGTCAATCGATAGCAACAATTTTATCTGTTTCCCAAGATCATCATTCCAAAAGAAAGAAAAAAACGGAACCTTTCCAATCATATTCTTAAGATCATCCTTGCGTTAACGTAACGTAACTTTCAACTAGCATCTTTGCTGTAGTGGCTAGCGAAAGCCCAAAATTTTGATCCTATGCTAACATTTTTTGTGCAAATACCCAAATGGGTGAGGGAAGTGGAAGCAAAACTCTTCGTCATCAAACAAATCCAAATAGAATAGCAATAATTTGGGGCAAACCAAATATTAGCAAATCTAATACCAATATCAATATGAGAACTCCAAATATAAGATGCTAATTGTAGAGAATTTCAAATACACAAGGTAATCACGAATATGAACACTAAATAGATGTAAACCATTAAGAGAAAAGAGAGAGAGACAAGGTTTACGTGGTTCGACGATGTGCTTATGTCCACGGGCGAAGCAATCTTCAATCCACTATGCAAATTACCAAATATAAAGAGTTTACAACTCTAATCTCACTCTAAACAATGGTGACTCTCCCCTACAAGTTTTTCTCTCTTGCAAAATGTCCATACCAAACCCTAAAACCCAACATTTATATTTATAGGGTCGGTTCACATTGGGTTTTTCCGCGTCGCATTCGAACGCGCCCAATATCAAAGCAGCAGAACCAAATGGGCGTTCAAACGCAGGAGAGGGCCGTTCGAACGCTTGCAAAAACAGCTGCTCTCGAGTTGGCTCACGTTCGAACGCGGCTGGGTCGTTCGAACACCTGCATCACCTAGTCTCCGTCTGGGAATTGCGTTCGAATGCCCATGGGGCACGTTTGAATGCACTGACACATTAAGCCTGCAAAATACTGAAATATGAATTTGAGCCAAATTCTAACAAAATTTTGACCATTTAAGTGGCACACAATAATAGAACGAAAAACACATATTTTGTTGATAAAATCCAACAAAAAAATTTGAGTCTTAGCCACAAATATTTGTCTAGCACTAATATTTCCCCGACGAAATCATTGTATAACCCTTTCGTTGTCGCGGTATTAGAGAAGACGATAATAACCAAAAACCTACTGATTAATTGAGATGGTTTGATGAGAATTAGCGAACCTTGGGGCGATTCGTGGCCGATCTCATGAGTTGTGTTGCCTGTCACCACTCACCATCGTCGATATTGAATCCGAAGGTAGGCACTAGGCGGGTCGTCTCGAAACCTAAAAGGCGATTCACATTTTATTATATAATTTGTAAATTTATGCTTTACACCCTATAGTTTCCGTATTGTTTCCTTAGTTATATTTCAAATCCATCGGTCTATTCACCCATGAGTCCTTTTGCTTTACATTCTCATCTCATCTCATCCAATCTCATGTTAGTACTTTGTCGATCGATTACAACTTTATAATATCCTTTATGATTTACCTAAATCAACATCATGCTGTCAAATGACTCAAATCATAACAAAGCAAACCAAGCAAAAAAAACAAACAAACAAATAATTCAAATCCAAACTGAGACACCGCAACTAAGATCATGATCATTATTAGCGAAGGGACTCCATTGTTTTGCTCAACTCTTCCAGCCTCCTCATTCTGAGTTGTTCGCTTTCATTAACCAGCTGCTCAGGAATCAGAAGAAGCAAAGATTACCGAGTGAATCCAGATATTTACATAGATGATGACAACTTCCATAACTAATTAACTATCTAATTACGTTTCTTAGTAATTAATTGAAGTAATTAATGAATCCAGATATTTACCTCCACTAACTTATTGATTAGTTGAGCCTTCGCCTTGTTCTTCCTATTGAATACCTCAAGAGCTTCTTTGTATTCCTTCTCCTTTACATTTAATAACAATTAACAGTCATTGGCTAAGCTTAACTGTAATGCATAGAAGTTTGAGGGAAAAAAAAAACATCTCAAATACTTTTTTTTTTTAATCCTCCATTTTAGACGGTTTATGATGTGGGCTTCACCTTCTGAAGGCAGCTCTGCCCACGATGCTTCAACTCACGGTTAATTGCATCGATTTTCTTTCTAATTGCGGCAATTTCTTTCTTCGTCGGATCTGCCATTACTTCAAGTTCCTACAAGAATTAATTTCAAGTTGGCATGAACAATTACGGTGATATGTTGTGCTATTGTTATTATCTTCCTAGTTGGATAACTAACACTAGCAGAAAGATACGCTGTGAACATATTAAAAGTTTTCTAATTATATCTGTTATATAACAGCATGTCAACCGACTTAATTGGTGATGAAGATGGGTAGTATCCAAGTGTTCCTTCTCATTGTTTTCTAGAATACGGTTTATGATCATATCTCATGATCAAACTTACTGCACGAATCCCTGCCAAGCGCTTGCTTTCCTCTTCAACCCTGCCTAGCTGAGCAAAAACCTTCTCTGTGACCTCCATCTTCTTCTTCGCGATGAGTTCTTCTTTTGCTCGGAATGCAGAGAGAGCTGACCTCGAAGTATCCTCCACTTCTTTCTCTTCCATAGTTGGGTTCTCTCCATAGCTGTGCCTAGAGTTCTTGCTTCGTGGAATCTGCTGCTGCTGCTGCTGCTCCTGCTTCGATGCTTGCATTTGATTCTGCATGTCTACGTCTCACGAGCCCCAACTCTTAGTTAGTACTGGTAGAGGAACTCATTCGGTTAAATAATTAACTACTTTGGTTGGTTTCTAATATAAAGCTTACGATTTGGTATGACGGTCATCTTCCAAAGTTGGTGCGTTGGCTATGTCTTTAGTTGTTATACGCTTTACGCTTATTTACTTTAACGTCAAAATGACGTGTGTTTGTTTGGAAAACCCTTTTGCGCATGCAATATTTGTTAAATTTTCCCCCTCTCCCCTTTGTGCTAGCTCTCATGAACTCGTGTTTTACGTCATTTTTACGATAGTCTAGTTTGAACTGGACAAAAGACTAGCTAGACATTGTCTCCATGGCTATAGGGTGTTTCTTTATGAAGTCTTGATGTAGAGTAGGGGCAAAGGTGGTTCACCTGATATGGGGGAGAAACGAAGCCGTAGGAACCAAGACACAGCATAGGATGCAACGTATGAGCTAACATTGAATGGCCTCTCAACCTCACCATGAAATCACCGTTTTCTTTTTCCTTCATCATTTTTGCCTTCTGCTGTAAAATTCTCTCTTTGCATCCGTTTTCAAATTATGCTCTGCTTGTACGCAATTCAACAATGAACTCTATTTCAGCTTTTCGCATTCCTCAATGTGTCTTGAGAGTAGCCCTTATAAAACTGACAGTTCCTCAATAGCAGTCAACAGCTCTGAGCTTTCAAATGAATAATGAATTAAACTATGTTAAGAAAATTCACCTTTTAAAACTAGGTACTTGACTTACGGTACACCTAAACTAAAAGCACCCTCCTCTTTTGTCAGCAGAGCTTTTTGTATACTCAGTGATTAACCAATAAAGTTTCTTTTCTTTTAAGAAAAAAAAAATAGTAAAAGCACCCTACCGTCATTGGGACATTTATAACAATTTGCCGAGTTCCTCACCAATATAAACGAAAGCAACCACTGATCTAAAATGGAAACAGAAATTATTGGTCTCATTTATTTACAACAGCATGTGCAAATGTGCAGAATTGAGAAAAATGAACTCTGTTTGATGAATACAAAGCATTTTGGAGGCCTTGTCTACACATAATTTAGTCATCCAACAAACAATAGTCATTCACATGATTGATAAACATGTACATTCAAGTAATAGGAGAAAGCAAGTCTATTAGATAAACATGAAACAAAATGCGGAAGGGAAGTAGACATAATCTAAAGCAATTAGAAGATAAAAGATCTGGCGCTGTTAGGTTACTTCTGGAATGAGCTCAGTCTTCCAGAGCGCTCCTTCAAATTAGAGGTTAATGATCACTTGAGCATTTGGTATGTTGACTGTCACGGGTCCTCCATAAAGCCCTAGTGCGGATGCCGAAATAGATGAAAACCATCAACTGCGATGTGTGTTTGAACATATTGATGGACACTAGGGCGACAACCTATACATGGAGTTCTTGTGGCTCTTCTTTGTGCAACTGCGGAGTTGCACTTCGATTCATGAGTCAGTCCTCTGAAAGAGCATAGACAACTGCAGTCCTACTTGGGGCATACACTAGGAAGGAACGAGGCCTGTTGTCATGCATCCCTTCCTGGATGACATCAAAAGCTATGTTGTTAGTTCAAGGACAGTAAATATGTAACAAGGAAAAAAGCATGTCGATACAGCCTTACAGCGGTGAAGTACTCCACAGTGTGATCAATTCGGTTAAATCCACCAAATAGTTTATCATCCGAGTCTAGCACAACCTAAAGGGAGGGGAAAGTTCAGCATTTTATTACTACTGTATTTCATATATGCACTATATGGTAAAGGAATAATTAACCTAGTTAAAGCATCAAGCAATATAAGTCCACCACAACAATATTCAATTGACCATATTAATTATGAGGAGCAGATTCTATTGTACTTAGATTTTGGGAGTATTATTTAGGAAATACAAATTATATAAATTTTAGTCAGGAAAGTATACTGAATAAAGTTGGAGAGAGAATTTGTAAGTGAAACTTCAGTTAAACCATTAGATATCCTAAATTGTCCATCTTCTAGTAAGAACCATACCTTGTATTTTCCGGGCTTTGAGCAGCCAATTTTGTAATCAAAATAACTATTGCTCCAATGGAAATTGAAAACAAATACCAAGTCTCCACGCTCAAAAACAACCATCTTATCCCCTTCATCTTTCCGTGATATATACTGATGCTCCGCTGTCATGAACTGGAAAAAAAAAATGTGATGCATAAATATCCATACTTAAATCTAATTAGGACAGATGCCCATAACAGAAACCCACATGTAGTATTTAGTCAAGGATAGTTTCAGAAAAGCTGAAAAATTCTATACTGAATATTCTGGAAAAAATGGGAACTTTAAATAACAGTTCCTAATAAATGGAACATATTCCATAGCATGTTTCACTTTAAATGTGATCAAAGGATTCCTTACAAGCTAGTTCAATGATGTGTCAGCAGCTGTTCTTTTTGTTTCCACCAATGTTCACATTCCTTGATGTTTCCACTAACCAGTTATATGTGATCATATTTGTTTTTACTCATTTATCAGCATTCATGCGAGCATATGGGAACTCTAAAAAATCAACAGGTACAATTTTTTCACAAGAAATTATATTGTACATGCTAATATGCTGGTGTCCTTAAGAGATGGTGAAAAGTAGACTAAGGCAGTAGATTTCGTAATATGTTCATCATCTCAACATAAGGAGCAAGATAAGTTTCAGAGAAAAAAAAACCCAAAAAGTAATACATACATTGTATGTCCCCTCAAGATGCTGCATTGCCTGATCAAACTCTTGCATTCCACGATATCTAAGGTAATCTGCATCTCCCTGAAAATAAACATAAAATGATAATCAATTTTGAGAATGGCATCCATAGTTATTTTAGCGAAGACAAAGCATTTTTGCTTGCATGTGAATCTTTCTCTAAGTCAAGAAGCAACCCACTTAGAGGGCATATTATTTACACAATTACAGCAAAATTGCTAGACAAGGCATGAAGGCATCCTATCCTAGTTGTAGAAGCATAAGTTATATAAATGGGTTTTACAAATTATGACTGAATCTCGAGAAGGTCTTCTATCCCTAATCATATACGATTAAAAGGAACTGCAACCTCTATATATACTTTTTAAGTTTTAGTCATCATTTAATTGAGAGAGTTTACACAAGATCTAGTCCAATAATTCTTCTTTCAGATAAAATTGGAGATTTCTTCAGCAGCTAAGAGAACAACTAAGCATACGTGAACCATGACAAAGCATTGTCTAGGAGGGCATGCCGCTGCTTTGCCAAATTGTGAGTGCCATGCGCTGCCAGGGTGCATGAGGCAAGCCTTACCGTGTCACAAAAATGACACATTCTTCTTGAATAAGTAGCCACAATATATTTAAATCTGACTATTATGCTTTTGTCCACCGTTATGTTCTACATAATTGGTTTCTCGACCTAAAACGCATGATACATGGTATCTTACTGCAACCAACAATAATCAAGCATGCTTCCAGGATGCATAAGGAAAACCTTAGCCATTAACCAAATGATGCATTCTTGAAGTACCTAACCAAATTATGCTATTTTAACCTTTAGGTTATGCATCACCGGTTTCCTGGTCTAAAAAGCATGATGCAAGGTGTCTTAGTGCAACTATCAATATTCAAAGTGAAGAGAGAGTAAAAACAAACAGATCCCTATTTCATTTAATTTTGATTCTTTTCTAATTCTCTTTGCTGAAAAAGTCACTCTTCAAACTTACAAGATCAAACCTACGCCGGCATTTATCATAACTGTTGTTATTCCCCGGAATCACCGAACCATTTGGAAGACGTTGCTCACATCTTGGAAAATCTATCCATTCTGTCAGACAAAAATTAGAGGAAGAGAATCACATCAAATAATGGACCTGTAAGATGAGAAATGTTATAATAGCTGCAGATGATGGCATGATCCAGTTAAGCTTTGAAGACATATGAATGGAGTCGTATATTTTACCTGGATGTCCAAACTCATTCCCCATAAAGTTCAGATATCCTTCTCCACCCAAACCCATCGTGATTAGTCTAATCATTTTGTGTAGAGCTATTCCACGATCAATACGGGGAGTAGATGGTCTATCCAGAGCCATAAAATCATACATGTCCTGGAGGTAATAGCAGAGCAATCATTAAAGGAGAAATACACCGTTAAATTTCCAATTAACAGAACTATATATGTGGAGAGAGAGGGAAAGAGAACAAAAAAGGTTAAGCAGCGATGTATGTTAGGGTGATGAATAAATACTACCTGCTTATTTCTATTATTAGCTTGAACAAAGAAAAGGAAACAACTTCATCAATAATGAGGGTAATGTCGCAAACATCTTCCATCCGAAACCCCTTTAGTGGGAGCTTCGTACATTTGGAATTTTGGGCACCCCTTTTCACGAAATAACCTAAATAAAACTAACACATTAATCTATCACCAATAAGTTTCCATGTTCTTTTGGTCAACCAAGCAAATAAATCATATTAGGCTATTATAGAGTTTGACGGTAAATGTAGAAGTGTGGTCATTTAAATACAACTTTACAACTGCCGTGTCCAGTTACTGCAACTGCTCAAACAGATCCACATGGAGAAGAAATCTGTATGTCTACTTGCTTAACATAAGTATTTGAGAATATTCATTAGAGTTGGTCCCCAATGATGCTGGAATAGCATTATTTCCATCTTCATGTGGAAATAGCACCTGTAAGTTCTCTTACTTAGCATCACCAAGTAGCACCTTTAAGTTTCTTAAATAGAAAAACCTACAGCTTACCGATCATGTTATTAAGAAGTTCATAAAGATGTGTAACATTTGTTCAACTGTTCTAACATTATGTGCACACCTTGTCCATTAGCCAAAATGCAATAGTCTTGTCACCAACAAGAGCTTGGTCGTGGCTTTCAGCATAAGCAACACATTTCTCTAACCACCTTCTATTTGTTAGTGTGTGAATAATGTCACCCATTTTCCAATCTTCATCTTTTAACCTGAGGCAAGCAGTAATAGATGCAGAACTTCTTATTGAGTATATGTACTGAGATAAGCGAGAATATAAATGCTCAAAAGTCAATAAAAATGCATTAATTTGATCTATTAATAAATGGAAAATGTTTTCAATGATTACTTAGAAAGCACTTACTTGAGAATCTCAATCCACTTATCAGCAATAGCCATATGAAGGCGATAATTAAAGCCTATACCACCATCTTGAACAGGGATGCAGAATGCTGGCATTCCGCTGACCTGTAAGAAAAGGAATAGAGAAAAGAAAATTTTAAAAGAAAGAAAATTTAAACTTTCTAGTTTCTGAAGATTTGCTTTGTGTGAATGGAAAGACAGAAGTTGAGAGAATTTCATTTGGTTGGGCAACATATGCAAGACATAGACTTTACTATAGTACACCTCCATGGTGAAAGCAACTAAAATCACTCAATATTCTACTCTTAATGTGCAAACATGTAGGATTTATAATTAAGTGAATAAGGTACTGAAACAATAACACAACACTTACATCTTCACCGATGGTGACAGCCTCAGGATAAAGCCCTTGAATGAGATCATTTACCAGCATCAAATAGACAACTGCATCTACATCAGTAGCAAATCCAAAATATTCATTGTAGTTCCCAGTAAATGCTACCTGGAAGAAAGGGAAAAGATTAGCAGATGTAACACGCATCACATACTCATTACTAGAGTCAACATAAAAGATATCAGTGTTAAATCCAGCTTATCAGATTGTTTTAACAAATCATTTTAGGTTAGTAGGAGCTACTACAATGAATTGATGATGATTTCATGTGAAGCCAATGAAGACAGTTAAAATTTATATTTTAAGCACACAAAAATGCCATAATTAGATATCAAGTCATATTTATGGCACAGAGAGTCATACTACCAAACCATGGAAATTGCAGCAGTGGACCCTTACCTGTAACCCATGGTGAGTATACATCATTGAGGTCACACCATCAAATCGGAAACCATCAAACTTATATTCTTCAAGCCACCATCTTGCATTTGAAAGTAGATACCGCAGTACCTATGTATGGAAGAAAGAAGATAAACAGATATAAGAAAAATGAGTAAAATTTATTATAACAAACAGCTGAGAAACTGCAAATATTTCATACTTCCCAACTTCCATAATTGAAAAGGCGAGAATCCCACATCCAATGGTAACCCCGAGAACCAGAGTGGAAGTAATGTGTATCTGTTCCATCAAACTGATTCAACCCATCTAAGACATTGTTTGATGCATGGCTGTATCAAAGAATTATAATAAGACTACAACACACATGACACAACAAATCACCATTAAGAAACTTTTCTCACCTGTGAACAATATCCATGAGGACAAGCAAACCAAGCTCATGAGCTCTATCTATCAAGGACTTTAGATCATCCGGAGTTCCAAAACGGCTACTTGGTGCAAAAAAATTAGTAACATGATATCTGCATTTAGAAATGAATTTGTCATCATCTTTAAAGAAAGGCAAGAAGAAATAATAGGGCTTTCTAAGTGGAAACTAAAAAACTGAACAAGATTATACAATCCGACACTAAGTTTGTTGGTGGCAATGTTATAAATATTCATCAAAGAAGAATCTTTGGTGCCAACTTTATGACAACCTATGTCAGTAGAAAGAAAATATCATAAATTAATGCACAACTGTAAGTCTGTAACAGATATGTAGACTACTACCAAGCGCATCTAAATCTAGGTGCAACCTTTAGATTAACAATTCATACTATATAAAATACATGTTATCACATATCAGTAGGTAAAACCCTCATTTCACTATATGTTCCATAATTTTATTGTCATTATTACATTATTTTTTTCTGTTAAACAGATTCTTTATGTTCTTCATTTCATGTACTTCTTTTTCAGTTATAGAAATCTCTTCTGTAATCAGTAGGAGAAAAAAATAGGGATTGAGGGGTTGCGCTAGCACACTTTTACTATCAACCACTATGTTCCTAGAACTGGTCACCACACATTCATGTTTGTCTATTTTAATATAGATAAAATACAAAAACTAAAATGGTATGTGCCAGGAAAAAGCACAATAACAAAGAAAAGGAATCCAGAGAATACCCAAAGCTTGCATAGTATGAATGCTCCTGAATAGCCATTATTTGTACAGCATTGTATCCAAGTCTTTTTATTCGGGGAAGCACATCATCCCTAAAATTAGCATATGTATTAATCTTGGGTTCCTGTATAGCAGAGAAATTGTTAGAGAAAAAGAATCCTTGCATTCAGGAATCATAATTCAAGTACAAGAACCATAATATTTGTGAAACACAATTCATAAACCCTTAGCTAAAACCAACATATCAGAAAAAAGCATGTTACGATTTATTAATGAGATCACTTTCAACATTAAAAATTACAGAGAGCTTTAGGGAAATTTGCAGAGAATAGTGGTTATTTTATCATGCAGTGGAAGGTTATCCAGGAGGAACATGGCAGGTTATTTCTTTCAGGAAAAATGCCTCTGATTATGGCTATATCATTGATTGTAGTATGTGTTTGGTTCCACTAGAAAGAAAATTATTATAAAATAGAAAATGCAAATCTGCATATGGTCAAAGAGCTCATCAGCTTATATCCTATAAAATAAAATTTGACGGGTCATTACTACAAATAAAGGAGCGGACTACATTACCGGGCTGCTCATTCCAACGTGAGATTCATAAATGCGCAATGACTTTGGAGCTTTTGGTTGAGGGTGTTTAAATACATACTTTTCCTGCAAATGGATGCAATAGCTCAGAACAAATAGGCAACCAATTATTGGAAGAAAAAAAAAAGATCCATATAATTCAAGCTTACAAGATAAACTTATATCAACCAATTAGACTTGTTGAGATCCTTTTTTTTTTTTGACGGAAAGGTGGGATCCTATGTTAGTAATTTGTAACCATGCAGACAAATTTTTTAACAATATCAGCATGAAGTGAATGCTGAATAATTAAGGAAGAATACCTCCTCAGGTGGGTCGTAGTATATTCCATTGTATGGTATTTCACCGGGGGCCTGGACAGAAAATTTTATCCATGCTGGGATTGAATCTTTGATGCCAGATGGCGTATCCATGCGTATCTGTATGATTCATAAGGTCAGGAAATTGTTTATAATAAATGTCTAATTTTCTAAAGATGCAGAAAAGGCAAATTTCATTTTGCATATGAATATTTTATAATATCCAGCAACCACTTTCATGTATTATTTGAAATATAGACCATATAATGAAAATAATGTGCAAATACATAAAGATAAAATATTGAAAACTTGAATATGACCTTTGAATGCATATCCAATGTAATTCTAAAATATAAGAAAAGTTAATCCTAAAAAGACAGTACCTTTACACGTGAGCCATGTGGAATAGGTGGTGACCCATCTGCATTATTTGGTAGAAAAATCTCCCACACACCAAACTCATTCTGACAAATGAAGGATTCAATTAGTGTACAAGAAATGAATCTGTCATACAAAAAGCTGGATGTTGAAGCACCACATATATAAGAGACTTATCGAACACAAAAAAAGACATGTATAAAGCAACAAATAGATGCTAGAGCAAGAAACTTTCACTAATCTACAGGCTCAATGAGGCATCAACATGTAGTAGACTAACCTACAAAGAACAGCACAATGGTAGGCAAAGGATAAAAAAATTTCAAGCTACAGAGACATACTCGGGTCATAACATCTGCATTCGGATTCCAATTGTTAAAATCTCCTATTAGTGCTGCTGACTGAAACAAAAACCATAAAGTTATTTCTTGAAATAGCTAGAAAATACAGGAATTCTAGGAAAGCAGAAATGCAATAAAATTTGTGTTGGAAACTTGTGAAGAGAACTTAGATACGGATACAAATTACCAAAAGAACAAACCTTTGCTCCAGGCGCCCATTCTCGATAAGTAATACCATCACCACTGTAAACAAATTGAGAAGAGAATTTGAGCCTGTCGCTACCCAGAGCATATATAGCTTCAAGTTCTATATGGGCTAAAATGATACATGGGGATTTTAGTCTGTCCTTAACACAAGAATCTACGGCTTCAATTTCTACATGGAAGAAAAATGATAGATGTTTATTAATTTTTTTTTTAAGAAATGATAATACCAGAAGCTACTAGGCTTTTGCTAAGATTAATCAATCCATGGAATAACACTACGTGATATACAAAACAACCCAGCTGTACAATATACTTGAGAAATATTCTTGTGCGCAGGTATCCTATTAGCTGAACAGAAATATGGAACCAAGATTGATAAAAAAAGAAAGGAACAGTCAAAAAGAAAAGCAAAAAAGAATAGATATACATGCAGAGAGTCAATAAAGTTTACCTGCGGATAAAGCCAAATTTTTCATAACCACGGGAGAATGCATCTAAGCCACCTTCAGATTGATCAATGAGTGCGCGCATTTTCCTGTAGTGGCTGTATCTGTTGTTGACCAGTACAACATATTACAATTCATGCATAACATTTTTAAGAAGAAGTGAAGAAACTGTTCTATCAGAATCACTCTCATTGACATAAATCATGTATGGAGATATACCATTATAAGGCTTGAGACTGTACTACAATAATTGGAAAAACATCATTTTCTTGTAGTGGTTAAATCTGTTGTTGATCAGTACAACATATTACAGTTCATACATAGTATTTGTAAGAAGAACCTGTTCTATTATAATCATTGTCTCATGGAGATATACAATCATAAGGCTTGGGACTATACTACAATAATTGGAACAACATTTTAATTTTCTTCTTTGAAGTTCTTTATTTCAGAGATATCCTACTTAACTGGTCTACCTTTTTATGTTACTACAAGTACATGATACAGCTGCAGTCTGCAGATCCAGAAATTACTAAGCCTTCTGGAAAGAAACATCAAGTGTAACTTCTTGACTTTTCAACACATATGGGCCTTGCACAAACAATACTAACGGAGTTTAAAAGGTCTTTCTAAAATTAAAACAATAAGATTACTCATTACTGGTAGTCCATAGCTGTGAGTATAACTAATAGATCTCCATAAGTTCACAATAACTTTATGAAATTCAGTAATAAGCTTATCTCAAGAATGGTACCAAAGTCCAACCCAAACAATGATGGACACAAATTACGATACTGACCTAAAAAAGGAGATGCAGAATGAAAGTTTTATTGCTAGACAGACGTGAGTTTATGAAATTATTCTTATCGGCTAAATTGCACTCAGCAAAACATTTTTGCTCTTTTTCACTTCAAAAAAATGATTCAGTAAATCTTTAAAAAATCTCCATATCACAAAGAAGTAAAAAATCATAAATAATAAAGCGAAAATGAGAAACCTACCGGTAATCAAGATGGGTTCTGTGATCTTTCAAAGATGGGTCAATTTCATAAATCTTTTGTCCATTACCAGGTGGAGGAACAATTCTTGGTCTATCTACCTCCTCAACACCTACATTGGCTTGAGAACTAACGGACTGGTCGACACTTTCCTTTAGGCTTCCCTCATCCAAAAATTTCACAGAAGTGCCTGTCTGCCCACTTTTTGTATTGTCTTCCTCTCCGATGGACAGAGCATTTCCCTCCTCCAAAACCTACAAAAGAACCAGAGAAAAGGCATCATAAAGAAGCAGATTGATCTCAGATTTAAGACAATCCATAAACATTTTGATGCCAGAAAACCTTCAATAAAGTTATACGAAATGAGAAAAAGTAGATTAACATAGGCCTAAAACGCTAAAACGAGGGTGGGGGGGGTCAGAAGTTGATGAAACTAATAAATCTGAAATACTGTGTAGCTTCCCTATAGTTGATTTGCTTAGGTCAAACTTAAGACACATACGCCGTAGTTTTCTTGTCAGCGAGCAAAATTCAGAACGAAAATTGCAGCAAATGGAGATTGTGAAATCAACAAAAAGTGAAAGAAACTTTCTCTGCTGCGCATGCTTATTTACCTGCAAGTCACCAGATGCAACTTCGGGGTCCCCATCCCCAGAAGAATCTGCGGACGATGATAAGCCATCACTCTGCCCATCTGCAATCAGCACTTTTCCAGTTGCAGCAACGACCACAGAAGCGGTATCATAAGAACTTCCAGTGAAAATTTTCCCTAAAATGGAAACTTAGTAAGTACCACAAAACAAACCAGCTAGGAAGCAGGAAGACATTTTATTTATCCTTCACTAGAAACAAAATGGGTTCCACGATCTATGAAACTAAAAATAAAATCAACAAAAAAACCAACCAAATGTTATAAAATGCTTCTATGTTCCTTCCCCCCTCGTTAATATATGAAATTTTGCTTCGGGAAAGTTAACGATCGGTGTAACACAACCGACCAAAGCATAGTTCACGGCTACGATGCCCTCGGATCATAGAGAATGGGAACAGAGGAGCGAAGACAGCAGAAGAACACAAGAAGGAGAAGCGAGTGAAGAGCTTACTTGGGAAGGGCTCCTTCGTCAGTAGCGAGAGATCGACCCCACTCCTCCGATCCGATCGTGGAGCGATTCCCGGGGTCCGAGCGACGGCGGGGAAACGTACACCCGAGAGAGTAAAGGCCATCGATCAGGTAATGACGCTCTTCCGCAACCTAGGTTTTTAGAAGAGGAGAAGGGGAGAGAGAGAGAGAGGCGGAAGACTCGGATGCCAGATCCGAAGAGAAGAGTGGGGAAAAGAGAGAGAGAGAGAGAGAGAGAGAGAGAGAGAGAGAGAGAGAGAGAGAGTGAAGAGTGGAAAGTGGATCCCTATGGAAGAGGGGAACACGCACTTCTTGAAACAGCTCGGGGGAGTGGCGGGTGATACGTGTGCGGCGGAGAGCTGCATGGAGATAGCGAGCGGGTCCCACGAAAAGTGTCGTCATACTGGGAGAGGGAAGGGAAGCGAGGGGTGGCGTGGAGTGGAGAGATCAGAAACGAAAGGCTTTTAGAGGCCGCCCTTTACGGCTATGATTTGTTGCCGCTTCCGTTTCCACTTTCCAGTATCCAGAAAGGCCAAAATAAAATAAAAAAATATATAAACAAAAAGATAAAAAGGAAATTTGCTTTTCCGCGAAATATCTTAACGGGTCCGCATATTGCGTTCAAGGAACGGATCACGTGATTCGAGAGTGCTCGTGGACGACTTCAAGCAAGTCCTGCGTGGCAACCGGCAACTTATCACTCCCTCAATTTATTTTAGGCGCTTGAAAAGCTTGATCTTCAACTTAAAACAAAACTACCCGTGGACGGTAAGGATTCCTGGGATATTATTAATATCATATTACTCGTAATTTCATCCGTGATTAATAGATACGTACTTACTTTATTAAAAAAAAATGTACCGTATATTTTTCTTTTATTATCATAGATTCTAACAGCTAAACATAAGCTATATAAAATACCCATATTTCCTGATACAAAGACATCAAGGCCCTAAAACTATTTTAAATAATAGACTAAACAGCTCTCCTAATAATAGGTCTTATTAAATCTAACCACAATATCAAACTATTCAATCCAAACCTCACACTAATAACGTCCTTGAGTCATTTACTCTAAGCCAAACGTCATTGAGCCATGTAGTCCAAGCTACCTTATCACCGACCACTTTAGTTGCTCGTGTATACTTATCAGAAAGCTTCTTATTTGATTGTATACTCCTCCAATATTCATATGTACACGAATTCTAATTATCTTCTAATAAAATCTAAAACATATAATATATATAATAATAAAGATGGTATCGGTTGAAATTGATGAATGTAAAAATGAATAAGGATACTTTTGTCCTACTACTAAATAGATAAAATAGTTAACTGTTAATTAATTTTCATAGATATCGATACAAAAATCAAATGTTATCACGGGTATATGCACAAATATTAACTATAGAAGAATATATATATATATATATAATTGAAAAGGTATATATGAAAAAAAAAAAAAAGTCCCTTATAAATTTGCCTATTTATAAACCCACATAGCGAGCGAAAGGAGATGAATCCTGATGTGCAGTTGCTGCACACTTGAGAGATTTATAGGGATATAGAGACAGCTATAAAGTTCACAGAAACTAATAAGTTGTCAGTAACGTATAACTGTTACAACATTGTCGCCGAGCAAAACAGAATCTGCGCGATATTTTGGTGGCCCGCGACGCAAACCCTTTTTTCTTTTTTCTTTTTTCTTTTTCTTCTCCTTCTTCTTTTTCGATGACAAGCTATGAATGTGACTGCTTCTCACTCAGAACCGTCAAATTCTTATTTTATAAGCTCTGAAGCCTGCTCGGATATTAAGGACATTGTCACAGAACTCATAAGCTAAATGGACGATATCCTTTTATCAGTAATAAAGTCTAATTAAGTAGAGATCACCACCGATTTATTTTCATGCACACTGTTCATATTTGTTACCGTGTTGTTTATCACATGCATGTTAAACACTTTAGGCCATGTTTGCTTTGTTAAATTTTTTTTATTATAATATATTCTAAATTAGAAAATAAATATTAAATGATTTCTAGATTAAAAAAATTATTTAAATTATTATACGCATAGAATTCAATTTTCTCATCTATTTCCCATCTCTTACCACCTACTTATCTATTACATATTTATATATGCATTGCACATACTACAAATTTGCAATACAATAGGGGACAGTAATGAACTAAAATATTTTTGCCAGCCCGATTGATTCATAGATGGGCTCATGAACAAACAAAGGCTCAACCCGAAAATGCCAAACTGATGATCACCTCTACCCTCAATAAAACATGCCGTAACAAGATAGACCATGCATTCAGAAAATTCCACTTTTATCAAGTAATTTTTCAGATACTACAGTTTTGTGGCAAACTAGAAAATCCAATACTTTACACTGTTATATGTTTCACTCCATAGAGATGAATATGTGATTAACTCAAACTCAAGATTTGACACCGCAAAGCTTATAGCTTATTACAAGACATACTTTAACGCACTGGTCACGCAGCAGATAAAAGTTGGGTCCATAAATCTGGCCTGTTAAAAAGATTCACAATGCAGCACTCAAGTGTATTTGGTATTACTCTTTTTGCGCAGTATTACATCAACCCTTGGCTGCTATATCTAGATGGTAGAGCGGACAATTCTCTTGCAAGGGAAAACAATAGCAGCCATTGGTAAGTGTTCCAATCCACCACATTCATCAATAATGAACCTAAGGCCTTCTATGTGGAGTTTTCCGTGATGGCCACTTAACACAATTGTTGGCTTCTCACTCAGCTCCTGCAATGAAACACTAGTGAAGTAAGAGAAGAGGCCAATAAATATACTCATCTTCCATGAAAAAAAGCATGTCAATGGTAATGCTGGGTGCCAAACAAGTTCAACCAGGTCCATCTGGATAACCATTACAAAACCTGAGTCACACTCCAGCCTTGTCCTACAGCTAGTGATCCAAGACCAGCCAAAAGATTTGTCTTGCAATATGCATATCCAATTACCCAAATCTATTTAGACTTATCATCACTGGTACTAACACATCATTATAAATACATCTTAAATTTGAAAACTTCTTCAGGGCTAGCATTCATAGGCTTTGATATGGGATTAAGAAGAAAAAGGAATCATCAGCAGATCTTACATAGGATATAAAACTAAAATTGGACGAGTTATCCAGAATACCAATAATCTATTACCATATACTTGGTTCTTCAATTTGGTTGTAGATTAAAAGACTGCAAGAGACCCATCGTTAGCTATGTTCCGGCTTCTTATGAGATTAAAGCAATCAAAACAACTGTCTGAGAAAAGAAATACTGCCCAAGTAAATGGCTTAATAGGGCTATATAAGACTCATAACATGAGAACCTTACACGACATATAGGTCCCATCAGTAGTCCATATACAATATCCTATACTTTGATCAAGCATTCATAAATACTAGTTCTTACTTCTAGGCCAAAGTTGCCATTTGGCTTCAGAAATCATCTAAAGCTGAAAATGCATGATTGCCAAACATAATCCCTAGAAGGATGTCAAACATGTATTTGCAGACCATCAAGGTACCATGTAGCCCAGTAGTAGGCGAGTGCATATACCAACGAAAGCACAGTCCATAACAAGAAAAAAGAAAAAAATCACCCCAGGATAAGGGTAAAGGAACAAGACGAGAAAATTAAGCAGATAGAACATACTTAGGGTCTGTTAAATTTTAGCATAAAATACAACTCAACAAGATAATCTGAAGTTTGAACTCCAACTCTGCTAAAGCAAGAAACGTACATAGCAACCATGAAACAATGAATCTTTAACGAGCTGGTCATCAATATACTATCTCATTCCCACTTCAAATATATCTAGGCTAATACATAATACAGAAGAATAACATAGGATAATGATGTCATTTCACTCACACATCTAAGCTCCTCACATAAAGCTAAAGTGTGCATCTATTCAACTTTCAATATGTCAGGTAAAAACAATGAGTAGATCAACTAAGATAACAACTGTATAGTTGATCTGCCGAATGGTTAGTAAAACGAATGACACATAACTTTCCCATATGCTGTCATCCCACCTTCCTACTATTATTACTATTATTTATCCATCCCTAATATTACTTATATAGGTATAAGATTCACCAGGTAAACATGCATTCTATATGTCTAACAGAGACGTAAAGGAAAATAAAAGCTTGCATCACCTTTGGTATCTCCCAGACATTAATCCTCCCACTGAGTTCTTCAACCTTCGGCAATCTCGTATCCCTGTCTTTCAAAGCTTTTAGCTGCTCAGCTACCCCTTTTGATTTCTCTAAACCGGCATGAACAGCAATCAGTTCACAGCAAATTCTTCCTTCATCCGTATCAATCAAAATATCTTTCTGCAATGTTCGTTCATCCAAGGAAAAAAAGTTAAATTTTCTTTTTCTACATTCAACAAAGAAACCGAACTTTCCGAAAACCACACAAGCGTATCGCAAAGCAATTTTCTATCCAAATGGTACCTCCTCATGAACCCAAACCAAGTTTTGTAGGAACGTCTTATGATGAGCAGGAACTGCTTCAACTAGGTCTGCGATAAAATCATAGGATAACCAACCAACCATTAAATCAGCATACAAAGTAATTTACTGTTTGAAAACAACTATTGAACATTTTAAACATAAAAAAACTTCCTTTCTGCTAGAAATTGAAGCTCGCGAAGAATAGAATTTTTCTGAAAAAAGTACAAGAACTTGAACCTAAAATTCGAACAGAACAACCAATCATTGATTTTAAGGAGAAAAAAAAAAGAATTCTCACCGGCCGATCCGTGGGGGACGCCATAGGACTCGAAGGTCGGTCCGGCATCGTAAATCGAGCCCTTAAAGGCCATCCCCTTCTTGGGATTCCACCGACCTCCCATCGAACCCCCCCACCGCCTCCCCTGCACGTGCATCTCCTCGTATCCCTTCCCCTTAAACCACCCCTCTCTCTCCTCGTTTTGCTCATACTCCGCCCACGTGGCGGACAACGCCGAGCCATCGGGAGTCGGCGGTAGTGCGCCGACGAACGCGGCGAAGGCGAAGTCATGGTTGCCACAGAGGTACACGTGGCGCTGCCGCGGGTAGCGGGAGGGGAGGGAGATGAGGAAGTCGAGGACATCCTTAGTCTCGCCGCCGCGATCGCAGTAATCGCCGAGGAAGATGACGAGGGCCGTCTCGAAGGCGACGTTGCCTACAAAGGCTTCCAGGTTGGCCCACAGGGATTGAAGCTTCGAGAAGTACCCATGGATGTCGCCGATGCAGATCACCGTCCGATCCGGATCGGATGGTGGAGATGATGTGGCCATATGGGCTCTCTTCTTCTCGACCCTCTTTCCGATCACCAGTTGACAAAAGATCGCGAGAAGGGAGAGTCCTTCAGCTATTTCGTTGGCTGCGGTCAAGGTTGATCAGGTCCACTTCAACGCACAAAGATACCATAATCGGCCCAATTTATGCTCGGCCCAATCGAGCCCAATTATACTCACCAATGAGATAACGTCGTGTGCACAGTCGTAGGATATTTTTTTATAACCTTATTGTAGGGGATCTTCCATTTTAAATGAGAGAGAGAGAAGCTATTGCACTTTTCCTCGGATCTTATTTCGAGCGCTAGAGATTATGAGCAGTTCTCCTTCCGCGCTCGAGAACGACGTCTGTATATTAGGGATAGGGCTATCCCTTTTCGCCCCTCGGATTCTTGAATTATTTGCCATGCCTCATAGGCCAGGTGAGATTTCCTTGCGACTTGATGGATATTTCGTGAATTAGGTTTTCAATGTATTCCTAGAAGTAGATGCCATTAATCTACTCTTTTATGTTTGCACCTCGTGTTTTTTATGGATCTCGGTTGCATATGAGCTCATACAAACTTGTTGTTTCGATTCGGGAATATGTTGAAGAGTCTGGTTGGCGATGTCACTTGTGATCGAGCGGCTTGTGGCACCGTTTGCTCTCCCGTAGTGGATAAGATAACATTTCCTATTACTTTGATTTGTCGAGTTAGGTTATTTATAGACGTATTTTGCACTTGAATGATCTGAGATATCATATAGTGAAGCTCCGCGTATTACAAAGCATCGCCACTTTATGTCAATTAATTGCATGATACAGGATCAATTTTGTAGGCTTAAGTTTATAGTTCGTTCTATGAGATAAGAGAAGCAGCTTGAGCTTTTAGAAAAATGAAAGTTTTATTATGAACCTTGTGATATTAGAGAAAGTATTTAATACATAAAAAGAGTAGAAGTCATAAAAGAGTATATATGTAATTGTGGGGTCTCTTTGTGATTTTATGAGAAGCAAATGTTGATCACACTAGTTTCTTTTTATTGCCTAACTTTGTCTTCTATGTTCTTATCCCCCTCAGGTCTATATATATAGTTACACTAGCAGTTGCTCTGTCAGATTTACTTGGCAATTGGAGTAGATCCATTTGACTTCTACAACAATGGGAATATCTCACGTGGCTCCTCATGTCATGGTTGGGCCTGTACGAGGCCATTCTTCTTCGGGTTTACTCTTGAGCACTTCACCCTTTACTTTGACATCCAGAATTCATGGGAGGAACAAGAAGAAAGGATATCCTGTTCATCTGAGAGCACGCACTAAAAGAATGGTGCAAAATTGCCCTAGAGTTTGTGGGATTGTCTGTTCCTATAGAGCAGCTGATTCTGTGAAGTGTCAGTGCCAGCGAGTTGAAGGTTTTGGTGAGATCGCTACCGAGGATGGAAATGGCAAATGGGGAAGAGAGGTGGTGAATAAGGCAAGCCAAATACTAGGTGATGTGAATGCACAAACCGTTATTGGCTTGGATAAGGGAGCTACTTCTAATGATGAAAAATCTGTTCATGCTGGAGCGCCAAAACATGCACCAAAAAAACGAAGAGGAAATTCTGTGGAAGATGAGGCATGGCGCCTTCTACGCGAGTCGGTTGTCTACTATTGTGGTAGTCCTGTTGGAACAATTGCTGCAAATGATCAATCTGATGGCAACTTATTGAATTATGATCAGGTCTTTATTCGTGACTTTATACCTTCTGGAATCGCTTTTCTTTTGAAGGGAGAATATGATATAGTGCGGAACTTCATTCTTCACACTCTTCAACTTCAGGTAATATGCATGTACCTTTGGTGTAATGTCATGAATATTTTTGGCTAATATACACATCCTTGGATATCATGGGCCATTTGTGGCATCATTTAAATCCAGATTACTATCGATCTCTTTTCCTATTCTAGGTACTTTATGTCATGATCAAATGTTCTCTCTCGAAGAAAAAAAAAACTTCTTTGTAGCCTTGCTCCCTAAAATGTAATATGATACTGGGAAAATAAGAATGAACCTTTTAAAATATTGCTGCAAAGTAGTAGATATGTAAATAGATTTTTGAACATGGGCTTAAGCCTTGAAATTTATTTTGCAGAGCTGGGAGAAAACAATGGATTGTCATAGCCCAGGTCAAGGGTTGATGCCAGCCAGCTTCAAAGTTCGAACGGTTCCACTGGATGGTGATGACTCTGCAACTGAGGAGGTGTTAGATCCTGATTTTGGAGAAGCTGCAATAGGCCGTGTAGCACCAGTTGATTCAGGTAAGTTTGCTGTACATAGCTGTTGTTGCTTCTTAAATTTCTTATTATCATGTGCTGATTGTTCCTATAGCACTGAGGTTTTACTGATCACCTTGTGTTGCAGGGTTATGGTGGATTATACTTCTCAGAGCATATGGAAAATGCTCTGGAGATCTGTCAGTTCAGGAGAGAATTGATGTCCAGACTGGAATAAAGATGATTCTGAAGCTTTGTTTAGCTGATGGCTTTGACATGTTCCCTACATTACTGGTAACAGATGGCTCTTGCATGATAGATCGCCGAATGGGAATTCATGGCCATCCACTTGAAATTCAGGTAAAATGACTATGTCAGATGAGAATCTTCTTACCTTTTTTTTTTGTTTTTCCTTTTGGAGTAGCATTTTAATGAAGACAGATGTAAGTTGGTAAATACTTTGTTTATCTCATTTAGGAATAGTTGCTGGATCTTGATGAATTAAAAGATATAGGTTTCTTTTCAACTCAAGGATATGTTTTGAGGAACCATTGATGCACAGACACAAATTAAAGGATTGCTTCTTTTCTTATAATGATGAGTTTGATAAACTGATTAGCTTTTGCACTTTGTTGCAGGCACTCTTTTATTCAGCACTTCTATGTGCACGTGAGATGCTTGCACCAGAGGATGGATCGGCAGACCTTATTCGAGCACTAAATAACAGGCTGATTGCATTATCTTTTCATATTAGGGAATATTATTGGATTGACATGAGAAAACTTAATGAGATATATCGATACAAAACAGAGGAGTACTCTTACGATGCTGTTAACAAGTTTAACATTTATCCTGATCAGATTCCTCCATGGCTAGTGGAGTGGATGCCTGATAAGGGTGGCTACTTCATTGGAAATTTGCAACCTGCTCACATGGATTTCCGTTTCTTTTCTCTGGGAAATCTTTGGTCTGTGATTAGCAGTTTAGCCACAACACATCAATCACATGCCATTTTGGATCTTTTTGAGGGTAAATGGTCTGATTTAGTTGCAGATATGCCACTAAAAATATGTCATCCTGCTCTTGAGGGTCAGGAGTGGCGAATCATCACTGGCAGTGATCCAAAAAACACGTACAGTGTTCATGTTTCTCTTGTTCATTAATTTGTACCTGTTTCTTTTCTTCTTTTGCATACTGATATGTGTACCCTTGGTGCAGGCCTTGGTCATACCACAATGGAGGCTCTTGGCCAACATTGCTCTGGCAGGTTACTGGTTTCTTCATTTTTCCCAATATTCTTTAAATTCTGATGATTGGTTTTCTATTAGCATTGATTTAGTGATCAAATATTATCTTGGTATACTACAGCAATGACTGGCTTGTTAGTTTCCATTTTCTGACAAACAAACCCTTGCAAGAGGTCACCACACATTTTGAAAGGTTTTGAGTAGCTAGTTAGTTTTGCTATAGAACCAGGATGAGAAATTTAAGGGAAGAGGTTAAGATCTAGATTATGACACCAGATTGGACATACTTATGTGTGCATGCTCACATTCCTAGGTATGACCGAGTTGTACTAAGGAAAGAGTGTAGGAGAACACTGGCATGTACATTTTGCTTATTATTCATGTGTAACCGCTCAAGTTTTCTAAGATAAGTTTTAATGTGTTGCAGCTCACAGTTGCATGCATCAAGATGAACAGGCCAGAGATTGCTGCAAGGGCCATCAAGGTTGCCGAGAGACGTATAGCAGAAGATAAGTGGCCTGAATATTACGACACCAAGCAAGCACGTTTCATTGGTAAACAAGCTCGCTTGTACCAAACATGGTCGATTGCTGGATTTCTTGTTGCAAAGCTGCTGCTCGACAAACCGGATGCTGCTAGAAGTCTATGGAACGAAGAGGATGTAGAGATTATCAATGCCTGGAATGTCATGGTCGACACCAAACCCAGGAAACGAGGCAGGAAAGTGTTGAAGAAGACTTATATAATATGACCATGACGAACTTTTATTGGTTATCGCTAACTTAACGAGAAAATGGCACGAGGTATTTGTTTAAAGGTTCGTTATACATATTTTATGTGAAATAGCTGATCAAAGGTTAAGTTATAGATACGCTCATTGTTGAAATTGTGTATACGCATTGTTAGTTGTCAGACAGGTTAAATATTTTGAGATGGTTGTTAATTATGAAAAAATCCACTAGGAAGTTTGTCATGCCACTGAAAGACTTTCTCAATCTTTAAATTCAAGACAAAACTTATTCCCTGCAAACTGCAGTTTATTTAGAGCCCGGAAGTCTAAAAGGTGGATCACACTCTCGGGTGCTAACATTGCTTAGACATCTCTTGCATCAGAAGGGCATTATCATGTTATTAACAAGGAAAGAAAACTTACGTAATATAAGGATCTATATTTACATCAACAGCTATCAGTTACAACAACGAGAAGCATGAGAAATGGGCTGGCAACAGCTACGACATACTCCTCTCCAAGCAGAAAATTTGCTAGAAAATCTCGAACTCCACGTCCTCTTCACTAGTCCTGAAATCGAGACATTTACCTTCTCTTTTCTTGCGCACTGCTATTGGAGTCCCAGGATCAAATCTTCTTGGTGTCTCAGGTGGTGCAGCACAACGTATCAAGGCCCAGTTTAGCCCATCAAAAAATTGATGCTGCTTGATCTCAGCGGCCCCTCTGATAGATCCCAGCCTATTCTCTGGCTCCTTCACTAGCAATCCTCTGATTAAATCTCTAGCATGACAGCTAACATCTGGGTTCTCAGGAAAATTCAAGCTCTGAGAAACCACATTGGCCAATGTTTCCTCATTCCCAGGTCCCTTGAAAGGTGTCCTGCCAAAGAGTAGTTCATAAAGGAAGATCCCATAGGTCCACCAGTCGACAGAACTTCCATGCCCATCTCCTCTTATAATCTCTGGGGCGAGGTACTCATGGGTGCCAACGAATGAGTTTGAGCGTGCATCAGTGGGCTCAACGACAAGTTGCGGAAGTGGGTTTACCTGGTTTCCTATGTCAGATTTAGGCTTCCTCGTCTTGGGTGCAATGGAAGACACCGAACGAGGTGTGAAACAAGAAACCTGAACCCAAGATGGTTGAAGGCATAGAGGATCAATGCAGCTATTTTCGGCACAGGGTCCTGATAGCCTATTCTCATGTTCTTCTATTCCTACAGATGAGGAACTGAGAAGCATTGGGTGTACTGAGCACCTCAAAGATAAGTCAAAATCAGAGAGCATGATGTGGCCATCTTCGCGTACAAGTATATTTTCTGGTTTGAGATCACGGTAGATCACACCTAACATATGTAGATACTCCAAAGCTAGGAGGACTTCTGCAACATAGAACCTGAAAAGTGATTGCACAAGGTTATGTGTGGCTTTGAGATTACAACATAATGAGCATTGCAATGGAAGATGTATATATTAATAGTGACTATTTTAAATATTGTACACTGCAAATCCAGTAAACAAAAATTAAAAACTGTGGATGCCAGCATGAAGGAATAAGAACTTCCAAGGTATGTTGCAGACATTGTTTACCAATAATCTTCAAAAGAGATGAGCAACAACGGACTGCTATTATTTTCCATAGGATAGTCAATCAGTTTGGGGGACACTTGTCTGGATAAATGCGCTGACTAGAGACAAATTGAAACCAATCAAGGAAAAGTTGACTAGAGAACAGATTTTGTCTGGATTTCACAAGCAAATGTTGTTACGTAAGAACTGAACAGGAAGCAATTACAAATTATTCACAAAAACCCAGTCAATAAATATTTCATTCAGATGTTATATATCATTAGAAAAACCATATGAATAAAAGTTAAGATTAATAATCCTAATGGGTCTGTTAATTCCAGATTATATCCATGCTAAGTAGCACATCTACTTTCCAGATAGTGAGGAATATTCAATATGTTTGATTAACTTTGACAGATTCTCTAGAAACCTGAAAACCACGCATAACTTTGACAGTTCATTGATTGGCACATGGCTCTTTATAAACCATGCACAAAACAGTTAATCTAGAAGAACACAATCAAAAGAATGAAAAACAATGGCAATATGGGTTACCTCCAGAATGGATTCAGATACTTAGGAAAAGCTTACCCCATAGATAAATGCATCTTGTTAAAATGCAACAAATAGTTCAAGGTATCTACCTGGCAGCTGGCTCAGAGAAACATCTGCCAGATTGTTTCTGTCGAAGGACATGCAGATCACCACCTGGACAGTACTCCATAACTAAACATGAGAGATTATCTGTCGTAAAATGAGCATATAGGGTCGGAAGGAATGGATGATCTAGCATTTGCAATATTTCCCTCTCGGTTTGTGCTCTCAACATCTTTTTCCTGCTAACGAGGAAGTCGATATCCATCACCTTCAATGCAAATAAGCAATCTGAACCAATCAGCTCCGCTAGGTACACAGAGCCGATATCTCCGGAACCAAGCCTTTTGAGAAGCTTAAAGTTCTTCAATCCTAAGCTTCCTTGTTGCATCACTACGTGGCGGATAGCTACCCATTTTACATCTTTTGACATGTGAGGCTTGCTGCCATTACCACTAAAACCACTGTTACTCTCATCGCTGAAACTTGTGCTGCTGCTATAATCACCAATGCTGCTTTTAGAACTTTGGGAGCACTCGCCTTTTTCCCTTGATCTCGTGCATTCATTCAATTGTGCACCAACAGCTCCACCATAACTAGGGCTGTTTGAACATAAAGCAGACTTGCTAACACCACCGGTAGTTGTCTCTGCACCTACAGAGCTAAATGTATTTGTACCACTGGAACCAGGAGGGGGAGGTATTTTTTGACAACCCGATTTTGTTTCATTGGAAAGGGAATCTGATTTTTTGAGTTCCCCACATCTACTGGAACTAGGTACTGGAACTGGTTCTGGTTTCACTTTCTTCTTAATACAGGTCTTGTTCTGCTGTAGAGGCTTGGTCGGGTGTGACCGTGCCATTGGTTTGCTTGAAGCAGCACATGTTTGGGAGCTAGCAGTACAAGATTTTGAAACAGCTTTTCCTACCATTTCTGCTTCTCCCACAGCACTAGAATTCTTGCTTATTTCTGTAGATTTACTGCTGAGCACATCTTGGATTCTCATCTTCGGAACCCTCGAGATGGAGGTTACAGAATGCAGAGAATTAGCTGCATTTTTGTTAGTTGACCCCAATTTATGCACTTGCTTGAATTCGGCGGCTCCTTTTGATGAAGTTGCTACACTTTTTTCAGGCACAATACAATTTTCTACCAATTTTCTTTTTCCCTCATCTTGCAAATTATCAGATCCACTGGGTTGGACCACCACAGAGTCATAAAGCCTTTTTATTTTTCCAGCCTCAGAAACACCAGACAATCCAATCGGCTTGGACAGTCTCTTCATTGCAGCCATCTCCGATGCCTGGGAAATGCATAATCTTCTTAGTGCCTGTTTCAAGGTCACAGATTCAGTTATCCTGGCTCCCAATGTTTGAGATATACCAACTTGTAGTGGCTTCTTACAGGCATTCTTCCGCAGCAAGTCTACTCCTGTCTGATGAGAAGGGGCAAGAACCTTGGACGACGCCCTTAGGTCAATCGCCTTAAGAAGCTGACCAAGATCATCATCTTCCACCAGATACTCATGTAACGCACTATCTCGTTCCACAGCTTTCACCTTGACACGCAGTGGATTGGAAACACTAAAGTGAACCAAATTCAGTTCTTCATTTGATTCAACAATCTCAGAAGTACAGCTGGATGATGCCATTTCTGGCAGTGGCTCAATCAGCCACCCAAATAGACAAAATCTTACAGCTAGAGTACAAATACAATTATTAGCCCATCTTCAACGAGCCACCTGATGCGGACAATGCAACATTGGAGACACCCTTAACATAAACTTATCCAGGCTTAATGGATACTGTACTTGAAAGGAATGCATAACACGTTTCCGCATAAAAAATTCATCATATTCCTGAAAGATGAGATAGCAGCACATCAACAATGGGAGACATGGCAATGTCCTAGATACCTAAGAAGCACATAAATGGCTGACGAAACCTTGAGATTCCGATGCAAATCTTACTTGAACCAGAACATGAAAGCAGAACTAAGAGTCTACATAGCAGTAGCTTCGGTTTCCTTATTTTACCCTTAGTCTATACTCAGCATAAAGACAAAATCTTTAAATTCATACAGAAACACAACGAAACCGAAAAGAAGAAGAAGAAGAAGAAGATTTGCAAGCATTACAAGCGATTTTTTCACCCTCAGTTGCTTAAAACTTTAAAACAAAAGATCAATCTAACCTTAGATCAACCAAATGTGCACCAAAATGAAAGCTTTAAGAAAGAGAAGACAGATGGTGAAGACCAAAAATTTACCAACGGGAAGTAGTAAAAGAGACGTAGAATCTGTACTGGAGAGTAAGAGCGGGAGGGAAGAGAGCCATTACCAGCAAAAGAGTCCACCAGTGACGCGACCGAGAGCCCGAGAGGGATCGGAGAAGAGAACCGGACCGAGAACTCAGAGAGAGACGGAAGAACCCCCAAACTAGGGTTTGGATCGGAGAGGGAGGAGGGTGGAGGTTTAACTAGGGTTAGGGTTTGATGGAAAAGCGGCAGAGAGGAACGCGCATCACGAGGAAGAGCACAATAGTAGTACGCTGCACTGTGAGCTATGTGATAAAATTTAAGAAAAAGGAAAATAGTAAAAATTAAAATTATTAAACTCCAAGAGGAAGAGTGCATGACTGATGACAGACACCTCTTACTCCCCCCGCAGGGTGTGGGCCCACCTCTTTCGCTAAAGTCACCGGCAGGCATCCCTGGACCCTGATGTGGTGCTAGAAAGTAGAAAATAAATGGGGCCTACGTTTGTTTAAATTACAAACTTTGCCACCGTACTCCTCCACATATAAAACCAACTTTGAGAAGTCCGTGTTCCTTTTTTATTTATTTATTACTCTCTTTTTTTTTTTTTTGCTTATTTACGCACAGCCACTGGAATATAAACTTTGAATTTAAGGGCGCGGCGCGCCAAAGTAAACCCAATCTCCGGCATCTACGGAGCTAGCTACCGTGCAGTGCACGTCTTTCAAACAACAAGTACACGCTGTTATCCTTGCTAAAATTTTGAAAAAGTATTTATATTTCCTTTTAAATATGATCAAGATTACGAAATATATATATATTTTAATACAGTAGCTCATATTCAATGGCGTACCCAGTAGAAAACCTTCGTGTTGCCTCTCTAGTTGTTTCCTTTCGCCGTGATCTTCTCTTTCACAGAAAAACTAGAGCTAAGTTTAGAAAGGAGTTTGTTTGATCGATTACCGCTGCTAAAGAACTTTGGCTTTGGAATTTCCCACTAGTCCAATCTTTCAACAGCTTACTGCTGCTTCCTTGGGCAAGGTAGATATCATAATACCTCGCTAAGTACTTTATATGTTTTAAAGTACATCCAATCACGACAATCAAGAGAGTAATTAATGCTATATAATACTACTTTTTGCCATAAGAACAAAGCAAATCATGCCGTGCTGGTACAACTTTAGCAGACAGGCTTATTACTTCGCCCCTTGCGAACTTTCGATGACTGGTTTAAATCAGGAGCTTTTCTCGACCTCTGGTCCTTCCAAAATCCTAGATAGGATTCACCCAAGTGCTGCTATGTAGATCGTCCACCTTGACCCCGAACAACACCACTGGAAACTTTCTGAAAAGAAATCCACAGATGACTATGACAGATTACTATCAAGTGCATAGATAACCACCCTATTTATTTCAAATCTATAATAGCTAAGCCACGTCATCAGTAAGATTAAACTCTCCATCACCTACATTTAGTCAAAACAAAACTAAGCAGAGTCAACATCGCTGGGAAACAACTTTGTTACTACAATCATTACCGTTCCAGTATTGCCTCACTGGGATGGCACAGAATCATCAATGCACCCACCATAACCTGTCAGTCTGTCACACTTTCAATCTTTAAATAATTCAAATCAGACGGCCCTTCTGATCTGTTACCAAACAACAGCAGCCTTACCTATGAGGAGATTGCAAATTTTGATGCCAAGTAATAGTTGAGTCGTGCAATTACCCTTAACTAGAAATGAAGAAATAAAACGGGGAATTAGGAATCACAGAGACCCTTGTTATATTTCAGCACTACTTGATATCAGCAATTTTACATCTTCCTTCTATTGTTATAAAGCAAAGTACAACATCGAGCTCCTTGACAAAAATTTCAAGCAGTACATTTGGCAATTGCTCATAAGAGTTCGCGAGGGATCTTCATGTCAAGTGAACAAATAATTACCAAGACGGTCATTTAAGGATCTGTGACATAGACAAATTTATGCATGTCGGCCTGTAAGGTTACCAAATAAGGTTAAGCTTTTACTCAGGAAAAAATAAATAAACATGTTCAATCAGAGACAAATAAATGATTATGATCGCAAATTCGCACATGTGGATGCAAGCAAGCTACTTGCTTGAGATATGAAGTTACTATCACCTGTTTCTTCAGCAATTTATCCAAATGATCAAGTAGTACTGCATATAAATCAATGGTATTTGAATGGGAAAAAGAAAACCTTATAATCAATCGTAGTGATTTACAATGATTCAAGCCTATACTTGTCCATGATAAATATCACCGCTTGCTTACATTTAACAATAAATTGAACGCAGAGAGGATGAAAGGTACATGCTCCCTGAAAGTGAGGACCAATTCCACTAATCATACTAGTTTACGAAGGGAGTAAATTCATCATAAACAAAGAGGAGTTCCAATGAAGACATTGGCTTACAGTTATTTACCCATAATACGGCAAGGAGAAAAGTAGATACTGTGGTGAGAAAAGGAAAAGAAAAGAAAAAGTACTACACCATCAATCTACTAAGATTCTATTTTAGGATGTAAGTCAGCATCTGATCCATGGAAGCATAAGACTTGTAAGCTTCCATTTTCCAATGGATATTTTCCAGGGATGTCAATATTGAGTATCCAATGTCCAGTAATTTATAGATTTATGTGTACCTAATATATGTATGCAAGGATGCATAGAACAATTAATCTGATATAAACTCTTAAATGTTGGATGGTAATATTTTATGCAGGTATAGAAAATGTCAACACATAATTTTATCAATTGAAGAGTTTACTGTGTCTAAGCAAACAAGATGCTAAGAGAAAGACTACCTTGATCTCCTGCCAACCATCAGTACCAAGAGGAGACCTTTGAGAGTCTGAGACCATGTGAAATGGAAAAACAAGTCGTTGGAAGAGATTTATATCTTATCAATTACAAAATTGAGATATGGAACACAATATTTATGTTCCTCTCATCGAGCTACTATTTTTTACTACTAACAGTTAAATAACTTTTAATATATTCACTTTTGATTGATTTCAACTTCTCACTTACCTCCTTTGTTCATTTAGACACTCTATTTAGATGAGTAAGTAGCATTTATCAGAAGGCATCTGTAAAGATCTAAAAGTACTTATGTAGTTATGTCAACACAAGTATCTTGGTATTAAAAAGGGGTCAGGCAACCAGACAACTTCCTTAAGAAAAGCTGCTGAGAGGATGCTTCAATGACCACTAGAATAACATCTGTTCCTGAACTGATATTAGACGGTGCTAAACTGAGATCAAGCTTCAAGATAAATGTTCTCCTCGTGTTGAAAATTCGTAATAGTTTCATTTCTGAGAAGGGAAGATGTGGCCGGGAACCTAGACCTCTCTGTCTGCCTGCATCCTAGGGTCTGGAGGCTGCCCTGTTAGGTATCTGCCTCTTATGATCTCCAAGTTTAATGACATTGTTCAAATATGGACACATGAAAATATTATAAAGACAAAAGAAAATCTCTCTACAGATGCTGCCTAGTACCATTTGAGAATTGACATTGTTAAGGATGCACCTGTATGTACTATTCCAGAAAAATTCTCACCATTAACTATTGATCAAGAGCATCTAGCATTTCATAATAAAAGAATAGACTACAGTTAGGTGGTCATGAACTGAAAATAAAATTGACATGTATTTCCTTTCCCTTCTACTTAGAGAATTCCATTACAAGAAGAGAAAACACTCTCACAAAATCCTTCCACAAAGTGTAACTATCATACTCTAGAAATAACAGTTAAAATCCAATTCTTGGTAGTAAAAGATAAAATAAACTTAAAGAACATCCTATTGCACAACAAATGCCATAAACCTGACCTCTAAAAGCAGCAGAATTCAGTTGGAGCAGGCCGGAAAGCTCATCGAGTGGTTATTCTCGCTTCGAGATTCAGGTGTTCTTTCACCTCCAGAGGGTTCGCCGTCTGATTCCTGATCCTCTTAATCTTGGGGCTCAACAGCGCCCTGTGTGCAAATCCATAAAGCCTGAGCACTTGGTTATCCGCAAAATTGAACGCTCTCTCCATACTATTAAGGCACCTTTCCACCGGGTAATCCCCATAGCTGCCGCATGGCTTACAACCGACGAAATGGGTAACAAACGGCCACCTCTCGTCCCCGAGCCCCGGGTGGTGCTTCTCTATCATCTCCTCATACTTATCCACTAATCCAGCCCAGAAGCCATGGAGATAGTAAGAATTCTCCACATATACCTGATCCACCCACTTATCCTTCTGCGAGAGGAGGAGATAGATAAGCGCAGATTGGTCGTCGGCCTCAAACGCCGGCCGCCCCTTGAGATTAGCAGTAAGAACTTTCCCTGCCTCATCACGGATAAATCCCTTCGGGCCCATCGGTGCCCAGACATCGAGCAGATCGAGCGACCACTGGCAATTCCGGAATAAGAAGCTGCCGGTGTTAAGCGCGATCCAAGAGTGCTGCTCGAATAGGAGATCCGGATAACCATGGATAACGAGGTTGTGCTTATCGTACCGAGATAGCGGGATCTCGAACGCCATGTCGGTGAATAACGCGTCGCTATCCATCCACCAGATCCACTCAACCTCCGGGTGGGATAGCATGAGCTTTCGGATCAAAGGGAGCTTCGCCCAGTAACCCGCGAGTTCGCGGTCGAGGTGGGCCATGTTGTACACGATCTCAATGCCATGGAGACGGCAGTAGTCGATCTTGTTCTTGATGGCCTTGAGAAGGTAGTGGTCGCCCATGGGATTATCGCACGGGTTTGGTGGAGATCCGGTAACGAGGAGTATCCTCGACTTCCCACCCGAAACCCGGTCAGGGAAGCCGGGGTTTTGGATGAGCCAACGCCGGCGCTGCTCGTCCCAGTCCGAGATCCTGGGGCCGAGGGTGTAGTTTTTGGCGGGGGGGACGGAAGTGGAGTTGAGGGAAGTGGAGTTCAGGGATTGGGGGAAGTCGAGGGCGTCGTCCGGGTCGGAGTCGGAGCGGATCTCTCGGAGGATCCGGTCGATGTCTTCGATGACCTTGGAGTCGGCGTCGGAGGAGGCGCCGCCGAGATTGCCGACGCCAATGGTGCCACGTAGGACGAGGATGGTGACGAAGCCGCAGAGGACGGTGATCTTGAGGTTGTTGAAGGTCTTCTGAATCTGACGGCCGCGGGGAATGCGAGATCGGACAGTCGGGAGGTTGGACCGGTGGTCCCTCGTGGAACCGCCCTTGTACCCGATCCCTTCTTGCCCCATCATGAATTGAGAGGTGTCTCTCTCTTGCTTTCCTTCTAGTCTGCGTTTGTTTTATGTCTCCTTCCTGGATCTGTTACAGCCTACAGGGGACTGCTCAGATATGTACTCGGGGAAGGGGAAGGGGAGGAGGAAAGGGAGGTTAGCTGGATCCTTTGAGGAGGAGAGGGAGGAGAATGGGAACTCGGTTCGGTAAAAAAAGGAAGTACGTGGCAGATTTAGGACCGTCGCGGCTCTGTTAAAAATTCAACAGATTAGTTCAGGACATGGCTTTAGGATTCGTGTTGGGATCGTCGTGATGAGAATGCTCGGGACACGACATGGAAGCCGGCTGTCGGCAGTTGACTAAACTGATCGGTGCAAAATATTATCGGGTGTTGGTAAGATCGTGCGAATCTCTAATCTTTCAACGCAGGGTGGGGACTTATTTGATTTGGATATTTATCGACAATATATTGTTGAAACGTGAACACATGCACTTGTTCATACGTATTGTAACCAATTTTAGTACAAAATAGTCCTTCTGATTATCTTTATATTTTAGGAGACAATTTCAAATGTAACTTTAACAAAATTTACGGTCTACATTTTGCACTACATCTATAGAGGACAATCCTTCTCAAAATAGAATAATTTGCACAGGTTACAAATGTTGAGTGAGGCCTGTCAGATTTAGCAAACTTGCACTACTCCACAAGCAAAAGCTTGATTCTTGTCATACAAAGCCAGTTTCATAAGAAAACAATAGCCTGTAATTTTGATGATAAAGTTAATTAAATTAAGATTCAACCACACGAAAATGCCGCATTAAAACAAGTAAGAAACTAATAATCATATCCATAGGTCATCAAACTAGCTCATAAAAGCAAATTCTCATTCCAAAACAAACTAACAATATGAACCTCCTTGTGACTCACTGCAATACAAAAGAGTTACAGGCCTGGTGCCTCATTTAGACAAGGAAAAAAAAGGGGGGATAAGCTAAACTGAAGCTCTATGATAGAAATTTTAGCATATTGCATGTCGCCCTGGATGCTGGCAATAGTTCCAACTACTCAGTCGAACAAACTGAAGCCCATATCCTGCATCAAGTTGATCAAATTTATCAGCAATACATCTTATCTGACATTTCATTAATTCAGAGTTTCAAACATGACTGTGCAAACAGGTAAATGCTAGATTAGTCAACAAAAAAAAAAGCCTGGGATAGTGTGAAAGAATTTGTTGCACTAAAAATCCAGTTTAGAGGAGGCAAGAATCTGATCCTGGTCTTTCAAGGAGCATATGAGGGATAAGTGGGTATAATTGCCAAAAAAACACAAGTTTCAAACTAGAATATGATATTCTACAAACAAATAATCCATAAACAAACAGAAGATTGTATCCATAAAAGAGCATCTTACATCATCAGATTCTTCCTTCTCTTCCACTTTCTCTTCTTTTTTGGCCTCTGCCGCAGGAGCTGCTGCAGCAGCACCACCTCCAGCAGGAGCAGCCACCGCAATGGCAGCACCACCGCCAGAAGGCACTGAAGCAAACTTTTCCCTCCCAGCGGCAATAAGTTCAGTTATGTCTTTACCTTTAACTTCAGCTAGAAGGAACTCAATCCGATCTTCATCAGCTTCAGCTCCAACTGGTTAAAAGAGGAAACACCATTTAATTTTACCAAGAGACATAACATCATAAAAAATAATCCCAAAACTCTCAATTTATTGAAGTTCACACATTTGTCGCATATTAGCAGCATTATCAAGACAATCAGCAACACATTTCTGAGAAAACTAATGAAAAGCTCCAATTTTGTACTTGGTTCGATATTCTGAGAAATATTATACATACTGCTTAAGTAGTTGCTTAACCTGTTAAGGCCAATATTTCTAGCAATTTCTATATACTAAGACAATCGGGAGTGAAGATTGGCTGTTTTCTTGTTGCCCTATATCCTCATATTCGATCATTTTGAATACATGAACTAAATATGAAACACTTCAATGTTCTTGTAAAAGAGATTACAGAGGCCTTATATAACAAACCCATTGGAATCAATTTAGATTGTTTAACAACAAATCTACAACCAAAGTAAACTCCTAGTACATATAGCTGTTTTTTTATTGAAAGGACTAAGCCCAGATTCATTTCAACTTTAAACAGTTAATCCCAAAACGAGAGATTAACAGATAACATGTGTGGTACATATAGCTATTAGAGAAAAAAAAATTATTAACCATAGATGTCACTATAAACGAACAGAGGAAAGATAAGTACCTGATTCTAAAATAGACTTCAGATCCTCGGCAGATGGTGTAGTGTTTCCCCCCAAAACAGCAAGCAGATAAGCAGCAATAATCTTCATCCTAAGCAAATCAAAAACAAATATTGGAAGAAGATATCACGTATAGTTCTCCTATCAGCAAAATAAATATTCTACAGCATAAAGGTATAGCACCACAAACTAAATATTCTCTTAAAGAACATGTGAATCTAATAGTATCGCACGGAAACAAAATTAATAAACTAAGGCATACATATATTACGAATACAAAGGAGCCAAATTACATACTTGTTAAGAAAGAGAAAACAAATCTACAGTGTAAACTTAGCAACAATCGGGATTCCTAGAAAAAGTTAAACACGAGAATTAATGGAGAAAGAGAAGAAGTAGAGAAGAAAAGAGACGGAGATTACTTGAAATAATAAAGATCGCCGCCGCCGAATGTGCAGAAAAATTTAGATGCAGAGGAGGGTATCGACTAGGGTTTGCACACAGGAAGGGAGCCGGTAATGAACTATATATTAGACCCTTCGGGTGCCATCTACACCGTCCGTAGTGGATCAAACGGTCCACATTCGATCACTGCCGCGTTGGAAAAGTTCTTTAAATCAGGACCGCGAGTTCTGCAATCAACGAATGCGATTAATTGTGTTCTCTGATAGACTCTCTGACTCTCTCTCGTTACTCCTTTGTAACGACCCTCTTCTTCTCCGCCGATTCGCATACGAATCCTAAACCTAGCCCGGGAGATCATCCTAGTAGTGGTAATCGCAGACTTCAATCCTAGTAATCTCAGACTTCAATCCTAGTAATCGCATTGAAACCTTGGCCCCATCGATGTTCGCTGTACATCTTAGATCCTCGTGAATCGATGACTTTTAGTGGTTTTTTTCTCAGTTTGTATGCACTATTTCTTTGGAAATATATGGGCTTTGCAGCTCACTAATTCTGATCGCTTCATGCAATTTGAGTTAGAGTTGTTCGAGTTCTTTTGAGATTTTTGAGATTGTTAGTTTGCACTCGATAGTTTTGAAAATGCATAGTGTGGCGATACAATCAGGGTATTACTTTCTCATGGATATATTTTCCTTAATTTTTACTTACCATTGTCACATTCATGTACTCTTTGGTGTTAGAACGCAACCTTTTTTGCCTTTGCCAAATATCCAGCTTTCCTCAGGCAACTATTGTTAGTAGGATTATTGTTTCCTTGCATGAGTACTTATGCATGTAATGAACTATCCTTTTCAAAACGGCTGAATATATATATATATATATATATATATATATTGTTGCATATGCAGATCAATATTAACTCTTTGAAGGCATAAGGTGGAAATAAGTTCTACAATATGCCTAAAATAAAGACGAGCCGCGTGAACTATCCAGAAGGATGGGAGCTTATTGAGCCTACCCTTCGTGATCTAGAAGCAAAGATGAGAGAAGGTTCTTAAATATTTCATACTCATAATTAGTTGTGTAAATAGTTAAATGCTATGCATATAACATGTTCATGCTGATATCCAATTAATCATGGAACAGCCGAAAATGATCCACATGATGGGAAGAGAAAATGTGAAGCACTGTGGCCTATTTTCCAAATTGCTCATCAGAAAAGTCGCTACATATATGACCTTTACCATAGAAGGAAGGAGATATCAAAGGAGTTGTATGAATTCTGCCTCGATCAGGGATATGCAGACCCTAATCTGATTGCCAAATGGAAAAAGGTAGACTTCTACTGCTATATTTAAATCATCCTATAAAGGCTTTGACAACTCACGTGTCTATGATTGCCCTAAGATATCTAAACAGGAAACCTTGATTCAATTCTTTTAACTTATGTTGTGCTTTCAGTTGTTTGGTTAACGAATGTATGTAAATACTGTTGACAGGTAGCAACCAAATATGACACTGAAGAACTATAAATATGTTTACATATGTGTTTATCTTTGTGCCTATAAATATTTAAATGTATATACTTGTAGCATCTAGCATGACCAGATTTCGTCTTACTATTATTTGGGCAAATTTAGAGTACATTATCCCTGTGAAGAGGTACTTTTTTGGTGTCTTAAGCTTTTAGAAACCTTGTATATGGGAAACTCTTTTGTATTAACCATCTAATATTTTCCAGCCTGAGATGAATTTATTCAACCAATGGACGCACGTTCTTCTGATATAATTTGGCATTCATATCAGATCCAAAGGCTTATATTCCAGTTCAGAAAGGCTTGTGAATGGAGTAATGGACACGTAGTTAGTTGCCTTTTTTTGGAACTAAGTTAAGAGGCTCTTCTTATGTCAAGAGGCTTGCAATTGGAAGATTTAAATGACACTAAATCTTCCCCAATTCTCCTATTTCAGTTCTACTGATGTAGTCGCTACGTAATATGGGTGCTTCTATCCTTGTCCTTCTAAATAATTTATCACTTCTTTGTTAACTTCTGTCCTGAAATATCTCTTTTGCTTTTTTCACTTTACATTCTCAAATGATGCTGGTTTTTTCTTGACCATATGCAGCCTGGTTATGAGCGACTTTGCTGCCTTCGCTGTATGCAAACACGAGATCACAACTTTGTCACCACATGTGTCTGTAGGGTTCCTAAACATCTGAGGGAAGAAAAGGTTATAGAATGTGTTCATTGCGGATGCGGGGGGTGTGCCAGTGGTGATTGAGGGTTGTATTCGAGCATATTTGCTCCTATGTATCCGCCTTTCAAGAAACCAGCTACTGGACACAATATGTAATTTTACGCTGTTGCGGAAAAGGGGTAAAAAAAAATATGCCTTCCCATGCCTATTTGGTGTTTGCGTCATGCAAACTGTGTCTTGGCTTCTGGTTTCATTTTCTTTTTTGCTTTTCTTTTTAATCTCAAAACCTGCTGTAGGGAAAATGCTGCCAGGTGCTTAATCCAAAATAGATGAATAAGTAGTTCTTTAATTGTTTGGATTTGGATAGGCTGTGATTTTGTCTTGGTGCCAGTCCCATGAGGCATCTAAGAACAACCATCTAACTGATCAACTTCCTGGTGCAAGTGGAATTCTGACCTACTTTACGTTCTACTTTTAATTGTTAATCGTAAAATGAGTTTCAATATATTTTCATACTTCAGCAACAGATCTACTCTGTCATATTTGGCAATTTCCCTACAGAACTGTAAAGAACTTAGAGCATCCTTCTACCCTTGTAGCTACTAAAAAGAATCATATGCATCTAATTTTGTTTGGAGAATCTGGTTTCTTTCCCCGTACAGTACTCAGTTTAGTGTCAATGAGCGAATTCCCCTATTAAAAGATATAACAAAAACATATTTAAATGACTAATCTTGGCGGCCAGTTGGTTAATACACTCACTTGCAAAGCCAGAACGGTTCAGATTTAGCTACCTCCCTCTAGCAAACAAGATGATCTGAACGTGGATCAGATTTAACTAGTCCCGGATGATCTTTGAAGGGTGTGGTGCAGCATGAATTATGAATCAGTTTTGCCTTGCATCTCATATCAATGACACTGTGACAATTATTTCAGGAGGCTTTAAATAAGAACGTTCTTGACAACTAATTCCTTAATGTGGCCACACACACTGCACTCACACATAAAGTGCTAAATTATTTGCATGAGCATACTGCTGCTGAAAAGGTCAGAGGATTTTCTACATGAAGATGGACATGGTTTTAGAGCCAGCAATGTAGCTATCATGCAGTAGCAGAGGCAGTAGGAGGAAGAACATCGCTGTTTGCAGCAGGAGCTGCATTCTCTGTTGCAGCAGGAGCTGCATTCTCTGTTGCAACAGGAGCTGCATCATCTGTTGGAAGAGGAGCTGCAGTCTCCTTCACTGCAGGAGAGGAATCCTCGGTTGCAGCAGGAGCAACATCCTTGTTTGCAAGAGGTGAATCCAAGGTTGCAGAAGAAGCAGCATCCTTGTTTTCTGGTTCGACCTCCCAAAAGATAGTCTTCTTCCCTGTCTTTGATACAGTCTCTAGAACTGCATCAGGTTTTACATTGCCTTTTACGGTCACCTTCTGCTCCTTCAGGTCCACATCAAAGGACTCAACACCTAAGGAAATGAAAAGAGGCATTATTACAAAGGCACATAATTGAAACCTTAAATGGAACTTTTTTGTTGCCTTAATTTACATTATGTAACCAATTCCCAAACATATGACATGTTGCCAAGCCACAGAGTATCTGTATGGAATCATGATATACAACTTGAATGTCCTACTTACCAAAGAATTCTTCCATACTTGAAATAAGTGATACATAAGTCACAAGAACATATCGGAAAGAATTTTGCAATTCTTGTTGAACTAACTTGTGGGGATAAAACCTGTTTGCTCAAAACAAAAGTTGCAACCGAATATATATTATAAGGAACCAACCTTCCATTTTGGTGAGGGCCCTCTTGACAGCTCCAGCACAACCTTGACAGGACATAGTAACCCTTAGGACAACTGTCTGCAAATATAAACATCAATGACAAGTTTAAGTATCACTGGAATTGTTCTCTAACACAACAAAACCGTCATGCTTTGTTATTGCTTCTAATATGGAAAAACAGAAAGTCAATCAGTACAACCTTTTAATCTTTAAAAGGTGGAGAGGGACCATTATCAAAGGCTGTTCATTGTGACAAAAGGAAATAAGCAGTCTCTTATTCTGACATGATTAGCAATATTCCAGAACAAAACTCAGAAAACCGCAACAAAAATATAGATGCCAATTTTTAAGCAATAAGCTACAAGAAAGATATCAATAGAGAGATGCCAAATGTTGAGCGGGCGTGTTACATGAAATAAAGGTCAAGAGAGGTCCTGTTACATGGAATTCCACTGAAATAAGGTGCCCATCTCAATAAGTGCATGTTAAAAGCTAATAATTTCCTCACTTGCTTTTCTAGTTCAACTATGTGTGGCAAATAATCTCAGTAGACTGAGCTTAAGTATAGCATTTTACTGAAGCCATGAGTCTTGCAATAACAAAATTGCAGTTTTGAGAATATTGTTAGCAGACATTTGAACACTCCTATTCAATAAAAGATACAAAAATATGTATAATTCTAAAACTAGTGCAACAGTGCTACTTGCGACGGAAAAGTTGCAAAATTATTTCCAACTGCATAAAAAACTTTCTGTCATAGGAGCAAAATTAGCTTAGATTAGTTGCTTCCAAAGACAAACAAATTATAAAGAACCATGAAAAGAGATAGTCATGAGATATAAAACAGTACAAAGTAGACATTACTTTATGAAAACTTTTAAATTTGCAATCCCGAATCATTACCCCGGCATATATATATATATATATATATTCCCTTTTTGTTTGCACAACTTAATTATCTACTGCTATTACATTACAGGAGGCAAATTTAATATGAAAACCAACCGATATACCAAAAAGGGGACCAAAAAGATTTCGAAGATTTTGCAGTAGAATCCTGACCCTACCAACAAAATTTCTTTCCCAACTCTACCCGTTAGTCTATAGGCATAATCCTCCGAATCTTAGGAGACATAGGAAGGAGGTACCTCGAAACCCTAAGCATCGAAGTGTAAACCGAGGCGTGCTGTAGAAAATTACCTCGGCCATGGCGTGGGATGGAGCTGCTAGGTATCCGATCGAGATGCCGATCGAGAATTCCGAAGTTTAAATAGAGGGGTTGGGGAGGAGAGGAGAGTGATGGGTAAATAGAAAGATAAAGAAGAACCCTGGAGAGTGGTTATCGTGCGCAAGATTAGGTGTAGTGCGCTGGATTAGGTCCTGTCTGCTCCTTCTCCTTTTGTCGATGATCATACAACGGCCGCTCGATTCATCCTAGCTTATACGATAAGATTCGTGAGGATGGATGGAAGGATGACCCCCCATCGACTTCCTAACCATACCCCATACCCCGTTGCCCGTTGCCCGTTGCCCATTGCCCATTGCTGTTGGTTTCTCGTACTCAAGTACAAACTTTTAGTACTAGTTCGCCAAATCTCCAATATTTGCTTTTACTTAAACGTAAACAAAAAGAAACGACGAATCGTAGTGATTCACACACTTCACTAGTGCTTGTGTGCGTGGATTTTCGACTTTGTTAGCTTTATTATAGTTGATTGCCGTGATAAAAGTATATAATTTAAAAGGAGAGATCTAATCATCGTCCAATTTGGATGCAACTCTTGGACTATATGTATGCATGACTACGCGAGCGCAGAAGACATCCATCTTCGTCACCAAGCATAATCTCCACTCACTGCTAAGGCCTAAAACCAAAAGTGATCAATCCGATAAGAAAATTCCTCCACTTTCTTGGAGTTTATCTTACATAGTGCTTTTTCATTAGAATGATGTATGGATATATATCCGCATTGGTCTAAACTAAATGAAGCTATATACAAGAAAAGGCTAAGGAGTAAGATGCATGCGTACGTTGCCACGCAGATCAATCTCGTCCTCTAATATTAGTTCAGAACGAGTGCTCTCCTTAATCAATCATATCGGCCCAGCTCAAAAAAGATGTACTACCCAAATATTGGCCCAATAGCCCAATAACTTTTGGATGTAGAACGTGGAGATTGGAGACGAGGTAACATAGAACCTTTTTCCTTGTGCATTAATATAAATTATGAGGCTCCACCTATTAGGAAGATCTCCTGTTACTGAAAATAAACAGTACAAGAGTTTAAACCGATCGAAGCTATTTATTAGAGATGGCAATCTACTTAATTAAGACCATTTATGTAACGCTGAGTGTCACTTTTTAATTAATTAAAATGTCACGCCGACGAGCGAAGACTAACTTTGACGAGAAGATAAATCAGGTAACATGCTAACACTTACACCTGGCTATTAGTCGGCAATAAATAAATAAATAAATAAATAAAGCAACCCAAAGCGGATTCTCGTACCGCGGCTCCACATGGTTTAATTTCCTCGTTTCCTAGCTACTAAGTTTTCCGGATCATCCGTCGCCTCGGCATTGAGTACATGATAAAATAGTATTGTTTTTTTTTTTTAATCTTCAATACTTTGAGTACATTCAATGCATGCATCCTTTGCGAGCACATAGCTAAGGATGCATCATATATATATAATAGACACTTTGGTGCAAAAAACGCCGACAACAAACGTAGAGAAGGGAAAGCCAATCAGATGCACGACATGCACGTAAGTTAGCCTTTCAAGCTAGGTAGGGAATGTACCACTCATACTCATGGCTAGGCAAGCCTTATCATATTTTAGTCGCAAGTATGAGCACCTCTTGGTCAACTCATTGGCATAAGCACTCGCCTATAAATAGAGCAGTACATGCACAAACCACATATCAACGATCCAAAAAGCCCACAGGATAAAAGGACAGTATCCATCGATCCATCCAAATGGCGAGGCTAGCATTGGGATTTATCCTGGTGAGCTCCCTCCTCCTCGTGGCCGTGGCAGTGGCTGCGGCTGCGACCCCGAAGCCGGCGAAGCCCCCGAAGCCACCGATGAAAGTCAAGTGCAAAGAGAACAAGAAGTTGTTCCCCTACTGCTCCGGTAAACAAATGTATTGCCCCACGAGGTGCCCTCGGTCGTGTTATGTCGACTGTGCCTCTTGCAAGCCTATTTGCGGTAATTATTAAGCACATCTCTAAGTAAATTACATGTAAAAATAATATATATGTCATGCCGTCTCAGGTAGTTGCACGCGAACAAAGCACATATATATTGCAACAGGATAGAAATTTTTGCTATATAAGAAATCGGCATTAATCTTTAACTGATAGGAAACATTATGTATTATAGCTTAAATTTATATGATGATCTACGTTCGAGCAGTATGCAATTTGCCGGGAGCCTGTGGTGACCCCCGCTTTATCGGCGGCGACGGCAACGCCTTCTACTTCCACGGCCGCAAGGACAAGGATTTCTGCATCCTCTCCGACTCCAACCTCCACATCAACGCCCACTTCATCGGCAAGCGAAGCCCCACCATGACCCGAGACTTCACCTGGATTCAGGCCGTTGCCATCCTCTTCGGCGAGCACCGCCTTTACGTCGGTGTTGAGAAGACCGCTACATGGGACGATGACGTGGATCGTCTCAAGATCACCTTCGACGGCGAGACCGTCAACCTCCCAGAAGGCGACGATGCCGAATGGAAGTCAACTTCCGTGTCGGCGCTATCGATATCTCGAACGAAGGCGGCGAATGGAGTAATAGTGACGCTGGAGGGAAGATTCAAGGTCATTGCCAACGCAGTTCCGATCACGGAGGAGGAATCTAGGGTTCACAACTATGGAATGACATCAGACGATTGCCTCGCCCACTTGGACTTGGCTTTCAGGTTTAACTCACTCACGAGCGACGTGCATGGCGTCGTTGGGCAGACGTATAGACCCGACTACGTCAACAAGTTTGACGTAACAGCTAAAATGCCCGTTATGGGAGGGGAGACCAACTTCTCATCCTCCGCTCTCTTCGCCACCGACTGTGCCGTTGCGCGATTCGGGCATGAAGCAAGTGGCATCGACTTGGTCACTGAACACGCCGACGTCACGTGCTCCAGTGCCTTGGACGGCCCTGGTGTGGTGTGCAAGAAGTAATTGACTACAAATCATTGTGCTCTGTACTAAATAAATACCACTCTCTCTCTCTCTCACACTCTCACTCCCTCGAATGTCCTTTCCCCAAAGGAAAAATAAGTAACAGTGTCGTTCATTTGCAATGTTAAATTTGTAAAATAATAACTACATCATTTGATGGTAGTCTGATGACAACGAATATAGCACCTCACTTTCTGTGTATTCTTGTTGTTAATTTCGAACGTAACCAGTTGTGGATCTGATTAAGTTCATGGATTTTAAGATATTGTAGAATACTTTTGACGGTTGTTTGAACTTAAGACAGACCTCTCATCCACGTCGGCTGGGTTAGATTCCGGCTAGCTAGAGGTACTACGTTCAGTTCTTGTTTAACTATTATGTATGCCACTAACACTTGTTCTCCTGGAATCCATCGTCAAATATGAATAGGGATCATATTCGTCTGTGGCAATTAATTGACGACGATCTCCGGTTTCACGCTTCCCACTCTCCTCGATCCAAAACAGTATCAGGGACCAGCGAATCCATGGTGTCCATCGGAACGGGCTCTTCCCCCACCCCATAACTCCTGCTGCTGTCCATGGACGAGAAGGCTCAGACCAGACTATTTTACAATAGTCTAAGTGCATACAAATATTAATAAGCAAGAAACATATTAAAAGATTAGAAATGGGACCAGCGAATCCATGGTGTCCAACAAACAAGATCCCGTCAGGCCCAACTTGCCCTTGGTTCCGTTAGACTCGAAGGCACTGCTTATTCGTTTCCACGATATATAAAAGGAAAATTTAATATTTATCCTAACATTAGGTAGGTTTAATATCTTTTCCTCTTAATCAACTATTACTTGTTACCGTTTGGTCGAGGAGGCGCTGTAAGGTGGTACAATCATTACACGAGAGAAACAAAAGGATATTATTGTCGTCCTGATCGAGAATACAAAAGGAAAATAAAATGATAAAGACATTTGTAACATTTATTTGAGCTTAGTCAAACTCTTTTTCATTCATACAGCTACCGTGTTTTAGTCGTTGGGGATCAAAAGGGGTGGGGTGCATTGTGCAAGCATGCATGGCTCCCATTAATCCCGTTAGGGCAGCGACGTCATAAAATTATGTTATTGCCTGTGGATTATTTTTCTTAAGCATTCTTCTTTTCTTTTGTTTATTTCTTATGAGTCCATAAGCTATTCATAGATCCATCACCGTATCTTATTGTAGATCTGAAAGTAATCAACACTAAGGCGTGAACTTGGCACCTCGTTCCACTATGAAGGTCAGGAATCGTAAGCCCCGGGCAAAATCGTCCAATATTATTATATTTGTCAAGCATCGAAGGGCGGTTCCTCTATCATAAGTAAAATGTTTGCATTGGCATCTACTCATGTTACGCCGGCCCAGGCTGCTTTTGACTTCAAGAAATCCAGTAGTATGCTAAATTGCTAACACCTAGCAATAGTCGGCAATAAAGAACCTATTAATACTTCCGTAATAAACAATCTCAAAATATTCTCGTACGAAGTCTCCACATGCATGGTTTTCCTCGTTTTCAACCAGTAGGTAGGTTTTCCGGATCACCCGACTTGTCCATCGCATCGCCATCTTCTTATGTATAATATTAATTAAACATACCCCGTGTCCCATGACAATAATTATTCTATTATCTTCAATACTTTAGGTACCTTTAGGGCATCCTTTATTGAGCTGGATTACAAATTCTATAGCTAAGGTCTAAGGTTGCATTTTTGAGCTATGGATTCTTGGCCCACATTATCGTACAAATTAAATTATATAGGATTGCACCTCTTTCGATCCGGAAGGACGTTGACTCTCAGATCGCCGACAACAAACGTAGAGAAGTGAAAGCTAATCGCATGCAGGACGTGCACGTAAGCTACCCATTCAAGGTAGAGAAGGGATATATCGAGTGTATGCTCAAATTGGCACAAGGACTCGCCTATAAATACGAGATTACATGCACAAACCCATATCATCAATCCAAGAAAGGCCATAGGATCAAACTAGACTAGCCTAGCAAGGTAATATCCATCCATTCAAATGGCGAGGCCAGGATTGATACTTTTCCTACTAAGCGCCCTCATCCTTGTGGCCGTAGCAATGGCAGCAAATGCGAACCCAAAGCCGGAGAAACCCAAGCCTGGAAAGCCACCGAAGACTGTCAAGTGTAAAGAGAGCAAGAAGTTGTACCCCTACTGCTTCAATAAACACATGTACTGCCCCACAAGGTGCCCTTATTCGTGCTATGTCGACTGTGACTCCTGCAAGCCCGTATGCGGTAATTGAGCACGTCTCTACGTTGTTACTACGTACACACAATCTATATTATATTATTATGCATGCCTTTACATGCCCTCTCGTGCGATCTCTATTGACTGAAGTTGCATGCGGAAAATGGACGTGTATATGACAACAGAATAGTATACTTCTGCTCTCGATAATGCCATGCCATGCTGTAACACTTCTTGACGGTGAACGTAGTCACAGATAACATTGGATTTATCTACTTAAGTTTGTTCGCTAACATGATACTTTTATTCGAGCAGTCTGCAGTGTGCCGGGAGCCTGTGGTGACCCCCGCTTCATCGGCGGCGATGGCAACGCCTTCTACTTCCACGGCCACAAGGACAAGGACTTCTGCATCGTCTCCGACTCCAACCTCCACATTAACGCTCACTTCATTGGCAAGCGTAGCCCCACTATGACCCGAGATTTCACCTGGATCCAGGCCGTAGCCATCATCTTCGGCGAGCACCGCCTCTATGTCGGTGCTGAAAAGACCGCCATTTGGGACGATGACGTGGATCGTCTCAAGATCACCTTCGACGGCGAGACTGTTAACCTCGAAGAAGGCAACGACGCCGAATGGACGTCGACTTCAGTGCCGGCGCTATCGATTGCTCGAACGAAGGCTGCAAACGGAGTAATCTTAAAACTGGAAGGAAGATTCAAGATCATAGCCAACGCAGTTCCGATCACGGAGGAGGAGTCTAGGGTTCACAACTACGGGATGACGTCAGACGATTGCCTCGCCCACTTGGACTTGGCTTTCAGGTTTAACTCACTCACGAGCGACGTGCATGGGGTAATTGGCCAGACGTATAGACCCGACTACGTAAACAAATTTGACGTGACGGCCAAGATGCCCGTGATGGGTGGGGAGACCAACTTCTCTTCGTCCGATCTCTTCGCCACCGACTGTGCCGTTGCGCGATTCGGACGCGATGCAACTGGCATTGACTTGGTCACCGAGCACGCCGACGTGACGTGCTCCAGTGGCTTAGATGGCCCTGGGGTGGTGTGCAAGAAGTAATAATACCAGGTGATCGTGCTTTGTAGCAAATAAATAGCACTCACTCTGTGAGAGACGATAATGCAGTAATGTCGTTTACTGGGCAATAAATAAATATATAACGAATAAACATGTCATTCTTGTGTGGGTTTGATGATAACTACCCAGTTGTGAGTTTGATTCAAAGTGTTGGAATAAGTCGTTTACGAATTTAAGCTGTAGAATAACTAGCTTTGTTTGTCGATCGCCTGTGCTAGATCTCCACCCTCATTACTTTATCCGCGCCCCTTCATGTGTTACGACTGGAACTTGATTGGATCTAGTGTTCCATCATGTCGACCTTTACAAGTCGACCGACGGGTCGCGCATGCAATTCGCAAGAACAGGGAAGTCTTGCCTGCTGCTCTCCAATGCTACCTTCCACGTCAAATGCCTATTTCATCGGTCACGGCACCCCTCCTATGGGCCGAGACTTCACTCAGCCTACCTTACGTGGGCCCGGAAAAAGGCCGTGACGTGGGACAAAGATGCCGACCGACTCAGGATATCCTTCGATAGTGGGCAAACCTAAATACCGACTCAGGACAATGCCAGATGGCCATGGGTGCCCACATCTATACGTACCTACGTTGTCGACTACGCGAACGAGGTTAACCAATGGATTAGTGGTGGAGTTGGAAGGGAAGATAGCTCTCCCTCGCTCAATGGGGTCCTCTGCAAGTAGGCCTTACTACCATGTCGGGTGGGAGAGGCCCCTCTGGGTGGGGGCGAGGGTCCCAGAGGGCAAGTGCCAGGACCTGCTCATAGTAATAGTTTATGTTGCTGGAGTTTGAGTTGTTTGGATATAGATGTAGTGCTTTTTGGCGGTCCCTAATTAAAATTTTTGCTTTACTCTACAGATGAATTAGGGTGGGTGCAGTTGGCTTTCTCTCTTTTTTAATTTATGTTATAACTGGGCGATCTTTTATCCACCGACATTTTTAGATTCCCAGGGTTGTGTGTGTCTTGAATGGCTGAACTGAAAAAACCTATTGTTATTAAGTTAAATAATACTTTGTGCTCCTGCAAAATTTCTTGAGCCTATTTTCTATTTTTTTATTGTGTTATGTCATTGGGCTTGATCCTCCGGATTAAATTATAGTATTATCTATTGTAAATCAAGGAAGAAGTTTGTGTCAAGAAGTTAAATGTACAACAATAGCATTTTGCGATTATAAAATGTTAAATTGATTCAGCACCTAAAATGTTTTCAATTACCATCAAAGCTAAGAAAATTGTATTGAGTAGATACTTTTTTCCGCCCAACCGTACAGCAGTGGAGAGGTCACGAGTTTAATAGCTCGGGAGAGCATTTCATTCTTTTTTCACATAAAAAAGTTACATGATCTTCTATATAGCGGTTTATAAATTCGTTTTCAATTAATACGGCCTCTTCTTGACCATCATGCATGGCCATCTACTGTGTGTAAAAGGGTAAGAGACGATGCAAAGCTTGAAATATTCAAGCGGGAAACACAAGAGATTCCTCCCACATGGTCCTCTTCATATTTCCATTATAATATATTTCCTGCGTCACCTTCCAGTGTTATAAGCAATGCAGAGCCGCTGACATTCTAGTGAGAACCCAACTAAGTGATGCATAAAATTTATTACATTCATATATACTTTCCAGTCCACAAATGGCTGGAAATTGATGAGCGAACCAGTTAGGCGGTGCCAAGTGTTAAGGTATCAAATTTATCCCGTCCCGGTTGCACGCAATCCGAGAACTTCGTGCTCCTGCAGGTGGCCGACCCATTAATAGTTGACCCGCAAATATAGCAACTATAAGATCTATAGAAAACTAAAGCACGCGATTGGATCCAGCTGAAACATTTGACTACGAAGTCAGAAGATTGGGTAATCGAAGCTTTATAAGAAGGCCAAGACGCGTATTAGGAGCCACTCAACTATCTCATAGGAAGCTAGCTGACAAGAGGTTTAGGCTTAACTGCGTCACTTTGCTTGCCATGGCTGTCTTAGCTCGGCCATGCACTCTTCTGTTGGTTTGCTCCTTCGTACTCGTGGTGGCCGTGGTTGCCCAACCAGTCCCGCCAAACTTTGTTACCATCCAACCCGGCAAGTTTAGCAAGCGAAACTACGAGATAGTGTGCCAAGACAAGGATAAAAAGAAGCCCGGATGCCAAGTTAGTTGTCCTTCGAAATGCCCCGACGAATGCGTTGTCCACTGCCCATCATGCAAGGCAATGTGCAGTAAGTAACCAATAATATATGCATTTATATTTAAACCTAGTTTAGTATCTTCTTGTTTCTCACTTCGTCTTTTGGGATGTTTTTGATTGCTAAAGAAGTTTCCGTAGAAAAAACAAAAAGGATATTATCATTATGTTCGTTATAAAGACTGTCACACAAGGTTCTATAGTGCTTTGGTAGCCTATCTTTAGTGATTCAAACTTTGATGTAATAACTTTTTTTTTTTTTTGGCATGGCGCAGTGTGCGACTTGCCGGGTCAAGTGTGCGGAGACCCGCGCTTCACCGGCGGCGATGGCAACACCTTCTACTTCCACGGCCGGAAGGACATGGACTTCTGCCTGCTCTCCGACGCCGACCTCCACATCAACGCCCATTTCATCGGCAAGCGCAACTCCGCCATGAACCGAGACTTCACCTGGGTCCAGGCACTCGGCATACTCTTCGCCGATCACCGGCTCTTCATCGGTGCTCAGAAGACGGTGACATGGGACAACGACGTAGACCGCCTCGTGATCACCTTCGACGACCAGCCGGTTTACATACAGACGGAGGAGAAAGCCAGATGGGCGTCTTCCTCCTCGCCAGCATTGTCGATTACAAGGACAAAAATGGCTAACGGAGTCGTCGTCGAGCTTGAGGGGAAATTTATGATCATGGTTAACGCGGTTCCGATCACAGAGGAGGACTCGAGGGTTCATAACTATGGCGTGACACCGGATGATAGCCTGGCTCACTTGGACTTGGCTTTCAAGTTCTACTCCCTTAGCAACGACGTTCACGGTGTGCTTGGCCAAACGTACAGGCCTGACTACGTAAACAAAATGGACGTAAGGGCCAAGATGCCTGTAATGGGTGGAGCCCCCAATTTCTCCTCGTCAAACCTCTTCTCTGTTGACTGCCACGTCACACGTTTCGGTCGTGGAGCAGCCGCAGATGTCGCCGTTGTCTAAGGAGCTATAGAGCAACGTTTGAACGTTGCGTGCATGGAGTCATCGATCTTTGTTAATTAAGGAACAATTAAAATAAATAGCACAATGTTGCTTGGTAGAGTAATAATATATATGTTATCCTCTAGGGCCTAATATTATGTCATGGTAGTTTTAACTTTCCACTGTATCGTTATGGTTGTGTCATGCTATACTATGCATGAGTAATTTGTTAGATAATTCATCTATCGGTATATATGCTGCAAGTGCATGTGTTACGATTTGAGGATATGTCTTGGAATTTGCGATTTAATCTTAAGGAGGTTTAATTAATTTCCACCCTGCGTAATGAGTATGCATATAATTAGATTGATTTGAACATCTATTTAAATTTATTTTGGTCAACTAGTCTCAATTCGTACATAAAAGCTTTTATAGTGATCATTTGTGAAACCTCCAAACAGATAGCATCTTTCCGACTAAAAAGGTCAATCCATTGTTTCAGTCACTTAACCGGGAGTGCTAAGTACGTGCATAACATTTTTGAAGAACAGTTTTATGTGCAATTTTGTTGTTCAGTTGTAATGATTAATTTGAAAAATAAGAATTTATGTTTAGTTACTAAATTATATATATATATATATATATAAAAAGAGTAGAGTCAACGTGACCTCTTTAAAATAATAATAAAAAAGAATATATATCCTCGTAATAAATAATATGAAGTTGAATGAGAGAAGATAAATAACAAAAAAAAAATGTTATTTTAGCTAGTCACTTTTAATAATTCCCAGGTATTTTAGCTATTAGACGATGGTATTTTGGTCATTTACGGCTAAAAAAAAATAATTGAATAGAGTTTCTGCATGAGGAAGATATTAGGTTATCTCATACTAATAGAAATCTTATTAAAATAATATGCATAACTTTATCGCATCTCTCCACGAGATCTTGCGTATCTGATCACATGATTTAACTTATGTAAGATTTGATCAAATATATTTAGAGGAGATGTAATTTATGAATAAATATTCTCAATATATGTCATATTTAAATTATTGGAAGAGGTACAACTGGCCCAATTGCAAAAATAGGCCCAGTCTGCGTCAATTATCAAATTGGGCTACTACGAGGAGTGTAAAGTTGAGCAGAGCTTTAGTTTCCTCAATCATTTAGCCCAAGGATGGGCTACGGCCTAGAAATTGGTCCCTAGTCGCATTAATGTCATGCATGCACTTCATCCTAAATCCTTCCGCGGTTTACATTGATCGAAGAGGGTAGCAACTTTATCTTATTGTTTGCTGCAAGATCTCCCATCGTGGCTCTAAGTCTAACAAGGATAAGAATGCTAGCTTCATTAATTTGCTTAATAAGTTACCCTTGTCCACTTGTCACATGAGTGAAGGAGACTATTCTCGTCCACACGAAAGAGATGAAAACGGCATCCTTAAGGCTGATGCCAACGAAAGGAGGACGACTATATATTCTAATCCTTACTAAAGGAGGTGACAAAGATTTTACTTTAATTTAACTCTGCTTTACTTGGATAAGGAGATGGCAACCGACAAGAGTTGTCAAAAGTCAGCGATCTGATGCATTCCATTGGCATTTCTGGAGTCAGGAGTCATCATCAAAATTGGATAGCGGTTGGTTGGTTCTATCAGTCCAGGCCCAAGGGGATTTCGTTGGACGAGATCAAGGTGAACAACTAAGCTGACAGAGATTTAATTTGTCACGTTGCTGAACGCGGATTGTAACTCGGTCCAGCTACTAAATGGTCCTCAAAGCCAAATTTAATGTGCGTGGATCTTTTCAAGTTGGAAGCTGATCGATCACCATAAGTAAACGAAAGAATCTGGACCTCTTCAAGTTCACATTGAGAATGCATACGTATTCCATATTTATCACACCTTCGCTGTCAATCATGTGGATGGATCCCCGGCCATTCTTTGCAACTTCAACTTCAAACATCATATATACTTTGTTATTAATATATATTATTTCAAATTAAACAAGGAGTTGAAAAAAAAAAAAAAGAGATCGAGATCGAGATCTATAATGCGTTACTTCTCTCGAATCTCTACTTTAATTGTAAGGAATAACCACCCATTTGTGGTTGGTGGGCATGCAGCTGCATTCCACCACCTCGATGCAAATCGATGATAACTTAGTCCTGGCCCTTGAGCTGGCTGTACGGGTACGGGCACAGTCTCCTGCTCCTTACGTGTCGTTTAGATGGATAAACAAATGGGACGGTGTATAATTATTATTGTTTCTGAAGCCCAATCAAAGGAACAACATGCTTGAGAGCAATAAAGAGATCGACAACGTGTGTAAACTGTTACAACACAATGTCGATCGATGTACCTTAATTACTGTACCTACTTTCTGGTACAAGGAAATTATATATGGTATCCACCGTTTGTACCACTCTCGTTCTTGCTCTGCTTACCCACGCCAAACAGCAGGCATCCATCTCATTTATTTATGTGCTCCTAAGTAACTGATCTCACGAAAACTTCTTCTTATCGATTGATTCAGCTTTATTTTTCTTTTTTCTTTTTTAAAATATATTTCTCACTCAAAACTTTTAAAATAATATAGTTTAGTTTTGTCCCTTACATTCTTTAATATAATATATCATAGTCTCAGGAAAACTTCTTATCGATGGATCGACTCTTTCGGTATTTGCCCACGCTTCTCTGGAAAAAGGTATTGGATAGCCTTCTGATTAATATAGTTTAAACTCACAGTTTTTGGGGGTAATTATATTAACAATCCCAATTAATTTCTTTAGCTAATTCGTACCTGATCCATTCGTACATAAAACTTAAAAAGTTACACATGCCGCAGCACTTAACTAAAAAATAAGATTCGCTCCAGTGAGTGGAGAGCTCCAGAAGTAATGAAGGGCTAATTACTAAAATGGCTTTATAAATATATATATATATATATATATATATTATTATTATTATTATTTTCGTTTTCTGTGAGATTTCTCTGTACACATCAGGCGCAAATTAGCCACATCAGATAGTTACACGCTAACATGTACCGAAGACAAGACTATCCACTTCTCCTCCGGCGCTTGACGCTAGCCCAAAGCCCGCCGCTAAGGGAAGCGGTGAGCCCCGGCGCGAACTTGGGTTGACCATCCCGAACGCGAATACGGAAGTCGAACCTTTGAACGACCGATACGATCACAGTCTTCATCTCCAGTATGGCGAACTCCTTCCCAATGCAAACACGTTGCCCGGCTTGGAACACCGGGTACTTGAACAAGCTCTCAGGTGTGAACACACCGTCTCTAAGCCACCTCTCCGGCTTGAACTCCTCGCAGTCGTCTCCCCAAATGCTCTCCATCCTCCCCATGGCGTAGGGGTGGTAGGTCACCCTCCTTCCCTTATTTACGAACGTGCCATCTGGGAGAACGTCGTCGTCGACGCAGAACTTGGAGTCAAACTGGACCGGCGGGTACAGCCGCATGCTCTCGTAAATCGCCGCGTGGAGGTAATGCATCCCCTTTATCTTCTCGTAGCTCGCTGGGGCATCGCCGTGGTCCGATCCCTTTATGACGTCATCTACCTCGGCGCGCACGGCGGCCAGCACGGCCGGGTTCTTGGATAGGAGGAGGAAGAAGGTGGTGAGGACCGATGCGACGGTGTCGCGCCCGGCCAAGAGGAAGCTGACGACGATGTCCCGGAGGTACTTCTCGTCGTCGCCGTTGACCGAAGCCATGAAGCGGGAGAGGAGGTCGTGGTTCGACTCGAACCCGAGTTTTCGACGCTGTCGTATGACAGCGACCGCTAGGTCATTGATCAATCCGATGGCTTTCTTGAGCTCCCTCTCCGACCCCACGTTAAGCCATCTCTTTATCTTCCATACGATTGGAGCCGTGGCGGCGCCGCGCCACGCCGATAGCCTGGAAGCGGTGTCGAACGCCATCGCGAACTCCGACATCGGCAGCGAGATCTCGAGACAGGCCGGATCGAGCCCGAAGGAGATCTTGCTGATGGTATCGAAGGTGAATCGACGAAACACGTCTTGGAGGTCAACGGTCTTCTCATGGCTATCGGCTACGGAAGATAAGAGAGGGAGGAGCCGGCTGTTGACTTCGGCGGATACGATGTCGAACGCGTAGGATCGGACGGAGACGCTGCCGAGCTCGAGGCTGGCCATCTTGCGCTGGAAGAGCCACTTGTCGCCGTCGACATTGAAGATGCCGTTGCCGAGGAGATCCTGGAGGATCGAGGAGAAGGGCTTGCCCTTGGGGAAGTTTTCGAAGTTGGTCTTGAGCATGTACTCCACGTTGACCGGGTTGGCCGTGATGGTGCTCCCGAGCACGTGCACGTGGATAGTCCCCGTGGGTGACTCGCGGAGTAGGTGGGTGTACCAGTCGGAGAGATTGGTGAACTCGGCCGTCCACGACGAGCTCAGGTACCCCTTACACACGTGGCAGTTGCACCATGGGCGCAGCCTCAGCAACAAAAGGATCAAGCTAAAGCCAACGAACACGGCGGTGAAGGAGAAGAAGGTGAAGGAGAGGCAGCTCTGCACTGCTTCTTGCGTTGGCGTCTCCATAGTCATCGTCATCGTCGTCTTCTTCTTCCTCGGTTTTAAGAAATGAATTGGAGTTTATGTTATTGCAAGCAGCTAGCTAAGGATGGTCCTTAGTTTTATATACGGCAAAAAGAATTATTATTATTATTATTATTTGGTTTTCTTATTAATCAAAACGAAAATAAATTAATTGTGGTGGGTTTAGTGAACTAAATTGGTTGCCCTCTTTTTGGGGCAATAGTGGTGATGGTTTCTTGCAAACCAATGGGTGAGAGACACAGAGAAAGGAGGACAGCGGGTGGGAGCCACACACACATACATACATTCATAATACACATAGAGGTATAATAAGAGCACGAGCACCTCGTGCGCTAAATGAAATAAAAATATTTCTAGCTTTCACTCGGTCTTCCGTGGCAACGTCACGACCTTTCGAGCTACCTTTTTATTATTTCTTCTTCTTTCTTACCTCACCTTTTACTCACGTGTTCTATTACTTTGTCGACCAAGCTAAAAATATATATATATATATATATATTAAATTTTTTTTCTTTGAATTTTGATGTTTTTCTGTAGCACTGGCCTCCCTTTTTTTTCATATGACAAAAGAAAAGAAATCCAATATGATATGAAGTATAAGATTGAATCAAATTAAAATGGGTTAATTAATACGTAAAGATAGATGATTAAAGTTAACTATATCTCAAGTTGTGACTTTATAATGACGGGCGGACTTCATCTAGATTAATGTCATCCAGTTGCCAAGTTTATACGAATTTTTTATTGCTTAATCTAGAAGATAAATATTTACAATTAGATTTTCATCCTAAGTCCCCCCACCCCCCCCCCCCCCCCAAGACTTAAATCACTTCTCCGCAATAGCTTTAAAATATATATACATTATGTCATTTGATTGAGTACTAAGGACTAATAAAAATGGCAGTGACAATCCAAGAAATTAGGTTCTCATCCGCTAGCATAATACTGAACCAAATCGAGTTACAACTGAATTATTATCTTAATCATAGAAAGAGTTGGGTGGTTGACTCCCAGATTGGGCATCATAAATGGATTGTTATCTTAATCATAGGATAATTTAGGAGACAATCAAGAGAGGGTGCAGTTGGGGAAGCGATTCCGTTTGTATATTGAATTTTAAGTCCGCTTTTAGAGAACGGCGTTAATTTTCACATGGCAGCATCGTAAAAGGCGAACCCTGTGCACATCTCAAGGAAGTGCAACCCAAGTCGTACGAATTTTATTCGAATTCACATATCGGTACAAATTTGAATACAACCAATCGATCTACGAAACGTATTGGGCGAAGAAGTCCCTGTAACGGGACCATAGACGATCCCCAAAACAAAAACAAAAAAAAAAGATGATCAAGTGGACGGACACGAATGGATTCCAAATGAACCAACAACTCACATCATTCTCGTTTCCCCATTAACATATTCATTGAATTAGATTATGTCGATCATCCTTTGACCGATGCTAATTTTTTGTAGTTTATTGCTGTCATAACCCCCGAGGTGCTTAGAAACTTGTGGCATTTTAATCGTAGTGCCCACCAACTGAGGTTGACAACACGTTTGATTCGATTTCCCTTCCATTAAAGCGATTCAGGATACATCCTCCTCAACTATCTAATCTATCTATCTATCTATCTATCTTTTTTTTTTATATAAATTAATCATGTAAAAGTATATATATATATATATATATATATATATATATATATGACACAGTCCGATGTTCAATTCTCTCATCAATATCAATGTTTGTCGGAGAACTTATGTTTGATTCAATTCTCAGTGATCATCTACCTCTATTTTTTGAGATAAGTTGAGGGTAAAATACTAGTGTAATTTTTAATTTTTTTTAATGTCAACATTGCATTGTTATAGAGAAAGAGAAAATGATAAGAATAACTATCCTTTTAAAAAAATGACTATTCAACGTATGTATGTGTATGTATAAAAGTGATTGATTTACAACTCTTTGTCCACTTGCATATACCCCCCCCCCCCCTACATCTACTATTTATTTTTCTTTGGGGGGGGTGGGGGGATTTACATACTTATCCCCGGAAAGAAACATATAAAGATATACATACAAAGAGGAAGTGGAAGAAGGGGGGGGGGGGGTGGGGGGATTCACATACTTATCCCCGGAAAGAAACATATAAAGATATACATACAAAGAGGAAGTGGAAGAGGAAAAACAGAAAAGGATATGACTTAAAAAGACATGACATTCATGGGTCCGATAGGAACAGGCGTGAGATTGTCGTGTACTTACTTAGGTAAGCACTTTTCTTTTTTTAAATAAAAAATAAAAATAAAAAAATAGTTAAGATGAGGTGATCACAGCTCCGGAGCAGGCTCTCTCTCACATCCAATCCAGATCAACTAAAAGAAAATGAAAGATGTCCATGTGCGAAGCATGCTGAGTTTGAGATCAAATAAATTAACATCCGTTGCATGCGAGACACGTATGAAAGATCCAACCGATATAAATCCGACGGCTGTCGGAAGTCAGTGGGCCTCAGCACGAGTGACGGCTGTCAGTGTCTTGTTCCTCTTCGTGTTCCAGAGACGCAAGTGGTCCATAACAACGTCGGCACATGTGGCATCACACATGACGTAGCCCTTACTATTTTCTGAGACATATTCATTAAATTAAATTCAAATATATGAAATATTAACTTTAATCACACAATTTTATTAGCAAGACTAATTTTGAGAGAGAAAAGGAAGAACGTTCAAATTTATTCTTATAAAAAGAAATATGATTGCAAAAGGATCCATGACTGACTATATCATCAAATTCCTACATAGCTATTAAATATTTTTAAGGTATCTCTCGTTGATCTATCAATAAAACATGTTGTTTATAATACAATTACCCCTCAACCATTTTGTTTTTATTATTATTATAATTAATGATGTTCCATCGTAAGACTATTCATCATTTGAAAATATTTTAATTTTATTTTACCTACTGTTAACACGTGAGTGAGTGAATTAATTTATATAACTATACATATTTTAATAACCATAACACCCTCAAAGCTGCTCAAGGTCAAGACGACGACGTATAAGATAATAAAGGTACAGTCGCAAAGTCAAAAAATGTTGGTCAATATATATATATTTTAGAAGTGATAATGAAAGAGTTAAAAGGATAAGCTTGTAAATTATAAATAGAGTTTAAAATAAAAACACAGCCGCACAAACCTCTCCACCACCGCCGAATTGTTGCTTGCTGTTCACGGCACCATAAAAGTAAATGCCAACGTGTTGAATTAGTTTCATATATATATATATATAGATTTGTTGACTATTAGGGTAAATGATTTGATGAACAATCAATCTTAGTTAGACTATTTAGTGTGTGGTACATTGGATCGAACATAGGAGGAGACAGCAAATTAAGGGTACATATACCAGCATCATTGAATGGTACATGTACCCCCTCCAATGATGTATTCACTTTCAAACGTCTTTATTTAGTATTTTATGTCGGCATGAAGCTGGGCCAATCCGAAAATTAATTACTCTTTACACTCTAACAAAAGAGATTAAAACCGGACAACATGCTTCCACTAACACTGGGGCTTGTGGCTTGGGGCTTGGGTCTTGTGGCTTGGGGCTTGGGTCTTGTGGCTTGTGGCTTGTGGCCCTCCCAAAAGTAAACCAAGAGAACTTCACCAAAGCTCAAGTTGCCTCCAAAAGAGAAAAGGTAAACTGCAACATGTCGACCAACTTTGTTTTTCTGACAAAAAAATTTGATTACAATAATTAAAGGAAAGAGGGAGAGAGGGAGAGAGGGAGAGAGATACATGCATCTTATCACGAATAATAAGGGAAAGGATAAGAATATAGGTAGCCAAATTGGAAAGTAAGAAAAACCTCGATATCCGTACTTATTCCGGGAGCAAGTTGGTTTGCTAGTTACAATGTCACGGTCCCCCCACCTCCCTCTCCCTCTCACCCTCCTAGCCTGCAGGCCAGGGTTACGAATAGGAATAGGAATAAGAATAGGAATAGGAATAGCAACGACACTCTTATCGAAAGGATATAAGGATACTACTGTTGTATTAATTGGCTTCACAAGTGGATAAAAGCTCATATTGACCTCATTCACGACATGCGTTGCTAGTACAGAGACTCTCCTATTATTTAATAGCAACTACACTGTTGAATATATATATATATATATATATATATATATATATATAAAAATACGGCAGCATCGTTCAGATTAGTGGTTATTCTATATAGTATACACTACATGTTTGGTAAACAATAGATTAACTACTAGAAATTTTTTTCTTATTACTATCTCAAACACGCAACCTGATATTTCAATTCCAGTATCTCGTGCAGATTCTGGCAAACAAAACAATTATCAACAAAGACAAAACCCATTCATTGATGAATTAAATTATTGAGAAAATTGAATACTGTAGCTGCTGAGTTCTGCATCTATTGTTCAGAGATGAATCAGCATCCTTGAAAGATCATAAAAGACGGACCAAAAAAAAAACATTACCATCTCAAAAAGAAGAAAGAACGATGGCAATATTAATTCATAAACCTAAAATTCATTTAAGATATGTGGAACAATACAAGGTTCAACCTACAGTGGCATGTGGCATGTCTGATAGAAACATGCCTACTTCTAGTTTGTGTTACACTGCATATGGACTGCTTGCAGAATGGACCAGATCTGGTTCTGCTTGCCAAATTTGGACAGCAACATGCCACTGAAGAGGCCAAAACGAAAGAAAATGTTAACTGATTTGAGGATAGGATACAATAACAATTGCAATGTAGTTGATATATATATAAATCAATTAGTAGTAATCCGCTCTTCATAATAGTTACTTAATTCCAAAAAAAAATGCGAGTCTTCCACATTTTCGTACTGAGCATTTTGGAGGAATCGTTTCAGACAAATTATAGATTAAGAGTGTCTAGCGTAGAGCTAAAATATTTGTTTTAGACTGAAGAAATTTCTTCCGACTAAGAAACCAGAATGATACGCTATAGATCTGACCAATAATAGCAATAGAACCAAAAAAAATCTCCCCATTAAAGAGCAATGCCACTCTTTCATTTGTTTGCGTGCTAGTTACAATGTCACGGTCTTTCATCCCCACCCTAACAGTGTATAGGGTTTAGCCAACTAGGAATATCATTATATCAATGCTCCTCTTCTCAAAAGGATACATAGAGACTGTTGCATTGATTGGCTTCCAGTGAAAAAGGCAACCAATTCCTGGGCTTATCGGTATGTGCACAAGCAGCATACATAGGAATTCTTTTTCTTTTACTAAAGGAATTTTTCATATATAAAAAGATGCACAATATTTAAGTTGATCACTTCAGTAAGCAGCTTCATGCCTGAAGTCGAATAATAACAAGTCAATCTTAGCTTCGAGCCCGATTGGGCTAGGTTGGGAGTGGTCTCTTGTCTAGAAACTAGACATGAGCACAGGAGAGTGTGAGAAGAAGAAGAGTCTGGGCGATAAGTCGTTGTTTGTTAGACTTAAAACACTTTGACTTCAGCGGTAGCTTATTGTGTCTATTTTGCTGATGCTATCAATCATGAATGTCGTGATGATATTTTAGAAGAGGACGTGATATAGAGTATATAGTTTGGCAAACAATAGTGTCCAAAAACATTAGGCTGGACTGGAGTACCACAATTGTCATATTCTACGCCTATGTCGGTATCACCCTTTCTCTTGTGATCACAAGTGAAGAAGGCCAACTTGGTTGTTAGCTTTTAGTAGTGATATGATGGTTTTGGTTGTGTATCGTATAGAGCATTCTAATTATTATTATTTTCTTTTCTTTTCTCAGTTAATTTTGTTTCAGCTAGCTTGTCCTTAGATAACCTACCTCTCTTATACTGTTATTCTGTCATTAATGTTTTTTGTCTACTGAATCAAATCTATAATTCAAATTTGACGGAAGTTTAATTCAAATTAAACATGAATACACACATTTATATTTCTATAAATCTCTCTTCATCTTTCTAGTCCTCTTCTCTTTCTATCACAGAGCCGGAACCTTCTGGAAGCGTCTCGATCCCGTCGACGGCCTATGGGGTTCCTTCCAGGTGCCGGTGCGGGCCAGTGTCAAGGCCGAGAGGAGATATAAGATATAAAAGAGATTTAGTTTTCCTCGTTGTGTTGCCATCTTCTTTTCTCTCTTCTTATTTCCAATTAAAAGAAATGTTTTCAATTCATATGTCTAAAGATGCAATAAATCAAACTATTTAGTCTCCAAAACGACTTCTTTGATAAGTGTAAAGCCTAAGCAAACGGATACCATGTACACGCATAGATGTGGGAGGAATTATAGAAAAAACATGGAAAGAGAAATTCAGTTCCCTAGACTAGTATGCTGAGAAAGGGGTGCCCAATGGAACAACTTTGCAAGCCCAAAAAGAATAAGAACATGGCCCTCCGAGCTGCTGCTCTGATTAAAAATTACACCTCCATATGGACATGTGCGCAATATCTCACCTTTAAATTAGCAACTAAAGATTGGTTGCACAACAAGCATTATATGCTGCTGTCACTTCTGTAGCAAGAGAGGTGCTTCAAGCGACTCATCTCGATGCTCTGGAGTCTCAGAGACTGGCAATTTATGCGGAGATTCAGGATTTAGAGTCCAAGCAAAGCCCAAGGAGATTACCTACATGATAGTACGAACTAAGTTACACTGCACATAATCAACTTCATATATTTATGGACATTTGCGAGCGAGAGGCGAGACCATGAAGATTGAAGCGATAATAAAGCTGAACCCTTTGCAGTCGAAAGGGGCCTTGCTTGAAATGAATAGGGCTGAAACAGTTAACAAAGGGAGATCAGGATGCTAAAACAATCCAAAATATCTCTCAAGAAGAATGATAAAGTGATTGCCATTATCAAATTACTCGAATGGATTCATTCAAGCTAACATGTTACACTTACAGGTTAATGGACTCATTATAAGTGGTGATAACAAGCTGGCCATTGATTGCACAGCTGCAATAAATCCTTGTGCCTTTCCCTGCGGAAATCACATCCTTCTTAGATGCAACAAAAGTATGACAATTAGACAAATAAACCTGCAAAATGTGAGATTGGTGTGACCCGATTCTGTGCTTTAAATTTCATTGAATTCTAGGTAATTTGATAAGTTCTACATTTCCACGAGTGATCCGAGTTCACTATATAACGTCACCTAGTAATTTTAGTCATTGGTCATAAGTTTGACTATAAAAGTCAGCAAGAGAAATTTGCTACACTATCCTTGAAAATTTCTATTCCAAGTCATGGATAGAGATCTCAGAAATTTGCTGCATGCTTGTCAGGATTGTGAATCAATTGAAACAAAACGACCAAAGATCCAAAACGTAAGGAACAAATTGACAGTGGAACTGTAAAGCACCAAGTTTCATCATACAGGATTCAGGTCAAATATATGAATAATGTGAACAGACAAAATAGCAGATTGGTGATATCTTTTAGGTTCTGAACTGAAGTAACCTTTCTCAGGTTTTCGGGTAAGATTTGAGCCTGTATCAGGTCCTTTCCCCAAAGGAAGAAGATCATAAATCCCATAGGCTTAGTTGTTGTAATTGAACCTAAGCAATTGGATTCATTTTGGCAGCTATCAGGCTGTCATATTGAACTAGAGATATAGAAGTCATGAAACTGAAACATACCTGGTTGGTTGAGATGACCGACTTTGAAATGATAGCATAAGTCTGCAAGGTGTAGAAAAATCTGATTAGAATCACTTTTGAATTATGGTAAAGCTGAAATGAAATGCTGATTACCACTATTGGCTGCAGTTTTCACAAGGGAACCTAAATTGATACAATAATAGTATGCTACTTGAATGGCTAAAATAGAATCATGCATCTCCCGTCATAGTTTCTTTTGCTGGTTGTAGGTCTCCGATTACTTACAGATGGTTTCACAAGAACATAGATGACACCAAATGAAGCGCTGAGGTAGGGAACCTGCAGAATAACGCCATTGGTTCATATGTCAACAGTGCCATTAGCTAGTAATTGTTATAGGGTTGTAACGTTTTGTCAGGAAAGCAAGAATATGTTAGTAATCGGAGCATGAATACGTACCCAACGAGCCCATGCCAGACCATAAAGCAGAGCCTGTGAAAAAGAATATCATAATGTTCACTTTTGGATTAAATGTAGGAAAACAACAAAGAAGGTCCTGGCAAACTGACAAGTCCTCGTAGAAAACCTACATAAGCAATTGCTGCAATTACTGCAATGCATAATACACCCTTTTCTCCAGTAAATGGATTAATAAGAGGAAGCACCAAAATCTGCAATTGAAAAAAATATCAATCACTTGATATTATACCGGCTGAACTGAATTCAGTTTTAGCCAACTAAACTCAGCTATTATGCATCTTTCAGTAAGAACTTCACTGTGCCAATTAATAGAACTTAGGGAATTAGTAGGTCTTATAACCTGAGAAAAGATAGAGCCAACGCCAACCACCATTAGAATCTCAGAGAACTGATTTTTGTTGAAACCAAATACTGACTTCAGATAGTACTGCAGAGAAAGTTGTATGCCAATTCTATGTTATAAAAGATCATGTGAATCACAAAAACTAAATATAATATTTGCAAAACTTTAGATGAGCCAATGACAATACATATCAGAAGGCAACAAATGAAATGGATTTAAAAAAAAAAAAATCTAGAAAAAAAGAGATGAAAAAAATTACCAGCAAAACACCGCTGATGCCAGACATTCCCAATTCATAAAAGAAGGAAACAAGTGAAATGCCTTTAAGAGTTTCACTGAAAATTAGAGAAAGGTTAGGAAGTAAGATAATACAATTTCAATGTGATACATGTCCACACACATGCTCTGAAAGTGCAAACCTATATATATGGACCCCTTAAAGTATCTAGGCATTGTTAAGAAATTTTGTTTCTGTACTACACATACAGAAATGTGTGGAATGCTCATGCAAATTCATGTTCATACAACTATTTCCTTGATACAAAGCAAGAATACTTGATTACATACTTTTTGAAGATGTTGTGCGCATGCATAAAAATGGCTTAGCTACAAGTACACTTTATCCATATATTACACGACAAAAGGTACCTATTAGTGACAACATGTATATTATCCTTCATGGAGTTCCAACGTTCCTGTAAGGCTCTTCGAACAAAGGATGAATATGATACATAGGGATGTGGCGAGGGAGCTTCACTAACTGTCTCAACCAGAAATATTTTCAAGTAGAGAACAGAACAGACCAGTAGAGTTATTGACACCTGAGTATACAGCACAAACTATTAGAGTAACATAAAATAGCAGGCGACTGGGTCATTAATAAGGAAACTCAAATAGGAACTTGACATAACATGCCTCAAAAATCCACCCTTCAGGAAGAAAACGAGCCAAGACATTTCCCAGAACATGAGAGGCAGAAAAAAGTCCAGTTATAAATCCAAATGCAACAGCTCTCTTGTGGGGTTCCACTACATCTGCCTAATTAAGAAAGAAAGATCTGAAGTTTTGAACGAGCACAAGATATCATTAGAAAGTCAGATCTAAATGAAGCACTTTGTTTACCAGTTAGTTATACAGCGACCAAGTAAAGACAAACCAGTTTGAATACCAGAGCTGATCTAAATGCTATATTTATCTATTTATTTTTAACTTTTCACAATAGTTAGACTCATAAGAAAAGAATGATACCCTAGCATAACAGGAAAGGAGCTGATTTAAGTTAGTTCAAGAAAAATAAACAGGAATAAAAAACAGTACTGCACAACGTCCGTGCAGCCTCAAGTTTAGTAGAAAATAAATATAAGGATATTACTCACTGCAGTTCATTTCAGAATACATCAAATCATCATGTTAATAAGGCTCCAGAAGAGTTTACAGCATATTAGAACTGGTTATCTACCCTATAGACATTGGTGATGAATATCGAGCCAATGCAAATCACTTGTAACTTTCCACTAGTGCAACCTATGCTGAGACAATAATAAATGGATACATGTCGGCAGTAAGCAACTAATTAACTAAATATCAAAGTTACAAAATCTATTGCCTTTGCAGTGCACTTATTTCATGGAACCTAAGATGTAGGTTATCTAAACAATATGTTTGACAAAGCAGAATTGTAACAATTATTATGAATTAAGAACTAGAATGTAGTAAACAAAAAGTAGCAGATTGAATTTTAATGAATCTTTTACCGCATAAGCAACCGATATGCAAAATATGCTTCCTTGACTTAGGATATACGAAATTGTGCGAAGGATAAGGTATATGTATACAGCAGTCCTCGACTCATTCCAAGCAAGCACAACTAAAGACACATCATCAAAGAGAAACATCAGAACAAGCAGAAACATATAAAATCCGAAATAATAATCAAAAGATCTCACTTGATACAAAAATTTGAGAACCATACAAAATGGAACTATAGACGTTGATAGAGTGAGGAGAAGCAAAGGTTTCCGCCCGCACTCATCTGCAAGCTGCCCCAATATGGGAAGCACCAACATCTTAAATATTCCGACCACCTACGATGATATCAACACAATTAATTCCCAAAACAACAAATACTACGAGGAAATAAAAGTACAGGTCGATTGAAAATTCTAGAGATTATCTCATCAAAGGAGGATTTCTAACACCTGGCCAACAGAGCTCAAATCACACATCAAATTTTGCAACTTCGAATCAGACTATAATATCGAATCTAGTAAAAAAAAATGCATCTAAGGATTCTAGAGAGAGAGAGAGAGATGAGACCGTTTGTTGAAGACCGGTGAGGTAGATGGCTTCGGGGCAGGACTTCTCGCCGGGGCAGAGAGCTCTGGTGGTGACGTCCACCAACACCGACACTGTCATCTCCTCCGCGATCCAGTGGATGCATAGAGAGACCAATAGATGCACCATCGGCCTCAAAACCCTAATCTCTCCGATCTCCATTGCTGAGAGAGAAGGAGATAAGCGAAATGGAGAAAATATAAGCAACGGTTCTCTGTCTCTCTAATCTCCTTTGTTCGTTTCCTAGGTAGGTTGTTGAGAGCTGGGAGAGATAATTTGTGGGCCCCTGTACCCCCTCCACCTTTATATGATAAAGAAGTGGGCCCCTGTACCCCCGCCTCCTTTATATGATAAAGAAAAGGAAAAGGAGAAAATTGTCAACTTAAACCCTATATTATCTTCTTATTCGTGATTAAAACCCTGCAATGTTCACATCTTCCAAGAATTAAACTAAATAGTATAAGAATTTATTTAAAAATTTCCTTGAAGACAGGCTGGGAGAGATGACCAGTAAGGGGCGCCCGTGCTGGGCCTTCGCCGGCACGTGGCGGAACCTGGTTGAGCGCGTGGCTGTCGCGTTCTTCGCGTGCTTGGAGATCAACTCAACCAACGGCTCCGATTACGCCAGTGCCACTTAGCGAACAGCTTACGTATACGACCGTCCGTATTATATTTGATCTATGCAATACGTGAGCACGATGGGTCCCACTGAGCCATTTTAACCAATTAACCGTCCAGTGGCTACTAGTGGATCAGCTGTGTCAGCTGGAACAGCAAAGTTCGAATGGTATAAGATAGTCATATATGATAGGAATTAGGATGGATGCATCATAACGTTATGTTATGCTCAACTGTTATTATATATTTACAGTATTTACTGGGTCAATGTTAAGTTGACCTCACATGGCATGAAACATTGTCCGACAAAATTAATATCGCGGCATCTTTCTGACAGTGAAGTTTACGTATTAATTAATAATTTTCCTAGTGGGATAAGATTAAGTTGTTGGGTTCTTATTAATTTTTTATCGATGGATCCATTATCATTTTATCCGCATTACCATCCCAATAACCCATTTATCAGAAAAATTAACTTTGATATGCTAACCCTGTTTGGAAAATTGCAAGTTATAATTTCCTCAGCTTAGGCCACGTAAATCGATCCTATGCGCAGTGGATATTATATATCCTTCGGCCCATATCCAATTCTCTCTTTGGACTTTCAGATCCTATCAGACAGATTATTCTGGGCCGCAGTTGCTGGGCAAATTAAAAAAGAATTTGGAAAGCTGCCCCCTCCGACCACTCTAATTATCTTCTTTCTCTCTCCTTTTTTTTTTTTTTTTTTCTAACCTTATCCTAAATGTGTAATGGCTTATTTAACTTAATTATTTTTTTTTAACCTTAAATTTTTAAGAATTAATTTAGTTAGATTAAAATATATATATTTTATTATCGAATTAGGTTAGGGATCCTTGAATGAGTACTGGGATCCTCTTTGAACTCAAACCAAACGGGCTTAATTTTTTTTTTTTCCTCCATTCTTCTTTCTCTTTCCCATCTCCTCTCTCATATTCCTTATTATTGCCATTTCGGCCCCCTCTCCTCCTCTCCCCTTCTCCTCCGTATTCATCTCTCTCTTTCTCGACTGTTATTCTTTCCATCATCTTTGTTGTATTACTTAATGTTGTAATCATATAGAGAGCTTGTGTTAAAAGAGTTCACTCTATTTCTACTTTTTATTTATATGAAATCAATTGATATGAATAAATGATATTTTATGTCTATGCACTTTCCCTTAATATATATATATATATAATTTAAACTTTTGTGGTTCTATTTCGATCAAATTTTATTTTTTCTAAAATTCTTATGCTTTATTAAATAGTTGCAGGTTTTATAGGCGTGACCTTATTCACAGAATCATAGTAGTTACTAGTCGAGGCTTCATAAACTATTCTCTACTAATGATAAGTTATTTCGATGGATGGTAGAGTGGTTGAGGTATCTTGTCCAAATACTTGATGAATTCAGTAGAAAAGTAGAGAGGCTACAACAATTGACAGCGACAGTGATAGCTAACACAAGCTCGAACATTAAAAACACGAGAGGTACTCCCAAGCCCTAAATTCTTCGAGATTTATGACACAGATAATTTAATCTTGGCCATATCTACATGAACAACTCTCAGAAGTCAGCAGTCACCTATCAGGCATCAATTTTAATCCATTAATACTAGATGGATACTTGACTATTACTTATACAAACAATATTAAATAGATACCCTGACGATAGCCACAATTTCTACGAGTCAGCTTCAAGTTGGCATCTTTTCGGAGTTTATTCGAAGATTCCGTTAATTTTTATTTATTTATTTTTACAAATTCTTGTTCTGCCGCCGACTTCTTCTTCTGTGGCAAAGGAAAAATATACCGGCTTCGCTTTAGGAAGCCACCGATGGAGCTACAATCGCCGAGACCTTCGTCCGTGGAATACGGTCGCGACACACCCGATATCGCCGTATCTAGAAAGGGACGTGATATTTCCTGCCGACTTCAGTGTTGCGTGCGGAATCAAATGGGCCGGGCCCATTAAGCAAGCAAAAGGCTTGGATTTGCTGTCTAGAAGCTGACCGCCGAGTCCAGTAGATATCACTTCATTTTTTCTTCGTAAATCTTGTAGCACAGTAAGTAATCACATTCTAATATGGTCTCTTTCATTATACATTTGCTACGTATTGGTTTCACTTGGGCTTGTGGTTTCAATAGACATTCTTTTGTTTCCAGAGAGATCCCATGTGTGTAGTAGTATTACTAGTGTCTTTCCATGAGACAAGTGCACAATGGAAGGGATCATACTGGTCCAGACTCAAACCACCATTGAGAATTAACCAGACTGGTCTGCAATGCCAAAATTAATCAAAAGCAACCATAGTTGGTATGGCAAAGCATGCATGATGAGGAGGGGTGGGCATGTCACATGTGAAGGAAGAAGGCATTTAGTGATGTGCAAGAACTCAATGGCACCTGCAACAACTCTGAGCAAATGCAATCCTACCCCTGTGAGCAAAGATTACATTCCCCATTCCAAAGTCTTCTCCTGCAATGAGTTCCCTTACCCAAAACTAAATAATATATCACATGCTGACCTCTAGCTAACTTACATATGCAAATCTTAGGTAGGAGTCAGCATGCAGCAGTATGGGCTTTCCTGATCTACAGAGGGCTCTGCTTCCTTCGTCCCCTCCGGCCATCCCCAAGATCATACTTAGATAGAATGAGCCATTCCATCCTTATTGATGTAGTGCCATACCCATGCCCAAATTGGAAGGCCATCATGATGATGAAAAATACCAAGATGCCCTTCTAAGAAGCTGCCATAATTGAGGTGGAAGGAGGAACACAAAAAGAATTTGACTAGTTATGGAGTGGGGGCAGGGCACTTGAATGCTTACTCATTCTTTTGTTCTTGGAGCCATGCAAGCAAAGATCCAGAGGAGATCTAGAGACATCAAGAATGATGAATACCTGCACAATCCTATCTTCAGGTCATAAACATAACCAGACTTGCATGTGAAAGTCTTGCCTCTGCCGGGGAAAGCAAGACTAAGATGAATTGAGGTTTTATATCTTATCCGGCATCGAATTCGAACGACCTCTGCATCATGATAATTTACTAGCTACTCTAAAAATTTTAAACGGTTCAAAAATATATTCTAACACTCTAGAGAATTCTAAGTAAAAATTTGTTTTCTTCACTGTTGTCAGTAATTGTTTCATTTTTCTTCAGGAAATTCTAATAAAATATTGCAAGAAGAGTGCCGAAGTTGCAATGGGTTGTACCTAAAGGGTGAATCTTTTAGACCTGCGGTCGAAAAGATTATTATTTTCCATGAGAATACTACGTACCTATTTGGCTCGGATAAAAAATTTATCCTAAATGTGTTTCTTATTATTATTTTTGTGTGTGTTCTTCGTTGAGCAGTGAAAAAGGAGTCATCTATATTTTGTGAGTTCACCTTGAGCAATGATCGTCGTATCCGTTGACATCTTCCATTCTTTGATCTCAAGGACGTCGTGATGGGGATGTGGCGAGAGCAACTCGTGAACGAGATAGATATTCGTGATATAAATATAGATGGCAAATTCGATTATTGCAATAATAATACACTGTATATATAGATGGGTGGAGAGTAAGAGAGGGCTCAACATGCTGACCTCTTTAACATTTATTTACGCAAATCTTAAGAACCAGCGTAATCTTCCATGCATCCTAGAATGAGCCATTCCATCCTTAAATCTAGTGCCAAATCTAAGCCCACATATAAAACATTGGAAGCATAGGAGCAGAAGGGAAGGTAAAAGTCTATCGTGATGATGAAAAATACCAAGACGCCCTTCAAAGAAGCTGCCATAATGATAATGAGGTGGAAGCAGGAACACCAAAAGGATGACTAGTTATCAATTGGGGCACTTGAATGCCCGCTCATTCTTTTGTTCTTGGAGCCATGCAAACAAAGATCCAGAGGAGAGAGAGAGAGAGATAGAATGATGGATACCTTCACAATCTTTTTTCTTCAGGTCATGAAGACAACCAGAGTTGCATGTGGCCAGGGCGTAAATCCTGGACTTCAATACTCTCTCTCTCTCTCTCTCTCTCTCTCTCTCTCTCTCTCTCTCTCTATATATATATATATATATATATATAAATTTTGTATGTGAAACTCTCATGTTATTATGAATTTCTTCGATTGCCCAAGTGTAGCACTTAGGGGTACTGGTCTCAAATGGAGGAAGAACAAAGAAAATAATTAATGGCTGGCATCATCATTGAGACTCTATCCCCAAGTAGAATGCAGAGGATCGATCTATTGCGCATAATCCCCGAGCCTTAGAACTTTATTATAGTTGCCACTTCTTTAAACTAATTTATCTTGCAGTAGATCAGATGCAGCTCCCGAGCTTGTGATTCTAAAGCTACATATATTTTTCCACTTTTTACTAACAACTTCAACATGAGTGCTAATTTTAGCATGCGTAGCAACAAAAAGATGTCACCAAAAAAAAAAAGAAAAAGAAAAAGGAAAAACTTTATATTAAAAACATTTAGAATAGATAATAGTAAATGGCGAGCACCGATGGAATTAAGGAAAGCCAAGTGTCTTTCATCAGGCACCAAAGATGGCCCGGCCCCCACGAGGTTTCTGCCCTCAACCATACTACATACTCAAGGGCAAAACGGCCATTTTGGCATGGCGATGCTCACGTTAAGCACCACCCCTCCGCCACCTGGCCCAATAGAAAAGTCCATTTAGCACAATTGCATGAGAAGCCTCATTAGTCCCGGAAACGGTTATACTTAACCAACGAGGCCCATGAGAGAGCCCAGGAGAAGAAGGAATAAACCACACCCCAGCCCAAGGGGCAGTTGAGTCATTTTGGAGTCATAACAAACTGCGAGAAAATGAGGGCTTTGCCCTCCATGCTCTAGCTCGATCGATCTATGGTTGGATTTGGATCTCCAAACTGGATCGAGATTTAAACTGAGAGAGTAGAGAAGAAATGGAATGGAGGGTGAAATTAAATGAGACTGGGGGGAGGGGGGAGGGGGGAGGGGGGAGGGGGAGGGGGAGGGATAATAATTAGAGGTAGTAATAATGGGAAAAAACCAAAAGAGCATCGATGAGGGGTGATGATGGGAGTGGAAGGGGAAGAGAAGGGGTGGGGTGGGGCAAAAGGCCCGTAAAGGCCATCATTGCGAATCTTGGGCCGACCAAACTCATCATAATTTGGAAGGGGTAGTGGAATTCCAGAAATGCCCCCCAACCCCTTCCCCCCGGTGCCTCATCATCACGTGACGCCAACCTCCACCCCCACCTCTTTTCAAGTTCCAACCTCATCATTTGCTAACATTAAACTCTCGCCCCCTACCGGCCGCCTCCTTCCTTTGCTTGCTTGCTTACATACATACATGCATGATTTCTGTGGCAGTAGACACGAGATAGATAGATAGATAGATAGAGAGATAGAAAGAGAGATGGACTTTCTCTCATCTTGAGCACTATAAATATGCCCACACCCCACAAGCCAAAAGAACATCTCAAACTACAAAGATACAAGTCTCTTTCTTTCTTTCCTTCTTTCTAGCTAGCTACCTCAAGTCCTCTCATCCTAGTATCATATTTATCTTTCACAACTCTGAAGGCCAGCCACCCAAAAGGTGATCACTTTGGATGCTTATCTTATTGTCTAGGATTCTTCCTTCTTGGTGAGGAACTGAGGGTTCGCGGTACTTGTTATGCTTTTCTTATTTTAGCATGACTGATGCAGGATTCATTTTTCCCTTTTGGTTTCTCTCTCTCTCTCTCTCTCTCTGTATTACGTATTGGTGGGCAGGAATATACAGAATTTGGTATTCAAAAGAACCACTTATTTTTCTTCTGTGTAGGGCCTTGCTACTCTGTTCTCCTCTTTTTTTTTTTTTTTTGTATGGGGTGGGGCGGATTTCCTTTTCCTTTTTTCCCCCAAGTTTAAGTTCCTTTGATCCACCTCTTTCATGGATGGTGTGCAATGGCACGGAGCCCAAAGCCTTTTGGGCTCTTCTTTTGCTTTAGAAGGTTCAGTTATGCAGATTTTGGGAGGGGTTGTGGGTCTCTCAATGCTGTTGCTTTTTGTTCCTTTTGGCTTTTCTTAGGTTGTAGCGCACTTGCTTCTCCCTTTTCATTCTTGTGCAAAACTTGCGTTGTTACATCGGCACAACTCTCAGAGTCGCACAGAGATATACTTAGTCCTAATAAGCTCCTGCCTCTTTTTGGTGTTTGTATGCAGGGTATTATTGTTCGGAACAAGTCATGGATAGGCTCAACTCCAAGTTGTACTTGCAAAACTGCTACATACTCAAGGAGAACGAGAGGCTTAGGAAGAAAGCACAACTTCTCAACCAGGAGAACCAGGCCCTCTTGTCTGAGCTGAAGCAAAGACTGGCAAAATCCAATGCAGCTCCCAACGCCACTCCCATCCCTGATCTGAATGCCTCCCCGCCAACAGCAAATAAAAGCCCTAATGGCAGCAAGCCCATGAACTAACAGGGACATGTTGGAGGTCCTTTTGGATGCTTTTGGGTATATCTTTAAGATATATGTAATCTGATCACTTTGGCCTTACGGGCAGCTTTATAGATAATATATAATCTTCCTATCAAATCTAATTGGAACCTGAATTGTGTTCTTACTGGCTAATGTATTGATTACATTATCTTATCAAATTAGCAATGAATTCCAAAATTTTTAAAAAAAAACGAAACATTTAACAGAGGGAGTAAAAGGAATGTGAGGTAACCTAAAAATCCACGCTTAGCTTCTTATCGATATCTGAGAACGTTTTGAAGAAGGCCGTGAAGTGCTTGTAAGCGATATCCACGTCTTCTTTGCCGCAAATCTCCCGCACGCTGCATAAAAAGTTAAGAGATGCTAATCTAACGAGATGAAATGGCAAAGAAAGGAAAATTAACACGCTTGTCCTAATTAGTACGAATAGCTTAATTTCAAGTTTACATAACCAAAATTATAGATTAAAAGAAGAACCCATCCAACTTTGCATACCTAAAATCACAAGCAACATTATTCTTAGGGAATATTGGACAGTAAGAAACGATCTCAAAAGAATGATAGCGGGTTGATACAACTAAAAGGAAAAAAAAAAAACGAAGACATTTAAGTACAGTATCTTTTACGTAAGCTCTGCTCCGTTCACGTTATTATTGTTGGATTCCCTTTTACAGATGGAGGTCCTTTGTCTGAAATAATATTGCCTCGATCCGGTGACTGAGATTTTCGGTCACATATTAGTGGTAAGCGTAAGCACCCATACATAATAAGGACAAGGAAATTTTGATCCCTAACATTGGTCTATATGCCTATCTGCATGTTAGGAAAGAATTGGCTCCTTCTCAAATTCATTAAAATAAAGCCTTTGTGGGTTCTAATTACCAGAAATGATAATAGTACGTGAAATAAGGGTAGAGAGGGATAATGAGTCAAAGATAAATGTCTGAGATTCGACGTGAGGTCAATGTGTATCTAAAATATAAGTAAGACAATAGCGTTACATCAAAGAGAGGCATGATAGATTAGTCCTTTCGTACCCGCTCGTTTGACGATGAGCCAAAATACGTCATGTGCACTTGAGTTACAAGTCCCGTCAGACGTCTACTTAAACTCATTTGCAATGATTATATCATTCAATTCAGAAGAAAGAAAGAAAGAAAGAAAAGAAAAGAAGAGCTCATTTATTTTCTCTTGCTATTCGGCAATGACGAATAGTCAACGACGACTCAAGTAAGGGCGGATGCGGTGCTAATGGAGTCCAACAACCACCGACCCGATCTGACCTGACCTGACCTGACCTGACCTGGAACCAATATATCGAGTCTGAACCCGATAAATCCGGAGGGGATTCCCCACAATCCGCGTTACACTAAATTCCTCCAGCCTATGCGTGGCTGCCTGAATTCGGCTGCCCTCCGACTTAACAGCCAATTAAAACCTGCCAAAGTCCCATGACTACATAACTACGTTGCAGCTGAAACTATACTGAGTTTGGGCTGGGCATCTATTCCCCTAGAAGGTTACTAAACTAGCTGCAATCTTTGATAAAAAAATATATACTAAACTTAGCTGCAACTTAGGTTAGGTCCATTTCAAACCAACAAAAAAAACATACAAGTTAGGTTAGCTCACTACTGTAGTTTAGAGAAGTCTTGAATTCAATTGATATTTAGTAGATTTTTTACTTCGTATTATCTGGACGTGTTGCCCGTTTCTTAAAAGGGATCACCTAGCTGTCTAAATATAATGGAGATGACTAACATTTGTTTAGTCATTTGTCAGTCTATAATTACACTTCGGACTCGCAATTAATCGAACACACACAAAATATAAAACAGAAAATTAACTGCAGCTTGAAGAGGCTGGAATATTGTGAACAAGATGGGTTTGACATGAATGGATATCAGAAGCTGAATACAACGGAGCATCGAAACGTTTCTTTTAAAACAAAACGATCTCTAATATTTAAGACTTTAATGCATTCATTTTCTTCCTAATTGCATGAACATAACAAAGAGGTCAGATTGAGATGAACAAACCTGTGCATCGAGAGCTGAGGAATTCCACAATCTACGGTCCGTATACCAACACCTGAAGCAAGTATGGGGCCAATGGTAGAACCACACCCCATATCATTTCTTACAACAAATTCCTGCAAAGATTTTCTTATGTTATGCTCGTTATCAAACGTAATCTACAGCACGAGCTAAATACAATTTTCAGATGTACTGTAATGAGCGTCCATCTACTTGTCTGTCTACATCTTTACGATAAACGTATATACAAAGCACACTGACACTAGTCACATGCAAAGGACACGGTTGATGAAAGTTTGAGTACAGATCTCATCAAATGGATAGCATTGTTGCAGTTGTCCCAATATTTATCAAGCACATGACATTATTGTTAATTAGCTCCATCTTAAAATAATAGAATATGCAGAGTAACCATTTTCCTGAACCTGAGTAGTTAATTATTTTAGCTAACTAGATTGTTGGTAAACAAAAACATACATACAAGCATGCAATTATTTTGATTTCGTTAATTTAGGCCAATTAGAAGGACCTAATGAAGAGAGATTCATGAAGTTCAGCTAGCGATGATAACATATATAGTCTCAAGGCAATACCTGAACTGGAAGATTATGGATATTTGCAACTTCTTTGAAAAGAAAGGCTGTTACAGCACTTGTAGCATAGCGCTGATTAGCATTATGCTTAATGACAAGCCCCTTTTGCAGCTCTGGTCTGTGGTGATCTTCGTATTTCTCAGGAAAATTAGGGTGCAGACCATGAGCCATGTCTGCAGATACTGAGCAAAGGAGAAAAGAAAACATCTCATTGTTGATAGTGATTGATTTAATATATAAAATTCTTAATGTTGATTGACCATATAATGTACCATTAAAAACAAGTTTCAGTATCCTGGCTTTTTCATCAGACATATAAATGCAGTCAATACATACATTGTGCCATTAAGTACTAGAGGTGCCGAAGACATCTACATGTTCTGACCAGGCAAAATGCAGAGGTCACATTCTCTAAAAAATAGCAGGTCACAGCCACTAAATCATTACTAAGTGTGATTTTATTATAAGAGCTTTATAGTATAATACTATACAACAACTTATTTACAAAATTACAAGGCATTAGAGGTTATCAGTATACCAAGAAAAGAAGAGTGTACTGCACGCTCCAAAGCAGTCTCCCCAATGGACTGATGAACCAAAGAGTCAACAATGCGTCTCATAGCCTGGAACATGGTTGGTGCTCCTGCGCCTTGAATTGAATTTGACCCAACCTAGAAACTGAGACTTAGTATCATGTGGCATCCGAAAAAATAAAGGTTGTGAACCTACAATTTGGATGAAACATTAGACTTACAGATTAACATGACCAAATTCAATATAGTACTTGTTGCCCAACAGGAACAACACATACAACTTTGTTCAGCGAAATCGATGGAATAATGTTTTGACACGGTCCAAAGAGAAAAAAAAGGAAAAATAAAGAGGAAACGATGCAGAAAAAAAAGTAAGGATGGAAAAACTGCCTATGTACAAGAAAAACAGAACATAAGAAAACAAAACAGATAGGATGAGCATACCTCTTCATTATCAAATAAGGCGATCATTCTGATAGCCTTCTCATTTGACAAATCCCCAGGCAACTTACACGAGTCCACAAGAGATCTGAGTGCACAAAAACTAGAAGCGAGATTATCAAGCCTACCAGAGAAGATGAATTCATTATTTGCACCACCAAGGCAGCTGGGTTGAGTATCGCATACATTCAACTCCATACCAATTATTTCATCAGCATTGCAGCCAAGTTCCTCAGATAACACCTGAAAGGTAGGTAGATATTATTAAGCATAAGTATCACCTTCCAACAGCGAGGACAGACTATCATGATATCATCATTACCAAATCCACCATACACTGGCAATAACAGAAATCTCACTCTGGTTAACATAACAAATAATTACAATGGAAATTACCTGCAAAAGCAGTGAGTGATGGGGAACTTTTGGAGAGCTTGATAAAGTAGCTTTCTCTTCAGATTTTGTTTGCGTCTCTTCTAATTTTGTTGCAAGTAGTGGACAAAGGTGATTCTCTAGGTTTGGCTTAAATCCGTCAGAGTTAACTGAGCTAAAAGGAGGAAGAATAAGTCAGAGAAACAAGAGAAAACGATGCAAAATTCCAAATTCATATCTAAAAGAGGAAATAAGCTGCAACCGGTCAAGATGTATGGCTAGTGTTGGTACACGTAGCAAAGGTCTCTTCACTTTAACAAGCTTATGCAAAAACGAACCATCCCCAGTTTTCAGGATGACTCTTCCAGCTAAGCTTAGGTCTCTATCGAACCATGTGTGCCATAAGCCACCTCCATATGTCTGTACGTTTACCATCAGGTACCCAGACTTTGTGGATGCAGACCTTGGTTTCAATTTTAAGCATGGGCTATCTGTATGAGCAGCAATAACGTGAAAACCGTTGCCAGCTCTATACCTGCAGAACAAAGGCAACAGCACTTTATTAGTTACAAAGATTTATTGTAACGGATGCTAAACCAGGAAACAAAGGGAAAAAGAAACATAAAGAAGCAAACTAAGGAAGATCATACAACAAAATTATCTGAGGCACCTGCACCAACTATCTTAGATGCCAATTTCAGTTTTCCTTCTGCAAAGGGTTTAGGACAGACTAATCATCATCCTAATACTCAGATCACACTTTGTCCCCGGCTTAGTATTTTCGAAACTAAGATGCCGTAGCCTGCCACAACCTACTAGCTTGACATGCATTCAAGCACTGCTATTACGTGCATTGTGGACTAAAATTGCAGAGTAAATCTGCTAATATAGCGGGGCCAACACAGGGAAACCATAATACACGAGATCTGACATTAGTGTACACCGAGTTTGTTTGTTCCCTTCTATCTTCATACCAACTCTTAATGTTCTCAGTTCTTAATTTATTCTTAGAAAGTAACACCACTGTACGAAACGGCAGGCACTACCAAAAACAAACCAACCACTCCATCTACTTTTAGTAAGCTCTTCTGTGATTAATTATGTTAATCAAAACAAACTGAGCAGTGCAGCTAATTCACAAATGTTTAAGAAGCTACCAAGAGTGTCACATAACCCAAAATCCTACTCAAGGGTTATTGCTGTACAACAAGTGGGTCTACAAGTCACTCTGGAAATTAGATGCTAACAACATTAACTTTCTACACTTCCTGATTAAACTCTAACTGCATAACCTTAACTTGTTTAATAACTTCATCGCCCAGCTAACATATTTACAAACTTGAAGAGGAGAGGAATAAAGACTCACTTTTCTCCGATCGCAAACGCGACCAAACAAGACATGTTACGCGTGAAGAAGTATCGCCCACCAGGCTGCAGATCCCAATCATCATTCTCATTCAGCAAATGGAATCCAGCAGCAAGCAATTGCCTTTTCGCTTCAGCTGGCATTAGAAGAAAAACACGACAGAAGATTTAACTGTTGAAATTTGTCAACTCCATCATACAAGTAAATTGATCAAACAATTTGCATGCAAACCAGTGGCGTGGAACTGAGTCCAAGACTCGTTCAGGTAATCCAAAAGATCCCCCACGATAGAAGACGGAAGGCTTTCCCCCGTGTTGGAATCTTGCTGCAGGACAAGCGAGCATTGAAATCGAAATCGAAATTAGAACCCCAAGCAAGAAGTAAGAAGAGACGAGAAGAAGATGGTGAAGGATCCGGGGGACACTAACTTGGGTTGGGCGATCTGAGCTAGAGCATAGGAGACGAGAGGCGGAGAACCTCCCCAGACCCCGCCGCCACGACGGGTGAGAGATGGAGGAGAGCGGTGAAAGATAGGTTCTTGGCGGGGAAGAAGAGAGAGGAAGCGAAGGATGAGGAGGTCTTAGTAGTTGGAAACGACTCAGAGCCATCGCCTAATTTGCTCAAGATGAGATAGATTTCGCGGAGGAAGAGGATTTCTTTTTTCCTTTATAACTGCACGTTGTCCCTACGGAGTACACCCAAAGTACTTTTTAATAATATCATACCATTCACCTTAACAAAGCCGAATAGTATAAACTCGAGTTTTTGACCATACTAGCCCTTTTTTTTTTTTTCTTTACCGAAATAAACTACCTCAAACTTATTTATCAAATAAAATCTAATTCATTATAGTAATTATAAAATCGCTGAACTGCTTTTTATGCATATAATTTTTTTTTAATTTAATCATTCATATCTAATAATAAAATCATTAAACCGATCAACATTTTTATTAAAGCTACAGTAAATTATAGTCTATTTGGTAATAAGTTTCAGGGAAAATCTATTTTGATTAAAGAGAAAGGGTTTAGATGATTACTCATGCAAACTCACCATAAAACTGAAGTAGAAAAAAGTCTGGGAAACCATCAGGCATCAATTACAATAATTTCAGGTTAAATTCTTTCTGTGAACAAGTAAGAATTGCTCGAGACAATCAACAATTGGTGAGTCAATTAGTATGCTAACAACTTAACCTGCACCAGAGCTCTTCCCTCTTGTCTCAACCAGAATAAGCATCTCAATCAACAAAGATTACAAAACAAGGTGAACATTTTCTAATTAATTCAGTTTTGGTCATATCGATTGTCGTGAGAATTGCTGCTCTCTACCATGCAGTGGCAGTATTACTCCCAATAGCAATAGCCGTGCCAACAGCTACAGCCATCTTTTCTGTTGTTGTAAATATCCGGAGTAGTGGCTGGAAAAAGAAGCCAAAAGAAACCCACAAAACCGGCAGCAAATGCTATAGTCGCCAGTCCTGCAAGGTAGAAACAACAACAAACTCAACCAATGTTGACAGAGTTCTGAAGAAATATTCTCAGCTGGGGAAGAGATATAAACACGTGCTTTGTAAGTGACGACTTGAAAAGCACTTGAAGGGAAAGGGTGAAATTTATAGAATCACACTCTGAGATGTCTCTCATTTCATTCAATAATTATTATTGCAATCAATTTTAGTAGAGCCCCGGTGGTTATAGCCTTATAGAGCATCATAGAGTTCATGAATAAATAAATGTGAAGGCATACATGGCAACCATTACAACTAACAACAGCAACCAACTAAAAGTAAATGGGTAGCTTGAGGAGCAATTTTAGGTCATGTTCAGGCTGATCTAAAATATTGGAAAGGAATCAAGATGAAGTTCATCATGAACAAGAGATAACTAGGTGTATCAAATATGCATTGATGTGGGAATAGATGAACTTCAATAGTTCTCATGATAACTGTGTTTAAAAAGCATATTTGCAGACACATCACCCAAGATACTAATTAGAAAGCTAATTTCCACCAAATTATAAGCAATAGATTCCCCCAAAATACCGAGTATCGTGAGAAATAGTTGACAAACCTCTTGTTCGCGAAGCAGATAAAACAGGCAATCCCATCACATTACAGAATATGTGAGCCACAATTGGAGACATCACATTGCCTATCCATGATAAACAAATAATTCTCATGTCAGCATACCTAACCAATTCCATAGACTTTTAGATAAAGCCCATGGATAACATCAAGGAGACGTGGTTTGGAGCAACTAAACTAGAGAAGAACTGATTCATAAATCATAATACATATATCCACGTTGAATGAAAAGTATGGGCAACCAAACCTGTTCGAGTGAAGAGAAAAGATGCATACCACCCAAAAGCCACAGTATAACCTAGTTGGAGACCTGGCGAAAACAATTGCTACTCAGGATATATAACTAAGAAAGAATAAAGCATCCAAATATTAACTTACAATGTTTTACAACAGTGAACCAAGTGTACTTGCATTCCATTGGAAAACGAGTAAAAGAGATAGTGGAAGATTGTTCTTCAAGAAAAATATTCCAAGATATTTAAATGATCCACAAGTCCTATTATGTTCTAGATAGTTTACCTCTTGAATTTCTTAATAGCTGCATAAGCTTGTAGATAGGCACAAATAGTTTCAAATATTCTACATAATGTAAAATAAGAGGAACAGTGGCCAGAGAAATGTTTCTCACAAGTAGAAAATCTTTGCATTGCATGTCTGAAGTTCAAACCAAGCAAAAGCTAAAATCAATTTTGTAAATGAGAAACTCCTAACTGATCTGGATGCTAACAGAATAAAGTAGACCTCATTACCACATAATTAAAGAAAACTAGATAACAGGGCCCCTTATGGCAACACACAACACAAAATATGGTGTATTTTACCAATTATGATTAATTGAACTTGGAAAAAGGCCATCGAGCAAAGAAAAGAGGGTACCTACAATCAGGAAAGCTTTCCAAAGGTCATATCCTTGCCAATAACGAAGCTCCAGAAAATGATTTAAGTGTGCTGCCCAAAAGATAAAATTTACAGCGTGAGTGCCCCACAACTTCCACAGTAGGAACATCTTACTGCATAGAGAGTGGAAATTACAATTACAAGCAATGAAGGAAATTTAGAAGTTTAGAGATACTCCATTTGGAATAAAGATACATGATTACCTAAGCTGAAGAAAACTGGGCTAAAAAATATGATATTGTAAATTTTAAATCCTCCACAAAGAAGTAGAGGAATCATACATGCTCTAAAAACCAACTCCTCCGTGAATGGTGCCTGCTCAACAAATGTCCCAACAGTGAAAACAAAAATCATAAAAAAACCACAACAAATCAAGGCAAAGTAGAAACCAACATCAACAAGGGAACGGTCCTAACCACTACATAGTTCCTCCAAGCCATAACATCACAAGCACGCGATGAAATCCAAGCAATACACTTCCGTGCATAGATCCCAACTCGCTCATACGAACCAACTCTACGGCAAGAGCTCACTCGACAATCCCCTCTCCATGAATCAATCAGCAACCACAACTTGAACACCAGCGATCCAGCATAGAGAAGAGACGTCAAAAGTAGAGGAATCACCACAGCTTGCAACTGCACGCATCAACGTACCACATCTCACTCACAATGTCAAACTGTTTCCTAAAACTTTCCGAGTCAAAGAGATCAAGAAACCGACAGCTTACCAAGTGGTCTCCTCTGACCCCAAAGACGCCCAATATTTGAGAAACCACCTCCAATCTCCCTAACTATTGAATGAAGTCTAAGTTAAGAAGAAGTGTGCGAGAGATGGTATAGAGGAGGAGAGGAAGGAGAACCTTACTCCGAGGAGAATGGAGGTCGCGATGACGGAAGCGATGGAGGAGACGATAGCGCAAACGAACCTTCGGATCAAGAAACTTTCGAGGGAGGTCGGAGGCGGCAGGCGAAAGATTAGGGTTGGGGAGTATAGGATGGCGACGTAGAAGAAAGCCATGGCGGCGCAAGCCGATACAGCCGACGATCCCGATATGGAGCTCGATGCCGCCATGCCGGCGGTGGCTTCTCCGATACTAGGGCTCAATAACGCCACCATTAGTGTCAACTAGGAGACGAGTCAATGTAGAGACGGGATCGAGGAGACATAGATCCGCGCCAAAGATCTCGGCCTCTCTCGCTCTTCCCCTTTTCCTGTTCTTTTCTTTTCCTTTATCGTTCTATCGTCTCTTTGTAGTTTTCCACTATAAATTGCCTTTTTATTTTTGTTTTCTCGTTCGAGTTATAAATGTTCATTTGTTCGAGTCGCTTGACAAACACTACTTGACCACCTTATTTTTCACTTCTTTGATAACTCTTCTTAAATTGATAAATTTAGTATAAATTAGGAGACCAAATTTAATCCGATGCGAATTTGTGGACTCAAAGTCTCAAACTCAATCCATCATCCATCAATCTGGTAAACGAAATAAAAACTTCGAGAATTATGATTAAATCCAAAGGGAGAATGGACTGCCAAGGAAGATAAGCCTTATCATCACTTGCATAAAAGTAGAACATAAATTTCAACCCACTTGCACTTGACAAGCGATTGAAGTAGTTGGAAGAGGTTACAACTCTGTATGTCACTTTCACGGTCCTGCTTATACCTGCATCTAACATATATCCTTCTGAATATAGCCTTACATTCACAGCAGATTAGAAACAATGCTACTTTGTCCATGTGAAGAATAACAAACTATATTCTACAGCAAACTGAACTTAGAGGATGCAGAAAAGAATCTTAGGACTGCTGTGCTAAATCACTCAGATGGAAATATGACTATTATAAACTGAACTATGAAATAGTCAAGTCATAAATGAAGATATTCGACAGTTAAATGAGTAATACATCAAGAGTAAAGCATCCAAAAGAGTGGACCTCCGGATCGTCTACTGATAAGTTTAGAATATCAGGGGGGCTATTTCTTACTGGTAAATTTAGAATATCAGAGGACTATTTCCTACTGATAAATTTAGAATATCAGAGGACTATTTCCTACTAATAAATTTTACTTCACTCTTGTTGGAAAAACAAAGTTGCACGTGAATTAAGCAACCAACCAATGCTAATCTTCTTAGTTCACTTGGGAAGATCATTTACAGAACTGGTCAATGCTTTGATTTTCATCAGTGAGCAGCTTTGGGGCATTTCCAATTCTAGTGCAAATGCAGTAGCTAACATCACCACTGAATTTTGAAGTAAAACCCTATCCTTACTTTCAGGTGGGGGTGGCAGGGTTTCAACATCTCTTTTAGAGATTGTATATCGGCTTCATTTAGTACTGATTTGTCTCCAGACACATAGCTGAAAAGAAAATTATACTACATTAATTTTTTCATTGTAACAAAAAACTAACAAATGAAGCCAAAGCATACCTAGCCAAATCGCTATAGTGTGGAGAAAAATAAAATAATAGCCTTTGAAGCAGAAGTGTCGCAGCCTTATGATTTTCTTCACACATCTGGTTCTGCATCAAACCTCTTTGCCACCTGACATAGGCATGACAATATCTCCAGATTCTTTTATCAGCTAACTTTTGCAAATTGTTGCATGGAATTAAAATATTTTCTAAAATCTTAGCAATGATAAGCGGCATATTGTGAAGGATTTATGCTTCAATTTTTGTCTGTCCTATGTGATGGCAGCATGCAGAGGATAAACATTTGTAACGAGTAGAGAATTAAGACATATATACTAATGAAAAATAAGATATTTCAAAGCAATGGCAAAGCAAATAAAATGTATCTGATTGCCCATTTACTTAGCCAGAGTTACAAAAGTGTAACTACTCCACAATATCACATTGTTGCTTGTAATGTCAACTGATGAAGAACAAATCTAAGAATATTGAAGAACTTACTAGCCAAATTAAAGATTGGACCAAGGCTCCCTGTGATCAGAATTCTGATGGAAGGTTACTCAGTCTGATGGTGTGTGATATACATAACAAACAGGCAAGATGACAAGAAGATATCCTCTATTCTCATAATTTAGTTGAGGCAAGTATCCGCTGACAGATATGAGGAAGTCCATAACATATCTGTCTTGTTTCAGCTGTAGAATTACTGCCAAAAAGGAAAAGGAAAAGGAAAAAGAATAAAAATTTGTCACAAATATCAAAATATGACGGCTGACTTTAAACCAGTTGCAAACTCACAAAGATACTGAAGATAAACTTGCAGGTGGTGCACTTGCGGTACCTGTCATCAAACCAAAAGTGACCTTCTCTCTTCTTCAGCTTCCGAAAAGAAGCACTCAGACACATTCAACAAACAAACTAAGATCTTTCAGAAGATGATGGCAATGCCAAGACCACTCTGATACATACAAGGGTCTCACCCCCATAAACAGCATATTTATCATCTTGCTCTGGATGAGCAGCCCTTTTGCTGAGTCCTACAAAAGATGCACTAGTAGCCAGTAGCCACAAATTACGGCCATCCTCTAATCACTTGTTAACATCACCCTCATCCTACACCATGTGCAAACATAATACTAAAAATAATAGATATAAATCATTACTGACATTGAGCAAAACAAAAGTTAGCTTCCTCTTTTACCCTTTTTCTGTACCATGAGGATGTTATTATTCAGGAAAAGAATACAAAATTTGAAAATACTCAATTGGGCAACTACCAAAAACTCTCTTTAAAGTTGATTTCAGCCTTCTAACCATCAGTTTTTGCTTCTCAAGATCTAAAGAAAGTAATGTCAAACGTCTCTGTGTAACTTATCTTCTTACTTAATAAAAAAGTTTAAAGACACCTCATTTTACAATGTTACCGGAAGTGTTGGAGAAATGTTTATTTCACCAAATTAAGCAAAAGAATAAATAGCCCACTAGAGAAAGAATTAAATGAAAATTTCCTGGTGCAAGAGGGTCTAGTCTATGCAGGTTCTGCGGAGAACAAGATGTAATCAGCTTCACCTAGCCACAAGGAGTACGATCCTTGATGCTTCACTAAACTTTTGTATTAAAAATAATTATAATTATTTGAATTGAATCATCGAAAAGGAGCATAGTCCACACTTTTTTAAGCAGTCCCTACTTTATAGCTGCATTACAACATGCAGAAGGGTAAAATGCAGGATTGATTTCCATATATCTAGATGTTATATTACTGCAGACATCGTGGTTCCTCAAATTGGATGCTGAGTCATCAGTTTCAGTTTAAATAACTAATACCATATATTAGCAACAATAGCTCATAGGGTAAAGTGGACTTCTTAATCAAATGAGGATGATGAGATGCTAGTGAAAACTAGAATATCTTTTAAGCAGTGAACTCAATTACAGAAAGTTATGCGCACAATTATGATGTGTTTTTCAAAACAATTATATATAAAAAAAGATGAGCCAACAATCAAAAAAAAAAAAAAAAGGAAAACAGTAACATATTCGACAGATCACCATACTCATTGCATCTTTGTCATATAACTGATTGTGATACAATAAAAATTATTCATTGTATACAAAATTTTTGGTAGGTTTTTACCAAAAACCAATTAATACATTACACAGCAATATGCCATTTGATTTTTGCAGTTAATTAATAGATGACACACAATTGGGCTTTTCTAGTTCCTCTGTTGCCCCCCTTATTAAAAGTGCTGCTCCAGTGCAGTAAGATAGCATCACAATAAACAACTATAAATGCTACTTCATTCTGTAGCAAAGAAAAGGAAACTGCTAGAAGGGGCACCTGTAGTCTTTGACCAAGTTTTCATGGCGTGCAGCTGCTACTTGCCTATAGACCCTTGTCATGAGCTATCATGGAGAAGTTATCTCAGCTGAACATGAGAAACATAAATGCGCACAAATCAGAAGGATGATCAAAATCAGAAAGAGGGAGTTGAAAAGGGACTGAACAAGAGAGATGTAAGTGAAAGCTTACAGATTTGTCTCCAACCAGATGAAATTGCACAATTGTTGGGTTAACCTATCAACTGCCAAAAAACATCATTATCCAAATATTGAACTGCACGATGCTTCTGGTCTTCACTAAATCCCTTAAATAAAACACTGTGTGTACAAGAATCTGGATGAATATCTTTCTCATGCATCTCACCATATAGCCTCATCGCTTCACTCCAGTTACCTTCATTGCAGTGCCCATCTATCAGTAAAGTGTATGTATACTTATTTGGGGTCAATCCCTTGTCCTGCATCTCAAGAAAATGCTGATAAGCCAATTCAGTTCTCTGTTTTCTGCATAGACCATTTATAAGGGCATTGTATGTTATCTCATTGGGTTGCACGTCATCCTCCACCATTGTCTGTAATAAGTTATATGCAGCTTCAAGGTTACCTCGCCTGGCTTGGGCATGAATCAAAACAGTGTAGGTCACAACAGACGGAGACAAGTTATTCCGAATCATGCTATCAAATATGCCCTTTGCTTCTCTGAGGCGGCCCCTCTCACAATGGGCGTGAATTAGGCAAGTGTAGGTCACACAATTTGGCTGAAAACCATCACTAATCATCTTCTGCCACAATCCATATGCTTCTTTCAGATTTCCCGTCTTGCACAATCCATCAATTAGAACATTGTAGGTGACCGTATTAGATGAGATGCCCCTTGCTATCATCTCCTCCCGCAACTGGAAAGCTTGAGAAGTGACACCAAGCATCAGCTCTCCGGCTATCCTTGTAGTGTAGGCAAAGCAATCTGGCTGCAAACCTTTGCGCAACATCTCATCAAAAAACTCCTTCGCCATTGCAAGATTTCCCATCTTGCATGAGCCGTTTACAAGAATAGTATAAGTATACACATCAGGCAGAAACCCAGACTCGATCATCTCCTTCTTAAATTTCTGAGCTTCCTCCAATGAACCTGACCTACAATAACCATCTATAAGAATGTTGTATGTTCGTAAGGTAGGGGCAATATGCGCATGTCTCAAATGATCAAAAAGACAAAGAGCCTCCTTTAAATTTCCCGTTCGACAATATCCATACATCAAACAGTTGTAAGAAACAACATCCTGCACCAAATCCATCTTCCCTATCTCGAAGAACTTCTCTCTAGCCTCATCCATTCGTCCACATCTACACAACCCATAAATCAATGCATTATACGTTGCAACACTTGGCGTCACACCCCAGCCCTCCATCTCATCCTTAAGACCCAATGCCTCCTCAACATAGCCTCTCGTAAATAACCCGCTAATGAGAGGGTTATACGTATAAGCTGATGCTTTCCCTGACCTCTGCATCTTTTCAAGCAACCTCTCCGCCTTGTCCAGCTCCCCTTTCTTCGACAACCCATTGATGACCACATTGTAAGTGATATCATTTGGCAAGCACCCAGCATCCTTCAACTCCATTTCTCCGAGAAGCTTAAGTGCCTCCTCTGCCTTCCCTTCCTTGCAAAATGAATCCAGCATGGTGTTATAAGTGACTATAGTGGGCTGTATTCCAAGCTTCACCATCTCTTTATAAATTCCTCGCACCTCAACCCACCTATCCGTGTCGCGCAAAACCCTAAGAATCCTATTACAATTCTTGATGTCAGGTGAGAACCCATTTGCCGCCATCTTGTAGAAGGTTGATACGGCGCGCTCCACCATCGAGCACTTGGTGTACATCCACAGGAGGAGGTCAAGGAGCTTCCCAGTTGCCTCGGAACTAGCGGACCCATCGATTAAGAGGTCTACGATCCCATGAAGACCCAACCGGAAGACCCGTTCCGCGATTGAATAGGTGGCACGCATGAGGTCGGCCTCGGCGAGAATCTCCAGAACAGCACAAAACGCCATCTCCGACCGATGGAATCCCGGTTGCCTCTCGGCCCAGCGAAAGAATCTGAGAACGATGCGCGGATTACCACGGATCGAATCGAGCGCGGAGAGGAAGAGTTCCCGATCGGAGATGAAGGGCTTGAGGTCGTCAGGAGCGAGGAATCCGCGGGTGAACGCGTTAGGGTCTGAAGCGATGATAGAAGAGACAAGGGAATCGAAATGGGGGAGATTAGGATTCGTAGACGAGAAGGTTTTGAAAGAGAGGAAGGGGAGGAGGCGGCGAAGGAGATTGGAGTTCGATAATGCGGTAGAAACTAGGGTTTTGGATGTCGTGGTTGAGAAGAGCATGAGGGAGAGGGGGAAGGGGTTAGGATTAGGTTTAGGGTTACCTTATTCGCCTCCTCCCCATTAGCGAAAGCTGCGGAAGGAGAAAGAAGAAGAGAGGAGAAAAGAGGACTTCGAACGTCGAGGATGTTCACTCTTGTGAGGTGGGTTTTGGTAAATATATGAGTCTCAACAGGGCTACGCGCAAATGTTACTTAAATACTGCACCACAAGGAGAGCCGCTTCCTTTAAGGGAATTTGCGTGAAACCCCTCGGAAAGTTCAAAATTAGACAACGATCTAATGTGGTTTTATACAACTCTCTCTCGATAGCCGATAGGGCTGGCTGCGTGCAAATGTTACTTCAATACTGCAACAACCGGAGAGGCGTTTATTTAAAGTCGGCAAGTTAAGTATTTTCGTAAAACACCTCGGAAAGTTAGATATTAGATAAAAGTCGAGCTGGTAGAGGAGAGTTAAACTATCTATAGTCGACTAAAATAAAATGAAAATTTTCTTTTGCAGTGCTGTCTGAGATGACTGATGATGTCAACTTATTCTTACTCATATATAATATTGTGTCCCAATTGATGTACATTATCTCACGGATGACATAATCAAGCGCCAACTAGACTCGTATCTTATCCAATGGGGATAGCTATGGTCGCCTGGGGCCAAAAGATTCAAGTAAGTCAAAACGAGGAGCTGCTCGTATAATAAATTCTGTGATGCTAAACCATATAATTTTTCTGATTCCTTTTGAGCCCATAGTTTTGGGCCCAAGTAGGCCCAAAATTTATAAGAACATACTCATCCAAAATGAAGACTACATTGTGCCGGCCCAACTAAAACAATAACCATTTTGCTGAAATACCCAACTCCAACTACTGCTCCATTTTTGTTTTGTCTTGTTGCGTTTTACAGCTCAGAAGGAGTGACATTTAGATCGAAAACTCAAAAAGGCCTTAGAATCGATAAGGACGCATAAATTCCCATCAGAAAATAATCCCACATAAATATAATTTATATACCTCCTCTACCCTAAGATGGCCTGAATCTCTTCTCCAGCTTCTCCAACTCCTCTGGGCTCAACCCAAACGCTTTCTCCAACACCGCATCCTTAATCCCGGATCCGAACACCGTCCCCGGTATCCTCACCAACCCCGGGTTCTGGCTATTAAAGCTCCCAAAGATGGTCGCTCTGGACTCCCCAACGTTCATCTGGAAGTGCACCAGACCGCGCGGGAACACCATGACCTCCCCCTTCTCGAGCACCTTAGCGTAGATCCGACCCGCGGAGTCGACGAACCCGGAGTAGACCCGACCCGTTAAGACCAGCGCGGTCTCCGTGGCCCGGGGGTGGTAGTGGGGCGGGTTGACCCCGCCCTGTTCGAAGTCGGCCCGGGCGAAGGACATGCCCAACGTGTTCAAGCCCGGGAATTGGGTCGGATTTACAGAGATACCCGCGAACCCGGTTTGGTTCGAGAAGTTGCCGGGGAAGCGGATCCCGGAGAATACGAAGTCGTCGGCGGAGGCGTTCGAGGGGTTCTTGCATGGGTACGTGGAGAGATGGGTGAGTTGGACCGGGTTTGGACCCGGGTCCGGGACGCAGAAGTCCTGGACTGGGTCGGAGTCGGCGGTTGCTCCTGAGACGAGGAAGAGGAGGAGCAAGATGGGTGCCATTGTTTTCTTTTGGTGTTAAAACCCAACAAAGGTTCTAATGAGTTTATATAGGATTATCTCGCTTTACATAGGTTTATATTACAGGCTGGCCATCACCACACAGTTTACAAGTCTCGATCGGTGGACCCAATGTTAGAGCTCGTAGCCAGCCAAATCTGACCGAATTTATTGGATTTTGGATCGTCGAAGTAATTCCATAATTGCAATGTGGCGATGGGCATCATGGAGGTGTGAAGATCATCGCTGTTATCTTTGAATCATTCGTTCGTAGCGTAAGAGTTTCTTCTCCTCAGATAAAAAGGAGGAGGGGGTGGGTGGCTTAGAAATTAAGTCAGCATTTTGCTCATGATTGCCAAGGGAGCGGAATTAGTAATAGGCACGTGTCGTCTCATATTTGGTCGGTACAGCTAGGAGAGAGACGCAGACGCAGACGCAGACGCAGACTATAAAAGAAGTTCATATCACTCCATCAGCAGCAAGTCGACAGTAAGAAATTGTGAAAAAGAGATGGTAGAAGTCTCTGATAAGAATTGGGTTGGAGGAGCGGAGGAGTCTTGAGAAGGATAAAAGTCTTGGAACGGAAAGTGAAGGTCAGGGGGCAAATTTTTTCTTTTTCTTTTTCTTTTTCTTTTTCTTCCTCTGAGTAAAAGAAGAAGAGCTCAACTTCATGACCACCGCCTTGCTGAAGTAATTAGCTGGCTACCACCACCCAATCTTCCTCCACCCTTTTATAGCCGGTTGAAGGAGTAGCAGCTACTTTGGCATTTATGTAAAACAAAAAATGACCTGAAATTAGTTGACATTGAAGCATAAAACATGTAATTAATCTCTAGACTCTAGTGGAAAGATTAACCCAAACAACAAACTAATCATTACAGATACATAACAACATCAACAAAAACTAACAAATGTTCCACAGCAACACAATGGGCAATCATGTTTACCGGTAACAAAAATAAAGTTCATATCTGGCACAAAAATATTCAAAACAAAACAAACAATAGAGAAGTGATTGAATGATACCAACACATTCAACAGTCATCTGAAAACACTGGGTTCTCTAATTTCAGTCCAACTCTCAGCACGCACCAGCCTCCTGAGTCTTCTTAGTAGCCTGGATTCTTGTCCAACACAGGAAAAGAGAGATTACTAGTATTTCAACTCCTTCGAGCTTTTAAAGCAATCAGTCAAAATTATAATATTTCTTTCAAGCTATAGGTGCTTCAAAGTCCAAACTAAAGCAGCAACCTAGATTAACCACATCTTTCTTTTCTCCTCCAAGAACCAATAATATGTTTAAGATTATTCCCCACCCGAAAACCACATTCACTTCTTTTAATAATATATATTTTGTTCACAGAGGAACACTTTAGGAAGAGGTTTTTAGCTTTTAACCCACTCTTTCTTAGCCAAGTTATTTTTGATAAAAGTTCTATTATGGCATATTAACTTTTAAAGAGATTTTTAGCTTCCAAGGCATTCATTTTCTGATCATATATGATGTCATTAACTATAGCTGCTAATTACACAAGAAAAAGTGTAGTTAGTAATGGGAAGCTGCCCCCTTTAGCTATTCCGGTTATGATAAGACACATCCTTTTCAAGCCTTCTTACACATCACTTAGGGAAGAAAATTAAGCTGCTAATTAGTTGGCTAATGTTGGCGATTAATTTTCTTGTTAGATTTAGGATGTGCCGGATCCTTTGCTATATTATTCCAAGGGAGAATACGTCCTCTCAAGGATTGGCCCCCAAGAGTAGTAAATTTTATGGCTTACGCCTTCTTAACATAGTTTCTCTAAAGATAAAAAAAGGAAAAAAAAAAAGAAAAAGAAAAAGAGTTACTACGAGTTACTTATTGCGAGCAATCATTAGCTACAATAAACACAGTTAATTAGTCAAAACTTAAGTCAAGTCAATGGGTTTCCCAACATTTGACTTACTTGCCCAAATCAAAGCCGTAGTTAGTTAGCCAACCAATCGGAAAAGAGTCGGAAAAGGAGAGAGAAAAAAAAAAGGCGTCCCCAAAATTTGCTATCCTTTTCACCTCAAACACGGCGCCTCTCTCTGGGTTTTATTTTTATTTTTTATTTTTATTTTTCGAACAAATTCGCCGACCCTTTTTATCGGAGATTTCCTCATCGACGACGGCTTTGGGTATCGATAGCGCGTCTCCTCCGGCTTAATTCCTTCTTTTCATTTCCGAATTGGGAGCCGATCCAATCCAATCGTGGAATGCAGCTGATTGAATCGGTGGTGAAACCCTAGAATTGGGGAAGAAGTAGGGTTTGCTCTCTCTCTCTCGCGTCCTGGGATTTGATCTGCAAGGGTTTTGTTACTTGCGTTCTCTATTACATCTTTCACTGATCCGGTCCTCAATTTGGAGTATTGAGCTCGTGATCGGCAGGGTCAAAGGGTGTTCTTGTTCATCTGGTGCGCGTTTATAGAGCTCAAGTTTCGAAATTGATGCAATTTAGGTGGTGATTACGCTCTCCAGATCGCGGGGTTCTGGTTATAGGTAAGGTCTAATTTCAGCTTTTGGGAATTTTCTGTTAATGCTCTGTCTGTTTACAGTTTGGAGTCGTAGTTAAGTTCATTAGATCGTTTTCTACTTCCAGTTGGGGCTCCTGTCGTCGGTTTTGTTTTCCTGTGGAGTCTGGGTATTGGGAAGTAATGCAACCTTTCAACTTCTTCTGTGTCTCTATATCTTGGGCAGTTTCTTTGTAATTGTTACTGCATTTGCTCTTGTTATTACTGGGTATTTGTTAAGTTGTCACTTTGAGCCTTCAGTTGAAAGGATCAGTGATTTCTTTCTGTCGCTGTTGATATCATCTAACTCGTTATCTATATCGCTTTCCATCAAAATTTTCTTCAACAAGGAAATAGTAGTACTTACTCTTTGAGGGGTGTCAAAGTTTATATTTAAATTTGTACGTTTCTTTTGTAGCCTATTTGTGAAGCGGTCCTTTTATGCATGAGGAATTGGATCGAATTCTGCATATTTGATGGGGGTATCCAGGAGAGGATGGCTGATGTGAGTAAGTAGGGTAGAATGCGGAAGCAAGCTGTTATGATTGGGTAGAAAAGGAATGGCTGGAAGCACAAGAGCAGAACTAGCTTCAAGTAATTTGGATGGATCAACATTTTCCGCCACATATTCAAATGGGCAGCGGGGAGCATATTCAGGTTCCAATTCGGATAGGTCTGGAAGTTTCCGAGAGAGCTTGGAGAATCGTGTTTCAGTTTCTGTACCAGGCGCATCCAGAAGTATGGCTTCACCGGTTGAAATTCCACCAGTAACACAGTATCTATCATTGGAACCATTTTCCATGGGAGAGCAGAAGTATACTCGCTTGGGAGAGCTTCGAAGGGTTCTTGCAGTTCCTCTCGAGGAACATCCATTTGGATCCTTTCAATTAAAGCCACTCCCTCTGATGGAGGATGTTAAGCGCTTCAAAGCTAGCCTGCTAGAATCTGCGACCAAGGCCAGGTACTCCGACATGCTTCCTGCCCCTCATTCTTGCGCATTGTATATTAGCATTGTATATTATGCATCAATGTGAGTTGCAGGTGGACTCAGTAGTAGACCACTGTTCTCTGGTTGTATGCTGAATTGTCATCTTTTTTAACAGGGATAGATCAAAGGTTCTAGATGAATCAATTCTGAAATTAGATAAGTATCGCAACATCTTGTCAAGGAAGCGCCAAAGAAGTGACTTGCCAACTGAGAAGTCAGGTAGTTCAAATCTGTTGAAGATGGGAACTCAGACCCATCAAAATCCTGCAGAACTTTTAGGTCAAAGACTGGAAGACAGGGCAAAAAATGTGGTTCCAAATAAACGTGCTCGCTCCTCTTTGGCGGATGTACGGGTTTGTATTTCTTATCAAGGTGTTATACGAAGAGTGTTGTTTTTGAAATGCTGTTGCTTTTTATCATTCTCATTCTTTTCCATATTATGTGCTTGTTAATTCTGAAATGGAAATCTGATCACTCAACAATTATTTATTACATTTATATCTCCTATATAAAGGTAGCATATATGATCCTGTAATATATATATATTCTTTATGGAAACTATACTCATGACATTGATGTGTGGCTAGTTTGTATTTTAAGTTGAATGTCCCCTTTGCCTGCTTCAGTTAGAAGGCCGTGGTCATGTTCCTATGAGGCAAGGTCCAATAATAGACAAGGAGAAGAGTTTGTTTCTTGATAAGGACAAGGGTATGTTGAAAGCTTGCAATGGAGGGCAAGTGCTGTCTGAAGACAAGCTCAATCCATTCTCTCCTGGAGGTGAAGGATGGGAGAAAAAATTGAAACGTAAACGTTCTGTTGGAACAGTGGTTAACAGAGTCAATGATGGTGATCGACAGGTTAAACAGACAACTCAACAGAGGACCAATAGTGAAACTCGTCTGCGTGCTAGTGATAGCCTCGGTCTCAGGTAATCTCCTCAATCCTTATTACTGATTCTTGTTTCACTTATCCTTAACTTTCCTTCATCTTTATATTCAGTCTTATTGATTTTTTACTCTAAGAAGTTGCAAAAACAATTGTGGACTTGCTCGTTCTATGGGTCACTAAAGCCTTATGATTTGATAACCTCTACTTCTCCCTATCAAAGTATAGTATCCACGTGATGGCTCCAAATAGTTGAAAGAAGTTGCTTCTCGTTGTTGTTGATTTCTCCATTTCTGGAAAAGTTGCTTAAGGACCTTCAATGTTCCTTTGCTTTCATGCTGTCTCAATCGAGCTGTTTTTTTTATTTAAGTGCAATAATATTCACTTTCGTTGAAATTGCAGGAATCACTTTGTGATAAACTGAAATTACTAGGAAGAAATATGTGGATGTTTTATGAAGTTAAATATGTAATTGAAGAGGTCAAATGTAGTAGGAAGTGAGAGTGGTACATATTTTACAAAATAGGTGATAGGATGGCTTGAAAGGACTCTTTCCTCTCTTCATTTCAGGCAATGATATTGATCTTTCCCCTCCTGCAGCTAGTATTTGATAGAAAATGAAATAGTAGGATAAATGAAACCGGTCAAGTTACAAACACAACCATGAAGGGGGTACTATTGATAGGCACTGTTAATTTAGCTCATGACTTTCACATCTGGAACTTGCACACAACTTTGTTGAGTTCAATCTTCTTCTATTGGGCATCAGTAAAATTCTCTGGACTGAGTTCATTCATATAACCCAGACATCTAGCATCTTTCTTCCAGCTCTTGTGTAGAAGGATAAAATTCTTCTAGTAGTTATGTTTTAGTTGCTTCAAAAGTTACCATCTTGATACTACTACTTTTTCCTCACTCCATAAGAACAAGAAACAACTTTTGCAATTTAACTTGCTAGATTATTGCTTGTCTATTTAACAATTTTTTTGCTTTTCATCAGGTTATGTTATTTGCTTCATTAAGTTTATATGTTATATTCTGACCATACATTTGGAAGATGATCTTTGACTTCTCACTTGACAGAACTGGATCTTCCAGTGGGGTTGCAGGAAGTAACAAGATAGATGGAAGTTCCCAACAGAGTGGTGCTGGTTCCCGAGTCATACCCAAGATTGATATGGATAATGGCCCTCTTCCAAATGAGAGAAGGGAACGCCCTGCTGGACTAGATAAAGAGAGGATTCTAGCTAAAGGAAACAATAAGTATGTATACTTCCGCAACATTCTTGAGCTTCATGTGTCTAATGATACTTCTTCTCACTTTCATCTATTCTATTATGCAAAAGGACTCCTTAATGTTAATGCATCGTTTAACAAATATGGCTACTTCTTTGGTCTCGTGATATAACCTGCAACTTCCATTTCTTGGTCTTCATAATCAACAAACTTATCTAGGAAGGTTCAAATACAAGATTGTGTTGATCTATTTATTGCACAAATTGTATCTTCACTAAGGTAGTTATGTGAATTATGTCATTACAACCTTGATACATCACATGCTGTTTTAAGATTGACCTATGACATTACAGAGGTAGCTTCACCCCTTTTCTTTATGGAGATCCTTGAATGTCTTCTTCCTTGTGTTTCATCATACTTGTTTATCTAAATGACAGTAGCTGTGTTATCCAGGCTGAATATTCGTGAGGATGTTCAAGCGGGAAATCAAAGTCCTTTGAATAAAGCAAAAGCATCTAGGGCACCAAGGACTAGTTCTGCTTTTGTCATGAATTCATCATCTAATGTCCCTCGCTTGCCTGGGGGAACTGACGGATGGGAGCAAGCCTCTTGCCCGAATAAAGTCCAGCCTTTATCGGGGGTGACCAACCGTAAGCGTCCCATACCCACCGGATCCTCATCACCTCCTGTTGCTCAATGGGTGGGTCAACGGCCACAGAAGATCACTCGCACAAGAAGAGCCAATGTGGTTTCTCCAGTCTCAAATTTTGATGAAGCCCATATTTTACCTGAGGGATTCACACCTCCTGATATTGGAGCCAGACCAGCATCTTTGGAGTCCAGTGGGCTTTTAATTTCCAGGGGCATTCCTAATCCACTTCAGCAATCAAAATTGAAACAAGAAAACATTTCATCTCCAGCCAGATTATCAGAAAGTGAGGAATCAGGTCCCATTGACAGCAAGTTTCAGGAAAAAGGAGTTGGTAATGTTGAAATGGAGGATGGTGCCACGAATGTTGTCCATAAAGCAACAACTTTGGTTTTGCCGATGAAGAAGAATAAAATTCTTTTGAAAGAAGAATTTCGAGATGGTGTTCGGAGGCAAGGAAGGAGTGGAAGAGGTTCAGTACATGCAAAAGCATGCCTACCTTTATTGAAAGAAAAAATGGAAAGTTCAGATGCTACCAAGCCACTAAAAAGTGGAAAGTCTGGTTCTGACAAGAGTGAAAGGTGCTAGACTATTTTGACTTACAACTGATGATTATATGGCTCTTAGTTTTATATTTTTATGGCATTTGTGCTTATCTTAAAATAGTAACCCATCTGTGCAGTAGGGTAGGTCGTCCTCCTTCGAAAAAAATGTCTGATCGCAAAGCTTGTGCTCGACCTGGGCAAGTTGCTCAGAGTGTAACATCAGATCTGACAGGTATGATGCCAAACACGGCTTATTATTTTGGCATCCTTGTGTATTTATGCTTAAGATATTTTGTGTTTTTCTTCCTTTATTCGGAAAACCATGCATCTTACCTTTTTGTTTCCTGTAGTTGAAACAAATGATGATCGGGAAGAACTGTTAGCTGCTGCAACTGCTGCTCGCAATGCTAGCTGTGTGCATCCTTCCTTTTCTATTTTGGTTTTCAGGATTACCTACTTTTTATTGATTAATTTAGAGTCTCTTCTTGCTGCAGATGCTGCATGTTGTAGTCCTTTTTGGAAGAAGATGGAACCGGTTTTCACTTTTGTCACTATGGAAGATATAACTTTCGTGAAGAATCAGGCTAGTTTTATATCGATTTTAGTGTTAAAGATAACTTGAAATATCTTGGTTTGATTCTTATACTAACAAACTCTATAACTTGATTTTTTAACTATTGCTTCAGATTACATTGGTGGAGGAGCTTGACAGGAGCACACCTAACTTTTTTGATGCTGATGATAAATTGATGGTATCAACTTATCTCAATGTTCTACTTAGGGTTTCATTCTCTCCTTAATAACATGTGTTTGAAAATCTTCATTTTCTTTAATTATATATTGCATTTAGACTTGTATTTTCATGCACTTCATATATATATTATGTATGTGTGTATTTTTTGTCATAGTACAACAATCTCTTTGTCCTACACAAACATATTTGGAAATGTCAAGTAGCATTTTCTTGCGTCTACCTTAATGGTTTGAATCTAATTTTATTTTTCAGGATGAGCTTCCAGGCCAAGTGCTGCCTTCACCTCTCTCTTCTTTCTTTGTAGAAGAAAGTGTGACAAAGGCTGGTCCAAATAAGCCTGTTGGAATTTCGTTTCCAGATCATGACTTGCAACTTGTCAAAATGGTATCTGGAAAATTATCAGCAGACAATTGTTTCGAGGAAGTGGTTCCATTATCCCAGAAACTTCTTTCGGCTTTCATCATAGAAGAAGAAAATGAATTACTTGACTGCAATGAACAGGGAAATACGTTACTTCAGTTTTCAAGCGATTATTTCCCTCATGTTATTAATAGTCACGTGGAAAATCAAAATCAGGCACTTACGAAATCCGATTTTCAGTTGGATTTAGAATTCGAGAATTCAAAAAATCATTCAGCAGATAAGATGCTCTGCAATGGACATACGGCTTCAAGCAACTTCAGGAATCCAAACATTCAGAGTTCCATTTCTGGTGATGATCTACTAGCTGATAATAGTTTTGTTCTACATTCAGAAAATGGCCTTCTATCTCGATTCATGCCTACCAATTCAAGGCAGTTGCACAGCCTTGATACAACTACAAGTTTTTCTGGCACTTCTCCATGTGAGGGTCAGTTTGAGCATATGTCTCTGAATGAAAGAATCTTGATGGAGCTGCATAGCATCGGGCTTTATCCGGAGAAAGTGGTATCAGTTTTTCACTCTTATAGAATATCTTCATCTTTGAATGCATGCGCTTAGCTTCTACTTTATCTTATTGCTAATTGTTAGAGCCTTAGAGGTTCACATATTAATAGTTTATGAGAAATATAGTTAATATGATACCTTTGAGTAGGAGCATTTGTAGATCGATAATAGAAACCAGAGCAGGAACAGTTGTTGCAGTTTGATTGCTAGGCCCCTTCTTCTCTTCCTGTCCCTTGTGTACTCTTGCGTAACCTATGCGTCAATTTCATTCAATCCTCCTACCATGTCCACTACTAACATGCTGAATGATAACAAAACAAAGAAGACGAAATACCAATAACTGCCTTGCTCTTAGCTAGTATATTCTGGTAGTCATCCATATTTGCTATCTCCTATTTGTTATCCTCTTTTCCCTCGCTGAAAACCTCAATTTAGCAGTAGAATCCACTCACCCAAGAGGAAAAAGTAAACCTAGAAAGAACAACTTTGTTGTTAAATTTCTTATTGATGTACTTAAAATCTCCTTGTATGTTAAAAGACCAAACTACAATCTCTCTCTTCCTGGGATAGCTGGCTTGTGATCATCATCTTTTCTAGTTTTGCGCCTTTTACCTGGTTTTTTTTTTGCAGCCTAAGCTAGATGAGGGAGAGATTGGGGAGATCGATAAAGCTATTTCACAGTTACAGATGAAGCTCTGCCAGAAGGTTTCTGTCTATATTTGTTATACTAAAATAATCTATTCAGTCTGTTTTGATTGGATGCAGAGTCTTTATGGACCTTTAATATTTGGTCAAGGCTTTAAGCCCATGTTCATGTTGCTGAATTTTTAAACTATCAGTTTGCTAGCTCATTTGAACTAAACAAGTCAAATTTAAATCAAATCAAATCAAACAAACTTATCTAACTAATAATCCAATTGAAAAAGTGCACTAGTACCTAGGTCAACTCTTTTGCCCGTACACTACCTTATATGGTTTTACCTATGATCTGGCATGCTGTGGACCAGAAATGGAGCAATGAGGTCGCTTTTCCTAATATAAAAAGTGTAATATTCTACTTTCTGTGTATGATAAAATAATTCATTCGATATTCTCTATGATCTACACTCTTTGATATAATCTAGTTGATGCATTAATCTATCTAGCTGATGCCACAGAAGCCTGGGCATCTTATTCTACCATAAGCAATCTTTGTCTAAAAATAATTCAATGACATTTTGCTTATTTTATAGGTGAAGCAAAAGAAAATTCAACTACAGAAGTTAGATAAAGCTATTCAAGATGCAAAACAAGTTGAGGAGAGGTACATCAAGTTCCATGTTAATGGGCTGTAGCATCAGAAGTTAGCTTTTGTGCCTTCTTTTAGGTTAACCTGTGGCTTCAATCACTTAATTTGCAGGAATCTTCAGCATCTTGCGATGAACAAGCTTGTTGAGACTGCATACAGAAAGTTAATGGTAACTATTCTTTTTAATCCTAGTAGTTGATTACTGTTTCTTTGCTCATGGCAAAATGGGATAAGGAATGTTAAGTGAGACATTGTACTGGTCAACTTTATGTTTGTGTTCTATGTAGAGAAATTTATGCAGTTAGTTGTATTGTTTTTACTTGGTAACTAGGTCTAGTGTTCGGGGTAGATGAGCATTATAATTGATCACTCTAGTCCAACTGCAAAGTCAAGACCAGTTATAACTTATAAGACATCTTCTTGCATGTAACGTTATAACTCAATGGTGGTTGATTAGCCTCCTCCTTTGAAGGTTGCCTGTATGTGAGCACATAATATAGATATTGGAGGTTTGTTTATTTGCACATTACATAAAGTAGGCACCTAGGATGCTATATCTAATGTATGGCCTTGCATGCGACCAATGGAAATACTTCTGAAATCTGCTATTTTTACAGGGTGGTCGAGGTGGTTCAAGTCATAAAGGTGGTGCCAGTAAGGTTTCAAAACAACTTGCCTTAGCCTTTGCAAAGCGAACTCTTGCCAGATGTCACAAGTTTGAGCAAACAGGTCAAAGCTGCTTTGATGAACCTACCTTGCGAAACATTATCTGTGCACCTCTGCACAGCAGTGATTCTAAATATGTCGAAGGTACTATATCTAAATTGCCTCTGGTGTATTCAAGATAATGCAGTTCTTAACTAGCTTCTTGAGTGATAGCTCTGCTACTGAGGAGCTTATTTACGAAATCAAGCACCGCACAGATATTGTCCTGTTAGTTTGTTTTGCCTCCTTTGCATGATTATAACATTCCTTTGGTTTGCTAAGTGTTTTTCTCTTCTAAATTCATCTATGTTTATGCAGTTTGAATTTTTTTTTTCTATATTCAGGTTAATGGATGAGATTTTCTAATTTATATTTGCAGTTTCCGGTGCTTTGGCTTCTGGTCTGACATCTATTGGTGAGAGACCTGGACTTGGTCATAAGCTTGACAGGGTTTCGTCGGATCCTTATCAAGGTGACTTGCCTGAGCAAACTTCAATTAGAACTGAACCAATAACAAATAGAGGGAGAAAGAGGGAAGTACCACTTGATGATGTAACAGGTTCTGCTTCAAGAGCCACCACAACTCTTAGCAACCATTTTTCAGGTGGTCCGAAATGGAAAAGGACTGAGAGAGACAGGGAACAAGGCAAAGATGCATCGACAAGAAATTCAACTGCGAAAGCTGGCCGTCTATCAGTAAGCAGTGGAAAGGTTGAACGTAAAACAAAGACAAAACCAAAGCAAAAGATAGTCCAGTTATCCTCGTCTGGAAATGGTCTTGGTAGAGTCACAGAGACAGCCAATCTTGCGACACCTTCGATGCGGGATTCTGGTGAAACCATGAATACTTCTGACACCAAATTTGACCAAGAAGTTGAGATACAGAGTGCAGCTAATGTTGCTCAGGATTCATCAAAAGAGATAGATGATACCATTTTGACAAGTTTGCCATGTGGACAAGATCAGGATATCGGTTCTTGGTTGAATTTTGACGATGATACACTACTGGACCATGATCTAGTGGGCCTAGAAATCCCTCTTGATGACCTCTCTGACTTGAAATTGGATTTCTAAGAGAACCAGTTATACTCCCTGTGCATATCCAAGAGTCTAGATCAGAAGTACTGTAGCACAACTAACCAATTAAATTATCTCAAGCAGCTTAGAGTTTGTAACTAGGCCAGTCCATTCTTTTGTATACCTTTTCAAGTTATTGGCAGATCCCAATTGTCTTCTGTCACTTGAGAAAATCGATTCTTGTACCAAGAACAATCTCAATTGAGCATTCAGTCCATTTGTATCTTTTCAAGCTAGTGTTCTTGGCTTTTACCTTCTCATATGGCCATCAAGCTCTGCTTGTTCTTTCTGGAAATATTGCGCACACAACGATGAGTTATCTTTCTCATTCTTCATATTATCTTCATTATTGTAGCATAAACATAATATTGTGTATCATTTCCACAACATCTTATTTTCTTTTTAGTTCTCTCAAAACTTTATAAGACCATCTTTTCAGCTACTATGAGGGTGTGTGAACTTGGAGGAAGAGAAAGAAGAGGATTATACCTTTTGGCGCATAAATAAATAGTTTATTTTGAGATAATCGTAGAAACTAAACTTAATTGGCTAATTTGTGAATGTGGTAAGATTTTATTGCTACACTTTATTTGTAGAATTCTCTACAACTCTATGGATGATATATTACAGTTATTCTTTTTGAGCGTTATATATACGTCAGAAACACCTCCAATAAAACACTCAACCAAAAAGGGCAAAAAGAAAACGAAAAAACAAAAATCTCGAGTTGCCGTTGACCAATTTTACTCGTCGTAGGTAGATTTTTGGTGGCTATCAAGGCGTTTGCCTTCTTAGTTTGTAATTATACTGTTTCAAGATCTAATTAAAATAAAACTATAGTTTGTAACTATACTGGTTCAAAATTGCAGACTATGATATCAGTAACAGTATCAGAAACCTACGATTATTGGTTCATAAATAATTAATATTTGCATAGTGAATTTACGGGTCCTGGTCGCTAATGGGTTCGGATTCTCATCCTGGATAGATCCGACTCTTTAGTCCAAGTACAGGCAAGAGAGAGCCATTGGGAAACAGGGCCGTGTTCTTGACCCGAGAGAGTTATTTTTATACAATATGGTAAATAAATCAAACGACTTGTTGCCCAAGTCTTTGTCATTTAACAAAAATAAATCGAGTCATTAGAAAAGTATTGTCGGCCTAATAAATAGTTCAATTAAGACACAACAGAAGACAAGTATAGATTCGCAAGGACGGAGGAAAATTTATGAACAGGTCAGTAACCATCTGCCTTTAACTGGGCCCATTTAAAATATTTATTTGGATCACTTGTCTGGTTGTTTCTGGGCCCATATGATGGGCTCTCTGTCTCTTGGTGGGCCCGATAGCCATTGTCATATTCTCATATAACTACAACTTGGATTAATGACACCCAATGGTTTAAAGTATTAAATAACAAAACTTCCACAAAAAGTCTTTTGTCCTATTAGACCTTTTCTCATGCAAACTGTTACCAAATTATATGTTGTGAAGCATATCAAGAAAATCAATATGCTAACGTAGCACACATCATACTAAATTTTTTTTTTTGCTCATCCTTATCTACACTGTAAATAGAATACTTAATTAGTTTTCCAATAACTCACTGCCTTTGCCTTGCCTCTGAAGCTCATGCATATATATCTCTGTCTCTCTCTCATTCTCTCACTTGGCTTTTGCTAACTAAAGCAGCTGGTCTGATAGGAAAAGAATTATCATAATAAAGCACTCAGACTTCTCTATCTCTCGGCGATCTTAGCCGACATTGTTCGCCTACAAGCACCGTCAGTAGGTGGAAATTGATGTGCATAAGGCGAAATTATCTTCTGATATAATTCAGTCAGAAGGCTGAAAAATGACTCTGTGGAGGTTGCTGCATTATTTGTAGGCTTGTTGATGAAGTGCAGTTACTCTCTTCTGCAACCCAGGTCCTGTTAGCAATTCAAACTTGGTTATAGATGTTGTGATAAGCTGCAGTTGATGTAGGGACGGAAGACAATTTAATTAACCTCATACAATAACAAAGATTGCAGTTAATATGATGTTGAGAAAAAAAGAAAAGCATCAAGAGCAAGAGCTCTTTGTAGCCCTATTTATAGTCCAAATCAGATTTGGACATGAGAGGCTCTTAGTGTATACATCAAATAAATTTTTGAAAGAGACATATGCTTTCTGATCTGGTTGTGGTCCGCCACTATCTTCTGGACCCAGGGAAGAGTACTTCATTTATTGCCAAGGTAGCTTTCATCCTTGTCTATGGTGGGAGAGCAGTCTTTCAATCAATATATATATATATATATATATATTCTAATATATGTAATAAAATGGAAGGGTCGTTTTGCTTCTAATTAATAATCGTAAGCATGAAAAAGATACAACTACTACAACCAAAATGAGGAAGCTCCTGGAGAACACAATTAACCATGGATATATATATATATATATATATATATATATATATATATATATATATATATGTATCTATGCTTACTCTCGAGGGCGAGAAGCCCAGAGGGTACTAAGGGCTCGGAGGCGATTATGGTACTCTCCAATCGCTAAGAAACATCTTGCTGTCTGCCTGACTGTTAAAATTCGGTGCAGCTGATGAAGGGTTTGCAGCCTCAGATTATCCGCCTAGAAATTATGAAAACAAGAATAGTTTTGATAAAACATTAGTTCAGAAAGACATACTATGGAAGTAGTAAGGGAAAAATCCCCATAAAAGCTAATCATTATTTGCAAGAGATTCTTTTTCTCATTTAGATGTATAAGCTGCTTTCCTAATGAAAATTGACCTAAACATTGTTAGATGTCAGAAGGACAAAATTACGTGATTAGAGTAATCGATGCCCTAGGACAAATGAAATATATATATGAAGTAAATAAATCAAATGCAAATCCAGGAGGAAAAATAAAAAAAATAAAAAAGAAGAAGTCATAATAAACTCAAAAATACAAGCTGCTTAGTCACGGGATTTGGATTCTTTCAATGATAGATTTGAAAAGAACACAAAATAAAGGTTTGGTTGATGGGTCCTTTCCTTAGTGCTACTGCTACATTAAATAGCAACATCTAGCCCTTCTGCAGGGCCTATGGCATTAGAGAATAGCTAAGGAAACCTTTATTGTTTGACAGGACTAAAGGAAGTTTGGAAGATTGCAAATGGCATGTAAAAGAAAGACCAAGAAAGGACAAGGACCAAATCGTACTAATTGAAATATATTCCTATGACCTTTCAGGCACATGACTTTCTTTCAAATTCCTAGATTCTAATAATTGTTAGTCTTAACAAAAGGATTTTCTTAATCTAATTATGAGATGATAAAGTAAATAAAAGCATATTATGGGAAAAGAAGAAGAAGAAGAAGTATACAATATATGGGAAACTCTACGTAGAAGAAAATGAAAGTACGTAAAAAAAAAAACAGCTCTTTAGAAAGCTTAACTTACCTTTCTTACTATTTTCCAAATACTACTACAAAAACTCCGAATTATTTTCTTGAATCTCTACTCTAGTTTCGATGTATTTTTTATACAAGCTACATAGGGGAACTTTTGATGACAGAAAATTGACAGGGATGTTGCTTAATATCCAACTTTGATTGGAATGTGATTAAATTAGCCACCTAACAGCACTTGCTAGCATCCATTACATTAGCTTAATCTAGTTACTTTTCAGCAACCATTCCATGTCCAATTTCCCGGCATCCAGCCACAGTTGATCATGATATGATACCAGCGTAGCCAAACTTAGTACCGTATTACTATCTAATGATAGATCTTAGAAACTGAGATTTTAACAGTAGGAAATTAGGAAGCACCTGTCTGACAAATCCCTCTAGGTTGTCAAGCTTCCCTAATGCGATCGCCATGTGGCCCATATAGTTGCCAACGTCGGCGCCGTCGCTAATAGATCCACCGGCTACTGTGTCAGCAAGAGATTGATTGAGTTGCTCAAGGCCCTGTGAGAGAGCTTCCTCAGCCTGTTGTGTTGATTGCTGGAGATTGCAAATGCCCACTAGTTGTTGTTCTGTGAGGGGGTCTAAGTGAGGCAGTAGTATCTGTAAGGAAGAATCAGAAGATAAATTTAAATCAGTAATGGCATACATATTAATCATATTTTTAGATATTTCATATGTATTAGTAAACCTTGAGGAGGTCCGAAGGCCTGAATCCGGCGATCCAAAGGAAACACCGCTCGGCTGGAGAAGTCCACATTCCAGTGATGAGGTGAAACACATCAGATTTCACTGCGACGCCTTTAAGCCGGAAAATTTCATTATAATGTGTAAGGCATTCATCTACTATAACTCTAAGGTCTCCATCAGGCAGGTGAGCTTGCAAAGCTCCTCTTAAATCACTCAAGTGCTTATAGTCCTCATCCAACCATCGAGCATATTCCATATCGAACATTGCGGCACCTGTTGGTACCAACACATTTCATGGTAAATCTCAAAAGCAAAGAACAAAAATACATTCTTTTTATTGTTATTATTGCATTCTATAAGAGGTTCCATATATATATATGTGTGTGTGTTGATGAGAATGAGCTTGTTACCAGAGCTTGTGTTTCCCGTACAACCTCCTAAGAAGAGACCCTAATGAGACATCATCAACATGTTAAAAATGAAGTGTATCAAAAGAATTATAAATACATATTATTAAGGATAGATTTATTTATCTTTACGCTCTCATTTTGTACCTGTGAACGTGCTCTGTGGAGATCCTGCTCTAACTGAGTAAGCTTCATTCGACTAGATTCTAACTGTTGTACATAAGCCTATATATATATATATATATATTTATTTATATTAAAAATAAACATATCAGATCACAATAAGTATCTAACCATCACCAACTGGAGCAAGAGAACTCCTAATTAGTTTAGTTACCTTTTTCCGCAGCCTACTTTTTCTTGCTGCTTCTCTATTCTGAGCTAAGCGTCTCAAGGTCTGTCAAAAAGAAGAAGTATTGTTTATATTCCAATGTGTTTGTGAGGGTGAAAACATTTCCATCCACTTAATATAGCAATTAAGTGCATAAGTAGAAGAAGCTTTTGCAAACAAGCACTTGCACCAGAATGACATAATAAGATAGTGATGTATGCGTGCATGCATGCATGCATACAGTTAGGAGCCATGCATGAACTTTGTCAGATAAATTTAACTGCTATTCCCATTTATATGAACATGAAAAAAAGTACATGTGCAACCCCACCTACAAACACACAAGCACATGCACATGCACATACATGCACATAATAAATAACACATCTAGAGAGAGAGATAGATGACCTTTGCATCTAGTATCTTGCCGTCCTTCTCCCCAGTAGGACCAGCTAATCTCTTCTGCCACGTAAGATGTGTGTGTGAGAATGGTTTTTAACAGCATGAGTATAGACAAAACATATAAAAACCATAATGATGGCAGATAAGAGGATTCAAGCAACTGGGAAGTTCCATAATGATGGCAGAAAAACAAAGACTTATTTGACGAAGCTTAGGAATTCAATCTTTCAGACATTTTCCTTTCAGAATTAGGTCCTCGATTTCTTATCTAACTTCATCTAAGTTAAAAGAAATTGGCATGCAGCACCTAAAGGTACAAGAATAAAATACCCTTCTAGCTACTTGGCCTGAAAACTCAATAATGATGGCACCTAATATACTGTTCTTAAGACTATTTATACACAGTTGCTGCCATCTTCTTGGGAGTTTGTGAATTGTGAGGACCGACTATAGGAACAAATGGCACAATGGTGAAAACTCGAAGGTAATGTTTTTTCTTGGGAGGAGTGTTGATAATTTACTATTCCGAGCATGGCTCACTTTGTTTTTAAGGGAAAGTTCACTTGTGGGTCAAACTGAACAAATTACAATGGAAAAATTAATGAGACATTGGAGTTTTGCTTTTGGGGATTTGGTGTTGTTGGGAGGAGGGAAGCTCCGATTGTGAAATTCTTAGATGAGGGTTTTCTGGGGATTTGTGCCTGGAATATTGATGGAAGGGGACATTGGAACAGTACCTTTTCTTGGGCCTTGGGTCGGTAATTTTGCGCCTCTCCTGTTCTTGGCCTGGAAGAATCACAAGCTATCATCACCATCTCTAGCTGCTGCTCCCCAGACTGCTCTGAGGAAGGATTTCTACTCACTGGGGTGTTCTGAGCTGAGCCTGAATCAGTGCTCTCTGCTGGATCTTCATTACCCTGTGCATAACCCAACTCAAATTGCATGTTCTTCTTCTATTCTATTCTATTTCTAGATATCAAAAAGTTAAGGTCAAAAGCAAGAGCTTACCTTAAGTGTTTGTTGGAATCTCATTGGCCATGAAGGGAAGATCTCAAGAGTGGGTGGTGGTCTGGTTGTGAAAAAGGCTGCAAGAGAGAGAGAGAGAGAGAGAGAGAGAGAGAGAGACAGAGGAGAATCAGAAGATCAAGTAAAGCTGTAGAAGAATCAAGAAACAAATTAAGAGGCTCAGATATTTGTTCCAAAAGGAACTTATTCCTTTCCCTTTGCAAGTACTGCAAGGAGTTGGTAGGTTGAGGCTGGATCACAACATTTTAGCCTTTGGCTACTCATGTGGCTACTGAGGTTGGAAAAAAACAAAGGCAAAGAAGCCTTTTTTAGATCATTTCAAACTTCTTCCATCTCTGTGCTAGAGCATGGAAGTAGTGCAATTGGGAGGTGTGTATGCTTTGAGAGAGAGAGAGAGAGAGAGAGAGAGAGAGAGAAGATTGTACGTTTTCTCTCTCGATCACTTCTGATTCCAGCAACTCCTTGCATGAGAGCCTCTTCCAACCCTCCAAAATAAGCAGCTCCTTCCTGATCACTGAGCAAGAAGAAATGGCCGCTTCAATTTGTCTTTTCTTTTTCTTTTCTTTTTTGAGAATAAAGGAGTTAGAAAAGGAAATAATCGAGACATGAAAAGAAAAAGAAAAAACATAAATGGATAAGGATGTAACAGTTTATAAAATTATTGGGAATAGAGTTGTAAGCTCGTTAAAGATTCTGAATCTAGCAAATTTATCCATACGCATATAGAAAAAGCTAAGCATAGAAAAGAACAAATTGAAGGATCTCTAGAAAAATAATGTTTTCCATGAAACAGAAGTGGAGAACAAAAAAGAGATAACAAATTAAGAACTAACATATTCATGTAGATTATAGGTTTCACTTCTTTTTTTGTTGGTCCGGTTCCATTTTTGTTTTCCACTTTTTCCATTTGGAGAACAAGAAGTAGAAGAAGATAGGAGAGAGTAGTACAAGAAATTTGTGGCAGCAGGTGAGATGCCATGTATTCCATATCCCTGAGGCTGACTTGAAGGCCCAGATTCAGAAAGACCATTTTCACCAACGATGTTACTTGCCATCTAAAGAGACTTCAATCTCCTCCTTACACCATCTTCAACTTTCATAGGATGATGCTTCTTCCCATCTTGAGATTTCTTCGCCTTCCAGTTTCCAGTTCTTCAGCAGTGAGAGGAAAAGGAAGAGAGAGAGAGAGAGAGACATCAAAAGCATTAATAACAAGAGAACAAAAAAAGAGTTGCAAATTACGTTGTATATCTAGCCAGAAAGGAGAGCAAACGAAACATACCATACCATGCAGTGTGCTCGGTTTGTTCTTTTGCACAAGAAAAGGCCCTTCCAAGCTCCAAGCTCAGATATCAGCTTGTTTCAGGATGGCCATGTGATGGGCTATTGACCATTCATCAGTACTCTCTCTTTCACTCTTCCCCTTCTGTAACTTTGTGTGCTTTGTCCCTCTCTTGCAAAATATATTATTTTACCCTATGAAACTACTCCACGAAGCAGAAGATCTTGTCCTTCGAAGACTTTGCTTCAAAAGTGTGCATAGAGAGAGATGGAAATAGGAAGAGAGAGAGAGAGAGGAAACTATAAAGGTGGGGTTTAATGGCAGGAAGCCACTGGAATCACTGACTCCTACTCCACTCCTTGTAACCGACTGTGTTATCTGATTGGCCCAATATTGGGCTCGCTCAGGGATATAAAAGTACTCAACAAAACCAGCATTCAATAGGTGACAAGCAACCACCCATTATTATAACAAAAAAAGCTATCGAGATTTTGTCTTGTTCTCTTTTTATGCCAAAGAGAGGAGAGTTTACTTTGACAACTCGGGGCCTTTGACAAGCACACATTGGTTATTTAATTCCATTCCCCTCCCAACTAAAACACATACAATAATCATCCACACACAGCTAACCCACTTTGTATTCCAAATCCTCCCCTTAAATGGATTTGCTTGGTATTATCCCCTTGTTGGTGGGTCAACATCCATGCCTTGTCAAGAATTACCTAAAGCCATGCCACGCCATTACACCAAGATACCCTTCCATAGATAAAAAAACTTAATTAAACAAGGGCCCCAATGGGCAGAGGATACTTGTATATTGTTGTCTACCCCTCCCATTACGCTTCTTTATTCCTATATTAGGTATGCCATTCATTGATTAATCTGGTCTTCATAAACAGAACTGTTATATATAATCCCTTCATTATCCTTAAGAGAGAGGGAGAGGGAGAGAGAGAGAGAGTGCATGTCCTTCTCATTACAGAGAAGGAGATGCATTTTATTATTATTATTATTATCATTGTTATTATTATTATTATTATTATTATTATTATTATTTTTGTGATAATTGATGATTATTTTATGTTATGCTATCTATAATGTTGTAGGTTATGTGCCTCCATCAATTATTGTTTTCCACATCAATGATTGGCCTAAAATAGATTGGCACACATACATAAATATGCCATGGTTTAGGTGGTCTGTAGCTTGAGGAGACTATACAACTCTGACAAGAAAGACATGTCTCTGCAAGACTGCATGGTTTACATGGAGTATTTTGCCTACCAATTTATGGTAGAGGTCAATGGTTGTCCTCCAAAATGACAATCATGGATTCTTCTGAACAATTTCTGCGGTTGTTACTAAGTTGTGATGTCTAAATAGATAAAGTAACATCTCTTATTATAGAGTTGCACCACCTGTAGAATATAAAATTTACTTGAATATCTATATAATGTTAAAAGCATCGATGCATGAACCTCTACAATTGACCTTCATCCGGTCAAACCACCCCACCTTTTAAAAACACTTCTGAAGCTAAAAAAGAAAGTTATCCACGATTGATTTAAATATGTGCAAGTACTAAGACAGCAAGCATAACGATGAAATTTGACAAGTTGAATACATCAATGTACTTCAATCTTTACTATTTTCTATAACATTGTAAGACCTTTAGAAGAAATTATATCTTAAGCTGCATGTATGGAAAGTACACCAAAGCCACCTTTCATACGATGAAGCTTGAAATGGGCAGGAATAATTTCTTAATGCAAGGAAGGGAACAGTGCATTTAGACGTACAATAAGAGTTTGTACATTTAGTTTGCACTGATCAGTCCTTTCCTCTTGTACTCCCCCAAGAACACATGAAACATTGTTAAGTATATTTATATTTATAATTTCTGGTTAGGTATTCATATTCCCCCCTCAAACGACCTCCCAATAATATATCAAAACTATCCATGTAAATACCTAACAAAAATCCTTCAAAATTTGGTGATACTAGAAAAGACAACTTTAAGAGAAGATGCAAAGAATAGGATACTAAGCTAACAAGTAGTAGATGCATAGGGAACTATTCCTGCTCTATGTTTTGAGTATATGCAAGTAAAGAACAAGTTCCTCAATTCTAAGTTTTAAACAGTTGAGAAAAAGATAAAAAATGTCATCAACTAGCCGCATATCATTTGATTAAAAACAACATATATATATATATATATATATATCAACACACTAATCCATATAAAATGGCCATGCATATTCCTAGCGCAACTAGCATATATTATTCCCAGAGAGCGCCAGTGGCTTGCAAACTCAATGGCCACGACAGCCATATGAAGGAACAGTTGGATGAAAAGAACAGGTGTCATGGATCTATCAAGTTGAACATTGAAATAGTGTTTGCAATGTTGCTCTTCGTACAAGTGAGCATAAATCTGATTGCCACTGTGTTCAAATGCCAGGACGAACAGTATCATAAACTTCAAGGTTAAGCCTCATTGTCTATTGTTTGGCCTAGGAAAAATATCCACTTTGCTCTAATGGATTTTTCTTATATGTAATTGGAGTCAAACTAAGTCAAAAAGATTATTTTGTAGTGTAAATGAGCTGAACTTGAGAGGAGTTAGAAAAAGTTGGCTTGAGTCAGCTTATCTCAAGCTCGAGAAAGCTTGAGCTCGGCTTAATGCTTGATGAGGTTGGCTATTAGGCTGATGCGGTGAAGTCTAATGTGCATAGGAAAAAGAAAAGATAATCCTGAAATTAGACCCATAAAAATCTTGAAAACCAAAATTATGTTCATATACAACATAAAGAATTTATATGAATTCTAAAAGAAGACAAAACAAGTAAGAAACATACATCAATATATGATCCTCCACTGTCTGGGAGGAGATACAAGTGAGTTGTCCGGCAATAGGGTATGGTACAAACAAAGATTGCTGAATGTGATGGTAAATGCACACCGTCAATACTTATACATGAAACATACATCAATAGATGAATGCACACCGTCAATAATTATACATGCATCATATATCAATATATGAATGCACACTGTCAATAATTATGCAGCACAAAGAAGGGATTTGGGTAGCTAGTGTCGATCAGAGCCAAGAGGAAGAAGATGGCTGGTGGAGAGTCATGGTCAATGAAGAGCTCGACGTAAGAGGAAGAAGAAGGCGAGAGAAAAATTTGGGTGAGATCGTTGAATAGGGTTTGACACTATGAGATTCGGGGTTTTACTATTCATTGGATCTAAAATCCAATGGTTCTAAGATCAAACTACATATATATATATATATACACCATAGTAATTAAGCCATACTCAAGCCATACTCAAGCAAGCTGAGTTTGACTCTACTTGGCTCAATTCACTACAAACAAAAAATGATCTATCTCAGCTCAGCTCATTTAGAGCTCAAGCCAAGTTCAAACATATCTTTGATCGAGCTAAGCTTATAAACTACTGAGCTATTTTGATAGCCCTACCGACAACCATAATAATCTCTCATTAAAAGCAATAAGGCGGAGATCCCTGAGTTTCGAAAAGGGACTCTATCCTAGAGTTTGATAGGTTCAATTTTTAGATCGTAGCTAGTTTTTCAAATTTCTCTTGGGACCATTTGGCAGGATAAAATGGGGTGCCTTTAAGATAATCAACCTCTTCTAGGTGGGATAAGAAAACTCAGATAAATGGATGAGTTATCCCTTTGCAAATGACAATTTTACTCCTCTCAAATTGTTTTTATTTGTATTATTTTATGGTGATGCATAGTACCATATTTTGAAGGTTAGATCCATGTTGAACGTTATAATGCTATAAGACAATATTATACTTACTAATATTTTATAATGTGTATAGAGTAAAAATGTTTTTGATATAGGATGTTCATAAACTATTTGTAATGGGGTATTTGTATTGTATAAATGATGGCGAATTTGGTCAAATTATGTTTTTGACAGAACAAGAAGAAGAAGAGAAGAAGAAATAAAACATATTAGTCTAATTTTCTCTCTCTCTTTTTCTTTGGGGTCTCTTTCTTAAGTAAGAAGAAGTAATCATGTGCCCCAAAAGAAAGAAGAAATAAACTGCAAATTTTCATAATTTATTTTGAATTGTTTCCAGCTTTTCTTAACAGCATTTACCATCTAGAAATAATGGCAAAATTATCACTTTTCTACACATAAATTAGCAGAAGAAAGATTAGTTACCAGTAATCCCCACACGAGCACAAACCTGGTGCAAAATGGTGGAATCTAGCATTGTCCCTAATGATGATTTCTCTTCTTTCCACCTTAGAAATGAGCTTCATTGCAGAATGACAGTCTACACACACCCGCAAATTCTTCTTCACAATGATCGGCTTTGTTGCTGGCATGCTAATGAGAGCAAAAGCAACTGCAATCCTCTCGCTGTGATGAAGCAGAAGCCTCTCCTTCAAACTATCCTCTAAATTACACGACAGGGAGGCTGTGTTAGGAACGTATCCTGCCTCCCTTATCCTAATGGAGAGCTCCTCAAGCTTCTCATATATCTTCTCCTGCTGTGGATGTGACCAGTCCTCAGAACCAAACACATGGGTCTTGTTGTTCACTTCCACCCAACTAAAACCAGGCAGTTTCTTGACCCTGCTATCTCTCAACAACTTCCTCACAGCCTTCACATCCTCCCACCGGCCCAATGATGCATACATACCGGATAGCAGGATGTGGATTCCGCTGTTATTGGGCTCAAGCTTCATCAGATTCTCTGCAGCAGACTCACCCAATTTCTTGTTTCCTCGAACCCGACAAGCTCCAAGCAAAGAGCACCACCCATAAGCATTAGGCTTGATAGGCATTCTACATATAAATTCTTCAGCTTCTTTGAGTCTTCCAGCTCGGCCAAGCATATCTATGATACAAGAATAATGTTCTTCTCTAGGTTCAACACTGTAGGTCTTGCTCATGGAGTAGAAGTAGTCTAGGCCCTCTTCTACTAATCCAGAGTGGCTGCATGCCATCAAGAGGTTGACAAATGTAATATGATTTGGTCTCATCCCTCTTGAAATCATAGTGTCAAAAGCTCGTATGGCTTCCTTACCACGACCATGCTGCGAAAGCACGCCCACAATCGAATTCCAAGCAATCTCAGTCAGGTTCTGGGTTTCATCAAACATTTGAATGGAAGAACCCAGTAGGCCACATTTTCCATACATGTCGATGAGGGTGGAGGCTATAAATGGATCTTTGATCAAACTGCATTTGATCACTTGGGCATGGAGTTGACTCCCCTCTTCAAGTACCGCTTGGGCAGCACAGCCCTTGATCATGCTAGAGAAGGTGAACTCATTGGGTTTGATTCCTCGTCTTTGAGACTCCACATAAATTCTCAGAGCTTCCTTTGTGCAATTGACCTCGATGTATCCATCGATCAGTGCGCTACAAGACACGACATTCCAACTTTTGGAGTCCATCCTTACCACAGCAGAGGCACTCTCCATGTCTCCAGTCTTTGAGTACATGTCTATCACCGCATTCTGGATGAATGCTTCCGATTCATACCCCAGCTTGACTATACATGAGTGTAGGCCACTTCCGAATTGACCAGCCCTGAGACCTCCAGATGCGCTAAGGGTGCTACAAAAGACATGTTGATCAATGACGACCATCCCCTCGCGAAACATCTCTCGAAATGCCAAGATTGCCTCCTCTAAACTCCCATTCTTCGCATACCCATCTATCATTGCAGTCCACGCCACCTCGTCCTTGGTTGGCATTTCATCAAACATCCTACAGGCATCGATCAACAACCCACATTTCGAGTACATGTCCGCGAGGTTACTCGCGACAAACAATTCACAATCAAACCCCAGCTTCAAACTCAGACAATGCATCTGTCTCCCAGACCCCAAAGACGAACAATAAGCTGACGCTTGGATGGCACTCGAGAACGCGAACTGGGTAGGCTTAAAACCAGCAGCGCACATAGAGGAGAAAGTCCTAAGAGCTTCAAGAAACTTTCGATTTTGAGCGAATCCAGAGACCATGGCGGTCCATGAAACGAGATTTCTTTGGGGCATTCCGTCGAACAGGTTGGCGGCGTCATCCACTTGGCCGCACTTACAGTACATGTTAAGGAGATGGTTGGCGACAAAGGTGGAAGGAACGCCGCCATTGGAGATGAGGATGCCGTGGAGTTGCTTGCCCCGGTTTAGATCGCCGGCGCGAGCGTAGGATTGAATGAGTTGGGCCAGTAGAATGGGCTCCCGGAGGACCTCAGGGGGGCGCCAAAGTTGGCCTTTTAGTAATTTCGTCATGGGCCTGTTTGATACCGAGCAAGGTGTCGTTCTATTTCTAGATGCAGGGCCGTATTGAGTATACTTCTTGTCTACTACTACTACTAAGTACTAATAATAAATAAATAAATAAATAAATATGCGGAATGATAATAAAAACAAAATAAAGGGTGTTTTGATAAATAAAAAGAAGAAGGGTGTTTTGGTAAATTCTCGTAAAAAATTACTTCTCCCTCTCCATTGGTCCAAAACACTCGATTTTTTTTTCCTCAAAAGAAAAAGAAAAAAGAAAAAAGAAACCCACCTCACACCTCGTTTTCCCTCCTAACTAAGAGCAGCCACACGAATCAATATAGACACGTTCCTCCTCCCCGTACCATAACAAGCTATCTCTTAACGTGTTCTGCTTCATCCCTACCTTGCAAGCGAACACCACCATTCTTATTCTTTTGGAACCAACTACTACTCTTTTATTCTTAACAACTAAGAAGCTAAGAGGAGGAGGAGAAGAAAAAGAAGAAGAAGCTTCATGGAGCCCTCTGATAACTGGAAATCCCGTCGCCACCAGAAACAGAGAGAACCCAGAAACCAATTTGTTTTGAAGCATCTTATTTCAATGGTGGTGGAGAGAGAGTAGAATGCTGTCAACTGGAGATCGATTGTATAAGAAAGAGGTTTAAGAAGCAACGCGCGGAAATATCGGCCGGTCGGATTCGGATACCAGAGTCCTGGGAACAGGAGAGACTTTTACAGGATTGGATAGCCTTGGATAGCTCTCTTATTTCCAAGGGGTTGAAGGCCTTGATCGAGGATTGCAGGCGAAGTAATCCGACCTCTCTGCGGATAGAGAGTCGATGTTGAATCTTGGATTTATACTTACTTTGCTTTCTTTTGTATTAGATAGATAAATATTAGATTTGGCTATTTGACGTTGTATTTATACTGATCATGCTCCAATATTTGTATTTGTTATCGGATATTAATTGGGAATAATCTTTTTAAATCAATAATTTGCATGTTATCAGATTGATACGAAAGAAAATATCATATGTGTTGGATTTTTGTTGACTATAATATGTGGTCTTTTCACAACTCTGTGTTGGAGCTCGGCTGTTGTATTTAAATTGAGTAAAATTTCAAACCACACATCTGTGGTTATATCTAAAACTAAACCATTTAATTTTATAATATTAATAATCTAATTGTCCATATTTTTAAGATGATTAAAATTTTGTATTCCTAAAGGGATATGTTTTGTGATAGATAATAATTAAAATTTAAAGCTTATACGTTAATAGTTTTATACTAATTTTATGATATAAATAAAATTTTAAAGGAGAGTTTAATTTTAGGCCGGGAATATTATAAACACACACGCTACGGTAAGCCAACCACACCGAAATGAAAGGCCTCAAATCGATCAGACGATACGAGAAGAGAAAATAGGCACGAAAAATGGAAATATCTAAAAACTAAAACGAAGAAGACACGAAAATGGCGCTTCTTTGCAAACCTTGCTCTCTTCCTCGTCTCCCACCCGTCGATTCCTTGACCTCCAAATCGAGAAACCCTAGGAGACCATCGCCGACCCTTGCGTCGGCAGCGGAGAGAGGTGGCGTCGCTCCTCGGAAGAGCGTATCGGCTATGGAGACTCGAATCTCCCTCGTCCTGGCGCTAGCCTCACAAGCCGCTTCGACCTCTCAGCGACGTATGACTGGAAGAAACTATTAGGAAATATAAAGAGTAACATATTTTTTATTGGAAATTTTGATTTTGTTGGTGATCTCTGATTGAATTCGTATTGGTTTTGGGTAGCAGTTTTGGGAGATTTGGCGGCGGAGACCGCAAAGTACGCCTTCCCGCGGAGATTTGAAGCACGAAATCTGGAGGAGGCCTTCATGTCAGGTATTACTTTTGGGATCCTCTCAAATACCATCTTTTATTTTCGATTAACTCTTTGTTTATCTGCTTATTTGCTTACAGTTCCTGATTTGGAGACTGTCAAATTTCGCATTGTAAAACGGACGGATCAATATGAGATCAGAGAAGTCGAGGTGCTAAGTGTCACGATTCATATTGCTTATTCATGAAGCATATTAGATATTATGTTATTTTAAAGGATTTTTTTTTTCTATTTTAGTTATGTGTTAGATCTCGAACATTTAAGTAGTTGTATGTAGTAAGGAAAATCTATTAAGATTTTTTGCACGATGCAAATGTCTAGTTTACTGTTAAACTACCTATATGAATAGTTAAACACTTCAAAGATATTATTTTGATGAAAAAAAAAAGTACCTTCAAGATAAGTTACATGCAATGCTACAACCGTGCACATACAACTGTACACATGACGGGCAATGGAGATTATTATTATGGGTAACTATTGGATAGAGATATTTTGGTTTTCCTTGATAACAAATTAACAATTAGGCAATGTTGGTTGTCTTCTGATAATGCTAGTTTCTGATACTAAAAGTTATGTTGTTTTCTGTATACTAAGTTTATCAAGTGGATTTTTGATGCAGCCTTATTTTGTTGCTGAGACAACAATGCCTGGAAAAACTGGGTTTGATTTTAATGGCTCTTCTCAATCATTTAACTTGCTGGCTGCTTACTTATTTGGTAAGGTACACAGAGCACACATAGATTCTTTTGTGATAATCAAGAGTAGGAGGTTCAAATTTTGCTGGATCTTTTGAAGTGTATGCTATTCTGATTCTTTACATCCTTGTATATAGAACACAATGAGTGAACAAATGGAAATGACAACACCTGTTTTTACAAGGAAGGTTCAGTCCAGTGGTGAGAAAATGGATATGACTACTCCAGTAATAACGAAGCGTGTATGTCTCTTCTCATGAAACAAGCTCTTTATTGCTCTCCGCTTTATAAGGTGTCTCAATTTGCCCATCTGGAATATTACCTTTTCGTCAAACAAAAGAGCGCTGACTCAACTTCAATTTGACAGTCGGGCGACCAGGATAAGTGGCGTATGTCTTTTGTGATGCCTACAAAGTACGGTGGCAAATTGCCACTACCAAAGGATCCAGCTGTAAGCATCAAAGAGGTCCCTGGAAAATTTGTTGCTGTCACCGCCTTTCCAGGTGTTCTAAGACGAAACTATTGTTTTCCAAAATCAACATAGTGTGCTCAAAATTTTATGCATATATTGCTGAGTTATTGTTTGTTCGGAAATATAAGAAATGAGATGAGCAGTCCTGTATTACACAATGACTTGCTGGAAGTTGGAAACATATAGAAATGTTACTGCATATACTTGATGCTTGTATGTATTTGTTTTGTTTATATTACTAACAAGTACATTCTAAGCTGCTGCTGCAACAAATGATCCAGGGGGTTAATACTTCATCAGATGAAATTCTTTGACAGACATGACCAACTTACTGATTTTTTATTCTTGTCCTGTTCTCTTCCTAACAATTTTTGTTGTTTGAGATCAGCGTTCTCAGTATTTACAGTGGAGATGATGAAAGAATTTATTTCTTGAGTGAGCCAATTGTGGCTTATGGGACTATGATTAAAAATCAGAAGCAAATTGCTGTTACATTTAAATATCCTTTCATATCGTCCACCTCGTCTGTCTTCTACTCTTGTCAAAAATGTTAATTTATACATGTGCTCTTTCCTTTTGCCATTTGTTATAGGTTTTGTTACAGATGAAGATGTTAATAGAAGAGAATCAAAATTACGTGACGCTCTGAAGACTGACACTCAATTTCAAGTGAAAGATGACACTGAGGTAGAAGTTGCACAGGTAGGATTTGATCAACTTCGTACTTAAATATTCAGATTCCTTATCATTGTCCTGATTTTGGGTTTTATGTCTCCTGATTCTGTAGTTCAATCCCCCTTTTACACTTCCTTTCACACGGCGCAATGAAATAGCACTAGAGGTTGAAAGGAAAACTGAGTAGGATCTGCGATATTTTTATGCAAATAGCAATGCAAGGGCCAAGCTGGAGCAATGCTGAAACACTCCAAACATGCTCAACTTAACGTCGCTGCAAGAAGCATAATTATATAAAAGAAAAATCACTAAAGCTGTCATCTCATCAGATACTATTTGTACAGCAATTATTATTGTAAAAGAATGGTCTCCATTAATTTACTCCTGGCTTACGCTTGTATAACAGCATGATCCAATAACAGAAAATAGTCTATTGTGTGACATTTTTGTTTGGCTTACAGCTCTGTAGCTAGTTATTCATTGAGCTCATGTTTCTTTAATATGTGGATGCAAGATTTGCTTCAATACAAATATTTGATTCGAATTTAATCTTGTTTGGAAACTCAGATGTGGCAAATAGCAACTATTGTGTATAATATTGTGTATGCTGCAAACATGATATTGTCAGCATTTCTAATTGTGTTGTTTCTCCATGAGCTTGCTGCTCAAATGGCAAACAATCCCTCACATTTCTCCTATTTAATGGGGGGTATTCGTAGTTTTGGTGATGAGATTACTAGTTCTTTGAAGTGCCTGATTCAGTACAGCAGCATTATTTTCTTTGTATCTTTTGTTCCATTTGATGACACTTTCAATGCATTAAACACTCCCCCACACCCCCAAAAAATAATAATAAGATAGACGTTATAATAGATCCCGGAGATATCTTCCTCAAGATAGCCTAATGATTATCTTTCCACTTTTCTTAGAAAACAATAAAGCAAAGTAATTTAACATATTCCATCCTTTTCGATGCCCCTTGTACAGAGACAACCCCCCTATATTTTATTCCTTCTGAGCTTAAGATTTTCTCCTAGGAGTTAATGTCTCTGCCCCATGCCACCCATCTATCTATGAGAGAAAAGGTAAGGTTATCCAAGATATTGCTTTTCTGGACTGGATAAAATCTAGGCCAAGTGAGGTCGATTACAACTCAGAACACATATATATACAATCCTTGCCAGAGACATGATAGGAAATGGAAAATAGTGTAAACACAAGCATAACAATCCTTTCATAAGCTTAGCAAGTAACTATTTTTTGTAAACTATGTTGATCAGAAGAAGTCAAGAAGTGGGGATAATATACACCTGTGAGATATTAACCTATTCTAGCTAGTGTATATATGTATCAGATATATAGCTTCTTTTACTTTGATGAGAAGCATATATAAGAGTTGCTAGAAGAGATCATTCCCTTCTGGTATGCTTTCTAAAGCAGGCCTCCAACCAATAGATCTCTCCTTATCCTGGTCTCTCCTTTCACTTGGTTGTAGAAGAGAGATCATATTATTGAAGGAGATGACCTCCTTCTTCAACATCTCCTTCAGTTCTTGCTTGCTAAGAACCAGCTTGATTCGAACGACGCCGGACCCGAAACCGGTCTCCACGACCGGCGCCTTCGGTGGAAGTAGGTAGTAGAGCTGGCCCCCTCTCATGTCGGTGGCCGGGTCGAGACGGCGGCCCTCGAGAAGTGCATCGGAGATCGTGTGACCGGGGAACTTGGCTAGTGCTTGGTAAACCTTCAAGGGGGATTGGTGTCTAAGAATTCTGCCGTCCATACCGATGATTTTGATCACCTTCTTCTCCTGGAGGACAAAGCAATTCCCCATGCAATCCTCTATATATGTAGATCGCGATCGAACTGGATGCTTATGCTTGCCTGATGCTTAGTTTGTGAATGTAGATCGACCTGAAGGGTGGAAGGTGGATGGTGGTGGAGGGAGGTGTACGTAGTATTTAAAAGAAAAGGCTAGATAAAATGACACCATCTTGGCTAACATATTTCAAGAATGCCCCGGACAAATCTTATATTTGTTTTTTTTTTTTTTTTTATTTGCTCTCTTCTTGGTGGAGCTGACTAGGTCAACAGATTAGTTTCAGCCAGTAAGAATAATTTAGAACAAAGTAACGAATTTTGGGTCTTAAAATGAATGTTAAACAAAACAATAACAAAGTCCAGCCCAAAATTGCGTTGCATTAATTGTGTTGCACTGAGAAGAATCTTTAGGACTATTAGTGCTCAACTGATGTTTGTTTTCTAATTCTCCATTTCCTTTTCTTTTCAGTGCGAGGTGAGATTGAAATGGTTGGGGAACGAGAGGGACCTCCCATTGCACGGCTAGTGCTTTGACCAACGAATAGGATGCCACTAATTAAGAGTAGAATGCACACCACAACTGACGTTGACTACCAAAGTGATCCTAAATTACTTTTTTTTTTTTTAATTGTTTGCCACCTTAGATTTTGCTCATACATAGTAAACCTAATTAACAGCTCACTTTTTCTTTTTTCCTAATGCATTTTTTGTTTATGTTAAACTTAAATAGATAAGATCTCTTATCGTTCTCTATCGGCTCGGTCATATCATTGAGATGGCGGAAAGATCTTTTTGTTGATCCTAAATCTTGATATCTCACTACTTTATCATAAAAAGATTAAGCGTGCTAAGGTAGCTTTCACTTTTGCACTTTTTCTAAACTTTTTATTTAATTCTTCATCTTCAAATTTGGTTTTGCAACCTCCGGGGAAAGAAAAAAACCCTACCATCCATTCTTTCTCCTATATTTAACTTGTAAATAAAGTACTATTCTATTGTGCAATTGTGGCTCCTTTACAAGTCTTAATTTTGTCTCTCATAACGGTGATGGCAGGAAAAGAGAAATATAGACATTTGTGAGGGGGGTTACATGACACAAAAAGATGGCATGAGGTGGTCCACATGCAATGAGATGAGATGAGATGAGATGAGATGGGCATGATTCATGAGTCATGGGGGATCTACGGGGTGAATGCTCAAGTGGGTGGTAGGATTATGTCGACAAATGACTCCAAACACAACCGCATGCCTTTGAGAAGCTCCAAAGTGGGGACAGAAAAGGATTTGCTCCCATTAAATATCTATCATTCATTGAATGGGTTTATAGATCTCTTAGAGCTGCCCAAGTCGATCCTAATCTCTTATATCATAATTAAAGTTTAAAAAAAAAAAAAAGATACTCAAACTAATCTGCAACTAGTATACATCATATTGATTTAAACACATTAACTAGCATAACACTTAATTTAACGAAAAGGACGGAAAATGACATTCAAAATCTTGGTTGGAATCCATAGATTTGCTCTTCATTGTTGCCCAGAGAGATATGGTGACGAGTTTTATGACGTCTGGAGGACGTCAAAAATCACTAATTTTGAGCAGGAAAAGGGAGGGGAAAAATTAAAAAAAAAAACTATTAAGAGGAAGAGCGTGTGAAGAGGGAATATTTTTTCTTTTCACACCTCCACTAAGATCGATCGCTTTTGGTTCTTTTTTTCTCCTCATCCATCCACTAAGATTAAACTTTATGGTGACAGAGATTTTTACCACATTTTTATTTTTATCCCTCTCCCCTCCCCTCCCCTCCCACCACCACTTTTTAACTCTCTCTCTCTCTCTCTCTCTCTCTCTCTTTCTCTCTTTCTCTCTTTCTCTCTCTCAGGTGTTATGACGGCTTTCGGCCTATCGGCTCGATGGACTACGTGGGACCCGACTTGGCTGAGGTGGCAAACCGTGAATGGGCAGTTTACCGTTGTAGTGGGGCGGCACCGCCTTGGAAGACTTGGAAAGTGAGAGATGTAGGACGACATGCTTCATGCTTCAATGTTATATTCTAGACATAGATATCATAATATAATATTATATAACAGAGCATGCGTTCTTTGGCTTTGCCTTCAAGGCTAGGATACCTGGAACTCTGGAAGAGCTTTCATCTACGTGGGACGGGTATATGGCTCGCTCTTGCTTATTTAAAGGGAAATTTTTCATATAAAGCCCTTCTTCCCTACTTCTTACTAAATTACCTTAATCATAGGCTCATAGTAGATTTAAACTATGCATAGAATAATACTCCAGTAAAATATCTTATAACTTCTGATCCTGTTGTTTACTATTTTGTGATTTTCAAATAGTAAAGATACATGCTTTGAACAATGAATTTGCCCAACTGAGTAAGAGTTCCATAGTTGGGCCTTTATGGGCCTTGGTCCTTGATCCAATAATAGAGCAACCATCTTAACTATAAAGATATGAGTTCCCAATTAGAGAACAAGTATAAGGTGTTTAGCTTAGCAAGTCTATAATTAGTTGCCTTAAAAAGGAGGGAGGAAATTGGCGGGGAAAGCATCACCGCAAACTCGACCGTTGTAGCGTACTTTATTTGGCCCAACTTAACTAAGTTTATCTACTTCCTCCCTTACCTTCCTTCGTCTTCTATAGATTGCTATACATATAGATTGATGAACAGAAACCCACCCTCACATAAACAAGAAAAAGAGAGAGAGGAAGGAAACAGAGAGGGGGAATGGCTGCTCGAGGTGCCATCTTTGCTCTGGTCATACCATCCTTCCTTCTAGTAGCCTTCTCAAGCGCCCATGGTAATTTCAAAAAAAAAGAAAACTGGCTTCTTATATTTTAATATTCTGAACTATGACTCGATATTATATATATCGTAAGCTTTTATTCTTCAATATCGATAGATTTTGTGCAATTTGGGTATGGTGGAGCAACTGGACCGAACTACTGGGGAAGCTTGAACCAAGAATTTGCATTGTGCACGAAGGGCAAGCAGCAGTCTCCCATTGACATTGCAAATGACGTCGTGTCTTACGACCCAGAGATGGAGTCTCTCACCAGGGATTACGATACCGCAAATGCTACCCTTGTGGATAATGGCATTAACATTGGGGTTCGTTGCAAATTGTTAACTCTCAAGCACCTCTCTTAATTACCACATAGTTAATTTCTGAGGTTTTTTTTAAAAAAAAAAATTCTTCTTCCACGTAGCTGCGATTCCATGACACTGTAGGAGAGGTGGTGGTGCATGGGAAGAACTACACGTTGAAACAACTGCACTGGCACTCGCCTTCTGAGCACACTATTAATGGTCAAAGGTATGTGCTTCTCTAACCACACCATTTTATTGTAACATTTAACCACTAGTTGGCCATTGTAATTTATAGATTCCCAGTGGAGCTGCACTTGGTTCACATAAGTGAGGATGGCAACATCACAGTGGTGGCAATCCTGTACAAGTATGGCCATGCTGATCCATTCCTTTTCCAGGTAGATAGATATCTCTATACAGTTGCAAGTATAAATACGTATATATATATATATATGTTTATATGATTAAACACATTTTGTTATACCCCTAACTTTGCTTCTTCTTCTTTTTTTTTTCTTTTTTTAGCATCACCGTATTAAAAACGCCGTTAAGAGAGCAATTTTCTGCAATAATAAAAGGCTTGATTTGTTTGTGTACAATATATAGATGAGGGACAAAGTAGCTGAATTGGCCAAAGAGAATTGTTCAGGAGACGAGGAAGCGCACATTCCGGCCGGAGCCGTGCGTGTCAAGTCGCTGAGACGCCGGACTCGCAAGTACTTCAGGTACGTCGGATCCCTCACCACGCCGCCGTGCACCGAGAACGTCATCTGGAACATCCTTGGCAAGGTATATACACACACAAACTGTCGGATCTCAAAAATATTTAGGCACATTGAAGTTCCTGAGTTTCTTCTAACATGAATTTTTAAGCCATTGCTATGAATTTGTTGCAGGTGAGAGAGATGACCGAGGAGCAAGTAGCTGCACTTAGAGCTCCTCTGTCTGCGGGATACAAGAACAACTCAAGGCCCACTCAACCTATCAATGGGAGGACTGTGCAGCTCTATGATGAGTCCCCAAGGAAGAGCCCTTAACTACTCTGGGATGCTTCAAATATCATCATGGGGCATGTTCTTTGAAGGCTAGCTAGCTTACGTTGAATGATCTTTATTACTTCGCCATCTCATAAATTTGAATCTTTGCTCTGCCTCTGCAAATTAATCCAAATTGCATTACTCGTGTCTGAGCCTGTAAACAAAATCCAACAACTAAACTGGGTCTCTCTTTTCTTATGACCAGTATTGTCCCCTACATGCATGCATAGCTAATGTCCAAATTAAGCATAAGATAATCTTCTTCCTTAAAATGAAGATTGCGGCTAATTGAAGATTCTCTAGTTGGTTCCAGTGCATAAGGAATCATAGACATATTATAAGCTATAACCTTCTTATATTGTCATCAAGATTGTGATTTATGAACAACCATCTGACAGCAAAGCTATCTAATCCCAATAAAATTCACGAAAGCTATATCGTATTATTATTGCAATCCAACTCACTAGGAAAAGCACATTCACAATCCTCTTTCCACTACTTACAAGCCCATCAAACTGACCGAGAAGGAAAGATAACAGAAATAGAAAAGAAGAAGGTTAAAAAAAGAAGAAGAAGAGCTCACAAAAACCAATGGAAGACTACCATTAATTTCTTTTCAAATGGAAGCGGGTCCCTCGCTCTCCCAATCCCTTTCCCGCTGCGCTTCTTCGAGAGATCCTACCGACCGTCGACCCAACACCCCCTCTGGATCCAACGCTTCTCGCTTTGCCACGTGTGCGTCATCGTCGTCGTCCGAATCCCCACCCCACGACGCCGACCTCCTCCCAGACGTGAACCGCTTCATACCTCCCAACCCCGGCGCAAGCGCCGCCGCCGCCACCACAGCCGCCTCCTTCGCTGGAGTATTTCCCGACCGCGGCGACGGGGAGGACTCCTCCACGCTGTCCACCGCCGCGGCGCCGCGATCTCGGCCGCCGCACCGGAAGAAAGCCACCATGCTCGCCCAGCACCCGCTCGGCTCTTCGTCCTTCTCCTCCTCCGTTTCCGGAGATCGCCGGCGGCGGCGGCACTGGCCCCGCTCCCTCTCGGAGAGCACTTTCCCGATGCAAGATACCTTCGGCGACGACGGCTCAGACTCCGGCACCGCCGACTTTCGTCCTCCTTCGCCGGTCTTTGCCTTCTTGGGAAAGATCCGCACACTCGCCGGACGTCGACCGCTCCGGCCGAGGTAGCCAGAGTGCTGGATCTTGCCCGGAAGCCCTATGATCGGTGCCTTGGGTTTAAGATTTCCCGAGAACCTCTGCGAATTTGATCTCATCTGAGGGTTCCCGTGCTGCTGATGAGATTTAGGGTTCGTGTTCCCCTTGGTGGAATCGTCTCTATCGTAGACGGCGTTGACGTCCGTCCAATCGATGTCTTCTCCGATCACCAACTGGACCGACTCCGCCGGCAGATCAGGATCCGGCACCGCGGCCGCCGCCGGCGCTTCACCGATCAGGGTTTCGCAGGCGACCTTGCCGTCGCCGCAACCGCCGCATACTAGAGTTTCGAGGTCCATTTCATAGGATAGAAGAGAGAACAGAGAACAGAGAACAGAGATTAGAGATAAGAGAAGAAGAAAGAAGAAGAAGAAGAAGAAGAAAAATTGAGACGTCAGACGTGTGAAGAAGGAAAGGTGGTTTTAAAGAGGAGAAGGGCAAAATAGTAATTCGGTAGAAGATTTTGGCATTTGGCTTCACACGCACAAGCGTGGTGGAAGTCGTAAAGATGGAAAAGAGGGGTGGGATTAGAAAGGAATTGAAGACTTATTGGAAAAAGTAGGATATATATATATATTATACTTGTATAATTTAATTTTAAAGTGATTTGATCGGTCTAATCTAGTTTGGTTGGGTGTGCGTTATCTTCGCATTGACGTAGGCGCTTATTCTCATTCCTGGGCTTTGACTTCAACCACTGGGGGACACTATTCACTATTGCCTCCCTTCCTGATGTTATTTTTCCTCATAACAAGTATATATATATATATATATTATATATATAACGTCCAGCTGGATTGGACTAATTTTGTCCAATGATTTATTTAAGTCTCCCGGGGTTTCCGCAAAATTAGATATCTGCTTTCCCATCCAATTTTGATCTTTAATATGATTGATTAGCAATGTGGTGATCGGAGTAGAAAGAAATACTATATTTTATGGACAACAAGTATGTGAGCTTGCTCTAGACTTTTGTTGGTTCTCTTTTAACTGTTTAAGAGTAGCAGGATGTCTTAAATAAAGTCTTTACATCTTCGAATTCATTGAAACTCTATTTTCTTTGCTGTAATGTTATAATCGATGTATCACATTCTCTAGGCATTGGAATTGGTGTTTTAAGATGACAAAACTACTTTCGAATAGTCTAGTTTTATGTGAGACATGTTTGTAGGTTATTCTAGAACTTTATAGAAAATTCTAATCAAATAGTTACGTAATATCATTTTCCCTTTAATGAGATTAAGTTTCGAAGCTACAACAAATGATTTGTGCCTCCCACGTGCCATGAGTCGTAGTTATCCCATCTATAAATTTGACTGAGGAATGAGAGCAAAGATTCCATTAGACTCCGACTTCAACAAATGATTAGTTTAGCATTTCTTGAGCTAAATGATTCACAAATACCACATAAACGGAGTAGCTTTGGGTCCATTTAGACCCAGGCCGAACCAAATAAACCGATAAATTAAGTTATAATCAGGTTCAAGTTTGGTTTAGGTTGGATATATCCATAATTACAACCTGATATTTAGCAGCTAGACCATAGAAGAACAAACAAATGCATTGGTAGGAATTTCTTTAACCCATTTGGACTGAGTGTGATTGATGGTATATATGCTACAATTTAGTCCAAATTACAGTGGCCCACTGATTAAGAAATCAACTACTAGGTAATCATTTTTCTTGACAAGTATTTTCTAGTGGAAGTTTACATTTAGAAAATGATGTGACACTACCTACTATATATATAATACCTGGCAACAATTCCTTTTCTTACTAATCACATTAACTTTGTCTAAGATTATATATGGTTAAATAATAAGTGGCAGGTCAAAGAGAAGGGAAAGACTTGTTAGCAGAAATAAGCCTTAGCCGCCATAGGTAATACCAGTGGAAGGTTCGTGCCGTTGTTGTTATTCTAGAAGCAAGCCCACCGATTTGGTTAACCCACTAACCAACCAAACAGTGCAGTGTTGAAGTGCCTTAAGCCATGGATTAATGATGATGCCCTAATAATCACATATATTTGAAATCGATTGAAATTAATCTGAATTGACAAATTTTACTGGCAAGACTCAACTCGGTTTGTCATCTTGTTTAATAGAAGCTTGTCTCTTGTGTTCCAAACTTTTAACTATATAGAAGTTAAAAGGTTGAAATATAGAAGCATAGAAGTATTGCAGTAAAATCTTAGGGAAATTTTGTAATTTAGCTGCTTTGTTAGCTCTTCTCATTTAAAATAAATAAATAAATAAATAAAAATAATCACCTCAAACTCCGTAAAATAAGGCTTGATCAAGCTTTTTCTTAGATTGATTTATTGGTTTAGGCTCAAAGTTAATTTTATGTCGTGCTTAATTATAGATAGGTTACTCGGCTAGAAATATAAATGTGTATATTCAAGTTTGAATTAAATTTCCGTCAAATTTGAATTAGGCTTGGCTTAAATTAAACTAAAATCCTTCTTAAAATAATCCTCTGCTAAACTGTAGCCCATAAAGCGAATGAAGTCATAAATCTAATTGTAACTGAAACACTACTTTTTATTTATTTATTTATTTATTTATTTTTGTATATATTCTCTTCGAGAGTTGATATTTACGTATACATACGTTAAAATACTTAATTTTTTTTGTATGAGTACTCTCAAAAGTCTTAATTTTTTACATGAGAACTCCTAAACTTAATTAATCTCTCACACTTCATTCCATATCTCCACAGGAGAGAACATTTCTTCAAAATGGTGAGAACAAGAAGAAGAAGAAGAAGAAGAAGAAGAAGAAGAAGAAGAGGATAAGATGACAACGCACGGAAGAAAACTAACATCTTAGATCTTATCGAGGAGCTTCTCGGCCTTGACGGCGGGGTTGGCACGAGCGATCTCCGCGCGGCCGGCCGCCTTGAAGTCGAAGCTGCAATCGTGCCGCTCCGGGAACCGGTGGGTCCCGCAGCACGTGGCCCCGCACCGGCATGTGAATCCCATGAGCCGCACCCTCCTCTTGCACGCCGCGCACCGGCCCGGCGCAGCCGTTGCCGTCGTCGGGATCGAGACGCTTCTAGAAGGTTCAGGCTCTGCGACAGCTAAGGCCGAAGGAGACGGGAGGAAAGGAGAGGAGGTGGAGGAGGAGGAGGAGGAGAGGGATTTATCGAAGGCGATCTTGGCGGAGGCGTCTTGCTCTTCTTTGATGCGGAGGTCACGGTAGCACTTGGAGCAGAGGTTTAGGGTCGTGGGGCTCCCGAAGACGCCGCAGTTGTTCGCGCAGAGACGGTGCCCTTCCTGACATCGCTGCTCCTCCGCCATCTCTTCCTTTCCCTCCTCTCTCAAAGACGAGATCGATGCAATCGGAGAAAGGTAACCTGCAAAACATTTCTACACGAATTTTAGTTCAATTCAGAGGAAGATATAATTCAAAGAAACAATCGCAAAAAGAAGAAGTAGATATAGATCGGATCACCTTCCCCTCCCTGTTATGGTATTGATGAGAAGAATGGAAGGAAGCAAGCTGATTAAGAGAAAGAGAGAGAGAGAGAGAGAGAGAGAGAGAGAGAGAGAGAGAGAGAGAGAGAGAGGGAGTTTGATACGATGAACAAGTCGTTTGGCTCTGGCGAAACGGGAATCCAGACCGCAAAGATATAGTGGGAGGGATTTAGAGAGAGAAAAAGAAGGGGATTAATCTAAAATAGAGAATAATTAGAGAGAGAGAGAAAGGAGGGGAGAGGTAGGGGTAGCATTTGATTTTACTAAGAAAATTAATAACGAGTACTTCTATCTCTCTTGTTATATTTATACTGTTATTAATGAGTAGTAACACCATTCATTATTATAAGTTCGTAAGGAGGCAGAACCATTCCTGGTTTTTGGTTTTCGGACTCCCGGTTTCGCAGATAACCACTCATTAAATCTTCTAATGTTTAAAGTTTGTCTAATAATTTATTTTCCTTTGTCGGTATAACAAGCCCTTCTTCTTAAATTGTGGATAAGATTGGAGGTGATCCCGCTAGAAAATGACCCCGGAAAAATATCGTACTTTCGATATATAGTATATAAAAGAGACGTGACTGACTTGTTCATCAAGAGTATCATTCGTTAAGATTTTTTTTTTAATTTTCTCAAATCGATTAAGGTATGATAAAGTACAATCTCAAGGTATTAGAGGCCAATTAATGCTCTTTTGAGAATTTGGGCCAAAGTACAAATTGAGAAGAAATTAGACCGTACTTCTTCAAAATTAATGGGTCTCGCGAAGCATAATTGATGACTTTATTCATAAACCACAGATTATTCGTACGTTATTTTAAAAGGGTAATTTGATCATCGAGTGAGACTTTATTCATCACCATTAGTAATAATTAATCAAATACATGCGCAGGATTAGCTAGCTTCACAATACATTCCTCAACCACGGCACGACCATGAAGCTAGCATAACATAACAGCCATGCATCATCTCCTAGACCATGGAGATATAAGCTCCCGTCGCGTCCAAATCTTGAAATGGCACAGTCACCGTTACTAACCAACAACTAAGTGAAGGACTCCAAGTAACTAACCAAGTGACTGGACTCAAATAAAATAACTAATTAACAACTAACCGAATCTATATAAGATGAGAGTTTACAGCAGGTTATGGGCGTGCATGATGCGTCGAGGTTATGCTGTCCACGGATTCTCTGGTAAAGCTCTACTTCTGTACTCCGAGATGCTACAATCTGAAATCTTTCCACCGGATAAGTTTGCTTTCCCATTTATCGTCAAGGCCTGTGGTGCTCTCTCTGCCACAGACGAGGGCCCAGAAGCTCACGGGAGAGCAGTAAAAATTGGGCTTGCATCCGACGTGTATATCTCAACTGCGCTAGTTGATTTTACATGAAAATGGGTGAGGTTGAAGTTGCTCGCCAATTGTTCGAAAGAATTCCGTTGAAGAACATTGTTAGCTGGAATGCGTTGATAGCAGGATATTCTTATAATGAGTTGGACTTGAAAGCCGTCGGTGCTTTCCAAAGGATGCAGGAATTGGGTTTTGAGCCTAATTCCTCTACACTAGTCTCTGTCCTGCCGGCAGTAGCTAGGGTTGGCAACCATGAAGAAGGCAGACATATTCATAAATTGATGGAAGACAAGGGAATCGAGATTAATGAGTCAGTGACCAAATAGTCTGATTGCTATGTATGGGAAATTTGGGGAATTGGACATTGCTTACCTACTCTTCGAGGACTTTCAAGAGAAAACAGATGTATCCTGGACGGCAAGGAGAATTTGCCAAGGCATTCGAGCTGTTCCTCCATATGCAAGCTTCACGTTTCAAGCCTACCGCAGTGACGGTTGCTAGTATACTTGCAGCCTGTGCCAATATCATGGATCTCAAACTAGGAATGAAGATCCATGGTTGCATTTCAACTTAGATCTAGTTGTGAGTACTGCTCTTGTGGATATGTATGCAAAGTGTGGTTGTATAGTAGAGGCTCGACATGTCTTTGATGATATGCCAGATTGAAACGTAATGTCATGGAATGCTATGATCAACGCACTTGAGCTTAATAAGCCAGAAGAACCAGGGCATTACATTCTTTTAACAAACATATATGCAGCTGAAAGGAAATGAGAAGACGCTCAGAAGCTAAGAGTAATCATGAAGAAGAAAAAGATTGCTAAAGAAGCAGGTCAGAGCTCCATCTACGTAGGATTTCCCGTTCCTTTGTTATTGGTGATTTTAGACATCTAAGAATGGGGGATAGTGGAGAAAAGGAAAACGCCAAAGATTGCCAAGCAACCGGAGATTGGCAATCAATTTTAGCAGGATGTCAGCAATTCCAGTAACTAGTCAAGATTATAGATGTGGCAGTGGGTGAAGCTCCTAGCATAAGCACCTTCAGAAGTTGCTTGGGAGATTCCTTAAGCTGACTACTATGCTACAGCATATTGATCAAAATCTAGGATCAGTAAGATTTAATCAAAGTGAGCAATATACAGCTAGTTTCGAGTGTTTAAATTCTAACAATATTGTGGTGAAGTACTTCTGCTTGTTCTCCAATTTCTTGGATTTCTCAAAATTCTGGCACAGAAGGCACAATTTAACCTCAATATTTATGAGAAAATTTAACACACAACTTTCATCATAAGTTAGTAAACCCGTAATCAGGAAACACATAACTTCCATCGTAAGTTAGTAAACTTACAATCACAAACACATAACTTCCATCGTAAGCTAGTAAACCTACAATCACGAATCTAGGTTCTCTATTGAAGAAAGCAAAATCACTAATCCATGTTTTTAATAAGTAGACACGGTAATAAAGTTTTCATAGTTCATACATCAATTGTCTATCAGGCATGCATTTAAAGTTTCAATGTGATTTTCGAAACAGAAAGTACTATTATTCATAACCATTGCTATGTGAGGTTTTGAATGCTCACCAGATTAGATAAGGGATGAGAGATGTTATATATATATTGTAGTAAGAGGAATAGCGTCGACCATTAGTTTTGAATATCCTTCAAGAATTTTAGGATCAAAGGTTTAGGTACTAAGCATTAATTGTACCAACAAGTTGACAAACTCCTTGAAGAAAGAATACGAAGCAGATTTTCTCAACGCGTGATAATTATCTTATGTTGGTTAAGTGTTCATTTGGCGCTTATGCATCTTTGCTAACTTTGTCCAGGCTTTTGGCATCAATCCGTCAGTAGGAGTAGGCAAACTAAGACATCCCTGGCCTTGTGTTAATTCTGCTTGGTTATAAGATCTTGATTCTGGATTCTATGAACATGGCTATGGATATCTTTGCATATTTTAGTTATGGGTGCTTGTTTGTGGTCTTCGATGTTCGTATGTTGGTTAGGTCCTTTGGAATTGCTTGCTAATTACTCTTGACATATAGTAATCTTTAGGTTTGTATGCATGATTAACTTGGTATATGTGAAAGTTAACTTCGGATTTTTTTTTTTTTAATGTTGTCTATTGATTTAAATGAAAGTTGGACATTGTGTACTGTTTTTAGGCTCCTCTTGTCAATTAGTGACTAATATTTTGGTTTTCTTTTTCTTTTTTTTCCGCAGGTATACTCTTTAAAATTTTGTTATTTACTGAAAATTCAACTTATAAATGTCAAAAGTTAAGCTAGTATTCATGCAAAATTTATAATTTCTTAAAGAATGTACGCAGATATAAGCTTAGTCACTAAATAAAAGCTCAAAAAATGAGCAAACCAAACTTTACCTAGGATTGGTAACAAAAAAAAAAAGTGACGATAGCTAGAGCTAGTTAAAACTTAAAACTTAAAACTTAAAACTTGACTAAGCCACACACATATAAAATAAAATCAAAAAGCATCCTATGCCTTTGTAATTATACAGATGATTTGTTGTTAGAACCTGTGCCTTTGCCAACTCGCTCCCAACTTGTTAAAGATAAATCTTCCAAAAATAACTCTGGCTCCTAATGGAAAGTTCGGTCTTCTCATCCAATATCATATGATAAGCTTGCTTAATTCCAGCGAGGCTAATTGACCATCTTGAGCAAACAGAGCTGACTTGGGTACCTCCTCCAGCTTACCACCATCCAAGACAAAAACTCTGTCTGCTAACTGAACTGTCTCCAACCGATGAGCGATTATAAGAACCTGAAACACATAAAAAGTTCAGATTGAATTAACATCATGCTAGCATGTGAAACTCCACTAGATACATTGCCTCAGAGGAAACACAATGACTGAGAAACTGATCAAGTATAACATAGTAGGGGTGAATAATCATGGCTGTTTTCAGTAGGCAAAAGCAGATAGAGAAGCTATCAATCAAATTGTTCCAATGAGAATGGTGCAGATGGTATGCACAAGAGGGACACGAAAGGGAAATGAGAGGCTCAATGGGCTTGGCATTCTTTGGGGCAGTAGAATACTAGAAGTGGTTACACCTTTCAAATGCGTGACTGTATGAGATATATTGGCAATGAACTAAAGTAAAACGTCTCCCACAGTATTTTTCAGAAAAAAGAAAAAATTTAGGGAAACTGCTCTCAGAGGGGAAAAGGTAGGAACAGTATGACAAATAAAATATAAAGCTCAAATTTTAAGATGCATATCCATCAGTCATTATGACAAGGGATTCAAAAAATTACTCTTTCATCGCCAACCGCAAAACTTTCTATCCTACAATAGCGATAAATGTCAACCCAAAAGAAATGAATTATGTCCTGTTCTAGAGAAAAAAAAAGTCACTTCCCAGTTCAACTGACAGTAAGTATGCTCCACATGCTGAGCAAAATTTGGTGACTAACACATGCACACAATGTTGCAGAAAAACAGAGATTAAAGACAAAACATATTAAGCAAAGATAGTTTGCAAACTTACAGTACGGTTAGCCATTAAATGATTCAGTCCTTGCCTCACGAAAAGCTCAGATCTGCTATCTAAAGAAGAAGTTGCTTCATCCAATATAAGTATCGAGGATTCTTCATATAGCGCTCTTGCAATAGCTAACCTGTGCTAAATGGAAACAGGATCTTTAATGGTATTAATATGGAAAAGCTTGTGCATGAAACTGCTCCAGGTGAGGGTCATTTGATTGGCATCATTCCTCAGTGACAAAAAGGCTGGTCAAGTTAAAAATTTTACCTCTGTTTTTGACCTCCACTTAGAAGAGAACCCCGTTGTCCAATATCTGTATCATAGCCTTCTGGAAAGGTCTTAATGAATTCATCTGCATTAGCAATTCTAGCAGCATTCTCAATCTGCACCATGTTGACTTTTCCTGTGTCATCCTTGTAGCTGATATTTTCAGAAAATGTTCCAGAAAATAGCATCTGGATCATAACAACAAGGTTAATACAAGCGGAAAATCATACACCTAATCTTGTGAATTTATCATGTGATGAAGTATGGTATGTTTTATGCAATATATTTTAGTCAAAAGGAGATGAATGACACAGAAAACATATAACTTATAAACAAGATTAAAAGACTCATTCTGCCATCATAAATTTATTTCGTTCAACATATATGCTAAAAAAACAGTTACCCAAATATTTCAACATAAATCTCCAACTGATATAGATACTCACATTTATATTATTATATACAATGCTCATTACAATAGTACTAATCAATTCAACAAACTCTCTGTATCTCCATCTGAGTATTCTGTAACTTAATATGTCAAAATTTATAAAGAAAATAAAAGCTGCCAGCTGTTGAGATACGCATTTTGATATTACATTGAAACATTTCTTAAATACTGCATGCATAATTTTGGTGTTCTTCTATAGCAAAGTGCACCAATATTGTCCTTTTTAAGTAAAATATAAGCACAACTAACAAGCCTCGTATCATCTAAAATAATATATCTTAAGAGAAATATAAGCATGCACTCACCGCATCCTGTGAAACCAGCACTATGTGTTTCCTTAAACTTCTCAATCGAATATCCCGAATATCATGATCATCCAGAAATATACACCCTATTGATTAACATGCAGACATGCCATCTCATCAAACCAAAAACAAAAAAGGAATTAGTTCAAATAATGGACCAAATATTGACATTTGTATAAATTACCAATACTCAAGAGAATGTTGACACTCAAAAGAATGTTGACATGAGTGCAGCTTTAAAATTTGCACTCTCTAGTATAAATTGCAATGACATATAATGTAAAACACTCACCACACGGATCATATAGCCGAAGAAGGAGTTTGACAAGAGTTGTCTTTCCACCTCCAGAAGGCCCAACAAAAGCAACCCTTTCTCCTGGTTTTATATGGAGATTCAGACCATCTAGAACAGGAGGCATGTTTTCCAAATATTTGAATGTAACATTGCAAAATTTTATGTCCCCACTGACAGAGTAGAGATCAACTGCTTGTGGTTTATCACATACCTATGCAGAACCATGTTGGAAGCAAATCAATCTAATGTGTACCCATATATCAGACAGAATAGCAGAAGTGGACAAAAACAAATTCATTGTTAAGGGAGCAAACTGTTCCAGAACTGCCATGCACCAGATGTACTGAAAAATATTTATGTAATGAAACAATGAAGTACCTTAGACACAAATTTTGTCAGATCAAACAAGCGTTCTATTGCTGGTTCTCCTTGCTTCAATTCATTGTATGCTTTTCCCACATCCTATTAATTTTGTGATTCAAAGTTATATTAAAAGGACTTCTAAAAGACAAAATACTAAGTAGAGAAATATATATGGAGAAATATGGGTTAGCTACTTGTACTAAATCTTAAACCTGCTGATAATCAAGATTAAGTTGCAAAAGATTTTATACTATCGGGTCCTAATTCCCCCCATCCTCTTTTCTTTGTTCTTTTCAATGATCAATACCACATAATTTTCGACAAAGATACTTGGCACAATTACATATTCCTGTGAAGATGAGAATAAACTACACTATTGGCAGTTTGGCACAACAGGTCTATTTGAGAGGGAAAAAAGTAAACAGGGAGAAGAAACCAACAAACTTAATACAATAGAAGTTGTATAGCTCTATAAAATCGAAAAAAGAGCAATGAGAGAGAGATTGGGGAAGATGATTAATAGAGTCGTAGGGCTGGGTGGAGTTAGGACTGAAAAAAGAGTACCTGAATAGGCTCAACTAGAAGAGCCAGCGCCATTAGGAATGATAAGCAGTTCGACGCATCGAAGGAATTCCTTGATACTATTAGTGACATAGCACAAAGCACCAAGAGCCCTCCTATATACATTCCATGCACAGTCTGAGGTATGAGTGCCTTCATTTTCTTCTTTCTCAAGTTCTTCACGAGATCATCAAGTGCAAGCCTTTGGAATCTCAAGCTCTCCTTTGACTCTCCATTGTTTGCCTTTACTGTAAGCATCGACGGAAGCACCTGGAACACAAAACAAGAAGCCCGCTTATAAATTCTACACGTACAAAACTTCTTACTATGAACAAGAAACTTTGCCATTACAATAGCAAGGAACACACCTCATTTAGGTAGGCAGAGAGTTTAGCAACAGTTGAATGCGCCTCATTTGATATCTCACGAAGCCTTTCACCAAGATATCCTATCAGGAGTGACATGCAAGGAATTACCTGCAACCAACCCCATTAATCCATGCTCCAATACTTTCTGAAATCTAAAACAGGAAAATTCCGTAAGAGACACACCAGAGCTGCAATTAGAGAAAGTACTGGACTGACCATCACCATTTGAGCTGACATTGCAATCAATTGCAAAGTAGTCGGCACGATCGTCTACATAACAAATAACCAATGCCTATAATTAGAAATGAATAACAAGAAGTTAGAGGCACAAAAATGCTGAATTCTATACCAATTGAGATTATAAGGCCGTACCATGCAACGTTAAGAAACATACTATGTGAAATCAACTAAATCCAAAATGAACAAAAACCTTACATTCAAGAGAGCGTACACGGTATCCGCCACATCGGACGCCTCTGAGGTGATCCTGAATGCAACATCGCCCGCCGGTACACCTGTATTCCCCTCGAAGAACCCTAGATCTCTCTCCAGAACCCGATCGAAAACGTGAGCCCTAACTCTATACGCTGACCTAAACGAGGCTTCCCACAAGAACCCTTGTTGCAGGTACGCGGCCACGCATCGAGTCGCGGCGAGAGCCGCGAGAATCAGACCCTCTCGAATCGCGCGATCGGATCCGGTCTCGCGGAGAAAGCAGGGCAAGCGTCCGACGCAGGGGACGGTTCTTGAGAGGCAGTAGACGGAGACGGCGCCACAGATCCATCCCTTAAGAATGGGTTCCCATTCAGAGAGAATAAAGGGCTCAATATGGCAGAGAGGAGAGGAGAGGGAGAAGGGGGAGGAGGAGGGGAAAACTTGGGCGTGGTAGAATTCAACGCGAGAGGAGAGGGGAGAGACGGAGGAGGAGAAGGATTTTGGGAATTGAGAAAAGAGTAGGTTTGTTCTACTTCTTGATAGAGTAAGGGTTTTGGGTAGTGTTAGGGTTTTGGAAGGGAGGACTCCAACGGAAAGAGAAGAGAGAACAACCGCCATGGCCATTTTCTGACGGAGCTGGCTAACGCTAAGCAGGCACCGATCCGGAATTACTTGCAGAGTTACACAATGTGCAAATAAAACCCTACATTCAGTAGAATACTAATTAAAATCCCTGCAGTTTTAATTTTTTCGGAAATCACTCTCGCTCTTTTGTAGATAGTTAAACTATGGGGTTCAAACTGAATGAATGTTTTAACAAAGAATGGTGTCATTTACAAATTACCCCTTAAACTAGCGTAATCTTTATAAGTCCGCAGACTAATCTTTATGCGACTCTAACCAACACTATATATATAACGCTTCGGTGTTTTTATTCAAATTTCAGATATTTATGGCGGGAGCTCTTCATCTATCCCTTCCCGTCCCTTCCGTAATCCCATCAAATCATCCTTCTCTTCTTCTCCAGAGGATCGGAGATCTCAAATCTCTCAAACAAATCCATGCCCTAATCATCAAATCTGAGTTCCCACAGTCCCTTCAAATCCAAACTAAGCTCGTTACTCTTTACTCTCTCCTCAACCAAATGGATTTCGCGGAGCTGGGTTTTGAGAGGATCCCATCAAAAGCACCATTCATTTGGAACATGATGCTTCGAGGTTATGCTGTCCACGGATTCTCTGGTAAAGCTCTACTTTTGTACTCCGAGATGCTACAATCTGAAATCTTTCCACCTGATAAGTTTGCTTTCCCATTTATCCTTAAGGCCTGTGGTGCTCTCTCTGCTATAGACGAGGGCCGAGAAGCTCACGGGAGAGCAGTAAAAATTGGGCTTGCGACTGATGTGTATATCTCGACTGCGCTAGTTGATTTTTACATGAAAATGGCTGAGGTTGAAGTTGCTCGCCAATTGTTCGAAAGAATTCCGTTGAAGAACATTGTTAGCTGGAATGCGTTGATAGCAGGATATTCTTATAATGAGTTGGACTTGAAAGCCGTCGGTGCTTTCCAAAGGATGCAGGAATTGGGTTTTGAGCCTAATTCCTCTACACTAGTCTCTGTCCTGCCGGCAGTAGCTAGGGTTGGCAACCATGAAGAAGGCAGACATATTCATAAATTGATGGAAGGCAAGGGATTCAAGATTAACGAGTCACTGATCAATAGTCTGATTACTATGTATGGGAAATTTGGGGAATTGGACATTGCTTATCGACTCTTCGAGGACTTCCAAGAGAAAACAGATGTATCGTGGACAGCTATGATCTCTGCCTACGTCCAGCAAGGAGAATTTGCCAAGGCCTTGGAGCTGTTCCTCCGTATGCAAGCTTCAGGTTTCAAGCCTACAGCAGTGACGGTTGCTAGTATACTTCCAGCCTGTGCCAATAAGATGGATCTCAAACTAGGAATGAAGATCCATGGTTGCAGTACTAAGAATGGTTTCAACTTAGATCTAGTTGTTAGTACTGCCCTTGTGGATATGTATGCAAAGTGTGGTTGTATAGTAGAGGCTCGACATGTCTTTGATGATATGTCAGATAGAAACGTAATATCATGGAATGCTATGATCAACGCATTTGGGCTCCATGGTCAAGGGAAGGATGCATTAGAATGGTTCAAATTAATGCAGCTTAATGGTGTGCAACCAAATAGCAGCACGTTTGTTTCAACGATCTCTGCCTGTAGTCATGCAGGGATGGTGGTGGAGGGTCTGAAATGCTTTGAGTCCATGAACAATGAGTATAATCTTGTTCCCGAGACAAAACATTATGCTTGTGCTGTTGATGTCTTTGGGCGTGCAGGCCGTCTCAAAGAAGCTCATGACTTCATAAAGAGAATGCCTATTGAGACAGATGATGGTGTCTGGGGCTCACTGCTTGGTGCCTGTAGAATTCACAAAGACATGAAGCTTGGAAAGGTAGCTGCATTGAAGGCTCTTGAGCTTAAGCCAGAAGAACCAGGGTATTACATTCTTTTGACAAACATTTATGCAGCTGAAGGTAAATGGGAAGATGCTCAGAAGCTAAGAGCAATCATGAAGAAGAAAAGGATTGTTAAAGTAGCAGGTCAGAGCTCCATCGAAATAGGTGGGATTTCCCATTCCTTCGTTATGGGTGATTTTAGACATCCAGAATGGGGGAAGATATATAAGAAGATGGGAGAGATTGAGGAGAAGTTGGAGGAAGCAGGCTATGTTCCTGATACGAGCTTTTCATTACATGAGGAGGAAGTTGAGAAGGATGAGAGGCTTGCAATGCACAGTGAGAGGATAGCTTTGGCATTTGGACTTCTTAAGAAATCTAATGGGATCCCTATCAGGATAACAAAGAACTTGAGAGTATGTGGCAATTGCCATTCTGCCTTTAAGCTTGCATCCAGGATATATGGAAGAGAAATTGTCATGAGGGACTTGAATCGATTTCATAGGTTTGAAGGTGGCGTTTGTTCATGCAATGACTACTGGTGACAGTGGAGAAGGGGAGAAAGGCAAAGATAGCCAAGCAACTGGAGATTGGCAATCAATTTCAGCAGGATGTTAGCAATTCCACAAATGGAACTTGTGGCTCGTCAAGTTCATATATGTAGCAGTATGTGAAGCTCCTACCATAAGCACCTTCGGTAGGAGAAGCTGATGACTGTGCAACAGCATATTGATCAAAATCCAGGATCAGTAAACTTTAATATTGTGAGCAATATACAGCTAGTTTCGAGTGGCTAAATTTCTAACAATATTGATGTAAATTTACAAAGTATCTCTGCATATTCTTTATAAGTCTTTGGATTTCTCAAAATTCTGGCATGGAAAGCACACTTTATCCCTGAACAAGGAATAAAGTTCTCTTTTAATGTTTTCTTTTTATCAATTAAAAACTATAGGTTAGATAAAGCAACTAACCCTTGCCAATATATAAATTGATAATTTGGCTAACCTTCTCAAGAAATAAGCCACGGCGAGCCAAATTATACACCGAACATCAACTTTAATGTTTATAAGATAATTAAATTTATAACCTCGGTCATAAGTTAGTAAAATTTAATTATTATGCTACAGTGATAGCTCCAGAAGAAAGCATTAATACTAAAGATACTCATCCTGGAAAAATAAATGTGCATTTATTTCTTATAGTTAAATGTATTATGTTGCATCGAGTACATTCTGTTGATTATACTCCTAAATTTACATCCGGTTTAGTATCGTTGACTTAGTTGATTTCAGTTTATATTTATAGATTATCAGTATATATAATTAAATTGATGATTTAATATCTAATTTGGATGAAATTTTTGTTTAAGGGTCTGTAGTTCAATATTTAAGTAAAAATGTGAATGAGAACAATCATTGACCTAAGCAACATGGCTTCAACCTAGCCAGTGATACCAGTGCATCGATATCAATTTATTGACAAATTTAACAAAGCATTACCAAAATGACCAATTTAATAAAAAGAAAAACAATCCCACTTTAATTATAATGACTAATTAAAGACTTTTTAAAATATAGGAATAAAATAATTTTGAGCATAAATTGAGGGTGATAAAACTATATTTAACTTAACACAATATGATGCCAAGCTAAAACCGAAGACATAAGAAATCACCACCAGATGCATAGAATCCAAATCTTAACAGCCTCGTTTGTAACAAGTGCAACACAAAAGCATAAATTCAGAACATCTCAAAAATGAATATCCAGAAACCAATAGCAAAACTGCAAATTCTGACTCCTAGAGAATCTATATATTGCAGGAGATCCCTCTAGGTATTGGTAGCTCTTGTGTAGATCTGCTGGCTGGCATGTGCCGAAACCATCCTGATAGCCCCCCTTGCCATCAGATCCTTTATAGCCCTTCTGGCCAGAGATCCGTTGATCTGAAATATATTAAATGCAGATCACAAATATTAGAGTAGTAGGAAATTAACTAACAGAAACTACAAGGAATATCAAACAATCATTCAATAAAGGAAATATAAGGCTGTGGTAAACTAGAGTACTGCAGAGAGCATAGTATCTTGATTCCAAAGGCAACATTTAACACAGTATTGTGTAATATATAATGCCAAATTAAGCTGAAAAAAGTTCTATAAAAACTAAAAGCAAGAATAGATGGTTATAGTCCTGCAAATTTTTTTATTACACTTTGCAGAACTAAGTATTAATAGCTTGATATAGTAATATAGCTAACATTGTGAAACCTGATTTGTCATGAACATATTTGAAGATATATTATATATACAATACAAGCCATCGAAGAAAAAAAAAGTGTAGACAATCCAAGTTAACAATGGCCCCATGATGAGGATATAACCACAGCAAAGACACATATGCGTAAGAAGTAAGCATGATAAATATCTTACCAATGAAGCAAGAACACCCACAAACTGACCCACTATACCTAAATTAGTCATGAATAGATCATCTAATATTCACCACCATTTAGGACAGTTAAAAGTAATTGACAATTGGTTTGAGATCACTAGTCAAAAATGAAGCCTTGCAAAAGGTTATAACGTTAGCTTGGACAGTCACTGTACACTATAACAACATTTTCCTGTTTATCTACATTATAAGTTCTTATAAAACAAGCTGTGAAATGAAAAGTGGAGCACCAAACCTGAGCAGTCTGCTCTGTCGGACTATAGGTTATTTACCCCCCCCCACAGAAGTATGCAAAATTTACAGTAAAATAGATGAGACCAAACCAATACAATTAAAAGCATTCAAATCATTCCATTTATTGAGAAAAAAACATTAAAAAGATAGGCATGTGTTCTGTAAATTTATATCAAATAGCATCACCGTGTCACAGCTTGATATCGATAGTAGATTTACATGTCAGAGATATGCCCGAATACATGTTCACCTAAACAAATCAATATCTCTATAAAAAAAAATATAAGTTTACATAGAATAAAAAGACCATTGCAAATGTGATTAGACATCTCATTCAGGGAAATTGTAAAGTTGATATGATAATAAAATGAGGTCCAATATATCCACATTTATGAAATATAAATAGCTAGATTAAATATTTTTAAAAAAGCAGCCAGATAGCTTGCCCTGTCTACTGTAATTGAAAAGGTGGTTAGGAAGAAAAGCATTGTGCAAGCAGCCTGATCACCCAAGTTGTCTAAATTATACAGACAACGTCCAGGCCACAGTGGTTTCTGCCAGAAAGCAATTAAAAATAGGCTTGAGTTTCCATATCATTCCTTTGTGTAAGCGTGTCTGACCTCACAATTTACATGCTATCGAAGATCTAACATAAAGTACATAAAATTGTAAGAGATTTACGATTGAATAATATCCCACATCTAACACGTAAGAAAACATAGTAGTTTACTGGAGGTAAGTTCACTAGACAAAATATGGCAAACTTATCACTGAAAAAAAGGTCAACGGAAAGCAGAAATCTTTTTACCCTCAATCTCTCGGAAAGCACGGAGGGAGTAATCTGCTTGTACTTAGGGACCTCCGACAGCATCTTATCGTAGTTCGCTTGGTCAAACAACACAGCATTGTTCACCTTCTCCTTTTGCTTTCCCTTGCTCCACTTCTGCAATCCAAAACCTGACCAGTAAGCATCGATAATTACGTACACCCCAACACTCTAAACCTAATCCTATCCCTAACGCTATCTCATTACCTTCTTCTTTTGCTTCCCTCCGCCAGACTTGGCCGGCTTCGAGGACGGGGGAGGAGCCTTCTCCTTCTTCGGCGCCTGGGACCACAAATCAAAGCACAAAGCTTAGGAACAGAGCACAAGAGACACAGGTAGCGAATCCAGTAGAGAACTAGAGGAAGATAGGTAGACACCATTACCATTCCAGGAAGCTTTTTCTAGGGCTTGGAGATCCGGCCTCAAGAAGAAGGGAAGAAGCCGCGGCCCGAGAAGGAAGAGAAAGACAGTTGAAAACCGAGAGGAGAAATATGTATGATAGGCGTACTTAAGGCTAGGGTTTCTCTCACGTAAATCTAACATGCGGACGGCTGTGATGAAATCATACAAAATGATCTAGGCCGTTGGAATAATTCGAGCCTCCGATATGTATCAAGGATAGTCGGCAGCGTATTTAGCTTATTTTCCGACGACCTTTTAGAACTCGGCTAAGGCTGAGCGACTTCTTCATTACGAGCAAATACAAAAGGAGAAAGGCTTAATTACATCTACACAATTTAAACTATACTCGGTTTCCCAGTACCATCCTAAACTATACAATTTCCACGGGATCCCTAAACTCTTTTAGGTTATAAATATCCCTTCTAAACTTTGGAAAAATTTTATTTTAACCATACTTTTTTGTTAATATACCATCAAAAAAATTAGACGGGTCAGTTTAGTTTACATAACAGTCATATCAGAATACATCAGTTGCGAAATGACTTAGATACTCTTATTAAAGGAAAAAGAACTTAATTTTATTTGAATCAAACAATAGTGGACAAATATACTTTCATCTTTTTTTTCTTCCATTCCAGTTCTCACGAACTTGCTACCATAGCCCTCCAGCTCGTGTGCCACAGTTGCTGTCATCACTCACCCACTTGCCCATCGTTGCCGATGCTCAATGTCTACGAAGGTAGACCGAAGAGATATGATAGAGTAATTATATAATTTTTTATTTTTATTTAAAATTTAATAATATTATAATATATTAAATTAGAGGTATAATAGTCATTAAGTGTATTTCATCGTTGCCGTTTGTATTTTTATTTAGATCTAAAGTTTAGAAAGAAAATTGTAACCTACAAAAATATTTAGATTGTAATAATTAACCCAAGGAGAAATATTTCCAATACCATAGCATAAAAGGTTTCGTAATTACCAGACGGGTTAAATACTGTTCCTGTCCACCATCCATGCATATCATTAGTTATGTTGATTACTTTTAACTTTCACAACTTATTAAACAACACAGCTCTGATGAATGATCACCAATAATGCTTAAGCTGGAAGGATATGAATTGCTTCCATCACCAAACTCTAATTTAGTGAAATAAAGAAAGTTTCCTCTTCATCTATCGTCTCAGAATCTATTACCATATTGACTACACTTGAGATAAAAGGAGAAAACCCACATTAATTCAATGTCATCAGCTCATGCTGAAGCCAGTATGGGGAGCATGCAAAGTTTCAGAAGATTTATGCCATTAAACTTTTTGTTGCCCGATATTTCCATACAAGGAAAATGAACCCTGACCTTCTGTGAATCTTTAAATTAGCTTACAAATTGCAAAACTGGAGGAGAAACTATGGAAAACTCTACAGCAAGCATACAGCAACTAATTTCTTTCAAGACTAAGCCGGTCTGCAATTTCCCCTCAAGTGTTTGTTCCAAAACCACGCGGGGCTGGTCTTGCTGCTGAATCTGCAAACAGCCTCCGGGATTCTGATCTCCTCTTCCGCCGAGCAGTACCAGGAGGTGCCTAATAGAAGCAGGTCCCGAGAACAATCATAAGGACAGAAAATAGACACATAAATGGCATATGGAAGTAAAAGAACCATAAGTCATAGTTAAGAATTTATGACTATTACAATCAGTAGTTATAGATAAATCAACCATTTCAAAATTGAATGTAGCAAAAACAAAATTGAATGTACAGCAACTTTTAGATGCATCTTTTTAATTCTATGTCAGTGTCCAGTAAATGATAGCCATGTGATCATGTAGCTTATAACTTGACCAATGAAATAGTGCTATAGTATATCAGAATTTGTTTATTTATTTATTGCCCGCTTTTCCATATTGAAGGCATGAACAGTAACCCATCAAGCCACCAGAGAAACACAATCAAAGCTGGAACTTGTCCTAATTAACAAAGTTTATCCTCATTTCTAAGTGTAGTGTGTAAGAAATACCTTCTGTTCAGCTTTGAGTGATTCTTCAAGATCGCTCAATGCAGGGATCGAACCTCCTTCCATAACCCCCATCAAATTCTTCATTCGGACACGCATTTGAAAAAGCTGAGCAACCAGTTGGCTCACCTAACAAGTAAAATATTATTACATTTTACTCAAAGATGCAGAAAACTTTACTAATATGTTCCGAGTGGACAGATTTAGACGGATTTAGACTGATCTAACTCCAAGTAAAGAGTCAGAGAACTTCAGAGAGAAAAACCTGTTGTTCTGTCTTTCCAGACTCTGTAGCAATTCTTTTCCTCCTAGCAGGCGATTCAGCTAACAGCTCTGGCTTTTCCCGTTCCTCTACATGTTAATGATGATAAGTCAATATTAAAGCAGGCAATGTTGTTGTACAGATTCCAATGGAAATTGGCAACTTCTATAAACCGCAATTTATAAGCACTTCTACATTGGGCAATTGGGCACTGTGCCATTATCATAGAAACAATATTTGTAGTACAACAAAACATAAATGGGGTCCTAAGATATTTGTGATTTGGAGCTGAGTGAAGGAGAGGTCCCAAGATTTTGATCTGCCACAAAAAGTTTACTATAAATCTGTTCTTACCAATGGAGCACATACTTGACACCAAAGTTTAATCCAGGTTAAAATTTTTAGAGAGAACAAAAGAACCTTATAAGCGTAGTAGAGGACTTGGATTATGTACTTTATATAGCATAGACATGAACAAATACCATGAATGTTCAAATGATTGAAGACCTAGAACTCTGCAAAAGATATTGCAAGAGTACAGGATGAAGTCACACTGAGATCAATATCTTCAAAAGCCAGTGATTACACATACCAGGGGTCATTGCATTAATCATTGATTCCATTACTTTCAAACTTTTCTCTGCTTCACGAATTTGCGCTGGAGTAACCTATTTAAAGCAAAAAAAATTCTCAGCACTTTCATTCTTTTATGTTTCAGAAAGACTGGTATGTGAACATTGAGAAGACTCAGAACTCACATTTATATGTTTCTCTTTATTTCCATTATTCACAAAACAACAAATATGCTAAACTGAAAAGTTAGCATTACCTTCGCCATTCCTGGGATCATTCCAATTACACGGCTCATAGAACCCATTTGTGCAACAGCTCTTGTTTGCTTTAAAAAGTCATTGAAGTCAAAATTTGCACTCATAATCTTCTTCTGTAATTCCTCAGCATCTTCTTGACGCATCTACTTGCATTATTCAGGCCACCATACAATAAAGCATCACCATACAAAGAAAAGATGAAAGGAAACAGACAGGAACAGAGATGGACAACAGCAGAGACTTACGATTTCTTGAGCTTTCTCCACAAATGAGAGAACATCTCCCATTCCTAATATACGCCCCGCCATGCGGTCAGGATAGAAAGGCTCAAGGTCTTCCATTCGTTCCCCTCGCCCCACAAGCTTAATTGGCTTTCCTGACACCTGTCCGCATCATCCAATATGAAGTAAGAGAGAATAAAATTGGCGTAATACCTGCATAACTATATGGAGACATGTGATCACTATTATCCACCCTTCTGCCCATTAAATGAAGATCTTATCAAGCTACAAGAAGAGGCAGAATACAGGAAAGTACTAAACAGGTGTTCCATTGGGATGAGTAACATATTGTTTCTTGATAAACAAAGGTATATTATTCCTAGGATGACCAAAACAAGGTGCTAGGTTTAGAGCAAATGACCAAAGATATCTTAAATACGAAATATATGTCATGAGCAAAAGTTGAAACTTCTGAGCTAAAAACAAGAAACCTCTTTAACACTCAAAGCTGCTCCACCTCTGGAGTCACCATCCAACTTTGTCAGTATAGCACCAGTAATACCAATCTCTATGTTGAATGTCGTAACCAATGCTGGAAGAAAGCACAAGCTAAAAAGTGTAAGAACAAACACTTTATCTATCAAGAAAATAAGGAAGAACAAACTTGTAATGGTTCAACTATTTGAGAAGAGAATCCCTCATAACATGGTAAAAATTAGGATTTGCATACCTGCTGCTTCTTGCCCAGTCATTGCATCCACCACAAGCAGAACTTCTGTAGGACTTACAGCCTGCTTTACTTCCTTCAACTCATCCATCATTGTTTTATCGATCTGATTGATAAAGAGGGCAGACAGAATTCAACAAGGAGTAGTATTTTTATGCCAAAGTAGTGAGCCATGACATGAGGAGTTGCAAAACTTACAGTAACAAATACTTTGGCGCATTGACATATTTTTTACAGAAAACTGAAACTTATCATGTGGCATACAACTTTTCTATTGTTCATTCAAGCAGTCACAGTTGAGATTCGATATTAAGTTATTTCTTCCAGTACCATCACTAACAAGCAATTTATTGAAGTGTTAAGTATTAACAAAAGATCAAACATCATAACCGTGACAACTTGACAAAAGTTTCATGATATTAATTGGAAACACAATTATAAAGTAGAAAGGTTCTAGTTGCATGGAAAGATACAGTAATGCAGTATTCAGAAGATGCTGATATGGTGATACGATAGAGGTTCAACTTCTACAGCCACATATAGTATACCTTGATATGCATTTAATGCCAAGAGGACCATCAGATTTATATATTGAGGCAAAAGAAAATATGAAATTATCTTGGTAGAAGTGTATCAATTAATAGAGAGAAAGGAAATAAACAAAGGAGGGCTGTAAGCTGACCTGCAGTCTCCCAGCAGTATCCACTATAATAACATCAATCTTCTTCCTTTTAGCCTCTTCCAAACCATGCTTGGCAATTTCTGAAGGCCTTACATCTGTTCCTTCAGAATAAACTGGTACACCCACCTGTTACATCTTAAAACTTGCAATAAAAACACCCTAAATGACACATAGATAATCTACATTGCAGAAATTCTATAGAAGAATGATAGATATAGTGAATGACTTGTCGAAATACAGAAACAGAGATCCAGTTTAGAATACTACATGTCATTGTTTAAGCCAAATGATAGGTCACAAGCCACAACACTAGGAAGATCTCATACTTGTGCTTTAGAAGATATGCTAGAAAGAAAGAAACCTAAAATCAACTATAATGGCCTAGGAGGCATTTAACAATATTGTGTCACATGAGGTTTCAAAGTTTCCAATTTCCAACTTATCAACTCAGAAAGATGCAACATGCATGAGAAGTTCAATAAATCAATCCTTTGTTTATAACACTTTGGAAGAATATTACAACCCATTAGGCTCACCTGTTCACCCAGTATTACAAGTTGGTCAATAGCAGCAGGTCTGTAAACATCTGCAGCAACAAGCATACAGCTCTTGCCCTGTAATCCATTTTTCAAGTATTAGTGTCAAACAACCATATGCACAATCCCTAGTAAATATAAGAGTTATGAACTTCACCAGTTTCTTAAGATAGAAAGCAAGCTTTGCACAAACAGTAGTTTTCCCAACACCTTGTAGGCCTGCTAATAAGAATACTGTGGGGCCAGATTTAGCAAATACCAAGTCGGACACTTCTCCACCCATGAGTTTCACAAGTTCATCGCGCACAGTCTGCAATTTGAAGAGATGATGTTATTGCTCCATCCTCCCAATGCATCAATTTCTTGAGAATATGATATTATTGTGCAATGGCCAGGACACAAAAGTTTCAAATACAAATTTTCATCGTACTCACTTGTTCAGTTACTGAACCAGGGCAATTGAGCCAAACTAATAGACCTCTAATCCTTTTGGTAGTTATATGTAAAGTGATCCACCAGTAACAACAGAATTACATACCTTCACTAATTGTTGGTCAGGCCGCACCCCTCTGATCAGCCCAGTGCCAACAGCTTGTTCACTAACAGATTGCACAAACCTTCTTACAACTGGTAAGCTTACCTGAATGAAGTAATAGTTACAACTAAATAAGATAGGACATAGGGAAAGAAAAAATATCAATGTTCATCAAATCCATGGGACTAACACAACCAACTCACATCTGCTTCCAAGAGAGCCCTTCTGATATCCCGCATTGGTTCAGCAATGTTCTCCTTTGTCAAAGTATCTGAAACATGGAAAAGTTCCATTAGCAAGAGTTTCCCTTAATCCTTATCAGGTCTAGAATGCAAAATATTCAAGGACAAGTTTAATGAAGCCATGTAGCTAAGACTGCCTGCAGTTACTCTTGGATGCTAGCTTTGTAAGATTGACATATTACAAACATATAGTATGCAACCTAAACAAGGCAAACAACTCTGAAAGATATTAACTTAAAAGAGGGAAATAATGGAAGAGGAGCAGACCTACACCCCTGAGCTTGTTCCATGCCGTCTCAAGCCCACTCGTTAGCTGCCCGAACATCTCAGCCCTCACTTCCAGGCATCCTCCTCGACTAACATTGCGGGATTCCGAGTAGACCCAACTCCACACTTCCCTCTGAAACAAAACAAGACGGTATACAACTCCACGTCAAACACAGTCTTAGAGAAGAAAGGAAGATAAAGGAGGCAATTTTGTACTCAATTTTGCAGCATTAGGGCTTACAGAGAAGGGATTTGAAGGAGAAGAGCCGAGGGAGACGGAGGTGCCCGTCCACGAAGAGGAGTGCGCCGTAAGGGTCTGCTTTCCCGCGCTTTTAGAGCTGCGGACAGAAGCGCGGGAAGGGAGGGTGGGCGGGAAAGTGGAGACGTGGCGGGAAGCGACGCCGGAGAGGGAGAGCGTCTCCATGAGCTAGGACTGAGGAAGAAGAGGAGGGAAGTGGGAGAGAAGGACAAGATAAGATTGGATTTTTCTTCCGTTATAACGGAAGAGCAACGGAGTCATGCACGTGACCGGCGGACGCCGTGCCTTTTTCCCATTTTTTTTCAGCTACTATTAATTATTAATTAGGTCATAAAACATTTTACAAGTACTAAACTACAATCATTTAGATTAAAACCATTATTAAAGCCTTTAATCATCGTGCATTAATTTTACAATAGTGCTCCATATATCTCAGAGAGCCTGCCATGTCTTTGAGGAATCAAAATTGGATGGTATCTTAACTTTGATGTTCATACTTAAAATCCACCAGTGGCTGCTAATAGAGTTTTTAAGTCTTTAATTTACTACTCTCATCCAGATGCCACTCGGAAACGCAAGTAAGCTAACCTCGCGAAGCTTCTGTTATGACAGCAAAAGATCCATAAATCTTTCTTGAAAATAAACTGCTTGCTATGATACAGCGCAGAGATTAGGTAGTTCTTTAAAAACATTAATAGTTCATTTACAAACAAACATCCACAGAGGTAATTAAGAGCTTCATTTATACAAACATTACAGGTTATTCCAGCATTAAAGCTGGTTACAGATAAGTTTATTCATCGTTAGGCCACCCTTCATCAACCTCTATGAGGTTCCTCTGCATCCTGTCAAAGATTAGTAACATTAAAAATAGCAGGTCAGTAATATTTGCAGAATGATTTCCCAAATTAACCCAAAATTTAAGCGAACACGAGGATTAAAAATCAGAAAGGAAGACGGAAAGAGACATTCTCACCTTGCCAACTTTCGCCTTCTCTTTCTCAGCCTTCTCTTTCTCAGCCTTCCTCCTCAACTTCTCCATCTTCTCCCTCTCCATTTTCTACACAAAAGCGTAAATACCAGTCCATTAAACACTAAGCCAAGCTTTACCAAAGGCCACTAACGAAGAAGTACTAAGAGGACGGATCGAATAGAGACCTGGATGTATACGTTCTCTGCTGCTCTCTCCTCCTCGCCGAGGACTCTCCCTTTGCCATCGCTAAAATAGCGAGGAGTACTCATCCGACCACCAACTATTCCTTCCATCCTCGCCGCTATTCTCGGTTGAGATAAGCGGGAGATTCGCATGGTAGCGGATCTTATAGCCATGGTTTAGACTTGTTCCCCAAGAAGGCTACTAAGAAGGCTACGAAAGCAAGTATATAAATGGCGATAATATAAAGGAGACGACGAACAGGGAGCCGATAAGGACGATGAAAACCGACTGGGCCCCACTGTTGCATATAAGTGGTATTGGAAAACCGCGACGATGTTTCTCGCGGAATAAAGCTTTCGAGTAAGGTTATCCGGAGGATAAGTGGATGACTATTCGACGAGGATTATTCTCGATGGTTCACGAAGAAGAGATTTGAGGATAGTTATGAGATAATGCTGTCGCTCATTTTTCATGCGGACTTTTTTTAACAGCTTAACGCTCCTTCCGTTAATTGACGATTAACTTTTTAACTAAACAATAACATATAAATATCACATCATGAATATTGGATCCTCTAGATATTATTTTTCCTTTGAAGAAAGAAAATTTGCGGATCAAATAGCCATTTGAAATGTTATTAATATTAATATGGTTAGAGGGTGATTTCGTAAAGTTAAAAGAAATTTATAAAATGAACCCTACATTTATTTGTATTATTCATATCCTATCAGATGTACATGTATCATTCAGACTCCATCATTAGTTTTCCTAGCAACCAGTTATCATATAGATTAGTTAAAATAATTATAGATATAAAATGATATTAATATCCTTGAATAAATTTTGCTAGCGGAAGTAAATGATTATTAAAGAAATAGTTTCTAAAGTTAAATAAGCAGTATTTTTTCAAAGTAAGAAAATGTTTTAATGTTAGTTAATATTAGTTAGTTAAAGTAAAAATGAGGAGTAAAATTATAAAATTCTTGAAAATAAAGTTTGAATTATAAAATATAGGACGGGTTTGTAAAAATTTTAGATTAAAAAAAAAAAAAAAAAAAGCTGGGTGTAATAGTTCTCTATGGCTCCAATTCGTGCCAAAATATCGGGCTAATATGATCGGAATCCGGCCCAGCACCGGAGCCCATCAGTGTGGAAGCTCACCTTCAAAAGGAGCGAGTCTGAGACTCTGTAGTGTCCTTCTCCCCTTCGCCTTTTCCCTTGCAGGGTTCCTTTGCTAAGAGAGTGAAGGAGAGGAGCAAAAAGAAGCTCGCAAGGAATGGAGAACGGCGGCCGACGCAAGGTGGTTCTTGCCACCGTCCAGTTCGCTTGCTCCGACTCCGAATCCGAGAACGTCGACACCGCTGAAAGGTTCGTCCTTTCATCTCGCATGCTTCTTTCTCTTAGATGATTCCGTTGTTTCATCAGGGTTTAGGCGTGTTTCGGAGATTACACAAACGGATTAGGATTTACGAGGATGGTGGAGATTTGTGTCAACAGAAATTTCTTCTCGGAGATGATGCCTTATCAACACTTTGATGGAGGGATTTATCTGAACCGTTATTTTCTGGGCTAATTAGCAAAGAAAAGGCTAATTACTATGTACATCTTCCTAGAGAGGCTAAACAAAGAGGATTTTGTGCTTCCTTACGATCTCATTGTCGGTATTGAGTGAGAAAATTGTTGTTTGCCTAGAGACTATATAATTAATTATCCATCTAAGGTGGATATATTGTTCTTCATTGTTTTCTCCTTTTTTTGAGAGAGAATCAGAACCTAAAATAGTACTTCTGTGCAGGTTAATTAGAGCAGCTCATCAGAAGGGTGCTAATATTGTCCTCATTCAGGTGTATATATCTTGATACACATCTTATTTTGTTCCTTGAGATTATTATCTTTCTTTCCTGTCCTAGTTTTCTAACTTTTAAATGAATGATTAAGACCTCTGGTCAATTTTGTGCGTCATTTATGCTGTAACTTTAGAACTGTGGAAACGATAGGAACCAGAGCAGATTATTGCATATTTTTGCTTTCATAAGAAGTTAAAATACTTGGTCTTCCTCCCCTTTAACTTTGTGTCTATTTCTATGTATGCATTTATTTTTATATGTGCTATTCTATGGTGCTTTCACTGGCTTCTAGCAACTAAAATCCCTCTTTCTTTTTTAACTGATTGTCTTCCAGTTGGCTTGACGTTGGATTGCTTTTGTTGATTTTATATTTGTGTTTTCAGTTGGCCATTTACTTGCTCTATGTTTGCACGTAGAAAAGCTGTTTGTCTGATATAAGATAAAAATAGTAACAACAGAAATAACTTTCTTGTGCTTCTGTTTTATAAGCTTCGTGTCATATGTCTTAGGAACTATTTGAAGGCTATTATTTCTGTCAAGCTCAAAGGGAGGATTTCTTTCGACGAGCTAGGCCTTATAAAGGGAATCCCACAATTTTAAGGTGGGTCATAACTCCAGTTCTCAATTTCAAAGTGTGAGCAATTTATATGTAAGATTCTCCACTCTATAGAGTCATGGGTCACATTTGTATTCACAGGATGCAGACACTTGCAAAGGAGTTGGGTGTTGTGATACCTGTTAGTTTCTTTGAAGAAGCAAATAATGCCCATTACAATTCTGTAGCTATGATAGATGCTGATGGGACAGATCTTGGGTTATACAGGAAATCACATATTCCAGATGGGCCAGGCATGTATCAGATAGCAAAAATTAACTCAACTATATTGCATTATCTATTTCTTTCATGCTAACTGGCGCAATTTATTTTTCCAGGATATCAAGAGAAGTATTATTTCAATTATGGTGATACAGGTTTCAAGGTAAATTTTTGTTTCATGTTTAGTCATATATTATGGATAATAATTTATACCATAGCTGATCATAATTGCAGTTTATTTTGATAATCTTTTGGTGTTACACATTATCTATCTTCCTAATGCTCCCCTCCCTTTTGAAATTTGAACTAACCATGTTCAATGCTGCCAAGTGAAACAGGTTTTCAGTACTAAGTTTGCCAAAATTGGAGTTGGTAAGTTATTCACTTATTTAAGAATGCTAGTTAGAATTTTGTTGCACAATGTATTAATGACATTTTAGTTGTCGAGATTACTGAAAATGCTATACACTTTTCTTTTCTTTTGGGATGATACTGAATACTAAGTCCCGTTGTTTAAGGGTAATAGGTTGATGAAGGATGATTTGCCATTACATTCTCCTCTTAGAAATTTGATTAATATGCTTACCCTTAGATACTCGAAGTAGTTATCTGACTAAAGTGGTTGCTTCCTTTCTATGGCAGCAATTTGCTGGGATCAATGGTTCCCAGAGGCTGCACGCAGTATGGTTCTTCAAGGCGCCGAAATACTTATGTATCCTACTGCAATTGGATCTGAACCACAAGATGCAGGGCTTGACTCCCGTGAACATTGGAAGCGTGTTATGCAAGGCCATGCTGGGGCTAATTTGGTAATCTGTCATCCTCGCTCCTAATTGGTGTTGTGCCTAGTTTCTTGAGTACATGGCTTGACTTGCTGGTTGAGCCAATCTCCTCACCTTTGCACAGTTCAATTCCCCCATCTCTCAGCGTAATGTTTAATATGACACAGGTTCCATTAGTGGCTTCTAACCGTATTGGGACGGAGACAATCCAAACTGAGCATGGTGACAGTGTAATAAAATTCTATGGGAACTCATTCATAGCAGGTATTTCCATTTTTGTTTGCGGATGCCATCTGTTAGAGCTTAGAAGTCATCACTATTCCCTAGTATTCCACTAACTGACCATGCAAAAAAGCAGGGCCAACGGGAGAAATGGTGGTGCTCGCAAATGACAAAGATGAAGATGTGCTGGTTGCAGAGTTTGACCTGGACAAAATTAAGTCCCAGAGGCATGGTTGGGGTGTGTTTAGGGATCGGCGTCCAGATCTGTACAAAGTGCTCCTGACACTGGATGGCCAAAAATCTTCTTCATGATGTTGATGCTCTGGATACAAGAAATGAAATCATGACCATAAAATAAGATGTCTTGCAGACAGAAAAAATGTACAATTATCATAAGTTGAGGAAACACAATCTTTCAACTCTGTTGAAATGTCGCGACTGGGAGAAAGGATTCATGGTTGTATCAACCTAGAAATTGTCAAATGATCCTTGTCCCATATTTCCGTCATCTTATCTAATTTAGTCCAAATCAGTACGCATGAACTTCTCAGTGTTTACCCTCATGTACTAGATTGTTCTTTTGTCTGTTTGCCATGGAATCTGAATGGTGCGATACAATCAAGCTTTGATACTGTTTTGCATCTATCATCAAATGTTAGTGTTCTAATTGTGAAGCCCGTAAGTGTTACTTATTTGCTAGTATGTATACCTCTCAGAACCGACGCCTTTGATCTTAGAGATACAGGAACTCGGCTGAAGCTGGCATTGCTCCTCAAAAGAGTAATATATATATATGTGCTGGTTCTTTCAATTTACGTTGATGTCAACGTATCAAAGCTTGCGCGTGGCATAGTAACAATAATGTTTCATGCTCTCAAGGTAACTTCCAGTGTTGACTTGTGTTTCAAGAAATTACAAACTATAAATCTGTGAAAATAAGGAGAAGAACAGCTCTCGTCCACCCAGACCTCACATAGGTGGAAGAAGTTCGCGGAATGAGAAACAAGCCGACCACTTCCATTAGTAAAAGTCACATTGAGAGTTAGACCAGCCTCAGAAACTTTGTGAACATCCAGGCAGTTCATTTCAAAAGACAAGAAAATTTACAAGAAAAACAAGAACATCTTTTTATCACTCAATGATTTGTTTTTGGAAACCAGAAACAGTTAGTGCAGAAAGTACTAGTACACAAAATCATACTCCAATCACATATAGAATCACTAAAGCAAACGCACAACACTCAGCTGAATCCTATTGTCAAATGCATGTAAATGGGAATGGCGAAAGACCAGTGGAACATTTCACCTCCATGCTTCAACACGCTCCGACTTTGAATTAATACGACTAACAATGCTTGTCCCCCTTGACTTGTCAGCCGGTAGTGCCGCTCTTATCACAGACTGTCCTTTTGCTTTTCTTGCTCCTCTTTTGTGACTTGGAAACCTGATGGTCTTGTTCCTATGTGCATTAGTATGAGTCTTATTAGAACCATTAGTAGCAGTGTCTGTGTCACTAGTTGAGCCATCGGTGCATGCTGGAATCCCAGAAGACGGTCCATCGTGGGAATCCACTGATGCTCCTTTTTCATGAGAGGCTTGAGAACTATCAGCTGGCTCATCAGTGGTGGAATTTTCATCAGGAAGGTGTGTGGGACTGTCCAAAATAGGTTCCTTGGGAAGAAATTTTTGTTCGGGTCCTTCTTCGCAGCAAGTCTCTATAGGAAGTCGAGGATTTTGATGACCATTTTCATCAGATGGGTCTATATCATGGGATGAAGCATCCTCTAAATTGGTTTCCTGTCTCCCTTTAAGTATCCTCAGGATCAACATCTTGAGAAAGTTCATCACTTGTACGGCGTACATCAACGCAGTCAAAGGATCTGCCATCTGTGATCAGTACTTAGTAATTAACACCAACATGCATATATAGGAAAGACAATAAAGTAGAAAAATTTAGATCAGCTCACGAAAAGGTAAATATATCAACTTCATGGCCATGTAAAACCACTGCTAAAGGAGCAAAAGAAGAGTATGAATACACATCATGTTACCTGGGTCATGTTTGGAGCGAATACCATTGCAATATTGCGTGCATTCATCTTGTTTATCTGTTCTTCTTGGACAACATCAGCCATCAAATTGATAGCCCAATCAAGTAAGGCAGCTTCAGTTGGTGGCAGAAGTTTAGCAAGCTGTGCACAATCCTCTTCTGATTGACACTGCATCACCTGCTCAGGTGGAAGAGAGTCCAGCACCCCACTTGGAAGTTCTCTAAACCAGGCCTACAGATGAAAAGGTATATGAGAATCTGGCATCATACATGGTTTATGCTTAATGAAATCATTGTCCTGATGAAAAAGCCACTAATTGAATATAATTTTATGAACAGATATTTCATATGTTACAAACTAAATCGTAATATAGTTGTAGAGAAAAATCTAGCAGCAGAATAGACTCAAAAAGATAAGGGTTCCTGGGAGTGGTCCACCATTTCAGATGGTAATATTATGACCATCATCTTCATTCACTACAGAATGGATCTGGTACAAAATGATGGTAAGTGGCAAATTACCCATCAAGTGAGAGGGACAATTAGTATAGATATAATTCACAATAATCAATTATCCTTATAAGCTATAACTATACACAAGAAAACTGTCCAACAGAGATGCTCAAATATTATAACTTCAGATAATATTCACTTATTTCAAAATTTCCCAAGGAATAACTCCATCTTGGCTGATCATATATGCCAAAAATCAAGTCTTTCTAGCACAGTTTGATAGGCCTCCTACTAATGATACAGAGAGTATAGCCGCTGCAGGTGACAGTCCAAAAGCTACTGTAGACTGTCTTCAATCTCATTGAAATAGACCCTGGCATCTCAACTTAGGTGTAGCTTACTTACCACTAAGTATCACACTATGGGTAGACTATGGCTGCAAGCGATCATAGAGAAAACACAAAAAAGGATTCCTACTTTCGAAAAAGACATATTGTACACAAATTACGATTATAAAAAGATATTGCAGAATACTAATTCAGGACAATCTGGCAACTGTTCTTTACAGTTCACACATCCTAGAACAATCTTCCCCATTCCAAATTTCAGATTTTCATGCAACAGTTCTTAACATCCCAGTACAGCACAAGCTACGGTCTAAAAACCATTGCAGATGAGAATTGGCAGAGATTACCTTTATAAGACCTGCCAAACAGTGAACATCAATACCATCTGGCACAAATCCATTATTTAGTTGGTCCCGCACATACTCCTCTTGGCTATTCTCTGCATTGATTCTGAAAATACCTTCTGCCTGTACAATTAAAAATCAAGATTAATTTTATCTTAAAAGCATCAGAGAAATCATTATTTAGAAAGAATGGAAGTCATACCCGAAGCCCGCCTTGCTCATAGAGACGTCTTTGCATTAGCAAGAGTATAGTTGGAACACTATTACCCCTAGAATCATAAGACAACTGCATTGATTCGGTTGAAACACCAAATACAGTTGCACTGCATGAAAAAAGATATTCAAGATGAGGCAAATGCTTTTACTGAATGGGACATGAGAAAGCGCACCAAAAAGTTCTGATGAGAAATTATTAAGCGTACAACTCCTTCCATCAATGTCATATTAGCAACAGGGGACATCACTCAAGTGGGAGGATCAGGAAAGTGGATGAGAGGATATGAGTGCTGAACGTTAAAGCTTTGACAGAGAAAAGGTAAAACAAAGTGAAAAGAAAATACAAAAGAATTGACAAAATGGATGAGCTCACAGAAAAACGAGGGATAGCTATGCAATGTTTGATTGTCCAAATTTGCTCATTTCCATTCAAAACTTTTGAGAAGAGGATGGAACTAAAATTGCTGCGGTATGGTATACGAGCGGTGAGTTCGATTAATTGGTCGAAAACTCTGCGCAGGTCAGAATGAACAGAAATTGCAAAAAAGATTAGAATGGCAGCATCCAACTTTCTCTATCTCCAATAGTAAACCTGCTTGTGGGAAAGCTCCAATTGTAGAAACCCATCACCGAAGAACTGAAATTGCCATTAATAACCTCAAAACCATCAGATAAGATCTCTTCTCAAGTACTGAAGACCCTCTTCAACTTCGAGAAATTGGTTAATAATTTCATATCATTAAAAAGATACAATCTTTCACTTTTGTTCTGCTGGAAAAGGAGTCCAATTTCTCACACTCGAGGAAATGCCAAATTCCATCAAACTCGTGAGTTAACAAACGAGGAACATAAGAGGCAAACAAGTAGAAGAGAAAGAGGACCTGGCGCTTGGAGCTCTTCGCGGAACCTCCGGCTCGAACTCGACGGGCAGCCCGAGGAACCCATGGAATCGATCGAACGTGACGTGAGCGACGTGCCGCACGTCCGTTGGACATCCGATCTCCATCGACCCTAGCTCCTCCTCCCCCTCCGTCTTGCACCCAACCAGTGACTTCCTAAACAACGTCAGCAGCAAAGCCAACACAGACAGCTCCTCCTTTCTCTTCCTCTCCTCTTCCTCTTCCTCTTCCTCTTCCTCTTCCTCTACCACCACTCCTCTTCTCCTCCTCCCACTCTTCCTCTCCTCTCTCGGGCCCTCCTCCCCTTCTGCCCCATCCAAATCCCCACTGCTTAAATGGGTCGCCGAGCCATCATTCGGGTTACAGGAAAGGGAAGGACTTGGAGAAGAAGGGAGGTGGGAGGGGGACCGAAGCACCTCGGTCATGGCTGGCTATACTGGAAGGGGGTGGATATTATGGCAAAAATTGGTGGGTTGTGGGCCAAATCCAATACGAAACGAGAAAAGGAAGAAAAAAAATCGGATTTTTAGAACACGGTTGCTCTCATCCTAGGCTCCCATTTTGGGATTGGAGGAGGATGGAGAGGAGATTGGGGATCAGAATAATTCTTAAAGGGGTGGAGTTGGATTGAAGGAAGGATTTGGAAGTGGTGGTGGGACGTGTGAATCATAACTTTGGTTCCATAATATTCAACTATTTCCTTTCAATTCCTCCCCTTCTTCTCCTTTGGGGGGGGTTTGAAGAAGACAAAGGAGAAGGCTTGGATTTGGAGGGACTTTATTATTAGAGAAAGACACATTAGACTATAGATGAGAGAGAGAGAGAGAGAGAGAGAGAGAGAGAGAGAGAGAGAGAGATTTATTACCAAATCATGACAAAAATAGCAAATGGAAGTAAAGATATTTTTCCATTTTGGGTAGGTTTGGGGTAAGTTAATTAGGTGACCAAGCCATAGCTAGTGGCTTTAAGCGTGGTATAGAAGCCAACTTTAATGGATGCTAACTTTTCCATTCGACTTAATTAAATTCTCCGTTTAATGGTGAAAGGCTTTGACTCGTGAAACATTGAAACCCCTATAATTGATTAGGTTAGACTCTAATTTAATTTTTCATTAGGGGGTAAACTATAATTTGGGGCATGCTTGAGATTTTATTAAACGAGTAGATCTGCCAGCTCATCAGTGTGACTTGTCACCACGTGCGTCGCATGTGCTTTTCTTGGGTTGTACTAAAAGTGATAATAGTTGTGAGAACAGAGGATGGTAAGACTTATAAGTTGGACTAAAGAGAAGCCGCTTATTTTACCTGGTGGAAGCTGAGATCCCTTGCAAGGAACATTCTCTTCTACTTGCCTTCTTGCCGGTAGGTACGCTGCTCTCTTACAACTCAACAAGACAACTAAGAACCTATTGAATACTTCATCAAGATAGAATCAATTATTTGTAGACACATAAATAAATATGTGATGTATGTTTCCCATGCATTATTAGTCTAGTATTTATTTATTTATTTATTTACAAGCTATATAATAAAAGGTCTTAATCGGTTTGCAACAATTTGGTATTGAAGTTATTATTATCCTCGAATCAGATAATAACTATACGAGGGATGGCTCAGCCAGAAGTGCTACAGGCCTTGCTGGCAATCCAAGTATTCATGACTAAGATGGTGACGATTCTTCATGAGATTCATGGAACGCAAACGCTTAAAAATCGATCAAAGCAACAGGCTACTGAACCAATAAAAAAGGCGGAAGAAGTAGGGTCGGGGGGGCAGACCCAAACCCTTGGGTGCTATAATATGGGGTGTCTATTTATTGCTCAACGAATTTAAGTGGTTAGGTCAACGATTTGTCTAACATAAATAATTGTACAACTCAGCTTGTTCATTTGCTTCTTTAATATGTTTATTTTAGCCTCTTAGTTCATGCATGCAATGCTCCTTTGCATAGACATAGAGCAATGCTCCTGCACTTCTTTGCCCGACCACCAAATTTGCAAGCAGCCAAGTCTGAAATCCCACAGTACCCAGCTTTTCTTTGCCATTTTATTTTTCATCTGCAGTCGTAGTTTTCTGCAGAATTCTACTAATCTGGTGCGCTTTACTTGGATTCGTAAACTTCTCCGAGTTCTTTTCTCTCGGCCTCACTTGTTGCTCTCAGAGATGAAGAGAAGAAATAGGGATAAGTTACAGGTTGGATCTTGATGTGATACCTATTAAATATCTTCAAATGAAAATATAAATGTGTGTATAAAGAAAAACTTTTGGTGGATCTGGCAGGAAGGAGAAGAGTGGTGACTGCATGAAGGTGCCAAAGCGGTGGTCCTGGAAAAGGACCACAGATGAAGGTAGTAGCAAAGGTAAAAGTCTGGACGCCGTTACTCCATCACACAGGGTTAAACAAAAGAGAGGAACTTCTTTTTTTCCCTGGGAAGATGGAGAAGTTGGGAAAAGAGAAGTCTTCTAAACTTTCTCTCTCTTTTGCAGAGAAAGTGATGGGTTGCGTAGTACGAGTTTGAAGTTAAAAACAAAACAAAAAAAAAAGGGGAAAAAGGGATGCAGTAAAGACGGTGGAAGTGGAAGAATTCAAATTCAAAAATATGAGGGGGGGGAAGTGTTAATTAATATTAGATTAGAGATTACAGTTAATAAATTGGCAGATAAAAAAAAAAAGGGGGTGTTGCGAGAATCGAACTCGCGACCTCTCGCACCCGAAGCGAGAATCATACCACTAGACCAAACACCCAATCAATATTTAGTCCATTTGATTCCATCTCATTTAAAAAATTAAACAAACTGTAAATTGCGTGCTGGACCTGCAGTGCTTTGTTTGGTCTTCTAAAAGATATGGAACGATGGAAAGCATACATATATCATAGAAATAAGAAATTTGACTGCTGACAGAATTGATAATTATTTCTTGGAAATAGGGACGAGCAATCAACTATTTAACCCAACAGCAAATGTAACCAAGGAGTGAACTAAATCTAGAATCACGAAAACAAAATTGCATCATTGTCTATTATCTATCTATGGATGCAAGAAAAATACTCCGCCGCAAGTTTTCAGAGAATATAATCAAAAGGCCAAACTGAGCCTAGACACAGGCAAGAAGGGCAATGCCAGAAATAATGGAGGAAAGAGTAATGGCTAAGAGGCCACTGCCGGTTCCAGCTGCTGCATTGCGCTTTGATCGGTCACCGGAGCCACCTCCGGCCACGACCGGTACGCTACTCCCACTCCCATGGGTGGCGCCACCCGGTAATCCAACGTTTCCACCACCGCCGCCGCCACATCCGTCGTGCAGTGATATCCTCTCATTATTTGTAGCATTTAAAAGTCCTAGCAAATCTGCCAGAGTTGTAAAAGATAAACAAAATATTGAGACAAAAAAGAAGAGCATAATAAATCTAAGATTAAAGTTATACGGATACCTGAACGACTAGCTGGAAGGGGTTCCAAAATCCTAACATTACGGGCCTCGGAAACGAAGAGCGATAAGAAGAAGAAGAAGAAGAAGAAGATGACGAGCAACGTAGTCAACGAGAGAAACCTCGTATAACCCATCTCCATATTTTTTTTTTTTTCTCGTTGGCCTTCGAGATTGCTCTCTCAAAATATAAATAGACGTTGAACTTATTCTATTACGATTCTGTTTCCTTTTCATCATACTATCTTATGATTCTAACTTCCTTTTTCACTCTATTCTATTACGATTCTAATTTCCTATTTCATCTTATTCTATAAATAATGATTCTGTTTCCTCTTTCGTTCTACCTTATTAAGATTCTATTTTCTTTTCCAATATAATCTACCATATAGAGGTTATGACTAGTGATCGTGAAGAAGCTATCATTAAAGAAAACGAATCATAGGAACCCACCAAATAGAAACTTTTAGAGCTAAAAAATTATTCGAAAGTTTACAAAACAATGTACAGTATCTTTATTGTTAAGTAATTAGTAACTTTATAACTGTGGAATTAGAACAACATGAAGCAGCATAGAATATAAATGCAGTAATAAGTTATAACATCTTGGAACATAACTTCCAAATATTAGTGGTTAATAAATAATAAACTCAATCAAAGTAATACTTATTTGGTCTTTTTCTTCTCTTCGTGTATATAATCAAAAAACTATTTATCTCCCTCAAAACATATATTATTTATGTTGATACCTACTTGGTTAATTTCAGAACTAGAATAAGAATAGTTTCGTCTTTTCATGCTAAATTGTTCAAATTTTATGAATATATATATATATATATATATATATATTATAATGGCATATAAGTAAATATGAAAATTTTGAGGAGTATGTATGGACAAAAAATCATACTCATATATTTTTTTTTAAATTTTTTAATCTTCATATTTATCAGTTTTTATCTTGTTTAGTTTTTGAGTAAGTTGATCTGCCCAATTTAAATCCTGAAAAAACGGGGCGAGTAATTCGCAACTCCGCCGGTGTTAGTTTGTTAGTGGATAAAGGATGTTTGTTAGTAGATATTTATCTATCTCTAATTTAAAATCATGATCCAACGGTTATGGATTGACCATCTAGATGACGAGTTTAAGGCTTTTCCGATTTTAAATTAGAGAGTCATAAAGAAGAACTCGAAGATTTATATAACTCATATGCTACATATATCTAAAACTTAATACTTTCTCTTTTTGTTTCTTTCTTTCTCTGTGGAGTTTCTATGGAGACTTCTCAAAGAATATTTGCAATGCTGGTTGTGATTTTTCTACTGCATTTGAGCGGAATAGTGAAGGCATCTCATATGGTATACTCAGAACTTCAATCTACTTCGCCTGACATTGTCGACAGTAAGTTGAGGACAGGGTATCATTTTCAACCTCCAATGCATTGGATTAACGGTACATGCCTCTACTACTTATTTCAAAGTTCTCATATTATTCTCTTTACACAGGAGGTGTAGAATTTCATGAGAGAAAAATAACTCTAGTTTCGGTTGATTTACATTTTGTAACGTAAACATGTAATCTAAATAACCTGATGAACTTTTCCTTCTCTTCATCTGTGAGGATTAATTAAAAGTTTTTCATATTTAATTACTCTTACTCTCTACTCTGATGTCAGTTAATATGTAAATATCTCCGTACTTCTTATCATTATTGGATTCTAACTCTTACGTCTCTTCTGATGGGCTGTGTTGCTGTAATTGGATGCATTGCTGCGACGAACGAACGATCGATATTGACAAGCAGATCCTAATGGTAATTAAGCTCAAACGATCGACTTATTAATCGCATACTTGTTGATGAGTTAAATAAGACTTACTTAATCTAATGAATGGATCACGTACGTACAGGACCCATGTATTACAAAGGCCTCTACCACCTCTTCTACCAGTACAATCCTAAGGGTGCAGTCTGGGGCAACATCGTTTGGGCTCACTCCGTCTCAACAGACATGATCAACTGGGTCGCCCTTGAGCCGGCGATCTATCCGACGAAGCCATTCGACATCGAGGGATGTTGGTCGGGCTCCGCTACCATCCTCTCCGACGGCACCCCAACCATAATGTACACCGGCATCGACTCCGACAACCACCAGGTCCAAAACATCGCCTTCCCTGCCAACTCATCGGACCCCTACCTCCGCGAGTGGATCAAACCCGACTACAACCCGATCATCGCTCCGACGTTCAGAGTCAATGCCAGCGCATTTCGCGACCCGACGACGGCGTGGTTAGGTTCGGATGACTACTGGAGGGTGGCGGTGGGAAGCAAGTGGAATAAGAGGGGGAAGGTTATTCTCTATCGGAGTAAGGATCTCAAGAACTGGATAAAGGCGAAGCATCCGTTGCACTCGGCGCCGGAGACTGGCATGTGGGAGTGCCCGGATTTCTTTCCGGTGGCCAAGGAAGGGAAGCTTGGGCTGGATACGTCCATGTATGGGCATGGCATGAGGCACGTGCTTAAGGTGAGCTTGGACTTGACGAGGTTTGAGTACTATACGATCGGTACGTATTATCGTAAGATCGATAGATACGTGCCGGATGCCATGTCAGTAGATAATAGTATGGGTTTGAGGTATGACTACGGTAATTTTTATGCATCCAAAACCTTCTACGATGCCGACAAAAAGCGTAGGATCTTATGGGGTTGGAGTAATGAGTCAGACAGCGTAAATGCCGATCAGACCAAGGGCTGGTCTGGTATACAGGTTAGTAGTTATTTTATATAACATAATTAATAGTTAATGTCTGAATACATTTTTGGTTCATTGTTTTTTAATTTTTAATTATTTTTTGGGTTATTATTAGACTGTTCCAAGGACTATTTGGCTTGATCCAAGTGGTAAACAATTACTCCAATGGCCTATTGAGGAGCTTGGATCTCTCAGAGGAAATCAAGTTAATTTAAATGATAAGGTTGTTAAAGGTGGAGATTACTTTGAAGTAAAAGGAATACAAACTGCTCAGGTTGGTTTTGTAGTATTCACTTATTCTATTTCTTTTTATCTTTTTTCTTTTATTTTTTTCTGACTGTTTCCACTATGGACAGGCTGATGTCGAGGTGGAGTTTGATGTGGCAAGCCTGGAGAGAGCTGAGCCGTTTGATACTGCTTACATTGGTGATGCACAGGCTCTATGCAAAATAAAAGGTGCAGATGTTAAAGGTGGAGTTGGACCTTTTGGGCTTTGGGTTTTGGCTTCCTCTAAGTTGCAAGAAAGGACTGCTGTCTTCTTTAGAGTTTTCAAAAACGGAGAGAAGCATGTGGTTCTGATGTGCCAAGATCCAACTAGGTTTGTATCCCAATCCAAACTATTAATAATAGTTTCTTCTATGATCACTAATAATTTTGTTTTCCGTTTATTTGGAAATAGGTCGTCTTTTGGCCAAAAGCTCTTCAAACCTACATTTGCTGGCTTTGTCGATCTTGACATAAAGAAGACTAAGAAGATATATCTAAGGAGCTTAGTATGAGCCTTAATTTTTAACTAATATACCTTTCACTTTCTTTTTTAAGAGTAAATTATAATCTGGTCTCTCTTTTGTAGATTGATAATTCTGTGGTAGAGAGTTTTGGAGAGAAAGGGAAGACTTGCATTACTTCAAGAGTTTATCCAACTTTGGCAATAGGATCAAATGCTCACTTGTATGTATTCAACAATGGAGAACAGGATATCAAAGTCTCAAACCTGGAAGCTTGGGAGATGACGAAAGCTGACATGAATGGAGCATAGAGTCTTAGTTTTTATTGTTTAGTTTTTGGTTTCCTAATAAATTTAGTTTTTTCATAGTTAATATTATTGAGAAATGTTAAAGCAAAAAGTACTTATTACAAATATCTCTACTACTACACTTTTTATTGTTTAGTTTTTGGTTTCCTAATAAATTTAGTTAGTTTAGTTTCAATTTATAGACTATTAGTCGTAGTCATAAAATACTTATTACAAATATCTCTACTACTTCACTTGATATAGCTACGAAATTAAAATTAAAACTAAGCATAGCCGCAATAAAAATATGTTTTTTTAAGATACATGTGATTTATTTATAAGTGTTTCTTTTATTTTACGGAATCTTTAGCAGAACCAAAAGGAAGAGCTTCAATGAGAAATTAAAAATGATGGCGAATGGATTTAGATCATTGCTTTCTATTGTGCCATTACAATCGACGAGACGTTCCCAACATAATAAATTAGAAAATAGAAACAAAATATCAATTCAAACGAACTAAAGAACAAACCATGAGGAAGAAAAAAAGTATATGAACTCAAAGCCCACAGAAACAATCTATAGACCATATATAAATAGCAAGTTCACACAGAAGGAATCTCTAACAAGAAATACCATGAGGTAACTTGTTTCAAAAACATAACATGAGAGGCAACCTCAATATTCAAAGGCATTTGACCAACTAAATCAAATCTATCCCCGACTCAAGTTCAATGTTTCTACAAAATTGTTGCCAAATAACTAAAAGGAACTGCAGACATGTGAGATCTTTTAACCCTCCATGCAACAAATAGACAAAAGTTACAGCCTCCTTCCTCTTCTCCCACCCTTTCTGCGGGTACTGTCAGTTGGGATTGGAGTCACGTCCTCTGCAGCAGTAGACAAAGAAAGACAAAATCACAGCCAGAACAACACATCAATTGAATGAGTAATGGCAACAACAGATACCTTCAGTAATTTTATGCTTTGTGTGTGTCTTGGTGGGGAAAGGGGGGAGGGAGAAGAGGGAAAGAGAAAGACAGACTTACCAATACGGCCAATCCTCATCCCAGAACGAGCAAGGGCTCTAAGAGCCGATTGTGCACCAGGGCCAGGAGTCTTTGTCTTATTTCCACCAGTAGCTCTAAGCTTAATATGTAGAGCTGTAATTCCAAGCTCCTATATAGGCAAGCAAGGATGGTTTCAATAAAACTAATAAATCAGGATCAAGTAACAAACAGAAGTAGAATAAATAACTAACAGTCGGACCTTGCATCGTTGTGCAACATCTTGGGCAGCAAGCATAGCAGCATAAGGAGATGACTCATCTCTGTCAGCTTTGACCTTCATACCGCCTGAAATGAGATAAATTATACGAATTGGGTTACAAGAAAACAATCAACACATGCTACCAGGAAAAAAAAACATACAAATAGAAAATTAAATAAAAACATTTCTGATGGTGCTTTTAGTACTCCATGGATGGACATTTTTTACTGTGTGGGTGAAATAACCAAAGGGCCAGATGGTGAGAATCACAAAAGAATATTATTATACATGAACCACACAATTTCTTGACAATCTATTTCAGCTTAATTTAAACATTTTTGTTGGGTGGAAACCTTTATAAAAAAAATTCTCCTCGGTGAAATTTTATCCAATATTCTGCATGACATGCCTGGCCATATACAAAATGTCATCTTTCACATGGAGATTTTTTAAGACTACAAGGATGATGTAATACAAAGGTTTCATCCCTCTGCTGACAAGAAAGAAAATATTTATCCAACTCCAGGAGATTTATAATAGCTGGGGAACTGCTAGAGTGCTTAAATCACCCAACAAAGACTTAAGGACTGATACAGCCTAGAGCCCACAGCGTTACTAATTACCATCCTCTCATTCAGAAATAAAAAATGTTATGACAAGAGCAAATGCAAGTACCAAAGAACAGAAAAAAAAAAAGCTTTGTTCTGAATGTAGATCTGTCCATCATTTTACATTTCAAAATAAAAGTTAGCAAGAAATATTTAAGCGAACTTATTAACTCTTGCCTCCATAAATACTATGACCAATGCATATCAATTTGAAAGCTTAGTAAATTAAAGAATGAAGAAGAAAGAAATATGTACTGAAAACAAATTAAGCAGGAGTATATGTATATATATGTAAGAGAATATGCACTGTCTTCCTCTTCCATCCATTGGACATTTCACAAGCGGCAAAAGATTTCCAAAGTGAAACACTGGATATAAGGAGCAATAATCTGCTCATTATGTCTCACGTTCACTCAGGATAATCAGCAGTTATGCCCAAGAAAGAAAGAAAGAGGAAAGAATCCAAAGAAATACTCTTTGGTTTCATTGAATCAATATTGCGCGGCTATGACTCGAAACGCTTCCACTTGACAAAGAAAGGCGATCTTAAGGGCCACGCTTGGGAACACAAGATAAATAAAATATTTGAGGGGGAAACAGAAGAACCCAATTAAATGAAATACCTTGCACATGCACACATTTGTGCCGGGTAAAACACAAAGCCCACTCACAATGTAATAATATTTCTACATGAGAATGATGATATGAATAATTATATTATACTTGTGTTATATCACTATTTCACCTTTATATTCATCTGCATATATTAATTGCAAATGCAGGAATCAACCTAATTTCTAGCAAGTATATTTCAACTATGCTAAAAGTCACACTAGAATCAATCGATTGTTTACAGAGAAAACAGAAAACATATGAAATTAGTTGTATTTCTACTTTACTGCACAAGCCTCCATACTAGTTTTGGTGAATACCACTTTGCTGGTTTCATCCATAAATTATACGAGTATATATGGGAGAAGAGAAAAACATACCAGTAATGCGAACAAGTGTTTCTCTCCCAGACAAATCAGTAACATGCTGCAATTGTCGTGGTCTCCAGTCAATAATGCTAAGGAATAATTTTTAAAAAGGAGTGAAAAGAGAAGCAGGAAATCAAACTTACAATGAAAGTATCATTGAATGATGCAAAAATATGGGCAACACCAAATACATTTTCTCCTTCCCGGACTGTTGGACCAAGCGTAACATTTTCTTCTTTAGGCTCTCTGGTCTTCTTTCTTCCAGACTGTAAAATCAAATGCATGTGCAAATCAAATCTCAATTCATACAACAACTGCAAGTCAACTATGGCACATTATCGAGTATGCCAATAAGATTTATCCCCAGCAACCATCACAGCAGACAACGAACATTTAGCTTACTTGCCTTTCTCTAAGAGTTACACATCTAATCCCTTCTTCACAAGATAAAAGATTGGTAGATCCCAAGTTATATACAGCTAAGTATTGAAAAAAAACAAATACTAAATCCGCTATGAAGCAATGGAATGAAACCATTCCATCAGCTACTGAACTTCATAGGGAGTAAATATACTACAGAAAAAAAAAATAAACGGAAAAGAGATGCGTCGAGAAGTGGAGATCGGAAGCTTCGATCTCTTACCATGGTTGCAGTGGTGGAGGTGGCGGCGCGAAGGCTAGGGTTTGGAAGGAAGAAGGAGCAAACCTTGATCTCGCTGTCCTAGCTGCCCTAATGCGTCTATATATAGCGCTCCATTAATGGGTAAGAGTGGGTCCCATGGGTTAAGCCCACACACGCTTTTGGAGCCCGTTTAGCCAATACGGGTTAACGGGCTATGTGGGCCGGATTTATATATTTGAAATTTTGACTTTCGATTTTAAGAAAAAGAGAAAAAAAAAAAAGGAGTTTTTTTTCGCAAATGTCAACCTTCTAACACTCCTTTGATGATTTTGTAACTCTCAGATTATTTTGTTTCCTATAATTTTATATTTATATAATACCTTGAACATTGTTTAAAGGAATTCTGTCCTTGTCCTTAGATAGAATATAGTTAAGCTTCGCTTAGGATCATTTGAGCTTAGGTCGCCCAAATGATCACCTTAGCATATCATGTAATATTTTACTATATAAGTTAACTAAATTCAACTATTTTCAAATAGAATAACATCAAATAAGAAATGCTGTGTTAAAATACTCAAATATAATTATCTTTTGTGTGTGTGTGGGGGTGGGGGGGGGGGTAAGATTGGGTGAGTTTTAGAAAGTGATTTTTGATTTAGTGGAGTGACTTAGGGTGGAACATGAATTAAAATTAGTTTGATTAGTGCGATTCAAGACTAAAAATTTTAGAAATGTATTCTAGCAATCTCATCAATAGAATTACATAAATCATAGGCTATAATTAATAATTGTTAGTCAAATTAATAATATGGTGTGATATAAATTTTGTACAAAAAAAGGGTTTACTTACAAAAGTCTTTAAAAACGCAGTGATAATTAAAAAAATATAAAAATATATGGTGTTATTTGTATAAAAAAAGAAGAAGAAGAAGAAATATAAAGTTGAAAAACTTATTCTAGCTGACAGCTGTGGGATTTGAACCCACGCCCTTTCGGACCAGAGCCTAAATCTGGCGCCTTAGACCACTCGGCCAAACTGTCCTTTTTTAATATTTATGAAGTAATAAGAATTCTACCCAATTGAAAGGATCTTCTGATCAGTTCATAGATCTTTCTTTTCATCCAAGATTGAAGGATCGAAGAGACGGTAATTAATTGAGCATGGAAGGTAAAACAAGAGAAGAAAATGTAAATGTCAGTCCGTAAGGACAAAAAAAAAAAAAAGAAGCCTCAGCTAAAGGAGCATCCAAACTACAAAGAACTTCTGTTCTGAGTCACGAGTCAGAAGGGTTTCTTGCTGAAATCAATCAACACCCCCAGATTGGTAATATTTGTTGCATAAGTTGGCTATCAGGAAAGAGTTTGATTCATTCAACCTTTTATCAAGACTCAACAGCAGCATCAACAACAAAGTTCAAATATCTATTTCAACAAAATGATTCTTGTATTATCCTTTTTTCTCCTGACCAGCTGATTACATAGGTACCTTTACATTGCCTCTCAGTAAAGCTCAAATAGTAATGAGTATCCATATAATAATCAAGCCACACAGGAGGAATACAGCTCCACTATAGGTAGTTCAGCACTTCATATAGCAAGACTAGTATCTAAATTTCAATCAAATGGATCTATGCGTGGATCATGCTCGCTTGCCATTGCTGTTCCTGTGCACAGGCATGTCGGGCACATTACCTGAGGAAAATGCAATTCCACATGATAAGAATATAAGTATAGTAACATAGTAGAACATTAGCATAAAACATTCATGTAATGCATAAGAAAACGGTTATCAAAAGACAGCAGTGTGAAAGGTACCGATATAACAGAAAAACATATATCTGTGTCAGGTCAAGCAGACCCAAGTTACATTATCCAAAGTTATGTCAAGGCATATGTTGTTATCTTAAAAATGGGAAGCAGGAAAATGAATTCAAAAGGCAGAATAGCATATCCTCCTGGAGCTAGCTATGAACAAGGAGTAGCAAGGCAATTTTTCTACTAGTAGAATTTGTCTATCAATCTACTAACTCTTTAATTACATAATTGACTGTTTATATATTAAATACTACCTTTCCAGACCCTGAGCAATTGTTACACCTTTGAGTTGTAGGAGATTTCAGAGGATGGTCACAACAACCAGAAAGTGAAACTGGTTCAACGCTCAAAGGCATGCCACTAGCAGAACATCGAGCACAGGCCAAGTATCCTACAAAGGACAGGCATATTCTTATATACATAAAGAATTAAGAACCCTTACTAATTTAAATTCATTACCGAGGTAAAAGTTGTTTATCCAGTCAGTAGCTGACTTTTCTTGGTATATTATTATATCTCAACTGATACTATTAAGTAGCAAAAAAGCTCCTGTAGCCACTACACCATCTTACTCAATACTGGCCAGCAGCATATTTCTCTAATCTTACACTTTGAGTTCCAAAGAGAGAAAAAAAAGAGACAAAAATCTCTATTCAGAACTAATACATACCAGTACCATGGCAATATTTGCATCTCTTCTTTTCTTGTTGCTCAACATTGTTGACTTCAACCAACATTAAGGCTGATATGACACCAACAGCACCACCTGAAAAGGAGGCTACAATAGGATCTACCTGACTGAAGTCACAGGCCCAAACAATGATCCATCAAGTTTCTCTTTAACATAAGCAACTAAGTGAGCAATGTACTAGGAGGCATCTGAATTGCAGGGTCACCTTAGTTGAAGTGGCAAATGTAAACTCCGTATAAAATCTTCATAGGAAGTGCCACCAAGACCCAATTTGAGTTCAAGCTATGAAAAGAATAGGTTAACAATCTATAATATAATGCAATGAAGGTAATAAGGGGGGGATGAAAAGAAAATTTGCAGCTCAAAAACGTTCGAATCCAAGCAAAACCAGTTACATGCAAAGGAGAGTCAGGAAAGAAAAATGCTTTAGCTTACTATTGGGGCGAGAAGGCCTCCGAAGACAATTATCCCAGATACAAAAGCAAATGATGTCAGGTATAGCTGCTTCAAAGTTTTTGATGTCTGGGCCAGTGATAAATGTAAATACTTAATTAAAATTAGAAAAAAAAAGAAGAAAACCATTGCCATGACATTTTGCATATATATAACCAGTTATAATATAATTACCATTCGAGGGATAAATGGAATAGTTGATGGAATATCAGGCATCTCATTTTCTTCGTTTCTCTCCTCAATATACTCGGCATCCTTTATCCGCTGTTGTATGCGCAATCTCCTAACCTAGAATTTGTGACAGACAAGGAGATAATTAATTCTATGATGCCAAAATCTGCCATGAGTGTGCAGTCAAGTGTGCAGTCAAGTATAGAGATAACTCATTTTCCAAATGAGTTGAAGTTGCTATCTGTCAACATATAATGCAATGATGGCAACAAGGTATACTCTCACCTCTTCCATCAGAAGAAAAATTTTATTTCGCCGACTTCTAATGTTGTCTTGAATCTCTTGCAGCTGCATCTGAACAAAATCCTGGACTGTCTCTGGACCTTCGATGATGCAAAAGCTATCCACGAGGGAAACGCATAACCATCCATGTGATGTTACAAATAAGAAACAGTTTTAATTCCAACTTTAATGGTTTCCAGGACCCATCTAAGATCCCTCTTATTCATCCAAAATTTGACCTAAAACCAATACAATTATCCTTTCCTCATAGAAACCCAAACAAAAATTAACAAATTTAAGCTCGAACCCCTCAAAACATATCTCCGGGAATTGCAGTTAGGTGTCCTCGAAGGCAAAAGAAACAAAACCCAATTCACAAACTAACACTAAAATAAAATCTCAAATACCTGGAAGAGTTGTCTCCACTGGGGCCCGAGTCATGGCCAGAGCTGCATCGCGGGGCTCGAAAGCGAGAGCAAATACTCCCTCCTCTGGCCCGCCGAGTAGCTCGCCAATCACCGCCATGGAGATAGGGGAAGAGAATCAGGGATTGAGCCGGAGGAGGAGGATGAGGAGAAGGACCAGCGAGCGGAACAATGGCGGATAAGGGCGGCGTGGATGAAGAGAAAACCATCGTTCTCTCTCACTCACAATTCCCCTCCCATATCTCTTTGCCAGAAAAGAGAGTGTCGTCGAATCTGGAGGGAGAATCTACGGCTGGATAAGCCGACAAATCTGGCTTTGAGAGCGTCTCATCCTCCGATCCGACACGACAAACGGGTTTGAATCCGCAAACCGAAATCCGAACCAAATTGCGACAAATTTATCTTGGCGTTGGATAGTTTCTATGCGGATAGAATACTTAATCCACGATTTCTGAGTAAGTTAATCGTGACCTCTGGTAACCATCACCCAATAATTGATGCTGACACCGTTCTTTAACTTTTGTATTCTCAATAAACCAAATGCTGGAGGAATACTTGAATGCATTGGACGATTTATATTTATTTTTAATTAGTGAGATTATTTGAACGTTTGGATTATTCTAATAAAATAATATAAAGCAGAGATACGTGAAGACTCGATCCTTGCATCGCAAGCAATTGTCCTCTAGGAACTATAAATGACGACAAATAGAGATGTTATTATCCAAATTAATTATGAGACATAGAATTATGATAACCAACGACAGCGGATTACCCAATCACGATAAACTTATTCTTAATACCCAATTGTTCGTATTGAAGCTTCTTAGATAGAACAAAGCTGACGTCCACGTGCCATCTGGAATGGAATGGTCTCTCGTGCCCGTAGCTCTAGTTACACATTTCATTCTGAAAGGAATTTAGTACCGTTGATCAGTGATCTAACGGGTGATCGCTGCAGAGAGCATAGTCGGGGGGGTGCTCTCGCCGGATGTCGCTGTTATGGACTCCACACCGCGCAGCAACTTACACGCATTGTTGACGTGGCGGGGGCGCGCTGCGAAACTCTCCATGGGCTTGTGGGCCCACCTATTGTTTCGATGACGAAATGAGATGGGCCATAGTCCAGTGACGGAAACCCCTAGGAGAGACCGAACAAGAATTCATCTCCGTACGTCCGCATAATTATCATAATATCCACCGTTAAATCGCAGAACGGGGAAAAGAGTCCTCATCGTTAAGTTGGCGGGGCTTATCTAAAGCGCAAAGTTGGGGGTGGGCCACACTTCGTCTCCTCCTCCACTGGATGCCACGTAGGATCATCTCCTTCCTCTCCTCCTCTATTTAACCTTCCCCATTTCCCAATGTTTCCTACCTCCGTCTCCCATCCTCTCATGGCGGAGAGCCACCACTTCGCCGGGGAACCTATTCACCGATGATGTCAGCCTTAGGGGCATCCATGGAGGCCTTCCGTCACCAGCGTTCCCCCGGCTCCGACCGCTTCCTTGGTCTCTTCTCCCCTCCTCCGCCTCAGGCGTCCTCCGCCGAAGGAGACGAACTCCACGAGGATGACATCCTATGGACCGGTTCGGATTCCCCCGATCCGATCCGCTCCCCGAGGCCCTTCCCCCCCACCTCCAACCCCAATCCTAGCCCTAACCCGAAATCCGCATCCCGCGGCATCCCAGAGCGAAACATCGGGATCCTCGCTGCTCTCTCCGAGGACGACAAGAATTGCATGCTCCGTGGCGGTTCCTCCGCCTCCCCCTCCGCTTCCCGGATGATACCGGCAATGCCGAAGGCGAAGGCAGAGTACAAGATCCACCACCAGTCGGCGCCGGTGAACGTACCAGTGGGGCCGCCTAAGGCGAGGAAGGGAGTGATTGATTTCGTCGGCGAGGTTGACGACGAGCGGGACGAGGCGGACATGCTGCCGCCGCACGAGATCGTAGCGAGGGCGTCGCCGATGACGACCTTCTCAGTGTTGGAAGGGGCCGGGAGGACTCTGAAGGGGAGAGATCTCCGACGAGTTCGCAACGCCGTTTGGAGGAAGACGGGGTTTGTTGATTGAGAAAGGATGAAGGTGGTATCTTTTCTTCCTCGTCTAAAAGTTTTGGCTTTTTGCGGTTTCGGGATCTTGTGGTTATGGGAGGAATTGAGGATCTGTTTGTTGATGGTCCAATAGGGCTAAAATAAATAGATAAATATATAAATAAATGTCTCCTGGCTCTTCCACTGCTTCGATTGGAATTTTGTTGTTCTTGTGCCATGGAAAAGCTCAAAGAAGCAAAATTTGACGTGTCTTTATGTTCAGAACGAGGCTTGCACTTTACAGACCATCTTATAGTAATATAAATTGTCTGTGCGCTATGAATGTTAGTCAAAATAACTGATCAAAACTGATGCTGTAGCTAGGAAATCTTGATGTATTTATGCCGGTTACTCTAGTAAAAAATTGTTGAACTTAGTATTCCATTCTACTTTTCTCATTTTTGTTCTTGAGAAATTTCAGTTGTTATGACAATTTCACTTTTTTATCTTGATCATGAGATGTTGGTGGAACTTCTCTCGATTTCTATGAGCTATGAACAGTTCTCAGCAAAATTGGTGTTTCTCATATCTTATTGCATTCTAGTTATTTACTTTGCATTAACTTTTAATCTTTCACAGAGTTAAAATCTATATTTGTTTCTCTGATGTAATGCTTGGATGAGTGATTGGCAAGTACTCCTGCTTGTTTGGATGCTTCTGTGGGTCTGAAAATTGGCCAGAGCTAGCTTTCTTTGAGCTATAGAATTTCTCGACAACAATGACACATAGGTCACTATTCTCATTAGGTGTTATTTGGTCCAACCACTTGGTTGTCCAATTATTGCATATCATCAGTTATTGAAGAGCAAAAATATGCAATATCACTTGAAACTTATATTATTTCAGGGGTAAAACGAGTTGCCATCTTGACGGTTAGGTGTATGATCTTAACTAGGAGGCCTATATAGAACTGCAAATATCTTCATATCTCTGTTATTGCTGCAACTTAAGAGTTTAGAGAACGACTTTCATGAAATTAGAATCACAAATCTTCATGGGAGTACTAATGATAAACCTATGGGATGTGGTGTGATGCCTATTGTGTATATGCCTTATGAGATGTGATGCCTTTGTGTATTTTCTAAACTATGTAAGTATATGCCTTATGATATGTGAATATGTGATGCCTATTGTGTATTCAGCAATTCGTATTGTCTAGCCTTTGTTAGAAACAGCCTAGCTCTTATCGGCTTGTTATGTTATTTCCATACAAGTGCCACCGGTTTGATACATTTATACTCTGGCTAATATTTGATTGGTCAGGAACTCATCAGGACGCAATCAATATGCATCATGCATTCCCAAACTTGTGACTATATTTTGCATACCTTTACTTAATGATAGAATTCCATCAGATGCTTCTTTTGGTATGTTTAGATGCAGTAGTTACTTTGTTGCTTCCAGTTAGAGAAGTATGTCCTGTACGCTTACGCAGCAAGTATGATGTTCTCAGGTCTGGCGTTTAACGGAAGATTTGTCAAGTTTTGTGTTGGTGCATGGAAACAAAAATGTGACATATAGTTATGACGAGTAGGATTTTATCTTATGACTAAATACAGTTCAACATTATCATAAGGACATTTGAAGTTTAAGGTCTGGTGTAACATTTGATATTTGTCGTAGAATTCACAGTTTCACTACCATCTTTGCACAATTGAGCAAATAATGATCAGTTTGGGACATCTCTTCTAGATGCCTCAAATCTTGAATTATATGTATATATACCTTTCAGGAAAGTAAACTAGGGTATGCACATTTTATAAAGTATTTATGCTTGTCATATGTGAGGATTTGCAACTGCAAGTATTTCATGCTTTTAGTTTATTCTTAGAATAAGTTGAGTTTGCAGATATGATTTATACGGTGTTTGGCTTCCGTATGATTTCCTTCCTCGAAACTTTTAAGCTTCCTTTCTCAAGTAAAGTTTATACTAGTTTTGTGATCATCAGATTATCGGTTCTTCTCGAGTATTTGGTACAATTTTTTTGTCGTAATTCAAGAACAGATTCATTCCATGTATTCATCTGGGTCTGAATTACCTACGAATTGAATTGACCAATGTAGAGGAAATTTGAATGACAAATTCTATTCTTCATCATCAAATGCATGTCTATTTTAATTAGAACTAGACTTGTGAACACATTGACCCAAACATTAAATACACCATTGATGGATCTCTTCTTTGATTCTCTTTGTCTAATATATGGGAATAATAGCAAGTTAAATTAATCCCTCCTTATTACTTTTCAATGAGAGTATCTGGCTTGGTGGACTGGAAGTGTTAGGTTCCCTCGTGGCTGGCATCAACATAATAATCTCTCTTCTAATTGGTCCACTTTCCAACTGTGGAAGGCTTTGTAGGGGTGGAATTGGTCAGAGCTGGGGGGAGTTGCATTCAGGTTCAGGGGTCAACCATCCTTGGTCTTTCCGTCTGAATGTATGTATGGGAATTTATATTTTCTCTTTTTTTTTAAAGAAAAATTTGACGCTACGCGTACAAATTTGCACTCAGGTCGATTTCAGTGCTTTGGTCCTATTCTGCAATCTCCATCACCAACATGTTCAAAGTTTTATGGTACGGGTGATTGGTTCGGATGTACTTTTGCATAGCAGTACCTGGATTTAATCGTTTTTATGCGTCATCTAGATGGTGTTTTTTTTTTCTTCCACAGAGGTGGAAATAAAAAAGCGAGAAGAAAAGCTTATTAATATGGTTTTCGTAGAGAAAATTATAAGACAAGATGAGGACTCAATTTTAAATTCCACAATCAAAGAGGTTTCTTGGATTAAAAAAAGCTAGAGAATTTTATTAGAAAAATACCCTACTTTTGCTTCTATTATTACCCTACTTTTGGCATTCGAACCCTGAGTTTTCCTTTTATTGCCTCAAAATACATTTATACCGGTCCACTACTTAAATGACCGAAAATAATTATTATATTTGCGCATTTTCACATGAAACTTCTTATTTTATTTGTTTCTGATACATTAATCCCCTTAACTATATCAAATATTTTTTCAGATTTCTTTTATTAAAAAAATGATATATAAGTGTGACAATTATACCATCTATGAATTATTTTATTTTTATTTTAGAAAGAAAAAGGAGAAAAAAAAAATGGCCGGTCCACGTTTTACAAAAATAAAATTCAAGAGTCCCATGTATTAAATGGGAAACAATTTAGATTTTAATAAAATTATCTTTATTATATAAAAGTATAGATGAGTTAAATTAATTATATACATAATAACCATAAAACCTCTGCCTAAGTAGACAATACCGCTGTGGGTATTTTAGATATTTTAATATTTTATTTTGGGTTGATTATAAGATTAACTAAAGATATTTTTAAAATAATATAAATAATATACGAAAATGGGTGGAAGAGGGGTGGAATGATAAATACTAATATTATAAGAATCTGACAATAATAAAATCAAACTTCCGTATGTAATGAAACTATTAAATTTTCCTAGGAAAAGTCCAGTTCACTTCCTTTTTGGATCTCTACGGAAGACTTACGTGATCCGGGAAGTCATAACAGGTGAAAGCCAAAGAACGCACGCGTACTTTCTCTAATCAATGTTTAGATTTCCTCTTGGAGTTTTTGACCAAACTACCCCTTTTTTTTTTATCAAAATAGATTATCTCTTAAATTTAGTTATTATAAAATAGAATCTAATTTACTGTAATCTTAATAAAAAAATTAAACTAATTATTATTTTTAAAAACGCTAATTAATTCAGCGTTTTTAATTGTTGAAAAATTAAGTTAAAAGAATTATATATATATAATGCTAAATTAATCAAGACAAAAACGCTAAACTAATTAGCGTTTTTACTTATAGATAAAATACTGATTAGTTCAGTATTTTTATTAGTGCTACAGTAAATTAGACCCGATTTAATAATAAATTTGAGGAATAGTCTACTTCCATAGAAATAAATTGAAACAGGGGTAGTTTGGTCAAAAAAAAACTCCTTCCTCTTGACCTTCTCTCCCACTTTCTGTAGGTGTCACGCGCTTCTGGTACGAAAACGACTCAACATTCTAATTCGAGCCATATACTCAACCGTGTTGGTAATTACGATCCACTAACTTAACTAATAATAAATACTCAGTGACTAATGATCCATTTGACTTGGTCCAAAGGAGTTAATTAGGGGGGATATTATCTACATTAATCCTTTTGGAGGCTATAATTCTGAGTTCCTCGTGTACAATTTAATTAAAGATCTCACTCTAAATTTTTGGCCTAACTTGCCATAAAAACTAAGTTACTTTTGAGATTAATAAGTCGATGAGGTTTCCGGAAGACAGGAATGAGACATTGACCTCAAAGACTAATGGTCTCATCAACTCAAGTGTCCCAGGATGACTCGTTCATGTTCACATCACTGTTTAAGGAGTTGTATTTAGACTTGAACTTTCTCAGAACCCCAATTATCTTGATCTCTATATATATACATTCACAGCTTCTTCTTCACAATTCACATCATACATCAAGTTCACTTTGCAAGCTTATAGATAGTGCTAATTAAGTTCCATTAATATTGGATACCCTATTAGATAGCCAGAGAGGAAGAGAAACTTACGTATATATAGACATATATATAAAACTATATTTAATAATGAGTGATTACCCGTTAGGCTTTCGTTTCTATCCAACAGAAGAAGAATTGCTCTCCTTCTATCTTCACAACAAGCTGGAGAACAGAAGGCAGGATATCGAACGCCTTATTCCGGTGACCGACGTTTACTGCTGCGATCCATCTCTTCTTCCATGTGAGTGAGCTTTGTTTTTCTTTTCTATCTCATTATCGTATGTCTCGTTGTTTCATAGACTCGCTGGCTCTGATACCATGTTACATAATTAATTGGTCCCAACTTTTGTGCAGCTATGTCGGGGACCGCAAGTGTTCGGGACCAGGAGCAGTGGTTCTTCTTTTGCCCTAGGCAAGAGAGGGAGAGCCAAGGCGGGCGGCCGACGCGGACGACCCCTTCCGGCTACTGGAAGGCGACCGGGTCGCCGAGCTACGTCTACTCGACGAGCAACCGGGTGATCGGCGTGAAGAGGACCATGGTGTTCTACGAAGGGAGAGCTCCAACTGGGTCCAAAACCGTGTGGAAGATGAACGAGTATAAAGCTCTTCAAGAAGGAGATTTGGGTGTACCAAATGCACCTCCAAGGGTAAAACTTTTTCTTTTAAATTATTGAAATGCTTTGATCTGCTTATTGTTATTCAGATATATCTACATTCAATAATTATTTTACTTAAAATATTATCGTGAGTAAATTTTACCTTTAAGAATATTTTGAGCGTTTCTCCCATGCAATAGAATTAATTCTTTATCAAACGGTTAAGGTTTTTAAGGGTATAATAGGAATGAAAGATATTACCGGTATGTAATTTTTTTTAGATATATTTTGACACATTATTTTTTTAACAATTATATTATCTTAATATTTTATCAAGTAAAAGACATATATATCATTAATTGAGAGTAATGTATATATATATATCAAAATAAGAGTATTGATATCTTTTATAATTAACTTGATGAAAATTTAATTACATTTTATCTTTTTGATTATTTTTTATTATTTACATATATCTCCTATTAGTTTAACATTGATTTAAATTAAATAGATAGAGATAGAGAATTATATTTAAATTAAAGTTTATCTCCAAATAATCAAAATTAAATTATTTAATATTAAATGATATCTCCTATAATTAAGGGATAATTATATTTAAGAGAGAAATCTTAACCGGAGATTAGTTTGATGAAAATCTAATGGTTAAGATCTTTAAAAGTATAATAAGAAAATTAAGAAATTAAGCACACTGTAATTAAATCTTCTTAACTAATTTTTTTTCTTACTTAATGTGGTTTTAGAACCGGTACCGATTTTCCAGCACCGGGTATAAAAACTGACTATTATAGCCATTGGATTAAGAATAAAGTTGCATGGAAGTATTTGCCTAATATTTTACATTAATTTAGTTATATGTTAAGTGCCCGGTGCTTTTGAAACTTTAGAAGAACAATAAAAATAAAATGTAAATGTTTTTGATAAATTTCTCTGAATAAAACGATGATTGTTATTTTATTTTATTTTCTTGTGGTCTCGCAGTTGAGAAATGAATTCAGTTTATGTAGAGTTTACATCAAAACAGCAACCCTGAGATCTTTCGATCGCCGGCCGCTTAACCCGGCGAACATCGGAAATCCGACGCCGGTCGAGCAAACGTTTTCTCGCGACAGCTCGCCTTCCGGCGATGACGCCGGCTTTCAGGTTGCGGCTACTGGGGGAGCTGCTGACTGGAATGTCCTCAATGAGTTTGATATGGATTTTAGCTAGTAGTTGCAAGGAATTCTACTATCCTTTTGTTTTTAGTGTACTCTCCACTGAATCAGTCTCTGTCTGCAATTCTCATGAGCAGAGCAACCGATTGCCAACCTTTAATTAAGGATGCAAATTGGAAACTTTTTTGTTTAATTTTTAAGAAGCAGAACATAATTACTCCATGATGGTATTTAAATAGGAGTCAACTATTGTCATGTCTTATTGTTATGTTACATTGAAGAGCACAATACAACAATATCAGATGCTCTTGAGCAATTACTTGAAGACGAGAAGATTAAACAAACAAACGAGCGAACGAACAAACAAACAAACAAACAAACAAACAAACAAACAAACAAACAAATCTCTGCAAAATTCTCAATCCCAAAATCCTACAGAGGTTATCCTGGATTCCTCCCATGCAAGAGCTTCAACTTGGTGATCTCCTTCCTCCTCTTCCTGGCATCTGCTGCTGCTGCATTGGCTAATTTTGCACCAGGATTAGAATACCCTACTTTAGAGTCTTTTGTCACAAAATTCTCATGCTGATTTGTTTCTGAATCAATCCGAACAGCTGCTGAAGATGTTGCAACTTCTTTATCTAAAACATTAGTCTCCTTCTCTTCTTCCTCAATGGCTAAAGTTAGGGGGCAAGCAACTACTTCTTCTTCCTCCATGCTAGGCAAAGGTACCTTCTTTTCTAACTCCGGAGTTATATTATGCTCTCTACTACTAGAGCCATCTTGAAGCAGAGGATAGAACCAAGCACACGGCGGCAAACAGAACGGCCCGCCGACGGTCGGATTACCTTGTTCGCCGCCGCACGGCTGGCAAGTAGGCCAGGATCGCCAAACGTACGGCATCAAAGGCTGTGCACCGTAAAGCGTAACCGGGTACATAGTCGAGGAAGACGGTGTCTCCACTGGCGGCGCCGTACATCCTAATCTCGTATTGGAATAAGTCTTCTTTGTGTTTGCCATCTACAAATGATTAAACTGAATCCCGTCAGAATCAACTGTAGATCCTCTGTCGTCGAGGAATTTTTTTTTACCTGGTCTTTTAGTTGTTTGTTTTTGTCTTTCAATGAGTGGTACACTTTCATGGTCATTTCCTTCTCCTACATCCATAAATTCTACGTCATTAGCATATAAATCGATACGATAACATGAGATAATTTATAATACCAGCTTCATATTCTCATTCTCTGATGACAAATCTGAAACTTTTCTGGTTAGCTCTTCGCGAATGGTCTAAGCAAGAGAAGTAGTAGAGAAATAACATAAGAAATCAAACATTTAGCTACAAATAATTTTTTGAAAAAAAAATGGCTTCTTTAATTTGCCTGTCTGCGACGAATAGTTTGCCTAGCTGATTCCCTATTAGCTAAAACTCTACGCAATCTCTTCGCCTCTTTCTCACCCTGAAAGATTCAAAAGTTTCAGAATCTAAGAAAGATTCGAAATTTGTACCTTCGAGTGTATAAATACCTCAGTTGGATTCTGCTTCATACTGTAGCAATTGACTCCTACTTTACCCAATTCTAAGTTCAGTTGGGCTTTCGAGCTTTCTTCGTCGACGCCTTCATCGTCAAATCTTCTCTGCGCAAGCTACATGGAAAGAAGAGTAAAAAGAAATTATTTCTTCCTACTCAGAACACGGGCTTTGAGAAAAATCGGCGACGAGTTACCTCGGAGTCCGACGTCAACTTCTTCTGAGAGTTCTCGTCGTCGGCTCGTCCGGTAGCCGAGAGATCCGCCAAGGCGTGAGCCGCGTCGAGCTCCAACTCCGCCATTCCGCCCGACCCGCAATGGCAGGGCGGAGGTAACGGGTTGGAATCCGACCCGAGATCTTCGCCTTGGCCTCCCATGGCGATCGAGCACGAGTTCGGGAGGGCGAAGGAGAGCCGCTTGAGAGAGTGTGGGGGCAGGGATCAATGCAGGAAGCTCGGACACGTGGCGGGATTGGAGGAGGCCGTGGAGCATGCAACCGGTGCTCGCGCCGAGGTTCTAGATTGAGCCAGGTGGAGGATCGCCACTGGACCTTGCCTTTAGGGTGACGCGGCCTAGGAGATTGCTACGTCCACGTGGAATGAGATAGCCCGGTGAGCAATTATTTTTTTATAGGGTTAAAGAGTAAGAATGTCTACATAGTTTCTTTTATTATTGGACAGCTCGAAGACTAGATTTCGATTGGACCGAGCCTCTTTAGATATATAAATATCTATAGACATTCATATAACAAACCGTTAATTTAAGCTTTTAGTATGTATTGCTCCGAATTAAATAAATTGAGATATTAATTTAAGCCGCCTCAATGATAAGTTGCTCCTTTACTGCAGTCATTAATCAAACCAAACCAAATCATTAAGTCAAATTACTTAAACATAATTTTTTTTTTCATAATAATTTTTTAAGTTAGAATACCTACCAATTTAAGACATAACATTTCTAACATAGCAGAACTTTTCTTTTCTTATTATTTAGAAACCCAAAAGTTAGATATAGGGGTGATAATCGGGTCGGATCAAGTGAGTTCAGGTCAGGTCAATTTTATCTTGACATGAACACGACGCGATTAGTAAACGAGTTGCATTTGGTAAACACGAACACAACTTGATTAATAAACAGATAACACGATTCGACCCGTCTAACCCGTTTATTAAACGGGTCGTGTTAACACGACATGCTAACATAACTCGTCTAACCTGTATACTTAAACATGTAATGTTGACACGACACATTAACACGACCAGTCTAATTCGTTTAATATAAATTTAATATTTCCTGATTTATCCTATATAAATAGTATATTATACATACAAAATAGCTTATTACCACTCAAAACTCATACATAATTAAAATTACAATCCTTATACATATATGTTTATCTCCTCTGGCCAAACATGTGTCGCATGTCCCACCGAAGTATTAATCCATTTCCTTTGCTTGCTTTTTTTTCCTAAATTTTATAATAATAATAATAATACTTACTTTTTTTCTCCTCCGCCTGCCCATTTTTCAAGAGATGACGACCATAGTATTCCTCCGTCACCTCTCTTCTTCTTCCACCTCCTCCATCCGCTTCCTCTCCGTCACTCCTGGTGGCTTCTCCTCCGCCTTTAGTGACGAAACCCTAACAATCGAGACGAGCGCTCCCTTCACCGACAACCAGATCGATCCCCCTCCCACTCCATCAACACGATCTCCTCCGAGCTCCTCTCTTTCTTCCAAACCATGTCCACCATGCATTGCATGGAGATCGCTGTTGACTTTCTATACAAGGCTAAGCTCATCTGTGGCTTCTAACACGTCTATGATGGCCAGGAGCCCGCTAAAGTCAGCATGGAGGCTGATATCACTAAATCCGACGCCATCATCACTGCCTACCTTGACCATTGTGTCTATCTCGGTCGCGGCAGCGATCTCGTATCCATTTTTGCCGAGCTCATGGGCCACTGCAAACGGGTGCTTCAGAGGAAAGGACGGCTCGCGGTAGACAGTGACTGGAGAGAGATGAGAGAGAGGAAGCGCAGCAAAATGTTTTTCCCCTTTTGGTGAGATGAGACGGCTATGGCTGGAGAGTGGAGAGTGGAGAATGGAGAGAATGAGAGGGTGATTTAGGTTTTAGACTTTAGTTACCTTATATATATATATATGGGTTGGCAGGTTAGCGGTTTAGCGGGTTGACCCAACCTGACTCGACTCATATACTTAAACGGGTCAAACGGGTCGAAACATGTCACCAGTATAAATCTGAACACAACTCGTTTATTAAACGGTTTAGGTGCGCTGATACATTTACGACCCGAACCCGATTATATTAAATCCAAATTCAATTAAGAGTCGAATTATCGTGTTGGATTATTGAGTCAGGTTAAGATTTGCCATCTTTAATTAGATATAGGCTGGACAACAAATCAATCATTCTAGATACATAGACACTTAGGCCCACCAAGTTTTTGTTAATATAGTAAGCCAACTAGTTTAGGCTTCAAGTTATGTGCATCGATGAATAATTATTCCGAATTAAACATCGTTGATATTTGCTCTAAATCGTCAAACTGCCGAACTATTTTTCAAGCCAACCACATTGTTGAGTCATCAGCTGAGTTGAGCCATTTAGCCGAGCCACCAAAACACTAAATAATTTTTTCAATAAACAATTAATAATTGCTTGAGTTTGAGCAAAACTTAATTATCCCGGTAATCTCTTCCGTGTTCCTCGGATCGCATTCGATTCCCTCCGGTCTTCTCCGTGACTCCAATTCGTATCTCTTCTTTGCATCACAGCAAACAGCTTTTCCAAACAAAAAGGTGACTCTTTGAGCGACACGTACACACAGCTTTACTTCTTTGTGGATAGAAATATTGTAGGAACCGGGCCACCGATTCATACGAAACAGACACCTACTTACGACGTACTCATTCGGTGGGCCCCGAGGGATAAGTGAGAGACTTTTGGGTGTCCGAAGTGCGTGCAACTAACCTTTCAATTTTATCAATGGGCATAGAGGGTACAGTGAGTCAGACCAGCGTCATTCCGACTCACTATCTCCACGAAGAGAATGTTAAATTCACTTTTACCCCCTTGCTTAATTAAAATTTACGTTCGAAGAAAAATAGAAATTTAATGGTGGTTTATTTAAATAAATGAAAAATATATATTTATACAATAAGAACCTCTTTAACCATCTTTGCACTATTCTATTGAGGCTTGCATAATTATATTACAACGATAAATTGTATTTTAGTATCCCTGTAATAGTTATATAATAATGGTCGTTACCAAATGGAGCCCACTTATTTTAGAAATGGCCCAACATTAAATTGTACATTCTCTAAAACATCTTTCACCTGCTAGAAAAGAATGAAAAATACAATATTTTTTGATTTAAATTTATATAGTTTTAATACATTAAATTTCATCTATTTGCATTGCAACCTTTTCGGTTGTAGTTTATTTTCCACTAAATATTCGAGTTGAATAATAAGTAAAATGAAATTGCAAGCACACTCTGTTATTATTCATCTCGTCAAATTAAAAAAAAAATATACAACATAGTTTGCCTTTATTACTTTTGTTTACTATTTTATTATGTAATTTATAGTTATTGAATATTTATATATTTTTAATTTTATTATGTAAGTACTTTTATTGAATATTTGTATTTTATATTCCATAGTTTTATTACATTATTCAGAGTTATTAAACACTTATTTTTTTATATAAATTTCTTAGTTTACTTAGTTCTTAGTATCTAATAATATAGATTATAGTTAATTTGCAAAATTCATTGTTTTACCTATATTATTTAATAAACATACGTTATTATATATGTTTTCTAAGATAAGATAACATAATAATACATTTAAAGAAGTCAAACTAATTTGCATAAGTATGAATTATTACATAGATATATTAGAAGGAGAGCAAATATTTATTATTGTTCACATCATTGCAATAGTGAAATAATAGTATAATATACTAAAAAAAGTCATATTATATTAAGTATATTTTAGACTTTTCTCTTCAAAAGAATAAATAGAAAAAAAATATAACATGCAAGGGCTTGATCCAAAAATTGAAAATCATTATGGTTTTATTGCAAAATCTCCCATAATTATTGGTATGTAAATATTATTATTTTTATTTCTCAACAGAAAAATCACTTTTATTTTTCAGTGGAGAACTAAAATATGAGAATAATTCTTATATTCTTATATTAATAGGCAAAAACCCAAAAGTGTAAATTTACGCCCGGAGTAAAATTGTCACCTCTACTTTACTCGGAGCTCTGACAAGAGATCCATATTCCATACCAGTAAGCGAAACGCCTCTCACGTGCGACAGCCACGTGTCGGTGGCGGCCGGTAGGAGCCAATTCCCAGTATAAAGATGCGAAAACCTTTTTTCCCCGTTTCTTCTATCCGTTTTTTTTTTCCCCGTTTCTTTCCTCTTTCCGTTCTCCCAAACTCCCCCCCTTCACGTTTTTTTCTCCCACTCTCCTCCCTCATCTCTCTCTGTCTCAGAGTGGAGTTAAAGGTGAGAGTAATCCAAGTTTGGATCGAGGATTCGTCGATTGCTTCCGCCTTGGATCTGGAATCCGCTTCCAAATCCCTAGATGTAAGCGATCTCTCTCTCTCTCTCTCTCTCTCTCTCTCTCCGATTCGTTTCTTTGCGCCAACATCACCCGTTCTTGAAGTCGTTCAGTATTCGGCGAGAGCTGCTGTTTCTGGCTTCTTTTTCTGGGTTTTATTTGGGCTTTCTGCCGAGATTCTTGGATTTTAGGGTTATCTCAGGGTAATTTCGTGAGTATTATGGGGTTATCTCGCCTTTCTTGCGTTGAAATAGGTATCTTGTGAAGGTTCTCTCCCTCTGAGTTGACTTGAAGAGGTGGTCTCTGGTTCTGATGAGAATTGGTAGGGGGATGCTGAAATTGGTTGGGTCGGAGAAGAAGGTTGGCCGAGGGATTGGTATAACTGCTCCCAAGGTTAGAACTCGGGATAAAGGAATGATCTTTACTTGGAGCCTTTGAGCCCTCAGCAAGAAAAAGAGAGTGAAGAAAGTGGAATTACTGGAAGGATCAAGATTCTGCACAGGAAAAGATGACTAGGATCTTTGTCCAGAGAGGGTCGGCCGGCTCCTCCTCAAATGCTAATCGGCCACCGTCGTCTTCGCTGCCACAAACTTCTTCTCATCAGTCTGCTGCCTCGACATCGAAGGAGGAGGAACAAGAAAAGGAGCTCCTTCAAGAAATCGGGGTTTTAGATGCCGGAGATCAGCTTGGGAACATCGAGGATAGAGCCACCAAGAATGATGAGCTTCTGTCTGAAAGTTCCCAGAGGAGCGTAGTTGAGAGGGAATCTGATGACAGTGTTGACAAGGTGAAATCTTCGAAGGATGATGCTTCACTGGATTCTGAAATTGTTGCGGAAGAGGTGAGTGGGCATGATGATTCTGTGCAGTTGGGGATTGGTGCATCTCGGATTATTTCAGGTGCTTCTTACCCTCCACCTCCTCCTGCTCCACCGCCAAAACCATCTGGGACAAATCTGGGCTTGTGGAGAACAGCTTCAGGGGGTTCCAATAGCGTGAGGGTTGGTTCATCAAGAAGGGGATCAGTCTGGCCCACAGTCTCAACTCGGTCGTCTCCCTCTGGTTCTCGGCCTACTTCTCCCAGGTCACATGCTGAAGGCGAAGGTTACAACAGTGCAGATGAACAAGGTCCATGCTATCCGTCCTCATACGATGATGCAGTAAGATGTGTTCACTTACTCTTTGTTTTAATCACTTCAGGCTGACTTACAAACTATATTTACTCCTTGAAATTCATAATGAAAAGAACCATCAGCTAATGGTTGTTGCTGATTCTGTCCACCTTGTATTTCTGCAGTAGTTATGTTTTTCAAGTAGTTGCCAGATTTCATTTTCTCAATTCACCTTCTTGTTGCATGTAGATTCGTTTTTTAGTACTTATCCGGCATAGAAATGTCTAAGACTCAACTAGAATAATTTTATCCTTACCGTCTTACAAGGAGACTCTAATTGCACTGCATGGCTTAGTCTGTGTGTGTATGCGTGTGTTTAAGGTGTGTAAGGAAAAATGGATATGAAAGAAAGTTGCGAGAGAAGATATTAATTTATACTTAATGCATCACGATAAGATAGAATGGTAAAATGACAAATAACATCAGAAGTTTATTTATTAATTTTTTTCACGGCATTGTTAGTTTCAGTTGATGCACCTTTTCTGATGTTGCCAGATGCAAACACATCATCTGAACAATCTGGTTAGATTTATTTGGCTTATTCTGGTTAGATTTATTTGGCTTACTTTTGATGAATACAATTTTAGGTTGCTATAGTGGATATTGGTTAGTTTATCTTTCTTTTGTTGTTTTGTATCCTTCCCTTGGGTTTATTCTTGTCTTTGACCAACATGGTGCATCGTGCTGGTATATTAAAATGATGTAGAGTGCTTTTGTGTACTAGTTGATACTAGTTTGATGTATGTTATGGTAAGGAAAAAAATTCAGAATAGTTCTTCAATTCATGCTCTTCATGTCTTCCCCACTAGATACTTGCCTGTTGTTTCTTGTTAATTGTGATTTTGACTCGTATACCACTATTACCTTTGTTTAGCATATCCTGAATTTTTTTGTTTGTTTTTGTTTCAGGAGAGAGAACGCATTTTTGAACTTGAGATAAGACGAGTGAAGGGATTTGAGGTCAAAAGGATGCTAGAGGATGGAAATTGTCTCTTTCGTGCTGTTGCAGATCAGGTTTATGGTGATCCAGAAGCATATGACTTGGCTAGACAAATGTGCATCGACTACATGGTACTTAGACCAAGAAACTGTATTCTCTATGGCCTTAATAAATGATTTTCACTAGTATCATTGACAGTTCATGTTGATGATGTTCAAATGGCCAACATGAGCAAGGCTGTTGATGACTAAGAAGTAACAAATATGAGCAATATAGCTGTACAGAGAGTCCTTGTGAAGTTTCTCGTCAGAATAAAATAGTAGAGGAGTTTGCTGTCAAACCTAAGAACTATTCTCTTGGTTGTAGTCTAGGCTCATATGACCCAGGAGCAATCCCTCTAGGAAGACATGGGAATACCTAGACGAGGGCAAAGAGTGAGACTTTTAATTTACTGATTGTCTCAAATTGAAATAAGATATTCCTTTTGGAAATAAAAATTATCCAAAAGGCCATGTAATATAATATTGAACAAAATTGGAAATTCGAAAAGCTGCGAAAGAAATTAATGGGGAGGGTTTACCTGTGAACTTTATAAAAGGGAAAAAAACCCTACCTATTCAGGCAAGATAGGTGTTTGAAAATCCACCGTTTTAGCAATCTGTCTTGCATTAATGCAGTAGTAGGCTAGTAAGTAGCAATGACATTTAGAAATATGCAAACAACATTGCTGTCGATTGTAATAGCTTCATGCAGACAAATAAAAGTTTCAGGAGACTGCAGAATTATAAGATGTGTACCAATTATTATAGCCTTTTGTGGTGAAGATATAATTGTGCCAAGATCGAATTGCACAACAGGAAGCAAGGTTTCTTTATGTCATTATTCTTTACTCTACCATCAGAGTCGTAGCCACATATACAGGAATAGCATCATGTACATTCTTGTGAGGGTGGGTTGCCCATTTTTTTTTAAATGTATACCCTATTGATTCATATGTCCTTACATTCTGTTTTAAGTTTAGGAATCAGCATATAAAGATCATATTTTTGACATATCTGTCTTATCATTGGTTCTATATCACCTGTATTCGTGAAATGTACTTTAGACGCATATAGCCTAGATTTCCTAAGTATTTCAGATGTTGATGCCCATTCTGAACCAGACTGGTTGGTATAAAAATGTCAAAATTGGCACAGGAAATCATTTTCATATTCAAACCTTCATTGAGTTACAGCATGCCTAGTGAGGCTAGTATAAGCATATGTATATGTCGCATTGGGTTGAAGGACCCGTGCTGATTGGCTCATTTATTTCTGACAGATCGACAGAATATGGACGTACTACCATGATGGGAAATCCTACATTTTGGCTATTATAAATGTACTTCAGTTATAAGTGAAAGCTCATACACACACATCTACATATAATATACATAATGAAAATTTAAATATTACCATCTATTAGTGCTTGCTCCCTGTTTTTTTCTTTCTCCATATTAAAGGAGTTTTCGTCATGTGACTGTATGCATTCTAAAATAATTATATTTGTAAGCAAAATGTTAGAGTAATTCATCTACTAGATGTGGTAGTCTTAAAACTAGTGGATTTAACCTTAATTTTTGTCTGTTGTGTTACCAATTATTTGTTTATAGAAGCCTGTTGTATCTTGTTAGATATGCTTCTTTACTTCAATAAAGTGAATTTAATTTTGAATGATTACGTATTCTTTTGCAAGGATAACCTTCAATAAGAAAGCTCTTAACATTAATATGTTATTTTGTAAGTTGGGCCAACCAGGTCGCTAATTGGTTGGCCTTGCATGCAAGATCCTTGTTGTCTCATTTTGTGTTGGATGGTTCTTTGCCCTCGGACCTTATCCCCATCCTGCATTCTGACCTTTCCAGCCAATTTTGTAGGCATCAGTGGAAGGGGTTTTGTATCTTTTGCCCTCTATCGTTATCCCTTTTTAGTAACGCATTCCTCTATTCTTACAAAAAGAAAGTTAAAGATCTTACTATAAATGTTTATGTAAGCTTATATAATTTAGATTAATCCAACATTTTCTAGTATGGGGAGTTCTGGGGAAAAAACTCTATACTAGATATCCTTCTGAGTTAATTTTCAAAGAAAGCTTATGCAATCTATTGGATGTTTTATGGCATGTGTTCCTTTTGTTTTACGGACCAGAGCAGTTCCTTCTATTCACTGCTCATCAATAGAGAAAAAGAGCTATATTATTTTAATATGGTAGATATGTTAGCAGCATCAAAATTTAATGGCGATGTTGTCTCTTGATGTAGCTCTGCATTTGTTTGGTGTGGATATTCAAAACATGGAAATTTCCTGTTAAATTTTCAATTTCTTTTGGCAGGAAAGAGAGAGGGACCATTTTTCTCAATTTATTACTGAAGGTTTTACATCTTACTGTAAGAGGAAAAGACGAGACAAGGTATTTCTGTTCGATCTAAGAGCCATTTTTTATACTGTATCAAACAGTTCCCTTGTGTTTTGCTGACTAGATTTTAGCTAAGTTTACTTACGTATTCACCTCCTGAACTATGAGTCAGTATCATATTATACCCTTGAGAAGTAAAATCAGATAATCTGTCCCCTAAATTATTTAAAATGTTATAATGTCCATCCTTATAAAAGGGTGTCGATTGTTATACTTTAGATATTATAAGAGGTAAATTGTATGTTTTTATTCTTCAGGGATGTTTATAAGCTAGAGTACATAACCATGTTAATTTTTATCACTAGGTGATGGAAACAATTATGCTTGACTTGTAAAGGACCATTTCTTTATTTTTTTGGCTGGAATTTAAAATAATTAACTTTTTGCAGGTTTATGGGAACAATGTGGAGATCCAGGCATTTGCTGAGATGTACAATCGTCCCATTCACATCTATTCCTATAGCACAGGTGTGGTTTTCTTTCAGATAATTTTTCTAGTGCCTGTGCGAATGCAATATAATTTCTGATTAGATTTTAAGTGTTGCTTTTTCCCCCATGCAGAACCTATCAACATATTTCAAGGAAACTATGATACAGACACACCTCCCATTCGGTTAAGTTACCATCATGGTAACCATTACAATTCACTTGTTGATCCTCGTCGATTGACAATTGGTGCAGGTTTAGGGTTCAGCAGTCTTCGAGGAGTGAGTCATCTGCACCTTGTCTTTGTTGGAAAATTGCTTCTCAAACATATTACACGTTAACTTTATACTACCTTTTGCTTATTCTTCGTATGAGTTAGAGGAATTAGTCATCCACAATGTAGCAGATTGTAAGTTATTTTAGTTGGTCAAGGGCATTCTATTGGTTCAAAATTTGTTCATCATTTGCCTGGTAATGATGTTACTCTTAAATCATTTTTCACCGGGCTGTCTTCCAATTTTGTTGATATTGATTCTCTTGTACAGGCAAACATTGATAAGGACCAGGTGAAGGCTGCTATAAAGGCACAGCAAGACCAGCAAATTGACAATGTAAGTAGTTCCACTTGTAAGGTTGTTATTGCCTTTTCCCTGCTATAAAGTTGATTATTTAGGTGCTCATTCTTTGATTACCGAATGACCACCAATGTGGGCATCATTTACATGTAGCAAGAAACTTCATGAATACTTCGCTATTCTATTTGGCTGTTGTTTAGTTGGACTTGCAACACCTTTATCCTTTATATGCCCTGTTAGTTGGTGACAATTGCACCTCTTCAAACCTAGGCTTTCTGTTATTTCCTAAAATTTTGACGCCTCAAGTGTAGTTTTGATCTCTCGGAGCCTTTAGATTGGATAGTTTGCATGGAATATGAACCTTGATTGTCTTGTATGTTAGCTACACCTTTCTGAATAAACCACCTAATTGGCAGGCACTTCTGGCTGAGGGGCGTTTCTATTCTGACTTGGAGTTGACAGAGAAGGAAATAGAGCGCATGGTGATGGAGGCATCACGAGCTGAATACTTAGCTGAGGAGAAATCGAAGCAGCAACTTTCATTTAGAGAGTCTTCAACATCAGGGGCAGAGCCATCATCTTCTGGGGCAAGTAAGTTGTTTGTTATATTGCTGCTGCATCTTCGTTTTGCTTATGTAGGAAGTAGACTGACATTCTGTGATGCTCATAATTCAACAGTTACTGGGCCATCCCAATCAATGGCAGGGAGAGGCAATGACAAGGCGGTGCTACCAGATTTGGTGCTGACGAGCAGCATACAAATTGTTCTGTCCATGGGTTTCACCTATATTCAAGCTATCGAGGCGTACAGCATATTCGGCGACGATGTAGACTCGATGATCTGCTACCTGGTGGAAATGGGCGGCACCAGTGGTTCTTTACGTGGCAGCAGCCGGCACAAAGGAAAAGCTACGGAATGAGCCTTAGAGAGGGGGGACCTGTTTTGAGTACCCAGATGGTTAAATATACACAAGAATATCCCTGGATGCCCATATGTGGGGGATAATACTAGATAGAAATGAGTCGAATAAATGTTCACAGGGATATGCACATTGTGTTCTTTTTTTCTCTACAAATGGAAACCCTCTGTCTTTTAACCGTATCATATGATATAATTCAGGGTCTATATTGAAGTTAGTAATGTGTGCTTTTCATCTCAGAGAATAATAGCCATCCCCATCTATGTTGGTCTGCTCATCCATTAAATATTCTTATAGAGTTATTCATCAGCAAGATTGGATTCGGTCATATATTGCTCTTGTTGGTGCTTCTTTTCTCTCTCTTTTTTTAATTTTTATTGCAAATACAGAGATCAAATTAGAAATAATGGGAAGACACGGTGAAACCTCCCGCGTGCGAAAGCCAAGCAAAAAGGTTTATTACATAAAGAAAAAGGTGGATTTGTGTATTGTTTTATACTCTTCAGAGATGCAATTTGATGTTAGGGCATTGTAAAAGGGGTAGAAATATAATTAGGTTTTTAAAAAAAATTGGATCGGGTTTACGTTTACCCGACCCGTTTCCATCTCGACACAGCTGTACTCGTGCGACGGCACGTGAGGCGTGTGTGAAGTGGGGCTTAAAATGGTACTCCCGATCGCTATAATCTCTCAATCTCTCTCTCTCTCTCTCTCTCTCTCTCTCTCTCTCCAGCGAACGAAGAGGAGACGAGTAGACGACGATAGTGGAAGGAAATCCCCCAAATCCGAAATCGAACTTTCGATTTAGAGCTAGGGTTCTCAAGAGCGATGGCTCAGAACGGGAAGCTGATGCCCAATCTGGATCAGCAGAACACCAAAGTCCTGAATCTGACCGTTCTCCAACGGATCGATCCCTTCGTCGAGGAGATCCTCATCACCGCCGCCCACGTTACCTTCTACGAGTTCAACATTGATCTCAACCAATGGGTATCTCTTGATCATTTCCCCTTCGATCCCATCTCCTCTTTCCCACCTCCTCGGTCTTCTATCTGATTCGTCTCTCTGATCTATTTCAGAGCCGGAAGGACGTCGAGGGATCGCTCTTTGTCGTCAAGAGGTGACATATTTTATGTTTGCTTCATTGAATTTGATCTAAGCGTTTAGATTCCTGTGGATTTTTTTATGTTAATGATGTGGTCACGTTTTTGACAGAAACACCCAGCCTAGATTTCAGTTCATTGTCATGAATCGGCGTAATACAGGTAATTTGAGCTTCTCTTTTAATTTTTTATTTAAAAAAAAAGTGGACTGCAATGAAAAAGACCATGTATTTGTCTTCTGTAGTGGTATCAAATGAGAGGAAGCATGTTTTGGATATAGTCCCCTGAAATCTATGCTTGTTTATAGAAATTCCTGGATGAACATCTTTTGCATGTTAATTATTTTAGCGGGATTGGAAACTGTGGAAACCCTTCTCTGTCACTATAGTTGAGTTACCAATGGGGAGCATTATATTGCTCTTACTTGAGGGTTCGTGGTTATTCAACTCATATATTAGTTTTTAATGTCTTTAGATTCAGAGATATTCTAAATAAGACTCTTTTAGATAAGATCTTCCACTTTTCATAAGATTGATCTTGTCATATGCACGTAATTGACAGTTTATCTTTGAAGTTTGTTATGATGCAACACGATCTAGAATAGGCTGCATCTGACCATCATGATGGCGGGTTGTTGAACTTCTAATAGTGTTGTTAAAACGTGAGTTGTTTTGATCTTATACTTTGATACTCTCTTAATCCAAATCTGAGGGATGTACGAAATCTTGTTCCTTTTCCCTTTTTGCAACTCCCTTCTGTTTCTACTCATAATCTTGTGGTGTCCTGTCATCTTTCATTTATGTTCATCATTCCATAAAATACCCATCACTGCTTCTTGTAGGACATTTTGGCTGATTCTCATCTGGATCAACTTTATGTAGTGCAGATAGGATTCTGCCAGTTACTATAGATGTGCATATGTTACTCTATTCTTTGCTAATAAACATTGATATGTAGTATATCACTTTGCTTGACCTTGCTTGTAGTAATACCAATTCATTAACTTATTTGGAATAAGAATGTCATATAACTGTGTGAACTTTTGGCTTCATATTATCACATTATAGTATGTCATAAAATCAAACTATTGTGCTGATATACATTCCTGTACATTTTTATGTTTAGTCTTCTTTCTGGTTAATAGAAAATCTGGTGGAGGATGTTTTGGGTGATTTTGAATATGAAGTTCAAGTTCCTTATTTGTTGTACCGGAATGCTGCCCAAGAAGTAAATGGTATATGGTTTTACAATGCGCAAGACTGTGAAGCTGTTGCAAATCTTTTTGGAAGGTAATTGTCATTTGTTAAATCTCTATTTTGTTTCTACCAATTTTGATGGTATTATAGGAAATTAATTGGGCTGGAATTACTAGGAAAGTTTTTTTTACTAATTTTGAGCTTTACGAACCGCATTGTTTGTTCACATATAGGGAAGCATTTACTTTTTCGGTCTCATGTTCTTTTCAAGTATATATTTTTGTTTTGTATTCACTTAAGGTCTAGGCTTCTTTTATGTTTTTTTTCTCTTAGATCTCCTTGACCTTTTACTGTAAAAACTCTTATTTCATCTCTTCTAGACTGGATTTCTATTCTATGTTCCTTCTGTGCTCTATGATGCTTGTATATTGATTCATTGTGGAAACAGTTTTGAAGACTAAATCAAATTTTATTTTACAGGATACTGAATGCCTACTCTAAAGTCCCTCAAAAGCCAAAAGTATCACCTACGAAGAGGTTGTATACAAACAGTTCCAGTTTAGTTGTGATATGCTACTATATTTGTCAACATTTGAATTGTGGTTTTTCTAGATATTGACTGAGGAATGATCAATAAGTTTATGATGCTTTATTTCAATCTATAACTTCTTGAAATGTTTATTAGTGGATCAGATATGTATTATGCTTTATTGCAATTTAGCAATTTCTAAAAGATAAAATTATTCGAATTCATAATCGTTCTTCTTTGTAGTTTCAGTGAAGTCCTTTTTGTAGCTAAATGTGATCCGATATTTGTTATTATATACAATTTCTCCTCCCAGAACTGTGCCTGAAGATCTATTTTTCTTCTCCAAATATGCAGCAGCGAGTTTGAAGAGTTGGAGGCAGTTCCTACTTCAGCTATTATGGAAGGTCCCCTAGAGCCACCAACATCATCTGCTGCTCCTGTTCCAGATGTTCCCGATGATTCATTTGTGAACTTTTTCAGTGTATGCTCTTGTTAATTCTTTTAACTGTTGAATGTCATCTCATTCTAAAATCCTTCAGTATATGTCTATGACCTTCCCAACCACGATTCGAAATTCTATTCCCTCAAGTTATTTCACCTGGAAATAAGAAAACCTTGGTCTGTCTGACGTGCCTAATCAAGTCTGTGTTGTTATCGGAATAAATCTTATGATGATTATTGTGGTTAGACTTGATGAACCTCCTTTTTGGTTTTCATAGTATGGCACCAGTTCTGGAGGCTAGTTTCTCCTGAAAAGCTCAGGGCATAGTTTCATATCAGTTTTCAAGCTTGACAGCTTTCCCATGCTCTTATTTATATATTCAAGAAGATTTACTATGTACCTCATGGACTTTTTATTTCTAGAAGATTTACTGCGTCTCTAACTCTGATGATACCCAACTAGGTAGCATGTAATTACAGCCCAATAAATTTTTACATCTGACAATGGCGATTTCATATGTTTGCAGGCAGCTACAAATATTGGAAATTCATCAAATGCAGCAATTTCTGGACGCGCACATCAATCAACGGCTGCTGTTCCATTGTCTTCCCACGTGCATAACATCACTCCAACTGTTCCTACTCAATCTGCCCCTTCTTTGGTTACTTCATCAACTCCCTTAGTGCCACTCCTCGATAATCAAGAAGCTAGCAGCAACCCTAAGCATGCAACCAATCTTGTAACACCTTCCTTCTTTGCACCTGCATCATCATCTTCTGCATTGATAATGCCACCAGTTTCATCTTCTGTGCCTATTGCCCCTCCTCTCCATCCTCCTGTGACTATGCAGCGTCCATATGGTACCCCATTGCTTCAACCCTTTCCACCACCCAATCCACCTCCATCTCTTACACCAGCTACCAACTACGGTTCCATGATTACAAGAGATAAAGTACGGGATGCACTATTGAAACTTGTGCAGGTATTACCGTAGTGTGCCATTTTGTTAAATTGCACAAGCTGAATCATATAATTTACATCAGGGTGACCTAAAATAAGAAATCTGAGACTGTTCTTTGAATAGGATTTTTAGATGATGGTGTTATGAACTATATATTGATTTTTAATTGGAGCTAAGATTATGATTGACTAGTGGTTTTTAAATTACTTTTCAGTTTTGGTTTGATGTGCAGGAATATGTTTTATAATTCTTCATTGAGATTTTCATGATTTTCTTAGACTGAGTTAGAATAAAGAATTTCCCACTTCTACTTTACCATGCTCATGTACCTGTATTAATTTTCCCAACTTCTTGTGATGTTACTGTTATTATTCTAATTATTGACATCTCTACTTTGTTATTGCATCTATGCACAAGTTTCTGATCAAGTGTTCGGCATCTTAACCTTACCCTCTTTTATCTGTGACAGAATGACCAATTCATCGATCTAGTGTACCGGGAGATGCAAAGTTCGCATTATTCATAGAAAGGCTTGAGAGCTATGATTTAGCTGTTGTGACTGGTTCCACTGATGTGCTTCTTAATGTTGTGTGCCTGCAGGATGAGCTTTTGTATAGTTTTCGTTATCCATGGTTGTGGATTGTATGAGCTTCTGGTTTATACAGAATTTTCTCATAGATATTCCTAATAACATTATAGATATTCTGTGGTTTGTGATTTTCCAACTGTCCAGAGTTTGTAATTGTTACTTGTTTGTGTCCTGATTTTTTTGGTTCCATTCATGTTTGTTGGTTCTGGTATTTCTTTGTTGGCCCTCTGGTAAGAATGCCAAGTTCGGCAAATAGGAAAACCTCATTCAATTCCTAGTTAGGAACCTCATTCAAAACAAATGTTAATTCTCCTTCCTAGTGTGAAATGTTGATAGAAGCAGCTGCTACTGTGAGCACTATCAGCATTCAGCAGAACTATTCAACTCTCGTTGCTCCAGAGTTGCACCTATAATATATTTTTGAAGATAGAAAGGAATGACATAACGAGATGTCTATCATTCTGTTTTCTTGTACTTAAGCTATCGCCATGAAGTATATATCTGAAAACTTGCTTGGGAATACCACTCACAATGTGAATGAGTCAAGTAGGCTCTATCTTAGGCTTGGTTTGAAATTATTTTTGAGCCTCATAATTTTGCTTAGACTCGGCTCAGCTCGAGTTGAGCTGATGATGAGTGAGGGTGATGAATGGGTTAGAGTCTATCGAGTCGAGCCTGAGTGAACGGGCTTCAACTTAAGCTCAGCTCGATATTAATTTCGAGCCTATTACAACGGCTCAGGCTTAGTGCAGCTCTGATTGAATAGAGTCGAACTTGAGCTTCAGTCAAGCTGAGTCGAGCCAAACTGGAGCTGCTTGTAAAGCCAGACAGCCCTGTGCACATATTTGGGAATTTTTTCCGCAATGTATAAATTAAATACTATAACCTTGTTATATGAAGTCACTGACCAAACGAATGTTAAACAATTGGAAAAGTTCGAATTAAATGATGGTGAGGATCTTTTTTGCAATTTTCTAGTTCCTGGCCAAATGAGTTCGACTCGGCGGAGTTGAGAAACCCGCGTCTATAAAGTCTCTTCGCGTAGGCCGCCGGCTGCGATGGGTTAGGGTTTCTCACTTCCCTCTTCTTCCGCCTCGAAATCCCTCTGCTGATCGAGGAATGGCGCGGCTCACGTTGGAGCAGGTCACCCGGGAGAGCAAGAACGGCGACGCCGGGGACGTCACCTCCCTTCACCTCTCCCATCGAGCTCTCTCCGATGTAAGCATCTGCGAAGTGGCGTCCGATTCACTCGGATGACTTGCAATAGAGCTCGAAATGCTGCCTCTTTTGACGGTTTCAGTTGCTTCTGTAGGTCTCATGTCTCAGCAATTACCAGAACTTGGAGCGACTCGATCTCAGTTGCAACTGCCTCTCATCTCTCGAGGTACTTCCTGTTGTATAATTCTTGCATTTAGTTTTCTTTTCTTTTTTCTGTTATCAACTCCTCGTAATTTGATATTAAAGACGTAGCATCTAGTGTAAATTTCTCATCTTGGGATTTTGTTTTGGGTGCTTGTGACAGAGTCTGACTTCGTCCGTCAATTTGAAGTGGCTATCCGTCGTGGAAAACAAGCTTGATAGCTTAAAAGGGATCGAGAGCTTTCCAAAGTTGACAGTAAGTTTAAGCTTTATTTGTCAGTTGAAGCATGAAAATCCCGACTTAAAGAGAAATCTCCAGTTGATTGTTGCCTTTATATTGGACTGCTCAATGTTGTTCTTCACATCCTCGCGGTGCAGGTGTTAAACGCTGGCAAGAATAAGCTTAAGACAATGGATGATATTAGATCCGCCACAAGCTTAAGGGCTTTAATTCTAAATGGTAATCCATTCTGTAACCTTTCTCAATAGCTTGTTCTTTTCAAAGTACAGCTTTTTGGGATTGTATAAAGAAAAGTGTATCAGTTTTATCTTTTCCTGTCTTTGCAGATAACAACATATCTTCTATATGCAAGCTTGATCAGCTGAAGTATTTGAATACACTAGGTATGAATAGGTGATCCTGTATATAATATTAACTTGTCTGATATTGTTGTGCATACTGTTAGCATTAATATCTTTCTTCCGAAGTATTGAACAATGATCAAGGTGCAGTTTTTAATCAAAAGATAGTGAAATTTTGTATTCTCCTTGTTTACAGTTCTTTCTCGGAACCCAATTTTTGATATTGGTGATTCATTGATGAAGGTGAAAACTTTGACAAAAGTAAGAATCTATACTTACTGATGATGCTTGACTTCTGTTTCTTCTATATTTTACGACGCATAATTCTCTGATATTGCTAGTTGATAAGTCTTTTTTGGCATGTGCTTATTTCAGCTGTCTCTTTCTCATTGTCACATCCAAAATATCGGGTCTTCACTTGTCTCTTGCATAGACTTGAAGGAAATCAGACTTTCCCATAACAAGATTACTGTATGTTTATGGCAAAGGCTAATTTTTTAGCTTATTTTCCTATAAATTCATGCTTGTGTAATAAAATACATCCACTGTGATCCCATCTTTAAAATCTGGCTCATTATGTTCTTGGTCTGTTTTTACCTCCATATACAGATCATTCCAGCAGAGTTGGCTCAGAACATCAAACTCCAAAATCTTGATTTGGGGAACAATTTAATCGAGAGGTGGTCAGGCATAAAGGTGAGTAATTTAGTGACTCTTGTTGCTGCATTTTCCATACACAGTTTATGCGATCAGTCTGTCTATCTTTCCTCATCTCCTCTTAAAATGTTCATATAAATTGTAGGTGCTATCTTCGTTACAAAATTTGAAGAACCTTAACCTGCAAGGGAATCCTATTGCTGAGAAAGATAATTTAGCTAAAAAGGTGATCTTGCTTCGACTTTTGGCCCTTGTTGGAACATCTGATGTAAACTGTCAGGAAGAAAAAATTCTAGCTCTAAACTTCAAAATCTTATCGCAGGTCAAAAAGTTAATCCCATGTTTGCGGATATTCAATGCTAAGCCCATAGAAAGAAGCAGTGCAGGTAGAAATAAATCTGGTGAAGATGAACCTTATGGCAAAAAGGATGATGCATCTTCCAAAGATACTAGTCAAGTTGATGCCACAAAAGAAGCAAAAAGGGAAAAATCTAAATTAGATGCAAAGATTTTGTCAAGGGAGAAATTACATGATAGAACTAAGGAAGATAGAGACCGTAATGCAGAAAAGGAATTCAAGAGAAAGAAAGGGATGGGTAAAGAAGAACGCAAATCCGAAGGAATCGATGATGCGGAAACACCATTTCTGGACTTGATTTCCTTGGAAAGGAATCGTCATGAGTCTGACCCAAAGAAAAAACTCGACAGAAAAGTTTCAGGGGCAGAATTGCTTGGAGGCTTGGTTATAGATCATGTCAAGAAGAAGAAAAAAGGTCAACGTGTAGCTGTAGGTCCAGCAGCACTTCAGTTATTGTCTCCAGTCCAAGATGTTGGTATGGGCGGCCCATCTTCATGGGATGATTAGAATATATAACTCCATCTGGTGTGCCATATCTTATCACAAGTTTGCTATCAGGCATTACACTGTCTCTCTGAGAGTGGGCTCCATGCTTCAACTAATACGAGCTCCGTTCTGTTCCATCACATGGTGAAATGATGTTATAGACACTTCATCAGAAGATTTATACTTTACCATCTTCTAGGTAACCAAGCGGATTACTTTGAAAGAAAACTACAGACAAATTTTTAATGCAGATGTTGTTAACTTTGTTCATTAGCTGCATACAAGAATCCTTCCGTATATTACACTACTTCTATGAAAAATATATGGGGAGATTGCATTTGAGCTCTCGGTGGTATGATTCAATTTTTCAAGTAACTCTAAAAAATACAACCGCCATTTTTATTTTATAATCATATTTAACCAAACTAAAATGCAATTAACTCAATATATTTTACCATGTTTTGTAATTTAAACTTTCACCACGTAGTACTACTGAGGCGTAGCAATCAATACTCATCAAGAAGAACACGACTTGGTAAACTATTGCTGACGCTTAATCCAAACAACAAAGAAAGAACTATTCATTTGTCCACAGAATCACATGTTTATGGCTCTTACGATTCAGTGTACTACAACCTCTTTTTTTTCTATTAGCGTGTATTAATTAATTGTACTCCTGCTTCGTTGACACCTTAACTTGACTCAAAAACAAATACATCTAAACCGGCCGGTCCAAACCTCCCAATCTCACCTGAAAACCGCCATTTTTAAGGAAGCCAAGAATAGAAGAATCCCCACGGCGATGCAGCAAAAATCCACGACCCATTCCCTTCTCGCCTTCTTCTCTTTTCTTCTCATCTTTCTCTTTACAAATTCGAAGTATCTCTTCTTGGCCTCCTTCTCTTCTTCCCCTTTGCCTCGACCTTTTCTAACGCTTTCCAACGCTTGAGTTAGAATTATTAGGCTGCCCCTCCCGCTCACCCCGATCCCGTCCGTGTCCTCCACCCCGAGGCTCACCTCCCTCACTTGCCCCGCCTCCTCCCCACACGTGACCGCCGCCGTGACGGAGCACTTCCCCACCACCGTCGCGAACCGGACGATCTTCTCGCCGGTGTACCAGTGCCGGTCGACGGCGACCGGGCTCCGGCTCGAGACGTTGACGGCCCGCCGGCGGGCCGGGTCGATTATGATCCAGCTGAGGGACAGCTTGTCCGACGAGATAGCAGGAGTCGGCGGGGCGGCGCCGTCGACGGCGTCGATGCGGAAGGGGGAGCCGAGGAACCAGGGGGAGAAGGCGTCGGTCCGGATGACGCGGGAGAGGACGGGGGAGCCGTCGTGATGGAGATCGACGGCGGAGATCAGTTCCCGAGGTAGGTATGGGGCGACGGACGACGCAGATGACTTCCCGAGGGATCGGGGATCGGGGAAGGTGAGGGCGTCGGAGAAGAAGGAGCGGTAGGAGGCGAACGGGAAATGGGGGAGCAGGAGGCGGAGGGAGGGGGACGTGGACAGGCATAGGTCCTGCCACGTGGCGGGGTCTGACGCGAGGACGCGGAGGCGGGCGGTTGCGCAGCTGGCTGCGGCGAGCGAGGGGCCGTCGAGGAGTCGGAGGGCGCGGATCATGACGTCCACGTGAAGGTCATCGATGCTCGTCGTGTCGGCGGCGCATGGAGATTCGTGCGTCGCCATCGTCTTCCGACCCCAGTGGGGATGGGGGTTTGGAATTTGGAATCTTGGACTTTTGGAAGGAAGGAGGGAGGAGGGAGGGAGGAAGCCGGGGATGCTTTTATACGGTGAGGAGATGGAACTCCGAAATTACCTAAATGCCCCTGACGTTGGAGTGGGATTAGGGTCGTCTGCCGTATTTAGCCGGTTATTTTCAATCGCTTTCATGGCCGTGATCAGGTAAATTGACTCAATTCTATATTTCCTCCCACAAAAATAATAAAATTATATATATATATATATGTGTAATTGTAAATTCCATACATCACTATTAATTATCTTCTCATATTACACTTATATTATCGTAGAGCTAGCAATAGCAATTAGGAGAAGGGGTTGAAAAGTCTTATCTTGATCTGAGAGAAAGTTGTCACAGAAAATAGACCTACAACAACTAGTCAATGCTTCTAGACGGATCCGTTTATTTACTAGTTATCAAAATATATAATATTATTTACTAGTTAACAATAGGGTCATAAAAAGATAATATATCCTTCTATATTAATATGGAGAGATAAAAATATATTTAACCCAAAACCATTTCACTGTTCTCAGATCAAAATATAACAAAAGTAGGAACACAAATGGAAAGAAAGGACGGAAGAAGAAGAAGAAGAAGACTGCAAAAAGGATCGTTAATTGAAGATTACGTGATCTTAAAGTAGCCGGCGTCTTAATCGTTCTAGAACATCTCGTAAGTAAATAAATCTAAAGGCAGTTGAGAGGGCTACGTCGTACCTTATACCATGACGTGTGAATTAAAGCATGAGGAGATATATCTATGTTTAATCCTTTATCCTTCCTACTTGGATGTGATTTGATTGCGCCATGCAACGATTATGGTCCCCATTCTCTACCCTATATATATATATATATATGTAAATTATATTTTATTCTGTTGTGATTTAGAACGAATTTAACTTATTATTGTATTGATGCTAATAAATCACATTGATTTTAGCATCTGGCTATTTAATTTTTGCATGAAAAAAAAAAATCTAGCTTAGTTTGTAGTACGAGTGTTAAATGCTTAAATTTGAATCATAGCTCTTCTCATTAATGAGATGGAAAAATAATTAAATTATGGTAAGATTAATTTGATATAATTTGTGATGGAAAATTTGGGAATGTAGACATCACAAGGTAACAGATCCCACTCAACCTTGTGGCGTCACGTAAAGTTGATTGATAAACAAATGAATAGAATACAGTAAAAGAGCTTGACATGATTTAGTTATTTAGCATCATATGAAGTGGCAGTTAAAGAAAATAAGAGCCACAATGAAAAGGTCAAGATTGTGATGTCTTTATATAATCGAAGTATTTTAAAGCCAATAAAAATAAAATTACTAAAATGAAACATATATTTTCCTTCAAATATTTATAAACTTTCTTCTTGAAACATTAGTATAGAATCAAAAGTTTTCAACTATCACCATATCCCATTGACAAGAGATTAGCATAGAGGAGCTCATTCCAAGTATCAGGCACACCTGGGAGGCACCAATGGCTACAATCCTCGGCGGCCCCCGGCGGTATCCCCGGCTCGCGGTAGCCGGAAGGGTGGCCGTCTTTCCTGAACTCCGTCATGTACGTAATGTTTAGAAACCTTGCTTTCTTTCCGAAGTTCTTCATTTCTTCTATCTTCTCAGATATAATTAAATTATTCCATGCCTCTGGATCAAAATTACTAGCATCAGTTGCTGGCTCTCTTTCACCCCCACATGTGCCATTCGTGTCCCACGTACCATTTCTGTATGTTTATTAGAATATTTGAAGCTGGATATATATATATACGTCGGATAAATATACTTACGTGTAGTGAGTTGGAGAATAACTCCTGAAGAAGATGTAGCTCTTGGTTAGTTGTAAGTTGCTTAGGGCCCATTGCTTCACTGTCTCAAGGCTTCTTTCAAATGCCTCTTTGACATCCATTGTCTTGTTTACAACTTTGCCTACTTGGAAATAATTTCCCCTAGAATATTATAATTAAAAGGCGGGTTTAAGCTTCTATAGCAGAGGGTGAGTTAAAACATGGTATATAAGAGGGTAATAGATATATAGCTTACGATTTGATAGTCTTGTCCTTGTTCCACCAGTGTCCGGTATTCAGAACGAGCACATCAGCGGCGAGCCACCGGTTTGAGAGCCGAGGTAGCGCATCGAGGCGGATGGCCCCCTTGAGTCCTCCGGTCGAGGCGTTGCGAGGAAACCGGTCGACGACGACGAGCAGCGGAGCGCGGTAGTACTCTAGGGTTAGGTTGTAGTCAAGGAAGAGTATGGAGAGGAAGCCCTTGTGTTTGGTGATAGGGTTACCGAATTGTTCGTAGACTCTGGACTGGTTTGCCACATCTTTGGTCAGCATGCAGACTAGAGACTCCCACTGGTTCCTCCCAATTGAGTCTCCTGCGAATATAATTCGCCTGTTTCTGCTCCTCTCCAACATATCACTTGCATTGAATCTGACGGCCGATGAGGGAAATGTCATGCCATATGTAATCTTTTTTTTTTTAGTAACCAAAAGAAAAGAAACAAAGTTTGAGATATACTTTGGGAGATCACAGGCATGAGGCTTCCAACGCCAAGAGAGATATCCGGAGTCATTGCGCCCATTACGATGGCACTTGAAGCCCGGATCAAGAAACGGACAGTCCTCCGCGTAGAACCCTAATGGCTGCCCCTCATCCCTCACCCACCTCCCGTTGGAGTAATCGCAACTCTCCTCAACTAGCTTGCCATTAGAATCGAAGGCAAGGCGAAGGAAAGCTAAGGGCTGGAAGGGAGTTAGCAACTGGAGGAGGACAAAAGAGAAGGGAAGGAGGAGGAGAAGAGAGAAGATTGCGTACTTGGTCTCTCTGGTGCAAAACAGAGGGTTGATATGAGTGATTACGAGGTCCATTAGGATGAGAGAGACAAGAGAGAGAAGAAGGGAAGCATTTGGACTTGGCTCGCCTCTAACGTCCGCTTCTCTCTCTAACGTACGCGGAGAAGAAGTTGGGAAACGGTTAAGGTCGTTCCAGCGGTCAAACTTCCGGTCAACCAGTTGGGCCGCTTAACTATAAAGCCCAAAAGCCCATATAGCAAGTAGTTGGGCCACTTTGGTAACGTCTAGGCTTCACGTTTGGCATTTATTCTAAGGCCTTAGTTTTAGTTTGATATAAATATACTTATTAAATTCTTCTTCATAAGCAAATTCACAATATTCTTAGTGAGAGAATAATATTCTTTCTTCTCTTCCTTGTAAGACAACTACGTAAGATGTACGACTCGTATATGCTTTCTGACATTAAAAGAAAGAAAAGAAAAGAAGAACGGATAAGAAGTTATCCATTTGTTTGAATAGACTTGGATTGGATTCTCCAAGTATAGTGGAGGATCATCATCAGAATAAAAGGCTTTATATTTGAGGCAATAAGAGAGTATAAATTTCAGATAAGCATTATATTCTCTCTCTCTCTCTCTTTCTAAGTTGAAAGATACGGAAAATTATATCATGTGTTATTATCATCCTGTGCTTGAGCTCTATCTAATCTCAATTTGTTGATAGAAAGATCGGATTGTGATGATCGTGAAGATGGTAGTGAGATAATGACATTGTAATTTGTTGTTTTAGTTAAAATACTTAAAGTTAAATATATTTTATCTTCTTATATTTATGTCTAAAATTATTTTATTAAAAAGTCTAAATTGAGACTGTTATCTTTTCCATCCAAATTAATTGATCACGCTAAAAAAATTTAAGAATTAAATGATAATCTAAATTTTCTCTATTTTTAATTTTTTCTTTTATCTCTTATATAAGTATTTCTTTTTTTTAAAAAAATACTTACATATTTTTTCTATTACTTTTAAGATTATGTTAACTATATAATAAGTTTTAAATTTGTTTATAAAATTTAATATTTATATCACATCTAGGAACAAGATAAATAGTGGTTAAAAAAATTAGATAAAAACTCATCTATTTTGGTTATTTGAACTCGCTCTATTGACTTTGAGGAATTATTTTAAGACTTTTTAAAATGCAAGAGTAAAGTGATTTTGGGTGTAAAATGTATTTTATCACAGTTTTGAAATGAAGCCTAATCTTATTCATATATATATATATATATATATATATATATATATTTTTTTTTTTTTTTTTTTTTTTTTTTTTTTCTGAAGGAATTTAATGTTTTCTATTGGGTCCTTGCAAGTTGGTTGATCCAGCTGGAAATGAACTGGCCCAGGGGCAGGATGGGAATTATAGCAAGGGTATAGTGGGAAAAAGGGAAGCGGGGGGCTATAGGTTTTTTTTTTTTTCATTTAATTCTGCTTTATAATATATTTTAAATACAAACCTAACAAAACAAGATAATATTTAATACAAGAGAAATTTATTAAAAATACCTTACTACGACGATATTTATATTTGACATGTCAAAAACATCTCATCCTTATTTCTTCTAACACACAACTACCATACATTTTAAAATTTATTTATTTGATTGTATATAACTCTAAAATTGATAGTTGGATATATAACTTTCTAAATATATTGTTTTACGCAAACAAGATAAAACACACCGAAGTTAATTAACCGTTTCTTAATAATACATTAAATTAAAAATTAATAATAAAGATATCTATGCAAATAACATGTGTTTTGAAAAGAAAAAATAATCAAAATTTCTTAATCTTGTTATGTATATATATATATTTTTAATTTTTTAAAGGAGGAGGATAAAATATAGGAAAGAAAAAGAAGAAGTAGGTCGACAGAATAAAATCTTTCATACGAAGAGAATCACATTCAAGATTTGTTGGGAAGTTTAATCTCACCAAAATATTCTTCTCGAATGTCATCGAATTTTCGAAAAGTTTAATGAATTTATAACAGGCATGCATGGCCTGTCCTCTATAATCACAGCTATTAGTTATTAATCAAGCGATTAATTAGGTCGGCAAGAATCAAGATCCACAATTATACGTCTTTAATTAAAGATTATTTATACAAAAATATAGGACGAACGTGAGATCCACGTATCAGATCTCAAGCTTGGATCTCCTAGATTTCCTTATAAAGCCTACATTAATTATTAATTATTCTAATCGCCTCCTAGTTAGTTAGTATTCGAATCTCTAACACACTGCAAGCGATTTTACTTTGAAACGAATATTTTAGCTTTCTAGGTATCAAATAGTCTTACCTTTTAATCTCTAGGCTTAAGGTAATTGGTGCCATTCTACTGTAATATAATATTCCTCATGAAATTAATGGGATGCTATTTTTTCATAATAAGGTTTAATATATACGGCTAGTTGCATAATTGTCGCAAAAACTTTTCAATTTTTTTAAAAAATAAATACATGTAATTAAATAGAATTATACAAAATTCTGAAAAATGTAGGGTGATATGTGAAAAAAGACCTTAAGAGAAAGCAAAAAAAAAAAAAAAAAGGAGACTAGGTTGTATTATAGAACAGCAACCGTAGATGTGGCACTTAATCCCTCCACGATCCAACTTTGAATAAACTTTATTATGATGATAGAAGAATTATTGTTAATCGTTTGGCTTAAATACAACCACATAATTAAGATATTGGTAAGAATAAAAGACTAGGTTTCTGACTTTGATTAATCACATTCACTTGTACTGTTAAGTATGGTATCATACTTTTGTGCTCCATTAAGGAGGTCGATGCAGTACATAAGATGGAGCCATCTTTTTGACCGGAAGAAAGAACCCAATTAACTAATTGATTAATTATTCTTAGTTGGCACAACAGGGATGGTTAGGTACCTTAACACTGGTGATTAAGGACCTGACAAAGGTGGTAGCCTTTGTTTTCCCAAGAAAAGCAACTAGCGTTAAAGTTTGGTGTTTGGTTTCTTAATTAATCCCAATGCAACGTGTTAGCACCTCAAGACAAAGATTAATTAGAGCAGTCAAACGTCGTTAGTTACAATTTGTTTGGACCCTAAGGAGTATCAAACTCGGTATGTTAGTGTTAGGTATCATGTGACTGTTTGTGGTTGATAATTTAGGAGGTTTAATACGTTAATATGAGAAAGCTGGAGGTTTAATGCGTAAGAAATTGGAGGTAGTTATGAGATACATAAACTAGTATGGGAGCGGATAAGATTCGGCTATGTTCTTAGCTGTTCGTGTCGTTGGTTCATTTTTACATAAACACCCTCCTCAAAATTATCAAAGATTTTCAACAAGCTTGCATCTGAAGGAGATAATAATGATAGAAAAGATAAGGGTCTCCGTGGAAATTGACCGATAACGTCGACACGGCGCCGTTGCCGTTGGTCTTTATTATTCATATTCCTAGGGATACGCACCCACGCCGTCTCTGACGACGCCGTTTATTCCGCTCCCCTTCCTCCTCCTCCTCCTCCTCCTCCTCCTCCTGCTGCTGCTCGACAGCGCTCGATTCCCGAGGCCACGTGTCCTGCTCTCCTATCTGTCCGTGCTTATCCGCAAACCCTCCACATGGATCCCTCCACGTGTCCATTCAGTCGACGTGTATTCCCTACTGTCACGTGTACTGCTGGCGTCAGCAGCTCGATGTAACGGCAGGAGGGTGGTGCCGTGCACGTGACTCGGCCGTTCCAAACGTAACGGATTGCATCACTTTATTATATACGTTTCATATAGTTCGTTGCAGTCTCTTTTATTAAACTTTTTCCAGCTTAGTGCTAATTCTCATCTTAGCGCCCCTCGTTTATATCTACATATATAATTACCATTACTGAGTGGCTCCTCCTTGGATTAAAAGTTGCCGCCAGGCGCCAGCCCTTCTGCCCTTGTATTAATAAATCCTAATTACGTCCCTGCTATTTACCTTTTTAAATTATTTATTTGGAACCGATCTAGTGGTACTTACACATGAATCCCGCATAAAGTTGTACTCCGTTTAGGTCTCCTTTTGACCTCCATATCAATCACAAGCGTCCACATCTAACTCAACCTTCTTTTCTAGTTGTCAAAGTAAACGAATCCAAGGATAGGGGTTAGGGTGCGTTTGGTTGTACAATTAATTAAGAGGTATAAGTCACCCCTACATTTATTCCAACCAATACCATATTCATTAGATTACTAATCTCATATTATAATTTTAACCTACTGTTATAGTTTACATAGAAGTAGAGATAACTAAACAAAATTATATTATTATCTTCAATAAAAAAAAAATAGTAACGTCAATTACTATTTTAAATTTCATAATAATCAGAATTAAAATACAAAATAATAGAATAAGTTATATAAAAAAAAATTAATTAAAAAATATATTTTTTGATATAGCAATACTTTAAATAAGCATAAAATAGAAAATACTAATAATTAAGAATATAAATTAATAATCAAGCTCATTAGTTTGTTATTTATATACCTAAAATTATTATTTTTATATAATGATAATATAGTAATAATTCTCTTATCTCTCTATTCGGGATGTAGCATTCCATCCGAACCGTTAATTTTATCTATTAATTTTATACTAAATATGAGTTTATGTGAGGCCCACATAATAACTAATCCAATTAAAGATCAAATCCATATTAGTTCAAATAAAACCACGAGTATAATACATTATGATCGTTACAAGTCATTTTCTTATGAAATAATGGATACAATAATAAATGGGAAAGATTTTCATTTCCTTTATCACATTACCCCCAAAAATTATCCACTAGGGTGTCACCTCACTGGCATAAATAGTCAAATATAAATGCCATTGTGATTAAGAAAGGATAATGATATGCATGGGGGGTTGGAATTTATATTTGTCTAGTATTGAAAACCTTAAATATAGTTTAATTGTTATCCTCTCCTTTACATTTATTATGCGTTTTTATTAGTTTTATATGAAAAACTAAGATAACGAATAGCAATGTGAAATCGATGTCGTAATCACATAAAATATTAGCCCATAAAATAATAAAAGGGCCGAAAAGAACAACGAAAGAGCACATAGTAGATGATGATTTTTAATTTAAATTTTTTTAAAAAATGGGAATTTTTATTGGGATATTAAAAAACCTACCTACATATTAAATAAAAGAAGAAAAGGACACTTTATATATATAAGTTGACTAAATAAAGCAGAGATATTATAAGTGCCTTTTTACTTAAAAAAAATTCGCATGCTCGCTGGCTATAATATTTGTACACGAAATCTTATGTTAAAATTAACGATTTAAGAAATCATAGTTTTTTGGGAATATAGCATAAAATGTCAACATTATAATAAGTGCTAATTGAGTCATTATACACCCTCTTAATCAGTACTAAAATTTCTCCAAAGAATTATATAATGTTAAAATAAGATGAGATTGAGAACATTTATTGGACATGTAGCACTCACAAGCTTTCCATTCATACGCATCTCACGTGTCTACCACTCGTTGTCTCTAAATAAATAAAAAAGGAAAAAGAAAAGGGGAGGGAAAGAGAGACACTGTAACGAGTGTTGGGGGTAGTTATGTGCGTGAGCGAGAAGCGTCCCCCCACTCTACTTTATTTAACAGTAACCCCGACATCCTTCCGACCTTTCTATTTCCATCCATCCATATCTAAAAATAAGACGAAATCCTTAAGACGTGATAACCCAACTCACCCAACTCCACACCCAGCAACTACCGCGTGAGGGCCCCACACTGTGATATATTCCCTGGCACCACTCACAACCAACACCCGCTTTTGGCGAGTTAACTGGTGGGTCTACTTGCATCTTTTTGTTGATCGTAGGTAGTTCTTTTGTCAATAGGACTAAGTACAGGTTGTTACTTGCAAATGTTACTTTTTTTTTTAAAGAAAAAAAAATTAATCCTTCGTCCTAAGTTAAGAGATTTACTACATTTAATTACTTTGTCAAATTCCTCGATTACGCCAAAATTTTGCCCTGCTTTTTAGTGTGGCCGTTTCACTTCTCCTCCGTCTCCGTCCGTGTCGCCGTTATCTACACCCCTTCGAGTTTCTCTTTATAGCACCCCAACTTCTCCGCACTCCGCACCCTTCTCTCTTTAACCAGGCACACTTCTCTCATAGGGGTAGAGAGAGAGAGAGAGAGAGAGAGAGAGAGAGAGAGAGAGAGAGAGAGAGAGAGAGAGAGATGGAGAAGGTACAAGGCTCCACCTCATCGCCTTCCTCGGCTTCCTCCTCCTCTTCGTCGTCTTTCTCGAGTTTGAGGGCATATGGGCGAGCTTTGGCGCAGACACACAAGAGACTAAACCGGAGAGCCGTGTCGGTGACGACGACCCACGAGGAGATGAGCCGAGTCCGAGCCCGCTCGGGTACCGACATGGTTCGATCCTTGCGGTGGTTCGATCTCGTCGGGCTCGGGCTCGGTGGGATGATTGGGGCAGGGATCTTCGTCTCGACTGGCCGCGCCGCTCGGTTCTACGCCGGCCCCGCGATTGTCGTCTCCTACGCCATTGCTGGCCTTTGTGCTCTCCTCTCCGCCTTCTGCTACACCGAGTTCGCCGTCGACATGCCCGTCGCCGGAGGAGCGTTTAGTTATCTCCGGGTCACCTTTGGTAGTTCCCCAAATCTCATCTGTTTGGCTTAAAGATCCTTCCTTTGTTGGATTCGAGTTGATGTTTTGATTCTTGGTAGTTTTTTTTTTTCTCTTCTATGTTGATAAAAGAACCGCATTTTGCAGCGACATCTTCAACTGTGTTCAAAAGTTCTCTTTTTTCCTTGATTTTGGACAATAATTGCGACTTTATTCAAATGGGTCCCTTCCCCTTTTCACTAGAATCTCGGTTTTTGTTAAACTTTTTGGAGTTTTTTAGATAATGGGACCAGCTTAAAAAAGGATTAGGCTTTATCTGCGATGTAATTTTTATATATTTCAGGCGAATTTGCGGCCTTTTTGACTGGTGCGAATCTGATAATGGAGTACGTCTTCTCCAACGCGGCCGTATCCAGAGGCTTAACGGCGTATATTGGAACAGCCATTGGAGTGGATGCCACTGAGAAATGGAGAGTTACCATCTCCGGTTTGCCCAAAGGATTTAACCAACTCGATCTCCTCGCAGTCGGCGTCGTCTTGGTCATTTCCATCTGCATTTGTTACAGGTAATTAATTAATCGCATTAAAAACAACAAAGGAATTAAGCGAAAAATTCCAAACTTGGGATGGTTTCCTTCTCCATCTGTCGCTTCCACGTGTTGCTCTGTTCTGGGAGTCACTTGTTACTTGAAAACGATACCCTCTGTTTTGAATTTGTTTATCATTCTTTGTACAATCTCTGAATATTTGTTTCAAAGGCGGCTCCTTTTCCTTTAAAACAAAATAAAAAATAAAAAAAATCCTACTTTTTGTTTCAATTGTGCATATGGGTGCTTCAATTTTCTATCAAAAATCTGAATCCCTTCTCTCCTATCTGTTTTTCCTTAGCACGAAGGATAGCTCGGTATTGAACATGGTGCTGACGGCGATGCACATTGCGTTCATCCTGTTCATTATTGTGGTTGGATTCTGGCGAGGGGATGTGAGAAATTTGACCCACTCATCGGATCCGGCCAAGGATCCAGGTGGCTTCTTCCCCTATGGAATCGGCGGGGTCTTCAATGGGGCAGCGAGGGTGTATCTGAGCTACATCGGATACGACGCCGTCTCCACCATGGCCGAGGAGGTGAAGGACCCCAAGCGCGACATCCCCATCGGCGTCTCCGGCTCCGTTGTCTTCGTCACCGTGCTCTACTGCCTCATGGCCGCCTCCATGGCCATGCTGGTCCCCTACGACGCGGTACCCATCTACTATCCCTCCCCTAACTCTCGCGTGGAACCCACCCATTACTTCTTTCCCTTTCCTTTTCCCTTCTTCCCGTTTTGGCCCTTGAAAGACTGGGGAAGCGTGAGTGAGGACGTCTTATCCTGACGGTCCATTTTGTTCGAACCCAACCATCTCTTTACTTCACCCAAAAAACTTCTTTTGAGAAAAAAAAAAAACCAAAAAGCTCCCTCTACCCTTATCTAACTAATATGTTAGACTTTAGAGGGGTATATGTGCAAAAGAGACTCCTATAGTTTTAACAGTGGGTAGTGCACTTTTGGGGCTGCAGATCGACGTGGAATCGCCGTTCTCGGCGGCATTTCGAGGATCGGGCGATTGGGGTTGGGCGTCGAACGTGATCGGCGTGGGCGCGAGCTTTGGGATTCTCACGTCGCTCCTCGTCTCGATGCTTGGCCAGGCTCGCTACCTCTGCGTCATCGGACGGTCCAACGTGGTGCCATCATGGCTCGCCAAGGTCCATCCGACGACCGCCACCCCCGTCAACGCCTCCGCCTTCCTCGGTACTCTTTTCTTTTGCCGCAAAAACCTGTGGAACTATAATAATTACAAGGTGTTAAGTGCAAAATTGACATTGCTTCCTCCATAGGCTTCCTCACGGCCGCCATTGCTCTGTTCACTGACCTCGAGGTCCTCCTCGACCTCGTCTCCATCGGCACCCTCTTCGTCTTCTACATGGTCGCCAACGCTGTCGTCTACCGCCGCTACGTGGCGGTGGGCACCACCAACCCCTACCCCACCATTTCCTTCCTCCTCTGCTTCTCCCTCTCCTGCCTCGCCTTCACCCTCGTCTGGCACTTCGCGCCGCCGGGGAAAACCAGGGCCGCCCTGCTCGTCATTTTCTTCCTACTGGCCGTCGCCGTCCTCAACGCCTTCCACTTCCTCGTCCCCCAGGCGAGGAAGCCGGAATTTTGGGGCGTGCCGATGATGCCGTGGATTCCGGCGATCTCGATCTCTCTCAACATCTTTTTGCTGGGCTCGCTCGGCGGTCCGTCGTACCTCCGGTTTGCGCTCTTCACGGCGGTCGCCGTGCTCTTCTACGTGTTCTACAGCGTGCATGCGAGCTTTGACGCAGAGGAGAATGGGGATCTCTCGCTCAAGGTTCGACATGGCCGGACTCACGTCATGGAGATAGAAGATGGTAGCATAAAGGTGTAATTTTTGTAACAGTGTTGTTCTCAAAGAACAAAAGGGGAAAAAAAATGCCATCTTTATTGTTTTAAGTTTAGATATCGTTTTCCTTCTCTTATTTCTTTCTTTAAGGGATCAAAAGAATAGGAAAAACTGTAACATAGTTGGTTTCTCAATCGATTGCCATTTGACTCTCTTTTCATTCAACCTTGTTTAATTGACCACTCGATTACTTTGTTGTTATTGTTCATGAACGATAGCAGTAAGTCCACATAATAGCATCTTCTCTATGATTTGCTAGAACTTATCCATCTCTAGGATTGCGAAATGATATCGTGGAGTCCTTAGGGAGAATCAAATCTGAAAACCTATATAAAGATCTATGATGGCTATCGTACATGCATCCTAGAGAAAATTCCAAATCTATGATGGTTGCATGCACTAATCATACTTCGATCGCACGTGGACTAATGTAGGTTTGGACCATGATAGTGATGTTTACAAGATGATAATAACAAGATATCCACCATCTTTTTTTGGCTAATTAGAATTGTCTTGCGCGCTTTCCTTGCAGGAGAGGGCAAGTGGTATGCCAATGCGAGTGAGACCTCTTCAATTGTTTTCAAGTCCTTGTCTTGCTGAAGTGATGAAATCTCTGATCATTTGCTTTAAGATGGTATATATACATATATATATATATATAGGTGAAAGGGGGGGTGTATGAAGCTTCCAGGAATGGACTACTTTGATGGTGTCCACCAAGTGATCATAGATTTTTATTAATGTTAAAGTGACTAATGACACTTTCATCCGTTGTATAGAGAGTTTTTGGGATCAAGATTGACTTTTGCTAATGAGACAATAATTAAAAAAATTATTATCGGAAAAAGCTTGTCGGAAACTGATTAAGATCACAAGGTAAGAAGACACAAGGTGGTGACTAAGAAAGCAGAAAGAAGTGACAATAAGATTATAAATTAGTATCTGTAGATCATCACTAACACATCTGATAAGTTTTATATCTCTCACCTATAATAATTATTTGTTTGTTCTGCTACACGATAACCTCATTGTCTCCGAAATCTTCTTCTCGAGCATCATATCTAACACCATTAGCAAAAGTTTATTATCACTAACCACATCATAAAAGGTGGAATATGGAAGTGAAAAAAAAAAAAAAACCTTAATTTTTTTTTTGGGTTTTGTATACAGTAGTGCAACTGTGAGTATCTTGACTAAGTCGAGACCATTCCACACTTCGATTCCTTCCAGCTTTTGTTTTGACTCTATCATCTCTTATTGGAGTTATCCAACCACAATCAATGGGCTGTAACCTTCTTTCCAGCTTGATGTTTTTCCGTCTCTGCATGAACCAACGTTGGAGCAATTGCCATGTGTCAACCATTCAATGCCATCTAGATTCCACTTCATAATAATGTAGTAGAAGAAGATTTGGTTTGGGTCAAGCCCAGGTGTTGATATCGATATCGATATCGATATCATTATGTCACTCTACATCAATGGCATCGGGTTGGGCTTGTGAAGGCAATAACTCAACTTGGACCTTCTCAAGGTCAAACTCCAAGGAAGCAAAGGGTAGCAAGCACGCTAACTCAAGCAATGTGCATGCACCCAGAAAGGTTTGTACGACTGTAGCTTTAATAATTTGCATCATAGAAGAAATAAAGACAGGGGTTGAAAAAAAATTAAGATTCCTTGCAATATATGGGAAATGTGATATGATATCTCCTTAAAAAAAAGTTTGATATGGATCAAGACGAACCAAAAAAGATAACAACTTTAAGCATGCTCTTTGAATTTTTAAAGTCTTTTGACAGAATCCATTAATCCAAATCAAGACTGGGGGTCCACTCCTCTCCACCTCGATCTAGTGAAGAAGCTAAGTAGAGAGATCCCATTGCCAAGTGCCTACCCAATTGCCATCAGTTTAAGTGGAGAGCACGAGTTTCTTTGCTTTCGGTTGGCTATGGCCTATAGTATAGATGATAGATCACAATGGGATATATACTCAAAAAGAAATTGAGTTTGTATCCATGGAGATGTCATCACCATCCACTAGATGTTGTTTGCAAGTTTCTCTTTAAAAAGACGACTCAGGTGTCCATAGGAAAGTTTTATAAAGAACTCTATGATTATAGATTTTTTTTTGTTGTTCGAACACTACTTTATTCATTTTTAAAAAATAATAATAATCTAATGGGTATCCTACTGTTACTGTTATAACACCCTAATGTTAATAAATTAAGTAAACTATTCTTCTCAGATGATCAAAATATCCTTGTTGAGATAATAGTTTGAATACCCATCGGTATAGGAATAATATTGAAGAATATAAAACTTAGGAAGAATTAAAATAAAAATTATATAATTGTGAGGATAAAAGCATAAGTAAGTGGTTTGTGTTGAGGGGAAAATAATAATAATATAGGGGTTGAACCAAAAAAACCCCAAGAGAAAACAAAGAAAGTTTTCTGCAATATTATAAATTGTAGGTTGTTATTTGCAAAAAGGTCTTGTTTTTCTAAAGTATTTATATTTGTCATCTAATAAGGCACTCTGTAGTGATGTAGTTTCGATGTGCTCCAACATAAGAAAGCTTGTCTGGGTGAATAGAGGTATAATTAATATAGTAAGATTGAAACAATTCTTGCAAATATGTGCAACAGAGAAGGCCATTGTGGCAGGGAAGTGCTGCCATGGATTAGCTATCCATGCTGGTCTACTCGCAGATACTATCACATGTAACATTCTCATTAACCTGTATTCTAAATGTGATCACGTTGATTCTGCTCGTCTTCTGTTTGATAGAATGCCTGCTCGAAGTATAGTTTCCTGGAATACCATGATTGCTACATACATCCATCATGGGGAGGATATGGAGGCAATGGGACTTTTTTTGCGGATGCATCGGGAAGGGATGCCGATGAGTGAATTTACTCTGTCAAGCGTCCTGTGTGCATGCGCTGCCAAATGCGCTGTTACGGAGTGCAAGCAGTTGCATGCAATTGCTCTTAAATCTGTAATGGATTCAAATGTGTTTGTTGGGACAGCGTTGCTTGATGTGTATGCTAAATGTGGCATGATTAATGATGCATGCAGGATATTCGACAAAATGTCTGACAAATCTTCAGTCTCATGGAGTTCGATGGTTGCAGGATATGTGCAAAATGATCTTCATGAGGAGGCCCTGAGATTGTTCCGGAGAGCTCAAAAGGTGGGAACTGAATTGACGCCATTTACTCTTTCTACATGTCTGAGTGCTTGTGCAAGCCTAGCGGCAACAATTGAAGGAACACAATTGCACACAATTATAGTAAAAACTGGTTTCCAGTCGAATATATTTGTGACCACATCTCTCCTTGATTTCTACTCCAGGTGTGGACAAATAGAGAAAGCTTATTTGGTATTTGCTGATTCAGAAGAAAAGAATATTGTCTTATGGAATGCAATGTTAACAGGTTTTTCCAAGCATGCTCGTTTTTGGGAAGCTATGATTCTGTTCGAGAAAATGCAACAGGTTGGTTTTCACCCAAATGAAGTTACTTATATATCGGTGCTGTCTGCATGCAGCCATACTGGATTAGTTGAAAAGGGCCGTCACTATTTTCATCTGTTGATGAATGACACCAAAGTGCATCCTAATGTTCTTCACTATTCTTGTATGGTTGATATTCTGGGCCGGGCCGGGCAGATTGATGAAAGCTGGAACTTGATTGAGAAAATGCCATTTAAAGCAACTGCCTCAATATGGGGATCTTTACTCAGTTCTTGCAGAATTCACAACAATATTAAATTGGCTAAAATTGCAGCAGCACATCTTTTCCAACTTGAGCCTTACAATGCAGGAAACCATGTTTTGCTTTCAGATGCATGTGCTGCAAGTAAAAATTGGGATGAAGTCGTGATGGCAAGGAAGCTTTTGAAAGAAAGTGGTGCGAAGAAGGAGATGGGAAAGAGTTGGATTGAAGTGAAGGGAAAAGTCCACATTTTTGTTGTTGGAGAGAGAAATCACCCCAGAGTAAATGATATCTATGCTAAAGTAGATGATCTTGCTAATGAGATGAAGAAGTTGGCTTATAAATCAAACACTCAGTTTGAGCTGCATGATGTAAGGGAGGACGCAAAGGAGGTGCTACTGATGCACCATAGTGAGAAGTTGACACTTGCTTTTGGTTTGATCAGCTTGCCTTCTAGGATACCAATTAGGATAAATAAGAACATTAGAATCTGTGGAGATTGCCATTCTTTTATGAAGCATGCATCACGGATCACTGAGCGGGAAATCATCATCAGGGATATCAATCGTTTTCACCATTTCAAGTGGGGGTCATGTTCCTGCGGGGATTTCTGGTGAATAAGAAACATGAATGGTGAGGGGTAATTGTTTGCTATATGATCATCCTTAATGCAAATTATCATATCCTTGTAAGTTGTAACATTCTATTTCCGTCACTCAAGTTCTGTTGACTGCATTACCGACCAACTGATCAATCATGTGGTGCAGCCCTTATTGACCTTGCATAATAACAACATTATCAGCAGATACTTGGCATATTGAATGGAAATAGAGATACAGGTTCTTAAATGATCTAAACAGATGGGTTGTTCTTGATGTCCGGAAGTTGTAGGACGGGCATGCTTTTTACTGGTAAGGTGGATCTTCCTGCTGTACATAGATAGATCAAAATGCAGGTTCAGTTTAGCCACCTCCACCTGTTGATCAGTGTTTGTTCATAGATTGTATTACATAGAGGTACATGGGACAAAGCAGTCTGCTTCTCTCTGTTATGATTTATTTTTGAGAAAATTCTCAGTGTAATCATTTTGTCTGGAATAAGGTTGCCAGATGCCAGCCACTACACAATATTAGAAGGAAAATATCAATGTCATCATCATGGGGCATTGAAGCTGCTGCTAGCTCATGCTTGGACCTTGTTGATCACCAGCCATGCTTTTCTTGTGTGGTCTTGTGCAGTAATTATAAAGTACCATATTGGTATTCTGGCTTGCAAATATATATTTTTGTGTTGTGTCATGTCATCATCTGTTTTCATTCGTTGTGCTCTATATCCTTTCTTTTAACATGATCTCTCTTATACTACTCTTGGTATCCCATTTCTGTGCTGACACTTACCTGTTCCGAGTTTTGCATATCAGTTCTGTTTAAAAATTGAAGTGCCAAAGTATGCCAAAAATAGTAATGACCCTCTTCTAGTTAATCACCTAACGTTTGTGCTGATGTTTGTGATATTGTGGACATATTTGTTGTGGCAAAGGGCTTCAGTACTCATATATTCTCATAATTGGATTCTTTTTTTCTTCATTTTTTTAATGTTGGCTAATGTTGCATTGGTCCCCTGACCTTCAATTCGCAGCAAGTATTTCATTTTATCTTAAGGCTGCTCGCATCAGTATAGCCAATATAGTAGTAGCACATTTGGGAACAATAGAGCATCAGAAACCATAAAGGTGTTGTGCTCATCATCTGGAATCTTGAGCAACTGTCTGTTTCAGGTACATATTTTGCTTGTTAGGTATGAGTAACATGAATAATGTCCTCAGCTATGCCCCTTTTCGTTAAATTATTATCAGCTTCATGTGTTGGGCCACATTCTCTAGAATCTCTTTGTGCAAATCTGTTTCTCAAACAAAGCATTGTCAAGCAAAGAAAACACTGTCGAGTTGAGAACCTGTACAAACCGATAAGAGGTAGAATGATTTATTGGAAGTGTGCCAAAGAAAAAAGATGACCTCTCCTCAAGTCAGCTAATTTGTGTGGACCATGTTTATTAGTTAGGTCAGTGAAGGCAGTGACTTCTCCAAGAGAAGATGTGGATGGGGCACATCATAACTAGCATTTTGTAGGATCCACCAGGTTCATTTCAATAAGATTGGTCATTGTATAATTGAACGTCTTGTCAACTTCAAACGCTAGCCTATCTTGTAAAGATGTGTTGTACTTTCCTTCTCTGTTCTTTTTTAATCATTGTTGTGTCATTGGCAAATTCAAGGTCTGATACTGCCTCCTTTTCTTGTTGCCTGAGATCTGCACCTCCAATATCAAGAGAGGAACACACCAACACTGGACGTAGTTTGCTATGGTTCCACTGAATACTGTATATTTTAGCCTTATCAACAAATGTTTTGCGGTGGAGGAGCTCTTGAATGTGCCAGGAAGTGGCAGTTCTCTGATCCTTTGAACATATTCCCGTGTGACCCATGATCAGTCTATTAACTATTAGTACTCATGCTATAATTTTAATCTTTTTAGTGCTGGGTTACTTGAACAAGATTCAAGATTTTTGATTAGGAAAAGGCACCTGCACATGGCTCATTTTCTTGTTAGCAGACAGGGGATCTTTCTGTCGATATGGTCGTTTATTATCCTGCAAGTTTAATCATGTCTGCACTATTATCGAAAATTTCATTCAGATGAATTCTTCTCGTTGTGTTGGCACCTTCGTTCTCATCTTTCTCAGCTACTTGCACTGCAGCCAGTATAATATACGGATGGAATCTACGCAATTTGCAAAGTTTGGGACTTGAGCCTGTTGTGATCATAACGAGCATCTATGCTATAAATGCCAGATTTGGTTGCCTGGTATGAAATCTTCACTCTTCATTAACTAGTCTTTTTGCACTTTACAGCTATCAGGAATTCAGGATGATCTAACTTTTAGATCTAGATAGTAATTGTAGTATAGTATGATTCTGTAACACCAGCTCTTACTAATTGGTCAGGCTAGTGTATGATACTGTTGCCTCACACTAATGCACAGAAAAGCAGGTGAATCTCTAAAGTTTTAGCCATAAACTAGTGGGAATCTAGCTTATTATGGTTAAGACTGATGACCTTTTTATGTCTAAACTTGTCTCCAAAGTCTTTAACCAAGCAACTTTTCTCTTATATCTTATTTAGGTTGTGCAATCCACTTGCATATTAAACTGGAGACTTTTCTTCCCAAGGAACAAAAAGGAGGAGACCAAAACATTAATGTAGAATTAAAAGCATAGGACATGGGTGTCTTTTCTCTGAGCCTTTGCTGCACTTACTATTTCTTTCATGTCATTGCCTCTCCGGTGGTACTCATGCACCTGAATGCCACTTAATATTTCAACCACTGTTCACCTCACACAGTGACACAGACCATCAGATAACAAACGTAGGAGAAAAGGAATGCTAAAAGAGAAAACAAACCACATCGCATAACAGCTCTCTCTTTTTTGTTATTTTTTTCTTTGATTCAAAACTTTAATAGCTCAACAGGAGTTGGTGGGCCACCCTTAATTTCTTCCTATCAGCTTTTGGGCTCCACTCATGGCTACTCATTTCAACCAGATGTTTCCTGAACCCTTAGAAGAGCCTATCGATCACTTCCGACAGGACTTCCTGCAGTGGAGTTCCTGAAAGAAAGAAAGCAAGTTGGGCAATGAGAAGATCGCCCTGAAAACCATGGATATCTTCTTATTGCTTTTTATTTTCTCTCTCCTCGCCTCCACAAGATTCCCCTTTGGCAAGTCTTCTTCCTTTCTCTCCCTTTACCCCTAACCTTATCTTCTCCACCCAGTCTAAGAGCTGCTCCTGTTAAGATGCAAGCATTTAATCCTTGTATCATAAGAACAGTAATGCTTATAGCTAACTTGGTTTTCTTTTTTTGACAAAATTATAGCTAACTTAGTTACTGAGAGTGGAGAGTAATAAAGTAATACAAGTGCTATGTTGCTAACCAAGATTTGTTTACAGAAGGCATTGTGCTCTGGTTTACTAAATGTAACACTTCCCTTGCTGCCTCTGGCTCCTGCAATTCTGGTCCGCAATCCAAATTCACTCCGAACAATCGCAGCCTCCTCGAATTAGCCGGCGCTGATGTCGATGCTGCCTCGGGATATCCTAGAATTGCAAATGATATAATTCATGAGTATATATAACCTGCCCTAGTATTCAAACATGTTAATCACTTCTCTTATCTTAATTTACCTGCATGGAGGCTACTATCTTGTTGCAGTGAGCTGAGGTGCGTGCATGAGTCTGTGTTATTATAGGACATTGGATTCCATGCCACTGTGACATTCGACTCAGCCATGGTGCGTGCCACCGCTGCATTATTGCGGCGTCTGCAACTGATATAGAGGCGATGGCCACCACCGCCACTTATGCGTCCGAAAAGAACGACATCACCGGCATCAAGCCTCTTCTCCTTGACGTAGCGGCTCCAGCCTTTTGTGAGGACGTAGCTCTGGCTGCTGGTCCAGTAGGAGTACCGGAATTGCCATGTCTTACCGGACTCATCTTCCAAGGTAAGCAGTAGGTCCTTCTCGCCAGAGTCTCCGTCGAGGGGGAAGTACTTCTCTGCATACTGTTTGGGTATTACTAGCCTGTTAAGCTTGCCCACATCACTCGGAGTTAGGGGTTTCTCAAACATGGGCTCTCTCTCATAGTGAACTGCTTGGTTATGGAGGTGGTAGTGGTGATGGGGATCCATTGGTGGCTTCCAAGACCAAGCTTGTAGATGAGGGTTTGTGTGCATGGTAGGAGAGGAAGATAAAAGTTTAGTTTGTATCTTGTGAAGTGGGAGGGGAGGGGGAGAGATAAAAAGGAGAAGGGAAGGGATTGTGGAAAGTTGATAGTGGATATGGTTGTGATGATGGTGTGCTGTTGGGAAGCATGTAGATAATATTGTTATGCATTTATCAAACATAACTTTAAGGCACAATTTGGAGAAAATGCCAAAAAATACTAGGAAATATTAATTAGTTGTACAAGAGGCCTGGTTAATCTGAACATATGAGAAGGAGGGGGGGGGGGGGGTGCTTTTAAGGGACATACAATTATTTAAACCTAGATGACAACTGCACATCCATGGAAGAGGAGGCCTAGGTTCATTGTGACATGTGAAACTATTTATACAACTTCTCTATTATTTAAGGCCGTTTATGTGAAATAACCCTTACGCTTATACAAAATGATACAACTTTTGTACTATCATACTTTGATTTCAGAGCAACAAAACTCTGACTTAGTCAACTTTTTTCTCCCATTCAATTGCAGCTCAACATCCAAGAGGCATCATAACATGTATGACCAACAAAGCAAGTGTGGAAGTCGGCACCTACTCTTTGAGTTCTAGGTACAATTCCATGATCAACACTTACAAGGTGGCTTTCAGTTTCAACCTGCATGAGCTTTTATCCTCCAACTAGTTGCATGCCAATGTATGCCAAAAGGTGAGGTTGTGGGTCTATTTCCTCACGACACTGTTAGTCCTGACCTTTGAGGGACCACAATTGTTCCTAAACTATTTCTCCAGCAAGCTAGAGAAAGAAGATAAGATTTTGATCAAATCCCTTTCATTGTGCCGTGTACAATGCCAGTCCTCACAATTGCGTCCACCACCACTATGGGTAGCTGTGTACTTCTCTTAACTCAATCATGTAACCCATCTGCCCCTATTTCTTAAGCCATGTGATGCAAGCCAACACTTGTAGACCTTTGAGTGAAGAAGGGATGGTATCTTCTGATACTGTAAGATAAAAATCATAGGCTTTCATGTAATGCATGTGGATTTGCCACTAAAGGAGAGAAGAAAACACATGTAAATGCCTAATTTGATCCAACTGAGTTGACAAGTCAGTGTCCTTGTGTTTGATTTTTGACAATTTTTAATCTTTCTGTCTGTACCTTTCTTTCTCTCTTTCTCTCTTTCTCTCTGTTATTCTCATCTCATCTTTTCTGGTAAGAGTGATAGACTTTTGCCCATTTGATTTGAAACTTTCTGATGGATGGTAATCTCATGTGACTTGGGCTTTGTAATGGGTGAGCCTTGTGGAATAGGCCCAATTCTCAAGCGTTCCTGTGTATCATACTACAATGAAGGAGACAGAGATAATATCTTATCCACATCTATCCAGGTGGCAGAGCTCCATTAGCCAAAGCATAGCACATACAATCCATTGCAGCCATGGCAAGTGATCCACATCACACAAGCCCCTGATCCAAGAATCCAACTAAAAGCAAGCTCAGCCTCTAAAATAGTTGGAACAACCAGTGCTGTCCAGATAGTACACGAAAGTCAAGGTAAGAGCAGCCATGGCATCCACAGCCAGCATTGCAGGATTGGGTTCTCCTCTCACCCTTGCACGCCCTTCTTCGAAGGCTTCTCTCTCTTCTGGTAATTTTACTACTCATAGCAAAACCATACTAGTGTTTTTGTCTATTGCATTCTTGAGTACTGTTGATCATCTTCTTTTGGAAATCCTTCAGGTTTCATAAGGACCCAAGTGGCTGCAAGGAACCCTCTGAAGCAGAAGCTAGCTTCAGGTGGAAAATTCACCTGGTAAGTGATAAAACATCGCTTCACTTAGATACTCTAAGCACAGGTACTTGTTGTGAGTTAATCTGTAACATGGTATGGATGTGTTCTTTTCTTTGCATCATGTAACAAAGCTTTCAGAGGGATTGGCTCCGAACTGACCTTAATGTGATCGGATTCGGGTTGATCGGTTGGCTTGCGCCGTCGAGCATTCCGGCGATCAACGGCAACAGCTTGACTGGGCTCTTCTTCCAGAGCATTGGAGAGGAGCTTGCTCACTGGCCCACTGGCCCAGCCCTCACATCCCAATTCTGGTGTGTTTAAATTTGGACTAACTACCTTGCTGTTTATATTAATTTCTTACTGTTATTATGAGTTCTTAATTGCAAATTCGGTGAAATCTTTGCAGGTTGTGGTTGGTGACATGGCACTTGGGTTTGTTCCTTTGCCTCACCTTTGGTCAGATTGGTTTCAAGGGAAGGACTGAGGAGTACTTCTAAAGGGGTTGAGACCTTAAAACTGCTACCATGTCTCTTTGTATAGCAACTTATTATGGTCTCCACCATCCTCCATCTGTAATGCAATTATGTTTCCTAAAAGTTGTGTTGGTTTGTTTGCTTAATTAAATGGACTGGACTGGACTGGACTGGATATTGCTAGCAAAAATAATTATATTCGCATTAGATCAATTCTTGAGAAAAATGGGTGTAGCACAGTTAAATTTTTAGGAAAAATATACTTTTATCCTAACAGGAAAGAAAATATTCCATTACTTTTGAAAAATAAAAAAAAAACTAAAATATTTCTAATATCACTTTAAAAGATAGTCCTTATTTAATTTTATTTTAACCTTTAAAGAAAAGACTTATTAAGGGTATTATAATCATTTTGCATACATAGTTGTTCATTAACTAACGACATAGTGTCTTATATAATGCCATTAGAGGCCGTGCTTTTAATAAAGTTTAAGAAACAAGAGAGAGAGAGAGAGAGAGAGAGAGAGAGAGAGAGAGAGAGAGAGAGAGAGAGGGGAGAACGGGGGTAGAGGGATTTAAGTGGGTAGTATTATTCCAATTCGAGTGCGTTTACGGACTATTTGATCCTACTGCTCGAAGAGACCAAAGTTGTTGTTGATGGTGGTCAACCCTCCATCTATGATGAAGTTATGCCCAGTCACGTACTTCGCCTCATCACTAGCAAGAAATAGCGCCGCCTTTGCCACGTCATCCGCCGTCAACACCACCCCCTTCAAGTTGACCATCGACGAGATCCACGCTTCCAGATCCTTCTTCTCCTTGTACATCTCGTTGATGGACAGCGCTGATGCGTACATGTACGAGGAGATGCAGTTGACTCGTATCCCGTACTGCCCCAGCTCTGCCGCCGCGTTCTTGGTCAACCCGACGACGGCGTGCTTAGACGCCGCGTAGGCGTGCGACGCCAGGCCGCCGACCACCGAGGACACGCTCGCGTTGTTCAACACTACTCCGCGGCGCCCCGCGGCCGTCATCACGCGCGCCGCGTGCTTCGTGCCGAGGAAGACGCCAGTCACGTTAACCGCGAGTACGCGCTCGAAGTCCGACACGTGGTCCTCGGTGATCCTCCGGTGGTTGGCCTTTTTGTGGTCGATGACGCCGGCGTTGTTGAACATGATGTCGAGCCCGCCGTACTTGGCCACGGCGAGGTCGACGGCGTCGCTGACGTCAGCCTCGACGGAGACATCGCCATGCATGTAGGCGATGACGTCATCAGGGTCGATGTCGGCGGCGACACGGCGGCCCAAGTCGTCGTTGATGTCGAGGAGGACAACTTTGGCGCCGTGTTGGACGAAGAGGCGGGCGGTAGCCTCACCAGCACCAGCGGCGCCGCCGGTTATTAACGCAACTTTGCCTTCAAGCCTAAAACTCACAAGAAAACAAATTATTTAAAGACTAAAACCAAAAACCAAGAACAGTTTCTGCAAAAATAAAAGGCAGATTACGAGGTGCTAAAAGAAAATAAAAACGTTTTAATTGTTCATAAGATTGGCGAAAGAATTATGCTTAAAATTCTAAACAAGAGGAAACACGATGATCTACATGTAGATGATTATACCTCTTTGTGAAGGTTGCAGTTGCCATTAAATTGATGGCTTCTGTCTTGAGATAGTGGTGGTGGGAGGAGCTCGAGAGAGAGAGAGAGAGAGAGGGAGGTATACCTTTATAATGGTGAGCTGAGAGTCTTCCATTATCTCATGTGGGTTGTCTGCACGCACGTTTTTTGTTACGATAAACGTTTTTCTGGCCCACGATGTATTGCGAGGATTGATCTTAGTTGTCCTGTCTACTATTATACGAGCGTTTCTTTAGTATAGTTACTTAAAAAATATTACCAGTTCAGCAGATAATTATTATTATTTAGATATATAATTTTACATATTATTTTTTGATAATTATATTATTTTAATATTTTATCAAATAAAAGATATATATTTTTTTAATTGAGAGTAATGTATATATATCAAAATAAAGATATTGATGTCTTTTATAATTAACTTGATAAAAATTTAATTATATTTTATCTCTTTAATTATTTTTTATTATTTATATATATCTCTTATTAGTTTAAAAGTAATTTAAATTAAATTTTAACATATAGAGATAGAGAATTATATTTAATTAAAATTTATCTCTTATATAATGTGATTTTGAAACTGATACCGAATGTAAAAACTGACTATTATAGTTGTTAAATTAAGATTATAATTTTTAAAGAAGGACGAAGACTTTGCCTTATTATATATGTTCCGAGATTTAGATGTCATCCGATCTCGGAAGGAATGACCATTTGTTCATCCTATCTAAACTACTGTTGAATGATCAAATTTTTCTTTTTATAGAAAAGGAAAAGGTGATGAATAAAAAAATAAAGAAAAGGGTACATACAAATGATAATTTCATTCACTTGTTGATCCCTTGTAATTCAACTAGAAAGACCCAAATCTATCTATACATATAACAGCAGATAAAAGATTGGTTTAACAGGAGGGAGGAAAAAGACAACATATACAACGGTACGAAAGAAACATGCCACCTAAGCAGCACGGAGAAAATGATATATCTGAGCATTTGCAACTAAATATTACCGCTATAAAACACTCAATTAGGACCTGTCATCTACCCAATTCAAGAACCAGATCTATACCAAGATCACAAGCCAATTAAATGACCAAATCTAGTGGGCATGAATAGGACCTGCAAATTTTGATCTCGTAATGGATTCAGTCGCTGGAATTTGCCAGGCCAACCATCTTCAGCATGTTGCGATCCTCCTTAAATCTCTCAAGAACCGACCCATTGACAATCTCTGGCTTCTCATTCTGCAAACCTGTCACTTGAACTCCCCAACATTCGATAACTTCTGGCCTTATCTTGTAAGACTTGGATAGGCAAGGACTGTTGAATGTAGTGCAGCTAAATGTGTGCCCCTGATCGAAATTTGCAGAGAGAAAAAGACCAAAATGATTTGGCTGTCCTCCAAAGCCGATGCCATTAGGGATGTTAGCTGAGCTGAAATTCATGGCATACTACCACCATAAAGAAACAAATGTCAGAAGATGGTTATCTACTAAAGAAAAAGGAAAAGAAAAAGAAAAGAGCCACCGCAAGAAAATGTAATTGATCATCCTTGGAACCGAATATGCAAGAGACTAATACATGTAATGCAAGGACAAACAGGATATATGACTTTATGAACTATTCGGTAAGCATGATTAAGAGTAATGTAGAACTGAAGTCTTTTGCAGGATGAGCAACTGATATGTAAACCACAGTTAATAGATATGCCTAGACACAACAATATCAAAGATAGAGAAGGTAATAATACACACAAGCTAGAAAACATTACCTCCCCAAGTTCAATTAGAAGGTAATAAATAAGTACAATAAGGGAAAAGTTTGGACACTATCTTAATTCATGTCTTAAATTCTTTTTTTTTTTTTTTTGCAGGATCTAAGTTAACAATCCTCTGAACAAGCACAAACTATGGCATAACAAGATGCAAATAGCAGTTCGTTTAGAAAATAGGATCTCCCTCCTTTATGATTATGAACTGGAATAGAGTCAGATATATGGTTCATTCTCAGTAGAAGGCTGGCTTAGAAGTGATATGCTGCACCATACCCATTGCAAATTGTTGTTTGCTCCAGTAGGGCGAAAAATGGATGCTTTGGGGCATAGCTGGAAGAGAAATGACCTCATATCACCATAAAAGTCATTGTGCCTTTCCCACTGTTGTGATGCATAACCTCCATATATGAAACCTTCAGTATCCTTGATAATCAGTACAGTTGCTCCATCGTCACTCCTGCAAATTCAAATACTGGACCAGTAAATAGCAAATACATGATACACAGTCAGTTTATCTGCTGATAGGAACAATGTCATATAAGATCTCTAAAAATAAATCACAAACTTTGATACAAGATCATCGCAGAGAACCATCTAAGCACAATTACTAATTTCTAGTTTTGCAATTCTCTAGCATTTAACAGGGAAACAAAATTATATTTGAAATATAATGTATCGCCAACCTTGGAGATTGATATTATGGATTTATGGCATGGTCAGATACTTTTTTAAGAAATTTTCAAGTCCAACCTCCAGTGGAAAAATGGTCATTTGAACTACCGTTACCCTAAAAAATATATATGTTCCCAATACTAATTTTGTGTTGTAGAAGGCTAATTACTGTTGCACAAGAATAAGAACTAGTAGCAATCTGTACAATGTAAATGATGTCTGCAAGATACACGCATTATGTATAGAAATACTCACGAAATATTCCCAAAGAAGGTGTTGAAACTTAGACCATTTAGTGCACTATGATACAGGAGCTTCCACTCTCTGACTTCATGTTGAGAAAGTGCTCCTCCAATATGCCAAGCATATTCCTTCCTCAAAATTTGCAAGTCGGAGTTGAAATTCTCTGGATGTTTAAGTTGCGGAACTTGAAAGCCAGGTCTCCCTGTAGATGAACATAACCCAAGATACACAAAAACTTAAATCACCATCAATGAGTGCCTATTTAGTTCAAATCAGATCCATATTTAGCACATGAAGATTACTGCAGATACTTGCTAAAATTATGTGGAACAATTCCAAGACTTGTTTAATGCATTTTCGTTACCTAAAGATAAGTCCAAATAGGTAAAATATTTAGTATGACATGCACCATGTAATCCTGATCCCAGGGCCAAAATAGTTATGATACAAAATTCTGTTGTTGTTTATGCATATTATTTTCCCATCATACCATGATACCATTCTTTAAACCTAATTGCACACTGTGATGCCCAAAATTTCAGGAAACAACATGTTAATATCGTCGAGGAAATAAAATAATTCAACCTGAATCAGGTGGCATCAATAAACTTCCAAGGAAATTCCGCACAGATGGTAGAAGGTTGCACCAACTTCTAAAATCTGCTAGACTCATGCATTTTTCAGCCACTCCTTCAACTTCTTTTGAAAAGGTCGCTGCATTCAGAAATACTTGCAAAGTTTCCTGATTGGTGCTTGCTCTAGTTCCATCGTCTTTGAGAGCGAAAACAGTTTCATAAATGGATTTTAAAACAGCTTCCACATCAGACCTGAGAAATGATGATATTTATTATGTTGTTAGAAAAATGAAGAGGAAGGATCAACGACCAGGCGTAAATTTTCTTATTTAGTACCCCATAAGTAGACATAGTATACATAATTTGGAAAGCAGCAATTTACAACTTCCCCTAGAAAGAAAAGAGACAGATAATAACAAATATACATCATATCAGAAGATTCAGAACCATACCTCCCTAAAAGACCATCTCCTGTAACATCGCACAATTGGTACATGAATTCCCCAATGTCTTCTCTGGTTCCTTTCTCATATGTCCCCTGACAAAAGCATACAAACAGCAAAACTAAGACAAACATCATTTTACTACAACTATTTGCAGTGTTCTGAAGAATATTAATTGACAAATAACTTCAATTAACTAATTCCACTCTACTTTCTTGCAAGAAGTAAATAAAATCACAAAGTAAAGGGGAAAGGAGTACAAACTTTGGAAATAATGAGATCCTCAAAAGTGAGCATTCCATTATTCCGATTCTGACCAACCAATTGAAACAATCTGTCGCCCAGAGGTCCATGAATCCCAAAATACGTCTACATCCGTGATCAAATCCGATGTCAATAAAATGGGCATCAATTAAAGAGGGATAAAATCCTAATTTTCTTGTTCATTACCCGGAATACGGATTGGGAGATAAACTTGCCGTCGCTCTGTGATTGGGCAGCGAGAGAGACGAATAGTGATCTCAAATCCTCGAGTTCTTGCTTCGAGAAGGCCCTAATAGTTGGGGTTAACACCGAACAGAAGAGGAATGAAAGATTAAACAGGAGAAGGAATAGTTACTTGCTCGCGGTGGCGAAACGCGAGTCCGAAGACGGCGATTGAGCGTTTCCCATCGTTTCCGAGTTCCTACTCGTCGCAGAGGACGCGACTGTACGCCGTGATCTAATTTTGGAGCGGCGATTAATGGAGAAGTGATCAATAGTCATATCGTTTGACACGTGGTGAACTTTTAGTGCAAATCGTTCTATAATCAATTTGTTTAATTACATTTTCTTCTTTTTGGGACATTCATACAAGACACCCTACATTATTTTTTTATTACTAATCCTATCATATGAATGTTTACATCTATTTCCTACATTTTACTTTAAGGCCCCCTATAAACAATCATTGTTTTAACACAAAATATAGAAGTCAAATAAATTAATATTCATATGATATGGTAGGGACTGAATAACAAACAATCTTTCTTTCTCTATGTCTGCAAATGGAATTCAAAACGTAAATCCTCTAAATTGCAGGGTGCTAATTGCAAACGACAATGTCGGTGCGGGCCGTGGCCCGTGGGCTTTGCCTTAAAGATTTAAAAAGAAATCTTTGTCCCTGCCTCCATTCAAGCCAAACCTATAAAATGATGGTCCGCTATGGAGAGCTGCAAAGTGCGAACTCTCCACTCCTTCCCCTTGCAGCGCGAACCCCTAATGTTCGATTCAAGACCGAGGAAGGGGAAGAGACCACAAGATCCTTCGAATTCGATGTCTCGTGAGTCATCTACGCGATTTCCTCCGTATTCTTACGGTAGTTTTGGTTCAGTAATCGTCTTTTTGTCGCGATATCTGCTGATTTAGGGATCCTTTCGAATTTTCGACAAGTGTAGTTGTTTGATGCGTAAGAGTTGCGGATATAATGTATAATTGAGTCGATGGAGGGTTTCGGTGGTTCTGTAGTAGTTTGATGCCGCGATTTTTGCTGATTAGGCTTCTTTGCAGTTCTTGCTAGGGTTTAGTTGTTTGAAGTTTAATATTGTTGGATTTGGTGGCAGATGAGTTGATTTCAAGAGATGGATGCTATGTATTCATAATTGAAGATATGGACGTTCTTGCTTTCCTTTTGAAGAAAATACATCGTATCCGATCTATCTTGCTAGGAGTAGGGTGTATACAATTGTTTCATCCTGGCCATGTTCATATATCCAGATACAATCACCTAAATAGAATATTGAGACAGGAAATCAATTGGGAAAGTTATGATAGTTTGTGCTTATATGCATCTTTTCCTATATTCAGGAACGTCAGCAATTATTTTGCTTACTATCGTGTTCATTATATTTTTTATCCTGGTGTTTGTGAATGTTTATTTTGCTATTTATGTTGCCCTAAGAGATGATTGCCTGAGTTACTATTTTATGAACGAAATTCCTGTTGAATTTTGGTAATTCTTATTGACAACTTTATTTCCAGGTCATTTCTAATTAATCACAATGATGTCGAGGCCTGTGGTGCTTCTTTTTCTATTGGTGATACTTATAGTCACATCGCAGTTTGAATGGAAGCAAGAACTTGTGAACGAATTGGAAACGAATCCAGGAATTCCTCAAAAACAGCAGTACATTTCAAATAGAGAAGAAGTTGTTAAAGAAAAGGTAAGCTCCCAACATCTCAGTAAAGATCTTAATCTTTGATTTATCTTTTGATATTAAATCATGAAAAGAAAATGATCTTCTTGGTCTTTTAGTGTTTCTCCTGTAGATAATTATATAAGAAGATTGAAAACTATCTATGAGTAAAAATATTTTTTGTTTTCTTTAATTCTTGTTTCTACAGTTCTACCTGAAATCTTTCTCCTTCCTTGTGCATCTGTTGGACATTTTCTGTGTTCATTTCATGTTCTTAATCTTTTTTATATCATTCTTAAGGGAGGTGCTGTTATTTTCGTGATCAGAAGAATTCTTTATCCGTTATGTGTATAATGACTCAGCTCCTGAATGATGTTTAATTTATCAGGCATATTGCTCCTAAACATCTGAACACATTATATTGCAGCTTACATCTTCTTATGCATGATGTAAGTATGTAACTGCTGATCTGTTGTATTGTCTAGGAGTAGAAACATGGTTAGGGTTGCTGCAAGCGTCCATGTGTATCATCCTTACGTAGTTCCGCTATGGTCTAATCTTGCAACATTCGCGCTTCACATTATACCTTCAGTTTTCTGCTGATTTTTTCTTTTCTGAGAAGCTTGTTTGTTACCTTTAATTGGCTGAGTAGTCTGACTTAGCCTTTTTAATGTAACACTTGTTATCTGTTCTCCTATTTTGCAATCTGAGGAATGTAATTGCTGGAACTAGAAATTTTTTGACTTTATAGTAGTTATTGATGAAGACTCTTGACTCTTCTTTTGTTGTAGATTATTTTATCTCAGGAAAAGATCATTCAACAGCTGAATGAGCTAGTCCAGGGCCTTCAGCAACAATTGTTGCAATGCCGTGGTAGGAACAGTACAATAAACAGCTCTTCAAATTCTTTGACAGCATATATTAATGAGATTCAGCGCCAGCAAATGTTGGAAGATTGATTAGACCTCAGCTAAGTGAAATTGCTTGGCAACCATGAACTTTTCTTCATCCAAAATATGATTCTCTCTGGTGAATCCAGGCAATCTGAAGCCAGTCAGGAATTAGCATCTTGCCTATTGAGGATAGTGAAACATCAAGTGTTGAACTCTGTAGTATGAATATTTGTCTCTTAGAATGACTTGCTTGTGAGGATATCACCTTTGCAAATGTATATCTCAGTTGATGTAATTGTCTTTAACATACAGAGGTTCCGGATCTCCAACGAGAGTTTGGCTTTCTGGAAGGCACTGCTAACCGCTTGACCAAATCCTTTTTTTACTGTTGCTCTACTGTGATGTGCAAAACTAGTGCCAAAATACCTGTATCAATTGTATTGTTCAACAGAAAAGTTATGATTTGATTGATGATGAAGGACATGCATTATAATTTTCAAACAATAACAGAATTTTCTGAAATTGGGATCAACAAATCAAGTTCAATGCATGACCATGAGACCATCTGCAATGGAGGTATAATCCCTTTTTCTTTCTTTCTTTTGTGCCTTTTGGGTTATTTGGAGTTCCCTGCCACATCATCTCTTACAAGTATTATAACTCTTTCACGATGCCTGACTTCTTGTATGCATGAAACATCTTATCAAGTTCCTTGGTTTTGCAAGTTTCTAGTTGCCTATATAAATTTTCTCATCATATGTTCTTCCTCAGTGCGCAATTTTTTTTCTAGATCTTTGTTCATATACTCTAAGTTCATAGTGCAATTCTGCCATCTGTTACTCATGCCATTCTCTTCTATTCCTTATCCTGCAGTGACTAGGTACCATGGACTCAGATTGAATTTACTCAGACTCCTGCTTTATGCGAGGAGAAACAATGATTGTCTTTTATACCCCACCAGAGAGTTGGCAAAGAGAATGTACATAAGCGTGTTAGGTGATATATTTTGATCAGTGATGGTCACAGTGAAGTAATTTTATGCCGGCAGTGCTGAGTGGTGATATATATTTGATCTTTTCGTTTACCTTTCCCTCATTGTGGTCGATCCCGTGTGTATTTCTTTAAAAGCTATAGGTGATGCTCTTAAAGAAATGAGCTGTCACAGTGTCCCAGCCATTGCTATGAGGCAGCTCATTATGTAAATATAAGGTTTGCTGTACCTGGGATTTCAATGTGCATTCAAAAGGCTCATAGGAAATAGAGGCGAGATCTATAGATGTGAAGGAACGAATGAAGCATTTGCTTGCAAACAGCGTCACCTCCATAAAGGTAGAAATGAGTGGGGAGGGCTCCAATGTTCTTTTATTGGGTGATCCATTTTCTCACGACATGCCCATGAAGTAAGAAATTCGATGTAGTGTTAGTTTTTGTGAATGCTTTTGAAACAAAAAAAAAAAAAAAATATATATATATATATATATATATCTCAGTTCTTCTCAACCTCTCAACGTAAATTGCGGCAAACTGCATTTAATGATTATAATGATGAATTTAAGCATTTTATATTCTACTACTACACAAGCTGGAAGTTTCTACTTTCCTTACACTTCTCTGAAGAATACTTTCTGCTTCAATTCTTTTTTAGATAAGATGGAGTGGTGATCCAGTAAGGAAACATGCGTGTTTCTGCTCTTGGAACATGATTTGGTTAATGCTAATACTCTTCATCGTGAAGCCAACGCTTCACCACTGACCACCTTTGAGCATGCAATGTTTAGAATTTCAAGAAGATCATCAATTAATTCCCCAGGTTATGGCCAAGATGACCCATCTGTTTTCTAATTCCCTGAGAGCCACGGAGTACTTTCCAACAAAGAGTTTGGTACTTTCCCATTTAATGCCATTATAAATGTATTCCTTCAAAGCTCATGAGATTAGGAGGCACCTAGTCTTCTTCTACAATCAATGCCTTACCCTTTTTCTATTCCCTCCCACCATTAATCCTTTTGTATTCTCAATTAGGCTCCTTAGATCTCTACATGATCCTGCGTCCCAATGTATAAACGATGGGCACCTGGACTTGCTCCCAATAACAATTCAATGTAAATTATTCAAGTACTCCATTAATTAACCTCATAGTACATTAAATTATCTAGTGCTAGAGTAATGAGAACAAACCTCAAGTAATATCTACTTGTCTGTGTGGTTCAGCCATAAGCAATCGTGAAGGATGGTGGGAAATTTTTTTTGAAGTACGCAATGGATTAATCTCGAATTTAATGGTAAACAGTACTTAATGAATGCTTGAGTTGCTAAAAACTCCATCCTGAGTACTATGTTTAGACTTTGTTATAAGCTCGAGTTCTTCCTGTTTGATTTCTTTTGACCCACTTAATTACCATGGCTTGTGCATGCCCATTCCCATGCACACACACTCATAGCACGATATGTTAATTAATTGTTTATTTTAGTTGAATCCTACTCCATGTCACGATATAAGACATGGAAGCAATCTCCATTTAAGTTCTTAATAGTCTAATCCATGAATTGAGAATTGTAACTCTGAACGATAACATTAAGAAATAGGAGTCAACTTTAGATATTGCTAAATCGTGTCAACTCTAATTGTGAGGTGAAATAGATTAATGAAAGAGGATTGTACTTTGTCACAGTGTCATTATTTACTACTGCCATGTTTCTTTCCCGTAACGAATTCATTTCAGCGTGCCCTAGTTTGCACTCTCCTTCCACCCCCTGCATTAATTCCATTAAATCCCACCCCTAGCCACTCTCTTATCTCCTAAGCACTATAATACTTCAAATTTTCAGAAGATAAGAAGAATAACAAACTAGCAATTGACCTCTCCCCCTCAGTTTTCCTACATAATGGCTACGAGAGCTCACGATCAACACTCCAACGACCAACATTAGTCTCCCAACTTTCTGGTGATCACTTTAGCTCATCTCCACTTCTACATCCAAAGCATTGCTAATTCTATACTACATTTCCACAAAGACTTACGTTACTATCCATTGAACAATTTCTATCTTTCTTGTGTGTGTATTAAGGTAGGCAAGATGAGCAGAAACAGGGGGAAGAGCCCAAAGCTGGACCTGGAGCTGAACCTCTCGCCATCGTCGACAAGGAGCTCTTCACGAAGGACGGCGGTTGACGATGACTCTTCTTCGAGCTCGTGCATCTCGTCGGAGAACGAGCAGGGCCTGAGGTGCTCCAACAGCCCAGAGGCGATGCCGATGGTCCTCGCCGGATGCCCGCGGTGCCTCATGTATGTCATGCTCCTAGAGGAGGATCCCAAGTGCCCCAGGTGCAAGAGCTCTGTCATCCTCCACTTCCATCGCGATAAAAGCAACACCAAGAAGAACCGCGAGAGCTAAAAGATAGTTCATTACGCAACGCAAATTTTACATTCTCTCACTAGTTTTCTTTTGAACCCACTCCTAATATTCTTGCTTTGCTTCCTTCTCGAGTCAGTCAGTTTCTGAAGATAATGTAATTTTCTCATCCTCCAGCTTGAATTCATGGTGTATTCTGGAGCCCATTATCTGCTTTAATTCTGAAAAAATATAGAAATATATAAGTGCAGAAGAAAAGAGTAAAAATTCATACGCAGATTAATCTTCTCTTAAAGAGATACATGAAAAAAATTGCATTGAAAAAGATTCAATTCGATTATCGTTGGGTATAGTACCTGTGTAACAAAGAAGAGAGAAGGATCGAAGAAATTTAATGAATGAATTAATAAGACAGTTGTCCATAATGCCGTGTTACATCACACTCACATGATGAGCATCAATTTATTTCCACCACTCCTTCCCTTTACTTCTCCTGTCATAACTTTGAATAAATGCAATACAATATAATTGTTTTACTTAATGCAACGCACGTCACTGTTGCCATGGCATTACCTCTTTTCCGTTGAGCACTTATAAGCTTCCCACTGTAATCCAATTCGAAGTGTTTCCCCTCGGATTCAAGTACTCAAACCTCATTTACTAACACACACCAAAATAATAACAATAATAAGAAGAAGAAGAGGAACATTAATCTCCCAAATTTTGCAAATTGTTGCCGACAAAATAGAGGAAAAAGATATGGACGTATGAAAAAGAAAGCATAAGTCAGTACGTCCAATGAGACACTTCGTCAAAAATATGGGAGACAAACAAAGTGTCAACCACTTCATTTAATCGCTTGTCCAAAGTAGCTCGAGCCATAGCATTCATTTCATCAAGAGCTTGAGTTGTCAATCATTAATGGTATCGGTGTTCAAATAATCGAGATTCCAGGGGGAGACAAGGATGTATGGGCAACCCATTTGGATGACAGATGAGTACCTTTGGAAACCTCTTCATTGTACGTGATGAACTTGTGTATCTGGAAAACAAATTGATGTGAGCGGAAAGGGCAATTTACTCATTTCGATATTCTTTTGAAACAATACTTAAATAAAAGAAAAATAAATTGTCCACAATGCATTTTAGTATATGTGCCAAAAGCATGCAGTTTGAGGCATTAACTAGAAATTGAGAACATTTAATCAACGAAAGACAAAACAACCAGAAAGAAATTTGGAGATATCTGATAGCTGGCATGCCCTGGCAAATGATGATGATAATATAAACCCAATAACAACAAAAAGCATAAATCTGATCAGAAGAAAAGTATACCTTGACCTTCGTCACCAGATCCCATCTATACCTCTGTTTTCCAGATGCCTTCTATCACAAGGCACCACCTATCACGTAACCACAGCTGGAAGGACTCAAGATGAGCATGCATGATTAGTCCTAATTTTCCCTTGAATGAGATAGTAATCATTCAGTATTGGAGAATCATCAACAATAATGTGAGACGATTAAGCTTGATAAACATCATAGAACCATTGGAGACCTTTTTTTACATAGAATAGTGGACAGACAGAAAATCACCTAAGAAGAAGCAGCAATGGGATGGATGAACCCAATCATCGGCAAGGAACAACGACAAACTTGTGATTAACACTTAGATAGTACTATAGGATTTCACAAGACCAATGATGGTGAAAAGTTAGATACTAAGCAGCACAAAGGAATCAAAGTGAGCTGTAAGCACCAAAGATTGAGACATCTGCTTATGCAGCTCTTTCCAACATGCTATGCCTACTGAATGTGGATACACAGTATACATGGAACACATCCCTGCATTCTTTTATTGTCACTGTTAATCAATCTCACTTTGACAGTAAGATATCTGTTTTCCTGGTCATGGATCAGATGAGAGCTACAGAAAGAACTCGATGGTCTCTAAGAACTGGTAAAGCAGTAATACGACCAAGATGTCAGTACCTGGTCAATATTGATACCTCACAACAAGCATTCAAAACTAACTCAATAAGAACTCAGAAATAAAAGGAAGACTCATAGGTAACTGCAAGAATCACAGATGACAGGAGAAGCGATGAACATCACACAGAAGTACAATGAAGGAGAAAATACAGAGTGAAGTACCGATTACAACCATAGCGAGATAAAAGGAATGCAGAACACCACAATAGAAAATCAACTTCACCAACAGTATAGAGTTTCCCACAATTATAGCAATATAATGAACATCTGAACAGTGTATAATCTTGACAACTGACTGAATGTGCTACAATTGTTTACTCAGGTCATCATAGCAAATAAAAGAACTACAAACCACTTCATGTGATCATAGATGATATATAGAATGTCCAGAAAAAATAATGCATGTGACTTTCCATTTTCAAAAGTACCTAGATGACCATGCCTAAAGAAAATGAGAGGCAGCACTAACCCTAATCATGTAGAACTTTGGTGGCATTCATTCCAACCGCTGCTGCTTCTAATATACTTATCCACGATACCAAACTCCCTGTTCTGCTCAAGTCGTCTAGCATAATTCTCTGTAGAAATTGGACCCTTCTTTAGTCGCCGGTAGTAAATTAGCTGCCATGGCCATAGGCGAGCAGCACCAAAGTACTCCTCTACGGGTATGTCCAGCTGCCCCTCCTTTGGTGTTGTCAGTCCATAGTGTTTGAGAGCTGAGACCATTTCCTCACTAGTTATGCATAAAGAATTGCTTCCCTCACATTTAACAGAAGCATCTCTCTTTGGAACCTTTGATGACATTATCTGCTGGCTGCCCATCTGACTGTGATGCTCACTGCCTAAACAGCCAACTTTTAGCATATCTCCACATGAATTACCTAGGCTGTATCTATTCCCATAAGTAGAACATTGTGCACCTCGGTCATCATCTACAGGTTGTTCTCCATTAGTTTCAGTATCCACCTTGAATGGAGGGATTGTAGGTTCACCTTCCAACATCACATGTGTACCTGTCAGTTTTGTGTCCTCCAATTGCTTTTGCTTGGAGCTTGTCTCCAAATTATTCTCCGAAGAGCCATTCGAGCAAACATCTATTTGCTTGTTCTTTGAAAAAGGCATTGACTTATGTTCCAAAGATACAGATAAAGACAGAGATCTAGGAAGGCTGGACTTTGACCTTGATCTAGACCTAGATCTTGAATTGACAGACTTAGAGTAGGATGGTGTAGAAGAAGTCCTTGAACTAGAGGATGCTGAACGAGAACGAGACTGAGAATGTGAGATCGCTAATCTTGAGTGTGATCCAAAGCTTGTACCAGAACGAGACCTCTTGGATTGTGAATGTGACTGTGAGCTAGTTGTAGAAGAATCAGAAGAATGAGATTTCCTTTTTCTACTTCTCTTGGGTGATTTCTTTCGGGTTTCTTTTCCAACTCTACTTCTCATGTTTCTTTGAGAATATCCTCTGAACTTGGCCTGTTGTTTTCCTCTACTTTCTGGAGAAATCTCACTTTCCCTGGGCACTCTTGTTGCTTTATCGGGATAAAATTCCTTCCTATCACTTGTGTGGAGCCGACTTGGTATGTGAGAATTTCTATAGGAATCAGACTTTCCCCATAAATTTGGTTTAAACCTCTTTAGCCTCATGTTCCCTTTATCTCTGAAATTTGTCTCATCTCTCCTCTTCATAAACTTGAACTTTTCCCGATGAGCACCCCCTTGAGGGCATCTCCGCATTATGTGACCGACTTGTCCACAATTATAGCAGGTTTGCTGTGGTTTTGGCATATCGATGTTCCTACCAATGTGTTCGGTGGACTTCTCTCTTCGCCTCTTTTCCTGAGAATTGCCCTGATCAGAAGAATCATAAGAACCAGCCTTTTGAAAATTTTCATTTTCATCTCTTCTGTTGTAACCATGGTAAGGTTCATAGCGGTCAAACTCATCACCATTCTCCAATCCATTGCCAGCCAATGTGTCATTACCAGGTTCATCCCATCGATCATTTTCCACTGGAGGTGGATCATGTATACCTTGCTGATCCACCATCATTTCTTTCATATTTTCACTTTTGTTCTCTCCGGCATTGACAACATTCCCATCCATCTCATCTGTCTCTCTATCAACTACATCATTGGAATGACGCCCTCCATGATCATTCCTAGGAAACTCTTTTCCATCACGGGGACCGCTGATCCCAACACCATCATCCCCATCTCTGAAATTTCTTCCGCGATAGGGTTCATAAAACCTCGAGCTCTTTGCAGATCTTTGAAAAGGCTTAGGCTGTCTGTTTGACCAATTAATAGATATCTGCTCCCCGCAAATGATTTTGCCTCGTAGTGCCCGTAGGGCTCTCTCGGCATTTGCAGTAAGTTCATAGACTACAAATCCATATCCATCTTTCAGCTGTACACTACAACGTCCAAACCTCCGAAAATTCCGTTCAAGTTCCTCTCTACGAATGCGCGGAGAAAGGTGACCAATATACAACGACATCTGCTGTAGTTAAAGACAAAATTCTAGTTGAATACACACAAACTAAGAAGGCAAAGACATGAACAATGCACTGAGTACTATAAAATCAAAAAAGAAACAATCAACATTAACACATGGGACCGAAGAACAAATATCTCGCGACCTAAAAGAATTGCATTTCCAACACAATAGAATCGAAGCTCACCGCCTCAAGTGGAATCCGCTGCTTGGGAGACGAATTCAGACGCAGAACATTCGCCAACTATCGCATACCCTAATCTGCACTCAAAGAAACCGAAAGAAAATGAGGAAAAATAGAGGAAAAAAATGCAGAGTGGGACGCATACTTGGATTTAGAAAGACGAATAGATCCGGTAAAAACCTTTCCAAAACCCTAGATTAGTCGAATCCTCTCTTTCTCTCTCGCTCGCTCGCTCGCTCGCTGTTGCTCTTTTTCTTGCTTTCCGAGAAGGAAAGAAAAAATAGTGTGGCTTGATACGTTTCTAGAATATACAAGAGTGCGTCAGACTATCGGCTGATCCTGACCGTCGGATCGGGTGATCGGGCCACAAGTGGCACTATACGAAATGTCGGAGTCTAGGCTGCACACTGTAACTTGCTCGAATTGCTCGCGAATAGTTGTTGTGAAGGGAATAAGAAAAGGTATCTTGGTGCTTGGATGTATCTTGGAACTGATAGAAGTTGAATTGACACGATTTACGAGAATTCTTCCTATCTTGTTTACCTGTTTGAAAATTGGATAGGTTGAATATATGCCACTAAGTGGTGGCCTTATATGGATCAGTGGTCGTTAACAAGGTAGATGTCGAACAACATTTGGGACATTGACATCCATGTCACGCTGAATAGAATTTATAACTCCTTTTGTATAGAGTAGTTTACTGCTCTATAGATTGCCACCACGGCCTAAAAAATAAAACTCAGATATCTGATCGAGGTCTGGAACTTCTGTATACCTCATTGGATTTGAATGTTGGAATTCAGAAATGCACATTGGAACCAATGAAAAGATGATCATCTAATTACTGTGCCACATCCAAGATGATTTCTTGTAAGCATTCACATCGTTTTGGCGCAGATGTTATGCTTGGAAATGCATATTGAAACCAATGAAAGATGATCATCTAATTACTGCACACATCCAAGAAATTTTCTTGTAAGAATTCTGCATTGTTTTTGCGCCTGTGCTATGCATGGAAATGCCGGCTAACAGAAGCGTCGTGAAGGAACTGAATCAACTGCAGAAAGTGCAAAATTTTGTTACTGGGTGTTTAAAGAAACTCAAATACTCCATGGTGAGAAAAGAAGAAGAGAGAAGGTTAACCATCTCCCAAGCATGCCATTGTGAGAGGTGAAGATACAATCTTTTGTGCCATCATTGTAAGATCGTCGACTGTCAGTTCATCTATACACTGTAGAAAATGTTCTACTGGCTTCCTGTAAAACATTTTAATAAAAATAACCATGAAGACTGAATAATGGGGTTCTTCAAAGAATATACACTATTTAACTAAGAGACCATTACCGGCATCCGTAAGTCAAAATTTGCCTCCCTATGTCCTCTGTAACAATTGCCTGTTAAGAAAAGAAAGGAGAAAAAAAATCACATAAACCATAGAGACAGATAAGTTTAAGGAGATGAAGTAATTACTTACTCTGGATTCCAGGTTCATCAGAACAGCTGATTTTGTAGAATTCTTCGCTCGATTAAGTTCAAGTTCAGTCACTGAATATCATGTATAGAATCAGATATTTGCATCAGTAAGCCTAGCTTTTACCAAATAAAAGGCAACTTTGAAAAGGAAAAAGAAAAAGAACTGCTACCTTGGCCAGGTGTCGCAACTGTTGTCAATTCATTAGCTGCAACATCAATCGCTTTGGTTACAAAGTCTGATCCCTGCGTTGGTTCAAAGATACTTAACCAAACCACCTAGTAAGAGCCTCCATCTAAAGAAATCCTTAAGCAATATCCACACACATGTTATTGGAACTCAAAAGATTACAAATGAGTCCACGGATACTTTGAAAAAAAAAATCTCCTAAATATTTGCTATATGCAAATTTTGTACTAAATCGAGAAAGTTTTGACCAAGTTACCAAGGCATCCTTCCTAAAGGATACATGCAACTGAGTGGAGTTCCACTGTTGGCAGATAGAATATAGAAGGAAACTCTAGACAGAGAGCTCACCGTAGTTAAATGGATTCCAAAGAGGCCAGTGTCATTGTATATGCTACTAAATGCTGAAAAAGATTGTACTTGCTGGTACTTATTTAGGACACGAAGATCTGCACATCAGTAAAGGTGCTCTTTAGTTCGCATTTCAGTAAGTGAGCTTTGCTCCACAGACAAAGGGCAATTTGATTAGTGTGAGAGGAACAGGATTACAACGGGAGAAAACATAATCACATGTAAAATGATGCAAAGAATATGAGGAGAATGAGAAGGATCATTGAAGTGTATAAAGAGATTATCACATTAGCCACTCACAAAGCCGAGAATGCATCCCCTTCCCAGGACCGCCAGAAGAGAATGAACCACCACCACCCATCAAAGTCTGTTAAAGAATAACGACTATGCTTCAACGTAACATTCTAAAATTTTAAAGGAAAAAGGTACAAAATCGATGTACAAAAAAAAATCTATGAATATTTTATATGGTGCCAAGAGATATCTTTTGTTTCGTCCATGCAGATGACTGTAATACCTGCAGAACAGTCAAGACTGTTGCATCTTTCTCTTGATGCCAGCCCCCTGGAACTTCAAAAGCTAGTGCCACATGAGTCATCTATACAGCAAAAACATAGCAGACAGGCTGAGTTGTTAGAGAAAGAAAAGGGAAAACAGAATAATCTCAGAATTTAATATTGTTCTATCACCTCCGATTCCGCTTTATGTCTGAAATCTCCACCAGCATATGTGGACTTTGGCACCTCCACATGGTGTCCTCTATGTAAGTCGGACAGAAGAGGTTCTGCAATATCTAGCAAGTACTGATGATCCACACCTGATGCTGCCAAAACGATGCGATCAGCAGTATAATTTTCCTGTAATATTAAAAACCTCAGTGAAATGTGTGGACAGCATCATTATTGCACATTATAATGCAAAGAAACTCTGCAGAGAATAATAACATATAACTGATGTTATAAAAAGCATCTGCTCGATGTAAGTGGTTAAGGGACCATCATAGAACACTATGTGGGTGCAGTTCTAAACAGTGACTTCATATAAATAAGCTGACACAAATGGTAGCACATATACCCGTACTTTAGAGACATACAACTTCCATTTAATATTCATGTCTGCTGTTACCGCTGCCATTTGACAAACCAGTAGTATTACGAAGTACAAAGCCTCAAAATAGATAGAAGAACCTTACGAAATAGAACTTCCCAATAATTGATCCATTAAGTCCTTCCAAAGATGTCTCAGGAGCCAGCAATGACTTTCCAAGGGCACCAGAATATCCAGCAAGGTGAAGAGACTCCAGAAGAAACTTTTGAGGGTCCTTTGTGATTTCTCTGACTTCCTCTTTAACTATAGCCAGCTGAAGAATCACATAATCATTTAAAGGAAGAAAGAATTATTAGAAGAAAATATGAAAAGGCAAGTCAACAAATGCACTCGCCTGTTCTTCAACCTCGCTTTGAAGAAATATAGGGTTCCTAATGCAGTCAACAAGTAATTCAACAGCATGTGGCAGGTAGGCCTTCAGTGTATCATAACTATATCCCATCTGTTCTCTGGAGGCAGATGCACCCACATTTCCTCCGGTTGCCTCGACATCGCGTACAATTTGCAAATGGCTACGATTTTTTGTTGATTTAAAGGCCAGTCTTTCAAGAAGATGGGTAACTCCAGTAGTTTCCTCCCTTTCATATATAGAACCAGAATCGACAAATATTCCTATACAAGCAGCAGGCCCCTGTAATAATATAAACTTAGGAATCAATGTTGAAGGACTTAAACAAATCCATGGATACAAAAAATAAGCCTTCAAGTAATGGAAGCATAAAAAAATAAATAAATATGTGTTATATGTAGCCCACTGTACTAAATGAAGGGTCACTTAGTGAATCTTCGTATGAATTGGTTGACCATAAGTAATCGTGCAAATTGATACATCCTTTCATCTGTTACTTGACCATAACAAAGGGTGATATTGTTATACCATGATTTCGGACAAGCAGAAAGATTCCAAGAATCTAACTTAACTGAGCCACATCTAGTGAGGAGATTTGCACTTTTCTGTTTATTTTACAGGTTGAATCAAGAAATCTTGAGTAAGGTATTCCACTACCGAAATGGATTAAACAAAACATTAATGATTCTACCTCCTTTTACCATCTTGTATCTACTGTTAGAATGATCCGAAAGACCTAAAACTTAAAATGAACAAACCAACAGCTAATATAGGTACATAGAAATCAATGGCTCAGTTAAATTAATAAAACCATTCACTGTTTCGTGTAAGAGTCAAAGGGATCAAATAGGACATAATGAAGAAAAGTAAGTTTTTAAAAAGTAAACAAAAGGTGTACAAGCATACCAGGACATCCTCTGAAGCAATCTTTATCCCATTTGGAAGCGTGGTGATTTTTGTGGGATTTCTTTCCTGATAATCTGAGAGGCCTTGCGGAAGCTTGAGCTCGTGTAAAGGATGTACAAGAGGAGGGAAACGCTTCGCGTAGCTCCCTCTAGACCAGGAAAGAGATTCGTGCGACAGATATCTAGCCGCGAGATAATGACCCTGCACATTCATCCTGAAGGACTTTTTCTGATTATTTCCATTCCCCAGGAACTGCAACAAAGATAACATTTCCGTCAGGCTGAAACATATGACAGATTGCAAGTTATCAATGAGTTCACGCCTTACAACCAGAAAAAATAAAAGTAACTCAGAATTAGGCATTCTGTATCCCATTTAAATGTTATAACTAAAAAAAATTACGCTATTCTTGCTTCAAAAATTAGAATCTTTCACCACTTCAAACTTCCAGCATCTGCTTCTACTTTTCTCAATTTTTTTAGCAAACACCCGACTCCCTTATCAGGGTTACTAAACTTAAACGTTCTAGCATTTGCTTCTAACTCCATGGAACATGTATTTATGGTACCACAAAACTCACCTTTTAATCCAAAATCCCAGCAATTAATTGAACACAAAAGCTAAGCCAAACAAAAATTACAAATAAAATCAGCTACTGGAAGACACGATCCAAATAGAAGAAGAAGAAGAAGAAGAAGAATAGCAAACCTTTCGTAGTACTCGATTCGATAACTTAAACATCTTTCTGAAACCCTAAACTGAACTTTTTGGGATAATTTTTAGCACCTGCCTTCTTCAGCGAAGTGGAGTGCGGCGGCTGCGGAGGCGGAGGCTGAGGCTGCCTCGTATGAATATAGTTACGGGTCGGATGCCAGTTGGTCTGCAACTCCTTATCGGATGCAGATCCGCTTAATCCGTTGGCTCACAGTCCCAATTGTCTAGTTAGACCTAATGTATTAGTTAAAAAGATAAACCATATTAAATATAGAGACATTTATCAAAAACACTCTATATTTTATATTTATTATCATTCCTGTCCTACCATAGTTAAAAAACACCCTCAAATTAATTTTTCTTTAACATGAAGTTATAGTAATATAGATGGGTAACATGGGTTAAACTAACAATACACACAGAATGGCCTAATACATTGAGTAAGTATTTTAAAATTAAGATAAATAAAAAGGAGAGCCAGATTCATATTCACTGTTCTATCTTCTGCCATTTGTTTTTGAGATATTAAAATAATAAATAATGTCTTGGGTGTGAATGATAATAAAGCTAAACTATGCCTAAATATATTAAAAGTTGCAAACTGTTGCAAGTAATCAACTATATAAATTAAACACGTGGCATACAAATCATAGAGCATACGTATCCATCAAGAGAATAAAAGCATGCCTAGCTGTATGATCTGCCATATCTTATAGCTTAATTATCTTGGTCCTGAAACTAACGACAGTTCTAATTCATATGCCTGGAATAATAAATCAATAAGAGTAGTAGTTATCATGGAATATTATAGAATAATATGATGGAGAACAGAGTGACCACCTAATATATAAAATTATGTTCCTTATCTTGACACTATATCATTGTCAATTTTATCCCTTCAATTTTTCTCGTAGCAAGAGAGGTACTGAGAAATTGTGTCAACTTTGCTCCAGGAGAAATTTACTCTGCACAGATTAAAACTATGATGTTAAAACTTCTCTTGCTTGAGATGAAGTATTGGAAATCTTTAAGCATAATTTTCTTGAATCAGCATAATGCATACGATGTGACAGATACCTTACAATCAAACAGAGTTGAGGGGGAGAATACAAGGTAGACCGACATCTTATACAGCATTTATTCTAACCAGTTTTAAAGAGTTAGAAGCAATAAATTCCATCCCATGACTCAATCCCCAATTCATAAATGCACAGGGAATACTGAGATGACCAAACAGTCCTCACTCTCACAATCCAATTCAAAAACAAAACATTTGAATCCAATTCTGGAAGGTGAACTTGTCACACTGGTGAGTGGTCCCTCCATTATTCTAACCCTGTGTAAAGTGACCTTCTAAGTTTGCAATCAATTTTAAAAGAGTAATGTCTTGCAACAATAAGAATAGCAGTAAAAGAGTATCACTTACTTAGTTACACAACAATGATGGAATATATTGTTGCTATTTTAAAATTTTTACTACGTAAGATATAGCTTTATTTTTTAAAAAGAAGGGTGGTAAAAAATTGAAATGATTAATGAATAATTTGAGTAGCATTCATGTCATCATGTGTGTTAGCAGTTACCAAACAGATAGGACTTCCAAAACAAGCATAAACAATCTTAGAAAGGAAACAAAGTTTGTACACTGCATCAAACTCCTCATCCATTGGCAAATAGTAATTAATCAACCATATACGTGTATGCATATATATTGGCATTCATCCAACCAGGCCAATAGTTTTTTAAATGCCCACATGACCTTGGACCCCACTGTCCTCTTCCCTCTTCCCTCCTTCCCTTCTCCTACTTTAAAATTCCCACAAGTCTAACCTAATCCCACCCTCCATTAATGCCACACCTAAACTCACACCCTTTTTTTCCAAAACTTAAAACCTACCTCTCTCTGTAGTCTCTCTTTCTCCCCTCTCCTTTCCAATGGGCAAGAAAGGCTTCACATCTTTCTTCTTCAAGCTCAGAGACCACCACCATGCCCATGCACCGCCACCGCCTCAAAGTACTACTTCTTCTCCATCTCCCTCCTCATCTCCCTGGTCGTGGGCCACGTGCAGGCACCCGAAGACCAGCTCGTTCCGCGCCGGCGATGCCGACGACTTCTACAAGACGGTGAACTCGGCCTACTTCGACTCCACCGAGTCGACATGCTTCACCAACTCGTCGGAGGAGGTTGAGATAGACAGCTTCTCGACGGCGTCGGACGAGTCGGCGGAGACCGTCCTACGTGGGCTGCGGTCGGACCGGCTCTTCTTCGAGCCCGGGGATACGAGCTCCATACTGGAGGAGGTGAAGGTGAGCAAAATCGAGTTCCCGTTCAAGGACAGCACCATGGTGCTGGCCATGGAGTCGAACGACCCATGCCATGACTTCATGATGTCCATGGAGGAGATGGTCATGGCCCATGGCATCAAGGAATCGCGATGGCTCGAGGAGTTATTAGTGTGGTATCTAAGGGTTAATGTGAAAAAGAACCACGGGTTTATTCTCGCGGCCTTTGTGGATTTGCTTGTGGGTATTGCTTCTACTCCGGAGTACTACTCCTCCTCCTCCTCCTCCTCCACTTCTCCTTCGTCTATGACTTTTGATGAGATTGAGGAGGCAGAGGATGAGGGAAGCGAGTCTTGTTAATTAATCTAATACACTTATTTGTGATATATTCCTAGATTATTAATAATTTGAGGATTTTAGTGAAAAAAAAAATGTAAGTTTTTTTCTTTTATTTTTTTGGTCCCTCTTTTATCAGCATACCGATTGAATGCGACACCTTCTTCTCCTACGGACATGAAAAAGGCGGTGATAGATCCTTCTGCAGCAGCGACTGCCAAACCTGATAACATTTATTTCAGGTTTATTTTTGCAAATGACCACCCATAAGTTTATCGATTTGTAAAGCAACGCCTCTACTTTTTCGTATTGTAGATCGAATCCGTCTTCGTCCTCCTCGTGCCTCGGATGCACGAAATGCCTGCGTCTGTTGCTGCAGACCATCCGCTGCGACGTCAACTCGATCATTAATTTATTTTAAAACAGCGTAATTTGTTATCATCCACACCCCGTCGATTTTTCTTTAAAATAATAACACTTTATTAATGGGTAAATATAGTTTTCCTATCACTAACTAGATAAATTAGCATCAAAATATAACCGATTATACCCGGCACGAAAATATAAGGCAATATAATCATATTAAATATATACACAAGCCACAAATTACACCAGTAAATAAGATATGGATCAAATTTGACCCGCTGATCCGGCCTAATTTTATATATTTTAGTATCTTAATTAAATTTATCTAAATATTTAATGGAATTGAAGTCTGTGCAAGATTCTTCTTACTTTGTGAAGAAGCTTCTAAGGCTAGCGTCCAGCGTCTTTTCTTCAATAACACCCAAAATAATGCAAGATTTACAATTTTATATATAGTTGAAGTAAAATGCAAGTTTATTATATTACAATGCTAGCGTGATGACCAAGGCGGTCTGTAAATTTTACTCCTTCCAAAGGGGACCATAATCGCTTAGCTCAATGATTTCAAGATTTGATTATATTTAAAAAAAAAATTTAAATTTGGTTTTGGAAAATGCAAGTGTTTGTGAGAGCCGCATCGATTTTTTAAAATTTGATCCAAACAAGGTCTGACATTTTCGGTATCTACGGCTGTACAAAGCTTCGGATTTAGAGGTGCATTTAATTAACGGGAGTCTCGATTCAGAGCAACGGTGGTTTTCCTCTCTCGCTGTCTCTCTTTTTCTTTTTTTTTAAAGGAAAATTCCATTTTACACCTTATCTTTTGACAATATCATGGTTCACAATGTCGGATAATCTACAATAAAGTTTTACGTAATTATCACCAGAAATAATCAGAATATCGATAATAAACTAAAATTACTATTTTGCCCTTTATATAAATTGCTTAAAATTAATGGAAAGCTATGTAAGTAAATAATAAACATTTATATGCATTATTATGAAAAGAAGAAGAAAATTCCTATTTACAAAAATAATTTATTCCACAAGAATGACTGTAAATGCACGATTAAAATTCAAATAAAAAGGAAAAATCTCCTCCCACTGAGACGAGAGTTTCCGGAGATTTATACTCCATCGTGGACTCGATTGCAATTTGGCACGAGAGGCTTTTATTGATCGAATGGTCTGCAAAGCCCATTGATAGGATTAGGAGCTAAGGTGTATGTAGATCGATGCATGCCAATGCCAATGCCCATGCCCAGAGCTGCATGAGCTCTCTGCCATTAATTTGCACGTAGAAAGGTACAAAATTAGCTCGCAAGCTCATGCACTGCTGCTGCTGCTGCTGCTGATGCTGCAAGTCATTAATGCCTACTACGACCATCTCCCACTCTCTCTCCTATCTGATGTCTCTATTGAGTTCAGTAAAGAGATTTTGCATTTTAAATTCAAACACCGGGTTCAAATTTCAATCAGCAGCAACGAGAGACAAAACTGTAACCTTAAAAGAGATGCTCTCCATTGCCTGTGAGTCTGATGGTGTTGCCATGGAATTTTTGCTTCTCAGATCAGAGAGTAAGCTAAGCCAATGCTCCAATGCTCGATGAAGACAGTTTCATATCGATCAGCTAAAGAATTAAATTCGATAGTAGGCGCACAGTAAAGTTTTCATACGCATTTATGACCCAAAAGAAAGTCTCAATCCTCATGTGAGTCTTGGAAGGCTAACACCCATGAAGACATTTAATATTATTTACGCACCATCCATCATAGTATAAGTCTAGAAGAGAGTTGGATCCGTTGAAAGATCTCGTGGAGTGATAACTCGAGACTCATTAATAGATTAAAACTTTACACAGACACAGCAGATGCCTAGATCCATAGATTGATATAAAATGTCTCACAACGTTGGAAATTGTACAAGAAAAAGGTCATCATGACCCCACATCTCATATATCATCCTGCACGGATATTAAAGCACTGGAAAGGGAAAATGAGGACGACAAAATTAATGGAAATCTTGAGTTTTAGATATTATTCTCGATTTGAGATCCTATCACCACCCGGTGAGATCACCTCAGAGGGAAACGCCGAGCCCAACGTTGACGTCCTCTTGCCCATGTGGCACGCAGGTGGTACTAGGATCTCAACTCCGTCGTTTTCCTCCACGTGTTCGGCACGCGGAGCGGCGCGGTCACCGGCGGAATCCTCTCCCGGAGGAGGGGGAGGGGGAGGGGGAGAGGGGTGAGGTTAGCCCCGCCCATATCTCGGCGAAGGCCCGGAGGATGAGGTGGTGGTGGTAGGGGGAGTTGAGCGCGAGGAAGCGGCGGAGGAGGTCGCGGAGGTCGTCCCACGCGTAGATCTCCATCTCCACGATCATCTGGAGCATCGAGTCTCGGAAGTCGTGGTACGGGTCCGACGATTCCTTCACCACCGCCACCCCTTCCTCTGCCTTCTTGGGCCCCATCCTTTTCCACTCCTTCAGCTTCCTCTGCGGGCTCTCGGCGGCGGAGCACGCTAACGACGACGACGAGGACGAAGTGGTGGTCGCGGTTGCGGTGACCGTAGCGCTCGTCTCCCAGCAGGAAGAAGTGGCGGTGGAAGGGGAGATGGGTGTTCGAGATTTGAGGGGTTTGGGTTTTGGTAACGAAGTGAGGAAAGATGGGAGCTTTGGCTTCCGGCAGCCACAGCCGATGTCCACTACCACCGGGTGTCGCATTCCGAACCTTCTCCGCCTCGACGCCATCGATGGGCAGTAAAATGTTCGTTTTCTTTCTCTCTCTTTCAAGTTTGGAGGCAAATTTGCGCCATTTTTGGCGAGCGAAAGGTAAAAGGGATTCTTTTAAACCAACTGGTAGATAGGATGGTTGGAGGAGAGGGGGAGATGGAGACTTAGCTTTACGTCTTTTGCTTTGAAACGAAGAAGGCATTGAGTTATATTTGGACAACTTGGCCAGGGGTTTGAATTAATTAATTGGCCATGTGAACTCTCCTCCAGCAGGGGGGGCATTCCGGGCATACAAATGGGATGACTATTTTGGGAATGAAATGCGTGTGTGAAAGCATTAGGTAACTGAAATAATTTATTCACGATATTCTACGGATAGAAGGAGCTAATACATACATTAGTGGAATAAGATAGAATTATCTGGCATTCTTCAGTAGTAGTACTCAGTAGAAGGATAAATAATTTATATTACCGCAGACTTATTCATTCACGTGGGGAAGAACCGTATCCAGGAACAATTATTCACAGTTGTGGGCTCCATTTAACTGGCAGGCCGGAAGAGTGGTTTATTAGTGTCAGATTAGGCCCATTTTAGCAGAGTCCGAACCAAAATAAACCAATAATACGGGGTGTAAGTTGTAATAAATAATGGCAGAAAAGTATAGTCAAACAAGACCATTTGCCTGCAACATTTTCGAGGGCCCACTTGATTTAAAAAAAAAATTAAATTAATTAAATTATATATTTAAAGCCACAAGACCAAAGCCTTTTTCTTTTCTTTTATTTTCTTTTTTTTTAAAGGCAAAAAAAACTTTTGCAAACCTGATACACAACAGACAAAATTTAAATTAAAAAAAAAAAGATCGAGCACATTTAATAATTATTAGAGCACCACAAGGCAATATATTATATTAAGTTGAGATGGCATATAAATAAAATTATAATAAAGAAAAATACTAAGTCTTCCAGGTTAGGTAAGGATAAAACAGTAATTTCAACGTTTGCATATGATAATATATACTAATATATCAAACTTGGCTCAGACGCTAGTGGTGATACGTCTAGGTCCCACAATATGAATGACGAAAGTACCCCTCACTTTTCCCACCCATATGATATCGTAGTCAAGCCGTTTCAAAAGTTAGTTATGGAGGAAGGTGGGATCCCACGAGATGCATTCCGTCCTTTGCTTTGCGTGTAATTTTGCCGCGAAGTCTTCTCCTTAAAGCAACCGCTCTCCTCGCTCTCTCCCCCTCTCTTTCCCTCTCTTCTCCGGGACGCCACTCCATAGAAGAAGTAGCCAAAGGAAGTATTGATCACTCAGCTAACAAATTTCTTGGCGTTCTTCGATTCGGAGTTTTAAACATGTTAGGAGATTTCCTCACCAGATCCCTTGTGTATGTACCCATTTCTTTCCTTTGCTTTTTCATTCCCAATTTCGTGATGATTACTTTTCGCTGGCTATTGGGTAATTATTGATTTCTAAGTTATGCTTGTGATTCTTTTGATTGCAGGCTGTTGTTTGGATACACGATTCCGGCGTTCGAATGCTTCAAGTTGATGGAGCAGCAGCCCAGCGACGTCGGGCAGCTCCGGTTTTGGTGCCAATATTGGTAATTACTCATATCTTCTTGACATATTTTTAGCGTTGATTAATTAAGATTTAGTAGTGATCTTTTCAGTTGAATTGATGATGAAAGGTATGAGAAATAGGAGCATAGATCTATTCTAGAATTGTAGTTGTTTAACGCGCTTGAGTGTTGTATGATGAAATGCCTGAGACAACTCAATGCTCTGCAAATTGGAATCTTGTGCTTTTTTATTCTTTTGTTCATGGTTGGAACTGGTCAATTTGAGTTCTATATGTAGTTTTCAGCATGAGAAATGGTTGACTTTTGTTCTCTGCATGTGGTGGATTGCTCAACTTTGATGTCTCCAATTATTCTACTACATATGGTACCTATTATTTGAGTTGGTTATGAAGGTTTAAGACAGCTAATTAGGATATAACTTGTTTTCCTTTAATAAAGCAAACCAGTTAAACCACAAGGAACCACTTAACTGAAGTAAATGTAGTATTCAGTCAGAAGATTGTGGAAGAGCAAAAGTATTCTATCTGAAATATTTTTACAATTGAGATCCTTATCAGTCACCAAATTTCAAGGTAGGTGAAGGAATTAGGAATACTTAATGTCATATAAGTAGGCGGAAGCTATTTGAATACTTTCTGATCATATATATAAAGGGAATGAGATTCTGAAGAATAATTTGGTCATTATATAAATAGGCAGACAAATAAAAAATCATCTCAAGGTACTTACTCTAATTTGTATCTTCTATCTACTCATATGCAAGTTGACTTCTATTTGTTCTCCTTTCTTACTTTTTCCCATATTGAGAATTGAATATATATGTATCTTCCGAATTCCATAATACCATTGATTGAGGATATTCACAACTAGAGTAAGAACAATTTAAAGAACATGAGTATAGAAAGCTTAAATCATCCTTGCATTGAGACCGAACGGTTTCGACAGCTTGGGAGCCCATTCAAAATATGTGACTAAATTCATCGTTGTGTTTAAACTTCATTGAAAAACAATTTGCAGGACTATCGTCGCCATGGTCACGGTCTTTGAGAAATTTGCGGATGTGCTCATCTCATGGTAATTACGGTTCACCTCACTAAAAATTTCATTCACTTTCTCATTGAGAAATATTTGTCCCATTAACTTTGTTCTCATTCCATGAAAGGTTGCCTATGTATGGAGAAGCCAAGCTAGCATTCTTTGTTTACTTGTGGTACCCAAAAACCAGGGTAAGAGAGGAAAAGAAAACAAACGCCTAACTAAAACCAACAATTCTAGCAACTTTATGATGCCCATCATAGTCTTAAACCACATTTTCTTTTTTTCACAGGGTAGTGATCTCGTCTATGAGACCTTCCTGAAACCATTTGTGATGCAATATGAACCTGACATTGAGCAGAGGTTAAGAGACTTGAGGGCTAAATCTGGACAGCTGCTTCTATTTTACATCAAGAATTTTACAGACAAAGGGACTCAATTCTTTCTTGAGATCCTGCATCATGTGGTCTCCCCAACATCTAGCTCATCAAACATTGAGGTAATTACTAATTCCCTATTTGATATAATGGATGCCTTAGAATTTCTTTATCAAGTAACCAAACAAGCCCCACTCTGTTTCTTCTCGTCTCAAAATTGTCTTACTTGTATATAGATAGGACGCATGAACGCACCACTAGAGTGATAAATACCCAATGCATAGCTATGAGCAATTGGACCATTGCTAGCTTTTTGAGTCCATAATTGCCATGTGAGAATGAGACCTAACAATGTATACTCCCAAATGATCAATTGAAGGTTTGTTTGGACCACTCCACCGTTGTCTCTTGACGGTGCCAAGTAAGCTAAAGCCAACCAACCAACCTAACCGTCCACTGTACTATTCCTACTACCACCACGACCAACACTTCCATCCCCATTCACATTTGTTTCTCAATGCTAACTCTTGGATCCTTCTTCATCACACTCCTGTAGATGAACAAACGGTCAGGGTCACACCCCATCACGATCAAACGGCCATCATCGCCTTTACAGCAAGCTGGGGTCCACGAGTCGGGTGCATTGCCGGAGTTCACCGCCGAGGAGTTGTGGGAGGACGCCGCCGTCTCAGAGTCACTGCGTGCCGCTACACGTGCCATGCCTCGGAGGCGGCATTACTAGAAAGGACACCTGGATAGAATAATGTACATAGAAATACAATAGAGATAGTGGAGATCGGTTAGCCACTTAGCCAGCCCCTTTTTTTTAAAAAAAAAGAAAAAAAAAATATATATATATATATATTATTCAATTCATTGTTTTGTAAATTACACCAATAATTTTGGCATCTCTCTCTGTCTCTATCCTATCAATCTCTTTACACAAAAAAAAAACAGAAAATAAAATAAACAAAAAGGAAGGTCCTTTTCGCAAAAATCACTACCTATATTATTTGGACATCACAACAACCTTCTCATTTCCAATTAATTGCAATTTGCCACCGCAATTTCCAACGGAACTTGAAAAACTCACCTCCATGTTAACTTTTATCATCCACATCGTTTATAGGTTCTCCAGATCAGAATGCCCATCTTCTAAACAAACTAAAATCTTTGGGAGTATCGGGATTCAATACTGGCGAATTATGTGCCCGCCGCCCACACATCTGATGGCTCTGTCAAGCTTGCCCGAATATTGATTGTAATCTTTCTGTATTTCATTCTTGAATCCGATCATCAAGATTATTGGGACGCACACGGGCACGCCACTGCCTAAGAATGGGCATTTTGGAAGAAGCGAATTGCTGAGAGTTGAAGTTGTTGTAGTTTTTTTCGCAATATTCAAAGAATGCAGGAGGTTATTTGCAAAAAGACCGAAAACGGGGGCGGAAGAGAGAAAATTGAGATTGTGTATGGCACTGTTGTCGTCAACCTCGCCGTTCACCGGCGCGATCGTTGGAAGAGACCGTCGAGGAAGGTAGCGCAGGGACAGAGGAGCTCCAACCCGCCGCACGTGAGCACGACCAATAGGTTGCAAAGCGCGCTCCGGCGGCGGCGCGATGTCTCCGAGGCCGACGGCGTCGGTTGGAGGTAGGCGTACGCGGCGTGCTTCACGAGGGGGTTCCTAATCCGGATCTCCCCGCAGCTCCCTCCCCCGCCGATCGGCGAGTCGACGGAGGACGCGGCGTACTCGGGCGACGTCAGGATGTCGCGGAGGCTGGTGTATCCCGGCTCCGATCGCCACCTCCCGAGCTCGAACTCCGAGGCATCTCCTCCGACTCGGCCGTTGGGGATCTCGATTGCCGCCGGGATATCCACATCGCGCCGCCGCAACGAAGGCTTCCTCTCGGGCGGCGGTCTCCAGTGTCGGAGCTCGAAGTCGCCGTTGACCGCCGCCGAGGTACGCCTTCCAGTCTCCTTCTCTTCTACCATCTAAAATAGATTAGAATAGATTAGATTAGATGGAGAAGAGAGAGAGAGAGAGAGAGAGAGAGGGAGAGAGAGAAAGAAGAGAAGCGTAAGGGATCACTATTCAATAGTTTATACCAAATCGAGGATAAAATAAATACGGATTTGGAATTGAGATGTCGACTATTCGGAATTTGATAGGAATTAGTAGGAGTTTTGGAACTTATCCGTATACTATCAAATAGTGGCTATTCTGAATCGATATTGGAAAGGGAGAGAGAGAGATAGAGAGAGAAGGGGGGGAGGGGGAGATAAGTATGGAATAATTTGGCTTCATATCGCGAATTGTGTGTTAGGATTAGGAGTAGGATCGTAACGGAATAGCGTCTATTCTGGATTAGATGAGAATTAGCAAACGAGGGCGAATCAGAGCCGTCGGATCTGGTGATGATTCGGATCGAGACTCTTGGCTTTTCGCTATTGCGAGGCGGGCCCTACCTTTTGAAATGTTTCCATCCTCAATTATTGGATGCTGACTCCTATTAACTTTAATCCATCGTGGCCACTAATTAGCATGTATTAATTAGGGAATTAATTGCGCATCCAGGAGAGGATGATCACGACCGTTGGGGCGTTTCTGGAGGTTGTTGCACGGTTGTGATTAGTTGTAATTAGCGATTAATTAGTGGAGTAAGCAAGGTGCGGCCCAGGAATTAAGGTTAATGTGCCGCGTTTTATGTTTGGATTCGCTTTGCTGTCCATCCTATTCCAATTTGCTACTTTCCATTAAGGTTAATCTCTCTCTCCCCCTCTCCCTCTCCCTCTACAGGTGTGTATAAAATAAATTTATTAGTGATAGTCTTAGCGCGTGTTTCATAGAGTGCGACAGTGATCACAACGGATAGTATGATCATGAGAGAAATAAATTAATGAACTCCTTAGTTTTCTTCATGCGCTCTTTTAGCAGTTATGTTTGAGAAGATAAATACGAACAATCTGGAGCAGAATTGTTGATCATTTGAGAAATAAATGAGATAGTTTCTTTTTCTTTTCTTTTTTTGTCGTTAATTTTTAATCTCCTATCGTTTCGAAAGTCTTAAATCGAATAAACTGGTGGATATCGAAAATGTTAACATCTTAACTTTAATTTAAAGTTTCGCCACTGTTTTGTGATATTAGCAGCAGAAATATCTTAACTCTCTCCTCTCTCTCTCTCTCTCTCTCTCGATATGTGGATAAAACTCAACAATATAGATATTACGGGAAGTGCCATCATAATCCAATTTTACTTTAGGAAAGCCTTTGTTGTTAAAATCTTTACTAAATTGCGAGAACTATTCCAACTATGTTCTACTCGATTTTTTATTCAAAGCTAAAAGAGACACCACACAAAATCGAGAAATTCCTTGAAACGTTCTTAAACGCATTACCAGACAATATGCAGAGTTGTTGGTCTTAATTTCTGCAACTACAAGTTAGAAGTCGACCGCCTGCAAACTTTTCTCCTATGTTCAGATTGAGGCGACGCGGTCAGCAACAATTTTAGTACTCCTTTTTATCTTAGCGTGTTCAATGGCACAACCCTTGACATATCCTTCAAGATGATCATACCTCATCAATGTCCTTCAAATGACAAAAACAGAACAAGATAAGAAAAATCATAGTGCAGGTATGCTGTTCTTGTCATTCTTCTGTACATAAAATTGATAATGAGATGTTTAATAATGCAGAAAAGTCTTGCTACCTTTCGTGGCACTTACAAACTGAGCTGTAAGTAAAACAAGTCTAGTAAGTGAAAAGAAAGAATTGTAGCTAATTAATGCACTCAGGCTATAAGAGGTCGCCAACATATTGTCTCAGAATGCTTTGACTGTTACAGGAGTTGCACCTTTCATGGTAGGGGGGATCAGTCTAGCTAAATATTGTTTTTTTTTAAAAATAATGGCGGCTGCTTCTAGATTTACAACTACCTGATTATGAGACTACTTCTTGATAGCTTTGCAGCATACAAAAAAAGGATCCAGAATGAGAAGCATCTCAGTTGTATCATGCCTTTTATACGAAACAAGATATGCTGCTACTCTGTACATCTCTAATGTTGGCCACTCTACTCGAAGCACGGAGTTCATGGCGCAGCCGGTCTTATTGAATATTTAGCTGCTGTTGGCAAACAATGATCATTTGCCGCCGAGATGGTTGAGTTTAGAGAAACATGATGCACAAGGAACATCTCCACCAAATGAGGATCAGAGCATGATCTCGAAGTTACTTTTCAAGCATTTAGCCATTATGTCTGACTGGGGTTTGCACCAGGAATATCAATGGCACCAGATGGTAAATTTGTTGCTTGAGGTGTGCTAACATCACTTACTAAGAAATCCTCAGTGTTGAATCTACCAATCCCATCCCATTGAACTTCCGCTGTGGTTCTAGTCAAGGATTTCCAATCACATAGTACACAATTTGTAAAGAAGAAAGGAATAACAAGAGAAACGCCTTTCTTGAAAAGGATACGTGCTGTCTTCCACATGTCAGTAATGCTAACCCCGGCATCCGATAATAGCCAGTAGTCTGCATCAGTCTGCGAAACAAAGAGACCATTTTAATTTTTGACACATGCTCAGCAAATGGATTTGTCAAGAATTGCCTTCCAAGCATGGAGGCCGGCAAAGGACAATTTTCTTATCCTTCCGAATATTTCAACTGATTGAAGACTGATAGTGATGTGGCTATGCAATTCAATAAAGTAAACCTAACAAATTTAGTGAGTCTTTTGTGCATTGCAAATTCTGACTCATTTATCAAAAGAAAACGAGGATGAAAAAGAAAGCTCCTTGCTTATCAGAAGAATTCATAGTTTGCATGATTAGTAAGATGTACTGTATCTGAGAAATAATAGATGCCATCATCAAAATTTGCATTATGGAGCATTAAACTTACATCTATATCTGAAGGAACAATCTTCATCATCCCCCCGCTGAAGTCCTGCGAGGCATTCAGATCTGAGGAAACCCTCTGTGTGTCTTGGAGATTTAGTTCCGCCTCCTTACTTCTGCTCTCTTCTGCAGGTACTACTGCATTAGGGTTCTCAACTGTTTTGGAGGTTGGTGTATGAGCAGGCCTTGGAGGTGTCACGACACCACTCATTTCCTCAAACTTCTCCTCAAATTGACTATAAACATTAAAAAGAAAAGTTGAATAAATTATTCCAGTAGGCAGGGCCAAGTAGACTTTTGAATAGGCATTTGGAAGGACACACTACCTAACGAGGTAAACATCAATTGGACCCATAGTGCTTCTTAGGACAATTCTATATCTCCTCTGGGGAAAGTCACCAGCCTGCACATGAATGAAGGATAACAAGCTGATCAGTAAGAAAAAGAAATGCACACGTTGGTTTATTCATTAATCTTCCTCTGCTGCTTCTCACACCTCATCAGGATCCGGAACTTCCAGAGTAGTACCATGAGGTGCTTTAATTGCAATGAGAGTTTCGTCCTGCAATAAGAGCAAATATTCACTATTCAATATGCATATACACATCTGAACATCTAGTAATTATGTTATTGGAAGTTAATCAAATTTAGCAACATTTTCAGAAGCCAAAAGATTAGACCTGAAAGCAAGGCAATCCCTTGATGTCATCTTCAGTCACATACAGCCACCTGTAAGAACAGATGAGAAAGAGAAACGGTAGTGAGAGACATGGTAACTAACGCCAGGTACAGATGCATGCATAAGAGACATTTACTTCTGATTATTTTCATCTTCAGTAAGCTCCCTAAATTTGTCCCGCATTTCACTGCAACAAACTGAAATATGTCAGAGCATATCACAAGGGAAAAAAAAATAATCACAGTTGTTTGATAGTTTGATTAACTAGAACCTTATATGATCATCTAATCCGCGTTCCTGTAAAGTGAGATTTTCAACTTCCGCCTGAAAAAATAGGAGAGAAGAATTTAAGTTCAGCAGTCTCCTTTCAATGCTAAGCAACTACAGGGAAAACAACATAATACTCTCAGATGCAGATAATTCGTAAATACTCCAATTGTACGCTAAAAGTTCATGCATGTGCAATACCTGTAAAATTGAAACATCATCATTAACTTCTCCTGGCCTGGAGTCATCTAGTCCCCTGTTATGAGATTGAGTAGTCAAATTTTAGCAGTACAAAGGAGAAACCTAGCAGAATAACAAAGACGTAGAAAGCTAATAATTACTTCCAACGAATTCTGTTCTTGAGTTTCTTTTCTATTAGCCCTATCCCTTCGAGAACATTTGTTATATCATATATCCGTCTCTTCTGAACCTGTATGATTGAAAGCCATCCAATCATTTTACATGAAAAGATCAACATTAAATCTTCATACAAGTAATGGTCTGCTAACCTCTAATGTTTCTGCAGCTTTGTTCAAATCAAGAATACCATCATGTGCATGCTTAAGCAAATTGATGAACTTTTTTGTCAAGAGCCCTGAAAACAGGATAACAATGTTTGTCAATAGCATAAGGTGTCAAACCTCCAAGCAGCTCTTGAAATCTAAAGCTGCTGGATGTTCGCAAATTTAATTTACAATAGGATTGAAAGTGGTGAAGCCTGTGAGGCATCATGCTAAAGTAAATGCCCCACTGTAATCACCTAGGGAGCTGTCATAGCGGCAGGTCCCAACTGGAGTGAGAGGATTGCTAGAAGGGGAATCTGCAAAGATGGAGATGAAAAAGTAAGTCTACACCCAAAATCAATGTACACTAAGACATCTAGAATGAGGAGAAATCAATATAAGATATCTAATGAGAGGTTCAAAGATACTACGGCTGCGCTACAAGATAAATAAATATATATAAACAACTTATGTAAATTAACTTGCAATCCAACCACAAGACAGTATAAAAATACTCACTAGCATTGGATATAGGGGTTTGAGGACCAGATTTATTGTGCTTTGCAGCCCTGGACTTGCCATACATTCTACCTCCTTTTCCTGATATTGGTGTAAGCAGAGGGCTTGTAACTGCTTCAGTATATCCTGGGCTAGTAGTCCATTCACTTGATTCAGCAGCTTCATTTTCTTCTTGATCAGCTTTTCGTTTCAACTGCATTGGAAGCAGCACTATTATCAGACTATTGAACAGTATAAAAATCATAACGATTGTAAGGAAAGAGATCAAATTACTAAAACAATAGATGCATCATTCTATCATATGCTAATCATCCTGCAAAATCAAGCAATATATTATTATAGAGCATAAACAATGAACCCATGAACAAATGAGAAAATAGATACTAATTATGTAAGAGTTTAGTTGCTAAATTTACAGCTTAATGCATTTCAAGAACTAGGATTTAGGTCGCTCTACCATGGAAGAGATTTTGCAGTAAGCCAAAGGGAAAGGTTCTTGTCTACTGGAGTTAGCATGTTCAGTTGTTCCAAAAGGAAATCCTTGAATTACCATGTGAAGCAGAGAGAGGCTAATGATAGTTCCTTTTAGAACTCAGGATCAACCCCCATATAATTTCCATGTAACTATTTATTGCTGCACATCCATCTTAGATCAATCCTCAGTCTGCTGAGGTCTAAATCTTCATTTACCACAAGATGAGTGTAGTTGGAGATAGGGTGGTCTTTGTTTGTTGACAACTAAAGTTGATGTAGAGCTTAGAGATTGATCATGTCATCACAATTTTGTATATCATGACTTTGACAATGAAGAGTACTAAATTTTATGTTGTAAGAGTTGCCTCCTTAGTGCAAATACAAACTTCTTAAATTATAAGTGAGAAAGTAATGACCATTGGGTAAATGGAGACTATGATATTTTGACAAACTAGAAATAATCTTCAGAAACCATCAAAACTTTGCAATAAGCATTCCTACCAAACTCACTTTTTTCAGAAGACAGCTGAACTAAATCTCGTAAGTACATATAACTTAAGTTAGATAGACCGACAATTGCAAAGATTAGCTGCTAGAGATATAACTCATGACAAATTCAATGTCCTTTAGATCAAACTGAACGTTTCACACACATACCGAACTGACATCACTTTCCAACCAAAACAAATGAGTTCTAAACCAAGCAATAACCTATAAAAACCTTTAATTTCCATAAAATCAGAAAAGGAACACCATCAACAAGTCAATCAGCGCACACAAGCAGACTCAATGTTTACCATCTCAAAGCACAGCAACAAAAAACCAACAAACCTCCCCACGAAACTCACGGGTGTCTTAATAACTAGGGTCTCGGCCATGTCGTCGGCGATCCTCCGGCCATCAGTGACGGAGAACCGGTGGTACTCATCGGTTGCGGCGAACGGCGGCCGGGACGACTGGAACGGAAGGTGCCGCCGCAGCGGCTGCAGGATCTGCCTCGATTGCTGCGCCGATCGGTTCCCAGACATCAAATCCGACTCGATCGACCTCAAAATTCCACGAGAAACCCCACCGATCGCGCGATCGGAGACGAAACCCGACAGCGAGATCTCGTCACCGATCCGACCCGATTCGCCTCGGGCTCGGCGCCAGCTCCACGGCGGCGGGAGATCGGAGGCGGGATTAGGGTTTTAATTTAAGATCTAAAAGGACTTGGTACAGAGAGAGAGAGAGGGGGGGGGTGGAGGGGTTAAAAAAGCGAGAGCAGCAGAAAACGAGGGAAGGGAGGGAAATTATGGTTCGGACTTCGGATAGCTATGGAGGGAAGAGGCGGGGTTGCCGATTTATCAAAATTATCAAAAAAGCCCAAAACAAATTAGAAATTTGCCACGTCCCCTCCCTCCCCTGTGGTTCTTCTACAAAAACAACTGTAAGTGTAGAGCGAACGAAGTAGGAAGCTCATGCTAAGGCTACCAAACAGTTCTATCGGTGTATAAGAATCACAGTTTTCAGGGGGACAGAGACAGAGAGAGAGAGAGAGAGAGAGAGAGAGAGAGAGAGAGAGTCATGTAATTCATGACCTACATTTAGTGGGTGGGTGTGTAAAGGAGCCTTAGCTAGAGTCGAGCTGGGTCAGTTTGAGAGGGTTTTTCTAATTTTTCTTTTCCTGGCTCGAGTTCAAGTCAAGCTGGAAAAGCACAGTTCGGCTTGACTTAGGCCCAGCTCGATGATTTGCATGCTCTTGGATCGCCATAGCCTCACGATTCTTAATGGGGGATTAGAAGTCCTAACTCATTGTGAGATTTGACAAACATTAGTACTGCGTGAGTCCACCATGCCAATTTAAGTTAGTGGTCCGGAAATATACTGTGAAATTACCCGTATGAATGGATTATAAAATAAAATATCCCACATTTTATTTTTAACTCTTACCATTTGAAAATTTTCAATACATAAAATACTCTTTATTTATCTAGAAAATCTTATTCAAGTGTATTAAATTTATTTTGCATCTATAGTTAATTTAACTATCTATACAGGAACTAGTTGTTATGAGAACTAACGTGAAAGTGCTTTTAAGACATTTTAAATAAAATATAGACATAAATATACATGTAGTTTGTAAAACTGTAATGATAATAAATCAATTTCCCAAAAATATAACTACAATAAACCAAACAAGTGAAACTTTCATGCCAGGTAACTCAAAGAAATAACCGCAGTGACTGAGGTCTCATAATACCCCATTTGCCCTGCTTGTATCTCACTAACAGTTACAAAGGTAACAGAGAGATAAACTCTCTGCATCAGTCCAAGTTTCTATCTATAATTGTATGTCTACCTTTGGTTGCAAACATTCACATATCACATCAGATTCGGACTACCAGCAACATCTCATTGTACACCTTAGTGTGCTATGATGATGGAAGCCATTATTCCTCTGCCAAGTTCCCTCAACAGCTTCATAGTGGGGCTGCTACTGTCAACCAAGCATGTCCTTTCACATTTCATTCTAATCAAGCTGATAGGAGAATGACCAAATTCTGAGCATACCAACAAAACTATGATATAATTCCACAAACAGGAGAAAAAAAGATAGGACACCAATGATTTTACAACTTCTGCTATTGATTGAGAAAGACATAATAATCTCTCCTCATCATATAGTAACAACTTTTAGAAGGAGCTTGTTAATTGATATATGCAACAATGATACTCCACCTACTAAGCTAAGATATCTGCTTAGGGTTCACAAATTAAAGAGCAACAAAGAAAAAAAAAATGACATCTACTTGAGCAAGTGAGCTAGATCAGGATCATCCATGTCCAAATCGAGCAAACCATATAGCCGCATGCACTCAATGTAATGGTCAGGTGGCTTTATAGCTCGAGGATTCCTCGGAGTGAAAGCATGAAATCTTTGCACATCGCGAGCAAGCCATCTAACAAAAGCTTGGTCCAATGGAGGCATAGCCCTCACCAAGATTTCTTCCCACTTTTGCTTTGCAGGCTTATTCCCCATCACAACTACTCTGCCGTGGTATCAGGTCTGGAAAGAAAAGATCGGCACTGGATTAAAGAGTAGACAGCAATGACAGGACACAAAGGATTAGTTTCAAAAAATTTCCTCATGAAACAACATTACCAACATTGCTGTTTCTATATGAATGGAACAGCATGAACAGAGGCAGCTTGAGAGTTTGATATACATTTACTAACGTTGACCATATGACAACAGATGATGAGATTTGTGCTATTATATTTTGGCAATTAAGTTGCAAAACCTTGTAGTAAACCAAACAAAATGATTTGCTCTCCAAGGTTGCTACTAATGATATTGACCAAGTAAATAGCTGCTTGCTCCATTCAATCAGTCTATTTGCTCCCTTCCCATAGTGCACATTTCTTATAAATGTATTACACAGAAATAGCTTCTCAAATATCTCTTAATCAAGTATCAGTTGGTCAATCTGGTGAGTGAAGCATTAGTGTGTCTATGTTTCACATCACCACACAGCAGTATACTAGCTCCCCAGCAAAAATATTTTTAAGTCCCATGGCTTAAGGTTTCACTTGAGACCAAAATTAATCGGTAAAGCTGAAACTCATTGATTAAGACCAAAATTATCAATATTTCTGGTTTTCATATTTATTTTGGAGCACAACAGGCTAAAATCTTTCTATTTTGGCCTAAAATATTCATTTCTTCTAGGGGTCAAAACTGAAACCAACTGAACTTCAACCATATTTTCAACTCCGGTAATTGCACAAGTTAAAGCAACCAAGAAAGTCGTATTTCTCAGAAGTAGTTCAAGTATCTGAAGGCATGAAATGAGATCAATTGCCTTCTATAACTCCAAATTTACCCTAGATATTATCATAAGAATGCTCTGACTATTAGAAAATACAGTGGTATACTACCAACATTACTTCCAAATGTAACCTTTCCCATTGGAACAATAAGCACGCAATGCAAACCCAGAAGGCCGGAACCTATAATTGTTTCTATGTCATCAAAACAAAAAAGGGGCTTTTTCCCGTATAACCACAAATACAAGCAGAACATCTGCGATCATGTACTAAAATTCATAGCATCTCAACGAAAACTTCAATTAACCCATATCCCCCAACAATCATCAATCTAAGCTTTATGCGCAATTCCCAACTTTCGAAGAAGTAAACAAAAAGAAATCCTCAAATCATGATCTCGATATCGAGGTATGTAATGGTACACACAAGAGAAGTAGAAAAAGTAGAAGAAGAATAAGAATCTGTACAGGAAGAAGAGGAGACCTTTATTATCGGCGCTATCGGTTCCGGTGCGCTTCCGAGGAACGGCTGTCTCCGAAGAAGGGGAGGTGGATAAGAAACTATCGAATATTATGTGGTTATTCGATCTGCTCGTGCCAAGTGGAGCTCCGGGAGAATCGGACGGTTTAGCCTACATCTCGGATTGATTTGAGGCAAAGCTAAACCAACCATTGTTCGAATCGGTTCTAATTGACCATCTGATGCTTATTAGTGCATTTAATATTTTAATTATATTAAAAATATAAATATATAAATAGCCTCGAGTTTTTAAGAATTTATCTTTTTGTCAGAAACACATGAGAATTATCCTAATCATTCACTAAAATTTATTAATATTATAGAGTATTACACTTAAATGTACAGTATTCATTTATATTTGTAACTATATATAAAACAAGCTAATGGGATGGGATTGAGCTTCACTCTTTTTTTTTTTCAAATTATTTTATTGAATAAAGATCAAATTAATAATATAAAGAAATTTTCAAATTACTTGATTGAATAAAGAGCAAATTAATAATATAAAGAATTGCAATAAAGAGATAAATTTACCCTTTTTTTATCTAGGAAAACATTTTATAGATTAGCATTACAAAAAACTCAATTAGAATCGAATATCAAAATAGTCATGAGATCAAAAGGAAACCATCCCAAGTACACTCATATCTTAAAGTTTTACCCATATTAGCGAGCCAATCAGTAACATAATTAGTCTCACGATAGATATAATTAATTATATAATTCTGCTAATTACTAATTAAGTTAATAATATCATCCGTAAAGAAATCCACTGACCAAGGAGCCAGAGAGATTCCTTTAATAATATTGATTAGCAGTAAGGAGTTTGATTCCAAGCAAATAATGGCAAATATTTTATTCTTCGGATATAGTAATGCCTCCCTCGTTCCGACGGCTTCCACCATTAACACCGACCTGTATCTGTTGCATCTGACCCCTGCAAAGATAGGGCAGCAGTTTGTCTGCCGGATCACGAATATTGATCTTAAGCATATCAAATATTGATGTATCCAGATGGATTCAATTAATATTTTTTAAATTATTTGAAACATGCCTCTCCCTCTATAATGAGCTAATAAAATTCATAACAATAGCGAACTGTTTAATATTGTTGATGCATAAAATTATTTATATGGCATAAATAAAAATGTAAAATATTACAAAATTTTTGAACGGTAAAATTAAAAAAAGTATTAATCAAAATAAAACTATAATATACTTAATTTATATATTTGAAGTACTTGATACCCCAAATGTCTTACATTGCGAAAATAAAAGAATAATTTTTTTTGTTCAGAAGAGGCTAAGAAATAATTGTGGTGAAATTATCCAGTTCCAGCAGAACAACATAATAGCAGTTTTTGCCCGGATGGCGTTCCGGGCTATCTGTGGCACGGGTTTCCCCTCTTAAAACCCCAATCCCGCAAACGCCCTTATCCCCTCCTCCTCTTATCCACAGTTGTGACTAGCGAAGCGAGCGAGAGTGAGAAGAGCTCCGTTGTCATCGCCATGGCTTGCTCCGTTCCTTCCATCATCTCCTCCTCGAACCCTAGACTCTCCTTCTCCTCCAAGTCCTCGTCTCCCATGGCCTGTTTCTTTCCCGCACCCTCGCCTCTAGTCAAAACCCTAGCCATTCCGAAGAGTTTCCATGGCTTGAGGAGGGGGTTCCAGCCCGCCTCTTCCCGGGCCGTTTCCAGTACCAGATCCGAGAAGAGGAGCTTCGTCGTGAAGGCTTCGAGCGAGGTCGCGCTCCTCAACTCCATGGAATTTGCTCATCCACTTGTGTGATGCTTAACGTGCTAAGTTTTCCTTTTGTTTTGGCTGACTGATTGAGTGATTGTTGCAGAGCGATCTGCCATTGGTGGGCAATGTGGCACCGGATTTCGAGGCAGAAGCAGTTTTTGATCAAGAATTTATTAAGGTATAGCAATGAAAAAGAATTTGGTTTGATCTTTTCTGATCTGTGTTCGCTTCATGCTTTCTATAGGCTATGATCATGATAAAGATGTGATCTCTCTACTAGTCACCTTTACTTTACATGCTATTGCCGAATTGATGGAAGCTGAGAGTTTATATGATATTGAGAAGATTGTTCTTGTAATTTTATCTCCTCATTAGTTTGCGTCCTTTCTATCTAAGTAGTAGAATCAAGAAGAAACAAACTATTATGCTAGAAATGGATGTCAAGGCTCATAAGTTACAGTTAATTATGAGGGCGATCCTCCTTTTATAGACTGAATCATTGTAGTTGCTTTGAGGTAAGTTTCACATCTGTTGGAGTGGTATCAGGTGTAATGTGGGTTCCCTGAAATTTTTACTTGTCTAACTTTGCTTCTCGCGATAAAATTATAAATCCATGACAATTTTGAAATGTCCATACAGAATATCTCCAAAATTCTAGTTTTCAGCTTTTATTATCTTGTCTGGTATTATTTCATTACTATATATTTTATTTTTAATACTTAGATTTAGCCCTATGAACAGCCATTTAATTTATTTTTTTCCTTATTCACTTGGACCTGCACATATTCTTAATAGAGATTCCTCCATATCATTACAATTATGGTATTACATAACCTGAATTTGACTGGCTTACAATAGTCTACTCAGCAGCACAAAATTCCCCATGCCACATTAAAAATGGTTTCTGTGAATAAGCTTGTAGCTGATTTCTGAGTTTTGACCTTTACCTAATTACCTACCTCACTGCACTAATGCCTCTCTTGATGTAAATGTGCGCATTAGCTCTGGATTTTTTGTAAGCTTTAATCTCTTTGTTTTGTTGGCCCTTCATCCGTATTATGAGGTGGTAGCTCATAAGTGCTTTATACTTCCTAAGGATAAAATCCACGTTCAAGTTTTTGAACTGTAGCCTGCTTTGTGGTGAATGTTTTCCACTTGGCAGCAACTGAAATCAGTTCGCCAGCCAGTTTCTTTGTTCTGCGAAAAGGGAGTGAATCCTTTATGAAGCTGAATGGTCAGAAAGCGTGTTCAAGGTTGTTTAGGAAGAGGCTAAAAAATGGAAAGAATGAGCTTCTCTGCTGATCCTGATCAACATGCTACTATTTGATATCTTGTAAAGTTTTTTGTGGCTTATGATGTCAAACATATCATGTTTATAAGCAATTGATGATAGGAATTCATTTCCTAATTTAGTACTCATTCTGATATTTGTCCTATTATTACAGGTCAAACTATCTGATTATATTGGTAAGAAGTATGTCATTCTGTTCTTTTATCCGCTGGACTTCACCTTTGTTTGTCCAACTGGTAAATTCAAGCTCTTGACTTATCGATAAAAATTTAGATAGAAGAATTAATTTGAAAAATGACAAGTTGAGTGGAAGAAGAAAGGGTACATAATATTTCTGTTACTATGTTTTTCTGCAGAGATAACTGCTTTCAGTGACCGGCATTCGGAATTTGAGAAGCTGAATACAGAAATATTGGGTGTCTCCATTGACAGTGTGGTAAATGTTCTGTTCCATAGCAGAGTTGTTATCTTTCCTTTTATGCCCTCTTTAAATAAAATATTTGCAACAATGAGCTTATTTCTGCTGGGCCGTACCTATCAGCATTAACCTATTGGTCCTTGGAATTTATGTTCACAATCTTACAAATAGCAAACAACTTAATATATGATATACTTGGCTTCTTAATTTATGTTTTACTATTTTTATTCCTACCTCTGGAGGATTGCCATTCTATTGTTCCTGAACACTAATTCATTACCCTGTAATTAGTTCACTGTTTTGGTTCCTAATCTGCTGGGTTTCAAGAAAAGCATTAGTTTCCAGTAGAAATGCTTAGAAAATGGAGAAGGTAATTTCCAACACTGTTGAATATCCTTTTGTTGTAAATCAATGTTAGATTAAAAGAATCACATTCTTCTTTGAATCTATATTCATCAGTTGCCATTGTTTCTTTTAGATTGAATTCTATCAAGGACCACTTTTGGATCTCTAGTTCTGACTTCTGAGATGTGACTGCTCGCTGGAATCTTATACTCTGATCCTGTTTTTTTTTTTCTTAAATCTATTAGTATAGCTCAAGTAACCACCTTAATCCTGCCTGTATAATCTCTGCCACTGCCAGAATCCTCACACCCCAAATCACACATGCATGAAATGGAGAACGTAGTCTGATAAACTTGACATCTTCAGTTTATGCCTTGTGATTCATAAAAGAAACATGAGGAGCAAAACAGAAAGAGATCCTTCGATTGGTTTTTGCATATGTGGGCACAGGAGGAAACAAACATAATTTGTGCTGGCTGTCATTGAATTTGACACTTGATTTGAAGGGGTGGTCCAGCTGGTGTTCAGGATATCATTATAATGTATTTTAGATTTCGCATTTGGCAGTTGGCATACAATTTAATAAATCAGCTTATCCAGGGGCTTTAAGGGCCACTGTGTCATGAATCTAGCAGGAGAACTGGGATGATTGCCACTATAGCTCAAGTCGGTTAAGACTTGCAATTTTCCCATGGTCTTTGCACGGGTTAGAGTCAGTCATAAACTAATAAGATTTTCTGTATTGGGACTTGGGAGACCATGAATTGGCTATGCCAGATCCTTCTGCAAGAATCGAAGAGCAATTTCGATTATGACAAAAATTCTCAAAATTGTAATGCTCGCCATTCTGCTAAGTGATTATGGGTTCAAATTATGGAAACAACCTCTTTACTGATGAATTTTAGGCTGCATACATTTTGACCCATAGAACCCGCCTTAGTTGGAGCCTTGTGCACTTGCATGTGCTCTTCCTATATAACTGAATTACACAATTACTCTCCAACAATTGTTGATGTTAGCTTGTTCACAGAAGCTTCACTTCTGATCTTTTGGGTGCTTTATTAAATATGATGCAATCTATTGCCAAGTTTTTCTGCTGAATTGCATACTAACTTTTATATTTTGGATATCTGATCTTTGTTGATTTGTGTCTTGTAATTTATTCTCAGTTTTGCTTCACCGTGGCCATTCTTCTTTGTAGTTTTCCCATCTTGCATGGGTACAAACTGATCGGAAGTCAGGAGGTCTTGGAGATCTGAAATATCCATTAATTTCTGATGTTACTAAATCAATTTCAAAATCTTATGGGGTGTTGATCCCCGATCAGGTATTATTTTGTTTGTTCCTAAGCAGTATTTGTTATCAATACTCTGATGATGTGAATCCTACTATTAGCTTGACATGACCCTTTTAATAAGTAATTCTGGTTTATAATATCCTTACCGTGCATGATCTGACAGGGTATTGCGTTGCGAGGATTATTTATCATCGACAAGGAAGGAGTTATTCAGCACTCTACCATTAATAATCTTGCTATTGGTCGTAGTGTAGATGAAACCATGAGAACCCTTCAGGTAAAACAATAGGAACTCAATTATTTTTAAGTTACTTGCATTATCTGATGGTTTTCGTAAGTAAATGATGAGCTGTGTCTTCAAGTTTCTGAATAAGATGTTTCAACTTGGAGTTTGTAATTCGGTAGTTATTCATTGCAGTGTACTGCAACTAGTTGGCTATTGTAATCTGTATCGTCTGAACTTTGTCCTTTCTGCTCTATTCCTGTTCTTATAGGCATTGCAATACGTCCAAGAGAACCCAGATGAGGTTTGCCCTGCAGGATGGAAGCCTGGGGAGAAGTCCATGAAGCCAGATCCCAAGCTTAGCAAGGACTACTTTGCTGCTATTTAATAGTCAGGATCATTGTGACTATCGCCTAGTCTTTTGCTGTTTGTAAGAGGTAAAGAGAAAATTTAGCCCGTGTTGTGTGCGATCCTCTTTATATATTTAGCAAACATGTATCGGTATCAAGAATTTTTCATTTGCCACATTTTTGGAGAATAAAAGGGCGAGGGGTTACCACTCTTTGGCCAGAATTCTGCAGGCATATATCCTCTTCGACTCCTGTTTCCATACTTGTACTCTTTACTTGGTAAATTGCTCTTGTTTTCTCATTATATAGAAGTTGTGGCCTGAAATTTAGGAATTTGATGGTTGCATCCATTTCAAGATGTTTATGTGTACAGCCGAAGAGATCCAGAGGTGCTGTTATCAAAATGAGGGGAGCTTTTCTGGCAGATAATGCCATGTAAGTGCTTTTCAACGTGCCTTCCTGAGAGACTCTCACTTTAGGTTAGAAAAAGAGAAGATAGCGAGCTTGGAAAAAAGCAAATAAAAAGAACAAAACATCGCCAGGTGTAGCCAATCTCTAAACCGTTAAAATTGGGGAAAGGAGGCAGTGCTCTAGATTTTTTTTTTTTTTCTTTTATTGCATTCCTTTAACTGCTTCTTTATTTTATTTTTCCCTTCAAGCACTCCTTTTGTAGTATCGCAAGGTACTTTTCCCTTGCTAATTATTAGACCTGTCCTTCGTATATCTTTTGGACCATATGTGACCAAAGCTTTTGACTGTGGCCTGGTCAGCTAGACTAATTTGAAAGGAGGAGGCCCCTGTAGTTAAGGGTACCTCCTGTTTCAAGCTTTAGGGAGAAGAATAACACTTTGAAGCATGAAAGTAGTTTCATTAATCTGATCATATGAAAAGCTAGGAATAATTTGACACTGGATCTGGCATCTTTCGCATTTCCATCGTTCAAATTTTTGTTATGGGTCTTCTGTTGGTGTATAATTTTATATCCTTTTCTTTTCTCTTCTCTTGCCACCTTTTTTTTTTCTGGATGCCAAGCTGGTTGCTAATGATACGGTCTATAATAATGCGTTCTATTATCATTGAGGAATGAAAGAAAGATCTCTCGGAAGTTGTGTTGAGGTACTGTGTATGCTTATTTTTATTTTCCTATATAAGAGAAGGTGGAGAGCTCTACTTTCAATGCATCCTTCAAAATTTGTGGTTGTATTAATGTACCTAACGTGAGGAATTTACTGAAATAGTTTTCCTCACCAAAATCTTATGCAGAGTGCTTGTCTTTTTGATATCTTATCTGTGATTTCACATCCACCTTGGAACTCGACCTGTTTTTATTCTCTTTTATCTCTTACCTTTTATTGATGCAGGGAATGCCCAAAAGCCATTTGTGTTTGCCACAAACACACCCACAACTCCACACAGAGAGAGAGAGAGAGAGAGAGAGAGATGGATCACTTTATTCCTTATACTTTGAGTCTGAGAGGAAAGAAACCGTACACAGTTCCCGATTCTCCCAGAGCAGACCAGACCAAACTCGCCCCCACCTCACAAAAGAGATGTTAGAAAAAATAAAATAAAACAAAGAAGAAGAAAAATTAATAAAACTTCCTGTCATTTATAAGTGGGTCCTCATAAAAGATGAACGGTCACAGACCCACATCAGATCAAGCCAAGCATCAACACTCAAAATTACTAACCATACTTGTCGGGAATAATATTTATTTTCCTTCATCCCCAACATTTGTATTTATATTTCCATCTTGTTAGGTTTAGGCAGCGTGTAATTCGTAAATCATTAAAAAAAAATACAGGGTTTGAACTGTAATATGACTTTAGAATTAAGATTATTAGTTCCATAATTACCTGTATGTATCTCCCCACATGCGTTGCACTTTCCGCTGCAAAAATCGACTTTGGACCCAAAATTTGAAACCCCCCCTCCCACCCAAAAAGCAAAGCAAATGACCCTGAAAGAAAATAATAATAATGACAATAATAATATAAAGCAGATAACCTAACTATAACTATAACTATTTTCCCCCTATACATATATGCTTACTTCCTCCACTACTCACTCTCTCATATTCAGATAGTGACTCACCTACCGAAACTGAGAGAGATTGACCCTCTACCGATATGGAACTCATCAATCCAAATCCATCTCAACCTCTTCTCTGAACCAAATACCTCTTTAATCTCCACTTCATCGAGAAGAGATCTAAGAAAATTAAAACCACAATATGAGAGCAGGAGGTTGCACAGTGCAACAGGCCCTGACCCCAGAGGCAGCAACCATAGTGAAGCAGGCGGTCAACCTCGCCCGCCGCCGCGGTCATGCGCAAGTCACCCCCCTCCACGTGGCCAACACCATGCTCTGCTCAGCCGCCGGCCTCCTCCGCGCCGCCTGCCTCCAGTCCCACTCCCACCCCCTACAGTGCAAGGCCTTAGAACTCTGCTTCAACGTCGCCCTCAATCGCCTCCCTGCCTCGTCCTCCGCCGGCCCGATGCTCGGGCCTCACCACCACCATCACCACCACCACCACCCCCCTTCCCTCTCCAACGCCCTCGTCGCCGCGTTCAAGCGGGCGCAGGCCCACCAGCGGCGTGGATCCATCGAGAGCCAGCAGCAGCCGCTGCTCGCCGTCAAGATCGAGCTCGAGCAGCTCATCATATCCATCCTCGACGACCCAAGTGTGAGTAGAGTCATGAGGGAGGCTGGCTTCTCGAGTACTCAAGTGAAGAGCAATGTCGAACAGGCTGTCTCATTAGAGATATGTGGAACAACCACCACCACCACCACTACCACTCCTCCTCCTCCTCCTCCTAACCCTAATTCCGTCAAGCCCAAGGAGGTGGTCATGAACAAACCTAGGCCTCCTTTGGATCATGTGAGGAGTGAGGATATCACTAGTGTGATGGACTGCTTGGTGAGTAGAAGAAAGAGGAGCTTTGTAGTTGTAGGTGAGTGCTTGGAAACCAGTGAGGGAGTTGTTAGAGTGGTGATGGATAGAGTATGCAACGGCGAGGGATCACATGAGAGTCTAAGAAACTTGCAGTTCATACCACTTCCCATCTCTTCCTTTAGGAACATGACAAGGGAGGAGGTGGATCACAAGGTCGGAGAGCTGAGGTGCCTGGTGAAGACTAGCTGCTCCATGGGGAGGGGAGCAGTGTTGGTATTGGAGGATCTCAACTGGGTTGCTGAGTTCTGGGCTGGTGATCATCTGGAGAAGCAAAGAGGTTATAGCTACTACTGCCCTGTGGAACATGTAATCATGGAGGTGAGGAGCTTGCTTTATTGTGGTGGACTACTTCTTGGAGGGGAGAGGCTTTGTCTCATGGGGTTTGCTACTTACCAGACCTACATGGGATGCAGGGTTGGAAACCCTTCATTGGAAGCTCTCTGGGGTCTTCAGACTCTCACAATACCTGCAGGTGCCTTGGAGTTGAGCCTTAACTGTGACAGGTATAATTAAATTGTAATCTCCACATTAGTAGTTGATCATGTTATATAAAATCTCTCTCTCTCTCTCTCACTCTCTCTCTCTCTCTACTCTTCTTTTTTTTCCTTTTTCTTCAATGGCCTTTTCTTATGTAGTTGATTTCATATTGACATCGGATTCATTAGGATAAAGTGCAGCATAGAGATTAATATGTATATTGTCTTCTTTCTTCTTGCAGTGATTCACAAAGCCAGATGATGGGAAAAAGGAGTGGCAATGGAGCTTGTTGGTCTTTCATAGAAGGTGGAGTAGTAGAGAATACTCAGCTCACCTGCTGTGCTGAATGTTCCATCAAGTTCGATGCCGAGGCTCGAAGCCTACCGAACAATTCTTTCAGCAACCGCAGCTCCATCTCCTCCTCGAGCCTCCCTTCATGGCTAAGGCAAGACAACCGAAGTGCAAATAGCAATGATCAAGTAATTCTCAACTCACTGTTCATATACATATATTCATATTTAAGTTTTTTTTTTTTAACCTTCTTTTGTGTCTTGTATATAGGGTTGCCTTCAGCTGAAAGATCTATGCAAGAAGTGGAACTCAATATGCAACACATCCCACCGAAACCAGCATAATTTATCTGAGATGACTCTGAATTTCTCCTCAGTACCTCCATCTTCTTCTATATCTTCCTATTACGATCACTGCTATCCAAGTTTGCACCAACCTTGGCCACTCCCGCTTGAGCCCAAACATCCATGGAGAGAGCACCATGTCTGGCTCTCGGGGGCCTCCGACGAAGTCCATGAACAGAACTCGAGATTCTACTTACGAGACAACGAGCCAAACCCTAACCCTAACCCTAACTCATCTTCCTCAAATGGTTCAATGGATCAGGTGGAGCACTCTCATCCAAAGTTCAAGGAGATCAATGCAGAGAATCTAAAGACGCTTTGCAATGCGCTAGAGAAAAGAGTCGCGTGGCAAAGCGACATCATCCCCGATATCGCGAGCACCATCCTGCAGTGCAGGTCAGGAATGGTGAGGAGGAAGGAGAAGTCGAAGTTGGTTGAGACTAAGGAGGAGACATGGTTCTTCTTCCAAGGGAATGATACTGATGGCAAAGAGAGGATAGCTAGAGAGCTCGCAAGACTAGTGTTTGGTTCCTACAACAAATGTGCATCCATTAAACTCAGCAACTTCTTGCCGACGAGGTCTGATTCTACCGACGATTTCAGGAATAAGCGGTCGAGGTCCGAGAAAAGCCATAGCTATCTTGAGGAACTCTTCGAAGCTATTTGCGACAACCCGCACCGCGTTTTCTTGTTACAAGACATCGAGCAATTGGATTATTATTCGCAAGTGGGTATCAAGGCGGCGATGGAGAGTGGTGTGGTACATAACTACAACGGCGATGAAGTTAGTGTTAGTGATGCAATTCTAATCCTGAGCTGCGAAATGTTCGACTCCAGGTCAAGGGCTTGCTCGCCGCCGGCTAAGGAGAGGGTGGAGAGTGAGGAAGAAGAAGAAGGAGGAGGAGGAAGTGATGACAAGGAGATGGGCTCGTATGCTTGTCTAGATTTGAATCTTTGTGCTGAAGATGACATGGAATGTTCCTCTGATGATGTGGGACTTTTAGAAGCAGTCGATCGAGCATTCTTCTTCAGATTGCCTGAGGATTTGTGAAGCATGCCTAGCTATTGCTAAAAAACAAAAAAAAAATCAGAAGTTGAGTTCTTGAATTCTGGAATCTTGATGTTTATTTTTTTTTTTAATCTTTTTTTTTTCCTCTTTCATTTGTGTATTATCATGAGATCAGATCAAGGAAAGTCTTGGGGTGGATTAGCTTAATTAAATTTAAGCATGTAGGAAACACATGTAAATTTGCAGTTATTTCATGGAATTGGTCTATAATTGGTTGTTATTATTTCTCAACACAGTAACGTAATTATGATCACATTGAAGGGTGTCGTTTGCAAAAAAAGACCCAAAAGGATGGAGCTTACCATAGAGAAATTAACAAAAGAGAGACATTATTATATCTGCTCCCTAATAGGTGCTACATTTATATGTATATATATATTTATATATAGGAGCCATGATAAGGTTTTGAGACATTAAAATTAACAAGATAGGTTCATGTACTAGCAGACACGATCTAGTTATTGTTTGATTGGCGAATACCAACTAAATGATGACATGAGGTATATATAATTAATATATGTTGCTAATAATGAAACCAAAAGAAATATAATGCAATAATAATGCAGGAAAACTATTTAATAATTTTTTTAATAGAAAAGCGATGATTCATAACTTAGGGTTTGTGCAAAGGAGGAGCCACTTTAGAGGGCAAAAGAGCAATCTTCCTTAAGAAATATCAAAAGCTCACTACTTTTCATGCATGGTGATGCGATTTGAAAAGGAATCCCCTTTCCCTGCTTTAGATTTCATAAACCCAACATTCTCATCTCGGAAAAAGTAGTGGGCTGTGAAAAGCTTAACACAAGATAAAGATAAGCATCTTAGTCTTTGGACCTTAAAGTTGCTGCTTTAGAATCCTAAAAAGATTTTTATCTTCTCTACTCTCTCCTACGCCCCTTCATTAGAGTAATTATTTATCATATCACCCAAGTTTAAGTAAGGAATTTGTCGTGTCTAGCCTTGAAATGATTAAATAAATTGAGTTAATCTATGAAGATTATATGCATATATTTATAAGGGAGAAGGAAATTAAACTAATCACCTCTCACATGCTTATCCATTCTTTCTATAATCCCTACGCTTTATGGTTTTGCCTCTTTCATGTCCTTCCTTTTCCAATCTTAGAAAAGAGGTCTTCACCCTATGACAGTTTCCTCTCTTAATTTCTCACTGCTTTTGTTGCTATAATTAATTAAATCTCCTTGCTTATGATCTTCCAAGTGAAGTTTTAATCTCATTCCCTTGTTGCATTTTTAAAATGAGAAAAAAATAATAATAGCCCAATGAAACTGTTGATTTTCCATCCAAACTTAACTAAAACAGTATAAATCACAATAACAATTATATACTACTAATAAAATCCTATTGTTTGAGTATAAATGAACCTTTTACGCATATTTTTCTTTTAGATGATTTAACAATTCTCATTCTATTGTTATATATATTTAAATAACAACTAGAATTTGAAGCTTATAATTATATATAGTAGAAAATAAAAGAGTTTGAAATTATAATTACTTTAAATTTAAAAGTATACGATATAGTAAATAAACTTAATAGAATGAGAAGAACAATTTTATTATTTTAATATTTGTTATGGTGAGCTTAACAAATCTTTTAATACTATTTATGTTCAGTTTGGATGAAAAAAAAAATTAATAGATTCACATACAAAGTGATGGAATAGTTTGATTAGTTTAATTTTAGGCAAAACCACGACAAAAGTATGTAATTTGCCCAAAATAATATCTATCAGTGTTCTGGGAATTCGAACTTCAAATCCCTAAAATATCCCTTGTACTACCTTTGCATCTTTTGTTACTAAAGAAGAACATATTCCCTCGTATTACGGAGGCAGGGAGGGGAAAAATCCAAGGTGTAATCTTGGTAGCTCCACGATCAAGAAATGTGCATGCACTTAGCATAGTTTCATGTGCATGCAACTTTGGAGGTTAATTTGCATCAATAATAATAATAATAATAATAATAATAATAATAATAATAATAATAATAGTCTCTTTTTCGATCTTTTAACTAAAGAATTAATTTATGTTGTTATACTCCATACATATGCATGCATAATGAGTAACATTGAGAAAAACATAGCTTTACCATAACTAGAGGAAGATGGCAAATTTCTTGTTTTTTATTTATAAGAGAGAAAGAAATTAGTCTGTGAGGTATTATATCAGTAACTGTATCTTTTTAGTTCTATAGTGGATGATGACAAAAGTTATACACTCCTGTCAAGTTGTTTGTTTCTCATCACTTTTCTCTCTTTTACTGCATTAAAGCTCAAAAGTGCTACTCGATCATCAACAATGCCTTCTCTCTCAAACCCCCCCGCCCCCCAAAAAAATGATCTTAATGCTAATAATATATTAAGAAACCTTCTTGTATTTTAGATGATACAATTAATACCTAGTTCTTGCTAATGACGTATTTGATCTTATCTATTTGGCCTTAAGATTCATCCATGCACTTCGCAAGAGTCTTATGTCACATTTCAATTTTGGCCCTGTTGTAATCCGACACGTAGCATAAGGCTAGATTGACCTTTGATATTTTTATTTTATTTAATAAAAAAAAAGAGGAAGTTATGCTAGATCTTGATCCTTTTGGCTCAATGAAGTTAATTAGCACCTCAGTAATTTTCCATTTGCCTTCTTTTGTCATGTCATCTGCACATTAGTTCACAAGTAGTGTCATCTCCCTTACAAGTTACAAGCTAAAGATTTGTTCTTATCCTGATTAGCATAAAGAATATACTAATTAAGTGGAGGTAATCAAATGTTTGAATGCAGAAAAGCATATACGGCAGCCATAGGTCTAATTAAACTGCAGTTGGATACTCTCACCAACAAAGGTGGCAATGTCTCCACCAAAGAAGCCTATTTCATATTTTCTTCTTCTCCCTAGTGCTAATGCATGATCTCCTTTATACTTTCTAAGCATTAAGCATTAGGAAAGGGGGGGGAAATATATATATATATATATATTTTATGACCAAGAGAGCACCATGGAATTAATTGTTTCTCCTATGAATTGTTGGTGAGCCGAAAGCAAACCACTGCAAATTAATCAGTTAAAAAGAGTACCTAATAGATCTTGTAGATTTTTTTTTTTAGTCTGCAAGGTTGAACCCCATCAACACATTGACTCAGATAAAGGAACTCTACTTTCATGAACAAACTTAAATATATAGCACTAATGCTTCTTGTGCTCAGCTACTCAAAGAGAGTTCACTCAACATCAAAAGTGAATAGTGTTCATAACCATGAGTTATTTATTCGAGTATTAAAACTATATAAATTTTAAATTTTCTAACAGTTTAAATATTTTAAGAAGTCGTCAATTTGATCGGATGGACAAGTCTAGCAATACACTTGATTTCCAACTTATAGATTCTTTTCTTTTCACCTTTTCCAAAATTCGCCAACTTTTCCTATCCACTTTGACATATGATCTTAGAAAATCTTAGTAGGCTTCCATTAACTCAAGGCCTAGTATGCCTTGTGAGAGAGCCTTTTTGAAGCCTTAATTGTGCATCTTGGATCATGTAACCAAATGAGTACTAACCCACCTTCTTTGTCAAAATTATATTTTCCATTTAGGACTAATTGAACTTTGGATAGGCATGCATTAAGGCCTCAGATTAAACAAAAGTTTTTTTTTTTTTCCCCCAAGTTAATTACAATAATTAAGTAGTGCTTAATGGTGACATGAAGGACAATTCCTCGAGCTTTGCCCAAGGATAAAGTGAGACGTCACTAAAGTGATCATGGTGGTCTTTAACCTTCCTCTATGGAGAAGGAGATAGATTAAAGTATAAAGAAGGAAAAGGGTGTTGATAAGGTGTACAAATTGAGAGACATACTTATTAGACCAACCTCCTCCAACTTTGCCAAGAGCCAATAACCTCTCCTTTAATTTGGATTATTCCTCCCTTAAGATGTGCCAAATAAGTAAAGGACCAACTTGGATTTATGTATCTTAATTTGTATCTTTCAAGTGTAAGGACTCGGTCTTCTGGAGATAATGGTGCTTCTTCTTTAGTGCTTGCCTTTCTCCCTTTATAAAGTTGCTGCAATGCATTTCTTTTTAGAACCTCAAGACAAATACTTTTGGCAAAAGTTGGCTACTTTTCTTTTTTAGCCCACATTAAACTTACTAACAAACCCATAGTTGGATTTAACTAAGGCCATTCGTGTATGCTTGATTGGTGCTTGGTGAAGAATCTCAATATGCTGGTAGGTTGGGAACAAACATCAAATTGTACATACAAGTCCAAATTTAACCAGTTATATAGATATATATATATATATATATATATATAATAGCACAATTTGAACACTATTGATCACTATATAGTTTCAAAGAGGTTTTGAGTTCACAGCTTTGTCACACATGGATAAAGTACATAGCATGCAAGCTTCTTGCTTTCTAACTGGGTCTATAACAAGACAAACTTCTAAACCTTATCTGACTTTCACTTCTCCAAAGCCCGCAAGGGAGGTAAAAGAGCCACCATTGGCATCTGCAAAAGAGAGAGAGGCAAAATTTCCACAACTCTTGAGGCTTTTGCCAGGCTTTGAGTAAAGGAAGGGAGGCATTGGTTTCTTTTCATTTGAGAAGTGGCATTGCATGAAAGTAAGGGAATTCTCGGATCAGGGAGCCCTACAACAACAACAACTACTACTACTACTACTACTACTACCACCACCACTACTTCTACTACTATAAATCCAACATTGATGGCTAGCTATCTATCCTAAATCCCAAAAAGAAAAGAAAAATCTATACCTTGTGGGTATTTCATCATTTGAAAGTGATGATTGAAGGATCCAAGGAGATGGGCTCTCTTTATATGATGCTTGAGTTGTAGGGGCGAAGGGCTAGAGGGCACAAATCCATGTGAGCATCTCTCTCTCCCCTCTTCTTTTTTTTTTTTTTAACTTCTTTCTTTTCTTTTCTTCTTTTTTCCTTTTTGTAAAAGAAAATAATTCTCCTTTAATAATTCTTTTGTTTCATAAGAGGACTGGTCAAAAAAGTAGAGGAGAGAATCAGAAGTAGAGGCCTTCTTACCTGCATGACATGAAGAAAGAACCAAACTATTTGGGGGGGGGGGGGGGGGGGGGGGGGAAATGATAGTGCTTTTGTTGAATGATTCAAGTAGTGGGCAGAGTGAACAGCTTCTTTAGCTTACCAACAAAAGATTGTGGAGTAGAGTAGGCGAAGCAAATCCCAAGACTACTTTGTATATTAAAACCAAAAAAAAATCCCATATTTTAATGATGCTACCTTTTTTTTAAAAAAAACAAAAATATTTTGCTAGTCTAATTAGTGCCCTGTGATGATGGCAATCATATATATCGACCTAAGCCCTTTTCTTTCTACCCCACATATATGTATACTACTTGAAACATTATGTATATTGAAGGGTATACATAGTCTAATTTGTTTGTGATACCCACCTGTTTCTTTATTTACACACATCCAAAATGAGAGAGAGAAAGAGAGAGAACAATCACCACCATCCTCTGTTCTTATCCTCATTAAAGCCCAGTTGCCTCTCACGGCCTCTTCCAGTCCTAAAGCCCATACTTTGATCGGCCCAAGGCCCATTACTAGTCTCACCGGGCCAGGCCATATACCTCCCACGGCCTCCTCTTCCAGTGCCGAAGCCCATTCCTTGATCGGCCCACGGCCCATCGAAACTCATACTAGTAGAATTGTTCGTTGGATAACGACCATGGCGTCTCCCAAAGCTTCCATTATCTCGCCTACTACCATATGAAGAACCAGTTACACCTCTTCCTCTCCCTCCACTGCTACAACCCATGGTTACGTCCGACTTAGATTAATACTACTGCATGAGATTAAGAAATGGTTGGATTTTATGCGTACCTATTCGTTGATGGCGCTCGCGAGCCTGGATACTCGTGCCACAATGGCTTCTTGATGATAGCATCAGGCGACAGAGTCTGAGAGAAGACGATATGGCTAAAATTTATCTGCCATGCAGACAAGATGTATATGAACTTTCGATTTACCTTCTCAGGTTTGATTACGTTCTCAAGCAATCTCGGAACGTTGCATGTTGAATCGGGGTTGAGGAAGATAGCTGACCTGCGATTGAGAAAGATGGTAAAGAAAGAATTTATAGAGACATCCAGGACTTTAGGATCAACAACTTACGTTGTGTGATCTTCTGTGATATAACTATCTCCCATCCTTTCGACCAGAGAGCTCAAGAAACCATCGACCAACTCGTCATCGCAACGGGAAAGGAATCCACTAACCTGGCAACTGGAGCAGGGGAATAGCAATTGCAGGTCTACATGCCAACGAGTATGACAACATTAGTGACAAATTAAATTCTGCAAATACCTTTCTGAATCAATTGGAATTTTTTCATCTTCTTTTCCAGAAGGGCAATTCGGTGGCGTAAAACTAGAGCTTATTTTTAGACCCAGTGTGGAGCAACTCCTCGTAAAGATCTTGTCTTGCCGGAAGACATTCCGGTTTGTTTCATCCTCCTGCCGAAAGATAAGAAAGTGAATCTAAGAAACAAGTGCTAGTTGAATGTTTTAACTGATTACTATTCAGCAGAACAGACTAATAACATACCGATAAATCCTTCTCTAAGATTTTGGTAGCAGCTAAAAGTTGTTCTTCCTCAATAAAAGGCAACTTAGCAATACCCTATACGAGTTTTTTCTCCCCACATTTAGATGAAGTTCTACCTCATAATCAAATCAAAAAAGTTACTTCATATTAAAAAAAATTCTAACTTACTCGCCACAGAAAGCGAATTCCATCAGTATCGACCTCAAAATCTGATCACCAAGAATATGAATACTACATAACTAGCCATATTCCATTAAAATATATATATATAAAAAAAGAGCTACCTGTTGGATAGAACTTTAAGATTGTTGAGTCCCTGTCACTCATCAAAGGCATGTATGCCTTCGGCAGCGCAGCATCGCTGTCGAAATTGTATCAAAATTGTATCACGATTCACAAGTAATGTGAAAATTCCAGAGAAAAGAAAAAGTTTCAGACATAATAAGTAATAAAAATCCTATTAACTTGGTATACCTTTGTGGTGGCAAGACTGCCATCAGTTGATCAAAAGGTTTAAAAGGCCTTCCAAGTTTAAATACAATTTTAGAGCACGAGAGGCACTTAAAATCTGAAGCAAATGGAGCATAGTAGAATGGATAATACCTGCCAGAAAACGAAATCACAATGAACAAATGGCTTTAAGTTCCAACTGCTCACTAGATGAGTTATGCAATGACAAGGCAAAAGATCATCGCCCCTCCCATCAAAATTCTCCCTCCACTGGATCAAGATCATATCAACCAGGTGGAGGAGAGGAACACTTGGATGATGTGAAGTTTTATTAAGTTATGTATCACATACCAGGACCATGAGCATACCCCTGCAAAATAGTACTGGAGGACCCAGCAAAGCCCTTCCATATACTTTTCAACCTGCATTTCAGAAATAACACAGTGACCTATATAAAATCCCAAATATTGTAATATACTGGAACAATAAGAGAAGGAAACTTCTGTAATTCGAAAAATAAAAAGGCCTCCCGGCCTAATTCTTCTTCGTGGATATGATTCAATAGCCTGTTTGATGCAATAAATTAACCAAGGAACATAGCAAGCAGCTGAACTTCATTCATACCATTCTTTTGCGCAGGCTTTCAATTTCGTCTGAACATTTAACTGAAAACTTCTCACTGTAGTATCTAGATTTCCAACCAGGTGAACCCAGCTTTACCTGCAAAAGTTTCGAATACTTTATCGATTATCAATATAATTTGCACAGTATGTTTACATAACTATAAGATTAGAGGTATATTTTGTACTCTGTCATTGTGAAGAACTCCACCCTTAAACAGGTCTTGTTTACTGCGAAGTATATCCTTCAATTTTATCCGTAACTCGGCAGTGTTTTTTAAGACCTATAATTAATTAGCATACATCAGATCTGTCGGCATTCGTAGCCATCTCACTTCCACTTCCAGTTGAAGAGACTACGCATTTCGCCTTAAAAGTGTCTGACATGAAACTTCCAGGGCTATCTTGCTAAAAGGGGAAAAATAACACTATTAGTAATCTTGTGGATCAAATATCATAAACAAACGCACTCATAAATGAGCCTCACCCAATTGTCAGAATCATTTCCGTTTGCGTCTTCTTCTGCTAATCTTTCCTTCATCAGCCTCCGGAGTAGCTTCTGTCGAGATAAAAGAAAAGCAAGCATACTTGGATGCAGATTCTTTTTATGCAAGGAAAATGTAAAGCAGGAAAGAGAGAAGCACTTCAGAAATGGATGAATTCTTCAGATGTTTTATGACCATTAATTAGTTTTCAGATGTTCGATGCCAAGACACTACATGGCAATTTAGCTCCAAAACACAGAGTAGGAAGTGATAAACTCCAAACAGAGACTGAAAGATGGAACGTATAAAATTTATCAGTCCAGAGGAAACCTGCTGCAATTCATATCTTCTACTAAATATTCTTTCTTCGTATGTTCCAACCTCAGCAACAAATCTTTCTACTCTTGAGACTTTTATATATGCAGCCTTTTTATCTTTAATCTGTTGTACCAGAAAAAAGACGTATATCGATTAGTCTTCCCAATGCGGCGTACAAACATGCAAACTGAATAGCAACATATCTGTATTCATTACTTTGCTAGAATCAATAAGATATCCTCCCATTTTATTGAACATTTTTTTATACACCTCAATAGCTAGATCAATTGCCCCCTGCATAGAAGAGAAGTATCACCATGCATGGAAATCAGAAGATGTGGAAGGAACTAAAAGAAGCAAAACATTTAATTGTGAAGGACAAAATCAAATACCTCCTGAATTTCCAGTGAAGGAATATGAGGGAGGAAATCATTTCCAGCCAATAAACAGATGAAAACAAAATCGTCAATGATTCTTTCGACGTCGATGGAGAAAGGTGGATCAGGTATCATCAAATCGAGCTCCAAATATTCCCGCAAGGTCCAAATATTCAGAAACTGATAAGGTTTTTTGGTTGGGAGAAACTTTCTTGGCTTAAAGGTTTCTTGTTCTCTTGCTAAGAGGCTTGTGTCTATTAATGCCTGGCAATGTTCTTGCCGGTCTTGCATGATAATATCCTGCATAATACAAACAAATTATATAAAAAAATATAGAACATACAACCATAATGTATCTAACGTATTTTTTTTTTAATAATTGCCATAGAAATATTTCAAACTATCATAATTAAAACTAAATTCATCAAAATATCACAACTGCTATCAAAATCATTAACATCTTCATCACAAATTAAACTCACCTCACGCAGAATAGAGAAGTGGATTTCATGACTGGCCAGAGCAAGAAAGATGAGGTCCGCATCCTGCGAAAATTATCGCATTCAATCTCAAATTTCTGACAGCATTAATAGGTAAAATCGAATCAATTAAACTTATGCTACGATAAATTAATCTCATACCAGACCATATAAGCAATGAGTAGTATTCACATCGTATCCAATAGAACTCCGCTGGGCTCGAATAAAACTCATGATCTTATGCTCTCCTTCTCCCGGAACATTGGCATCAGAGAGGATAACCTTGAAACAGAGACATAGGAATTAACTAAGGATTGGAGTAAATTAGAGTAGCAATCTCACCTTTAATTCTTTCCAACCAGCGTCACTGTTTAATCTCAGTCGTATATAATACTCGAGAGCATGAGATAATTTCTCCATGAAGATTGTTCCAGGAGTAATGACGTTTGAATCGGAAACCTCGTGTGTCTGTTTTGGGAGCAGTTCTTTTTGCTCCTTTTCGAATTCTTTTCTCAGTCTTCGCTCCTCTTCTTCCTACATAGCAAGAGAACGACAACGTTATCCATCTGCTTTGATTATAATTTATAATCATTAACAAAATATTAAAAAAAAAATTGCTTACTTTTAAAAATAAAAAATTGAAGTACCTAAATAAGTTTTAAAAAATAAGTAAAAATAGAGTGTTAAATACAAAATTTCACCGGAAAATAGACAATAAAATGAGCTAAGACATACTGCGATTGCTGCATCTTTGGCCGTTCGAAATCGTCTTGATCTCTGCTGGTTCATTTTTGCTCTCGGAGCAACTCCATCTGCACTTATAAACATTAAGGAAAATAGAAAGTGAATATTAGGAAGTACAACAAAAGAGTAACCCACCTATGGCCATATAGAGAAGCTTTCTGGGCCGCACGATGCGGATCATGCGGTCTATGTACTTGAAGATTGCGATGAAGACTTCATCGTACGTGGTCGGCGGAGAAATCTGCATGCATATATAAAGTTCACGATACGTGCATGCTTACCTACATAAATACGTGCGGTAGGAAAAACCCGTGAATAACAGGAAGGAACAAGGCATTGGAATAAGTCGGATTAAACCTCGTCTTCGGGGTGAAAGCATGGATGGATTATTCCATTCATGTCTACATAGAGATTGTCATACTCCATACCGACAGGGTTCGGATTGGAATAGTCTACTACGTCTTCTTCGATTGCATTCACTACTACTTTGGGATATTTCCCTACAAGCCACCGATAAAATGATGGAACTCCCATAGTTATCCGAGTTATTATTCTACTACCATGTGTATATATACACAGGGAGTGATTGAAACGGCGGGTTAGTTGAAGAGACGTGGAAGGGTCACACGTGTAAGGGTCCCTCGAGATGGGAGGACGGAAGAGGAATGAACGGTGGATGGGAGCAGTATCCGCCATTGGCACGAAGGACGAGCTAAGAGAATGATGACGACTGACGAGAAAGGATATTATGCGTGATAGAAACGATTGGGATCTCGACTCGCATGCATGATGCATGTACATAAATAAGTTATTATAAAATAATTCCAAATGAAATAATTTGTTGTAATTTGAACAGTTTCTTCGGTTTTTTAATGTAATTATCCAGTAACTTAAAATAAGAACGGGAGCTTTATATATATATACACATGATAAGATCACGTGTGCGGGCCACGTGGATTTGAATGTTTTTGTCCCTTGTTCGTGTCTCAACGGGTAGAAATAGCTCTCGGATAAAGTTATCGAAGGCAGTGATAGTTGGAGTGGTTATAGATTTACTTTCCCTACGACGAGATAACTTGTAACAGCAGACATCTTATCTCGATTATTACGTGCATCTGAAGAATAATATATCGTATATATTGTTCTACATTTTATAACTTCTGATAAATTTGGGACCGCTACACGATAATGAAAGCAGATTATTAGAAAAATGATTTAATAATTTGATCGTTTAAAAAGATATATATGATAGAAATATATAATATTAATATGCCAGAATCACAAGTACAGTAACGAAGATTGAAGTTTATTTAAGAAGAAAATTATTTAGTGGCGTACTTAAACAGGCTATAGCCGGTAACGGGTACGGCGATGTCGTACTGTTCCTTCACCGACCCCTCATTTAAACCCAATCCTTCAAGCTCCACGCCTCAGTGCGAAGCCCAAAATCACCAGCCAAACATTTCTATTTTACCCCCTTCGTTTCTTTGATATTCAATTTCCTCATTCCACTCTTGCGACATGAGAGGCCTCACCAAGCTCGGCTTCGCCCTCCTCCTCGTCTTCTCCTTCTCCCTCATCGCCCTCGCCGCCGAGCTCCTCTTCCTCCTCCGCCGACGCCACCTCCGTCGCTCCCGACCGGCGGATCCAGAGATCGCCGGCGGCGGCTTCCTCTGCGGTAAAAATCGCTCCCGAGTCGAGCCGGCCGTCGCCGCTATCACTCCGTCCGCTAAGCCTCCGCCGCCGCAGGCGGCTGCGGAGGAGGAGGAGGAGGAGGGCGATCTGGCGTCGTGGCGAACAATGTACCTCGGGCCGTCTAGGGTTTTGTACACGATCGAGGAGGAGGAGGCGGAATCCGGCGGCGACGACGACTTGGAGTCGGAAACGCCCTTCTACACGCCGTCGTCGTCTCCTCCGCGCGCGGTGGAGGAAGTGCTCGTAAGCTCCCGATCCGACCGGAAGATGGAAATTAGTGTTCTCAGTTAGTTTTACTATTAGAACCTTGTCGTTGCTCTTAATTCCTTGGCTTTTACCACAAGGAACCAAAGAAATATAGTGTACTTTTAAATTAATTAGGCCTTTTTAACGAAATGAAATTTATTATAGGAGTAGTTGGTCGGAGTAGCTAGGAATTAACTCGTGAAGTAATTAATATCCTTCTAGATATTAAATGCTCTCTCCTATTTTTGAGCTTATATTTTCCAAACATTTTCAAAATTCCCATTACTTTTTCATCGGAAGAAAATATTGTGATATCAAACTTTGAATTAGAACAATTCACGACAGTCTTCGCCTTTTCTTCTTCTTCTTTTTTTAAATTTAATTTGGGGGTCTTTTAAAAGTAACTGACACAATTCTCTTTTTCTTTTTAATCTTCTTCTTGTAGTTTTTGCTTTAATTTGTATCATCACTTCCCTCCTCCTCATTGAATCATTGAATCCTTTACAAAAAGTAGGCTTGGAGTTCACTGACATGGAAATGGGCCGAGGCCCAATGAGTGTCCTTATCTTTATCCGCATAGATATTATTATTTGAGATAACTCATTACTTCTTTAAAACATATTAAAGTAATAATAAAAAGCAATGGTGATTGATTGGAGCGAATACGGCGCCGGTTCCATTAGTCAGCGCCGGAATTCTCAGCATGTAGTCAAATCTAAGCTTAAAACTAACCACCTTGACGAACGTAACCTTGTTTTACCCCATCGTAGCATTTAATCCCCGAGAAAAGTCGAGGTTGGGGTATTAGTTACTTCAAACTTATTTACACGATAAATTATTAATCTAATAGCAGGATGTTTTGAGGCAATAAAAAATAAAATAGAGGGATGGAATTACAAATTATCTGGCACTTAATATGCTCATCGAATGGTCCAAATCCGCCCCCATTTGATCAGGTGTAGAAGTAGAAAAGCGACGCGTGGGTTATTGTCTAACAAATATAATATAAGTATTTTTCAGTTATTTTAAATATTATAGTAATACAAAATAAAGTAAAGTGGGGTAACTGATTTTATAAGCTAAGTCTGCCACGTGCTTTTCCCCAGGCTGGAGCAAATATCTACTACTACTTGGGTTGTAGAGAATCCGCGCCGCACCCAAAGCTACACTTAACCTCTGAAATAAGCCGTCGGCTTTGCTTGTGGCGCTGGAGAAATCATCCACGTTGTGAGTTGTGAGCACGAAGACGAAGCCGACGACTTCCAAGTTCGAGCAAGTCAATGCGGATTCGATCGTCAAACTAAAAAAGGGGTCAAAATAAATAATTATACCACAAAATTTATTTAAGCCAATTTAATCAATCATCCCGCCAACCATCACATGTGCCAGGTTCTTAAAATTAACGAAAAAAAATATAAAAAAAATCCACAATGGTTTCAATTCCATCAAAATTCTATCATCAATAATTGACGTGGCATTTGGTACCCTCGAATTGGGGCGAGCTCCGATTGGTCGGTGCCGGAATCCTCAGGACGCAGTCAATCTTAGGCCTAAACCCGTGCACCTTGACGAACCAAACTTTGTACCTCAACTTGCCATTCAGCTTGACATCCAAATTGAAGTAGCCATCGGTCCTCTCTTTAGCGTAGGCCTCCGGCGCCGACGAGGAGGTCAGGCTGGTCGATTTGCCTTGGAACGCCACGTGGACGACGGTGGTGGTCTTGGTGTGCTGGAAGAAGGCGGGGAGCGTGTCGTTGGGGCCGCCGAGGGATGCGTCGGCGTAGTAGGCGGTCGCCTCGAGGCGGTCGTAGTAGACTCCGATCCGGCGGTTAGGGTTCCGGAAGCTGATGTCGAGGAGGAGGACGTAGTCCAAGGCGCCGGTGGCGTTGGAGAAGGCGAATTGGGGAAGGCTGGCCGTGTCCACATTGGCGCGGATCTCGTGCGGGCGAAAGATGAGCCAGAATATGAAGATGCTCAAACCGACGGAGAAGATGAACTTGACCAACTTGCAACAGAGATTGCAGCAGCAATCGCCGGAAGAGGAAGCCATTTTCTTTCTTTCTTTCTTTCTTTCTTTCTTCAACCAAGAGATAGAGAAGAAGAAGAAGAAGAAGAAGAGGGAGGGAGGAAGGAATCGTTTGCAGCTTCTTCTTTGAACAAGAGGTTTTGAATTGGTCCAACTCCTCTGTTTTGGTCTCTCTCTTTTAATACTTTTGTTCTATAAGTCAAGTCAAAAAAATATATAATAAATATTTGGGGCGACATTACATTTAACTATTATTTTTTCACATATTATTTTTATTCATAAAATATACATAAGCAGCTATATTAATACACATTCGTCCTTATATTTCTAAGAAAGAGAAAAATAAATTTTAATTGCCCAAAATATAATTACTTTCTTAGGAGGTATTTTAGTTTACCAAATCTGGGGTTAAGATATTTATAAATATTATAACTATCTCTATGTTGTCAACTTTCTAAGTCTAACTTAAGAAAAGAAAGCAGTTTGGGAGAGGGCAGTTGGTGTGAGTTAGATTTGTAGTGATTTGAAAAATAAATAAATAAAGATTAGGAGGTGTTACATTATGAGTCATAAATAGAAGTTATATGAATGTTTGGTACATTATCCCTTAGAAAACCAATAAAAATTAGATGCACATTAGGCAACATTAATTCATGCATTTTTTTTTGAAGGCATGATTGAGTAATTGGTGAAGTGGGGAGAACAAGGGAAGCATTAATTATTATCTCATCCAATGGATAAGTTGCTGGTACAAGTTAGGCCTAAAAAAATTTAGAAAATAAATATAATGCCAAGGTGATGCTTGTATTAATTATGAGGCTTGGGATGGAATAATGAAAAGTGGACTTAACATTAAAACAGGACATGGTATATATAACATCAAGTTGATTCCCAATGCCTTCCACAACATGTTTTACTTTAGTGTTTCTTACTCCTTGAGATAGAGAACGCAAAATCTCTCATTCATACCATTCTTGCTTTAAAGAGAGATTATTGATGTAAATTTATTGTTATTATCATAACAATAGAGATTTGCTATGAATTTAAACCGATGATTCTCTTTGACTAAGTTATTTCAAATTATATCTTAATGTACTTTATTGAGATGCATCATCAAATACTGTCAACAAATCGATTAGGATAATTAGATGAATTCGATTGTGCTCACTCAAATCATACAACTCTTTGTATCATTTTTTATGAACGATTAGAATTGTAAAAACACGTCAAAATGAGTCAAAAATTTTATGCTCATGTATTTTAATTTTTTTCATTATTTTGTTTGCTAGAAATCTATCTTTAACATTCGTTTCATGTAATAAGCAAAGATGGGTCTTTTTTTTTTAATTATTTATGAATCTGAAGGTTAGATATGAATTGAAGAAAGACTAAAATTTTTTTGAAGGCCTCACCGAATATTTAGCTATATAATCTAAACTCAAGTCATATGCGTTGTCGAATAATTGTTTTGAACTAAACATCGTTGAGACTTACTTTAAGTCGTTACGTTGTCGAGCTGTTCCTTTAAACCAATCGTACTGTTGAGCCATCAAATCATTAAATAATTTCTCCATAATATATGGGGTTGAAATCGAATCCATGACCTTCTTAATCATGAGAAATATACCTAGAGTTGATTTGTAAAGATAGAGTGGACTCACTAACTATCCAGCATCGCAGCCTTATGATTCCTTTCTCCACTTTATTCGAGGAAAATAATGCATGTACTTTTGATTCGTTATTAAGCCATGCAACTATTTAGATGTTGTTTAAAGCTGAAAGCTAAATTATGCCAACCACCACCGTAAAACAGTAGCAGAGACATGCTAATAGGTTTAAGCGTTTGTAAGTATACAACTTTTGGTTAAAAAGATTAAAATGAACTGTGCATATGTGCGCCTATTTATAACCTATTCTTTATAGGATAATCTATTTATATGTCTAATTTATATACGGAGAGAAAGCCCTATTAAATCGACTTCCCAACCCCCAGAAGAGTACAAATCTTGTTATGGTGGTGGGAGAGTGGGTCCTTGGCACGAATCAAATTCCTACTTGGCGTCGTACTTACAAGAATTGTAACTTTACCTTAAAAAGGATACCAGATTATTTAATATGTATAGATTAAGATGATCTAATAAAACTCTTGGCTGCTTTAGGGGATCTTCTGGTGTGGTGGATTCTCCACTTAGTTACCAAGCTATCATCAAATAAATATATGGTCATGAAGAGACCATCAGAAATAACAATGTCACGCATTATTTAGATGATGGGAGATAATATTCTTCATTTAAACCTTGAGCAGGAGCAGGATCGAATTAAAAATATCTAAATTAAACACAGGGTGTGGAAGAGAATGAAGTATAAGGTGGTTGTTACTAGTGGAGGAAGAATCCAATCTCCCACTCATATCAACACGGTGGAAAGAGAGCGACGTAGCAATTACGACTGAAAGAGACGTCCACCTAAAAAGAATTCGTCACCTCCAATTAAGCTTCTTTTTATTTTTTAATAGCAAAAAAAGGAGAAGAAATAAATTAATAATAAACTTTTGACTTCAACTATCCTCCACATCCACATGAATATGAGATGCTTAATTTCCACATTAATCCCACCAACGCGATTCCGCCACATCTATCGAAATCTTGGATCTCACACCACGCAAGATCTAACTAATAGTAACATATTGCAAAATTAATCCACAGTTAACTTGAAACTAAATTATTACAAGTGGAATATATATATATATATATTTCCAATTTTCTTATATATAGATATGTTTCTACTCGATAAATAATAATAGTAATATCTCGTTACCGAATTAATATACGTCTCCATGGTGGAGACTTACTTTGAGATCTGAGGCCTTAGCTGTGGTAGCATGATTAGACGTCGACGGTGCAGGCCGACATCTGCTGGAACTTGAGGGAGGGGACGACGCCGTCGCCCCTGCCGCCTTGAACGGAGAGGAACGCGGGGCAGCTGACGAAGAGGTGGTACTTTCCGGAGATCCAGCTACCGACTTTCCACCGGACCCGGCCGTCGAGCTTGACGTGGATGAGGAGGAAGTTGGCGGAGCAATCCTGGAGGAGGGAATTGGCGACGTAGGGGGCGACGGGGACGTCGATGCCGGAGAGGTAGGGGGACCAGACGACGACGTCGTTGTGGCCCTGGTAGATGGGGGGGATGGCGTTGGGGACGGTGATTTGCTGGTTCTTGTAGGCGGCGTAGATGTCGAGGCGGTCGTAGTAGACGCCGATGCGGTCGTTGGGGTTGCGGGAGGAGATGGTGACCTGGAGGGAGGTGGTGAGGAGGGTCGGGGTGGTGAGATTGATGGAGATCACCGTGGCATCCTGCAAATAGAACTTGGGCTTCGTAGGGCGGAGGGTGAGCCACACGATCAGGACGATGAGGAGGATGACGATGATGAGTAAGAGGAAGAAGGCGCACGCCTGCTTGACCCTCTTCCGCCGTTCGCACTCCCCGTGGTTGCCGCAGTCCTTCGTCATCCCGACGGTCGTGCCTGCTGGAATGGAGTTATTGTTGATACTAGAGAGCAAGAGGAGAAGAGGAAATCAAGTAAAAGGATATATGCATATATATATATATATAGATAGATAGAGAGAGAGAGAAAGTGAGGAGTAAAATTTCGTTTTTATTTGGATTCTTTTACCATTTTACACCCTATATGATCCGTTTATTTCATTCCACTATTCTTAATGCGTCTGTGCTTCGTGAGAATATAAAGCGAAGGGAACCCACTATCGGGGGGTGGTGGTTAAGAAGTTGGGTATAAAAAAATAAAGACCGTGCAGGAAAGCAGTATGACGAAATGTCTAAGAGGGCGCGGGCGCTGCAACGTCGCCATCGAGACCGTCCTGCAGAGGTGGAAAAGAACGAGGGAGCGATGCGTAGGAAAGGGGAAGGTGGTCCGAGTCGCGTCAACCTTGATGTTACGTAACTCGCACGCACCGACTCAACTCCTCCCAGTTTATATAAATTAAATTAAATAAATACGGCATGAGATTTATACTACGTACTAATATGACGATGCTTTATTAGGTGGCAATGGTGTGTTATAGTCTCCGGCCCACATGGCCAAGGCTGTAGTCGATCTACTGCAGCATAAGTTTTCTATTATACCATTTTCAATTATTGGGCCATACTGGAAGGTAGATAGATAAGAGGAAAAGATAAGGTTGGAGAAGAAGAAGAAGAAGAAGAAGAAGAAGTCCACCACTATTCGTACGTTATTCCTAATCCCAATTAGTTTTAACCAGGAATAAGGGAATAAGGGGGGTGGAGGGCCCTTAGGAAATGGGGAAGGAGGGAAAGCACCGTCCTACCCTAAACTCTCTCTCCATTACGTTGACATCTTAACCACCATTTGTCCACTTTCAGCAGCCCATGAGGCATAATCACCTTCGACCATCCACGATTTCTCCACCATCCATTTCCTTGAACAGCATCTCCTTGTACTCCTCCCCCCTAATTATAACACCCATTAGAGCTGTAGTTAGCCACATGATTATTTAATTACCTTTCCAGTAGTTAATTAGCAATAGCATGAAAAAGGAGATTGCTTCTATGAGAGGGGAACTGAATTTTATGCCCATCATGCCTTCAAGAAAGAATTCAAATCCATCATTGCTAACAAATTTTATTTTATTTTTATTAAAAAAAAAGTAACAGAGCATAGAAGAAGAAGAAAAGAAAACAGAGTAAAGGCACTTTTTAGCATCACTTATCCATTCTTTCTTTTAATTTTTTCTACTTCCCTCTCCTTTGTTCTTTCGGCATGTTTGCAAAAAGAAAACAGAGACATCTAAGATTTTTGCCGTAGAAAAAACTGCCGGAAAGGAGAGCGAGAGGTTTACTTTTAATGAAACATACTGCGTCAAGATATATTTTAAAACAACTATTTGGTTCATAAGTCCTATGAAATTGTATCTCAAAAAAAAAAGACAAAATTTCAACTATTTATTATAAAAGAAGGGTGTTACTTAATTATGTTCTTAGTACTATAGTTTAGAGAGGAAATTAATGAAGAATTAATGAAGAAATAGATGACAATTAGACATCCAGACCCTACATTTATGGACAAAATGGAAGGTGGAAGGAACCTTCAAGATGGCTGACTGAGGAGTCTGATTTGGATAATAAATTTAATTTTTTCTTTCCACTGAACATAAACATGCAATAATATCACTATAAAGGGTTCCACAAATAGCCAAACTGGAGAAGATATTAAGAATCTTAAGAATCAGAGGTATGCTGTGTCTGTGTGTGTGTGTGTGTGTGTGTGGAGAGGAAGGAAGATGACAGGTACCAGAACATATCTCAATCAGTTTACTTTCCCAAAGAATTAAAAAAGATAGTAATAATCACCGCTAACAACCCCATAGGAAAAGAATTATTAATCTCTGGGAGTAGTGGGCTAAGCCTAATTATATTTTTTTAAGAAAAAAGACTGGAAAGGACATTGAAAGAAAAAGAAAAAAAGAAATGAACCAGGATGTTGATGGGAGTAGAGAAGTCAATATAAGTCTACTGAGGAGAGAAGGGGACAAATTCCAAGATGATATTTCCCAAGTCCAAAATATGGAAACTATGGAGCACAAGGCAAAGTGTGCTTTCCCTACAGGAATTATATCCTGAGATCCATGGAGGATAAATAGTTAAAAAGAATTAAACATATCAGAGTGATGAGGTTCAATATGCAACATCAAGCACGTTAGATTAATGGAAAACAAAGGCAGAAAATGAATGAAAAATCTGCAGTAGCTACTCTCCTGTAACAGGATATAACTTCACTTTTTTTTTTAATAAAAAAAAAGAAAACTTTAGATGATACGATGCCTGTTAATTATGCTTAAATTTGACTTAGAAAAGATTGCTATGAGAAGAACACCAAGATTATGCATGCAGTATTTAAGAAATGTTCCAATGTAATATCAAAACGTGCATCTCTCAACAGCTAGCAATTTTTATTTTCTTTATAAGTTTTGACATATTAAATTACAGAATACTCAGATGGGGAAACAGGGAGTTTGTTGAATTGATTAGTTCTATTGTAATGGGCATTGGCATAAAGTAATATCAAAATGTGCATCTCAACTTCTGGCCTCTTATTAAGCTCAAGAGCCTTCAATGAAGCTATCTTTCCAAGCTTCATGTCTTTGTGAATGAATGTTCTAATGCAATATACACGTTCCAATGTCTTTGTGGACAGCATAACCTCGAAGCATCATGTTCCAAATGAATGGCGTTTTGGATGGCATCCTCTCAAAACCCCACTCGGCGAAATCCATTTGGTATCTCCGACATAAGAAAGATATGCGTATCGATATCTTCCAAGAGCCGATATTGGATGGAGGCTGGCTTTTACAAGTCCACGTACCCGTGGTTGGACCAAGATACTTGGCAATTGGTGGCCTTACTTCGACGCTACCTTCTACAAGGGTCAATTCTACCTCGTCAACCATTACGGCGCTGTCGTGGCGTTGGATTTTCGGAGACAACTTGCGAAGAAGATCGCATCTTCTCCCAACCACTATCACTTTGACAAGAGGTACTTAGTATGGTCGTCCGGAGAGTTGCTGCAAGTTATCCGAACGTTAGAATCATCGCTTGAAAAAGCGGCACCGGAACGATATAGAACGGTATGGTTTTGTGTCTACAGACTAGACATGAGCACAGAGAGTGGGACGATGATTCGCTGTTTCTTACACTGGAGTATCACAATCGACATATTCTCCGCCGATGTGGGTACCACCCTTTCTCTGGTGATATCACAAGCCATGGCCAACATAACTTAGAACAATATTCAGCATTAAGATACTTGGAAGAAGATTGAACTACTGTTGCTTGGGCCTCGGAAATCATAACATTCATGATTTGAGCACCTCGCGCAGCTTATTGACATTCATGTTTTTCCTCTTCTCATTTCCTCAGAGAGGAGCTCTGCAAATAGCAATCTTTTGTTACGCATGTTTTGAGAAACTGCAATGGTTATGAATAACAGTACTACATTCTGTTTTGAAAATCACATTGAAACTTCAAATGCGTACCTGATAGACAATTGATGTATGAACTTTGAAAAACTTTATTACCGCGTCTACTTATTATAACATGGATTAGCTATTTGCTTTCTTCGATAGAGAACCTAGATTCGTGATTGCGGGTTTACTAACTTATGATGGAAGTTACGTGTTCGATTTTCTCATGAATATTGAGGTTACAGGGTGCCTTCCATGCCAGAATTTTGTATATTGCTCACGGTGCTTATGCTAGGAGCTTCACCCACCGCCACATCTATAATCTTGACTAGTTACTGGAATTGCTGACATCCTGCTGAAATTGGTTGTCAATCTCCAGTTGCTTGGCAATCTTTGGCGTTTTCCTCTTCTCCACTATCCCCCATTATAGATGTCTAAAATCACCGATAACAAAGGAACGGGAATAGATGGAGCTCTGACCTGCTTCTTTAGCAATCTTTTTCTTCTTCATGATTACTCTTAGCTTCTGAGCATCTTCTCATTTCCTTTCAGCTGCATATATGTTTGTTAAAAGAATGTAATGCCCCTGTTCTTCTGGCTTATTAAGCTCAAGAGCCTTCAATGCAGCTATCTTTCCAAGCTTCATGTCTTTGTGAATTCTACAGGTACCAAGCAGTGAGCCCCACGCACCATCATCTGTCTCGATAGGCATTCTCTTTATGAAGTCATGAGCTTCTCTGAGACGGCCTGCACGCCCAAAGACATCAACAGCACAAGCATAATGTTTTTGTCTCGGGAACAAGAATATCCTCTTTGTTTTTCAGACCCACCATTCCTGCATGACCACAGGCTGAGATCGCTGAAACAAATGTGCTGCCATTTGGTTGCACACCATTAAGCTGCATTAATTTGAACCATTCTAACGCATCCTTCCCTTGACCATGCAGCCCAAATGCGTTGATCATAGCATTCCATGATATTACGTTTCTATCTGGCATATCATCAAAGACATGTCGAGCCTCTACTATACAACCACACTTTGCATACATATCCACAAGGGCAGTACTAACAACTAGATCTAAGTTGAAACCATTCTTAGTACTGCAACCATGGATCTTCATTCCTAGTTTGAGATCCATGATATTGGCACAGGCTGGAAGGGTGTGTGGGAACTCAGATTTGATGATTTGAGCATGGATTTGTTTGAGAGATTCGAGATTAGTCTGACGACTTATAAAAAGGATTGCGCTAGTTTAATTCCAACTGTATATGGACGGGCTAGATTTCTTAAATGGTATACTGGACGGCCAAAATTAATTCAAGGGAAAATTTTAAATGACACGTCTTTTTTAAAACATTCATTCAGTTTGAACCCCACAGTAGTGCTGCAGCCTGCCAGATGCTACTAGTAGTGCTTGAATGCATGACAAGCTAATGTAGGTTCTGGCAGGCTGCAGCATCTTACTTTCGAAAATCTCAAGCCTGGTACAAAGTGTGATCTGAGTACTAGAATGATGCTTATTCTTTCCTAAACCCTATGCAGTAGGAAAATTTGAAAGCGACACATAAATAAGATGGATGGTGCAGGTGTCTCAGACAATTTTGTTGTATTATTTTCCTCAGTTTGCTTCTTTATATCTTTTTCTTCCTTAATTTATTTCCTGGTTTACCATCTGTTACAACAAGTCTTTGAAACTAATAAAGTGCTGTTGCCTTTGTTCTGCTAGTATAGAGCTGGCAAGATAGCCCATGCTTAAAATTGAAACCTGGGTACCTGACGGTAAATGTATGTCTCAGACATATGGAGGTGGCTTATGGCACACATAGACATGGTTCGATAGAGACCTAAGCTTAGAGGGAAGAGTCATCCTGAAAGCTGGGGATGGTTCGTTTATGCATAAGCTTATTTGAAGTGAAGAGACCTTTGGCTATGTGTACCGACATTAGCCATACATCTTGACAGGTTAGTGTTTAATTCATCTTTAAGATAGGAATTTGGAATTTTGCATCGTTTTCTCTTGTTTCTCTGACTTATTCTTCCTCCTTTTAGCTCAGTTAACTCTTGACGGATTTAAGCCAAACCTAGAGAATCACCTTTGTCCACTGCTCGCAACAAAATTAGAAGAGACGCAAACAAAATGTGAAGAGAAAGCAACTTTTATCAAGCTCTCCAAAAGTTCCCCATTGCTCACTGCTTTTGCTGGTACTTCCATTGTTATTATTTGTTCTGTTAACCAGAGTGAGATTTCTACTATTTCCAGTGTGTGTGGTGGATTTGGTACTGACGATATCATGGTAGTCTGTCCTCGCTGTTGGAAGGTGATACTTGTGCTTAATAATATCTACCTACCTTTCAGGTGGGCACCTCTTAAATTACCACTTGATAAAATAACCAATTCTTCAGAGCCAAGAGAAACTCCCAGTGATCATTAGTACGCAGGATCCAAATTACAGCAACAAGACGTGGTTTTATCGAACTAACAAGCCCTGATAACATCAAATAACTAGCTCTCGTAGTACTTATCCTAACCTCTTTTGATACACCAAACAATTCGGGCTGGCTGAATGTTTGCCACTTGACATTAATTGATTGCTGCGTGATGCATGGGACACTATAAAGTCTGTGCCGATGTAAACTCTTCCTCTTTTTTTTATAATCTCTACATCTTGGTTTCGACAACACTATCTTTCAGCTTACAAATTATGCATCTTCACGTGTGAAATTACACTGACATGTTGTTAGGCTCATTTAAGATTAACAGATCCACAAGGAAACTTTGGCAGTAAGAGAAGAGCAACTTATCTAACGGGACACATTGTCATCAATCAAGTCGTGCCAGTGCCAGTGCCAGCTCAAAATGGACAAAATATGTCAAGTAGTGCTTGGCTGCTAGCTCTCCACCAAGCTGGTTCAGCAACTAAACTGCTACCTGATGATTGCTGACTAGTACTCATCCACTTATCCTCTTTCGCTTCATTAGTTTAAGCTACTAATCGACTATTCTTCCAAAGCAAGAAAAGAATCTAGTAGCGTAACTGAGAAATTGGAATGCTAAAGTTGGATCAACATTCAGTCAATCCTCAATTCTCAATCTGCAATCACTCTTCTAGTTCAATCCTCCTCCCCTCATCAAAAACGCCGGTGTCTTACAATGTAGTAATTTTCTAACCAATGGCACATAGAAAGTTCACTTTCGATCTCATTTGGCACCCAAAAAATTGCAAGTTTTCAACTTATAAGCTGCAGTGTTATTTCTTGTATCCTTCGCAGTCATTACGAAGATGTAAGAAACTTTGTCTAACTATAAACCACTAAATCCTGATCCTAATAAATCTGCATTTGGCGCAAAGCACATCAACACATGGATATCTGAAATAAGATCTAGCATGAATTTTAAGGAATACATCAAATAACTTAACAAAACCTGTAGTTTATTATACATTCTATTAGGCATCCCCAAATACTTGCACATGCACCTAGAAAATGCATAAATACTATATCCTTTTCAAGTGGCGATTTCTCAGATCATTGGTGAGCACTATAAAATTTGACGTTCGAGGGTCCAAACAAATCAAACAAAAGAAGAAAACCCCATCACCAAGTGTCATAATTCATTAAATACTGATTTTATCAAGACCACATCATGGAGTTCCAGAAACGGAACATGCCCTTGTGCTAGGCCACTATGGTGGAAGGATTTCATAAGTCATGGCCATGCACAGTGGTACAGTTGAATCACAATAGGGTACACAGGTCGCCTGACTGGAACTCCAAAATAGAAAATGTTTCATCTAATTGCAAAGATCTAATACTCGATACATGTCATTCAACATAAAACCATATTCAAACACAGTTATGGGACAGATGAACTGGTGGGTGCATATAACAAGATGAAGATACAAAATTTCTCGTCAATGGAATGGATCATCTTGACAACATTTTTACCTGCTTGCGATTCCCTTACTCTCACACCACAATACAGATAGAACAAAACAAAAGAAAGACATTATTGCATTAAAATAATCTAGGACCAGCACAGATTACCAAATCATGCAAACAATGCAATGAGTTGGAAAGAGATTAAACCAATTTGCGAGCAGTCATGTTAGAATCTAGAGCTAATAGAAATCAGATGTCACCACATTAGTAAGCATCCAGAGATAGTCACAAAATCACACTCATACGCATTACCACTAATCGTTAATAAGAGTAAAAATTTCCATACACTTACTTCACATATCAACCCGGCATTGCTTCGGCGCTCCGGTCATCGATCCTGCCATGGCCTTCGAGCTATTAAACCCGATCGATACATCATCACAGGACACCCTCATCGCGTGCCGCCTCGTCCGCCAACCCCCGGAATTGAAGACCACCCATGAGAAAACCCTAAACTGAAACCTGACGACACCGTTCCCATTCCCCCGATCCGATTCGATCCCCTTAACGGCATCGGCGCCGACGTACTCCCCCATCGCGACGAGCCGGGCGTGGACGGTGGAGACGTTTCTCTTGGATTGGTAGAAAGGCGGGAGATAAGTTTCCGCGATGGAGTCGCCGCGGTAGAAGATCCTGGCGGAGATGGAGTCGTAGTGGACGCCGAGCTTCTTGTTAGGATTTCGGGCGGTTAGGGTTAGGTCGAAATCGGCGGAGAGGAGGGACGAGGCGGAGGAGAGGTTGAAGGAGGAGACGGAGGCGGAAGAAACGGAGAACTGAGGAAGGCGGGGGCGGAGGATGAGCCAGAGGAGAAGGGTGGCGGCGCCGAGGATTAGGAAGAACGCGACGGCGAAAGCAAGTAGGCGGCGGAGGAAGGCGGTGTTGCGGTTCCCATAAGGAGGAGGGGGAGGGGGGTAGTAGGGAGGAGGAGCGGAGACCGGGTAGTAAGGGGCGGCGTGGGGCGGCGGAGCTGGGTAGGGGTAAGCAACACCGGAGGCGGAGGTCGCTGCCCCGCCGTTGTGGGCGGGGTAGCCGGTCACTATTGGGGGTTTTGGATCGCTCGTGGAAGACATTGATGAAGAGGAGGAAGAGGAGAGAGAATAGAAAAGCGCGTATAGAGAAGAGAGGCGAATACCGCAATTAAGCTGGAAGAAGGAAATAATAGAGAGAGAGGGAGAGGGAGAGTAAAAATTGAGAGAAATCCGTTTTGATGAGAAATAAAGGTTGAGTTATTTAGCGGGATTGTTTGATATTCTCGAATAAGTAAATAGAATAAATCTTGCTTATAAATGAGTTGTTGGATAGAACCGTATTGACGGTAGAGAATAAAGAAGAGTGTCTATCAACTTTGTTGGGAAGGAATAAAGGTTGTTATCTATTACTTTACTTAACCCCATGGTTGTTCTAATACCTTTTGCCATCTCTTCAATAATTGTTCTCGTCCACGATTACGAAACGCTCCCTCGTTCTTCTCAAGTAGGTTGCGGGTTCAGGTTAGGTGATATTTCATTTGGCAAAGGCTTTGATTGTTTTTGCATACAGGGGATGATATAGGAATTAAATCTATTCGTAAAAGGAAACTGGAGAGAGATTGGGAGGTGGGTCAAAATAATCCCAACTAATTTGATTTGAACGAACGAGCACGAAGTAAACAGGTTACAATTACTAGTTGGTGTGAAAATGAAGTCAACACAGCCCGAATCCAGTTGGTGTGAAAATGATTGCCACAATGCCACTTCCTACCGACGGCTGACTTTGTGAACCACGCAATTGAAGTACAATTACTAGTTGTAAACACTAGCTTTTGAAACGAATAGGCCAAAAATTTGTTTTTCCTTCTGTACAAGACTAACAAATATGTCAAGATTCTTATAAATCAAATTTCCAGACAATGGGAAGCTGTGAGTGGGAGCACAAAAGAATTACTGAAAAGAAACCTTCCAGAATTCTGATGCTAATAATATCAGTAGGCCACAGGGATCCATTAACAGCATTCCATATGTACATATCCCGTCAGATCAATTAGCGCATTGGACATCAGAATTCTACAGTGCTACATGAATAAAAGAATACAAAAGATATTTGAATTGAACGAGGTACATGTGGACAGAAGCACCTGTAAAATTATTGGCATGTAGGGGGATGGGGGGGGGGTGGGGGGGTGGGGAAGATTAGCTACATCAGCTGAATATTATGTTGAGATTATGTGAGAAGCTACATACAATGGACAAGTATATTTTTGGTTTCATCAGCTCTTAGCGCTTTGGATCAGCCCATGTTTTTCCCTCAAAGAACTCACCTAACAGCCGGTCGAGCTCTTCCGGGTTGTATCTGATATATTTCTGAGGGTTCTTCCCGTTCTCAACCAGAGGCCTGAGATGCAATAGTGACACGTTAGAGACAACAGCAATCATACCACTATTGATGCATCAATCCAAATTGCACCTAAGAATATCAGTCATACCCAAAACGTTTGATGAAAGATCTGTATGCCGGTAATAGAACTTCAGCGACTGCAAGCCTCAGAGACTCACGCAGCTCTTGGTCAGGTACTGTCCATTGAGATTGCTTTTGGTGGAGCTCTTCAAACTGAAAATTGAAAGACTTGAACCTAATGATGACAAGAACAAAATAAGTTTACCATAAGTTTGCCACTTGACCATAATAAGGCAGCATCATGCAAGTTACTGACCGCTCCTTGATTGTTGCTCTTGAAGCTCCACTACTGCCACCTCCCTCGGCTCCTAATGAACCAGTATTCATACCTTGGACTGAAAGTGTCTGTAGAATCTGGAGAAAATAAAGGTAGTTTATTTTGAGAAAAAGCACACAGTTAAGTTCAGGGGCCGAGCATAGTTAAAGAAGGGGAATAGGTTGATTTATCAAATTACCTTGGCCCAAGCAACCCTTTTATATTGATTTGCATTTTGTTGTACAATCCTTCTATGTCTTTGAATCCAGTCATCGCCCAGTATGTCTTTTGCTTCTGACCTGAAACAAGATATGGTCCATATGATGTTTAAACCTTCACCGTCTTCTAGATTTCAGATTCCGAACAGCAATCAACGTACCGACGCACAGATCTGACCATATAATGGATGTTGTTCATGAGAAATAGGTAAGTCAAAGCAGGATCTCTGTACTGCTTAGATTTCCCATCTAGGTTACTTTGAAGAGCTTGCATAATCCTCATTGTTACGATCGCCAGCTGAGAATCTGTTTCATTCCTAGTTTCAAACTCTTGAAATAGTTGCTTCAATGTTGTCTGGTAACTGCATATGTATACATTTGTTAAATAGCAAGCACGAGTTTGTCCAGATAGTCTGGATACTAGAGTTGCTGTAGCATTTCAAGATTCCTACCAAAAATTGGAAAACACTGCATAAACTAATTGGTTCTGTCAAAATATCTCACAACAGATGTTTGGGAAATCACACTACATACTTATGTACAAGCAAGTAAACATATAGAAGTATCATAGTGTTTTAGGTTATCTATAGTGCACCCTGTGATCCCTACTTTGAGTCATCTAGACAATCGTTCAGATTAATGGGAACAAAGCTGCATACATCTTGTCTTTCCAAATCCCTATTTGTAGGAGTCTGCCCTGCAATGGGACACTCTTTTAATTTATATTACATGATGTACATATAGACATTAAATCTCCAATATCCACCTCGTGTTTCAGGCTTTCAGCTATCTCTGTTAAAGATAGATCATCAAAACTAGTAGCGTAAAGCCAATAACAATGCTAACTTGCTAAGACATAGCAACTTGAAAGATATTTTAACTTATCAGCATCCTAACTAAATAGGGATATAACATGTCAAGCAAAAACGCTTTCTCTAAAATAAGAGCTGAGAAGGACAAGACTTACTCAAAAAGAAACTTCACATAATTAATTACATAGCTTGTAAGAGGATGCACTGTTCCATCTTGGACAGTAGTTTTTGAAGCATCCTTTTCAACTGCCTCCTCAAAATCACCAAATGTTTCTTGGGCAGTCTGCGCCAACCGCTTGGTTAAACTAAGTGCAGATTCGCGCATCTCAGAACAAGCTTTGCCTTCAAAAATCACCTCAAACTGATAGAAAATTTAGGCAAGACATATAAGCTTCACTGTGGAAGCAAAAGCCCTTTTGCTTCAAAAGGCTAACAAATCATCAATAGAATATATGCATGCAGGTTTCTCAAGGTATACAGAAAATCATAAGAAACATGATGCATCTGAGATATTGAAAAAAATTGCAAACTAGAAGATTGGGAACTCTCTAAATATGCCACATATAATATGGACTTCTCATATTTGGTACTACAAGTCTACAATAGGCTTCACACTTAAAGAATATAAAGCCAGAATGAAATTTTCTGAACTACTGTTATACGAAGACCATTTTTGACTGAGAAAAAGCTTAATGTAGGAATAATGTAGGAATCTCTTTTAGTATCTTAGACCTGTGAGCATAGGCAGAAAGACTAAAGAATGATCCTAATGCTGATAAAAATGCCATATGATATCTAACAAACAGAATAATTGTCAACTACAATGAAGCTGAACAAGAAGGGAACTTCGAGCATGAACTTCTAGCACACCCAACTGTCAATGTCAAAGCATTCATTCATCAATGAGAATTATGAACCTTAAATAAATAGGAACAATTTGACTAAACAGCTCATATAAGCTACAAATTCACATCATAAAACCAAATTGGTGCTACATTACCTAGAAGAATTGGTAAAGATTTCAAGAAAATCATGATCAAGGACTACAAGACAAGTTATTAGGGAAATTAGTATTCCGACCATTCTTAGTACACATCTTTGTATAATCCTAGCTGGTCGACATGATCCACTTCCAAGGGCTTATACAATAATTTGTTAACCGTAGAAACTAATAAATCACAAAATTTGACTCTAATACATACAATTGGATAAACTATTTACAATAAAATTTATATAAGTTGTCTTAATAAAAGATGCTCTATAGAGTCAGATTTCCATAAGATGGAAAATGTTAGCATACCTCAGATTGTAGTTCATGCATTATTTCATACATGTCAAGAAGCACAAATAACTTTTCAGGGGACCTTTTGCTTTTAGCAACTGCTTCCCCAAAACTGAGAAGCGTGGCAACACTATTTACTGTTACAAGAGCAAAGCACTGGTCCTTCTGGAAATTAATGCCGTCAAAAATTTGATCACAAACTTTTCGTTCTCCAGCAAACAACAGTTTAACCTGTTCAAGAAAACTCAAATTATTGGAACTCCAAAAGTATACCCTCTGTGGTATAATTTAAAAAAAAACTCTTACTGCAATTCGCATAAAATGAATCCAGTTTCCAATCTTGGCCTCTAGTGCCTCCCATTGCATCTTCTGCACATCATCTTTGCTGAGCTTTTCCACTCCCAGCTTCCAAAGGCTTGATTCTAGTGCTGAAGCACGAGCATCTCTGAGATCAAAGGGAAAAAAAATTGTACATACCACATAAGCACCAAAAATAAACTAAAAATATAGAGTGAACAAGAACTGAAGAAACTGTATAATTGTGTTCTGAAGCATATATGACATAGAAAAGTCTAAGATGAATTTCCTACCATCAGTATCTATTGTTTGCGGCACAATATATTTAAGAAAATTGGTTCACGCAATGCTAGGTCTGAGTCTCTCTTTCATACTCCATATAAACTCGGCATAAGATATTGTCTTTACTCTCTTCCAGGAACTATATAAAACTATAAATGTGGAATATTGCTCATCCCAAGATTTGGGCCTCAGATTATGGATTTTGATTTTTTTTTACACTCATAATCCCTCAGATACACCACACATATGCACATGCATGTAGAATTTTAAATAATGTTGAACTTGGCAGATAAATGTTTGCATAAAAACAAACACACAATGACTCAAATTCTTACATCTATTCTGCATAATTCTCCAATAACTGCATGTCCTTCGTTTGTATTGCTTCTTAAAAGAGACCCAAAATTTGTAATTTGAGTTTCATTAATGCAACACCAAAATTACCTCCATCTTTCTAATAGGAAAGTCATGTAGTTTTCCATCATGAAGAACATGATGAAGAGTTCCAGCAGAGTCAGATAAACATAAGATATCCGGAAATTTTACCTGTAAATTTTGAAACACTGCTGCTGGTAGCCAGCTTGAATCAATTGCTGAGCTAAGTCATGTAGCAGAGGCAAAATCCTTGGAGGAACGAGAGTTGGTGTTTTGTAGATAGTTGTCTCCAATAATTTGGTTGGATGCTCAGAGTGATTTGCTGAAGGATGGTTCTTACCATTATCAACTTGGTGCCCAGGTGATCCTCCCGGTCGCAAAGAGTTGGGAAGGCAGTCAAACAGACGATCAGGCTCAATGGGTTTGCTGAAAGCAGAAAAGAGGGAAATTTTATTTGTTAGAACAGAGAAATTAAACAAATACACACTTAAATTATTTTTTCTTTCTTCTTCTTTTCCTTTTTTTTTTTCTACCACGTGAAGAATTACTCAATAATATGCAACTCGCACCCCCAAAACTGAGGCACCAAAGAATATATACAAGCTCCAATCAAGTAACAGAAATATTTCCACGAAGAAGTTTCCCATGGCTTGATGAGCATGATGTGAGATTTCAAATAACGCGAGAGCCAACAATGAGAAAACTGACGCAGAGCAATCACCAATAAAAACAAACCTGTAATTAGCTAAAATCTGCCTGAATTCCTCCTCCAGCTTCAAGATGGACTTCGCTAGCAAATTGTTGATATGGTTGAGAACCCCATCACTGCCCTTGAAGTTATTATTTGAGGTGAAGAATCGAACAATGCCTCTCAACAGATCAACCGCCTCCAGATAGCTTTCTAGATCCTCATGCGGTCCTCTTAATATTGTAGCCTCAGCCTATTCCATATAGTGCAATCAAATTACAACGGATGCTATAAAAATGTTCAAGTTATCAAACAAATTCAAACACAAATTGGGATGGAAGACAGAAACCGACCTGGCGCGACAGATCAAATTGACCAAGAATGACCTCTGCCGCCTTCAAAGTCTTGTCGATGTTCTCGTGCGCCATCCGAATCGCGTGCGTCCTTACCTACAGATCGGACAAATCTCAACCTCCACGATCGCATCAAAGAGCTGATCACGATTCTTCGATCGGCGAGGAGAACTCGAGAAGGGTAACAAGGAATTTAACCTGGGTGGGGCGCATCGCCGCCTCGAGAGCCGAGAGGCGATGGTCGAAGGATCCAAGGATGGCTACCATACTATCGGTGTTGGTCTGGCTCTTCTGCAACGAATCCCTCAGCAAGCTTGCTCTTTGCGACAGCGACTCGATCGCCTGCGGAACCCCCATTCCTCCACCTTCTCCTCAATTCCGATCTCGAAGATCGAGATCTAGAGAGAGAGAGAGAGAGAGATATCAACGAACTGGTCTTTCGCCTATGTTGATGGAAGAAGAAAGCGTACTCTTTGGAGGGAATCGTTTTGCCGCGGCGACCGAGCACGTATATTAATAACAAAAGCCCCTGCTACTAATCTTCACCCATTCCTCGGTCAGGACAGTGTTTTATCCCATTCGTGCGGGGGGATATATGGACGGTCTGGAGTCACAGTATTCACATTTGGACGGCGGATCATACTTCCCGCAGAGAAACGTTGATACGATGAGCGGAGGAAAAAAAGGTCGGTGAGTTAGGAGAGTTCGGTGCCGTATTCTACTGACAAAGGCTGGGCCACGTCAGCATACGGATTTGAACGACTCGGTTGTTGTTCTCGCCCGAGTCCGTAACGGGTATGTCGGTTGGACTCGGGTCCGAACTCTATAATATTTTCAAATACCATAAAGTAGTCATTATATTATCTTATCATACTCTTTCAGTCAAACTTCCATACAAATAAATAATAAGAATGATACTCACACACACAATTAATACCCTCTTTTCTTTTTCTTTTTTCTCAATGCACGTCTCCTTATTATGCAACAAATATACCTTAACTACTATAATAAAAGCCATACAAAATATGTCTAATATTGTAGCCTGATTTAACTTTTAGGACTATGGGTGACAATTTTTCTATCAAACACATTAATTGGGTACAAGTCTAAAGGATTTAAATAAATTTAGATTTAATATAATTAAATTTGAGTCATAAATGAGTTGATCTCGCATACTAATCATATTTATAGATATTATTCTAATCTGCTGCTACAATCTTTTTAAATATCTTAATTGTCATCGAAAAAAATATCATTATGCTCTATTAAATCTAACTAATCATAAATAAAATTGAATTTAGAAAAAAATAATTTATTTTGCTTTTATATAATTACTTAAAATAATTTGAAAATTATCTGACGTGATTTAAATATAATGATACAATAAAAAGGATTTTATTTTTTGGAATAAAAAGTTATGTGATAAATATTTTGCACTATAACATATTAATAAAAGTGTTCTATTTATTATTTTTAATAATCATTTATTAGGCTGTCAAAAAACTAATCATTATAACAATTGTGAAATAATAAAAAAAAATCTAATAACAATTATAATATTTAGAGAATATAACGATAGTAATTATTATTTTATAATTCAAATATATTTGTTTATAAAGTACATAAGTAATCTAAATTCGAATAGTTTATGTTAACCAATTTAGCTTGTTTAAAACTAATCCATTTATCCATTCAAGCCGTTTAAGCCCACTTAATACTTTTATTAACTTAATAAATAGATCATGCTCGTGACATTGTCCTACATTATTCTCACTTGTCTATATGTACTCAAAAAATATAAACTTTTCTATAGTGAATATAAGGGAAATTTTTAAGTAAAGCCTATTTTTATTAATTTTCTTATTATGACCAGTATTTGAGGATTTTATAAGCATTTTCTTTCTTTTGTTTTCTTATAATTTCCATACAACATTCTCATATGAGTTAGTAAACCCAACTATTTTCAAATAAAAGAATATCAATAAAAACATTTTATTAATATTAAACGTAATTTTTTATACACCTAAACTATTTTTTAGGGGAATATAATAAGGTGGCTAATTTTTTTTACTTGATGGAGTCAACTAGAATGTTATATAACTTTAAAATGGTGGGCTGGCTAAGGTTGGAATTTTAATCAAAGTATTTTATTTAATTTATTTAGTTATAAAGAATATAAACTAGATTAAATGAAAATTATGGGAAAAATATATTGTTACAAAATACTAAAATACAAGCGTTAACAAGCAAAATTGTAAAAATAGAGGGTGTTTATTAAAAAGTTCTCTAATTAAATATCTAAGTAATAAATATCACACATCGTGGCAAATATCCAAGTGGGAGAACAGCACTAGAGGAGCAAAATTACTTGGCAGGATAAGCAACCGTGCGCCGCAGACACGAGTCAGAAAGTCACGTGCCAAAAGTAAAAAAAAAAACAAAATTTCAAATAACACCTTAAATTTGTATTAGTTTTATTAACGCCCGGCGCCTTTTTTTTTTCTCTTATAATTTATTGTTATATGACATCTGAGTTATTAAGTAAGAAATATTCTGTTAAAATACTAAGGATAATTTCTACAGTGTCTAAATCATACGTAAAAATAATATGGTCTAAGATTATTTTAGTAATAAATCAGAGTTACACCAAAGTAACAGTACAGTGTTGTATAAAAATTATAGAAAAAATGAATGTTAATCGGGAAATAAAAAAAAGGACAGGGTGTTATTTGCAAATATCCCAAAATGAAAATATCTTCCTTCAACTCGGTCAGCTCAGCCCCCTCGTCTCCCTGCGCCTCGGACGTCAAGCGAGTGATTGGCTCGCGGAGCGTCCATGTAGTCCACCTTCTCCTCTCGACGCATTCGATTCGATCTCACCGCTGACGTGGCGCCCATGCCCATTAGATATTTCCATTCGTATCCACCACTACACCTCGACTCCTCTTTTTTCCTCCTTCCCTGCCCACCAAATCCTTTTCCTCTCCCCTCCATGGAGCCCAAGACGATGAGAGAGGAGGCGGCGGTCGAAGTGAAGGAGGAGGAAGAAGAAGAAGAAATCCCAGCCGTCCGCCCCAAGATCGACGGCAGCAGGCCCCCCGACCGCCACGTCATCCGGTGGGACCACTTCCTCCCCCGGCGATCCCTCCGCGTGCTCCTCGTCGAGCACGACGACTCCACCCGCCATATCGTCACCGCCCTCCTCCGTAAATGCAGCTACCACGGTAATTTCGCCTCCCCTCTTCCCCTATGCACTTACTTTGTTTGAATCTGGCTTCGAGCTTGCGTCGTCGGCAGTGGCGGCGGTGGCGGATGGGCTGAAGGCCTGGGAGATCTTAAAGGAGAGGCACTACGCGTTCGATCTCGTCCTCACGGAAGTCGCGATGCCATCGCTTTCCGGAATCGGGCTTCTATCGAAGATTATGGCGACAGGGGAGTGCAAGAATATTCCTGTGATTAGTAAGTTTATTTTATCGGATTAGGACCTTAAATTGCTTGATGAATATAGTTTGGTTTGTTTAATTCGGGAATTGCATGTGTTGGTAGTGATGTCGTCGCAAGATTCTATCGGGGTAGTGCTCAAATGCATGCTTAAGGGCGCTGTGGATTTCCTCGTGAAGCCAGTGAGGAAGAATGAGCTGAGGAATTTGTGGCAACACGTTTGGAGGAGACACTGTGTATGTTACTATAATATTTTGACCAGTTATCGTATTAATTTGGATAGTGTGATTTCAACATCATATGTTGGAGATTGGGTAATTTCAATCTTGATGCAGGCGAGTAGCCAAGCAAATGCTTCCGATAACAACGCTGCTAGTAATCATATCAGTGCCAATGGGTCGGAGACTGGGGAAAACAGCAATTCAGGAAGTGATGCTCAGGTAAATATTCAGAATCTTTGTGATTTTTTAAGTTGGAAAGCCATTTTGTATGAGAAGGTAAAAGGTCTGAATTTTAAGATGATTTTACTATTGATGATTTATTATGTGATCATTGGTCTTGCACGCCTTAATGAATATGAATTATGTTCTACTTGAACAGAGTTCGGAAAGTAAGCAGCAGGTGGAAATTGAGAATGCTCAAAATTTCAGGAGAAGTTCTTCTAGAGAAGTGGAAGAAAAACCAGAGGAACCTGATGGTGTGATAGCAGTGAGAACAAAGGTGTTGAAGATTGATAATGGTGAAGAAACTAAAGGTTATTAGTTAATCTTGATTAAATTCAACACTTTGTTCCCCTAATTGACAATTCCCTGTACAGCTCTGATAATCTTAAGGTTAACCATGCAGATTCATTTGGTGGAAGCGCAGTAGAGGTTATTCAACCACCTCTATCTTCAGCTGAGAAAAGTCTAGAGAAAAAGTCTCTTAATGATATAATGCATAATAGTGAAGATGTACAGCAGTCTATGAGAGCCAGGGGGGATGTAATTGTTGGTTTGATTTCCCATCATCCAAATGATTCTCTGAAGGATGTCGTAGCCTGTATTGAGCCAATAGTGGACAGGAAAAGCAGTTCTTCTGTTATAGAGAAGGACGCCTTTCGAGAAAATTCATTATGTGAAGATTCAGCCAGCTGTACTCGGAAGAGTAAATCTGCTTTTGTTTCCTCTCAACTTCTGGAAAGAGGACCACAGATAAATGATAGTGTAAATCAGGGCTTCAAGGAAAAGCATATACTGATTCATTCTGATGCCTCTGCCTTTTCAAGGTAATGTTTCTTTCTCTGAACCCCTGGTTCATGCAACTGCTAGCTTATGTTCAGTGTGATTTGCCCTTGTACAATTTGTGTTATTTAATATATGTGTGTATATTAGGATTGAATTTATTGAGAAGAGACATTAAGAACTATAATGGCAAGGCCACTGCAAACTGTACCTATCAGCCATAAGGATATGAACTTATATGTCATTTTTGAGAAAAATTTTAATGCTAGATTTCTTCAGTTGGTAGTTGGATTTTACAGTTCCACGAAGCACTACATGCATGCTTAAATACAAAGAACATGTTACATAATACTGTATCTATGGATGCATTAACTATTTTATATCATTCTGTATTATAGATATTAATGTACTGATGCGCTCGTTGTTCTTTGGTGTTTGTGTAGGATACTATGGAATAAAGAAGTGAACCTAACTTTTCACAGCATTTGTGACCCATTTATTTTGGGTTCCTATAATAATAATTGATTAACAATCAAATAGTTCTGACAAACTGAAAAAATGAACCTCACTTTATGCTTATTCTCTGGCTTGCTATTGTTGGCATATCCATACCATGAAACCTAGAAGCTACTTAGAATGCTATTTCAGTACACCGTGTAGCATTAGTGTCAAATTGAGATTAAATAAGTAGTAGGAAAATATTTTACACTTCCATTGTACACTGTTTGTGGGCAATTGCTTTGAACAGGGGAACTGTGTATCCATGTAATTTATGTTTGGTCCTTCCTCTTCTCATCCAACCTTTTCATATATAAGAACCAAGTACTAGGTCTTATTGGTTATGTTGGTTAAATGTGTCTAAACTTTCTGGCTGAACTAAAATAAGTAATGCAATATGGAGCATCTGATCGAATGAGCGAAAAATATATTTGAATGAAACTTTGCAGGTTCTGTTATTGAAACGTTTGCGATAGTTTATATCTGGGTGGGAATTAGGATTTATCTTTTAGAGTCTTTGGTTTATTTTTTAGAGTCCCAGTTGGGATTATTTTCAGAACTTGTCTCAGAATAGATGTTTTATTTTTCAGAGTTTGTTTTATCATAGGAGTTTTATTTTTCAAAGTTTGTTTTGGATTTGCAGTGTAGCAGAGAGTCTATAATATGTACTGGAGTTTTGTGTTAGGGATAATGTTATTCTTTATTCAATAAAGTCTTCATATGTTGAGCGATATTTGAGATGAGATGCACTAGCTTAGAGTAATTCTAAGTGAAAATTTTGGTGAAACACTAAACTCTTGAATTAGTGAAACATCATCCATCTATCAAGTGAGTTATGGTGAGATGCTAAACTTTTTGATTGCTGAAATATCATCCATCTATCAATTATTAGTTTTGGTGAGAAGCCGAACTCTTGGGTTGGTGAGACATCATCCTTCTTTCTTATTATGTTCTTAAATATGATCGTTTGATGATCTCTTACCATCTGCGCCGATAAAGACAAGTGGACATTCTTTGATGAAGCATAGGGAGCAAATTGGTTGGTAGAATCATCTATCTTATCTATTGCAGTTTAACCTCATGCAACTTAGAAGCAGAATATGGAAGTTCATCCTCGAAACTTGAGTAAGATAAAGAACTTAAATGAAGTTCAACCCCAGAAATTCTACTCTCTTGTAATTTTGAAAAAAAAAATCAAAAATTTGATATACCTCAAGATCCAACATTATTGTCTCTAGTATTTTCTGAGGACAGGGTATTGTTTTATGAAAAATGCAGGTATGGTGATAAAAGGATCCAACCTTCAGGTCAAATGCTGTCTTCATCTCTATCTATTAGAAGCAGAGAATCTGGTGATGAGGAGAGGATCACTTGCTTCCAACCTAAAAATATCTTGTCTTCATATCAAGGAAATGCAGATGAATCTACTGTTCTTTTATATAGCGGCAAGGAGAATGTTGGTGCTTCGTGTTCTGGTCTTGCTGGAGAAAATGCTTCTGCTAGTCCCTCCTCCAATGGAAGAGATATAGTTTTCCATCATCCTCAATTTGGGATTATATCGCTACCGGGTCCTGTTGGAGCTATACCTTACCAGAGCTTGTATGCTGGGTATGATGCTATTCTGCAGTCTATGTTCTTCTCCCAGACCTCTTTTCAGCCACATAATTTATCTGAAATTGAGAAAATAGCAGCCCATATTACTTCTGATCAATCTAACTGCCATGGAAACAATCTTGATAACCACTTACACTGTGATGAAATTCACAACCATGAAGAAAATCATCAGACGAACCTTCAAAGACAACAAGTTGACAGAGAAGCAGGAGAAGCAAGAAACTCGTTATGCACTTCAATGAAACAAGTTGATCAAAGAGCTATCTGCATCCGGGGTATTATTGGAGGTAGTGGAAGCTATGGTAATGGTGAAACAGCAGATCCAACTGCAAATACAGGAACTGCCATAGAAAGTGGGAATGAAAGCAGTGTCCATAATTGCAAAAGACATGGTTCTGACAGCGATCGCTCTCGTCGTGAGGCTGCCCTGATTAAATTCCGCTTGAAACGGAAAGACAGATGCTTTGAGAAAAAGGTAGCGGTTCAGGTTTACTTTAAATTTTAAAATACATAAGTTTTCAGTCATTTTAGTCTGTCATCAAGATATATCTGTGAACTTATTTGTGGGTCATGTTCTAGAGTACATATATGCCCAGCAGTACTATGTCAATGACAGGCCAACATCTTTAGGAGTCAGTTCTTAATTGAGTGACCAAATTATAAATCAGCTTTTAGCATAATACGCCTCTGCAATTATTAATATAAATTTCATGATATCTATCTAGTGACAAAATAATATATGATTACCTTGTTTCTATGTATCTAACAAATGAAATTTATCTGCTTAAATTATAGATGTTGTGTTAAGGATAGTAGCCTTGTTTCTGTTTAAAACAGCACTGGGAGAAACCAGTGCGTACTTTTAATGTTACCCTCATGGGCAGAGCCACATAGAAGCAAAGGGGGGCCATGCGCTCTATATCCCCCCAAACCCCCGCTTGATTTTTAAATTATAGCATTATTTTATTTTGGTCAAGACCCTGTATTGTTTAAAATTATGCATTGAATATGCTACGCAACCCTCTGTATGAGTAAAAGCCTGCTTTGTCTTTAGTTACTGTTGACCTGAATTTAGTTGATAAAAATCCTCAGAGCCTAATTCTGAATAAGGGATGATCTGATTGTATTTGGTGTGCGATTATACTTCTTTTATAATGGGTCAATAATTTAGAGAATATTACCTGTTTTAACATATGACCCTGGTTGTTGGTTTGACAGGTAAGGTACCATAGCAGGAAGAAGCTTGCAGAGCAACGCCCAAGAGTAAAAGGCCAATTTGTGCGTCAAAAAGTATCCGATTCTAATACAGCCACAGAACCAGAAGATTGGCAATGAACATTTATGTTTAAATGTTTAATGATAGTTTACTTTTTTATCCTCCTTTTATGAGGGGCATTTGAGGTAAGAAATACCAGCTAACAAAATCTTTCCCTCTTCAATATAGCTTCTCAACTAATCTTTGTGCCTGTTCAAATCAGAGCAGCTGGTTAACTAGCTTGTAATTATATCAAACTTCCAATATGTAATCAAATTAAATAATTTTATAGTAGAATCTCTACACAAATACTAGTAAGTTACACCGTAGATAACATCCTGGTTTCTCTTAAAATCCTCTTGCAGGACAGGTGCAACTGTGCAAATTACTGTAATTTTTGGAATCAAGATGACCCTTGTGATTGGAGTCTCTATAGTCTCGCACAAGGCCATAATCCTGAGGTTCTTTTTGCAACCAGTGGCGGAGCGGGTAAGACTTCTTCTGCATGTATATTTGTCCCAATTTCTAGAGAACTCCAGTGTACTACTAACCAGCAATGAAACATTATTGCTATACACCAACAGGCAAAATTATCTTCATTTACAAGTGTGAAAGGGCAACGTTTTCATGTGTTACTGCTAACAAACATTTGCAGTGATTCAACATTTACGCATACTTGTAATATGATATCTGTATAGCATTGTCTCATTTCACGATCTATTAGACCATTCTTTTTATCATTTTCTGAAACCAAATCCATTGTGCCACATACATTTTCCTTATATTTTCCATGCATTTATGTCCATGAATCTTAATTTTTGTTTTTATTAGCTTGGTTGTGAACATTATTATTTACTAGAGATGGTTGTTCAGATACTGAGCAGCAGCATAGCACGAGAAAGGTTTAAAAAGAGCATACTTCTGGCAATTTATTACAAGATTTATTTGTTCTACAGATTGTGTTTAAATTTTTCATATTAGTCTCTTCTTCCGACTCCAAATCACAAGAAAGATTTCATAAAAGAGAAGCTTGTTTCATTTCTCACACCATTTTTTTGTTGATGGTGGATGAATGATGATCGCATTACCACCCTTTGAGAAACATATTTTCCCATTAAGAATCAATTCCTATCTACTAAATGAAAAAAGATACTAGATCTTTTTATGGAATGCAGACATCTTTTAATCAGAAGCATCCATCCATCAAATTACTTTTCGAAATTAATCACTATCCCATACTTTATTAGTTAAAAAAATAATAATGAAGTGAACTCCTGCTACTTTACAACACTAATGGCGAATCACCTTCCAGTCTTTTTCTCCAAGGAGCATCTTCCCCTCTCCTCTTTACAGCAAGCCTTATGCACCACTGCAGCTATATTCTCTCTCTGCTCTTTTAGCTGTGCAATCCAAGTGTATACAAGAAGCATGGAATCTATACGTACTTAGTAATGTGATATGATAGATAACTCTTACAATTATCCATATAAGAGGAGGACGAAACCCATCGAAGTTGCAAGCTTATATAGAAGACCACTATAGTACTATATACATGGAGAGTAGTAGAATCCATCTCCATTGCACAAGAGCAGGGATGTTTGGATTGCTATCCATGGTGATGATGCTATTCTACGCGGCCGCTGCAGAGACTAAGGATGGTCTTCTTTGCATCAATGCATGTGGAACGTGCCCATCAATATGTACATCACCACCACCGCCACCATCACCACCTCAGAGCTACTGTCCTCCACCTCCCCCGCCGTCACGTTCATCGCCGACGCCGCCCGAAACAGAGAAACCCGGAGGGCTCTCTAATCCGTATTACTATTTCTTTACTTCTGAGGCAAAGAGAGCATGCTCTGTTTTGCCGAGTTGGAGACTCGTATTTCTAGTCTTCCTTTGCTTTGCCATGTGTTTGATGTGATCAGCGGCGGTCATGATCGAGTTGCGTTGTGCATGGGACTCTTTAGTTTGTATAGATCGTTTGATTGATCCTCACTTTTCTAGTGACGACTTAATAAATTTAGATCTTGGATAGAAGCTCGTCTGTTTCCTCCCTCTCCGACTCTGCCAGTAAATTTCCTGGCCAAAGTCTCACCTTCCGCATAAAATAACTCCCTTGTCCTATCTCACAGATCTTAGATATTGTCTTGTCTCAGGGATAAAGAAACTCCCAATAAAAATAATCCCGGGAAATTCTCCTCGACCAAGTATAAGAGGAATAATTTCAAACCAAAGCCCAGCATTGGATGCTCTCACCAGCAGCAGCAAAAGGAAAGCAAGACAGAGTTCAGAGACGCAGACCAAACATAGATACTATTATTGTTTATTTTGTGTACAGAAGTAAAAAAGCAAAACAGGGACCGAACTAGATGACAATAGACAAAAGAAGAGAGAAAGAAAGGAAACAAAACTTTATCCTATGCTCCACTACAATTCTTTCTCTCTCTCTCTCTCTCTCTCTCTTCCTAATCCTAACCCATTTGACATGGCAGTAAAGACACACGAGAGACAAGGATGGATGGGCCCCCTTTTAGTAAGTCCAGTCCTGAGGCAGAGCTAACTCGGGAGAAGGCTGACGTGGCCTCTGCAGTTGCTCTGCTCCTCTCACATCTGCAAGTAAAGTTTAAGAAATATAATAAATTTACGTAATAATTATCCATAAATTTCGTGGCCAACTAAACGAAAAAGAAAGGGAAAGATAATAATTACTAGCTTTCTTCTCCAATTTGCTATCGACCAAAACCCGAGGGAGGAAAACGCCGGTCCCCTGAGACCTCCTCGAACCCGTAACTCTCCCCTGCCAAAAAATAATATATAATAAATAACATAATAATAATAATAATAGTAGTAATAAAATCCTCAAGACATTACGAAGGATCCTTTTGCAGATATAACCCTCTAAATTAGATTAATTTATGGTAACTACTAATCAACTACCAATGGGTGCACCGGCTTAACCGGCGCGAACTCGTAGACCGCCGTCGAACGGGAACCCAACACGCCTCTCCCCGCCGGTCCGAACTGGGTTCGAGCCGGTCTGGACCACTGCAGCACAAAAGAGACGAAGAGGAGAAAGAGGGTTAGAATGTTAGTGAGGAGAAGGGGGGCAAGTGAGGAAATGGGCTCGAGAAGGCGACCTCGAAGTGTGGGGTAGTATTCGGGGTAGCGAAGAGCCGGGCCCGGTCGAGAAACCCGAAGGCGGCGAGTTGGTGGGCTAAGCCATCCGCGCACGCCACGTCGGACCTGAGGCTGCAGCGGCGTACGCCGAGGTCGGGGATGATCTCGGAAGGAAGCCAGAGCTCGCCGTCGTCTAGGTTTGGTGGGAACTCCGCCATCGTAGAAGACTAGAAGGCGAACGTGATTAGAGAGAGAGGAGAGGAGAGGAGAGGAAAAGGAGAGCGAGAAGTTACAGCGGCGGGGTTGGGAGTTTGAAGGAAAGAGTGAAGAGGAGGGGCAAAATGGGGATTTTGGATGGTTTCACTCTTTTCCGGCACTGAGCTCGGGAAACGATGTAGAGTGGGGAGTGACTCGCAATTGTGACTCGGGTTAAGCCCCGTTGGCTTGCACGCCAAGCGCTACTGATAGATTATGGTTAGACTTTTGGGTCCGATGTGGAGTATAAATAGGTTTTCATCAAGCGTTACAAGTTCCATTGTAGGATACGGTGCTCAGTGCAAAACAGGGAATAGCAAAAGGTCCTCGTTGCGCGCGACATGTGGCGGATTGGCATTAGGGGGGAAGTCGATTCGGTTACGTGGCGCGTTCTGGCGTTATTGACCGGGGGACGAGTCGGAAAGCGAGGGGGCGCGTGTCACGTGAGTGGGCCGTAATGTCACACCCGACGTCGTGGGCCGTAAGGCAACCTAACCCGGCTGTGGCCTTTTCGCCCGAGTGCAAAATGACCGTGCTACCCTCCAACGAGGACGTGGTGGGCCCAGGCAGCTTTGCGCGGGAACCGCACGGAGTCGGTATAATTTCGCCCCAAGTTTGCCGCCTTCTTTCGTTGTTCAACGAGGAGGAGCTGAGGACTGAGCGAGTTGCAGAAAGGATCCTATTCTTTCTTGTAATTCCAAAAACAGGACCTAAAAGTAATCTTTTTCTTTTTTTCTTTTTCAATCCTTGCCAGAGTTGCCTTTGCAGATAATACTAATGGACAGCCAAAATAAAAGTATAATAAAAAGATAATTAACAGTTAAATTATGCGAGTTTAAATCTACGTCTAAAAAGTATAGCATTCCAGCAATTTGTCGCGGACTCCATGTCTTGCTCACAAGCAAGGCTAAGGGTTTGGGGCATGTTGGGCCGTTGGGTTTGAGCCCAAATAACAAAAGTGTATCATGAGTGACTCGTTAGTTGCGATACAATCTTTTCCTTTTCCTTTTCCTCTTTTGTGGAAGAGTGAGCTGGCTTAATTAATTTTTTTTTTATCATTCATGAGTTCAAAGTTTATATACGAGCTGGACAAGGGGCCAACTATCTCTAGATACAAAGTCACTTAGACCTTATCAAATTATTAGCTGTCTAATCTATGCTTCAAGTTATATACATCGTCAAACAATTGCTCCGAACCAAACATCGTCAGCTCCAAGCCGTTGCATTATCGATCTGTTCCATCAAACTAACCGCACTGTCAAGCTATTAACTAAATCAAGTCAAGCTACCAAACCACCAAATAATTTATTAACAATATTGTTTGGGATTAAAGTTGAACACATAACATTCTTCTTAGTCACGGAGAAAGTACCTATCATCTCTACTTGAGTTGGTTGGTGGCCCAATTAACTTGACAGGAAGAAGAAAGAGAGATAATAATAATAATAATAATAATAATAATAATAATAATAATAATAATAATAATAATAATAATAGATTTATAGTGTGAGTAGCACCCAAAAAACATCAAAATTTTATGAATTTGTTGTTCCTTCTGCAAAGCCCACCAAAGCAGCCCAAGAGGTGATCATCAACCTTTCGGAATTGAGCAGGAATGAAGGTCTTGCTTCCAATGGATTGTCAATCATTGGCTAAGAGAGGGCTAGGATTCTGGGGCAAGCCAAAAATACTGGATATGGAAGCTGGCCATCTCATAGCCAAAGATCTCATAGCACTATCATGTGCCATCTTTTCTGCAAAAGAATAGGAGACAGGGCTTTTTTGACAAATTGGTGCGTATGTTAGAGATCATCTTGAAAAGGTCTCTGATGGTTTTGAGATTGGAGAGGAAGTAAAGATCTGTCTCAAAGAGTAGAATAGTGTCATCGGTGAATTGGAGAACCGGAATCACTGTCTCTAAGGAAGGACCGAAGGCCTCGAATAAGGCTTTTATTCTGCGTGGAGACGAGTAGCCTGAAAATGATGTTAGAGACCAAGATGAAAAATAGAGGGGAGAGAGGGCCCCTTATAATGAATTTTTTTTTTTTTTTTTTTGACCATCAAGGAGCTGTTTCCAGCTATATATTAATTAATTAGCTGTCGACATGTAATCCGCGTCGACAGCGATGAGTTTACAAAATTCTGGAGGTGCGTGACTTAGCCGCTAGAAAGTGCTAGATCCGGAGGCCACGCTTGCCTTAGCAGCTGCCCAGTCAGCAACTTTGTTTGCTTCTCTATCTACGTGAGTAATCCTTACTTCCATACAATCATTTGCGAGATCGACGCACTCCTGCACTAGGTTCCTAACACGCCAAGGGCTGTGCTCTATCCTCTGCATGCATCTGATGGCCTCCAGGCAGTCCATTTCGATCTCCAACCTGTTATAATGAAGGTTTTGGTCGAGGTTAAGTCTAGCTTGATGAAGATGTGAGATTAGCTATTTCGATAGGTGCAAGCAAGGAGTTCATGAACGAAAGTCAAAGAGAAGGTTGTGAGAAGGACATTCTTGGAAGTGATTAGTTGCACACCGGGTGTGCATTTAGTTGATAAGAACTGAGTTTTTGGAAGTGAAATTTTTTAGAGAAGTCACGCCTTAGTAGTATATACAACAACAATTATAAACAGCTTGTGGTGAATAGTTATCATTAGAACGAGTTAATATCTTCTTTTACAGAAGGAGAGAGTGAAAAAAAAAAAAAAAAAAAAAATTCTTCTATCCAAATTATCCCTTTACTCCCTAATTTTCCATCAAGCTAAACACGCCAAAGGTAGTAGAAGTGAACTAATAATAACTTCCAGGCTTGTTCTTTTGATGCTATTGTATGGATCTTCATCTCTCAATCCTATCACTGGCATTCTTCAACATCATCTCTTGAATACGATCAGCAACAAGTCTCGCGACGACCTTAGGCGAAAACCTCGTGATCATGTCCTCCCTTGCTCTCCTCCCTCTCCTTGAGGCCTCTTCGCGGTTACTGACGACATGCCTCATCAGAATTCTCAAACGATCGCTCGACGGCTCTGCCCACAGATGCCCCTTGAAGGGTCCTTCCATCACTTGGCTCATTTGATCCACGCCCAACGGGTAGCCATTCTCCTCCGTTAAGTACTCCGTTGGCCCAGACCAATTCGTCGCGATCACCGGCAACGCCATCGCCATGGCTTCGACTATTGGCCTCCCCCAGCCTTCCCCTCTCGACGGAAGGACAAACGCGTCGGCCGCCTTGTATAATCTCGGAAGATCGGATTGCGGTATATGGCTATCGATCACATGGATAGGAGCCCATCCACTGATCGGCTCCTTCATGCCGGATTCATCCACAAAGTTGTGAATTTTGCTACTGAAGTCTTTATCGGAGTGGTAGGCACTTATCAAGAGGTGCAACGCAACGCCATCAGAGTTGGAGAACTCTTCCAAGAACGCTCTTAGCAGCACATCCCAACCTTTCCGCTGCTCCCATTTGAAGATACTCAGGAAAACAATCTCCTTTCTGGTAGAACTTGAACTATAATTTGACCTTTTGGAGACTAAAACTGGGTCTCCGACGGGAAGAACCAATGCCTCGTGCTTTGCTGGGTCGAAGAAGTCGACGTCGATTGGCTGCACCACTTTTACGACTTTAGAAGGATCAACACCACTCTGCACAAATGTTGAGACATGGAATTCAGTAGGGACCCAGATGGCATCCATCTTGTTACACCTCTTCACATGCTCCGGCGTGAGCCGATCAGTCTCGAACATTGTGCGTCCAATTACGAACACCGGTTCCTCGTATCCCCCCGGGGGGCACGGCAAGGTCTGGAACAACGGCGGAAACCAAGCACCCGGCTCACTGTGGCATATCACGATACTCTTAGAAAGATCACACCTTGTGTTATAAAGCTTCAAAGCTAGAGCTCTGGACTCCTCGGGCAACCCAAGCCAGAACTCTATGGACTCCAAATCACCATGTTGCTCAATCTGGAGCTTAAAGTTGGGATCTTTGATGTGAGCATCAAGAGCTGTGACATAAGACCAGGCTTCGGAGCTATACCCGCCGCCAGATACGAAAGGGGCCATCCATCGAACACATGGCGGGCGTGTCGAGATAGATCTCGATTCTTCCTCCTGGGCGCGTGAGAAGAGACTCAGATATGCGAGAGAGAGGTGGGATAACGGGAAGGAGACGGTGAGACAGAACGCGAGGAGAAGAGTTACAACAGCCGGTCCCCAGAAGAGTAGTAGCCGCTTCCATTTCGAAGAAGATGGGTGTTTGCGAACTGGAGGAGATTGGTCGGCGGCCGAGTCCATGGTTCGGGGACTAGAGTAGTTCTTGGATCCCTCCCTAGTTATCTGTCAGCCAGATCGGGCCAGCATCACGCGCTAAGCACGTGAATATGCTACACGAATCTCGAGGACAATCGTAACTATACGTAGCGTTTTCGTACAGCAGTACGTATTCACATAAAGCTCGTCAGAACCGTTTCGGAATCTTTCCCGCAGACGGGGATTTATGCGCGTCATTTGCGTACTTCGCTGGGTTTTGCCTCGTCACCAATGAGAGAGAGTGTTAATAAATGACGATTTCACACCCAGTCCAATCACCAGCTCATAGCAATTCCAAGGGTAAATAAAGAAAAGAAAGAAAGAAAGGGGGTATTTATTTTCTGGGGATCAAATCATGCCATCATTGCCGTTTTTTGAGATGATTGTTTGATGGGGGGTCACGACTACGCCACCAAATTTGCCAAACCGAGGTCTCTTCGAGGTAACCCAAATGATTAAAGTAGACATCAACCCGCCTCTCTTAGATCAAATCTGGGTGTCAACTTGGGTGCAATTAAATGCACAACTTTCATTGTGGCAGATCCCGATGACGTCAGCGGAGAACATAATAAAAAAATCTGACGGTCCAGATACGGAGTGGATCGCGACGACCACTCGGTCACTTCGGCACGTGCCGCCGCGTGGCAGTTTTTACTGGTATCGGTCGAAATTTACGTCTCCTCTTTTACGTATGACTGCATGGGAGGTAGCGTCGGTGATTCGGGTACGCCGTCGGAGATCCAATCGCATTCGATTTTATATATATATATATATATATCGCCTCAATTTGTTTGGACAGGGGTGGTGCAATGATTAGTTTACTGAGCTAAATTTGTACTGGATTCGCAGGATCTTCTCAATAATACCATCTGAACTTCTTTTGAGAAAAGTGCATCTCTTCCATCTTTAAAGCTCTGCCAACCAAGTCGATAGATCTCCTCTATAAATACATCTCTCCCGTCCTCAAATACCACTATACCACTCAGATGGGCTACTCTCGTTCTTTAGTCTTATCATGGCTGCTTGCTATTCTACTAGTGGCTTTGTGCTTGGTAGTGCACGCACGTATAGGTATATATCATGGCAAGCTCTTAAACGTTTTAATGATTTTGATCCAGTTTTGCTATTTAACTTACTCTTTGCATATAGGTTGCCTTGATGGTTTTGGATGTTTGAATCCGAAGGTATATGCTTCAGAGAGAGGAATATCCAGAGAGGTGTATATACATAATATATTTATGAAGAGTTCAACGTAGTTTATGGGATCGGTACCAACCTTAACATTACAACTGACATGCTTTGGCATTGCCAATTTGCTCGCAGGTGACCCTTTCTCAAGGGTTTCGGGGGGATTTGGTGGGTTCGGAGTTGAGAGAAGTGCCATCTGGACCCGACCCGTTGCACCACAGGAGTAGCCCCAGGAAGCCCAAGACCCCTTGAACCTGAACCCAACCGGACTTGAATTTTTGGGGAGGGAGAAGTAAAGCTCTCCTTTTCTTTTTAGTCCTGCTTTTATGGGGAGTCAAATATATATAATATGGGGATACTACAAAATGTATAAAGCTTACATCTTGAATACCTTTTTTTGTATGTTTATTTTATATCCTTATGTTATGGTATATGAGAGGAAAAGAAAGAATATGGGCCCTTTTTTTCATTAAAATTAGTGCACGCTTGACCCATTCAAAAGGTAGTATAGAAGAGAAGAGCCCACGTTAGTCGTAACGAGCCCACGCCGCCACATGGGAAGGATTATTCCCAACGACCTCCCTTTCTACGCCGCCCTCCTCGACTCTATCTCCGCCGCCCGTGATCTCCCCCTCCTCCGCCGCACCCACGGCCGTCTCGTCCACCTTTCCCTCTCCCCCCGCCCCTTCCTCCGCTCCAAGCTCCTCGCTGCCTATGCCCGCTGCTCCCGCCTCCATGAATCCCGCCTCCTCCTCTCCCTCTTCCTCTCCTCCAGCCTCCGCCTCCCCCCTCTCTTCTCCCTCAACGCCCTCCTCTCCTCCCTCCCCCCTCTCCCCTCCCTCCTCCTCCTCCGCCGCATGCTTTACCTCGGCGTCAAACCCAACTCCCTCTCTTTCTCCGCCGCCCTCCGCTCTGCCGCCGCAATCCCATCCCTCCGCCTCGTCCGCCTCCTCCACGCCCTCTCCATCGTTTCCTCCCTCCACCACCCTCCGTCCCTCATAGCCGCCTACTCTAAATCTGGCGACTTTCCGTCCGCTCGCAAGGTGTTCGACGAAATGCCCGAACGAGCACGCTCATTCGAGGCGCGCACGGCGATGATCTCCGCTCTCGGTGCGCACGGGATGGCGGAGGAGGCGGTGGGGATGTTCGACGAGATGGGTCCGGAGGTGGACGATAAGGCAGTGACGGCGGCGCTGGCGGCGTGCGCGCACGCGGGGATGCTGGTGGAGGCGAGGAGGGTGTTCAGGAGCGTGAGTGGGAGGAGGAGGACGGTAGAGCATTACACGTGCATGGTGGATGTGCTGGGGAGGGCGGGACGCGTGGAGGAGGCGGAGGCGTTGTTGACGGAAATGGAGGCGGAGGAGATGGACGAGGGGATTTGGGCGGCCTTGCTGGCGGCGTGCAGGTTGCACGGGAGGATCGACGTGGCCGAGCGGATCGCCGACCGCCTCTACGGGTTGAAAGCAGAGCTAAACAACTGCACTTCTGCATCCTAGGATCCATCCGGATTGGTCCCGCAGACTGCTGGACATGCAAAAGCCGTGATAGCGCTTGAAATCGAATGTTTGCAAACTCACAATAGATCGGCTCGCACTGATAATAGTGGGCACCCATCAGTTGCATGCCACCTAATTGGAGATGCGCATCAAGCAACCAAGAATCTAGGCACAGTCATAGCCGTCGGATGTGTATTATCTACACACTAAATTCTTTCACACCTGGATGTTTCTTGTGTTTGTCTAAGCAATAAATTAAATTAGTAAACTTAGTAAGAGCATAGAAACGTTGTCACGCAGAACAGCTTGCCTATCCTTGTCGGAGTGCGTACTTTGTGCAATCATCAAGTGGATAAACCACACAACTTGTCCGCATTAATTAAGTGGATATCCTTGTGCGAGCGAGACTAGGACACATACAGAACAAGGCGGCGTCAATTTCTTTGCATCAATATGGAACGGTTCAAAAGAAAGGATGGAAATTTTGTTGGTATATCCCACACTTGAAAGGTTTTGCATCGTCTATGGACGGACTATTGGTCCATGGAATATGCCCTTCCACAATATTCCACCAGCAGCCTCATCAGAAGCACGTGCTACTCCACCCTTCCTGCGCCGCCACGTCATCTCTCCGGCCCCACGAAATCTCTTCGACGACGCTCTCCTAGTCGTTCTTGGTCCACAAAAAATCGAAACCCCTCCTTCCCTCTCCGCGTCGTCTTTATTCCCTCTCTTTCTCGCGGCCACACGATCCCATCATTGCCAAAGAAGAGAGTGAGAAAGAGAGAGAGAGAGAGAGAGAGATGATCAATCTCGGGATGGAGACGACGCGGCCTTCGGCGGCGGCGAGCTCCGGCACGGCGGAGAAGGCCTTCTCGTTCCTCTCTAAAGGGTGGCGCGAGGTGCGCGACTCCGCCGGGGCCGACCTCAAGCTGATGCGCGCGCGCGCCAACTCGTTCAAGGACCTCGCCGACCGCGAGCTCGAGAACTTCCTCAACTCCGCGTCGGCGTTCTCGGCGCCGCCGCTGCCGCCGGCTGAGGGGGCGATCGCGGAGATCGAGTTCGTGAAGCGGATCCAACCGAAGCTGTCGGAGATACGGCGGGCGTACTCGTCGCCGGATTTTAGCCGGAAGGTGCTGGAGAAGTGGAGCCCTAAGGCGACGATTAGGATAGATCTGTCGGCTATCAAGAACGCCATCGTGTCGGAGGCGGATGTGGCCGGAGGGTTCTTGGATTTTAGGATCGAAGGAGTCCAGGGAAGGAGGAAGGTGCGGTGGAAGGGATGGGAAAGCGAGGGGGAGGAGGAGGAGAAGGAGTGGGAGCCCATCCGGATGCTGAAGACGGGATTGAAGGAGATTGAGAGGAAGAGCCAATCGACTGATATTTTCGGAAATTTTGCGGGCAGCGAGCTTGTGGAAAAGCTGAAATTGAGCCTGGTAATTCCCTAAATTATGTACTTCTCTGTTCAATAAATGTGCTTTAGGGATTAGTAGCTTGTTTCTCGTTCTGCCATGGTTTCAATTAGGGTTATTTTTTCTTTGTTCTTGTTGCAAAAAGTGAGATTAAGCATATGGGTGGATGATTGATTGTCCTTCCTTTCACCTAGTTCATAATTTCGATCACTTTGTGTAATCCGTTATGAGCAAACTGCAAATTAAGTGCAGACTGACGATATTAGAAATGCTTTTCTTTTGTATTGCAATTTAGTGCAATCCATTATTTTGGTAACTCAGGGTGCAGAGTTGATACCAATTTCTCTTTTCCCATACTTGTTTTTCTATGCTCTTCTATGTTGCTCTGTCTGAGAGGAGCCATACTTACCTACTGTTACATTTTCTTTTTGCAGAGGTCAATTTCCAAGGAGCCTCAAGAATGCAAGGTTGGTTTTAGAACTATCATAAATTTGTGTTTGTTAGCGTTGACTGTTCTATGATATGCAATTTGATGTGTTCTTTCTTCAAATTGTACTCATGGGTTGAAATTTTTTGGGATAAGAGAGAGTTTGGATAATTATTCAATACGAACAGCACTAAAAAATAGTGTCCAAAAGAATGTACAGAAATAGTGGCAATCTTGCCTTTTGGAATAGGAGACGTAGTTTGAAACTTTGAATGATTGTTCAATTATACTCTGATGGTTTGCTTTATGCATTTTCTAATGGATTCCAACCATCTAATGCAGGAAATTCTGCCTTTGGATCTACCTGAGCTATTGGCATATTTTGTTAAGCAATCTGGACCATTATTTGATCAGCTCGGTATAAGAAGAGGTACAGAATTTTTTTTAAAAAAAAAATTATTTCCTTCTGTGAAATATTTCCTGTCTTTTTGAGTTTTTTCACATTTGTTTTGTCATAGTAGACTTCATGTTTTCCTTCTGCCCTTGAGTTTGCAGTAAGCCAATCACTACATTTTGTATGTAGCTTCTCTGTTTTCTGTTTCCCTCTTTTGATTGAATAACAAAACTAGTTGGATGTTAAGTAATAGCTACTATTGTTCCAGAGAGATCTCTTAGCCAGATATTTCAAGCCAGGAAGTCAGGCTTACATATGAATAATGATAGTGGGAGATCTCTAGCCAGATATATTTCGTGCCACGAAGTCAGGTTTACACTAGATAGTCATACAGCACATCTTGCAAAATCCTCCTACTGTAATCATATGCAACATATGTCCCATTTTATGTATAGTGTAAGGCCGTTGCCTGCCTAGACCCATAGGCAAACTATGTACCATCTTTGTTGATGACAGCTTATGCTGGTAGGCAAAAATATGCTAGTAATGGAGAGATACAATTGCCAATACTCTGGTTTTGCATGTATTATCTGGAGTTGTGGTGCTTTTTTTTTTAAAAAAAAATTCTTCTCAGCGTTATCTTGGACTTATACCTCTGTTACTTTTAACAGTGTCTTCTGCCTCATTATTGATATGGTAAGCTATTGTATCTTATACTCGGTAACCATTTTGAGTGCAGATATATGTGACAAAATGGTGGAAGCTCTTTGCAGCAAACAGAAAGACTACCTTGTATCTCATTCACTTTCTGCTAGTGAGGAATCATTGCCCAGAAATGAGAACATCAATGATGAACTTGACTTGAGAATAGCCAGTGTGCTACAAAGTACGGGTCATCACTATGATGGTGGATTGTGGAATGATGCAGCAAAACATGAGAGTACAGACAAGAAGCGGCATGTTGCAATTGTAACAACGGCTAGTCTTCCCTGGATGACAGGAACTGCTGTAAATCCATTGTTCCGAGCTGCATATTTGGCTAGAACAGCCAAGCAGAATGTAACCTTAATGGTCCCTTGGCTTTGCAAGTCAGACCAAGAGCTGGTATATCCTAGCAGTATGACTTTTAACTCTCCAGAGGAGCAGGAAGCTTATATTAGAAATTGGCTGGAGGAAAGGGTTGGCTTTAAAGCAGATTTCAAGATATCCTTTTATCCTGGAAAGGTAGTCATTTAATTCATTATATCTCATCCTAATACTTTTATCAGTTTTCAAGAATTCTTAACGGTGGACTTTGTTTTATTATAGTTTGCTAAAGAAAGACGAAGCATCATCCCTGCTGGGGACACCTCACAATTTATTTCCCGTAAGGAGGCTGATATCGCCATACTGGAAGAACCAGAGCACTTAAACTGGTACCATCATGGTAAACGTTGGACAGATACGTTCAACCATGTAGTTGGTGTAGTTCATACAAATTACCTGGAATATATCAAAAGGGAGAAGAATGGTGCTATCCAAGCTTTCTTTGTCAAACATATAAACAATTTGATCGCCAGAGCATACTGCCACAAGGTATCATATTCTGATCTTCTGCTGTTCCTAATGCACACTCTCTTGACTGAATATATTTTGGGCCCTGTTAAGAGGTCCAAATGATTTTATTTGATGAGAATGGTGTCATCAGCAACTGCCCTTTTCTGTCAATTCGACAGCAGTAAGCATAAATTTTTATCGTGTGTTCTTAACTAATTAGTGATCTGTGTCCTGTGGCATTATGTAGGTATTGCGCCTTTCTGCAGCAACTCAAGATCTACCCAAGTCTGTCATTTGCAATGTCCATGGTGTGAACCCCAAATTTCTCAAGGTTGGGGAGAAAATAGCAGCTGAAAGGGAGCGTGGGGAGCAGGCATTCTCCAAAGGAGCATACTTTTTGGGGAAGATGGTCTGGGCCAAAGGTTACAGAGAACTGATAGATTTGCTGGCAAAGCACAAAAATGACTTGGAAGATTTCAAGTTGGATATATATGGAAATGGCGAAGATTCACATGAAGTCCAATCGGCTGCCAGGAAGTTGGACCTAAATCTTAACTTCCTTAAAGGAAGGGATCATGCAGATGATTCACTTCATGGGTAAGGATTCATGGAAAAACCATGATATAACTCGATTATATATTCTTTTTATTAGTTGTGGAGCTATAATGTGTTCTTTTGTGGATTCTCAGATACAAGGTTTTCATAAATCCAAGTGTTAGTGATGTCCTCTGCACAGCAACAGCTGAGGCTCTTGCCATGGGGAAATTTGTTATTTGTACAGATCACCCATCAAATGATTTCTTCAGATCCTTCCCTAACTGTTTGACATACAAAACAACAGAGGATTTTGTTGCAAGAGTGAAAGAGGCTATGGCCAGTGAGCCTCAACCCCTCACCCCTGAGGAAAGATATCACCTATCGTGGGAGGCTGCGACCCAGAGATTTATGGAATATTCGGAACTTGACAAGGTTCTGAGTAGCGACAGCAATGTGTCGAGAGAAGGTGCAAATCCTAAGAATATCTTGAAGAAGTCAGTCTCCATGCCGAATATGTCAGATATGGTTGACGGAGGACTCGCATTTGCTCATTATTGTCTCACAGGTAATGAGATCCTAAGGTTGGCCACAGGAGCAATACCTGGTTCACGCGATTATGATAAACAGCATTGTATCGATCTGCACCTCTTGCCACCTCAAGTACAGAATCCTGTTTATGGCTGGTAAGATGCAGCCATCTGTACTGTTATTGTGTTGTTTATACTACCTTTTGATATCAATTGAGAGTTTTCCTGCTAACATGTGCATGATAATATGATCCACACTAATTTCTACCTACTGATCCATTTCCTGTATTACTCTCACCGAGTTGTGAATAGGGGAGAAAAAAACGATCATTTCCTCCTTTGATCATTGTCTGTAGTGTTCTTAAGCATGCCAGTCAGAAGGCATGCAGGGTTACCACTAAGATGTATTCATTTGATCTGGAGCTTTTTAACATTTTTTCATCGAATTGCTGGAATGGAAGTTGTCTGTCAATAGTCCATGCATGTGAACCCGATGTTATCCTTGTCAAGCTGGTCACTTCATTGGCATAGCCTCTTGGCATCAGGGGCTGGCTCCTTGCTTGCAGTTCTCAAGCTGCCGTTTGATATGGAAGGTAATTCTTCTGCTCGTGTAACTGATGCCAATTTGGTGCTTACTAGTAGTCTCATCTTTTTATTCTTTTTAGTCGGTGTAATAGTCTATTAAGTTGGACAGTAACAGGTGGTCTGCATTTATTTGATCAATCCTCACTTAGAATCACTATCAGGTACTGAAGAATTGATTCCTTCCATTTTTATGAGCTATATATATATGTATAGATATGTTGCAATTTGTATCTTGCCAGTGCAGTTGTTTTGTTGGTGCTCGACTTGCTGGTCTCAAGAGGGCGAAAAAAGGATCGTAATTTTTCATTATAAACCCTATCAAAAGAATAATGTGACTTCTTTCTGAGCTTGAGGTTTTTTTTTTTTTTTTTCTATTATTCCTTTTCTATCTAGGCCCTATATTGCAAAAGGCAAATAACAACTTGTCGGTAACTGGATCATTTTCGTAAAGCCAAAGCATGAGCTTGCAAATTTATCTTCCTGACACGTGGCATCACACACCAAGAACTGGCTCATCTTCCACTCGTATTTATTATTCAAATAAAGGTCTTATTTCTTTCTTTCTTTCTCTCTCACTTTTTTTACCTTATTTTCTTCACCATAGACTAGTGGCATCCCAATGCCTTAGTTTACACGTACTGTGAACGAATTGGTGATCTAGACAAGCAATCACTGTGGGAAGTTGCTTCTTCTCTGTGTTATTTTGCAGTTGCTTGTTTTTCCCTTCATCTCTATGTTGTTCTGGCATGGGGCAGGATGTACCTCGGTGTATTTGTTAATTATGGTTATGTGGGACTTTTGAGGTCAGTTCAGTAGGAAGGTTTGTTTTGTTACTATTAAGATTCGGTAGGTGTCGGTAAAACTCCAGGAATTTTGGTGGTGTTATGTTTGGATGATGGAGTTTCTATGGTGTATTTGGTGGGATGGTTTTGTGTATTATCCTCGTTTGAAAATTAATGTGTTTTTAAGTTCCAATGAAACAAGGGCTATGACATGTATGTCAGAGAAAAAAAAAATGATCACGGTAGTAAAATTTTTTACATGAGTTATTATAAATTTATTTATTTTTTAAATATTAAAGTTGATATTTAATAGATTTATCATCGGCCGTATAAAATCATTTACTCTAGCATATATATTATAAATAACTAATTTATTTATCAAGCATATAGTCTATAAGCTTACCATCAATAAGAAAAAAAAAAAAATAGTAGACTGCACTAGATTTTTATTATTCATCAATGGCACCAAATAACTTAGAACAAGAGAGTACAAAGTAACTCAAAATATGAACTTTCCATATAGCTAACTAGGTGCCCTTAAAGGTAACAACACCACTTACATATCCAGCTTTAACCTGTTACTGACTCTAATCATCCAAACTTAGCTTTTACATGTAATTTGATAATAATAAAAGGACAACCTAAATGAAGGTGGTGCATGATTACAGTCTGATATAAGGAATCCACTATGGAATATACTAAAGCTCCGTTTGTTTCCAGCTCTCTTTTTATCCATCTTTCTATCTTTTTATTGTAACTAATGGTCCATATCTTTCTTTGCCTCAGTTGAGTTGTAGTGGGGAACAGCTCAAAAGACCAACTCTGATAGTGCTGCTCTTTTTTTTTTTCCAATTTGTACAGCAAACACCCACCTCTATGATATCTATATATCTCTAGAATATGGATGATAGATTATTCATCCCATATGGTTTCTTATCCATCCCTATCAGCATATCTTATTCTGCAACTTTGGAGTAGTGCTTTCTAGAACTTATGACGGTATATACATAATTTATTGCAGAAAAGCTGTTCTCTATCCTCGAATTACTCAGATTTTAATAATGTTCTCTTTGTAGTTTCTCATCTTATACGAGAATAAAGGAATGTGAAATTAAAAGTTGGGCCTTACATTCAATTTAGGCCAGGCCCAGGTATATAAGTAACATTTAGGGAAAATGTTCAATTCACACCCTACAAATTTACTAATTTTCTAGTCTCTGAGAATTTAACAACTAAACCCATTAATTTTTTTTTTTGCTATAATTTCCATATGATACAATAAACTTACTAATGTATGTACATTTATTATATAAAAATATTCTTGTACAAGTGGCGATGGTTAATATATTCTTTATAAAGTATCCAACTACCACCCCCAGATGGCTTTAACTGCTCGACCAGTAGCAGTTTTCTTGGTTGGCAAATCAAGTTTAGAGTTGGTCAAAACGATTAGTTAGTAAATTATTATCACTGCTGCCGACCATTTAGACTCGATAAGACTCTCTCACACAATATCTATCCCTTAGATTAGATCCCATTGTTCCTTCTTCCCCATTCGACACGTTTCCCCTCGTATTCTTGCGGCTTGTCGGAAACGACATGGATATAATAAATGCAACAGATTTGAAGGTGGGAAAAAAAGAAGAAAAAGAGCTTGTGAAGAAGAAGAAGAAGAAGGGTGAGAAGCTTGGATACGGCAGCAACCATTCTGGATTGGGGGAAACGAGAGTGGTGGGGGAAACGCAGTTTTTCTTCTTCTTCTTCTTCTTCTTCTTCTTCTTTTCTTTTTTTTCACCTACCAAACACCTCTTTAGTCTTTCCATAATGCTCTATGCCCCTTTCACCTTTCTTGGCCTCCATAATTAGGACTTCAATCGATACCAAACAAAAATAAGGGGGAAACAAACACATCATGATCATCACCTATCATCCACCCACATCCCCACCCCCACCCCCACCTCCATCCCTACTTTTGGTGGGCCTCTCAAAATCATCTAAAATATAGATGTGGGAGCCCCCTAACAATCCATTGCTGTGACTCTCATCCATCTTTCCTTTTCCCCTTTCTCTAGCTAATAATATCATGGCCTGATCTTAGTACTCGGCCCCATAGAAAGACCACAGTGATATATCTCTATGCAACTCTCTCTCTCTCTCTCTCTCTCTCTCTCTCTCTCTCTCTCTCTCTCTCTCTGTATGTGTGTGTGTGTTTATATATAAAAAACAAAAGGCTCCCTTCAAATCAAGACTTGTGCTTTCTATTGTGTTGTTGTATCATTTGATGAACGCCAAGGTCAAGATTCTCACACAGATATGGCTTCTAGTGGGTTGTTTCTTTCATCTCCTTTTGTCTTTTTTTTCCTTTCTTTTTCCTACTATCCTCCCTCTCAGAATTCCCTTTTGTTTGGGGCTCTGGTCCAACAATTCATCTTGGCTATTATGCCTCACATCACCATCATGGAGCACAATGGGTTACCAGCTTCCACTAGAGGATTTACCATTATCCCAACTTCAATTACCCTTCTTGTTTATCTCTCTATATATATGCATTAAGAGTGTGATGTTTATAGAGCAAGGCTCACCAATAACAGAGCAATGATAAGAATTTTGATAAAGATTGTGGTTCTACATGGGCCAACTTAATGGCATTTTTAGGATGGAGAAAGTAAATAATGGGAAAATTTGTTAGCCTGTTTATGCTAACCATAGATTAACAACTTAATTAACAAACTTAAGAAAAGGGACCAAGGCTTTAAAAGAGAGAGAAAAAGAAGAAGAACAAATTTAAATAAAAGGTGACAGACAACCTCTGCCGTGGCAGCCTCATGAACCACTCGTTTTTCCCACAACACCCCCTAAATTACTCTAAAATTACTCGCCCACCAATTCCAATTAAAACAGAGCACCCCCCTCTTTTATAACCAAAACTAATTAAGCAGAGCCTCGGTGGCTCCTTTCGTAATATTTGAGATAGAGGCGGGGCGAAAATGTAATTATGAACCGAAGGGCGTACCCTTTTGGTCCACGACATCTCTGAACACCCGAAAGCTAACCACGAAAATTCATCATTTCTTTTATTTAAATAATTCGAAGGAAAAAAAAAAAAAAGTTCGCCTCGAGACAAAAGCCGACCACAAAGTGGAGAGCCATGATTCGTGTCACGCTTCCGCATAGAGCTTCGTATGCGGGGGTCAAATCTGGCCGTTCGTTTGCCGTCAAATAAATCTAATCCGCTAAGCCCCGTGGAGTTTTATGTCGCATACTTAGCGTCATAAGTACAATTAACACAGAGTGGGAAAGTTTCAGATGAGACCCTATTTTTTTTATGCAGGAGACTATTCTACTGTTATTAAGTCAAGAAAAGAAAGAAAGGAAGTCATTTGTACTACTGCAGTTACCAATTACTTTTTAATCTAGGGTGTTATTTGTAAAAATGAAACAGAAATTGCTTAAATGTAGGGTTCTGTATGAAAATTTTGGTAAGATTAAATTCCTCGGGTTCCGGTTTTGCCCCCGATGGAGGGAATGATGGCTGTCTCGGGTAACCCAAAGGAGGTTTAAGACCGTTCCGAGAAAGGGGCTCCCTGTTATAATTCTCCCCTGCCTCCAAAAGCTCTCTTGAGTTCTCTCTCTCACTCTCTCCCCCACTCCCTTCTCTCCATTCGGTTTGTCCATGGGTGGCCGGAGACCGGCGGCGGCAGCGGCGGCGGGTAGGGCGGAGCGCGGCGGCGGATTGAGGGCGAAGCAGGCCGGTCGGGGATCTTGCCGTGGGAGCTAGGCCGGCGGTGGACTTCGCCGGAGCACGGCGGTGCTTTACCTGCCTGCCTCGGTTTACCTCTTTCCCTCTTTCTCTCTCTCTCTCTCTCTCTCTCTAGGATTTTGCCTCCAAGGAAGCTGCTTTCGGTCTCCTCTCTGCTTAGATTAGGGTTTTGATCGAGAACTGGTCGTAAGATGGGGTTTCCCTTGAGAGACGCGCTGAGGCGCCTCTGTGTGGAGATCGGGTGGTCCTATGCTGTTTTCTGGAAGGCGGTTGGGTTCCATCATCAGATGTAAGATGAATTCTTGCTATTTTTCTTCTTTCTTGTTGTTTATTTGTTTGGTCCTTATCCTAGTTTGACGGATTATGGTTTATTTTCCTAGTTTAGTTGGTGGAGAAAAAAAAAATGGTTCTCTTGTTTTCTTGCTGTCTCGTGTTTTCTCGGTGTTATATCGTTTTGATGAGCTTGATAGATTCTGAAAAGATTCGACTTTCTTTGTTTCACTACCAATACATTGTTAGTAAAATGGGAGAAGTAGTTTGGCTTGTCTAATTAATTGCAAAGAAGCGAGAACCCAGTCCTTTGCTATAAAAAGATGTTACTTTTGTTGCCTTATTTTCTCTTTTTCCCTCTAGGGAGGCCGGAGAAAAGGAGAGTTTTTGGGAAAAGGGAGTCTTTGAAAAAGATGGGGTGATATGCCTCTTGCATTAATAGCTATAAGTGGAAAGAAGAAATTTTCTTTTCCGATATCAGTTAAATTTTCATGTTTTTTAACCTTGTGACTACTACCACGAGTTTCTGTTTGAAGTGAGATATAGCCTTGTAAAATGAGATAGAATCGATTTTGAAAGCAGGTTTTCTGCTTCTCCTAGAAAACTAAGAATTCACTTGAGGACAATTCTAGCTGAAGTTGTTTACAGTTATTTCAAATTTCACCCTTTGGATGAACCTTGAAGATTTGGAGTTTTGTTTCGCATTTTGCAGGCATTTGGTTTGGGAGGACGGGTACTGTGGACAGGCACCGGGCACTTTGGGGATTGAAGCTTTTAATTTACTGGTCAAAGAACACGGAATGGCTAGGAAGTTGAGCAATGATCAGCTTGCTGAACTTGGTAGTCAAGCGAAGGACAGTGTGCATTTGCTGGTTAACAGAACAATGATCTCGCAGGTTCATGTTGTAGGAGACGGGTCAGTAAGAACTTTGTTCTTATCGTCTTTGTTTGAACCTCTCTCTGCACTGTTGCCTTAGATCTTAATTTTAGTTGCTTTAATTAGCTTTTAATCACATTTATGATGGGTGTCCAATGGATTCTTGTTTTCAGGATAGTTGGCGAAGCTGCTTTTACTGGAAATTATCAGTGGATACTTCGCGATGCCTTCAACAGTTATGGAACTTCATCCAAGGTAAAGTTTATACTTTTGACCTCCAATTTGGAATTCAATTTAGGGTCAATGCAACTTTTTCCAGAAACCGGAGTGAGGTTGCATACATCTTGTCACCCAATGCACTGCAGCTGTGGCAGCCTTTAGCCACTTGAATTATAAATTTAGAGCTATATCAATGCAATAACTATTTGGTACCTTTCCACTTTCTAGATTATCTTTTCATTTTTTTTCCTTTTTATATTTACATACTTAATCAACTGAATAATTTCTCGACCTATTTAGCTTTAACTGCATATGCACTGCACCTGCAAACCACATAAACCACATGTGCACTATGTGGTTCATTTGGCTGCATGCATACTTCATCGGTTCATCCACATTGTGGTGTACATATAGGATGCTGATATCTGATTGAGTGATTGACAACACTAATATAAAAGTTTGATGATTTCTTTCTCTTCCTGGGACTTTAAGTTGTATTTTGGATGGCACTTTGGCAAGAAATAAAGTAGCATCTTTTGACTTTGATAGGTTGTTGCTGAGATGAATTATCAATTTGGAGCTGGTATTCAGGTTAGCAGATTTCTTCATCACTCTTTTAATTATACATGACTTGAAAATTTTATTTGTTGCACTCGCTTAAGTTTGTGACAAGTTTCCTCCTCACCCAGACCATCGTAATTGTCCCTGTGCTACCATACGGTGTTTTACAGCTTGGCTCTACCCAGACGGTATGTTTCTTGCTTAAGCTTTCCTGTGTAAACTGAATATTTATGGGAACAGTGAGCTCAGGAATAAAATAACCCAGTTTCATTATTTTGGAGTTTTCAATACAATATGTACTGCCAAAGTAATGAACACACTCACTGTAATATACTGATGCATGCATTTGGTAGTAAGCATCTTTGACAGGTTCAGATCACCATACTCTCTGCTTTCCTATACTAAGTGCCTCTAAAGCTTGAAGTTAAACTGTGTTGTCCATCTGCAGGTCATGGAGAACACTGGTTTTGTAATCTTTGTCAGAAGTCTATTTTCACAGCTAGATAGCCGCCCAGGGGATTTTTTATCTGATACAACTGAAAAATCTTTGAGCCCGAGGGACCAGACACATTCTTCAATTGTCATGGGGAGAAACTGTGCTCCAATCTCGACATCAATTTCTGACCTTCCTTGTTCTTTATCTTCAAAGCTAACTGGGAAGATGCCATCTATAACTTCAGAGTTCATATCAAGCACTGATTCTGTTAAAAGCATAGCTATTTCATCTAGCACCTTAGTTAATCCAGATATAAGTTCCTCGTCAATTAAACCTGCCCATTATTCCACGAGACAGCTAATAGGTCAACCAGTTGGGCCGGATGTTATATACTCCAAGCATGATTTGAGTTTTAGCCAGCAGGCACTGCCTCATGATATGAAATTTGAAACTCAAATTCAGTCGTCGACTGTGAACACAGATTTTGCTTCTTGTAGCTTAATGTCACTGGAAGAACCACTCTTGTTCATGCCTGATACTAGGTCATTGGAGTTTGCAAAAGATGCAGCATGTGCATTAGACGACACTGAAGCAGTTCAGCAAAAACACCATAGTTGTGACAACCCTATTTTGCCTGAAGATTCCAATACTGTCTCATTGCATGGAAGCATCAAGTTATCGGATAGGCAAAACAACATTGGAAGGTTTACATCGACTCCTGAAGGCACTAATAAAGTCATCAGGGCCTCATCTGGTAACCTATCTAATGCAGAGACAGTTGAAATTTTACAAGACAAATATCATATTTCAGGGGATGAACAGCAAAATCAATCATCTTTTCGCCAGAATACTCAACCGGTATCAAATGCAGAAGGGGAAAGACATGGAAATAATTCAGTTCAAGCTTCTGCAACTCCATCTGGCTCAGATATGCAAGGTTCATGCCATGGTTTTCTTGCTGGCACCCTTCAGGAGCATGGATTGTGGAACTCAAATCCTTTTGAACATGATCAAAAGATCCATACTGTTGATAATGAAGCAAATGATTCTTGTTCCATCATGAGTTTGCAGAGTGTGAAGGACAAGAATGGACACAAGATCCCATGTATGCCAATGGAGAAAACTTCGACCTTACCTCTAGGGCAGACTTCAGGAAGTGACCTGTTTGAATTGTTGGATCCCCAGTTTCAACAGATATGTGGCAGTTTGGATAATGCTTTGGCATCTAGAGTTGATGCAAATGCTCAGAGATTGGATGCCGATGCCTCTATTCTCTCAAATTTCTCTGATGCTCTGCCAGTCATTAATTCGGTAGCTGATGAATTCTCCCATTCTGGGATTTTCTCTGTAGCTGATAGCGATCAGCTATTGGATGCAGTCATCTCAAATGCCAACCTGGGTGCCAAGCATGGCTCAGATGATACTCTATCATGTAAAACTTCATTGACATTTGTTCATAGTTCTCCTTGTTATGATGGCTCTTCCAACCATGGATTGGTAACCTTGTCAGAGGCCAAACTAGATGAGTTATCTAGTCTTCCTCCTGTGCCTGTTAAGAATGAGATAGCAGATTTAAGTAATAATGTTAGGCCACCAAGCTTTCTGGCAAAAGCTGAAGAGTGCTCTCATTCTCAAAGCACTGTTCATAAATCACAAATTCGTCTTTGGGTTGAAAGTGGTCAGAGCATGACGTGTGATAGTATGTCAACGTCAAATAGTAAAAAGCTCGACATAACAGGTAAGCCAAATCGCAAAAGATCTAGACCAGGAGAGAGTCCCAGGCCACGGCCAAAAGATCGACAGATGATACAAGACCGTATCAAGGAACTCCGAGAAATTGTACCCAATGGGGCAAAGGTGATTTTGATGCTACTTGCAACTTCTAAGTCCACAATGATCACTAGTGACTTTCTAATGCATACTCTGTGGAATGGTGCAGTACTAATCCTTGTTCTGTTTTTTTCTTTTTTGCTATTTTGAGTAACAGTGTAGCATCGATGCTTTATTGGAGAAGACCATAAAACACATGTTTTTCTTGCAAAGTGTGACAAAGAATGCAGACAAGCTCAAGGACACTGGAGAGTCTAAGGTACAGGTATATCTAGTTTGCTATGTAACCTCTTAAAATTTTAAAGACTGGCATCTGAAAGGTATGGAAGATAGGGCATTGTTTTACATGGTCATTTTTTTTTTTCTTCGGATAAATTAGAAACCTGAACTTGAAACATATTTATGCATGTTTTGAGCTACTAGTACTTTGTGCAAATAATAGTATATAAAGCATTTCAGAGATGGCTTGTATTGTGCGTTGAATCGGCTGGCATTGTGCTGCTCAAAGAAATGGGCCACCTTTAAAAGTTATTGTATTCAGAAAAGTACAGAGCTACTTACAGACCAACTGTGTTCCACTCTTTATTTGTAATGAACCTATTCAAGTTGGTCTGCATCAAACTTTGCAACAATTGTTATTTTCCAGTTAGATTCATGCGGTAGATCTGTGCAAGTTTCAGAACTCTGGTTTATGAAAGCTTGCTCGGAACAAATTATCACATTCAGCTACTTGATTCTTAGAATAAGATTCTTGTCATGTCTAAATACAGATAATTGGTGAGGAGGGTGGTTTGCTTTTGAAAGACTACTTTGAGGGTGGTGCTACTTGGGCTTTTGAAGTTGGTACTCAGTCCATGGTCTGCCCAATCATTGTTGAGGATCTGAACCCACCTCGCCAGATGCTAGTAGAGGTAATTTAGCTTCTTTTCTTACTTGCACTTTGTATCTGACATGTATTTGAAATATTAGAGTTACGCCGCAACTCATAATGCATATATTTATTATTTTCTGCACAGATGCTTTGTCAAGAGCGAGGTTTCTTCCTGGAAATAGCTGACTTCATTAGAGGACTTGGATTGACCATCTTGAAGGGGGTGATGGAAACACGCAAAGATAAAATCTGGGCACGATTTGCTGTGGAGGTACGACATCTAGTATTCTTGACTTAAATCAGATTGATGGTACTTGAGCATTTGTCCAGAGATACATGCATTAGGCTCCTTAGCATCTTTCCTGATTGTTGATAGGTTGTAGCAACTAATTAAAAAGTTGTTTCCCGTTAAGCAATTTGTGTGTGCTTTGTACACAGGCAAACAGGGACACGACGAGGATGGAGATATTCTTATCACTTGTGCACTTACTGGAACCAACCGCCAGAAGCAGTATAGTACCACAAAATATTAATAACATCAACATGCCGAATAACATCCTGCACCAACCTAGTATTCCGGCAACTGGCTTGTCAGATTGCACTCAGTGATCCGTTGATATCTTTTCAGTCGTTTTCAGAAATGCTTTCAGAAATGCTAAGAGTGAGACTGGCTTCTCTCACCGTGACTAGCATTCCGGTGGCTGTTTGGTGTTTTTGGTGCATTGTTTTTTAACTTTTATGCTACCTACATCTGGAAGTTCCATTCGTTTGCCCCCCTTTTTCCCCTTATGTAAGCTTACTTTCTTTCATGTAGCCGTATTTTATCTGATAGTAGTAAATTAGTAATTCTGTTGTATTTCTAATTTCTCGAGTGGTGTTCCCTGGTGGAACGTCTCACATGTCAATGTAGAAAGAATCAGGATAAGGATAAGGATTTGCTGTCTCTCGTATAATCGTGGATATGTAAGCATTCCTCTTCTGCTGCTAAAGATGATGCCTTGTGTGCAAATGTTGTCATAACTCATAAGATTTGATCCCATTGGACTATTATGTTGTGAGGATCTTCTCCCTAGGCTTACTTGTCCTAAGGCTGTATACACTGTTGTTTTCAGAGTACGGGAAATTCTGTGATTCTATCTTATGATTCAATCCTTCACCATTGGAAGGGGAAAAAAAAAATGTCCTTTTTCACCTGCAATCTTGTAACTGAGCACATAATGTGAGGGTAATCGGCAGTCCCCCAGTGTAGGACCCGAAGGGGTCGTTGAGTTCATTGATGGCACCATAATGAACAAGTATTATTGATTTGGAAATTTACTTTTGACACCCTCAAAAGCGACCCAAGAAGCTCATAATCATAATTTTTGTGGCCCCTCGCTTGTCTGTTGGAAGCTTTTCTTTTTCTTTGAGAGAAATAGACAAAGAGAAGTATCCTCAAGGTATTTGATGCATTAACACTTGTTATTACATGGAAATCCTTAGCTGAGGATGCTGCTTTATTACTTCTCTTCATCTGACTCGTTATAAATTTTTATCATTTGTATATGTTCCAAACTTTAGTTTATTTATAAATTTAATTAGCTGCTTGAGTAACTAGGCGGTAGAAGATTTCTCCACTTTTAGCAGATCTTCCATTGGTTTCTGGTCAAAGGAGAAAAGGATTTCCAACTGATTGAGATGTACTATTCTCCATTAGTGTTCTTTGTCTCCTCTTTTTTCCTCTCCACTTAAGATTTAATTTTTGTACTACAACTATAGTTCAAACTTATTGCCATTTTTTCCGTTACAAGCCATCACAGAGAGAGAGACAGACAGACAGAGAGAGACAGAGAGACAGAGACGAAGAGATAGCATGTAGCATGTGCATGTAGACCCCCATGGTACTGTTCTCCTATCCTTGAGTTGGAAAAGCAAACAGTTCCATACATATGGAAGACTGGAACCCCATCAATCAAAAGGAAGCATTTCCCCTTCCCCCAAATTCATTGGTCTTCTCTTCCACTTTCCTCCACCTGACAGAGCCAACCATCCAAAATGGCACAGATAGGACTGGTGGGTCTCTTGGCAGATCCTCCTGTCTATTGATCAATCACGACCAACCCTGTTGCGAAACTATTCACATCATCACTTGCTTTTCTTCTCATTCACTGTTGCTCTTTGCCTAACAAACTCTCTCACAACGCAAGGTGGCACTACCAATCATGGGCTCTTTTCGCAAGTGCCTGTTCTTCTTCTCACATCCTTGACCTGTTCCTTTCTATCAGATCTTTTTGTTTGAATGATAGTTTAACCATAAATCTTGCAACATGCATTCATAATTCTTATGTATCCCTCCCCTCCCCCAGAGGAAGTACTACAACATTTATATACATCCTTAGCTCCTATGAAGTATAATCTCCTTTTGTTTGGGACTATTCTTCTATACAATATATGTAGTTGATTAATTACCACTCCTAGCTACAAACATTCAATTCTAAAGGAAAGAGAAAGACCTAAGTATATAACTAGGCCTAGCTCTAATACTTGTACAAGCACTAAACCTCTACTAGGCTACAAAGTCTCTCATCAGCTGAGCTGCAAACCTCTTCCTGCTTTGCATATCCATCTGATCGTATGCATTTGAAGGATTGGTGTTGCTGCTGTAGTCATTGCCTTCACTGCTCACCTGGATTCTTCTCCCCATTGCCATGCTCTCATTGGAGAGGAAAGATGGTTGTGCTGCAGAGAGAGAGAGGGTCTCGCAGTGTTGGAGTCCAAGGGTGAGGGAAACAGAATTGGATGAGAACCTTGGTGTGAATTGCTCAGAGCCAAACCTCTCCATTTCTCCGATCGGATACGCCGCGAAACCGCCGACGTTGTTGCTGTTTGTGTTGTTGCTACCCATCAAAGAGTAGCCTTGCTCCTCCACTCCCCCACTCCCTTCCATAAACTTCATCAGCAGCTCTCGGTTGCTCATCTCCTCTGACATGGCGTTCGGATGATGAAGAGACTCATCAAGACTCCTCGCCTTCTTGCGCTTCGGTAGCATTGATGCTGCTGCCGCCGCCTCTCTGTCGTCCTCGTCCTCGTCGTCGTCGTCGTCGTCGTAGTACCCACCTTGCTGTGATGCCATCGTAACCTTCTCGTTTTGCTCTGCTTTTGCTATGCCGTTCTCTTGTTGAGAGCTCGACATGGCTTCATTTTCTTTTTTCGCGCCGCTCTCGGTTGCGTTCTCTTCTGCATTGTTCTGTTCTTGATCCTTAGTCTCTTCTAAATACATCTCCTCCACCATTGGCTTCCAGAGCCGGACCCTGGCATTTATAAACCAATTCGAGACCTGCACACAGATAAATTTAATTAATTAATTAATTAATTAAGCAGGTTGTTGATATAATTCTTGGACGAATTCAATGGGAAAAAGTTTTATACCTGGCTCCTAGTAAGGCCTGTTTGCTTTGCAAGCATGAGCTTGTCCGAATCCTTGGGGTATCTGCAATCCAAGATCACATAATTAGACTTAATAAGGATTAATTTAATTGATCCATGTAACTCCACATTTACACACACAAACACTTACGGATGGAGGAAGTGCTCGAAGAGCCAAGCGCGAAGAATAGAGACGGATCGCTCCGGCAGGCCTCTCTGCGGCCGCCACGCGTTGTGCTGGATCATCCCTAGCTGCTGGAGCGCACGCTGCTGCCGTAGGTGGTGGTCGACGAACCGGAGTCTCGAGCCGACCGCCTTGTCGGTCTCTTCCTCTCCTAGACTCCTGCTCGTCGCCTGGATTTGGCCGGCGATGGCATCTCGAAGACACCGGAATTGCTTCGATATCGTTTGCAAAGCAAGCGCAGTGTATGTTCTTGCTGACCCACTTCCAGCGACTGCTTCAAAAGCTGACACTACTATTTGCATCTGCTGGTGGTATTGCCGATATCTCTGTTCCACCTTCAGTTTACATCGAACAAACGATAACAATAATTAGATACGACCTCCAAGATCCATATAAAAGATTTTTTTTTTTTAAAACTCACTTCATCAAGCATGTTAACAAGCTTGGCCTTCTTCATCTGAAGCTCCTGCCGCTCCGCCGTCGAGAGCTCGACCCTCGGCTCCTCCTGAGCGCTCGTTCGGCCTTCGGAATCCTCGGTGTTTTTCGCGGAGCTCTTAGAAGTAGCCCCCTTCGCCGCCTCGCCTTTGCCTCCCTTTCCGACGTTCACCACCTCATCTAGCAGTTGCTGAGCTGCCTTCAAGTACCTGGAGCCCATCAAGAAACTCTGCAGCCCATTAGAACCCCCCAAATGCCCCGCCGCCTCCTCGGCGTTCGACGGAGTTATCTCCCCCACCGGAGACACCATCTCGCGCGAAGACAGGCTGAGGGACAGCCCTTGCTGACGCGTCGACGGCGGCCGGTGGGGATTGAATTGCGGCGACGCCATGTCGATGGAGGTGGCTGACGGTGGCGGCGCAGCCCATAGGTTGTAATGGAGGCGGGGAACTAGGCCATGGATCCCGGAGATGTCGTGGGCGGCGGTGGCGGAGGCCGATTCTTGGGTAGGGAGCATCGGCTGGAGAGGTATGCCGACGATGTGTTGTTGTTGGCTATTATGTTGGCCGCCGGCGTTAGCGAAGCTCATCGGGTTCATCGAGTTCATGGAGTTCAAGAGGACCATATTCGCCGGAGCGGCAGCCGCGTCGGTGTAACCAACGTAGTTAGGATTCATGAGGTAGAGAGTCTGCAAGCTGTCCGTTTGGACTTCTTGGCCTCCATGGAAGTAGGTAGCCATATATGATCAACTCTTCTCAAAGACTAGCGTAGATAGATAGATAGATAGATAGATAGATAGATAGATTACTTTGGTGAATATTTTTCCTGCAATAAAACCATCAAGATATATGGTAACTAATTAGTAGGAAGATGATATAAAAAGTAAACTGCATCAAATTGACAGTAAAAAAAAAAGAAACTTTTTGCAATACTAATAATAGATCAAAGGAACACTATGAATTATAGAACAGACAAAGTCCTAGCAGTCGGTAACTAGCTAATTGCCTAGTCCTTTATTCTAATATTCACAGTAGTAGAAACAAAACAAATAACTTTTTTGATCAAGATCAACTCGGCGAAATTGGGATCATATGGAGAAATAGCAAGTAAGTTTAATTGGGGCAGTTCAAGAAATGGAGAGGAAAACAAAAGTAATTAAGGCAGCCATCTTCATCAAAGTGATTTAACTAGGTATACTACATCATGATTGGAAATATACATGAGAGATCCAAACCTTGAGCACGTGTGGGTGATATAGTAATGGTTATGGACTCCTCTCTCCTCCCTCTCCCTCTCCCTCTCCCTCTCTCTCTCTCTCTCTCTCTCTCTCTCTCTCTCTCTCTCCCTTAGGGAGCTACTACTATATATGATAAAAGGCTAGCTTAATAGAAGTCTCTCTTAGTGGAAGAACTGAGAGGATCTTAGACTACTAGTGTCAGAGTCCTAATCCCTGCAACCCTCTCTTCCTTTCTTCTCCATCTGATAAGGAAAAGAGCTAAAGAGACTATTTAATAAAGAATAGGAGAAAACGAAAAGGGGAAAAGAAAGGAAAAAGATACCCACCTATCAATTCTCTTATCCAAACCATCTTCCCCCCCTTCTTCCCTTCTTCCAATTATTTTATAAACAATTTCTGTTTTGGCTTCTCGGTACGTATGCAAAGAGGACTTGAGAAAGTCAATACACAAGAGAAGTGTAGTGCTGTATGTTTACCTGGGAGTCGATCAAAAGAAGGCATAGTCCAGTTGATATGACCATGACTTCCCTTTCTTAATATCACTTAGATGAATCAAGCATGCAGCGGCCTATCTCATCAGTGTGGTGCTGTGATGAGAGATGGAAAGAGAGAGATAGTCACATAGATAGAAAGAGAGAGATATAGATAGTTATATAATTGTACAAATTAAGAAGACATGTATATATATATAAAAATATATATATATATATATATATTGGAGGAGGTGAAGGAAATCTAAATAAGAGACACTGTTAGAGAACTGACAGATGTGTCAGAGGAACAAACAGCTGAAGAACGAGGAAACGTCGACTTCCAAAGGCTTTGATTCTATATGTATCTATGTATGCGTGGGGAAAGGAGCTAGAGATGTGGAAATTAAGAGGTGCTTCGATCTTCTCCTCTCTTCTCCTCTCTTCTCTTCTCTTCTCACTTCTTCCTCTCTCTCTCTCTCTCTCTCTCTCTCTCTCTCTCTCTCTCTCTCTCTCTCTCTCTCTCTCTCTCTGCATCCAAAAATTAAACATTTAGTTTCCCTTGCGTGTTGTATGTCTTTTGTCCTCATTCAACATGTCTATCATCTATCAGTCTACTCCTTGTTCTTTTTTTACAATTTTTGTGGTTGGATGCTGGAGTTGGAAGATAAAGCAATTGAAAGCTAAGGCACCCAACCAACCACCCCCATTACACCTACTAAGAGAGAGAGAGAGAGAGAGAGAGTACTGTAGTGACTAGCAAAAAGGTAAGACAAACCTGGAATTGGAAGTGAGACTTACCAAAGTCTTTCAAACGTAGCCAGCTTATATGTGTTTGGAGTAGTCTATACTTAAACTCTTTTCTCACCTATAAGTTTCTGGTGATGGTAACTTTTATGCTGCCATTCTATTCTCTACCAGTAATATATTCCTCCTTTTAGAACTGCATTTCTCTATCATTAAATAGACTACATCCTGAGCTTCAGATTTGATGGTGAGAAAGTTTCAGCTGGCTAAGAATACAATTAAAAAAAAGAAGAGAAAGGGCATGTGAATCTTATTTCCCTATCTCAAGATAGATCACCAAGTTACCCAAAATGAGATAATATATAATAAAAGAATACGGTAGCAAACAACATGTGACATAATGATCCCCATATGCAGCCTGTGTAACAGAATGTGTTCATGTGTGATTAAAGGAGGAGGGTTTTCTATCTACTGTCTTCTTACGCTGCATCCTTGTGGTGGGTCTCAGATAGTTATTTCCTTTATCATTACTGATTCCCAGTGCAGAAAAAGGAGCGCAATAATGTGTAATAATGGAGGACTTTTGTCTTCAAAAGAATCTTAAAAAGGACCATATATAATCCTTGTAGTCAGTCTCATTGGCTGTTATTTCTCAGTTGATGAGCATTTCATCGTTGTGAACATACTCTTTTACAAAGGACCATGAATTAATGCATCAGTATCATAATTATTATTATTATTATTATTATTATTTTCTTTTCTTTTTTTAAACTTTTGAACTGGGCTGCTGTGATGGCAATTTGATTGGGCATCCTTAATATAAAGTAAGCCACTTGGTTGATGCATTTATGTGTGTGTGGGTTCCGCAACCTATTTGGCAATACAATAAAAGAAACTTCAAAAACGTAATAGTTTTTTTTCTTTTGATAACTACCCTGGTGTTATGTTAGATGATCAGTTAACCTTAAAGCTTAAATTGTTAGATAATAAATGGACAACATATATTATACATTTAAGGTATACTGATAGAGAGAATGAGAGAGAAAATTACACTAATTAATATATATATATGTATATATATATTATGAGTGGCTGGTTAGAGAAGGGAGAAGGAATCAAAAGGGGCCTGGCCCTCTAGACATATAGCAAGAAAAATGTGGGTGTGACATGATGTCCTTATGTGACCCATAATATTCTTTGAAGAAGCCCTCCCTTATACGCAATCCCCCATCCCTTTGATATTTAGTTTCGCTTCATCTTCCACCACATAATCCTAAATGCTGCCTACCCACTTCCAATATTGTGAATACCCCACATTCATCCCCTTTTTTTTTTCCCTCACCCTTCATATCCCCTCATCCCTTTCCATTGATCTCCTTTTCTTTTTTTCTTTCTCTCTCTCCTTTGTTTTTCTAACTTTTTATCTTCTTTGTTGATAATTATGGCCACTACCACCTTCAACTTTCTCTAATCCCAGGCATGCCTTTCGCTTGGGCTACCGGATTCTTCAAACACAATTATATGAAGCTCTTAAAATAAATTAACCAAATAAATATGGAATTACAACCTTCCCATACCCCTATTAATGGATGCATATTTAAGCAACACGAAAGTTGATCATCAAAGTATGCGAAGCAAATGAAAGTATTTGACTTGATCAGCGGTGAGTCTTCTTCCTTCTCCGAAAGGAACACTTCTCTTTTACCGGTGAGAAAGTACGAAGATATCAGCCATGGGATGCGTATTATTAATGCCTCCATCATTGCCCTCCAACTTTTGGACAACTTTTTTCATATTGGAACGTAACAGTTCATGACATCCCTAATTTATCATAGAGTCCACTGTCACCTCTCCTAATATATATATATATTTATATCTATATATACGCCATGAGGTGAATTATGTACGTTTATTTTTCTTACACGTAGCAGACTAACTAATCATTATTAAGTACACAGTGCACGTGTATCTTATATTTGTGTCTTACCGAAGAGCATAAGTGTGATATATAGATATATATGTATACTTTTTGTTTAATGACGTTGTTAATATAAATATTAAATTAAAAAAAAAACTATTTTTTTTATAGGGGAGAAGATGGGTAGGGGTTGAGAAGCCGACACGTAGCGGTCTAAGCAAACTTATTAGTGTTAGGCCATCGAGAAGCATCATGGGTCCCACGTCTTTTTTGTATGTTCCCACGTGCCGCTTACCGTGACGAACTTGCCCACTCCCCGCTCCCGTCGGCCCCACCTCCCGGGCCGACACGTTTCGACATCTCATTGCATGAAACTTCTCCTCCTACTCCTCCTCGCATCCCGACGCGTGAGCATTCGTCGCTGTGACAGGGCGAGTTTTCGTGCTACGGTGACCGTAGGGAATCGGCACTAAGCCTACGGCTGGGCGGGGGCGGGGGGAGGCGGTGGGCCCGAGGAGGATTCGGTGGCCGGGTCACCATCCGCACGGGTGGGTCCCACGTGGAAAAGGTCAAGGCAGCGGCCAATCAGGGCCGAGCTGGCGCTGGGCCCCGCGACCCACGCGTCCCCTTCGTGGCACAAGTTTGCATTATACGCAAAATGACGAAATGAGCCCTGCAACGAAGAAATCTTCTTCTTCTTCTTCTTCTTCTTTTATTTTAAAAATATAATAAGCATTAATTATATATTTGTTAGTGTTAAAGATGTATATATATATATATATATAGAAGACTGAGTATCTAAGGACGACCCACCAATCACGTGACGCTCTTCAAACTTTTATGGATTCTCATGTAGAAAAATAATGCACGACAAGAGCCGACCTACGTAGATCACACACACAGCCTTAATTTGTCCATTGCCCAAAACTTCAAACCCATACATTAGTGTGAATCAATAATGTCATAAGCTTGATATACTCTATTTACGTTATATCTATATATATTCTCGATCTAGGGTAGTTCAAAGTACAAAGGTCCCTTATAACTTTGTGAGGGGGGTATGACATAAATGGTCAATGGGGGCATCATCATCGTCATCATCATCATCTTATGAGAGAGAGAGAGAGAGAGAACCTTTGGCGAAGGGTTATCTCAATGCTAGCTATACAGTAGCATCGTTGGAGGGACATGGCACTGTAGGAGGGAATTGATACTTGGTAGGTCCCTTTGTGACATGGCAATCTTGCCATCTGGTACCATCTTCATTTCTCCTTTTCTCGTCCTCTTGCTTCTTCCTCTCCTTGGTTGTGTAGCTAACTTTCCACTAGCTAGGTTTTTATTCCATTGAGATGAATTTGGTGGACTCAGACTAATCAAATTTGGAATTTGATTTTTTTTTTTTCTTTTTCCATTGGTTAGAATTTTTTCAAATTCTTCCAAGGTATACCTTGTAGCATAGTAGGTCGTTGTTTGTTAAGATAGTTGATTGTTAGTCTCTTACACTCAATCTCCAATTAAGCTCAACTATTAGTTATCGAGTATATATACATAAAAAAAATTGTTATCGACCCAAATAGAAATCCATGTCATGGATTACTCATCTAATTATAGACTTGCAAGATGCTCCGTGCATTCAAGCTAAGCAACATCAAACAAAAAAAAACAGCAATTTTTTGGAATAAAATTAAAGTCACCTTCGCACTTTTTATTAGCGCAAATCGTCATCTAGTGTGTCATTATCGATGTGACCCTTTTTGTATCCTTGCACACGATAGCGGTTTTCGAGCCAATCTTCTCACTAAACCTAACTCTTCAACATCGCATAGGATCACAATTAAGGCACTTGCGGACTTGAGGTAGTTCTCTTTCGCTTTGCGAAAAATGAGAATTTGATGCAACTCTTGAGAATAGAACAATGATCTACATGTGAATAAATGAGAGCATTGCTAACTACTCAATCATATACTAATATCTAGCAAGAGATGCGGAGACAAATGGAAGGGTTATTGCCTAGAGTTTTCTAAATAAAATCTCCAAAAAGAAGTTGATGTGACCTTGAAGCCTTTTCCTCTCCTTGGGCACCAATGGTACAAAAGCATGGAAGAAGTTTAAGCTCTCAAAAAGGGCATAAGGTTGCTTTATTCCAAAGTGCCATTTTATCTTTGGAATCCTCGGTGGGTTCTTTTGATTTTGATGCTTGTAATGCCTTGTCCTAAGGCAAATGCCTTTGGAAAGTTTTGAGCAACCACAAGCTATATGGGGATGAAAGATATATTGGAAAAGGATTGCATATCAGCAGTCACGTGTAACCTTTAGTTGATGTTGATGAATAGATACCATAATTATAAGGTATAGTTTTATATATATATCTACTTGCTATCCCTATGTATGCCGAGTTAGTTTATATTCATTCAACCCCTAATTGTTTTCTATTAGATGCGGATAATGAAATGCAATATAGAATTGGATATAGTTATGTTTGTCAGAATCACAGTGTAAGTTGGATCGTGACTCCTAATTCATTTGGGTACAAAAATGTGGCACTAAGTATAGTATTCTTAGAGATCTATTTTATTGCAATGTTGATATTTTGGGCTCTCTTTTGCCTAAGAATAACCCATATATTATAGGCCCAATGGGCCTAACATCCCAAGGTATATATAGGGTTTGGGATTTCTATCTTTCTTCTTGGTTAGGGTTCCTGTCTGAAGACATTAGGGTTTTGATTGTTCCATGTAAAGATGCAGAAGATTGGAGGTGATGGTGTCTTCGATCGCCATTGACACAAATTGGATCACAAATTGGTTCAAATTAGGATTCAAAGATGGTAGATTGGCCCGTGTTGTAGAAGTGAGATGCTCAATTTTTTTTTTTTTTCACATCGATTATGAACTAAGCACATAGGCTATAAGATTAGCATAAGAGATTAGCTCTCCCTAAAAATACAGATTAGTCGATTAAACAAACCCTTATAAGAAACAAGTCATAATTAATCCAAATTATACATATACCACGCTTTGAGGAAAAGTTTCTTAACATTTACAGGAGAGTCAAACCGATGAACTCGCTCATGAATTAATTAGTAAGAATAAACTATCTTTGCTACAGTAGTAGCTTATGAGATGCTCAGCATTGGATACAAATATTACCAACATCATTGATGGAAAATGAAAATAAAAAAACTTAGGTAGGCCTTGGGAATGGTATAGTTCTGCTGCTATCTTGGCCTTTAGGTTTGGGACAACATCCTCCAACCTTGTTCTAGTTAGTGTCATGTCAAAAAGATTTTGGAAGAGCATCAAAATAAAATATGATAGATATTTTTGTACTTTTAAAATTGGTAGGTGAATCACTTACCTAACTTGATCTCAGAAGGAGTATCACATGAATCAGATGAGCTAATCTAGGGGACAATTAGACTGCATAAAAGTAGTCTAAGTCGGTATAGTTGATGTAAGTAATATCCTGGCTTTCACCATGTTTCTCACGTGACTCAATATGTTTCTTAATGAACCATAAGGAATTAGAATGTGGATCAGGGAAATTTGCACCACTTTGTCCAATTAGATGAATATACACCGCAAGGAGTATAATATTCCCATTACATCTGGAAATTGCTCACACGGTTTCCTTTCAATAGTCAACCCTAGCATTGCGCTAGGATTTATGTAGCTCTTTTTCCCATCTTAAGAGGCTTTTCTTGCTATTGGCCAACATTTTATTCTCCTAGCTCGAGTGGTTAGAGGAGGGGAGATTTTAATCTTTTTGAGAGGTTTTCTTCTATTTTTCTTCTGTTTTCTCTCCCTCTTCTTCTCTTTTCTCTAGTCATTTCCAGTGTTAACCTTCTCTCTACCTTCATTGTCATCCGATTCCTCCTCTCTTCTTTTGTCCCTTATCTTCGCAACTATTCACATAGCCGATGATCTTGGCACTTGCTACTGCTGTCACCCCACCCAGTCACCATCGCTTTTGTTGTCATCAACCTGTTTGATATCAGATCCACCTCTTCCTACCCCGATTGTAACAACTAAAATGGCAGCTAATGGCTTTAATATAAATACCCTAAAAATAGGGTGTGAATGTGAAATGTTAATTCCCCTCACTCTTAACAAGTTTGAGTAGTCAAAGAACTTCTACAAGGATAGCTATGATTGTGACGAAGAAAAGTTGTTGCATTGGGATAAGACTCGATGAGATGAATAAAAGTATTTAATATGAAAAAAAGAAAAAGAAATACGAGAGTGAGAAAGATGAGAGAGTAATTAAACTAATACTTTTTAAAAATGCCAAAAAATTTAGTACTCTTGCCCTTAGGTTTATTTTTGTAGAGTTAAAGTTAGTCAGTCAGTGTGCTATACAAATTATAGACAAGAAAAAGGAATCGAATTGCAAATAGCTTAAAAGACCGAAGTCTTAATGTGAAAATAACTAAAACATAAGGTGTTATTTGAAAATAAAAAATCTTAATTAGTTTCGCCGCCGACGGAGCGAAAGAGACGCGCATCGGACTTAGACTTCCAAAGTGCGGAATCAAGAGGAGAGTAACCCACGTGAAGCTCACGACGTCTACCTCCTGTTAATGCGATATATTGACCATATTCAAGGATACCACGTAAGCCTTCTGAAAGGAGTTGACCTGTTTAAGACTTCCTCTGTGAACATAACTGTCAAATTAATTAGTAGATTAGAGAATTATTGGTTGAGCCCTATATTTTATCAAATATTTATAGATAATATTACGGCGAACTAAATGAACTCACTTTAAATTTTACCCCTATTTTTATGTTAGTGTTAACTTAGAACTATTTTTTTATAAATATTTGATAACTTGGTTTATAAATATTCAAACATTTCTATTCTCTATAGAAATTCTAACACATGGAAAATTAGTGTCAATGAAGCGTAATAGACGATATCTAAAATGGCTGATGCCAGGCATATTGTTAATTAATAAAAACAATTTAAAATTAATAGTGAAAATTCAAACCCGATTAGAAAAATGTCACCTAGTCTTGGTGTATGGCAGTATGGGGCTTAAATAAATTAGTCGGCAAGATGAATTTGAAGTCAAAAGGAAGCAACTGCCAAATTATTTGACCATTCAAAGAAGGATTGAAGTATTGGATTCCTACTTCCTAGCCAAACAGAATTTTGTCTCCTCCCCTTTTCTCTCTTCTTCTTCCTAAGTTTCCATGCATTGATCCTATCGGATAACCCATTAATCCTTCTTTCCTCTTCCTCTTTCTCGTGCACCCATATATACTAATACAATTAACAACTCCCACTCCCTCTTCTCTTGATCGCTACTTCCAAGAGTAATGGATTCAATTGAAATCCCTCACTACTTCATCTGCCCCATCTCTCTCCAAATCATGGAGGACCCAGTCACCACCATCACCGGCATCACCTACGACCGCCGCAGCATCGAACGGTGGATCTTCGTCGAGCACAACACGACGTGCCCGGTCACCAACCAGCCGCTCTTCCCCAACTCCTCCGGCGTCACCCCGAACCACACCCTCCGCCGCCTGATCCAGAGCTGGTGCACCACCAATGCATCTCGAGGCGTCGATCGCATCCCGACCCCGAGGGCCCCCCTCGATAACCGTGCCGTCCTCGATCTCCTCCGCGGCCTCTGTGACCCTCAGCAGCAGCTCAATTCCCTCAAAACGGCGGCGGCTCTCGTCGCTGAGAGCGAGAGCAACCGACGTTGCATGGTGCAACATGGCGTAGCGGAATGCATGGCTAAGTTGATCATTTCATGCTGCAGGAGTAACCATACCGATCGAGTTGAGCTATGCCTAACTATTTTACACTCGCTTCGACTCACTCCGGACGAACTCAAGCCCATACTAGTAGCAAACAACTCTGACCTAATCGATGAACTCACGTGGGTGTTACTGCATGGATCGAACAATAACAGTGAGATGATTACTACTACTACTACTACTAATACTGCTGCTGCTCTAGTGTTGAAGTCTATAATTGAGGTCACTAGTGATGCGGTATTAGAACGATTAAATCTAGATTTCTTCAAAGCAGTTAGTTCTCTTATCCATGATCGGATATCTAACCAAGTGACAAAGGCAGCATTACATGTGATATTGCATGCATGTCCATGGGGAAGGAACCGAGCCAAGATCGTCGAATCCGGCGCGATGAAGGAGGTGATCGAGCTCGAATTAGCCTCACCAGATAAGAGGACAACCGAGCTAGACTTAGCCATACTGGACCATCTATGCTCATGTGCAGATGGGAGGGCTGAGCTGATCCGGCATGCGGCGGGAATCGCCGTGGTGGCGAAGAGGATACTGCGTGCATCGCCGTCGGCTGATGATCGGGCGGTCAGGATCTTGTTGTCGATTTGCCGGTACTCGGCGACAGGCGAGGTGTTGCAGGAGATGGTGAGGGTGGGGGCTGTGTCTAAGCTGTGCTTTGTGATGCAGGCTAATTGTTCTACAAGTGTGAAAGAAAAGGCTAGGTGGGTTCTCAGATTGCACTCTGGGGTGTGGAAGAATTCACCATGTATTGATGCTTATTTGTTAACAAGGTATCCTTGATGTAGAAATTTAGAATTCCAAAGTAATTGTACTTTGAAGAGATTGGAGACTTAGATGTAATAATTACATTGTCACATAAGTGATTGTAATCAGGAGATTCTTGTGAACTCTTTAAACAAAAGTTATTAGTGGGAACGATAAGAACGGTTCTTGGTGTTGGTCGGAACAACCTGGCAATGATACAGGGAATTAAGGCCGTGTTTGCTTTGAGTTTAGAAATCGCTCTTTAACTGGTTTAGAGACTCCTAAATTAATATAATAATCAATTTATTTTTATCTTTTTATATCTAATTAAGTTTACTTTTTAATAAATTAAAATTTTAAAAAAAAAACTAACTAATTATGTTTAAGGCTTAGCTTCAAACCAAAATTTCCCTACCTGGTAGAAGTTTGTTTTAGATTGGACCATGGCTTGGGCTGTAGAGATTTCACACGGAAATATTTGGGAGCTAAATAATGAAGTACAAGACTTTGATGAAGGATTAGACTGAAAAAGCTATTCTTATTAGCCATATTTTATAACGAGAGATATGACTTCTTCTAGTTCTAGATTTATTTAATTGGAAATTACTATTGTTCATTGGGTTGCCTCAGATTTCTTTCCCGATTTGGCCAGTCTTACACAGCACCATTGCAGAATTGACCACGTGGATGAGGAAAAAGAGGTCGATTTCTTGAGTGGACAGCGTTGGTATTTGATGATAGATAGTTCATCGTAGTCCATTTCTTAAAAAGATTAATTATCTAATTTATATATCGGGGAGGCTTGACCTTTTTGTCTTGTATATGGTTAACGTAAGAGGTCGTACTATTAAAATTATTTTTAATCCACCACTAAACGTACCATGAGTTTGGATTGAAGACTTTCTATCAGTTAAAATCGATCAGTAGAATGGAATGAGACTAACGAGACGATACACTCCCCAATTCGATCTCCTAAGAAAACTGATGCCTGAGATACGACAGAGTGTGTGAAAGCAGCAAGGAATTCAGACTCTTATTTCAATCAGAGAAGCCAAGTATGTCAAATGCACCAGTCCTCTTAAACTCAAACCACAAGTTTATTTAATCTAAGACCGAAACCGCAGCGAATAAATTTGACTGAATTGATAAGGTAGAGACGACCAACGTAAATGCAGTCGGTGGGCAAGGCACATCCATCCTGTTCGCCTTTGTAGACTCTTCAAAGTTCAACAACAAAATTGGTATCCTGTCATATAAAATTATGGACAAACATTGATGCATTGAAACTATAAGCTATCAAAATTAGTGGCAGCTGTCGTGGATGACTCATAGTAGCAGAAAGGAAATAAGAAAGAGTACGACTGCAGCTTAAAGACAACTCCACATCGGAGCGAATGGAACTGCCGAACTGGAGCAAAGAATTTTCTCAACAAAAAATAAAAGAACAAAAGAAAAGAAAAGAACTGGAGCAAAGAAAAATTGATATATGAATAAACTGCCTACTTGTTCATTGAACTATGTATGCAATTGGTTTGTTAATAGTATCCATATAAAAACTCACTTCTTGCACTTCACACATGGAAACCTCGAGAAACAAATTTAAATAAAAGAATGTGACAACATCCAACACCTATGACAACTCAATACCTAGATAACTCTATGCCTTTGCTTCAATATCAACTATCCTCATTCATCTTCTGCAGCTGGGAGAAAGAAGAAATAAATACAGGACTTTTATATACAACTGTACAGTTTTGAAAGGGATAAACAGTACCATCCCAAATCCAAGAATCGCCTCAACTTTCATTTATGCACAGTAAGTAACCGAAAATGTGGACCAGTAGTGGGAGTCTACAACTGCTAACTAAGCAGACAGCCTTCGAAGTTTGTGCGTGTTTATGTGCTCTTTAATAGCTGGTAATCTGTCTGAGCGATGCCAATATATACAAATTCCAACTGAACTCTGTTCATTCTTTTAAACTGACTTGAGTACGTGCCTTTTCATGAATTTCTGTAATTAGTTCACGTAACTCTGGGAACACAGAAACAAGCACCAGTTCCAGCGTAGTGTATGCAAGCTGCTTGACACAGACAGTAGACTGCAGCACAACATATATTCTCTCAGAGACAACTATTGAACAGGTTACTCTAGGATTCCTAGTATCATATATATGCTGAAAAATATTAGATGGCTTACCTGGAGAAAGTAATAGATGTCCCTTGCGCAGCGTCGGTACTGATTATGCCCAATTAAGCTGACTAATGCAGTTGGGGCTCCATCTGGAAACGGCGGTTCATGTCAGTTAAACTTGTCATACTAACATAGCAAGATAGTCATGGACTGATTCCCTATGAAAATAAAATATGGATATGGGAAAAAACACGTCTAATTAGCATATCTATGATCTCATACCACATCCAAACTAGCAGAACCCAATTCTGGCCTATGATAATGCAACAAGATAAGCAAAGCTGTTACTTCCAACCAAGGTTTCAACTGCAACTCACACACCCCATCTAGATAGCTTAATGGCATAATATGTGCTTGGTGGCATACTACTCTGCCTATGAATAATTCCAGCCAGAATGGTGCTTAGTGTATAGCCAGACTGAGGTGGCTCTCCAATACTCACCAAGCCATATGACACCTTAATCTACAGCTCCATCTATTTGCATTTGCTACATAGATTGTTTTCCTCCATTCAGCTTTTTAAAGTGTAACATTCTTTATCAAATCAAGTGTTATCAGATAGACCAGAAAACTCATGATGCTTAACAACATGCCTGTCAATGAAGGTAATAAGTATTGGAACTGATATGTAAAAATAGAAAGCACCAAAAAACTATGGAAGAAGATTGTCTCACCAAGTAACATTTTCTTAACATCACTTGCTCTACGAGATGCCTCAAGCTGCAGCTCGAAAGAGCTCGGCCTGCTGGCCTTATCATCATATATATTTACACTTTGTTTCTCATTGAATTGATTTTTTTCTGTCCTCCCTTGAAAGCTCTCTAACCTTGTAAAGAATGTGCCATTAGGCCAGAGAACCTGTGAAATAGAATTATAGAAATTACCATATTAAAAAGGGAATGTCAACATTTGTTCATTTCGCATATTAAAAAGGGGATGTCATACAACATCCTTGATATTCTAGAAATTTAGAAAGGGAAAACAAACATGCATAGGTGTTGTCCGTTTCATGCCAAGTTCTGTTAGCATCCATGTATGAAAAATGGGTGTCTTTGATGCATAAAAGAGATCTTTTGGACAACTTAGTTAAACCTGAAAAAACTCTTAGAACCACAATATGTTAGGTTAACTACCAACGGTCCACAGGAAACAATAGAAAATAAATTGTGCTTATATTTGTAGTAGCTAGAACATAACAAGAATTTACAGAGGTATTGATTTTAAAAATTAAATATTCTTCTGCCTAAACGGTAAGCATGGAATACATTTCTCCTTACATCTTGAATCCAACGAATTCCTTGTGCAATGATATCACCCCTTCGAAGCCAATGGATATGCCTTATAATCCAATCATCAATTGCATCTTCCATCATCAACTGCAAAATTTGTTTTGAGATCCAAAAAACCTGTCTTCTGCAAGGCATACAAAGTTCATGTGAATTTCTAATCTTCACAGTTCAAGGTACTAAAAGAAATTAGCAGAAGCTTCCTAAATGCTCAGATCAACAAAAGACATTATGCAGAATCAAGGCTCATCAAATAAAACTCATTACAGTTATAGTATCTCATATAGTACTTTACAGGAAATGTTAAGAGTAAATGTCATGATATGACTTGAGTTGATGAGAAAATCCAAGAAAATATGATATAGCAAATTAGATATGTAGCAGACCTCAGCCAACCTCTCCGTTTCAGTTGGAATATCTTGTCAACAAGATTCAACAATGGCACACTAACATTTGGAGGCGTCCACTGCAGAAAAACCAAAGGTAAAGCATAAGGAATGATATAAGTGCCCAAGCGATTACATACTAAATATTGACATAAAAAGAGTTCAGATGATCCATGAAATATTATATGTTTTATTACGGACTGGATATATCCTTGGGAAGTAAGGCAAAATATATAAAGTATGCTTCCTGTTCAGAAACTATTGCAGTAATTTTCACTTCAGTTTTAGAAGGATACAATGGGACTGATGGAGTTCTCGAAGCTGGATCCTTTTAGTTCAACAAATAAGTTGTGATTTTGGACTAGGGAGGATGAGATATTATCCATCTGACCAAACAGGAATTAGATTTGTTTATCCATCTTAAATTCATAAACAATTCCCTTTCACTACTAGCTTGGACTCCAAGCGCAAAATTACATAAAACTTGATTAGTTTTGTTTGCTAAGATAAATGATCACAAATTGATCCATGAAAGTATGGGATATCCAAGAGAAACACACTAGATATATCATACTCCTTAGTACAAAAATATCAAGTTTCAGGATAGAATGTTAAGGCATGTTTGAACTTCCCATGTAATTTTTTCCTTTGTCAGACATTAGTACCTTATACGAGTGGTGACTAGTGAAGTTAAGCAAATACACCGTCTCAAGTACAAATCTTCTGTAACAGAATTTACAAGCTTAACTAAGTGTGGTCAAGTATATGAAATGAGTGAGAGAGAAAAGGCAAGTGACATGAAATCAGGAAGAAAACCTAAATTGATAAAGTTATGAGCAAGTAGTACCCCAGGTGGCATTCCAGTAGGATCTTCATTTGAACCCAGAGATAAAAATGCTTTTGAAGCATCAAAACTGGTCTTATCAAATTTGTCTAATTGTTGGCTTCTCTGAGATTCCAAACTAGAAGATTCCTCAATGCGTTTGACAATACGTGGAGGAAACTCTTTGGAGTTCAACTCATTATCTGAATGCCACCCGTTGTTTACTGCCAAAGGCCGGTCTTCATAATGGCTTTCATCATCAGACAAGCTACGAGAAGTTTCAATATTACTAAAAACTGGACTGTGCTTATTTAGGTCCTCCTCATTCCAGGAGAGTGCCAAGCTCTTCTCCACTGATGGGGAAGAAGATAACTGAGATGGTGATGAGCCAACAACTTTACGCTTGAGACCATCTGAAACACCTTTAAACTGGCGAACGATATCGTCCATAGCATCATCTACATTAACTGTTGCATCAATATTTTATTTTAGAAAAAGAAGATGAATCGTTTAAAATTCCACAAGTATCAATGTAGAAATAAGAGATAGCACTCCTTAAAAGACAATTGACAAGAATTTTTGTTTAAGCAGAATGATAGATTCGAATATTAGACTCTGAAATATACCATGCACAACTTTTTTAACTTGCCAAAAACAGATAAAATTGAGAAAATAGCATCAGTGTCATCCAAACCTAAAAACAGATAAAATTGAGAAAGTAGCATCAGTGTCATCCAAGGGATATATAATAGAGCACAACTTTTGATTGAAAAAGCACAATTGATGGGCCGAAGACAAACACACAACAGCAAGTCTATCTGAGTCAAAACCTTCTAGAAATACTCCGAAAGGAGGCAAATTTAAGCAACAATATATGGGCCTCTTAAAAAGCATAGTATGTTAGATAACGATATTGGAGATAAACCTAATTGTACTGATTAGGCACATGCTAAGAAAGGAAGCCTCTCGAATTATCTAAACATGAAAAGTCTCTAGCGAATGAGGAAGAGAATTCATTTAACAGGAAGTTTCGTTATCTCTAAGGGACAAACAAGCACAAGAGGAAATGGACCTGCAGTGAACAAACATATATTAAGGAGATAAAGCCATAAAAGACCATTAGCTGTAGCCTGTATTATAAGGCACAGTTGCAGGAAATTGACTAGTGCTGCTATACTCATATCCTTTACTTGAGTCCATTTTTTTCTGATTGCAGATTGAGAAGGAAAAGGAAAGACCCCTCCATATTAAGCCAAGCAGGTCCCAAATTCTTGTAGCATAAAAACAATGGTCTACTAGAGGATATCAGCTTTCTCAAAGCAACTAGACATATAAAAGATAAATAAGTAAATAAACAATGGATCTTTTCAAATAAATAAAAAAATAAAATACCCAGTGGACAAGGCAATGACTTTTATAGCATAACCCAAGTTTCCTATCACCACAGCAGATTAAATAAAGGCTGAAACTAGTAATATGGCCAGAGCCATCTCCTTACTATAAAATTGATGAAGGAACTTATTAATTAGTGCATCTAGGTATAAGAGAATTAAAAAACTACATGCTTACCTGCCAATGTTTTCATAACTGAGGTAGATTTTCCAAATGAGTAATTCTGCAAACAGAGAAAAGGGATAACTATCTCAAGAAAGTAAAAGCTGTCTGAAGATAAAACTGTCCTTTCGCTAACTCCTCTGACATAAAATCAAGTTCATACCTTTGAAGAAGCACTTAAAAAGTCCCAGACTTCATGCTGCTCTGCTAAATTCGCTATAGACAAGAGGTCCTGCAAAATCAATCAGAATAATGTCAAGCTTGCCCAAATTAATTTCAAAATTATGTGAGAGACAGTCCAAGCATACTTGGAGATATTTGTCTAGAAGAATACACCGCTGATGCACAAAATAATCATCAATACTGGATGAAAGAAACCTCTTTGGAGGCAAATGTAATGAATAATTAGGTATCTCTTTTAGCTGACGATGCAAACGCTCAAAATTTCGATATCTGCAAATAAAAGTTAAGGGTTACCAACATATAAGATATAATAAGTTGCTAAATACACACTAGACAATGAAATATAGTTTTGTGATACTTTTTTGAGTTTTTTTTTACTTCATACAACATTCATGTTAACTAATAATATCAGGTATCATTGGCCTTCATTCTCTAAGAATGCATCACAGAAGAGATTTATGTATGTCCTTCATATAAAACAAGATTAATGCTTCAGGCCTGAAACTCGATTATCAAGAAGTCAATCTTGTGCCAATACACAGTGTAAGCAAAAAATTTAGTTAGTGTGATGAGTAAGTTTCTCTCCAGCATAAGAATTAAAGAATGGATGGCAAATTTATATAAAGCCTCGAAGGATGTCTAGAGAAAGCATGCCTTCTTTTCACAAACCAGGTCTCGTTATCTGCATTAGTTACATCAGTTACAGCAATTGAATAAACTGCAAAAGATTTCGATCCAAGCTTCTCAAAATATGCTCCAACAACCTGCAAAGAAATTTTAAGCACAATAGTTAAACTTCTATTATACAGAAATTACAAGAGGATTCAAATGCATTCACAGAAACAAAGTCATAAACAACATGGCGTATTGTAAGAAATTCTCACCCGGCACCTAATCTTTGGAATATGCGAGGAACCCTCACTATGTGAAGCAAATTCAGAAATATGCTCTTCTTTATGCTTGCTAAGATTCGTGTTTTCCAGGGAAGCAATAGTTTCACCACTTTTGCCCATAAATGTCGTGTTAATATCAGAAGTGCTGCTTGATCGCTTTATCTGACCTTTCCTGCTTTTCAATATCTTTGACGAACTTTCTTGACCATCATCACAAAAATAAGGCCCCTCCATAGATTTCTCAGTGATAAGATCTATGGAATCATGTGGCCTGTTATTTGTCACTACTTTTGACCGAATATTGTTATCAGATAGGTGCATTAAATTAACCATATATTTATCATCTATGCGGGTAATTCTTTCATTTAAACTGATTGATAATTCCTTCCTTGTGGCTCCTGTATGTACAGTGTCATCCACACCTCGGAAAGAACTTTTTACTAGTCCGGTTGGAAGTCCTGCTTTAGAGAGATTGGCACTCTTCTTTTTGTAGTTCCTTCCTTTCGTCCACATGTTTTCAAGATTCTCAGGGGCAAGTACTTCAGATCTCCTTTTGTTAACAGCCTCAAATGTTGTTGCCCAATCTGCTGGCCGAGCCTGACTATGAATCTCTGAGACATCCTTTACTGTTTCTAAGTTGCCATGTTCACTACCAAGACTTCTTTCTTCGCTACTTTTAACCACGGTCAAATCACTTGACAGATTAGAAGTTGTAAATCTTTGTTCAGGTTGCCAACTCTGAACAGAATGATTATAAGCAGGACCAGCTGCATTACTTGACCTATCAGGGTCAGCATCTCTGCTGCTGTCATCCTTATTGGCTAGGAAGATGTACTCGATTAACTCATTTATGTACCTAAAAAGAAGAAATTCTTTTCATGAAGTTGAAATTTGATTACCAATAGGCATTTAGAAAATCAATGGCAATTGAATACCAACTGAACCATATAACAGAAGATTACAGTTCATTTTGCATTCTTCCTTTACACCATTTTGTACTAAATTGGTACCATAAAGATCTATATAATGATTGACCAACCCTAAATAATTGACTTACTCAAATTTGAAGAATCTTAATTAAATTGGAGATAAGACCATGTACAAGAAAATCAATGTGTTCTTACAGCTAAGGATTTAACGACAAGCCTTCAGCTTTTAGCTAAGGTTATGCTTTTCAACTCTAGTTTCTTGCTGCTCACCAACTGTATATTCTTGTACTAGGAAAGTATCTTAAAATGTGGTTTTGCTGCATAAATCCTTTTTGACCATAATGAATAGAAAGACAATTAAGAAAATTCAGCTTATAGGGAGAGTTTTGGTTAATTACATTCTTTGGAGTTTGGATCACATTAATTAATAGATAACACTACAAAGGCTCTAACTTTATTAGCAAAACATGAGAAATTTAAATAAAATTTGAAGAAAAAAAAAGAATAGCAAATCATAAATAATTAATGCAATTTAAGATTTTACCCAGGGCATGCCAAGTTCATGACAGGTTGCAAAACTAGGCAGGTTAACAACTCTCTGCTGAAACAGCGAACCAATGGGCATTGAGCTTCTTGAGGTTTCAAGACTATGGCCAGAATTCCGCCAACAATTCGTTGAAGAACCTGCAAAGTAAAGATACTGAAACCCATGTACTATGAAGATTACATTATAAGAAAATAAGGACAACCAAGGAATGAATGCTTTGTCACACCTTGTGCTCAGATTCTGCAGATAACAAAGCAGGATGAAGTTCCCTGGATGCTATTAGATGGCGCTTCAACCTGTCATCTCTTTCCTCAAAAGATAGTGTTGCCATGACATTGACACCTATCTCGGATTGATTTCTTCTGTAAAGTTCCAGCTGGTTCGTTATCAAGTCAACCATATCCCTGGAACAAATGCAATTGATTATGACAGAACTTGACTATGCTGAGAGCTTAACAAAAAGCTTGTTGTTGACTCAGATAAGTGACCCAAAAGCACCTTGTTAGCAAGTCGACAAGGTTGATATCTTTGACCCTCTCTGATATTTCACCAAGCACATCAAGTATTAAGGCACGTATTAATTCTGGGGCCTCTTTGTCAGGACTTATAGATGAATACCATAGATCTACAACAAAGTCCTGCAGAATCTTGTTAATAAAATCCTCAATAGCAGCCTCAACAGAAGGTGAGTCAATTTTCCTCCTCCATCTTGAAGTGGGTAGCACAGTTGAAAGACGATAGTCATTCACAGATAACTGATTTTTAGCCAAATGAGATAAATATGTCAGCTTACGGGTTGGCTGCACCTTCCAGCGGAGCTCCACATTATAGGAGAGGTAACGGAAGACTGAGAGTATAAGAATTGACATGGGGATATTTGTCCACATTGATTTACTTGTATCTGTAATAAAAAAAAAAAAAGATGATAAGCATTACATGAGAAAAATGACAAAATTCATAATACAAAAAAACATTAAGTAAATTAAGCAACCTATTACATCCATATTATCAACTACTTGATTGAAACTAAATTCAGCATGAACTAGCTCGACTCAAGTCAGCTGCATGCCTATATAGCAACATAACTCAAATCTGTTAAGTGACTTGCATAAGACAACCACAGACAGGTACGTACACGACTAAAGACGGTTTACACAAAATTACACATCAACTTGCTTATACCTATAAGTCTAAAATCTGCTATGGCATTTCACATGTAGCCCATAATATGGAGCAAATTTTGTATTAGGTTGCTGAAGATCAGATGATATTAATTATAATACTACTTAGCATGAAAGATTTTAATTTTAGTCCACTTAAGGTAGCCCAAAACTACTTTGTTGGGCTGCATAACCTAAAATACTAACAGAAATCAAGAAAGAGAGTCATGAATCAACATTTATGACATGGACTTGGCCTATTTATAATACTTATAATCTTCTTATATGTGTCGTCTCAACTTATTGGTAGTTAGCCACAAATTAAAATGCAAAGCAAAATATTGACAGCAAAAAGACAAGTGCATTCTCAATCCTTTCTACTCTAGTCAACACCTTCCTGGTACACCGTCATACTAATCTTGGCAAAGGAAAACCGTGGAGAAGTAATTCCAAACTTTCTCTTTCATTTTCCCCTTCTCCTGTGTCTAGCACATTGCAAATTCATATCAAATTATCAAAATTATTATTTTTCGATTCTCAAGAATCATAGTATGGTGCAGTCAACGCAGAAATATATGCAAAATAAAAGGGTAACCGGAGCAAGAAAGATCCGAGTCTTTCCACTTACTTGTTAAAATTATACAAAATTCCTTTCATCTAAACTTAATTTAACGAGCGAATACCTCCATTCTTCTATAAATCGAACGAGAGATAGCCAAGAGAGGCACTTACGTGACAAGAAGTAGGTGATGGCGAAGACGCATATGGCCCACCAAACGGTTCGCACCTTGGCCTCCTCGATCAAGTCTTGCAACGTGTTCATCGGCCTCATGGCATCCGAGCTCGCGAGATCCAACCCTAGGGTTCTCGCGCGTCGAGTCCGACCAACTTCTAGGGTTCGGTGCGGCGAATCGTTCCCTCGCCGAGACCTAGGAATAGATCGATGCGAGCAGAGAAGGAAGGATCCCTTACTTTGAAAATCCTAGGTGGGAGGGCCTCTCCCACAGAGCTATGAGCGCCAGTTTCTTTCTGTACGGCATATAGGAGAGAGGGTGGTGGTGGAGATGAACTCGTCGGACTTTTTGTACGGCGGAAAGGACCAAATTGCCCCCCGATGGAAATAGGATGGACCAAAGCTCGGGGACACGTGGAAGTTTCTTACTGGCAAAAGCCGTATCCTGGCAGGTATATGAACTCTAAATTAATTTCCGATCGGCGTAGCATCGATGATCGGACGGCCCTCTCGTGAGACCTCTGTGTGTTTGTAGCGCGAAAGTTAAACCGTCACGACGTGCATACAGATCATATTGTATCCAAATGACACATCTCTCACTTTCTTAAGCATTTTCTCCCCATCCTCTACAGGGTTACTTTCGTAATTCCAGAAATATTCCTGATCTCATCAACAAACACATGTAATGAGATGGTAGTGGTAGTGCTCTGCTCTGTAATATAGAAGCACCAGCATTAAGAAATTGGCACCAGCAACATCTATAAAGCAAGTTGGATTAGCTATTTTATTCTCATGTCTACAAAATCCAACCTTTTCTTGGGTTCTTCTCTTCTATCTCTCTCTCTCTCTCTCTCTCTCTCTCTCTCTCTCTCTCTCTCTCTCAAACCTCAATAAGGGCCCCCTAATGGATCCCTGCAAACTCTCGGAACCCGAAGAGTTTTCGCCACCTCCACAGCCCACGTCATCTTCAATAGCCCACGGTGTGCAAGAATCCCAAGGCCCATTGACGGCCCATTCATCTCCTACTCCCTACTCCCCACTCCCCAGCGCAGAGGAGGATGGAACGCAGTGGTGAAGCTAGCTACGTACAGGTGGATTAGAGGCAACAACTTCTTTTATCTTTCCAAGATTTAATTGGTCGCATTTCGATTCCTTGTGCATGCAATGCGTAGAGCTGTTTCTTTGTTGGATGCATTCTTGTAGTCTCATTCATCATTCTTTGCTCTTGACAAAGGAAAGAAACTTTTGCCATCTTGCACATTGATAAAGAGATGAGCAGCTATGTACGGCCTTAGGTCAGCGGTTAGGTTGACTTAAAAGAAACTACAGCATTACTCTGAGGATATCTTGTATTTATTTGTGGCCTAGAGTTATTGAACCATAGTAGTGTTAAAAACACCAAAAAATTAATAGGGGCATTCCGAGAATTGAACTCGGGACCTCTCGCACCCTAAGCGAGAATCATACCACTAGACCAAATGCCCTGATGTAAAGATTAGAACTTATGATAAATTACAAGGAGCAGTAACCCCGAAAAGCCATTCCGTCATACAGTGGGTTAAGACACAATAATAAAAGCAAAAACCTGACTTGATTGATACGAACACCAACAAGACTCAAACGATTGTTAGAAGGATTAATTTTCTAGGAAATCAGCATGTTAGCTGAGGCCCAGATCAAGATTCAATTCTTTGCAATACTTTGCTCTAGATATAAACCCCAAGTCCTCCACCCGTACTGGGAACAAATTCAAGCATCCATCGCTGCCAGCATCATCATCCTTCCGACCGACCTCAAGCTCTTGATCATGAGCATATGAGTCTTCGGTCACTTGTGAATGATCGGAGACTTCTAACTGCTCGCCTCCAGTCTCCTCCAAGGTTTCCCCTTCTCTCAAAAAGCAGTCTTGAGCAAGTTGTCTACTTCCTTTCTTTTCTCTAGAAGAAGACTCAACCAGCCTAGGATCAAACGGGATTTGACTCCCAGCAGATACCAAAAAGGTGGAACCTTCACTGATCTGAGAGCTGAAAGAGCCATTGGATGACACTGCATTTCGTTTGCTCATTTTGTCACAAGTGGAGCTGTCTTCATTAATTTCAACTTCTTTTCGCTCCTTTGCGATTCTGCTGCTTTCAACAACATCAAAAAACAATCTGTCTTTACAAGTTTCAACCTTTCCCTCATCTATATATTCAGAGACTTGTTGATCTTGTTCGTCTTCCATCACCTTGCAAGAGACAACTTGCCTTGCCTTGAAAACTCCCCATAGATAGTATTGTCCTTGAAATCCTACATCAGAACACAACGCTTCAAGCAAATGATAAAATGCTTGGAAGGTGGGGAAACACCAGGCTGAAGAAAGGGTTATTTCTCCCTAAACATATTTGATATTGTATCTTCCTTGAAATCCTATATCAGAATTCAATATTATGTGCAGAAAGAGTGATTAACCTTTTAGTAATATAGCCGCAATCTTGCATATGCATGCTAATAGGGCACTTACTGTGAGAATCTTTTGGCAATATGACAGAGGGGAAGATAAGCAGCTCAGCTTCTTCTAATACAAACTTCAGCACTAGATCATTATCAATTACCTCTTCCAGCAATTGATCAAACAACCCATGAAGCCTAAAATCATACATCAAATATAATCTCATCATAAGAGAGGAATTTATACCGGAGGCATAACACTGACAATTGATGAAGTGATATGAAAGCATACCATTTATACTCCATATCAAATGGGAAGAAAAAAAGAGCAATGTTGTCATCACTTGGTGGTGAAGTCTCAAAACCTTTTGGCCATGCCTCCAACCTTGGTAGCTTGATCAAATTTACTACTGTTGGCAATGTTTTTGAAACGTGCCACACTTTCTCACATGCTGTGGTTGAGAAGTGTGCAGTCAGTGGACCATACTCTTTGTTGCAGATCATAAAGCATCCCCTATAAATGAAAATTCAACTGTAAGTCTTCCCTCAATAAGGAAAAAAATGAGTAAAATAATACAAATGCCATAAATTTGAGAAATAAAAAATGATAAAAAAACAAGGGATATTTACAAATCACACTCTAAATTTTACCTATTTTGTGATTCACACACCATTTTTAAAGTATTTTATAATATAGCCCCTTTTTTTCTTTATGATTCTTATTTAACACCCTGAGTTAACTTAGATGGTACTAAATAAGGAGTATTCCGTTATAACATACAAAATAATTTACGAATACTTAAATTACCTGTCTTTTTTACCCTTTTTTTTCTTTCCAAAGAAAAAGAAGAAGAGGATGAGCGGGAGGAAAAAAAATGAGAAAAGTTGACAACGACGAAGGTAGGTAAAGAAGATGATGAAAGATATAGAAAATAAGAAAAAATGATGAGAGTATTTTAGTAACTTGGCGTAAGTTAGTTAAAATAACGTCAGAAATGGTTAAGTTACAAAATCTTCAAAGACGAAGTGTAAATCACAAAATAAATAAAATGTAGAGTGTGATTTATAAAAATCTCTAAAAGATATCAAAAAACACATTAGGACAGTTAAGAAGAACTAACTAACCTCCAAATACATTGGCTAATAGGTTGCACAGGAAAGTAGTGGGGCCAATTAACGGACTCTGAATAACAAGACATGCTCAATCGAGCATCATGATTTTCTACCTGCACTATTGGTTGAATATTGAGTGTCTTGACAGATGAAAACTGAACCCTACACATGACTTCATTAGGAACAATGATCTGTGCTGTTAATCTGGTAGTTGCTTTCTGAGCATAATCTTCTGAGGTTGAAGGGTGCTTATTTGGTTGCTGATGATCTCCTGTGTCATCGTTTTTATCCAAAAGACTAATGTGAGCCTCATCATCAGATTGATCCTCCTCATCCAATATTAATCTTCTCCTTTTACGTTTTGGTTTCTCATCAACAAAATGCACATTATACTTCGGCAACTGCTTGTGATGATGAGATGATTCGATATTTCTAGTCCTATACATATTCTTATCTTTGTCGAAACCAAACTTGGTTTGTAATGATAACGGATTAGAAATATCTCGTGCATATTCTGATGATTGCTTCTCCTCTTGTAATATTAGCCTCTTCCTATTCATTTTCAACTTTTTATCATTATCACCTTTCCAAAGTAAACCCGACTTATTTTCCTTCTCCTTTTGCGAAAAACCAATACTTTCCTTACTATAAGTTTTTCCCTTCGCAACATTGGGGGCATCCAAAACCATATCTTCTTGGCCATTAGTAATGTCACCTAGCCATGTCACACCCTGAGCACTTTGTACACCACTTGGTATCCTTTGGTATTGTTTTCTCACACAAGGATCAACAACATCACTGACCGGGGCAAGTTGATGATTTAATAACCTTGCATTTTTCCGTTCATCAATATTAAGCTTGTTGTTGGAAGCAAACCTTCTAGGCTTGCACTGCTGACATGCCCAATGTATTACTACACCAAAGTCTGCCATCTCATCCAGGCAGTATCTGCATTATTATTTGAAGTTGATACAGTATTTAGCAACAAAACTATCAAGAGCTACATGAACAAAATAAAAGTACATGGAAATTTGACTGTAGCATGAAAAACATAAATAAAAGATGCATACTGGTGCTCAGCAGAAGTCTTGCATATGTTGCAGAAAATCAATAGGTCTGCATAACCTGTAACACCACATTTCTGACAAACAGCAGCCTGCAATCCCGAAATAATATAAATTTCAGCACTTCATTACACAGCTCTTTAGTTGTAAAAAACAAAATATTTTTCAGTTCTATCTACGTATCACTATGTTCTCAGAGTATATCTTCATTTCACATATATGGCATTGGTTTGGAAGTAGAGGCAATCAAATTGCTTGGCCCATCCAAGTCCAACCCGAACCAGCCCAAAGCGTACTGGGCTAAGCCCAACCTGCGCCCGACTTGGCCCTAGCATAGACATAGCATGTGTTATTGGGCAAAACTAGTCAGGTTTAAATCGTTTTTCATTAACTCGGATCCAAACCCAAAACTAAATAATCAGACCCACTCACCTCTCAACCTCAATCAACACCACCTCACCCCCCCAAAAAAAAAATCCTCAAATCTTCATAGCACTTAAACCCTCACCTCACCTAAAATCCTCGAGCTGAAGAAGGCAGTGCGGCGAGGACTACGATCGGCTGAGCCAATCCAAGGCGACAATCACGACAGGTTGCTGAGAACAATGAGGACAACGAGTTGCTACGACGAGGTTCTCTCTCTCTCCCCCTCCCCCCACAAGCCACTTTCATTTCTTCTAAATTCTAACAGGTTGAGCCAGTTCAAATCTCTTCTAAGTTCTAACAACTGAGTTGTGAAACATATTATGAAAATAAAAAGGGTTGTTGATATGGCCGAGTTGAGAATTAAAATTTAATGCCTAAACAAATTCCTTTGCAAAAATTTGGGCAAATAGCATCTTCTAGTAACTCAATTGGAGGTGTAGGTTCTCATATGTTAAGGACATCAAGAAAAAAAAAAAGAGCGACAGAAATGACATATATTAAGAAGTCTTTTAATTTAGGTGCTCAGAATCAATTATATTGTAAAATTGTAAGAATATTTTATTCAGGTGGATTGTCTTTTCTTTTGGTAAGGAACCCTTACTATGTTAGAGCAATTTGCAGCAAATAATAATATTTTTGGATATGTATCCCCTGACTATAATATATTTAGAACTACACTACTTCAACAAAAGAGCAAATATTGAAATGTTACTAAACCCTATTAGAGGCACATGGGGGGAAAGGGATGAGTATTATATATGATGGTTGAACTGGTGCGCATAGGAGACCACATATAAATTTTTTAGCAATAACTGAGAGTAACCGTATGTTTTTAAAGACTATGAATTATGAAGAATAATATAAAGACAAATTTTTTATCCCTAATTTAATCATTAAAATAATTGAAGAGGTTAGGCTTCATAATGTAATCCAAGTGATTACGAATAGTGCACATGTTTATAAGACAGTAGGAATGCTTCTTGAAGCAAAATTTTCTCATATTTTTTGGACTCCGTGTGTAAGTCATACTCTCAACCTACCTTTGAAAAACATATTTGCAACAAAAAATATTAAAGCAAATGAGATCGTGTTTGATGAGTGTAGCTGGATTTAGCAATTGCAGGGGATGTAATACGCATAAAATATTTCATCATACAACATTCAATGAGATTAGTTATCTACTTATCTTCAATGAATTTGTCAACTTAACATTCCTTGCTATTGCGGAGACTCTATTTACTTCAGTGATCATAATGTAGAAAAGATTTTGAAAGATCAAGAAGGGTATTCAATCAATGGTAATCAATGATAAATAAAGTTCTTACAGAAAAGATGATATTGACAAAACACAATTTGTCAAAGATAAAGTCCTCAATAATCTTTGGTGGGATAAAATTGAACAAATACTTGCTTTCACAGAGCCTATATATAATGTAATGTGCTACGAGTTGCAAACACAGATAAACCATGCTTACATTTAATATATGAAATGTGAGATATCATGATTGAAAAGATGAAAACAATCATATTTATGCATTGAAAACAAGGAATCTATTTTTTATTCAGTGATGCACAAAATCTTAGTGGATAAATAAAACAAAAGTAATACACAACTACATTACTTAGCACATTCTTTTTATAGTCCTCTTTCTTATGATTAAATAGTTTATTGCTTTTTCATTGCTATATACTGTTTACTAATTAGATGATTATATTAATATATATTACAACTCATCATAGATTCAAGAGGATCCAAATTGTGTACCACCACATAAGGATTTAAAAATTTCTAATATGAAAAATAAATGCATAAAAATGTTATTTTCAAATATGAAGAACGAAAAATGATATATAAAGAGTATACTAATTTCTCCATCAACCAAAAGTTGATTCAATAGCAAATAGAAATGATTTTGATCTAAACATGTAGTGGGTTGCTCATGGTGCTTCTGCTCCTATTCTTCAAAATTTAGCACTTAGGTTACTTAGGGAACCTTGCTTTCTTCAGATTATGAGAGGAATTTGAGCACCTATTCTTTCATCCATTCATTAAAAAAGAACAAGATAACTCCACATAGAGCTAAAAATTTAATATATTTGCATACTAATCTTCATCTTCTATTAAGAAATTCTCCAAATTATTTGAGAGAAGAAACCAAAATATGGGATGTCGGAAGAGATTCTTATGATTCCTTTAATGGTTTAGGAATGTCAGAGTTTGCCGGTCTCTCAATTGAAGAACCAAAATTGACGACTATAATGTTTGTTGATAAAAGCAATGAGCCAACTGAAGATGAATGATCTAGATTAGTTCTTATGCCTTAATGTATACTTCTTAACTCTTATAGCTTAATATATATTTCTTAGTTCTTTGAATGATACTTGTTAGTTCTTATAGTTTGATGTATGTGTATTTTAACACTATTAGATTACAAACTTTTACTAATAAATATATATATATATATATTGTTTATTTATTTATTTAGTTTGCCATGTCCATTTTATATATTTATAAAATTTGTTGTGTCGCCATGTTCGTATCATGTCGTGTCGTGTCTGTGTCTCTGTCTCATACTCGTGTCTCATTACTTATGGCTAATCTTGTTAGAGAAGATATTTAGGATTTTAATCTTATCTCTAGCCTCTTAAACATCTAGAAAAAATATTTATGAACTTTGGTCTTGTTTCTAGCCTCCTAAATATCTAGAAAAGATATTTATGAACTTTGGCAGCTAAGTTTCTTTTTGCTTCTATATAAAAGTTTAAATACTCTACTTGTAAAAAGATCTAAAGATGGTATATTGAAACTAGAACTGTCAAGCTTGATGAGTGGCTCGGGCTTTGAGTTGAGCCGAGCCCGAGCAGCTAAGATCTGCTCGAAATTAATATCGAGCCAAGCCTAAGCTAGAGCCAGCTCGATAGGCTCGATATAAAAAGGGTGAGATAAACCCCAATCCCCAAATTCTTGCCTCCTTCGGAGGCGGCAAGCCGTCGCCGGTGCCCCGCCTCCTCGGCTCCTCTGGAGTTACACCCATCGAAATCATATGATCCACACGGAATAAACCTTCTCCGATTTTAAGTTCTTGCAGAAAGAGAAGAGAGCAAGACTTTAAGTCCTCAACCTCGACACTAATCTGTACTGCTCCCCCATGGTCTTCACAAGATCGAACGCGAACGCGAGGTCCTCACCACCGTCCATCTTATGGGAAGCGATACGGGCCATCGAAGTGATGGTAGCTTCGGTGGGGTTGATTCCCAAGGCGACCATGCGATCGGAGATCACAAAGCCAAAGTCCACGACGGCGAACCGCTGCAAGAAGGATTCATCTACGATTTCGATGGAGGAGCAGAGGTAAAGGAATGAATTGAAGTGGTAGGCGGAGAGATGATTGCTCCGCAATCGATGACTAAATATTCAAGACAAGGGTACCTGGATGCCCCTCTTTCTCCATCTTCTACAAATGCAGCAGCCACCCATTGTTCAAGATTTTCCATATTCTTAAGCCTTAGTCTTTTTAGTACGAGGAATGATGCACCTACTGTGTTTTTGGCCCCATAGAACTCCTCATTTATTCTCCTTACTTTGTGCATATCGTTAATAAATACCTTCTCAAGCTTTGGCAGCTACCCTAGCATGAGCAGGTGTTCAATATTAGGGATAAAAGAAAGATGGATGCCAACCAGATTTGAGAGGAATGACTCCAAGTGGCTCCTTATCCAACTAGGTAACATTAAACCACTGAAATCCTTGATGAACAATTTTTGTAAATTCTGGTGTAGTTGCAATACTTCTAGTATAGCCACCACAGCTTGTTCGGTCTGAAAGCTGCAGACGATAGTGGAGAGAAATGGATTGTAGTAATTTGAAGAATAAGCTTCAAAATAAAGGTAGCATCAAAGCAATCTTTTTTGTGAAGTTCTCTTTTCTGATTCAATTAGGAGTGTAAATGAACCGAGCCTGAGCCCCAAGCTGGGTCAGACCAAGCCCGAGCCAAGCTTGAGCCTGAAATGAGCCTATCATCAAGCCTCATTCAAGCCGAGTCAGACCAAGCCAAATCGAGCCCAAGCGAACTAAAGAAGAAGAAGAAAAAGGAGGCAAGGCACGGCGAGGCAGGGCATTACGGCTGCTTGCCGCTACCGAAGGAGGAGGCAGCACTGCGGCGGCTTGCCGCTGCCGAAGAAGAATGCGACCTCTCAAGCGCCCTCACCTTATGCTACTTTTATTTCGAAGGTTAATCTTCAAAAAAAGTGAAGTGTCGCGCGCACTAGCAAACCAATAAAAAAGGCTAAGTTTGTGACAATGAGCTAAAATAAACAAAATCTAGAAATAAAGCACTCGAAAAAGATAAGAGTAAAAGGGACAACAAAGTATCTAGCTAGTGAGCAAGATCAAAATCATGGAGAGAGAGACAGAGAGGAGATGGAGAAGAACACCAACCGCTTGCTATTGTGGCATCGCCTCTATTGATCCCAAGTCGCCATACATGGTCAAAAAGCAATTCGAACATTTTCCTTGTGTATCTCGCCGTATTCAACTTTGTAAAAAAAAATATTTCTAATAGTCCTCAAATACATTTGATATATATTAAAGGCATATCTGAGCTATATCCCAATCAAATATGTGTAATAAATGTGTACACTAGGCAAACTAACATATTTGAACATAATCGTGTTTCATAGTCTATTGTCGTGCTACCGAGTATCAACCATCTCGTGCTGCCTATTCAATTTTTGCCAAAATAATCTCAATTTTCAAGCTGATTTGAAACTTCAAATCAGTTTATTTACTATCCCACTAAGAGAGTATTTTCATATTATGATGTTTGATATCACCTTCTTGGATCTTTTACTTATGCCTTTTCTAGGAATTAAAATGATGCCTTGCATTCCTGTTACATGATTCATCAAGCACCGATCATACCGACATTGTTTTGGTGCACGTCTCCAAAAAGCAACAATTGGGATGCAACAAATTGTACCACCAAAAAGCAACAGAAAATTTCTAGCTTTTCAATCGACAAACTATCCTTTTCTTCCTTCACTTTTCCTATGCCAAATGAAGGGCCTACTACAAACGTATTAGCTTTTCCTTTTTCAAGTCCTTTCTCATTTAGGAAGATAAAGTCCTTTTTCCCTCACAAGACTAGAACTTAAGAAAACAATTGATGTACCAACGAAATTCCAGTATTTCACAATATGTACCACCTCACTTTAACCTCCAAATTTCGCTCAAGAACAAACCCCATCTCCAAATACTTCAACTTTATGAAGGCCAACAACAAATTAGGGGTCCACCAACTTGTTCTCACATGAAAAATATATTCTAGGCCATTATCCTTCCATATAAATCACTCAAATCTGATCCGCATTGGCCCAAAATCAGCATATTCTCTTAGTACTACAAAACCCCTAAAAATCATGACCAATGTTAATCAAACCCAACGCAGTCCAATAATCAAGAAACACAACAAAACTTCGTATTAGACTAAAATACATACATACATATATATATATATAAGAAAATGTTGATGAACCAACTCTATCATGTATAATAATATAACAACCAAAACGTAGAACAAGAATTAGTAGGGTAGAAGAACAAGAAAGGCTTCCTAGACTTACCATCTGTGAGACTCAGCCTCGAGAAGCAAGAGTGGATCGGCTAAACCTACTCAACATACACATGCAAGTAGAACAAGAAAGAAGTGGGAGGCATCGACTAAGCAAAACAAAGTAGAGAACCAAACCCTAGATCAAAAGAGAAGTTAGCGAGACGAGGGGGAGGGGTAATCTAAAACCCGCTACATGAAGAAATGGTTAATTATGGGAAAACCCACTCTAACACTACGAGTGCTTTTTATAGGGATTTGTAGAAAGAATCCGAAACGCGTACGGGAATCGACTCCCAATACGTATCCCCTTACTACTCTGATTCGGAGCCGCCTTGAAAGCGATTGATACGGCGACGTTTTGGAAACCGTTTCGGAATATGGAAAGGCCAAAGAGCCCGAATCGCCGACCCATCTTAAATCGGTTATGATTGACACGTGGCTAATTGTGATTACTTTTGAGAGGTTAACTATAGATCCTACCAAGATACGTTTTCATTATATCTAATTAAAAGTTGTGCATTTGTGTTACTTTACTTTTTTTATTTCACATATATCCAACTGCAAATATTTTAATTGATTTCATTTGAAAAATAATTAAGATTGAGAAAAACTCTATACAATATTATTGTTTGGAAATAAATAGAAATACATTTCATTATGTTGAGATTTTTGATAAGTTGATCCCAAACCATCGGATTTATTACAATTTTTTTTATAATATATATATGTTAAGATCCAACGATGTGTGTTAAGTTGAGTTTAATTAAGTCGAGTCTATTTATCTTTTAATTAGTTTATGATGTATGCCTTTTAAGCAAGTTAAGTAATGTGAATCGTTAAGACAGATCAAAATAAGTCATAATAGCTCTTAAGGCAAGCCCAAATAAGTCACGACAACTATTAAGACAAGTTTAATTAAGTCAAGTAAGTCTTTTAAGGTAAATCTAATTAAATTATGTAAACATTTAAAGCAAATCTTAATTTTAGTCATATCAGTCTGTAGAGCTAAGTCATGACTCATTATACTCCACCTCTATATGAAAAGAGGTAATGTTTTTTTTTTATTCATAAAAAAAATGGAAGAATCCAAACATCAAAACATTAAGAATTAATTGAGTTTACTTATTTTTTTATTACCATATTTACCATTTTATCATAACCGTTATATCGTCTTTACCTTTTTAGGGATAGATCATAGTTGTAAATCCTCCAAAGCTTTCAAACCCTAGCCACTCTACTTTACAGCCGTTCACCACCACCATTGGTTGTCTACCATCCTTCGACGACTGCTACAATATCGGATATTTACTATTCTATCATATTTTGATCTTGTTCTACTATTTTAGTTATATATTTTTATCCAAATATTCGATTGACGTGAAACTAAAGCTATTAGAACCCTATCTTGTGAGGTTACTATAATCTAAATTTTCATAATTATCTTATGGACGGTTGTGGTCCATAACAATATATCCCTATTTATTTGCATGTGTAGCACTGCAAATTTTGTATTTGTGTGAATACCCTTCAAAACTATGGTTACGCTTTCTATTACATTTTAATAACTATATGTTAAAACCTTAAGCATTTAACTTGTGAAATAACAAACATGTCCTTATCCGAGAGTAATATAAAAAAGAAAGAATAAAACTTTTTTATCCATTATTATTAAATTGTACTAAAAGCCCTAGTACACATTGATTTTTAAAATTATAAAAAAATCTCACCCTAAAAGGGTGTTAATAGAAAATATTAAATAAATATTTTATTATTAAAATTTTCTCTCTTTCATTTCTCTAAAAATAGGAATAAAATGGTCTTGATAGAATCTAAAATTGACCATATAACACTCGCATTTTTTTTAATAAAAAAATATAGCGAATAACTAATCGAATGAGCAATTTGGGGATTTTTTGTAGTTAAAAGAGTTAACATATCATCAAAACAAATACTAAGGGTCAAAGTAGAAAGTGATCGAGTATAACTATCCTCCAAAAATAAAAGGTGTTTACCCATATATAAAAAGTGTTTGGAAGGATATTAACATAGATATCAACTTAATAGGACTATATACAATAAGTTTGGGATAACTAATGGGCCTTGGCCCATGGCCCAGAGCTTTAGTGGATCATGGCATGTCCGCATGTCGGGATATACCCCTTCTTTTAGTCCCACATCGGCAAACCTGGCGATGGGCGTCGATGAAGTGCCTACTTAAGCGGAGGCACAGCGGATGAAGAACTCATACCTTTCTCGGCCTTTTGGCTAAGATCAAGTGTAGTATCTGTTCTTATCAGTTTAATATCTGATACGTGGGCCATCGGCCCACCATGATATTAAATTAATTTCTTTTGGGGGAGGGTCCACCTCACAGTAGCTTGCTACTGGGGCCCTCGAGCGTCGCCCGTGCGTTGCACTACTGCATGGGCCTGGCGCACCCCTACCAAATCTCTAAGTTCAAAATATTTTCATTAGTATCTCTTGCTAATTACTCAATTATTAATCGAACTATAATTATGAGATTAGTCTCTCGTTAAAGAGAGAAGATTCTTTAAGACTTGAGTTTCTTCTGCAGAGTATATTGCAAGCTTTGTTAAAGATGTTACTCTATGGTTTTTACTAATTAACCTGCCACCAGTAGTCGTAGCGTTCAAGCCATTTTCTCTGTGACCAGATATGATGATACAGATGGGAAAGAAGGGGGGCAAATTTGATAGCTAACTGCACACATACTTTGGCCTTATATAACTTTTTCCCTACAACCTGTTTGTGGAGAATCAGTACCCAGTAAATGTATGCAGTACAGGACTATTTCTTCCCTTTTCTTTTTCCTTTTTACAGGGAAGTTATACTAGATTCTTTTGTTTCAGAGAAAATTTGTTCGTTAAAGTTAACAAGCTATTATAGCTCGATCCACTAGAAAAAAAGAGGAGGTAGTGTGATAGACTTTTGAACAAGTTTCACACACAGCTAAAACACAAAAGAACCATAAAGAAGTTTGGTATTAAGCACATAAATAAAATTACTAAGTACTCAAGCAAAGATTGGAGGATGTAGAGCATAAGCCTCTCTTTTGGCCAACATTGGAGCACAAGAAGAAGATTGAAAGGACATGCACCGGCATAAATGATCAACGTCCTATGACCTATAGGACTCTATCCATGTCATAGTATACTTAATTCGCACAAAACTACTACACCAAAGAAAGCAAGAGAGAGAGAGAGAGAGAGAGATGGTGGGAGGCTAAGAACAACTCCATGATAATAGCAAACTCTTTTTTGACTCTATAAATTCCTAATCATAATACGAATTTTAGACACTAATCAACCTAAACACCTAAGTAATACAAGACAACGATAGAGTCACCCAGATAGGCACTGCACAAGAGAAGTAAAGAGCAGCAGTGATGAGATATGAGGCAGTACAATCGAGATGTAAGTCAAAGGCGGTGAGTAGAGTCTTAGGTAGCCAGTGCATGACGCTGGTTATTACAGTACAGGCTGAAGGTCCTTGCATGGGATGGGGGATCAGCTAGTGTTGGCACTAAAGTCAACGACAAGCGACCAAGCAGAGAGGGGATAGAGCAGATGGCTTTGATGAAGAGATCTTAGAAGTGGAATTGAGTAAATCAGCTACCTCATAGCCCACGGCTAGAGATGATCATTGGCCGACCCGAGTAAGCCTAATTCGAACCCGTCGAGTTTTAACTGAGCTAAGTTTGATCTAAGATCGAACTTAACCTAGCTTGGTCTGAAAGCTCGGCCTATTATGCTCGCTTTATTTTCATAATTTTTTAGTTCTATATTAGATACTTAGTAAACTGAATATCAACAATATATATGTTCCTATAGAAAATAACTAAATTTCTTTTATAAATACTAATTATACTCAATCTGATAAGTTATAATCCTTTTAAAATTTGATCTATTACACTAGGCCCATTATACATCTTAAGTTCAATATCTTATGAGCGAGTAAGCGGTAACAAGCTATAGTATTATAACTTAGCTTAAGCGAACGTGGATGACATGTGACAGCCGAGTTATACTAATTCCTTTCTTTATAAGAATATATACTAATTGTTATAAGGCACAAATGCACCCAAATCTATACGAAGCTGTTGGTTGGCTGTCAAAACCAGTTAAATTTCTTTTGCCTTTAACTTTTGTTTGCTTCGCATGCCGACTAAAAGTTGGCAAGCCAAGTACCTTATACTGCAGGAAATTCCCATTCACCCATTTCACATGCATAAACAGGAACAGTATTAGTTCAAATGGCCCATCAAAAGAACTCAAACATCCTTTATCAAAAGCTAAGAATCTACATCATCAGATCCATCTCTTTCAATTCCAAGTGCTTATTAAACAAAGTCATCATAGAAGATGATTCATTATGCTATATACCATGTTATCATAACAACAGAGTGATATACATCATGCTAGATCACCTTTCATAAGAGCAGAGTGAGTGATTTTATGCTCCATTTTTTTTCACCATATTCTATTCTCATAAGATAAAGGAACAAAATGTACACCAATTTATTTTCCTACAGACTCTTATGAAAGGAAGATAAAGAAGAAGTACAATAATACATTATACTGCACATCCTTGGACTTCCTTTCAGAATTTGTTGTCAGCTTTTAGCTGCATGAACTAAGTAAGAAGCTTTCCAAGCTTTCCTCTTCCTCCCCCCGCTCTCTCTCTCTAACTAGGAGAAATCAATCATCCATTTGTTATAAACAAAGGGTTGCAGATCACACCAATATATATTAAAGAGAGAACCAGAGAGTACGAGAGATATCTCAAAGTCTATACTCAGAGAGGAGAAGAAAAGAGAGAGAAGAGAATGAATTCCAAAAGGCATGTAAGAAAGAATCCAACCATGTACATTAGCTCTATCACTTTCTCTAACTTGACCTCTTTACGGCGAATTGCGACTCTCGAGTCCAACAGAGTTGTGCTGCCTCGAAGGGCTAGAAGGCGGTATCGGCGTCCCTTTCGGCAAGAACCCGGAAAAGTTGTCAGGGCTCCTCCTCCCTGAGTTCCTAGTATTGAAGCTCTGCATGGTTCTAGACCCATGACAACTTGAAACTAATAGAAGTAGAAGCCAGCATACTACAATTGACCCCTTTGTGAGGTGACCCATTTGGCTTGACATTTAAAAAAACAGGGTTGGAAGGTCACCCACCCTTAAAAGGAGTTGGTAGAGAGAGAGAGAGAGAAGAAAAGGTGTGGTGGGAAAGAAGAGCTTGGGACCTAAGCAAATGGCAAAGAGTGGAGAGGATGGACACTAGCAATCATCATTAGATATATATATATAACACGGTAACTTAAGGTAGAGATATATTTACTTTTGGGCTACTTAGAAGTTGCTAAGTGATATGTAAACCAAGGTTTATTTTGCCTTGCAGCTTATGTTGTAGTAAGTAGTAGTAGTAGTGGTGGTGGTGGTGGTGTGGAGTGAGAGGGAACGGATTCTTAGGAGGGGATATGGGATAAGAAAAAAAAGAATGGAAGAGAGGAGGAGGCAAAAGGAGTAGGAGAAGGGAAGACGTGATAGGAAAAGGAGGGTTTTGTCTACCTATTAGGTGAGTGAAGGGGGCCACTAAATTCAATGGCCGACTAAGGAATGGCAACTGTTACTTGTTCAGCATCAAACAAGACTACCTGTCTCGTGGCCTTTAATTATGGGCTTCTCTCTCTCACTCTCTCTCTCTCAGAGTTTGATATTCTCTGCATACCTTTGCACGTATGGACGTATTAAAGTATGTCTATGAGCATTAATGGCATCCCATAGAAACATGCTTCGGAATGATATATGTTTATTGTACGGCATTGCAGCGTGTCATAGCTGATTAATTTTGTAGACAGGCAAGATGAGTAAAGTTTTGTGGACCTATTCAGTGACTTAAAAAGTGGCATTGCTACAGTGAGAAACTGGTGACAAATTAGCTCAAGCTCAATAAATTCTTGTGCCAATTCTAGTACAACCACATGCATCTTCAGTTCATGGACCCACACAGGCAAGACTACAGTGGGGCCATTGTACATACTTGATATCATTATGGGGGGGATGTGGATAAATGTCTGCAGACATGGCCCATGTTTCTGCCATCTCATGCCATGGTTTTGAAGCCCTGGAAGGCTGGACCACCACAATACCCCTAATTTTCTGGACAATATTAGACTTTTCCCTGAGGAATATTTTAATGGTTGCCATCATCTTCCAGCCTCAACATCGATTGTAAGGTTGGCTACAAAGTTACAACCCTTAGGCCTTAACAGGTTAGCTCTCCAAGTACCCAAGGGCCCAGGCATCACATTATTTTAAATTTAATGGAGTACTTATGTTAGATTATATAATCTTACAATAAAAGGGAAGAGGAGTAAAGAAAGATCAGTATTAATTAAATCTTAGAGAGAGAGAGAGAGAGAGAGAGAGAGAGAGAGAGAGAGAGAGAGAGGAGAGGGGTGAATAATTACTGGCAAGAAAAAAGAGAGGAGAAATCCTTTTTTAACTGAGCACTAAAATTATATAATCTAAAATAACATAAACAGATTCAGCTTCTTCTCCTCATTCTGCTTATAACTGAGCAAGTTGAAGAGACAGAGATAGAACAAGACATTTGATACATATTCTTATGATAGAAAAAAGAAAATGATTGATACATTGAGTCCAAACATTAAACATTTTTGATCTGTCAACATGTAATTGAGTAATGATTCCTCAAAACTCTGGCATTAACTAGATATATACAAAAAAAAGAAAAAGAAAATCATTACACAGTGAAAATGGGCAGAAGGGTACTCAGGATATTCTATGTATAAAGAACACGCAACCAAGTTATGTTTGTTTCTCCAGTATGCCAAGAGCAGAGCAGTATTTTGCTCTTCAATCTTTTCCCTTCTGGAAAGCATGCCTCTTCATATCCTCCACACATGTCTCATGTCTGCATCTAACTTCAAACTCAGAACATGAGAAGGGACGTCAAACTAGAGAATAAGCAATCAATTTTCTGAATGATAAAACTCCAGTGATTCTAGTGGTTGATAGATGATAATAATCTCCACATCTTTCATGAAATTCTTTTGTGCTGACAGAAGAATCTGCAATCTCTTAGCGAAAGGTGACTGCTGGAATTTTTTAAACCATTTCTGCACAAGGGCTTTTGCAACATTGCTGCAGGTTAGCAATCATACTAAGCCACCACGGTAAATGAATTGTAAGAACGTCTCATAAAAAGTGCCAAATGCATATATCCACATGCTTTCACTTATGAGCACCCAAACCATATCCTGGAGATGAAAGTAAACATTTAATACTGAGATTACGGTAATGATGCTAAGTGTACAATAAAAGCAATAATCATCTGGCAAGCAACAGCCAACAATACTTCTGGGAAATAGATATTACTGTAAACAAAGTAAACCAATATTACTATGAGATTCTGAAAACTAAACAATCAAATAAATATTGATGTTTAAGATGACAAAATAATGGATCCTTACATAGTCTATCTGCACATACAAGGATCTGCAGGGATGGTAGTCCGACATTGTGCGAGCAAATTATAACTTCCCTCAATTAAGCCTGGGAACTCTCTATTTCCAAGGGCTGTGCTAAGATTTGACAACTAAAAACCTCTTTAAAAGTGAGGGCTTTTTTATGGTTAGTATATAATTTTGACAAGAGATAACCTAAGAAGAAAGGGTTGGCAGGTTCTAATCACTGTGTTTTTTGTGTTTAGGAGGAAACAGTGAATTATTTGTTCCTCAGGTGTGGTTATGTTAAAAATATTAAGGCTAAAATAATAAGGCAGTGAAAAATAACCACTAAAATAAAAAATATTTTAGAGATGATTTGGTTGAGTGTCTTATATTAGTCTATTTAGCTTGAACAGAACACTAGAATATTCAGTAATTGCTCAAAGTCTTGGGATATTTTATATTATAAAGTAACTGGTTTATTTCTCTGCTGAGTAGAGATCCAAGAAGATACTGCTGTGAAAAGAGCTAGACAACTTATGCATGGAGATGCGATAGTGAACCCAATAGATTTAGACTGAAATTGGAAGCAACGAAATTAAATTGCTTTTCTTTTGATGTAGTTTTTTTTTGTTCAGGTGTTGTATCACTAAGTGTGAAATCTGTGTTTGTGGTTGTTTGCAGATGTCTTTGTAGTTGTTCTAGTGTTGCTATTTTGCTGGTGCTATAACTAGTTGTTGTTTAGCTGTTAATAGGATTCCTAATACTTGTTGGTAGGTGGTTTTGGTTGTTGGAATTCCTACGCTGCAATTGGGGTCTAACAAACTTATAGATTAATCTCTTTTGAGATTAATTTTATTTTAAATTAAAATAAAACGAGAGCTATTGCCGGTTTGTATTAAAAAAAAGGCCTGGGAACTCTCAAAACCTGTGCAAGGAGTTTTTAAAGAAGGAAAACTAGTTACTTACATGCAGTCTGAGAGTATTGCGATTAAATTGCCTAAATAATCGTATTCTTCCTTGGGAGAAAACAAAGCAGCATGTTGAAGGAAAATAGGAGGCCCAAGTAATATTTGAACTGCATACGAGATAAAAATACAAAGTCGAACCTCATGCTGTAGTGCCATATTAATTTTACATAACCAAGAGAGAGCGCAAGTGACAATGCACAAACTGGATTACACCTCAAACTAGCCACTCTCAACCGAAGAATCAAGACAAACTAGTCTACTCTTCCTGCAAAACAAGACTACATCTATTATACAAAAGTTAAAAGTGTCAACGCCGATTCCAAATGTGGAACAGAAAATTTGAACTTACTAACTTCCTATCCAACTGCATGATATGTATACATCAAAATACTTCGTTAAGGAGTTTTACATGCTGTAAGTATATAGAAGAAATACAGTAGCAATAACAAGATCAACAATAGACAAACAAATATTGATGCAAAAGCCAAAAATAAAAAAGAGAACCAACTCGCTAATTACAGCTTTCTCATTCAATTTTGAAGACAGACACAAATCATTTCGCACAATCGGCTTTCCACTACTAAGCCAGCCTTCTGTAGCATTCTAAGAAAATATCACCCTAGTTATAGAAGAAATAGATGAACATTGCACTGGAATCATCATGAGTTCCACCACAATTCTATTTTAGAATTTATCCAGCAAATTAATAAGCAATTGCACAATTGAAAGATCAAAGTAAGAAGAATGCAGCTGTCATTATTCCACTTCAGCTGGAGTCTCTATTTCAAGGATACAACACATAATCACTTCACTACGTGTTAATCTTTGAGAACGAGATCATAAAGAAAGGCATAGGAACAGCAATCAGTGAAGACATGTCTGCTTCTTCTGCGCTATCCTGCTTTTTGCTGATGCAACTGCTTGCTGCTTTTTACGAAATATTTCCTTTATTGCCTGCTGATACTGCAACTCTATAAGTTCCAATTCCAATCTCAATTCCAGATCATACTCATTTTCCTCAGATAAAACCCCAGAAGAATCATTATTTGAAAATCCAGAGAAGCCATTCAAGTCACTAGCAATGTTGGCATGCATGTCATTCATATCAAAGTGTATCCTATTTCCAACTTCAGAAAGTTCCCCATTAACATCTCGCTCCATCACAAATGCATTACAATCTGTACAGCCAAGAGGGGAATACATGCATGAACCTGGAGACCTCTCTCCATTTCCTTCAGAAGAGGTAGCAGAAAGATATGATAACTCATAATCACGATCATCTGATGCAATCATATTTAAGGAACTGGGATCAGTATGCGAAAAGATATCATCAAGTTGCACATAGCCAGAATCCTCATGTATCTGTTGAATAGAGCCTTCAGTTGAGCTGGAATCAATGCAGGGATGTGAGCCAGAAATATTGACATCTTCAGAATTATTTTGAGAAGACGAGCTGTCATGGTGGATAATCAACTGGATATCCCCAGTTTCATCTGTAAGGGTTTGTGATACCTCCGAAGCTATCAACTGATCAATGGCAGTGCATGCTGTCCATTCAGGAATAAGTTTTATCAATAATGAATCTATTAGCTCAGCAATAAAATATATGTCCTCCCTAGCCAGTTCAAGTTGAACAACCATTTCTCTAGCAACTAAAAGAGCAGTATCAGCGTCCAATTCAAATGAGAAATGGACATTCCTGGCATGACCTGCAAAGGCACACTAAGCATTAGAAAAAAGATGTCCATGGTCGAAATTTATTTCTGTAAGACAAACGGAGAAGCTCAAGAATTGTCACTACCTTTCCTATCATCAATTCTTAATATCAACTTGATGGTGTTGATGTCATATCTCTTTCCCTTCAGTGTAAATTCATCATCTGCTCTTATCTCTCGAACCTCAAAAGTCAGAGAGTCTGAGCCTATACCTGTAGAATTATCAGTTACAGAGATAAACGTAGGTTCGTGTTCCACATCAACTTCCACACCAGATGGCCTACCCTCTAGGTAAGTTGTAGGTTCCTCTGTCGCAACAGAACTTCCTTGAGAGGTAATTGTATTGTGATTGACAATATCAGGTAAATGCTGAGAATTAATATGAGTTCCACTCGTTCCGTCTAATTGAAGAAAAGGGTCCTTTAAAAGTTCCCTTGCTGGCAACCGCTGAGGAGCTGGCACCAGGCATTTCTCTATGAAAGCTTTCACATGTGGATCCTTTACTTTTGAAAGTGCAGCCGGCTTAATCCCCTATAGAAATGATCAAGTAAAATTACACTCATTTCTAAAGTTTCGGAGGTTGCAAGCATTTCATAAAAAGGGAGAAGATAAAAGGCAAAATTATCAAAAGTTTGACAATCTAAATAGAAGATCATCCTCACTATTATCTTTGGACAGAAGAACTAAAGATTGCACATAGATCAAAATTATAAGGGGATCAAGTGTCACAAATGAAAGTTCAGAGAGCACTTTGAATTTTGAACAAACTACAAGAAGATAAAATGCATTCTACTGTTTTCCCTAAAAAGCAAATGAAGAGGATCTTTAGATCACATCTACAACTTACAGAAGAAACTTTTTTGTATATCTGAGCAGAATTGGTACATTCGCTGTAAGGGTACTCAAAGGTAACCATTTCTAGCATGCACATTCCAAAGGAGTATATGTCTACCAACTCGTTATACTCCTCGTCATAAAGTTCAGGCGCCATAAACTCAGGAGTCCCTACATCAAATGGATATATCAGCAAAACAATTCAATAGATCAAAATAAAATCTAACAGGAAAAGAGGATGCAACCCAGAATCCTTTATCAAATAGAAAATGATACACAAGAAAAAGAAATATATTATACCAATTACAGTCCGTGCATTGCTGTGTTGCATAACAGTTGCCAACCCAAGATCACCGATCTTCACCTCCCCATGATTACCATTGATGAAAACGTTATCACACTTCAAATCCCTATGTATGACAGGCGGCTTCTGACTGTGGAGATAATTTAACCCTGTCAATATCTGCCTCGCCCATCCCTTCACTGCCTTCATATCCACCTTCTTGTGCTTCCTGCGGTACCTATTATATACAAACAAAATCATTCTCCTTAATAACTGAAGAAAAGGGGGAGTGGAACCATCAAAAGGGATTAAAAGTCTATACTGTCTCAAACTGCCGGAAGTAAACAGCTCTGTAATTATATTGACGGTCTTCTCCTTATCATCAATCCACGATGTGTAGAACTTTAAAATATTTGAATGTTTCAGAGATTTCAAAAGATGGATCTCCGAATACAATCTCTCCAATTCTACCGGCGACTGCAGCACATCATCAATTATAACCTGGTTCCAAGCAACTTCAATTCCATCCACTTCATCAAATGCCTTGTAGCTATCGTTACATCCCCATTAAGGATTACCAATCCACATACCACATACAAATAAAGAACCTATAATTGAAGTTTATAATGTAAATATCAATTAACCAAGGATACACAGTTTTGAATGCTCCTTTCCCTAGTACTTCCTTATACTGTTTCAAATAAAAATATTGTTAAGAGAAAGGGGAAAAAAGAGAGAAAAAATAGGGATTTTGATGAGAGAATTCTTACGCGAAGGTAGCGCCGAGTGGGATCAACCTCGACTACATCAGGATCAGGCGGCTCCGTCTGCGCGCCACCATCGTCGCCTCCATCCGATGCCACGTGACTCATTGCAGCCGGCTGGGAGACGCGAAGAGGCGGAGACGAAGCCCAGAATTCCAACCTCACAGGGTTGATACCTATGTAAGGAAAAGGAGGATTTCCTAGAGTCCTGGAATAAATAAATAAAAACTAATCCTTATCCGAACCCGAGACGTACAATCCGGAAACCAGAAGGAACGGAAGGTAAAAGGAATCGATCGATCGATCGAGAGATGAGAAGACGAACCGACAGCGAAGACGACGCAACTGACCCGAGCAAAACCCTAGAAAGGGGACGACAAAAACCCCAATTCTCGCAAGCAATCTGATGAGAGAGGAAAGAAAAAAATCGCAGGAGAAGAGGTTTGTTTTCGGATCGTCGGCGGGGTTGGAGGGGTTCTCGTGTTCTTTTCGTATCTTTTTCGGGAAAATAGAGAAAAGTCGCGGGATTTATTTATAAAAGATAAGAGGCCGCATCGATATGGCAATACCAACACGTCAGCTGAATGGACGGATCAGATTTACCAGGAGGGAATCATATATTTAAGGAAACTTAGCTGTCAGTATCCATCAGGATCCAATCTAAAATGGTATGCGATTATGCATCACGGTGATATGAATCTACAAAGGATGCTCATTGACCGGGCTCCGGCCAAAAGATTGGAACCGAGCTCGAGCCGTCCACTCGGGCTCGGGTTCGGGCTCAAGCAAGTCAGGTTGGTATTCGAACCAACCAGAGTCGGACATGTACCATATACTTTTGAAGGCTTCCAGATATTTCTATGCTGATATTTATTGGACTAGAAGTTAACAACACTTCGTTGTTATCCGGGAAGCATGGTAATCAGACATGATATGGTATATATTACACAATATATGAGATCATTCACTTTATCAACTTCTCTATAATAAGCAGCAATTAAATGGTATGCTAAAATATTGGACTTAGAGAATGTAGGATTATCTTCTATTTATATTTTAACAATTAATTTGCTATTTCTGTAGATGGTAAAATTCCCCTAAAAGTATTAAATTTATGAACGTACGATAAAACGTTGCTGGTTGACCTAAAAGATTAAGTTAATGGACTCCAAATACTGCATGTGAATAAACAATGGTAATAAGATGTGAATCTTATGACAGATAGTGAACCAACAATATATATCATGACTTCAACAAAAGACACATAAGAAAGTAGAAAAAAGAGAAGAGAAAAAAGAAAGCTAGTAAAGGAGAAGGAGAAGTGAACTTCATATGTAATCACAAAGGAAGACACTTCTCTCTGCCTAAACCTTCATCTGTAATCGTTTACACTGCAATACAACAGGCAAGGGCAGACACAGATGTAATCAGTAATCACAAAAGAGATTAGATGAATTATTAATACATCATATCTATCCAGGGGGGGGGGGGGGGGGGTAACACTGCATACTGAAGAGCTTTCTGCATGACACGAAATATCACAGTTGCACTCTCTCAGACTTCAAATTATTATCTGAAGTCGAAATTTTCTGCATGATCATTTTAAAACTTATTTGTTAGGAGGCTAGAAGTCTTCTTCTGCTCGGTGAGTAGATCTGGTTATTTCTGCTGCTGATGGACAGTCAGACCCATGAACATCATATCTCTCGTACACCTTTTCTCGATTTTCAGACCACCAGGCTTCTGCTTGATGCTCTCCAAATCTTCTTCGACTGCAGAAAATATTTAAGAAAAAATGGGCATTAAAATTGAACGCACACAACTCAGTGCAGTCATGCTAATATCCCAGTTTAGTTTGGATACGAAAAATGGAACTCTATGGAACAAAAGAAGAAAACACTTAAGAAGAAGATTATACCTAAAGCGCACCCTCTTCAGATCTCGAGTTCCATCGCGATGAGCTGTGAGAGTAATATATACACCAGGTTCGTACTGTTCAATCCACTCTGCCTCAATTTGATTACCACATGGCATGGTGCTTCGAGACTTGGTACCATTTTCACCATTTTGAAGGGACTCACAATCCTCACTAACACTATCATCTGCTCTACTCTTTGATGTCAGCATCTCTTCATTATCATTACGGTCACTTCTGTTCATACGTTCTTCTGTTTCAGGGGCAATCACAACCCTGTCATTTTGGAAGTGTGTGTTCTTTTCATCAGATTCGCGAACTTCATCTGGCAAATGATTTTGACCTGAGATGCCACTTGTGATAGTTGCAATTGTAGTGTTGACTAGATGTCTATTCAAGTCACTTCTTGAATTACTTCCTGACTGGTGCATCCCATTCAAATTTGAGTGGTGATTAATATGTGAATCGATGCCATTTGGCATGTGTATGGTTTTCATCTCACTGCCTTCCTGGACAACCTGAGGTAATTTTTCCGCCATGTCTTTCAGCTATATCAAGTAAACAAAGAAGAGACATGTAATCAGTAGAAGATCAAAATGTTGATAAGAAATGAAAGAAACAACCAATAAAATCAGACTATAATCTAGCAAGGCTAGGATACAGAGAGCTTTGAGGGAGCTCCTGTACTGAAATAAAGGAAAAGCTGAAAATAAAGGAGAATACAGCACATTATGTTAAAAAAGATGAAATATCAGAAATAGGAAATCCATAATCATTAAGGACAACTTCTTTGTTATGATTTGGTTTCCCAGGTGTATAGAATTATACAATGAATGAATGCTAGCATTGTGGTCACTCACCACTAAGAATCTCTCAAAATATTATCTCATTCAAATGGTTGCTACTTTGTAAAGCAAGGAACCGTTAAGTTGCGTAACTACTGTAAATACCAAAACATGAACCAAGCTGTCAAAACAAAAAGAAAACCATGAAAACCAAACCTACCTGTGCTGTTAATGATTTTATAACTTCTTTTGCAGCTTTGGATTTTGCAGATTCCTCTGCAGCCACCGCCATAGCTTCTTGAGCTTTCTTTGCAAATTTCTGCAACTCGACTTCTTGAAGATCACATCGCTGTCTCAAATTTTGAGCCTAACAAGATTCATCACATTTGATGGTCAGTTAAGATAATAATGCATGAATAGTCCCATAGGTGTAATATACCTGAACATGCAACTTTTGGACTTCTTGATTCAGAAGCTCATTTGTCTTTTTAAGACTCTCAGCAACACTTTTGGAAAAAGAAAGACCAGAAGCTTTGGGAAGAGGTGTTGCAGAATGTAAAGGGCTAGGTTTTCGAGAGAAAGGTGAAACAGTTCTGGAGGGATTTACAGATTGAACCATGGATGTGTGAGCTGCTCTGTTCAAGTCAAGCCCACCAGCCAAAGCAATGTCTTTCAGATGCAATAATGAAGTAATGTGGGGCGACCGAATAAAGGATAAGGAATCCGTCTTCTTCCCATGTTTCGCTGCCTTGAGGTCCAAGTGTAAAATCATATCCAAGTTACCAGGCAAAATGGCCTTGGCTGATTTTATATCACCTTTGTCAAACCTATCCTTGTTTCCACCTGAGAGGTGGAGTATATCATTCTTTTTATCATTAGTTACACCAGAGTCAAGTACTTTATTCAATTTTATATAGCAAGAATCACAAACACGATATGGTTTTCCAGGAATTGGAGACAATGCTGCTCCCAAAGATTTCCTGGAGCTGCATGAATGGCAGAGGACAAGCCCACAATTGTAACAATGATGCCTTCTTCGAGTAAATCCAAATGCATGTCTACATGAGGCACACTGAGAATGCTCTGCACTTATCATCCATTTATGCTGACATATGGCAGCGGTGAAGTTTGCACCACAAGCTATATGTCTAACAGCTCTATCCCTCAAAGCTTCAACTCGTGTCGGTAGATTTCGATCTTCAAGATCTCCATGGCCCAATCTTCCATTGGCCCCTTTTCCCCATGTGAAAACTTCATTCCTGGTTGTTAAAACAGCAACATGATACGAACCACAGGCAACTTCATCAACAGATTCAGTAGCAAGCATATCTTCAACCAAACAAGGAAGCTTGCCATCAGATCGGGGATTGCCAATTTGACCATAAACAGTATTTCCCATGGTAAAAACATGTCCAGAAGTTGTCAAGCCAATAGTAAGACTATGACCACAAGCAATCTTGTGAAAATTGTGCTCAATCAGTGAAGATACACAAGTGGGCTTAAGTCGTGGCTCCCTATCACCATGACCAAGGCGATACTTGTCCCCATCACCCCAGGTAAACAACTTTCCAAATGATATGCTCACACTAGACTGAGTAGCCATAACCTCTACAACAGCAGCAGTGTGCCATACACCACAAGCAACTGCAATCGTCTTCAAACCCTTCAAAGATTCTACCTCTCTTGGAGATGGCATGCTTTGTCTGTTGCCATGGCCTAAGACACCAAATGTTCCATCACCAAAGGTGAATAGTTGCCCAGTTAAAGTTATCAAGGCTGTGTGCCAGGTTCCACAGGTGACATAAGCAACTTGAAGTCCCTCCAATGGTCCTGAGACTCTCTTAGGTATCCAGCGACTGACATCAGTTCCATGACCGAGAAGCCCAACACTTTGAGTTCCATCTCCCCAGGTATAAAGTTCACCGGCAACTGTTACAGCACATGTATGGAATTCCCCACAAGCAACAAACTCTACGTTACAGACTGCTAAAGATTCAATTTGATGAGGGTGTGCATATGTTCCAACTCCATGACCAAGTCGTCCTCTAGATTCTTCACCCCATGTGAAGATTTCTCCATGTCTTGTAACAAGAGCAGCATGCCGAACTCCACATGCCATTTGGTGGACATCTAGAACTGAATTGGATTCCAAGGGTTTAGGCAGAAGAAAATCTGCTCTACCACTAGAAGAACAGACAAATTTATCAGCTCCATTTCTTGCAGAATCATCACATATGACTTCACCCCACACATACACATCCCCTAAAGAATAACAATCATCATGTGAAGAACCATGACTAGATGTGCTAGGGGCACTAGAAGTGCTAACCCTAGTGATATCTGAGGAGATCCCTTTTATGTGCATATTTGTTACATCTGATCTTTCTAAAAGCTCCAAATTTTCAGAAGAAGATACTACGGGTAATGTATTTGTATTTAGGCTGGTGTCAGGGGAACTAAAAGAGATTGCAGTGCTAGTGAAGCTGTCCCTTGGACTATTGGATATCAAATCTCTCTTATCCTGCAAAAGATTTTCCAAGAGGCTATGTAAATAACTACAACATGTGATTGCATTACATTTAAAAAGTTAATAACACAAAGTTAATATAACACATTCTTATAATGAAGAGTCAACAGACCATCAAGTATAAACAACTACAGAGTTAATCAAACACAATAAAAAGCCGTAAGGCATTTACTATAACGTGATTTAGATGTGTGATTCTAGGATCTTAGAGAAACACAAAATTTAGATTCAAATTTCCAAAACTTGACTTGTATGCAATTTACATTGATAAAATGACTAAGTTGATGTTACGATCCAAGGAGTTGAATAAATCATAGTTCAAGATAGATCATTTACCTCAAGATAAAATCCACCGTTACTCCTCCCATCAATCTTTGAACGACCACACTGGTCTGAAGAACTCAAACCATGGAGCGCTGCAAAGCATACCTCTTCCTCAGCTTTATCCTTGCATATCTAGTAATAGAAAAGACAGAACAAATTATCAGTGCATGAATCTTGGAAGATCAGAAGCGCAGAACTGTAAAAGAAAGTAAAAGGAACTTAGTACAGTAACCAGATCAGAGACTATTTTCCATAGTAAAGAATCAACAAGGAGGACAGATGTCCTTCTCTGGGTGTAAATACTGCGGAGACAGGCTGAAAGAAAGTTACTAATTAAAACATTTATGAAGTAGCCAAATGTAGAGTTGCATGGAAAGCTCCACTATCTTCACCTCAGCAACGTTTTAATGGAGAAAAGCAGATTTTATTTTGAAATGCAGCATGTTCTGATATTCCAGTATATCTAGAAACAGGAAATAAATAATGGCTGCACATAGAGACGAAACTCATGGTTCATGGATGACTTTAGAAATGAAGCTTGGTTCTCTGCCAACAAACTACTAAAAAAATGAAGATTTATACTGACAGGATCAACATAAATAAACAGTGTTAGACTCTTACATATAAGATATTGCAAGGAAAATGGTTGTAAAATCCCAACAGCACATAGTTCTATAAAACAAATGAATCTTGAAGAACATTCAAAGCATCAGAATTGTACTACAAGATGCTAAATTCCAATCTAATACTATGATAATCATTTTAAGTGACATACTTTTAGAAAATATACTTAGCAAAGACATACATTAGATAGTTTTTTAGGGTAAACTCTCTGGTTTCCCTTTCTGACTCCATCTAGGTGAGTAGTACCTTTTCTTCAAACTATAAAAGGTAACAAGTTCTTTTAAGAAACACAATAGATTATAAATCTGTTAGGGCACACATGTTCATAAACATGGTTTTCAAAATGAGGGCATCAACATCAGTGGAAGCAAAGCAGCAAAAGGAATATAAATATATAACGGAACTTCTTCCAGCTATTAACAAAACATTTGCCTTGTGAAGTGAGTTACCCTCCAATTGCAGGTGGAAGCTTATCTACTTGTGAGTCGTGAATTTGGTTAAACATGCCGTAGATGGCAAGCTAGACTCAAAATAGCAGAGGCCCTGGTAGTTGCACCGATTGCACGTTAGACCTAAAAGAGATATATTTATATAATCCTGTCTCAAAAGAATCAATGGGCTTCAAATCCCGATAAGCGATCAACTAATTCAACTCCCCATATCTAAAACTATGTGATCACCAGCAAATGCAGACCGCTGACCACAATAACTCCAAAATCCAATGACACTAAAACCCTGCATTACTCCATTTTCCTTCTAAATCGTCTTCTCTTCAGCTTTTAAACTCTCTCCTAAAGTGTCGTGGACTTCTAATCAGTACACAAGTAAGAACTCTCCCAAATTCTAACCACAAAAGAGTAAAAATAAATAGCAGCCAAAGTATCAAATGAAGTAGAAATCCAAAAGAACGCAAAGCTCCCTCTTACTTCGCCGATATCCCGGTCGAGATCCGCCATTCCATGTGCGAGCCGCCCTCGAACGCCGCCAGCATTGTCATGGAGTCCAGATCCTTCCTCGTATTCTCATCAAATCTCTCCAGTGCAGAAGAAGAGAAGAAACCCTAGAAATCGTCCTCTCTTCTCTTCACTAAATCCAAGCGAGTAATACCAAAGAGAAGCAAAACAAACTCCAAAACCAGAGCTCGAGGGCCTCGCGAGTTATTTATAGCAGTAGAGCCGCCATTTTGGGGAGCAATTGGGGAAGTAGTGGGGCGGTTTGCCGACCGCTCTCCGGCTCTCTCGCGGGAGGTGTCGGGACTCCTAGCTGCGGCGGAGTACAGGGGAGAGTGGGGATTAACGGAGGCGGAGAAGGTTACGGGCGAAGCGGAGGACGGGATTCGAGTCCGTAAGTGGTAAAGGCGTTAAAAAATGCGACACATACTATAAAAACCGCAGCTAAAGACCGTGGTGTAAGCGTGACGGCCGGTGCGATTAGCTGCACTGGGACGAGAATGATCTCGTTTCTGTTCCTGCAGAGCACGTTAAGGTCGACCAAACTGTGCTTCCAATTCCACCGTCGTCACGAGTTGGATGGGCTGCCACGTCGGCGAAACGTGTTAAATAAAGTTGCTCCGGAGGTGTCGAGAGAGGGAAATTTCGTCGTCTTTATCTTTGACCGAATCGGGATTATGCGACTTCCATCAGGAGACAATTAGTCTTTTCGTCGCGTAAAATGACGAAACTGCCCTCACAATTTGACATCTTGTGGATCGGGTCGGGGGCGGGTGGGATATTTGGTGGAGCCCACACGCGCATGTTTGGGAATTGGGAGTTGAGACTGCACGTGTGGGCTTGACATTGTCTCTGGGAGGGTTGCAATGTGTTGTTTATTTGGTGCTTGTCGGCATGGAGGAGATCAAGTTTGGGTGAGCAACAAGAGTAGTTTATATTAAACTGAAAAAAAAAATCATATTAACCTACCAGTAGATATCTGGTCATGAGTTCGACTATAATCCTAATTTGATGATTTAGCAGCTTAGCTTAATTCAGTTGATGACTCGATAGTGCGATTAGCTTGGAGAAGCAGCTTAGCAGTGTGATAATTAGAGCAAGTTTTGATAATATTTGGTTCGGAGTAATTGTTTGGCGACACATATGATTTAAAACCTAGATTAGAATTTAAGTATCTCAATGTCTATGAAGGGTTGGCTTTTGTCTAATTCATATTTAGTCCTCGGACTCATAAATTTAAAAAAAAATCAGATTTAATCCATTAAATTTTTTTTTTTCCTTTTTCTTCCCAAAATCTCTTTTGGTCTGCTTTGCAAAGTGTAAAGATATTTCTGGGAGGCGATATCCCCATACATTTGGAGCTAACCTCTACTTTCTTTACTAACTTTCAATTAGAAAAAGTCCATAGTCCTATGGATGTGGTAATTATATCAACTATCTCTCATCTACCTTTTGCACTATAAAATTTTGAAGCCATCATTGAGGCTAATTTATCATGCCGGGCTCCAGGCTCCAGGCTCCAGCCCGCACTATATGATGGCCTCCACGTGCTTTCTTGACCGTCAGATATCGATCCGAGAGTCCGGAGTTCACCTAGCCTAAAGATTGGGCCACTTGATGGCACTCTTTTTTGCATGTCTTCAGATTGTGAGACATAACTAATATCATTAGTGTCGTTGGCTATTTGTTTAGTGTTAGTAGCAAAGGGGAGTGAGTTGAGCACATTGTGATCCCATCTATTGGAAATCGGAAATTGGAAGCTGGAAGTTGGAACTCCCTCCTCGCAAGAGAGCTGTTCGACGAAATGTGTGTGAGAGAGAGAGAGATAGGGAAGACAAAGACAAGCCAATTCCTCTCCTCCTTGAGTTGCCTGCCATGCGAATAAGCCTCCCACATTTGGGCCGCAGCTTTTTACTTGAAAGATTGCATCTATTAGAACTGGGGCCCAGCAAAGAATCACTGGCACATACGGGCCCATTACTTAGAGAAATCAAGCTTGATTTGAAATTTATTTTAAGTGTAAATTCAAAATTAAGCTTCAATTTGAGCCGATCAATTATAGTGCACATTCAAACATATATTAAGCCTAGATCAAGTTTGAATTGAGTCAAGCTTGAATTCTGTCTGGAGTCAACAATCTGTTTGCAAACAATCTGAACTACAGGAAGATAGAGATTACAAAAAATTATACTAATAATAACAAAAATATAATTGAATATACACCTGAACCAATGTTTCCTTCTATTATTGTTATAATATGGCTGAAAAATATAGCCCTAGAATAATATTAGTATATATTATATATTTTTTAAATAATATAATATTATTCTCGAGCCTTGTCGAGTTGGGTCATGATTAAACTCGGCTGAAAATTAAATTCAAGTTTGATTCCGACAATCAAGCTTGAATATCAACAATTTACTAACCATTAAATTTTAAATAATTTAGATATAAAAAAATAAAATTTTCTCTTTTTAGTTTTTATACATTTCTTTTAATAAAGAATATTTTTAGCATTTTCTATTAAATGATTGAGATTTAATATTATATTTATTGAAAAGTTACGCCGAGAGCATTTATATAAAAAAAACTCCTAATACTTAACCAAGTATAAAGAGCATAGTCACGGGGTTTGTGCACTAAAATAACAATTAGTCCTCATCGAGAACCACTGGAAGATGTTGAGTAACATAGGAGAACTTTTTGACAATTTGAGTCGTCCTATGTCGATGATGGCAACAGCATCAACAGTGATGATAAGATTAGTGCAAAATGCAAGAGATTATTAACTAATAGTGTAGTGATCTAGGAGAGATTCCCCTACCATTACTTAGTGTGATCTTTTCCAATTCACCTTATGATGGACGCGATTCACAAGAAGTGCATCTTTAATTTTTATAAACCTAGGGTAACCATAGATTTTAGCCACTCCCAACTCTCCAAGGCCTAGCAAACATTCAATTCCTAGCCATGATGCATGCTAATCTTGGGATTAAAGAACACCACAAGATAAATGATCATGTCTTTAGCTCTTAAACTTATTAAAACCCACTTGGTTTAAACGAGGCTTAAGACATGATGCTCGGCTAAATTCCCCATAGAATAAAGTAAAAATAAAAGAAAAGGAAAGAGAAGGCCTTCCAAGGCTGGAACTGCACTCAACTTACCTCCACCTCCATTTCTCTACAAGTCTCCATCAATCACACCCTCCTATGTACAAGTCTAAGTCCCCACCACCACCAAAACCTTTCGAGTACATCTCACAGCCTCCTCCATTCTATGTGCAAGCTTCGCCTCCTCACGCCAAGTTTCAAAGGAAAGATGAGCCTTCCACTTGTCAAAGTCTTGCTATGAGTTAGGATCCATAGAGGTAGTGAGCAGGATAGGACCTAAATGTTGCTAGTGGTGGATCTCCAAGTGAGAGGAAGAAGAAGCTCATTCTCATGTTGTATCTTTCATGTAATGACTTCCCATGTTAGTGCTTGCTATGAGTTGTTATGTTGTGCTATTCTAGAAATCTTTCTGTAAATCGCACTTGGACTGATATCTTAAGTAGGTCACATATCTAGAATGCTCTAGTAAGGATACAGGCATCTTCTAATGAAAAATAAAAGATAAAAAGAAGAAGAAAATATGATACCGAGATATACATGATCGACTTATGTGCATTTCCAAACGTTGCTCTACAATAGTAAGGAAGACAGGTGAAAGACACCAGTGCCTTCTTAGTGTTACATGTGAATACTCTTAAAATTTTGCAAAATTAGGAGAACTTTCACAAAGGGAAATGATTGTTTGTGAAAACTGTTCTTCATTTGTCTTCAATTTGAGGTCTAAGGAATGCTAGATGCACAGCATTAGTCACTGGCAATCTCATACCATACACATGATGTATTGAATGCAAAATCAAAGTCATAATATTGTAGAAAATGAAGTTTCTTGCAAAACATAACTAATACCAGAGACACTACATAGCACCAACCAACTGTGTCTCCACTCCTCCAGCAGGGCAGAAACAGCTCGGGCAGCAAATCCACTAAAATCCCGCTGTCAAGCTGGGTGGGCAGCCTCCTCCAAGATGCCAATGGTTTGTTCAAAGTCCCTGAGCAAAATAATAAACAACAGGTAAGAAATTCTACTCTAGATGGCCCTCCTAAATAACCAAACTAGCTTCTTATTACAACAGTGCATCTTCCACGAAAATTTTATGAAGTTTACAACCCTCAGGTCGAAAAAGGGTAATAGGAAGGAAAATGTAGACAACTAAATAATATTGCTATTACATACTGATGTTAGGCTTCACAAAGCATATGAATTAACATCAGGTTGAGTGGAATATTAGAAGCCAAAGGGAGGTAAAGAGAAAGAATAATTTAATTCCACCATTTAGAAAGCCATGTATGACCAAAAAGCTTTTGAGCTAGCCAAATTTGACTGAACCATAAATATTACACTGAAATCTCAACAAAAATTATACTCGTAGGGCAGTACGGCAATAGGGTAAATGTACATCTAGAAAAACGAAAGGCCCCACCTTTTCTTCTGACAAAAACCAATGAAGATCTATCATCTATAGGTCCTTTAAGTTGCTGCTCCCAGCACAAGGTTTTTAAAGGGGGATTTGCTCCATTGTCTTTCCATGATCGTATCAAGCTCACTATCTGTGCTAAAGTTTATGGAACTTAAAGGATAACATACCTCATATAAACCACACACACACACACACACACACACACACACACACACGAATGACCAAAAGGTTAAGCTGAAATCTCTTGATTACATTTGAAAAGGAGTAAGATTAAGCACCCACAAAAGTGGATTGACAGTTAATTTACAGTCTGCACTTTGAACTAAAATACAGATACAGTGTAACTGTGGTTTTTGCAATGCATTCTAATTCCTGTGAGAAAGAAAAGAAGACTTTAATCATAAGAGAGAGCATGGAATCAACAGTAGGCAATGAAAGAGCGTGACTTCCTGACCAATCACCAACCAGCAAACTAGGCTCGAATAAGGAGATCCTCTATGTAAAGAAAAGAACCCACGGAAGGGTATAAATTGGAGAGAGGAAAAGGCATGTCAAAAAGAAGAAAAGAAAAACTGTTACACTTGCTGATTTTTTCAGCTTGAGATCTGAGGCACCAAAGCTTCCTTGTTAATCCCAGAAAATGGCATTATCTACGTGTTTCTTGGCTTTCTTTCAAACATCCTTTTGTGGTTGACTTGTTTCCCCCGTCTCCTGTGATAATAACAAGCAGTAGATAGTATGCTTATCTAGGCAGCTTTTAATCTCATGCTACACGATAATCAAGTTCACAATAATGTTTTATTGTTTTTTAAGGTAAACAGGTATTGCATGTGTAGCACCTGAACTTGTTCCAAAAGTTCTTTTAGTTCAACTGTTATCTCTGGGAAAGAGGGCCGTCTGGCCGGAACCGTCTCCCAACACCTACTCATCAAGTCTGATAACCTCGGATGCGTAATGTCTGGAACCACCGGTCGCAATCCCTGATAATCAGTAAACAAGACAGATGAATAAGCACATTTGTAGACCCAGAATTAATTGATCGATAGATCTCAGCACAATTTACACATCACAAATATCTACACACTATCAACCTCTCTCAACTTCAAGTATTCGTCTAGTCAGACATGTATTTGGCCAGAAAAAGGCTCGATTTATGTGATGCATGAGTTATACCAAGGGTATCAATGCATCGGAACTGCAGCTACAGAAGGAATATAGCATTGATCGCTCAAATTCATTCGTTAGATCAAAGGACTTATAACAAATTTACTAAAACATTATGGGTGTTTACTCGCAAAGCGGGGAGATTTATATTTTTAAATTCTAACACTTGCACTCATTTATGGACTTGACTTAAATAGGTGGAGGCCTTATATTTTATAAAGGTTCACTAGAATTCGAACTTAAAGACCTCATATCTGATACTATAATAACTCACCAACTACTCTAAAAACTTAAAGAATATGATAATTTTTATATTTTATCTACTCAGTGAGAATTCATTAAATGGTTAAGATCAAATTAGATTAATTAATCACATAACATAGTTTCATGGAGATCTATGTTACCAACAATCCATGAAAACAACAAAATAAAAACAGGTGGCATATTTAGGAAAGAGCATTTCATGGACGGGTACAATGATGAAGCCAATAGTTATTAGAAAAAGATGAGTACCAGAACCAGATATTTAAATTTCCAACAAATCCTAAATATCACCTAATTCTTTGTTAAATTGCATCTAATTCTTTGTTAAATTGCATGCAAAACCATTTGCCATGCAACAGAAAATGTAGGGTTTACCATTGGTTCATTCCGAATTGTTTCTAGGTCACTCCAGATGAACTCTTCCATGCAGTGATTGAAAATTAATGTCCCAGTTCTGCCTAGTACACTACGACTAAAGAGAGTTTAATTTAATAACAAATAGAAAGCATTCTATAAGAGAAGCTCCTTTTCTTGAAATAAGTTCCTGCACATATCTGCTTGTGTTGGTCTACTCATTTGCAAAGGTCTGAAATGCCATAATTACAGGATATATCATTCTTCTTTCACTTTCTCCTTGACTAATTGGTAGCAGATATTTGAGGGGTTGTAAAGACAGAAAAACAGGTTTATGTAATATATGCACCTGTCTCACTCCTAGGGCAGCTTGCAGTGGAGTCATGGTATCGTATGGGATCTGCATGCCAAATAGACATGAGAACATTCATTATCAGAAAGCTAGCTAGTTGAGCAGGCAAGAACTGTAGAGTACCTTGGATGTTACAAGCTCCCAAAGTACAATAGCGAAGCTGAATACATCAGCCTTATGATCATAAGGCTGATGATTTATAACCTAGAAATGCATAGAACAATATATATGTTAGAATTTTGAAACCGCCATTGAACTAAAGGTTATAGAACATGGAAATAACTAAAAGATTATGCCCTAAAATCAACTCCCTGTAAGAAGTTTTTTTTTTTCTCTTAGCTACAGGTGAGATGATATTCAGTAAGGCAGTGATTCTTGCACTATTCACATCTATAACAACTTCTGCAAACTTAGTTAAATGGCTCAAACCTGCAAGCTATGTTTTTATCTTGGCTCTCTACCCAGATACTGTTTAGTCTTCTTTATCTGTTTTCAGAAATGCAACAACTCAGCACCAAACCAACAACAGGAAAGAAGACGAACAGTTTCCCAAACCATTTAAGGAAGAGTTTGCAGGAGGTCAGCATTTCATGGTAATCTCATGTCTAAGGTAAGGTATCCTTGACATTTAAAAGGAGTTTAAGATATACTTTGGGTTTCTAATCCTATTCCTGGTTGAATTCAATAATAATTCAAGTGGGATGTTTGCAAGCTATGGCTCTCAAATGCACACAGATTGTACTGGTCCACGACCAGAGATTGGGATAGCACATGGCATGTTTTAAGTTTTAACACCTTGAGGTGAGAACAAATAGGATACATATCAGATAGTTTCATATATATATATATATATATATATATATATTCACTTCTTTTTATTTCAGATACAAAATATCGATGCAGATGGAAAAATTAGTTGCCATTTGGACACAAATAAAGATTGGATGTCGGATATACAGATACTTGATTTGTACAACCATGAAAATTTTGAAACCACTTAAATCTATACCATAATATATAAGAAAAATAGACTAGAGATTCACATAAAAAAGATACAGAATCAGGCTTATTCCATTTTTTTTTCACTACTTTCATAGTATTTTAAACTACATGAACATACAAATATATATCAGATATTATTCAGCAAACGTACCTGTATCTGCATAAGCATTCATATACAGATACAAATGGAGATATGATAAATAGACATATCTAATTCCCTGTACGGCAAAAATTGGATAGGGAACTGGAATGGGTCTAATAATTTCTGAATTTTCAGCCCTATAAGCATCTAAACATACATGCGAGGAGCATGATGATCTTACAATGAATGGACATATATGAGAGCTTGACTTTGAAAAGAAAACATCTTCTGTTGCACTCTGCCTTTACTTGGAATCATGTTCAGCAGCGAGCATAGCTAACTATATATAGTACACTCTTTATCACATAACACAAATTTCTCAGTCTGCCCTCTCTCAAGTAAAGCATATGAAAGATCTATAATCTTTTATGTTGACAGTTTTCACCAATCCAGGATTGGTGCCATTTTATAATGTAACCTACAGCATGTTTAATGTGGTATTGTTTTCTCATAGGTTGAACAATATAATCTATAAAGCTGAAAGTGTAAGCGTTTGTGTAAGACTGTAAGTATACACCCAAAACCAACATATGACTTGATAAGAATATGAAGATTTTTTCTTGGGAAAAAAGATTTTCTAAGAACTTAAAGAGTTGGGGGATACAGAAGATACGCAGCTCATCGGGAAAGCTACAAGCCTACAACAGTACAACTCCTTCAGTTACAGCAATAGATATGAAAAGAACAAGCCAGCCACATTGAAGAATCCACAGTTACATACAAAATATGTCATTCAAATGTTCCAATATGTCAGCCAAAGAGCAATAGTGCACAAAATCTATCATCAGGACTCACTATGGAGCATAAAGTAAGCTTGCCAACAGAAAACTCAACATAATCCTTGATTGTTGCAGTTATGCTTAACATCCCGAAAGTAGCTTAAATTCTCAAATATGGCAACTAAAGATTGATCTATTCTAGAGTCACGTGCTGCAACTTCGGAGCATAAAAGTAAAAGTGTAAAACCAAAGAAACAGAGTCCGCATTACTTATAAGTTATGACTAGTCTAGTATATATTTCCTCCCAGTGATCCACAGTATCCAGAAATTATTAACTAAAAGTTTCTACAATAATTTTGAAGGAAATAAAACCTCAGGTGCCATCCATCTGTATGTTCCAGTCTCTGCTGTCATGACTCCCCCTTGATTCTGAAACCTAGCTACACCAAAGTCAGCCACTTTCACAACCTAGACATAGAAGAGCAACAACAGTGTTTATCAGTTTCAAAGTTCAAGGCACTTTCTTTTGAAGAAACCCCACCCCAGAACAAATACAAATGTGAAAACATTGTACAACACAAACACCTTATTCAGACAATATCTGCAACAAGCAGATACCAGCATTAACTGTCCAACTAATACGTCCTTATGAATCTAGTGTATAGTGATTAGCATCTAACTCTTAACAAGCTAAGAGCAGGCACTGTGATAACCCACTCAACAAAAGTCTGCTTGTAGAGGTCTATCTACTTCAAAACATGTGGTAATTCACCAATCTGCTTGTTAATATTCAAACATTGCCTTAAAATAAGGCAGCTAGATCCGGTACTTTAATGATAAAGCATAATTCACCAGCTGAGGAAGGGAACTTATGGATCAATTACATATTTCAAACATAAGAATGGTTCTTTGTTGAGAATTCTTAGGATTTCTCTTTTACTATGTTCTATTGGCTATTCCTCTTGCACTGGTCACCCAGTCAAACTAGAAAGTAGAAACAGCTCATTGTCTTTAAAAGAGTGATAATACATCACAGGCTAGTTATATTATTAGTGTGCATGATGATTTTTCGACTGTTGAATTATAAAGATCATTCCTTTTCGAGTAACAGATGCCCAGTTCTCAAGAATCCAAAGATTGAAAAAGGAAAAAAGTATGATGAGGTATTTGGAAAGGTCGGTCAAAATAGATAGCAATCAATAGTAACTCTTGTGTCGTTAAAGTTATCATTTCATCATCCAAGTAAACTTGTGAACATGTTCATTCCAGGTATAAAATTGAAGCTCCTGTCACAATGCAAGTATCAAGGGGAAAAGTTACCTTACAAAGAATATGTTCCAAGAGCAATTCATAGTTCTTGTTTCTAACTATTAACAAGCAGTCATACAAAGTAAACTTTACACAGAGAGGTAAGAATAATGCAAGGGTAATATGATCCAGCATATATGATGACCTAAACAACACCAAAAGTCACAGTTTCCTTACATGCTCTTTATCCATCAGCAGGTTAGCAGTCTTTAGGTCCCTATGGATAATGCCTTTTTCATGCAAATAGCTCATCCCTCTGCAGACATCAAGTGCAAATTTGAGCAACAGAGAGAGCTCCAAGACTTTATGTTGCTTATGCAGGAAGTCGTAGAGGTTTCCCCCAGACATGTACTCTGCAAGATAGAAAATCCAATATTGATCAAGTCAAACCGTTGCTTGGAGATAATCAGCAGTAACAACATACAGTATAAAATATTTGTCACATGAACAAAACAGCTTGCAAACTTAAAGTACAATTTGAACAGTAAGTTCCACAGACAGAAAATAGCATAGGTGAAATGAAACCGATAGCATGGAACCTGCAAGAAAGAAACCTACCAATTTCAGTGGGAACTTCCACTAAAACAGAATCATTTTTAGAGGCAAATGAGGTGTATTTCAACGATATAACTGTGCTGTAGATCTTGGGGATCATATGCAAGTTAAGAATTTTTTCACTGGCATAATATTTCTCTTTCATATCAGCATCCACATACTATGGAATGTGGTACGTGTTGAACAACCACCAAATTGAAATCAGACAATATACAAGTCACAAGAACATCCCATTGCCAGTAATGAAGGCAGATGGAACTTTAATAATTACTTTGTAATCAAGAAATGGAATAATCCAAATTTCCCCGGGCAATGAGAGGCTTCTGAAACCACAAGTGGAACTTAACATGGCATGCAATATTTCCTCAGAAAATATTGTCAACATGAACTAACATAAGGGTCTAGATATTCTATACTCATTCTTGATCTATGTTTAGCTACTCAGCATAAAAGACAAGCTAATAACAATTTGAAAGCCTACCGGTAACTATGGACAATTGTGGAGGTTTCGTGCATGCACCGATGAATCGAACAATATTACTGTGATGGACTTCCCTGAAAAGAAACATGACAAATTGGAGGTCCAATTGATTAACATAAGCTGCTAATCATAATATTATATTACAGGAGCAAAAGGAGGTAGAAAAAATAACTTACCTTAAGATTGATACTTCTTGAGAAAATTCTAATACAAGATTTTCATTTACATGCTCAGATCTAAGAATTTTAATAGCGACATCCTCACCCAAGTAACTTCCATGATACCTTCACATAAAAGTCAGTTCAAGTAAACAACTAAAAGCATGAGGCAACACATGAAATTACATATGATAAGCATAAGAAAAGGTGTTAAGTGATTATTTAACTTACAGATCCCCACACGATCCAGAAGCAATTTTGTCTCCCATCCTTAGAAATCTTTTATCAATTTCCCAATCACCAAATTTTGGTTGGAAGAATATTTTCTCAGCAGCTGAAGAGTGAGATGAACCAGACCATGATCCCTAGGTTTTCCGAAGAAAGCATGTTAATATGTCTCTTGGAAAAGCTAATAATTTTCAATAAGTGACATGTCAGCTAACACATCAATGATGGAACACCACAAAGTTCCAGTTAAATCACAAAGAATTAGTGGAGATGCAAAAAGATATTCAATTGAGTAAATCAAGAGAAGAAACTTAATATGTGAACTTATTCACTCCAATATATCCTGAGAATAAATAAATGGTATTGATCATCAAGAAAGTACAAGGACTAAAATGAGAGGATAATTCGTAGGGATTAAAATCATTACATGCAGGTATGTACTTGTTAACTCACTAATTACTCTAAAAGCCTGAGTTGGTAGAAAAATGTAAATTTTATTTTTTTCCAACACTTTTCCCGACTACTAGGCTTGAGACATTATGATATGCTATTGATCTTCTTTTCTTGTTTTGCTACTTAATGCTTCCATGTTGGATTCAAAACGACGGAATGCTAAACATTGCCTATGAATGCTTAGTGACCCATATATTTTATAAATCGTAACAAGCACCAAAGTTTAAAAAATTTGCATTGGAAAGAAATCATTAGGGAAAATTGTCCAAAAAGATTAAATGGATCAAACTTAGGTACACTCAAAAAAAAAAAAAAAATGAGGAACAAAAATTGAAGTATGATAGGCAAGAACCTTACAATAAATGTGTTAAGAGAAAAGGCAGACATTAAATTCTTGCATGACAAAAAGATTGAGAAGTATATTGCTCATAAGATTAGGAAATGCTGGCTAAAGGATAACGGATCTTAGTGTCCTAAGTGAGTGTCTCACACCCTTAAACTAAAGAAAATTGTATGATACAGAGCAAAATCATTATTAGACAAAGAAGGAAAAGTGTAACTTTTGTATATGCCATCAAATGAGAAGAAAGCTACCTCACTTCTTGCAATTGATGCCTCGAGCTGCTTGTACAAGTAATCTGTATCCTGAGCAGATAATTGCAAAGTCAGAATATTTGGTGCGGCAAAGATCCCTGACATAAAACTATAAAATCTCATTGCTCCTTGATATTGTATAAAAGCCCAGATGCTAACCACAATGATTAAATATACTATATGGTTCACTGGCCCATAAAAGTTGCACCAATGTGGCTTGGATACTTGTTTTGATTACTCTTTTTGTACAACTAAGAGTAACTGGAAAACCTTGAATTACTCCCATTAGAAATGATATTGGACATTGCCTAAGCTAAATATGATGTAAATGTGCAGACTCACACTGAAGGCTCCAAGGTACATCATCCTGAAGTCTATAATACTATGGCATCTTAGCTCATCAATTTTGATTATGCATTATCTTCCTATTCATGTGATCGAATCTAGAACCTTTCAACATTTCCATTAAATTATGCATTCCCATCCTTCTATGAATCCATCATTCCCCAAAACCAAGTTGTATCTAGTCCATGTTTCATCAATCAACAAGATTATTTCATGGGAAACAACAATTGCACATCCCGCAAAGTGTTACTTCCATGATCAGTAAGATTATTTCAAAAAGATATCTATTTAGTTTTCCAGGGACAAGGAAATATAAAAAAATGCAGAATTCCCTTCAGTCACAGCTTCTTCTAACACATCCCACTTACAGCTCTCTCAAACACAACTCCTCACATAGTCAAGCCCAAGGCGAAGATATTTTGATTTTGCGTCAAGAACTCCAAATTCTACTCTTATTCAATGCGTTTTTATGTCCTTGTCATAGAAATAAATATTAAACTGCAAGGTTGTGGAATCCCAATCTTATTAGGTTTTTTCCATAGATCCCAGTTTCAACCGATATTGATTAGGGTTGCACTATATCAAGCCTGCTGCAAAGAGAAAGATAGAGAAAAAGAGACTTTTAGACTTTATATATAAGTAATTATTATTTTCTTATAATTTTTCCTAAATTTATAAAAAAAAAATTTTTAAATAATATTTAGAACTTTATTGAATTAAAATAGTCCAATCCATTACAGACAGCTAATACGTCGTTTTCCCAGACAGTCGATCCTAATCCCGATACCAATTTTCAAAACCTTGGTATTTTCATATTTGTAAACATTACAATTTTGCTGAAAATATAGTTTGATGATTGCCTATAAATGTACTACTGACAGTCGGGTTCATGATATAACTGGTCTTGAAATGAGGAGCGGACTGGAAAAACAAAGGCTTTGTTTTCCATTTTTATCATACAAGATATAAGGCAAACTAGGAAAGATAGATACAACTCTTTCACTGACATCAGGTTAACAACTTGTTACAAGATACCACTGAATAAAGCAGACTGAGGCAAAACAATTAAAATATATATATACAATAGGTGTCTCATTTAACCCCCGCTAGGATTGCAGAACCACAATTAGACTACTGAATGTCCTATGGCAGTAAATGAGCAATTAAAGAAATAACTTACCTCAACTTCCCACCCATCAACAACAAATACATCAAGGGAAAAGCCATCTGTTGTTGAAAACACATGAGCTTCCCTGATATTCAGCCCAATATCAGAAAGCAAAGCAGATAACTACGAGAACAAACCACTGTCAGAATATGTGAAGTGCCCCACTAGATGAAAAACAGAAACTGAACAAATGAAGCAGAAATATAAAGATATGCATGTGAATATTACCATATGATGAAAAGCAAGAAAATTTCCAAATTTATGAAGCATGGACAGTTCAGGATAGTGAGGATACAGATGCAACACAACACGGATATTTTGATATGACAAACCTTAAGAACAAGAATACAGTATGCTAAGGATAGATATAAATGCAAAACTGCTTCCCATATAGTATGAAAGTGTTTTAGCCTTTTAGGTGTAGGATATGACACCTGCCTTCTTGTGCAAGTGCTATCCATATTAATAATGTGTAACCTCGATAGACATATGAATTGCAAGTTGTCATGAACAGTAAAAGCAGTTGCGAATGACACTTCTGATGCAGGGATATATATCACAGATGCTAGAGGAAACTCAACATTCTAAAGGAAATGGCAATAAAGGAAAAAAGAAAAGTAAGATCTCCTATAGAGGACAACTAAATATTTTCAATAAATAAGCATTACAAAACTTTTCATGCACTAGGAAAGAATCAGCATATTGATAGTGGAGACTCTTCAAGAATACATAAGGCAGTAAGGCACACAGTATACATAACGGTGTCATGCAAGTTATACTGAACTTTGGACACTTGCGAATAAATGAATTAATTTATTACTGTCAGAAATTCGTCAAGAAATTGCATCTGTTATTAAGCAAAAAGATCTGTATTTTCTAACCTTCAAGTCCTCATTAACAACTTATAAGCATATTTCCATTACAATAAAGGAACCTTGATTCTAGTCAATATCAGTACTCCCCAAGATAAGTAGAGAAAGGAGATAAGTTAGAAATAGTGCCTTTAAAGTTATCCAGGACACCTATAGGGCTATTTTATTTTCTGGTAGTCCGGTAAATATACAATTACAAAGTCATGATTATAATTGGTCTAACTGTAAAATTCAGGTCTCTACAAGATCATCAATAGATGCAGTTCACGTCAAAATTAGACATGCTAACAACAGAGATCTATATCAAACAGGGACAAAATCTATTTCATAATAAAAAGAAAAAAGAACTACCATTAGGAAATACTAAGCATCATCTATTATGAAAATGTGTAGAAACTTAATTATGAGATTCCTTCTACAAAGTTCTGTGACTTATGCCTGAAAAAAATAAGTAATTCATTTATAACTGGCAGCAAATATGAGATCAATGAGGGACTAAGAACAAAATAAAACGTACTATCACGTTTCTGAAGTCATAAATATCAAATCAGCATTGTTCCACCAACCTGGCTAAGGAGCTTTGGTTTGTCAAGAGTGGAAAATATTATTTCATAGATAGCGTTGCACCTCACTTCATGCCTGCATAATAGGAACAAGGCAACTTATTATTTCACACTCAAATATTTTTTCAAGCAACCCAAGCATGCATAAAGACTGAATAATATACAAAATTTCAAATTAGTATAACTTAGCTGATGGTTTGCATGGCAATCAGCATTACAATTATCGAATTATCGGCCATGGAACAATATGTTTCAGAAACAATTAGAAGTTGTTGATTTTACAAAACTGAAGGATAGTGTTATGACCAAAATTACCCAATCCATAAAAAAATGTTCTATTTTTTTGATAGTGTTAAGTTCCTGAGCCTTACAGTATAAGCAAAAGGGAACGGATTTTCCATATACCTGGAACCAACTCAGCAGGAATCTCTTATCATATTATTCTTCTATGTGAAGCTAAACACTTAAAAGATGAAACATCACAAACGCTTTCACATTGACTCAATCAACTAATATCCATCTAATGATCTTCCTCACATCATTCATAAATTACACAGGGCCCCACTAGTGCAAATAATCCAACTTTAACAGATGCTTTAAGAAAAACTCTCTTATGTGGACATCTAGGGTCAAAGTTCCAAAATGCATCTTTGGCATGTGTTTGGCCAAGTACCATGTAATGCCCAAGGTCGGTGTTGTCTATGCGAGTACATATGATGCTTGTGTTAGCTACTTAGCTCAATACACACCTGTGCGGATAGGCAATGAGAAAAATACCTGACAATATCTCGATATTGCCCTATGTCAATCCTGGGCCACCCATATCAACATCATGGCAACCTCGTGTCTTTCCATTAAAATAGTTTATTAAATGAGAAATGCAAAGCGAAAGTACACTTGATGCCACTTTATTTTTTTTTTTTTAAAAAAAGCTACAGTCTAGCATTAACACGATTGATGTTAAGTATACATGAAAACAACAATTTTTGCATGAAGCATATGAGTATATGACTACCTTGCCGACAGAGCATCAGCAACATCAGTCCCATCTTCGATTTCCTCGCTTTTCCTTGTCTCATCCGGGTCTACATCCTCAAACTTTGAGAAATTTTCAAAGTAAATCTCACGATCTCTTTTTCTTCGCAAATGGGTGCCAAATATACAAATACACATAAAGTGTAGCAATGCATAAGCAGCTATGAACTAGCATAAAGCAAGATGTTTGATAAAGCGCATGAACTTGATGAAGAATTTAGGTCTTCATTCAAGTGATCAATCCAGAGAAAATCAACAAGGGATGAAAAATGTGGCACAAAGTGACAAGGAGCATGAAACTAAATGCTGCTTTTCCTTAATGTTTTTGAGGTAGAAACAACTTTTGATGTGAATCACTTATCAATCTCAGTCCAAGCACATTTCAGTATAACAACAAAGAATTGGAGGAAGAATTCAAGTGACAAAGACGGGGGATACAAGTAGAGGGGGCAAAGGTGAATCAAACAAATGATGGATTCAACTTTCCACAAGATGATACAAATGGGAGTCTCGCTTTAACTTTCTGGCCGCTACAATTCTACAGGAAAAAATTTGCACATGTAATGAACAATCTAATAAATTCACTCCAAGAGAAAGTCACAAGAACATGAATATACGACAACTAAAAGTAACAAGTTTTGTGTCTGAAGATCTGCAACTTGCAACCAACAAAAGGGAAAAGCTCGAGTATCTCAAGTACTTAAAAGGTAAAAGACATCAAATGGAACATTAGATATCTGTACATGCTAAAACCTGTAGATTAATCTGACAATACCAAAAAGAACCAGTGTAAGTCTGCACCAATACAAGTAGTATGTCAGATAATAAAAGTTTGCACCATACATATTGAAAAACAGTCGAAGAAAGTACCCTCATGAAACGGACATGAAAGACTGGCCGCTTCTCTGGATCTTTGGCTTCCGCTAAAATCTTCTGATGTAGCAAAACGTCTTCTGCTCTATCAACATTCACGTCGAGCAGGTAGCTGCATTAAAAAAACAACAGAAAATTAACTTCCACCTACAACAAAGATGGAGAAGAAGAATTGGAACAAGAAATTAAGGGAGCATATGTGTTAGTTCTATGAGTCAACATCTTCCAATTATAATCATCTTACTTGCACAGAGAAAAGGGCAGACAACCATGGGAAGGGAAACTAATCCTAAGAAACTTGAAGAGAAGGTAAAAAGACACACAACTGATGCAAGACCGATCTAGAAGCTTCAGGATTTCAGGAACGGCAAGAGAGACCAAATCCACTAAGAAGCAACATAAAATAAAAGAGAACACATCCAGTTGGCAATCTAATTTAAAATTACGGAATCTTAAACCTACGAGATTAACTCGCAGCGCAATCCAAGTCCACCTCCCTGTCCAGAATCCAACAATCGCATAGACCCCAATCCAATAACCCATTCGGGATCTCACCTTGGCGGCAGCCGCGTGAAATGGGCGTCGAGCTGTTCCCTGAAGTCGGGATTCGAGACGGCCTCCTCGTTTCCATCCTCCACAAGCCGCTCGAAGACTTCGTTCTTAATGTTTCCGAGACTGCTGACCCCCCTCGGCGGCGACGAGCTCTCGCCGACTCCTTCCTCGATCTCCTCCGGCTTTCCTCCTTCCCCCATCCACCTCCTCTCCCCCTCTCCCCCGCCTTCGAATCCCGATCAAGAAAACCCCATCGATTCCAAGAGCTAGGGTTAGGGCTTCCCTCTCCTCAGCGGAACAGAGCTCAATACCAAGTCGGAGTAGCAAGAGAGATGGATCTTCGCCGAATCAATGCCGCGGAGTCATCGGAGGCAAATAAGAAGCAGCGGCGAGGGTAGAATGGTATTTCCATAAATAAATAAAAATTTGCGCCTTTGTGGAATGTTCGCGGGGTAGAGAGAGAGAGAGAGAGAGAGAGAGAGAGAGAGAGGCGGCATAAATATAGAAAAAGGTCCGGACAAGGAGAAAAGAAATCGGATAGGGTTCGGATAAACCACGGGAGGAGAGATACCCGGATCGGGTTCTTCCGGCGCATAGCGGGATCTGCTGCTTCTCACTCCATACCGCGACACGTCATACTTCTCTATTAGTCACATGCCCATATTAGCTCTTCTCTTCTTCCAAAACACTGGAAGTTGTTGGGTTGTGAGCTATGTCTCAATCTAAGCAAGTGATTAACATAATTACCAAGAAACTTAATATCACCTCTCATTTTCTAAATCCACAAAATGATCAATTGGTAAAGAAGATACCATTACCCATCCCCTTTGTGTTAAAAAAGTCCAACTTAACCCTGATGGTAATTTACTCTCTCTCTCTCCCCTTTTTCAATTTGTGTCTAATCTATGGATTAAGACTAAATCAGTGGGGGTTGGAATCTCATTAGGGGGAGAAAGGAAGGAAGAGGGGGGCAATGATTCCTTTTTGCCATGATTCTCCAATGAGAAGCTTGCCTTTCTATGGGGGACACTGACTCCTTCCAATATTTTTTATCAGATCTTGAGACTTGAGACTTGAGAGGAGGTGGTGGTAGTAGTAGTAGTAGTAGTAGTCCTCCATGTCATGGCTCTACTAAAATATTTAAGGTGATGGATACGCCATTGTTAGATAAATCCAGCGGCACTGCTGTCGGCCATATATATATATACATTATTTTGTCCAAAAATGATGGTACTCTCATCACATGACGTGGAAAGCTTAGCCCCTTCTCCTCAACTCCCCCTTTCGCTTTTGGGTAAAAGCAGAGCCTTTCTCTCTTCCTCATTTACTACAGTAGTAGACAAAGAGACCAGGCCTTTGTCATTCATATAAAATTAATATTTCTAGACTTTATTATTAATATATATATATATAACTCTTGGTTGTCTTCTTCACTCAAAAGCATACGCTTCTTAAACTGGTCCAACTATTCAGCTCTTTGAATTATCTCCCAAAAGAAAACAAAAATATGTATTCCAATTACTCCAGTGACATGGCGACCCTATCCAGAAAAGGAGTTAGGAGATAATAGAGTACAAAGATCTCGTTTCTCTGCAGCTCTACTCTTAAATGTTGCCCCCACATAATATGTATAAGATTCATACGAATCTTCTATCTATATATAAATGAGTCTAAAATAATACAAGGAGGTGGTGATAGTGTGTGACCCAGTTGCAAGCAGTGGAGGCTTTATTTTATTCACTATAATTAATATCTTACACCAAAATTTGACAATCCACACTTTTGTAAACTGAACACCAATACCCTGCGCACTATAAGCTTGGAAGTAGCCATCAAACTGCACTTAGTGCATGCCCAACTTGCAAATTACCTCTACCTTCTTTCCCTTTCATCGACTCCTATTGGCTCCACTTTGATACCATTGTGACTTCTTTTTTTAGTATGAATTAGGTAGCATCATCTTCTTCACCCCCCCAAAAAAAAAACTATTTTGATTGGATTCAAACTCCAAACTACTGCTATGTTACTGTTGCTGGCAATATTTTAACTTAACTCTAGATAAGTAATGAGAAGATTATCATAATAAGAACAACAGACGAGTTATTTTAGAAATCCCAATATAAGGATGAACTCGTTATTATGACTGAGTTCTAGATAAACATGCCATAAAAAGAAAATAGATAAAAGAAAGAAAACTTCTACATTACGTTATTAGAGTATAAGATGTCCAGAGAAGTCAACACCAAAAGCAATGAGAGTAGAAGTTTAGATGTTATTGTTGATCAACTAATTTAGATGTGTGTGTGTGAATGAGAGAGAGAGAGAGAGTTCCGATATTTAGATTTGTTTAAATCAATCTGCCAACTACTATTAATATATTATAAAATAACACCTTATAAATTTGACTATAAAACTAAATCAAACCTCCAAATGGCGAGGTTTTTGACAGAGCTAGTTATTTTTATTTTTTTTTTTATCGAAATAGATCATCTCTCAAACTTATTACTAAATGGGGTCTAATTTACTGTAACCCTAATAAAAATATTAAACTAATTAGCGTTTTTAAAAATACTAATCAGTTCAGCGTTTTTATCTTTAGTTAATTTTTTTCTTAACTACTGAAAAATTAAGTTAAAAAAATATATATATATATAACAGTAAACTAATCAGTATTTTTGTTTGGTGAAAAGCCTAGAGACAATGTGAAACATTAATTTTCAACAAAATAACCAAATTAATCAAGCCTAAAAAACGACTACATCAAAACACCAAATCCTAATATTCCTTTAAGCAAATTGAAGGCTTATTTATAGAGAGAAATCTATTTATAATGTAATTAAAATGTAAGGTGTTAATTATATAATGTTATTCTTAAAAAAACAAAACACCTACTTGACTTTAGGGGCTGGGGCAGTTGCTATCCTTTGCAGGCACTTGATTAAAAGAAAGCTACTTAAAGAAATTAGTAGCTTAATCTTTGTCAGGCTTGTTGACCTGCAATGCAAATAGTTAGTTGGAAGTGGGTGAGAAAGTTATGGTAGAAGATAGCAGGAGAAAACTTAGCAAATATTTGGATAGTGGTGGTGTAATGGTCACCTAGTTCAAATAATAAGAGTTAAAGTACTAAGAACAATTAGATCCATGAGCAGAGTTTTCACACTTTGCATGAGCTTATGTAGCCGAGTTTTTTCGATACTTTTCTTTAGGATATATTTGATTACTAAAACTTAGAGTATAATAAAGTGCTCACTTAGGGTGAAAAGAAATAATAAATATCTATAGTAGAAATAACACTTTGTATTAGAGAAGTTATGTAATATATAAAAATAACACTTTGCATTGGAACTTCTCGGACAGGAGATCTAAATAAAGATCTATTTTTTTTCTCCTAAGCAATTTAAATAGATTACAAACTCAACTTGATCACTTGTTAGCCTTCAAGAAGAGACCCAAATGGACGCTGAGGTCAAAGGCCTGGACTTCCAACACAGAGCCAGCCTGCCCTTCTCTTGCTGCAGTATTTTGTAACCTCTACTGAAGAGACCCACCAAGAACTTAGCCTGTGCAACATTGCAACTACTCAAGGCCATGGCCTTAAACCCTTCCAATTCTAAGAACCCACCTTCCCAAAATGGAAACTGCCTTACAGAATCCTCTATATTGGGTCCCACCATCTCCCTCTCCACCATCCTCAACCCCACCTCGTAGCCGCCATGAAAGCCATTCCGTAATGACTCAATCATAGCAGAGTAGTGGTGCAAGGCCTCACAGAAGAACTCCACAAAAGAATTAAACGGTCTACTTTTATATCTAAACAACTCCTCTTCTACCAAAATTACCATCTTTGGATTTAACTTCCTCACACCATAGAGCAAGGCGTTGAGAGATTTGTAGCTCTTAGTTGGATACTGTAGTTGATGAACCATGCAGTTCACTATCAGACACCCTTCAGCTTGCTCGATTCCCTCTAAATTCTCTAATAACACCCAATCGAATCGAAGAGGGAGGTTAATGGAGTCGGCGAACTCCGACAGCCGCCTCTCCGTGCGTCGTACGACGTCAAAGTCGCCATCTTTAACGACGGCAGTGATCCAGAGCGACGTGCCACCCCTGCATGCGAGGTCCACCATCAATGGTGGCCACTGGATCCCCTCCATCACGTCGAAGTCGATGACGTGGATCTCCCTATCACCTCCGGTTGCCTCGAAGATCGCCTGGTTGGCAGTGAAGTGCGCGAATTTTACGTACGGCGATAGCTCCTGCACCATCTGGTAGGCCGACATATGGTCATACATCGACGCATGGCTGACGGAGTACGACGACCGGTGTGCGTCGTTACCGGCGATCCTGGAGCGAAGACCTCGTGTGAAATAGTAAGCCGATTGGTTGAACGAGTTGCCCGCATTGTCTTGTGCAAAGAGGAGATCATCTAGCTTTGTGATCACTGCATAGGCTAGATGCAAGTTCTTGGCCTCAATAGCTTCTGCCCCTGCTAAGAGTAGATCACTCAAGCTGTTCTCTTGTATTGGTACCAAATTCTCCATTTGGGATGAGTCATGAGACATGTCGTACACTAAGGAGGCGTCACAATAGCCTATATCAGGGAAGCTCACCGTCGTGTCCATATAGACACAATCATTAGAGGAATCATCACCATGGATGATGATGGGGATGTTGGTGTTCTCATGGACCTGGAGATGAGCATGGGTTTCTTCATACTCCATTTGGAAGGAGAACAGAGGGGACTGGGGGTATGAGATGATCTCCATTGCTAGAATCTTGTGTAGTTTGAGACAAGGGACAGCCTGCTTGCTTGTGAGTTTATATACGAAACTAGAGAATGTTGGAGTCCTATTGGTTGGGAACTTTGAGAGGTGGGCTGTGATGACCATGTCATGTAAAGTGTCTGATGTGAAGTCTAATGAAGCCAGAGGAGGGGCCACACGAACACTAAGGAATTTGGCTTTTGTGGAGGCATATGCTGCAGTGGATTGGAAGCTTTATATGTTGCACAAGAAAAGAACAAATCAACAAAAGTTTATAACTCAATGTGATCAAAGTTAGTATGTGAAACAATATCACGAAAAAGTTTCATCGTTATGATTTTGATGATTCTGCTGTCCTGTGGCATAGGTGGACAGCAGACGTTGACATGGTATATGCCTAAAAGTTCTCTTTTGCTGACATTAGCCATTACACCAAGAAAGGACAAGGAAACTGCTGTATATTCTTCACTTATTGTAAGCACAATATATGAGATATGGACAAAGTGATGAATCTAGATGATAATTTTGAAACATCTAGTATTAGAAACATAACAATTGATATTTAAGCAAGACAGCATATACTTGATATATCTGAAGACAAAGAAACCCACAACTGCGGTTCAGAGTTGAGTAATTTCGGGGGAAAAAATGTATATCTGATCATCATTTAAGCAATTCTATTCAGTACAAAGATTTGGAAATTTTGCTTAATCATAGTCTTAGTTGAGCAAAACAGAGCCAGGGGATGGCAAGGTGTATGCAATTGCAATCTTTATTACTGAAGAAACTATCTCCATACACTGACATAACTAATCTTTATGAGCTTAGTGGAGACCATGAGATATTTGTTGCATAGCGACAGGTTTGAGAAGAAAGCACCAAAAATGTTGTGGACCACTGAGATATTCTTGGTTCCAACTCCTCCTTGTTTTACTTGCAAACTTTTATGTTGGATTCTCCTTTCAATTGACCACATACGGGCTACATCGTGCCAGTGAGTGGTTGTCCTGATCATTGTGAAAGAATGACTAAAGGTGAAAAGTCAATACTTAATACTATAACCACAAGCTCAAAAATGAACTTGGAGCAAAGAAGGAGAAGGTGAGAAAAGAGCAGTAGGTAGCACTTAAAGAATCAAAAGACAAGCAGTGTATAAATAACCTAAGGAGTCGATATGTATTATTTGACCCTCAAGATTCTATAATGTGAGAATTTTTCATTTTTCATGTAGAAGAACTACGAATAACTAAGTATGCATTAATAATTTGTTTCGAGGTAGTTGTAGATGTGACTGTACTACCTCAGCCAAGTAATAGATTGCTATTTTGGAGGATAATGCCATGGAATAGGACTAATTCACAAAGTTGGATGTTAAAAGACACACTTTTAATGATGTTTCTTTTGGTAAGACTTACAACATTATGCATCGTTGACTCTGTCGATTGGTCTAAATTTGACAAGGTTACAATACTTATCCAATCCACTCTCCACTAGAGACTCATGAATGAGCAAGGCCGGCAGATAGAGACCTTCTGATTACTCTAATACAAAGCATAAGATATGACAGGGCAAAGATGATTAGCCCTTGTGATGGTAACGTTTTAGGACGGGGGAGGTGGGGATCATTATCTGATTATAGGCATAATAATTAACCTGGGTAATTCCTTTGTGCATATATTCCATATTATCTTGCAAAATTACTCTGCTTGTTAATCTATCCTTACCTTTTAGAGCTCGAAACCAGCTGGATAACAAAGAATCATCAATCACAGACATGTGAAACTGCCCCTGGATAATTGAATCCGACTTGGTTTATTATGGCCATTAGCTTCTTGTACCAATCCTGACGCTTCCTGAAAGCACTGCTGCCCTCTTGCCTTGCTCTCAGTGCACAAGTCGGTAGTGGGGAATGTTGATGGCCTTCACTAAGCACCAAATGCATCAGTTTGCAATGTGGTGGTGGTTGGAGCAAGCTTGCCGTAATTGCAATAGTTTAAGATCTTACCACTAGTAAAGGTCTTTATCATGTTCTGTTTCTTTATCTGGCACATCATCACAGGAGCTGTGTCCAATTGGGTCTCCTGTTCCCTACTAATCACCATGGAAGTGTGTCAATGAAAAAATTATTACTCATTGGTTCAACAAATATTCTCTTAAGCTAATGGAAGAGTACAAAATGTCCAACTCATGAATCAGTACCCCCTTTTGGGAAGTAGTTGCAGAGTTCAGAATAAATGCAAGCATGACAGTGGGGTGGTGTGGGAAAGCAATGCATCATTTCAAAATACCAGGCATAAATTAATAATGGCCGTCATCACGTCACTGTAGTTGTTAGCAGTACTTCCAGTTGCAACATCAGCAAACTTCTCTTCTTGCTAAGCTCATTGCTTAAATCAGCCAAAATAAATAGGGTTCGCCATAGAGTGTAAGCTCCCAAATTAGATGGAGAGTCACTGAGAAGTACTACTGCATAGTAATTAAATGACCACTTTGCATCATGACCTGTTAACAGATAACCCTCATTTGAACACATTAATATATAAAATGTATAAGATTATTGAAAACAGTTAAGTTATTGAACAGCATAACAAGCAGATCAACTCTAGGACAAGTAATCATTCCCTTCAAACGCAAAATAAAGAACTGCTATAAATGAAGTAATTAAAACAGAGCTTAGGCAGGCTATATTAATGAGAAAGGTGGGAAGATAACATAAAAAAGTTGCTTGTATTAGGTCATCTAACTTGTCAGCAATAAAAATCCAAAAATAGTTCAAAATGGGGAAGTTGCCAAGATTCCTCTTGCACTATTTTGGACTGCTGATCAAACCCAAATCAATACGCAATCTGATAGATCTAATTATCAATAATCACTTAATCATTGAAAATTATAAGGTGCAGCTTGATCCAAATTGTCAGAACCAGAAAAAAAAAAAAATTTGGGGGGTTGACAGAGAGGAGGGTGCATGTGCTCTGCACGTGCAGCCCCTCCCCTCTCCCTCTTCGACACGCGATGAGGCACGGAAAAGAGGGGATTTTATCTAATCCGAATAGGATTAGATTTGATCCTCTTCTAATCTATAAATTTAACCATAATCTTCTCTCTCTCCTCAACCTTCAGCCTTCTTCTCCTCCACAGTTTTCTTTCTTTTCTCACCGTCGGAGTCGTCGCTGTGGGATCGGATTGCCGGAGCATTGCCGGAGAAAATTAGGACCACCACACTCCTCCCCGGTGAGCCCTCTCTTATCCCTCTAGTTTAATTTAAATTTAAAGAGATAGATTAGAAATACCTAATTTGTGGAGTTCGGCCGCGTTGGCAAATCAGGCCGGCCAGCGGCTTCGGGTCACAATCGCATCGTCACCGGAAGTTTCGTGCTCCAAGCCAATGTCAGTGATGTCTTCTAGGGAGCTCTCATGGCTCCAATCGACGTCGGCCTCGACGTCGGCCGTCGATGGTGAGTTTTCCTCCACCTCGTGAGGATGATGAAGAGAGAGAGAGACAGAGAGAGAGAGAGAGAGAGAGAGAGAGCCGAGAGGTTGAGGGTGGTCGTGAACCGTCGCCGGCAGGGTCGCCGGCGGTCACTCCCTCCCTCAACCCTTCTCTTCCTCGCGTTGGTCGTGAGAAGAGAAAGGGTTTGGGTGGGGCTCGAGTTTAACCCGAGCGAACCCTTTTCTTTTAAAATTTGGGTTCAGGTTCGGGTTGGATTTCGGATCCAAAGACCCGACCCGAACCACTTATTTGGTGGGCTGCGGGTTAGCCCGAGCCCAATTCAATTAATTTGGCTGGGCCTCAGCCCAACCCGATTTAATTGATTTCTTTTTGAATTGGGTCGGGCCAGCAGCAGCCTAGCCCAATCCAATGGGTGGGTTAAACCCATTTTAGTTTTTCTTTTAGTTTTTTTTAAATGAAAAATATTGATATTGTTCAAATTAAAAATTTGAATATTATTTATTATTTAAGTTGGTGATTTTTAGTACGTGAGCTAGAGATTTGAGATTTCGGTTGTCTTACCTAGACTCAGGTGAGTGGGTTCATTCACATATTTATTTTATCATATTTCATATCTTGTCGGACCATGTAAATTCTCTGTGTGCAAATTATTTATTTCACCCTTACGTGTAAAAATTTAATTGTTACAATTTTTGTGTATAAATCTATTTATTTCATCTGTACGTGCGAAAATTTAATTGTTATATTTTCTATGTGCATTTAGTTATTATATTTAGTGCATCACCATATTTCGTGCAAATATTAAAATTTGTGAAAAGAAAAATGAGACTAGTATTGGTACGACTTAGAGAACAGTCCCGGTATAAATCGTTTGCGATTTTCCGTGGTGACTCAAGTCTATCTAGAAGTCCAGGGGGAAGTCTTAAATTAGATCACTGCAGTGAATTTCTTAGGTGACCCTGGCAGGGTTAGGGAACAGTCCTAGGATGAATGAGAAAATTTCCTAGGTGACTCTAACTTCTCTCAACGGTTAGAGGAAAAGATAGTGTGTTGATCACAGAGTGATACCCTCTGATGACCCTAACCGGAAGAAAAGTCCCGAGCGTCATTTCGAGGTGACTTCTAGTTGATGTGGATCCACAAGGTTTAGACATATTGAGACATATGACAGTATAAATATTGAAAAGATATTAATATATTGAAACCATACAATGTTACAAGTTGTGACTCTCTCTCTATTGTTATCATTGTTATAAATAAAGCATACTTATTGCAAATTATTATGGATATTGTTGCTGTTAGTTTAATCTATTTCAGCATTAATATAATGTAGAATTTTATTTGGCTTTTGAGTGGATTTCATTCACTGAGCTATAGTTGTTGACTCATGGATTATATTTTTTTTGTATTTATTTATCTATCTCAGGTAATAGTCAGCGGAGCGACTGAGCGAGATGTACCCGGACTCCACCTCCACTTAGGATTCACCTATTTATACTCTTCCGCTCTTTTAGATTTTATGGTTTAGATTAGAAGTTTTATTTATTTAGTTTAGAGACTCAGAAACATTAACATTGTTTTATGTTATTACAATTAGTAATAAAATTTAATAAAGCAGATTTTTATTTTATTTATTTATTTTGCCATTGTACATGTAGAAAGTATTGATAAGGCTTCGTATATCTTAAGTATATTGAGATGCATGACCGGTCATGATTCCTATTACGGGTCGTGACACAAATACTATGGATCACTTGCACATAGTTCTACTATTTGATCTCACAAAGTACATAAATGCTTATTACAAAATAAAGTTAAATAAGTCTAATAAGAAAGAAAGTTGAAAAATCAACAAAATTCGTGAGAGTCTTCTCTTGCTTCTCTTTAACATATCACAATATACTTCAAATTTTTTAAAAAAATTTAACAAATAAGCTAATGGTGACAAAAACTTCAGCTCGCGCCTATCTCTCACTACCAACTTTGCTTGATGTACATGTCATTAGCCCCTTCCCATGTGATCTGCTTGAGCCAACAAATCAATGATGCCTTCAATGTGATCAAAATTTAGCAAAATCACACACTTTCCTGGACAAGCTCAAAATAGTGTTTTTCCCTTCTCTAATTGAGGATAGAATACGAGAACCTTAGTCATTCATTGCAAGCCCACCAATCTAAGGACTCGAAGAGCCCAAACTCTTAACAAAACAGAAAAAGGAGCACTTCCTCGACTCTTTCACGCATTTCATCAAACATCTCATCTCATCTCAAACTCAATACAAATGCAGGCATGATGCAGATGCTCCGCCGTTTCAGGGCTAACCGCTGGCGTCGGCCAAGTATGAACACTGCCGGAAAGAAATCTACAACATCGGGATCCGTGGCAGGAGATGAGTGGCCAGTAGTGTGACATTGACGTAAGTGAGGCCGTCACGGAGGGATTCTGGTGGTCGGAAAGCGTTTCCCGATATACCGAATCCTCATATTTTATGAAGCGGGCCCCACCGGATATGTCCTCTTTCACTGTAGCGTATCGCGATTGTATCTGCGTTTAATTGGTCTCCTGATACGTTTTTCCCGGGCTAGTTATCTTAATCAAGGCCCAAATAGTTTTAGCCCATTCTGTTATTGTTGGGCTTCTCTATAATGAATTTATGATTTACACCTTATATTTTTATTATTTATAAATTTAGTTATTTGATTTAATAAATATACATAGAAATCATCTTATGTTAAAACACTTTGACACCTAACAAATTTAAATATCTGTGTTAAGAAAAAAAAATATTGATCATATAATAATTATCTTTTTTTAAGAAAAAATAATAATTAAGAAGACAGCTAACAAAAATGATAGTTTAGAAATTTTACATATAAAAATGGAGTAATAGTTGAGATCTTTTTATTTTAATATCATATGAAGTCACTCCTTGCGTGCCGTTAAGAAAAAGAAATCAAAGAATTATCCACTTATAATAATTATGTCTCTTTTAAAGATAAAATAATAATTAAGAAGACAAGTAACAAAAATGATCATTTAGAAATTTCACATAATTAAAGAGGTATATAAAAATGGAGTAATAGTTGAGATATTTTTATTTTAATATCATTTCATGTGTAATATTTTTCTCCGAAATGAGCTGTGAACCTTATTCGTTTATTAATATAAATAAATTTTAATACAAAATTATTGAAAGTGATATTATCACAAAGCTTCGTTCGTTATACTTCTTTAATTTACAGGACCAGATATTTGTACTAGTCGACGAAGATCGTTATCGGAGGTCGTCTATTCCACGTTTTTATTCACGATTGGACAGTGGATAAGGCCACCACGGCCGCAAATTTATGACCACGTTATTCTTGTCGGATTTCTGTATCCCGCCAAAATCTCAGCTTCGATATCGCGGTAAATTAGCGATAACTCGCAGGTCGAGAACGTGTTCGCTCGTCTCGGATCTCTTCGTCGTTCTTCTATAAGAGAACGGAGACTAAAACCCTCTCCGCCTCTCTCGCTCCCTCTTTTCGCGCCGTCACCGTTTCTCCCCCTCTATCATCATTCATCTCCCCTCTCCTCCGCGATCGAGGCATAGTCGAGCTTGCCCAGTCATCTCCTCCATCTCCGCAGCTGGTGATCTAATTTCCCCCCTTTTTTCGATTATTTTTTTTTCGACTTTTCACGTCGCTTATACGATCTCGATCCGTTTCCCCTTCCAAAGATCCGACTTTTATCGATTTACGTGGAATCGCTTGCTGGAAGGTTAGAGATCATGGTGGGAAGCGTGGGGAATGGGCTCGTGAATCTGGGCGAGAAAGCGGAGCCTTTGCCGGAGGAGTTTTTCGACCCGAACGAGATTGCCGACCCGTTGCCGGTCGAATCCAATGGGGTAGGTGAGGAGGGGAGTGCGAAGAGGCGTGAGATCGTCTTAGGGAGGAATGTGCACACAATGTGCTTTACAATTAAGGAGCCCGAGGTCGACGATGAGGTCACCGGAGAGAGGGAGGCGTATATGGCGAGCGTGTTGGCGAGATACCGGAAGTCTCTCCTTGAAAGGACCAAGCACCATTTGGGTACGATGATCTATCATTTCTTTCATTGTTCGGTCAGATGTTTACATTTCCAGCTAATTTGTAGATAGAGATGACTAAATTCGCGTAAGGATATTACTTGACTTGTTGAGTACCGTATACTGCCTTTATAAGTGGAAAAGGATTGCAGAAGATGAATATATTCTGCTGTGTATCATGCAAGTAAATTACAGTGAGAAGGTAGAGAATTTCTATCTCCATTCAAAAAGTTTTATCATGTGACTATCTGACCCAGGTGGTGTAAGTGAACTCTTTTGACAGTGTGAAGATGGTGAATCAATTATGTTTGGTTTATTGCTGTTCTCTGTATCTCTCAGCATTTACATCCACAAAATATTGCTGACAGATGCTTCAGCATCTGGCAGCTTTAGTATGGCAGTCTTAAGCATTTACATCCACAAACATATTTCACTTGCAATTTTTTGAAGAGCTAGTTATGTATGTAGTTATCTGAACTAAATTTTTTTTTGTAATATTTTTACTTTTACCAATCTAGCCTGCTTAATTATACTTCCTGGTGATATTGTTCTTATAAAATTGATACCTCAAAGATTTAGGTTATGCATGTGTGTAGTTATCTGAACTGAAGTGTGTTCACTTTACCAATCTAACCTGCTTAGTTAGTTATCTGAACTGAAGTGTGTTCACTTTACCAATCTAACCTGCTTAGTTATGCTTTCTGGTGATATTGATCTTATAAAATTGATACCTCAAAGATCAGGTTACCTTGCTTCATCAAATATTTTGGTGTGCAATATTACATTGCTGTTGCCTAATCTTCTCTGTGTTTAACCATGATATCTCTGTAGGCTATCCGTACAATTTAGACTTTGATTACGGCGCTCTCGGCCAATTGCAGCATTTCTCCATCAACAACCTTGGTGATCCCTTCATTGAGAGCAACTATGGCGTCCATTCCAGACAGTTTGAAGTCGGTGTTTTAGATTGGTTTGCTCGTCTTTGGGAACTAGAAAAACATGAATACTGGGGTTACATTACAAATTGCGGCACAGAAGGAAATTTGCATGGTATTCTTGTTGGGTTAGTAATCTTACTTGGCTATTTAACTTAATATAAAGGACATTGTAGAAATTTTAGTGGACAAAGGACATTATAGAAATTTTATGGTAATAAATCTAAAGTAGTACTTTACTATATCTGGAATGTATCTCAGTTATGCTTTGCAATTTGTGGGGGCAGGAGGGAAGTCTTTCCTAATGGAATTCTGTATGCCTCACGTGAGTCCCACTATTCAGTTTTCAAAGCAGCGAGAATGTATAGAATGGAATGTGTGAAGGTAGACACTTTGGTATCTGGTGAGATTGATTGTGCAGACTTTCAGACCAAACTTCTTCAGAATAAAGAGAAACCGGCAATCATAAATGTCAATATTGGTGAGCTATACTTCATTTTACCATTCATTTTTTCCTTATATGTCATTCTTTGTTTCTAATCTTTTCCCTGCAGGAACTACGGTGAAGGGAGCAGTTGATGATCTTGACCTAGTAATCAGAACTCTTGAAGAAAATGGCTTTCAAGATCGGTTTTATATTCACTGTGATGGTGCTCTATTTGGTCTGATGATGCCATTCGTTAAACGTGTAAGTTCTCGTTTCATTTTGTTTTTTTGAATCTCCTCTTCCATATTACAATACCCAAACTTGATTTTTATGTAATGAAGGGTGCTATGCAATTCCAATTGTGTCTCCATTGGCAATTCATTTGACCATTATGAATGAGTTTATGATGACCTTCAGTGGTACTTAACCCCTAACAACAGTTAATTTATCCTGTTGATAATTGACAGGCACCCAAAGTAACATTTAAGAAACCCATCGGGAGTGTCAGTGTGTCAGGTCACAAGTTTGTTGGATGCCCCATGCCTTGTGGTGTGCAGATAACAAGATTGAGGCACATCAATGCCCTCTCGAGTAATGTGGAGTATCTTGCATCTAGGGATGCCACCATCATGGGAAGCCGAAATGGTCATGCCCCTATCTTCCTCTGGTACACACTGAACAGGAAAGGCTATAGAGGGTTTCAGAAGGAAGTCCAGAAGTGCTTGAGAAATGCACATTACCTAAAAGATCGTCTTAAAGGAGCAGGAATTGGTGCCATGCTTAATGAGCTTAGTAGCACAGTGGTATTTGAGAGGCCAAAGGACGAGGAGTTTATCCGCCGGTGGCAGCTTGCTTGCGAGGGAAACATTGCTCATGTAGTAGTGATGCCCAATGTCACCATTGAGAAGCTTGATTATTTCTTAAATGAACTGGTTGAAAAGCGTGCAACCTGGTACCAGGAGGGAAAGATCCCATCTCCTTGTATTGCAGCAGATGTAGGCCAGGAGAACTGCCTCTGTGGTCTGCATAACTGACTGGGTGAGCAAGGGCTTGCTTCTTGTTGTTTGATGCGACGAATTATTTGTTTGGTATGCTCAATTGTAGTACAATTAACCTTTCATTTTGGCGATCATAGTTTATATGGTCGTGTATTGTAGTGTAATGTTCACTGCTTGCTAGCCATTGATGCAATTTTATGAGGGAACTATTTCTTGTCTGCAATATAAGAGAAGAAGATAGTTGCATCACTTTCTATTTCTTATTTTTTATTTTTTGTTTACAAGCTTAATCTAATGTGATGAAGATTGTTTCTCTTTTAATTAGGAGTACTTTTAGCAGTGATATTTGGGCAGATCTTTGCGGTGCTTTTTTACTTCATTTTGTTCATTAGTTGAAACAGTTTAGTTTCTATGCTTGCTGCCTATTACAGCTAGGTCTTACTAATCTTCTCTCTCATTGATCAGAAGTATTCTAACTCTAAAGATGAAGGAAAATCTATTTATCATACCTACTATTTTGTGTTCCATTGTAGACTTATTGGTTTAACTCATTTTAACGTACAAGTAGATTGTTAGTCAATTAGCACATGTACTCTGGCCCACTTCAAGAAAATTGTTAGGTGGACAGCTATAAACAAGTTTGAGAGCCAAGTTTTTTGCATCAACCATCGAATACATATTAGGACAGCTGTTCTTATTTGGCATCAAACTATTCTGACTCAGTTGCCAGATAATAAGATTAGAATGTTGAAATTTCAGCTATTTTCAAGAGAACAGGGTTACGATATGCAGAAGACCATCAGACATATAGTGAAACCACCCAAATAATGCTCCAGTCCAAGAACTTGCATTGCAAAATATAATGTTAAATAATGATACAAAGAACAACAAATTCCTAACAAACTATACTCGATGAATATAGTACACATAAACTATTTTCATTTAGCTTGACTTCATTTGGTACACATGAAGCCGAAACCAATACTGATGAGTGATGATGTCCTCACATGAAATCCATAGAATCATTTGGAGATTGAGCATTCATTGATTGACCGTTTGAAGAAGTCTGAGACTGAGTTGGATGGAGATGTTGAGCCTGACGGTGAGGTAACTGTTGTGGTTGAGAAAAGTATGATGGAATGGAGTGCTGAAGGCCTCCATTAAAGAGATTCCCATTCATATTAGGAAGTTGTCCTGTTGCTATTTTAAGCCGCTGCACTTCTTCTCTCAAAGCTTCATTCAAAGCTGTATGAGATCGAAAGATCATAATGAGATGGCAGATTTTTTTGTAGAGTTTATGAATTAGAATTGGTGACATGAGTAACAGACCAAATGACTAGTGCAAACCCCTGGCCAATATCACTTCTGGAAATGGCAACTATTTGGCTAAGCATGGCCAGTACTTGATAACATTAGATGCTAAAGAAAATGCCTTATGTTTCTTTTCCCTAGGCAAATAACTGACACATCAAACACTTGCATAACAGAAAATTCAAGAACTATAAGCTTTTTCAGGTAAGCATAAGCCCCTGGAGTTTTGTCAAAGTGAGCTACTGGGACAGGAAACTAATGACCATGTATAGAGATACATAATGTGCCTCTTATATCTAGTTATCCAGGTATTCGTTGTGCAAAAGATGCATACGGTCAAAAGAAACATGTAATTTTAAATGTTATTTATAGAAAGTTCATCTATTCAGCACAATAGGTGACACCACTAACCACAGATGCTAGCTTCAACATTATATTGTGCTAGGGATCAATGCTAATAGAACCAAAATCAACAAACTTTAAATGCAACAAATACATACCATCACGTAGTTGAGCCTGCTGCTCCATAGCCTGCAGGCGCAGTTTGAGTTCTCTGTTCTCAGCAGTCAAGCCAGTAGTGTCTCTCTGGTGGTTATAGAAAATTGGAGATTAGTACAAATCTAATGAAGTACTAAAAGATATTTTTCTAACCATGAAGAAAATCAGAGTCCAATAACTATATCGATCAATGCTTTAAGACAGATTTGTCTTTTACTATTCTAGAAGAACCTGAACAGCAGGTCGTGAAACAGTGAGATCGACATGTAACACTATTGAGATCCTGAAAAAGAACATATTGACAATTTTGATTTATGTTGGCCTAAGATTACTATTCTTGTTCATTCATTCATGGGAATAATAAAAAAAATTAGAACCTAATACCAACAAGTGATTAAAAGAAGAATATGATTCAACACTTACTCTTAGAAGTAATTTGGAGTTTTGGATTGTTACAAGATATATGAAGTATATTCTGGGTTCCTCTCTACTTACTATATTGCACATGATCATGACTATGCTGTGCCCATGTCTTCATCAGAAGTTTAACAACTCTAATCCCCTATTCCTTGCACAAAATTCTCCCTTCCAAAAGCTAAAAATAGATGCAAATTATTCACTCCTTACACCTCAAAGTGGTCAAAAGTAATATATACTAGAAATGAAAAGATCAGCTGTCTGGAGAGTTAACATAGATCAAAAGGGGCCATGACACCCGCATCTTTTTCCTTCCTCTTTGAAATAAAATATCATAGTCAGTAGCCCTTCCCTTTCCTATATAGAATTTTGTTAATAAAGCTCTTGATGGTTCCTCTAGCAATCAAGGCTGACTCCATCATTGCTAGTTATATTGTATTAGACCAAACTAACTATCTGAACTAATGGTAATCGACGGGTATTGCCAAAATATTTTGCAACATTCTTCTTAGTCCATAATACTATTATCTATCGATACTTGCTAGAATCACTTGGAAAGGCTCTAACAGCAACTTAGTATGCCAATATTTAACCTATAGTACTTGAAAGATTCCATTCTAAGTTCCGAATTGACTTAGATCACAGTTATTAGGAGCTCCCGCAACACATTGGCAACTTTTAAGATGTGCATTATGTCTAACTAGCACAAAAAAAACACTATGGGAAAGAATTTTCATTACATATATGAATAACCAAAGACATACTGCTGAGCCACCATCAAGAGGTCTGAATAAAGGTCAAGACAAGATCTTACTACATCACATAAGCAGGTAACAAAAGCTAACACTATTAGTAACCTAACAATCTCAGTCAAGCATTTCCAAATGATACATGAGATACTAAAACACTCATTTTTTATAGAGCTTTACCGATCACTATCAACATCCACTCAACCGAAAAGGATATCAGGAAAACAAGTTCATAAATCCTACCTGGAGAAGTGTAAGCTGTGCAGAGAGAGTTGTCGCCTCTGTCTGAAGTGTTTGCACCTTCCTTTCAAGTTCACTCGTGTAGCGGATCTTCCTCTCCTTTGATCGAGCAGCAGACTGTCTATTTGCTAGAATCCTACATCACAAAATAGATAACCGATGCTATCTCAAAACAAAGAACTGTCCATGCATAACGAGATCTACTATACTGAGTCCAACGGGTGTAAAAAAAGAGGGGGGATTTTTCCAAGAGTCGAAAGAATTTACAGATGGAGCATCCAATCCATTCCGAGTTAGAAAACAATTTAGAAGAAAAGAATTCACATAATTATAATGACTCAAAGATGAATTCCACCAAAACACATATGTATATAACAGACAGTAGCACATATATATAGGAAGCCGATAAAGGAGGATTTTTTTTTAATTTAAAAAAGGAGCGAGATTTTTGTAACATTTACATGTAAATATGTAATCAAGACTAAAAGACCCCTCAAATCACCCCCAAAAAATCCAATTAGAAAAGTAAAGGGAAAAGAAATCAGGCCTTTTCGCTCTCTTGGGATCGAGCAGTGCTAACTCCGCGAGCTTATCAGCCGCCATCGCCTTCTTCGCGTAATCCGATGCCGGCAGCCCCGATTCCCCCTCAAACGGCGAGGTCAACCCATCCATAGATCCACTCCTCCTATGATGCGGCCTCTTCTCCGCGGACCCACCATCACTCGTTCCGCCGCCCTGGAATCCCACACCATCTAAGAACGCTGCATCGACCGAGAGACTCCTCAAATGGGCCCCTCCCGTCGTCCTCCCGGTGGCGACTTCTCCGGCGGCGGCGGTGGCGTCAGCGGCGGAGGTGGTTTCATCTGAGAGGGAGGGGAAATCGATGTCGGAGATGTTGAAATCGGGGTCGGAGTCGAAGAGGAAGTCATCAGGGAGGCGGAGGAAGGTCTCGGAGTGTGCGCGGCGGTGGCCGGCGGCGGAGCGAGGGTTAGGGTTAGGAGGAGGGAATCGAGGCGCGGTGGGGTCCATGGTCGGTGGAAAGGGGAAGAAGAGAGCTGGGAGTCGTGGCGGTGGACTCGTTTGAGGAAAGCGGCATTAGAAAGGGAGTTGGATCGAGTGCGTGTTAGGAGAGGGAGTCAGAATAACAAAGGTGGTGTGAAAATAAAGGAAAGCGCGTCTCTTCTAAAAAGTATTTGCCAAAACAATAAAGTTTCAAAGGGCACCCTATATTTTACTGATTTTGCAATAAAAACACTATAGCTATTTGTAATCTAGCCCCTCTTTTATCTATATTTTTCATCTAGCAATCTTCTTTGCCTTCTCTATCCTCGACTCCACGTCTCCATCTTTCGTTTTTCAGCTGAAGTGACTCATGAAAGTAACAAGATATTCTATATTTTATCTATTACTATTATGTTAATTTTAATTAGGCATTAAAGCCACAATGTATGAATCGAATGATAAATAATTAAATAATAATAAAAACTTATCAATCTCTCTATAAAAAATGGTATGAACTTAAAGCATTTTTCAACATAAAATAAAATATACATATTGGAGAAATATTTTGAGGACGTGCTCTCCTTGATATGTTTGAAAATTGAGTCGTAGCGTCGTAGGTTTTGAATATCTCCCGAAACTGCTCATCATTCGATGCTAATATGAATTCAAAAAGAATTTTCTAATAACTTTTTATCTTTTAATTAATATGTCTTTAATTTTTAGGCGATATTTCAAGAATATTATTTTAAGAGTAACATCAGCAAATGTTAGATAACCTTTTACAAAGTACCAGAAAAAAGAAAAGCTGATGCTGCAAATATGTGAAAGATTGAAGAAGATGGTGTAATACACAAAATATGTGTAAGAAAAGAAGAGGAGAAGACACCCCAAAGAAAAAAAAGTAGCATCTACTACTGGAAAAAAGAAAAAGTTGTATCCTTCTAAATCTCTAGAATCAATCCATTGGATGATAATTACAAAAGATAGGCAGTTTGACAACTGATACACAGCAAAACAGATCACTAGAAGAACCTAAAACTCATTGGCAAAATAATTAGTAATTGAATTATAGTAATAGTAAAGAAACTGGGGATGCAATAATGAATAAAGTAGCCTATTCTACTTCAAGCAATTACATGCATTTCCTATTGTATGTTATCTTTGGTATAACTTGGACCTCAAAGGAACTCAGTTGTATCTTCTATTTCTGTAAGTATAATGGATTGCTGTACATAGATATATGAAGCAATTAATCATCATTAGTTTGTGAAGGGTCCCCTCCTGCAGATTTCTCTTCAGGCTCTTCAGATTTGGCAATTACTGACTGTGATCCACCTTGCCTGACTAACAAGTCTCTCATTTCTTTATACTTTCTCAGCACTTCTATAGCATCTGAAGCAGTCCATGACTTGAGGAGCCCTGCAGCTTTAATTTCCAAACTTGATACAGGTTTATCGAACTTCTCCATCCTAACTTCCTGGTCCTTGTTTTCCTTGGTTCTCTGGAACTGAGTTTCTTCTCGGAGGGCTTGAGAATATCTTTTGGAAAAGTCTTGCCGCAGAGGTGGGGCAGTACTAAGCATCATTACAAGCGCACCAATTGCAGATTCTGGAGATCTAACTGCCAGTGAGCTTCTGGCTTCCAAGTTCTCACCTTCTTGATCTTTCACTTCAGAAATTTTAATCCTAAAAGAGCAATATCACATAAAACAATCGTTAATAGAATTTATGAGCATCCCAAGCTCTGAAGATCCAAAGGCAGCTTTCCAGTCTTCATTATGTGGAGACTGAACTATAATAGTAATACAGTTTACAGGACGCAAGGAATATAGCTTCAGACAAGAAGGATAAGAGGAACCACATAATACCTTACTCCATTCTATGTGATTAAATGAATGTAATTAAACTAATTCACCATTCTGCTTATGGTTTGAAACTAATTAAAGTTATTCATCATTTACAACTTACTAAAAACTTGAATCCAAGAACCAAATAGTGGTAGTCGGCAACACATCAAACCTGATAAGAGGACAGCATACAACAAGTGATAAACTAGAAATACATCTCAGCTCAGCCAATGAAATTGAAATACTTACAGCATTTAATTATTGAAAAATAAAATCGAAGGTAGTTTTAACATGCTATATTTGTTATGGATTAGGAATGGAATAACGATTTTATCCTTTCTAGAGAAGAAAAAAGGAGCATGACGGTCTACAATTATCTTAAAATTTTAATAACAACAATAGTTAATCCAATACAATAATTCAAGGGTAAACAAGGTTCCAAAACTCGGCATCGAGATCGAAATTAACTGTTAGGGAAAATGATATGTATCGGCCATACCAACTGTATCGGTCGTATTGGCCGCTCGTATCGGATCGGATAATTTTTAATTACGTAAAATTCTAAATATTATTTAAAATGTAGAAACATTTCTAAAAATTTATAAAAAATAACAAAAATACAAGAAATAAAAATTAGTCACATATGAATTTTAAAAACTAAAGAAAAAGGTCACTTAAAACTATAATAAATTTTGACTTAAATTAGACAAATTTTTATACTCGTAAGTTATTACTGAAAAACAACATGAAGAGAGATATTTCTTCTCTATTGTTTTATAGCAGTAAGAAAATAGAAGTTAAAAAGTGGATGAAAAAAGAAGGAAAAAAATAAAAATAAAAAACTCATTCAAGTTCATCAAAATGTGGACTAACCAAAGGGGTTCACTAAAATTGCCATCAAATAAACCCGGTGAAGAGTGAGAGTGAGAGTGAGAGGAGAATGTATATGAGAGATAGAGAGTAAAAACTGAAAATTTAAGAAAAAAAACAGTTGATGACATCAATTATTAATGTTTCCTAGGTTAGATACATTTTAGATTTGATTGAATCTTAAAAAAACTAATTCCAGCTAATGTTATTGTTTTCAGTCGATACGACTGAATTTCAGCCAATTCAACCGATATAACCGATACTAGTCGAAACCAGACCGAAACCATCCCAATCCGAATCAACCGATTTTGGGATCCATGGGGTAAGACCCTTGGCTTTTAACAAGCTGCATCTAGAACACAACATTTCCTACATATAGCTTATAAATCATATTTTAGCATCAAGTTTAATCATTGAGTAGCAGGCAAGATTAACAAGAACATTCCAGAAAATTGGGAGAGTGCAACACAAAATGGGAGAGCACCTGTTGCATGCATCTAAAACACAACAAAATCAGATCTATCCTAGAAAGGTTAATGATTTCCTATATATAGCTTATATATAGCTTATAAATATTATTATGGCATCAAGTTTAATCATCGAGTAGCAGGCAAGAATAACAAGAACCTTCCAGAAAAATGGGAGAGCACCTGTTGCATGCATCTATGACGTCCCTATCATCTTCTGCAAATGGATAAACAACCCCAGAATCATCAAATTCATCTGAGGGAGGTAGCCTTCTGGGGGTCCTAAAAATGATTCTCTGTGAAATGCCTCTTAGTCCAGTTAAGTGCCCAACATTATCCTTCCATAGATATACCAACTGTAGCAGAGAACAAGAATTTCACAGAATAGCAAAAGTTAAAAGTAGAAAAATCCTACTTCTAACAAATCAAAGTAATAATAGAACACATTTTCAATTCAATACTTATCCTCTGCAGATAATTCAGGATTACCTTCTGCAGTGCCATGCCAGTCTGTAACATCCCCAACTTAAAAAATTCCTTCTTGTCAGGAGAGGAAATCATAACTTGGATACTGGGATTATCATCTTGAGAGGGAAAAGAGTGCTTTGTACTCTTTGGAGGAGATGGAGTCAGGATACTACTCCCTCCAGGCCTAGATGAGAGAATAGTAACCGGAGCATCCCTTGTATGTAAAAGAGTGTTTGGCAAAGACCCACCAGATAGCTGGGCTGCTGGAGAAGGAGATAACAGTGAAAATGGAGGTGATGGCCGATATTCATCAAAAGTAGTATTTTTCTTGTGCAAGGCTGTTGCATTATTTGGTAGTGAGCATCCTGACAGAGAATTATCATGCATGCGACCGCAAAGAGGAAGATGTGGATGCAATGCATAGGAATCGTTATAGGTAGGTGATACAGATGATGATACTGGAGCATTGTTCAAACTGCATTGTCTGATTACTGAAATATAAGCAGGTGGCAATTCGGTCGAAGGTAGTGATTGAAACCGTTTAAGAGGTTGGGTTGTTGGACTACCAACATAATCAAATATAAAATCTGTAGACAAATCTCTAGAGGATACCAAACTCACATCTCCCAATGTCGGAAGATATGAAACTGATATATTCAACCGACCACAAGGAGTATCAATTGGCAAAAACGCAAAGTGATTCATCTTGGCATCCTCTGCCCGAGTGAAAGGCTCGGCGAAAGAAGAGATCCGGTAGGAGAGGTTAAGCGGGTAAATCCGACCTGAGAAACAGAGTTTCCAGAAAAGACGGTATGCAGGTAAAAGTCTAACAAATGAATACAAGGTACGAAGCAAGACTACTGATCTCTTATAGATGCTTTTGTGAAAATTCGGGATTTCCAAAGAGTGAGAAGAACTGCTCCCAGTTCTCATACTAACGCAATACGCCTCCCTCCCAGTGCTGCTGCTGCTCTCTCGACTCTCATACTCTACAGTCCATCTTTCTACAATCCTCTCACCTTCACTTCGATGTAAGTCATCAAGTTCAGCACTACTATTTCGGTATTGATCATTTCCCGATAGGTTCCGTGCAAGGCAGCCACCAGGCAGCAATTGTTCTTTGTCCGGAACCAATGCCCTATGCATCAAAATTATGTCGATGATTAGTGGTTCAAAATTGCTCTGCCGCCAGATGTCAAAATGCTCAAGCGCAGCAGGGCAGTCAGGCAAGGCCAAATTGAACCGCTTATCCTGCGGCCTGCTCCTCGATGGCACACAAGGAGAGGAAGGGGATGAACTGTAGTGGTTTAAGCTGTGATCATGAGATGAGAAATGAGGTGACCTTGATTGAAGTATGATGTGGAGGCTTTTTACAAAGAATTCGGTGATGATTTGCTGGACAATGGGAGGCTCAGGATGAGAACTGCTTCTAGAAGAAGCCATATATTACTATAAACTCACGATTCGGGTGCTTCTAATCCAACTATAACCACAACGATGAAGAACTTTGCCGGGAAAAGTCGATTGCTTTGAACTACTCTTCGAACTCTTCAAGTCAGAACTCGGAAAGGAAACATACTGCATTATATCAACATCACAAGCTTAGAATCCTCGGGTTCAAGGGAATCCGAACAGCTAAAATCCATCATCGGATGCCAGAATGCGTAAAAAAGAGTCCAACTGACTAAAAAAACCGGAATTCGTGAACAAGAATATGGAAGAAAAATCAGGACAAAGCGCTTTAAACTTCGAATCCAAAGCTGGAAGAAAACGCGCTTCCTCTCCAGACCCCTAAAATATCCAAAGAAAAGAGATAATTCGGAAGATAGAGAGAGAGAGAGAGAGAGAGAGAGAGAGAGGGAGAGAGAGAGAGAGATAAGAAGTAGGCACGTATTAGAGCAATTGGAATAGAAGGCTTCCGAGATTAATAGACCGACCTTTCCGAGAAATAGCTCGGATTGCAGAATTTGAACTCGGGAGCCGTTAAGAGTTAGGGATTTTGACAGATACCATTACCACTTCCCCATTTTTAAATAGCAAAACTGGAAACCCCAGGTGATCGATTGCTTCGCGGCGCGGAGATGGCGCTGGCGCAGCGGGTTCTCCAATGCTTTTGGATATGTGCTACTGTGATTTTCGAATAATTACGGATGGGCCCGGAATCGAAGAAACTTCGCATGGAGTGGTAAGTGGTTTATTCGTAGAGCCATGGGTTATGCTCACTCGAGGTGACTATTAAGTGGACTTTCACCCCAACTCCAAAAGGCCGGACCATGTGATGGACCTGAAACATACAACACTCGTGGCCATCGTGGGAATTTATTCACCTATCACTTGCACGCAAGGAGGCCATGGATAATTGAATTGTTTTTGCTCAAAACACAAGAGAGAAGTGGAAGCCTTAAAAGCCTTATAAACTTGAAACGAGTGTAATTTCTCAAGTGAAACATTAGGAAATAATCAAATGGACTTAGATTTTATACCACTTTATTTAAAAGACTCCTGACCGAGATAACAATAATAATTTACCAGCACAAATTAAGAATAAGAAAAGAAGAAGAAAAGGATGGATAACGAGAACAAAGCAAGTGCCTGAGATATTGAATCTAGCTTTGCTTGTCTCAGCACTTCGAAGAGTGTACCATCAGAGTATCAAGGTATTGCAAGCTGCTATTCGAGGGGGTTGCAAGGGAGAACAAGAGCACACAGTTAATCAAGCAATGTAAAGATAAACAAATCATTCCCAAAGTGAGAATATTTGAGTAATAAGTCTGACAATCTCAACATGCACTTCCGCATGCAATAAATCAGAAGACGGATTTATTGAAGTTGATAGATTGGAAACTACACAATAAGAAGAGCATCATTCAGCAAAAAATAGCATCCCTCTTATCACTTTAGCTTCTCAAAGAGCTTTTCAGCAACCTGTATGTCAAACAAAATGTTAATCAGGACAAGTAAGAAACCTGAGGCATGAGATACTCAATTTGTTGCTCTTTGACGTCGTGTCAGTATCCCCTTTCTTGGATATTTCATAAGCAAAGAGGTAAGGCGAAAGTAAAACATTACAAGGATAAGTACTCACACATTTATCAACGCATAACCAATAATCAAAGTACTGGCCAGTACAATGTTTGTGCCCAGTTTCGTCCTTGTCAACTCTCTTAACACATTCCTGCAAATCATTACATCAATTGAAACATTCCAGCTTAAATTAGCATTTCAAACCAGCAAAAGAAGGTGAGCAGTTTTAAGCTTAAGATTACAATAAAAAAAACATAAAATATACAAAAATTCAGCCACTACATTACTGTTTACTCTTCTTCTACAAAATAAGTATCACAAATAACATAAGGCACCTGACAGACAAGGAAACATCTGCAGAATCAGGTGATGTAAATTCGAGCTATATAACTGACATCTGCATTCAATATTCAAGAAAAAGGAAGAAAGACTGCTAGAATTGCTGTGCCTTCAATATTCAGTAGATTTTCTGTGCCTTGCATGTGAGGAAGTAAGACATCCATGTTAATCCACAAGGTGAATATCAAACAAGTTCCACGACACAGGATGATTAACATCATAACATGTAACTAAACTGGCATAAAGTTTGTGCCTTATCCATCTCCTTTACATACAATTATCAAAATATCTCAGCATTAAATAGATTAATGTATTATGACAGATATATGTTCACTTTATAATAAATTTCTTATAATGCTAACTGCCACTAAGTACTTCCATATGCTTATTAACGTTTCTACTAGGAAGGCCAAGAGCATGAAGTTTCTAATCTAATAACTACATACTTGGAAAATCCACACATACCCGGTACTCATAGAGTGGTTTTACACATTTTGGCTTGCAGCGCTCCTCAAGGTACTGCTTTGGGTCAACAAGTTCCTCGTCCGCCCTGACATACAAATAAATAATCAAGCATATCAAGTAAATGCATACATCTAGGGCAAATACAAAGGCCATCGTATAAAAAGAGTTTTCTTTATACAGAGTAACTTGAAGAATTCTAATACAAAGGCCATCGTATAAGAGAGTAATTCTGCATGGGCAGAGCACAATAAATCATTTATTTGAAAGCGACAAAATTAAGTATCATTTCCCAGTCCAAGAGAATCTTTTCTCTCAATCTTTTAACAATTGTTCTTGTTCTTTTCTTTTTTCTTTCTTCTTTCTTCTTTTTCTTTTCTTTGTTTTCTTTTTTGGCTAAAGAGCTCCTCTGTTTTTTCGCTAAAAGTTCTACCAAAGGTCAAAGACCATCATATCTGCTAATACCCCATTAAGGGAGGTCTAACAGCCCTAGCAAAGGATAAAGACTTTCTTTTGTTTAATTTTCTTCCAGTGTGTTTTTTTTTTCTTTTCTATATACTTACAAATTCAGACAGGACTGCCCAAAAGACCAAAGGCCTTGCTACGCAGTTACATTGACTGGTGAATAGTGATGCAACCAGCAAATATAACATAAATAGTTGAGTACTCAATATGATAAGCAAACAAAGAATTCATTATCCCGTATTAGGACAAAATCAACTTAAAAGAGATACTAGTGTCAAGTAACCAAACTATGTGCAATATAGATCGGGATTAAGAAAGGTCCTCAACTATTGGATCTGCAATAACTTACAGCTAGATCGGCTATAACTTGCGGTTCTTATACAATATAACACAATCATCCCTAATATTACAATCTTCGAACGAGAGGAAATAAGCATATCGCTACGAGATTGCAAATGAAGCAACCCACGCGAAAGCTGAACAAAGGAACAAAAATTCAAGTAAAAGAGATCCAAATCATGGGGAAAAATACTCACATGGAGATCAAACTGAGATCCGGACACTACTTGCTCCTGCAAAGAGAGAGTAAATCAATAACCTAAATCAAGTCCGCAAAAAGTTACTCGATCTTGAAGGGAAAATCTCAACAGGATCGAATCGGAATCGAGAGATAACTTTACTCTTCTCTTTAGATGGATGATTAAGGTCCGATCTAGAAGAGTCCGGGGCTAATGGAGGATTGCGGAAGAACCCTAGGATGAAGCAAGGTTAGAGATTTCGTTTGGAGAAATGCTCGTCAAAAGACTGGACTTCGATCTCAGCCGTCCAACGAAATGAGCGCATCGTGGAGTGGTCTTTAGATCTGGGCCTTCTAGAGTACAGGCCGGCCCAATTACCTTATTCTTGGGCATAATTGTTATAATACTGGTGATGTGGGACACTCAAAATACAAGTGGGAGGTTATCTATGAAGATTCTAATTATATAAAAGACAACAAATTAGATCACTTGTCCTGTCACTTATTCATAGACAGGGTTGTAAATATAATCAAGCCGATTAGAGCTCTACTCATATTTGAAACGTGAAGTTTGATCTATCAAATTTAAAATTATTTTTAAGCTGAGTTTGAGCATGATTTGATTTTATTATATGAGGTGTACACATTTTTAAGATTCAATTCAAGTTAGAAGACTTTATTTGGACTTAATTTAAAATAGGCTTGAATACGCCTGTCAAATTATCCAAGGCTCAACCCTATTTTTAATTCAAACTTGAACAAAATTCGGATCGCTTATTTGAAAAAATCATCAAAATTATTGTATATTTTACTCTTATTATTATTCACACGTTATTATATAGATATTTAATTTCGAACTATATAAATGAGTTAATTAAAGGGACGCTCATTATTAGAATTACATAATAACTAATATTTGATGATTGCAATTTTAGATGCAGAAGATAGAAGAATTTGAAGGTTATAATACAATAAATATATTTGATGAAAGGAGGAGAAGAATAATTTTGATGTTTTAATTTTTATGGTGAAAATTTGATGTCTAATATTTATTTTTAATACTTATCAGTTTAAGTTTCAGGTTAGTTTACGTCACAGGAAAACAGAGTGAGTTTGACTTTAGGCCTAACCCGGAGGTATTCTATTTAGGTGACGTGGAAGTAACTGATTGGCAACAACAACACAAATATCCGCGGATCGCAATCCGTGTGCTCTGTTGAAATAAAATCTGGACCGTTCCTATTGGAAACATCTGACGTTCCAAATTCGCTCCCGCTCCAAACCCCAACTCTTTTTCGAAATGTGTCTCATCACCCGCCTCTTTCCCTTCTACAAATACTCCCCTTCCTCTTCTACGGCGAACTCCCATCGCCTAGATCCCCAATTCCTCAACCGGTTAAGCTCTAATCTCAACTTCCTTCTCGTTATTTCCCCAATCTCACCATGGCGAGAACGAAGCAGACCGCACGCAAATCTACCGGCGGGAAGGCACCTCGGAAGCAGCTTGCCACGAAGGCGGCGAGGAAGTCGGCCCCCGCGACCGGCGGCGTGAAGAAGCCCCACAGATTCCGTCCGGGCACGGTGGCTCTTCGAGAGATCCGCAAGTACCAGAAGAGCACTGAGCTCCTCATTCGCAAGCTCCCGTTCCAGAGGCTGGTGCGCGAGATCGCCCAGGATTTCAAGACGGATCTCCGATTCCAGAGTTCCGCTGTGGCTGCTCTCCAAGAGGCGGCGGAGGCCTACCTTGTAGGGCTATTCGAGGACACCAATCTCTGCGCGATTCACGCGAAGAGGGTTACCATCATGCCCAAGGACATTCAGCTCGCTCGTAGGATCCGTGGAGAGAGGGCTTGAGCTTGCGTTCGGGTTTGATGAGGCCTCTCGTCTCCATAGTAGACGTGTACTAGAGTTTCTTCTACTACTTTTGCGATGTGGTTGTAGAAAATGATGTAAAAGAAACGCTATATAAGCATAGTGTTCCACTAAATCTCTTTTCCTGTTAAATTTTGGTTATTGCGTTGCAATTTTAAAGGTCAAATTTATTGCGCCGTTTCTTGCAAATAGGTACTTGGAATTTGGAAATGTTCAAATAAAAATTAATGTGCATCAGAATAATAAGCGGAATTTCGTATTCTTTGACATATTAATGTGCCTTTGGAATAAATTTTAGGTAGTTAAATAAAATGCGGGGGTGGGACTGCAAATCATAGGACGAAGATACTAATATTTTCTGAATTCTGTGGTGAATTTGTAAAGTTTCTCCTTTTCATTTTCTTTTCCTTTTTTTATCTAATGCAGAGTATCTGTTGCTTTATGGTACAGCTTACCTAAAATGCCCCTCCCACCGACGTTCACATAGCTTTCGCACCAAGAGACACCTCTCTGGCTCTCTTCGCTCGTTCGAAAAGGAATCGAGCCATCGGAGAGAAGAAGTCCTCTCCTCTCTGTGATCTCTAACAAGGGTCTCCTCTCCGACACCCTTCGGATCCGATGAAGATTACCGCCCTTCTGGTCCTCAAATGCTCCAGCTCCGGGGACTCCTCCTCCTCCTCCGGCGGATCGACGGATCCGGTAGTTCTGGCCAACGCCTCCGACGTGAGCCACTTCGGCTACTTCCAGAGGAACGCCGCCAAGGAGTTCATCCTCTTCGTCGGCCGGACCGTCGCCAAGAGGACGGCACCGGGCCAACGCCAGTCCGTGCAGCACGAAGGTGACCCTAGCGAATCCGTTCCTTCGCCCTCTAGGGTTTCGATTCTTGTGATCTGGATTTCTGGGGGGTTTTGTTAGTTTAGATCTTGAGAGATCGAGGAGAGTTATTGGTTCTTTTGGAAATGAGTTCGATTTAGTGTTTATGGGACTAGCATCTGACTGTTCTCTCTTATGAGATAGATGTCTTTGACACCAACTCATTTGACGGGTGAATGCTTGCATTCTAAGAACAGGCGTAGAAAAGTACCAGCAGTTGGATCACATAATTATGCCATGTCTGGTTTTTAGTATTAACCTTTGATGGCTCCACTGGTTTGCAATTAGTTATGCTTGAGAAAAAAATGGGTATAAACATATGTAGAATTCAACATCGAAGTCCTTCAATTTGATAAATTAAAGAGATGAATTGTTGACATGGTATTGCTTGACCCGTCTTGCAGAATATAAGGTGCATTCTTACAACCAAAATGGCATCTGTGCAGTGGCATTTATGGATGACCATTATCCTGTGCGGAGTGCATTTTCTCTCCTTAACAAGGTATTATGTGTCTCTTGGGATATTCAATTTGGTGTGATCATGTATCTTATCGGACACCCTTTATCACATTTACATCACCATCAGTTTTCATCTGGAGAAAAAGAAATGGTTAATGTAGCTGGTAATGAGCTATTCATTTTACTTGCTCTGCATTATATTAAATGTTGGTGAATAAATTCCTTGGATGGTATACACTCACATGATAATCTCTGATTACTGCTTTCAGGTCCTTAGTTACAGATGGTCAGTGCAGACCAGATAGATACTTGTAGGAACTGGTTGTTTCATTTCTTTGTTGTATGACTCAAACTTACAACTTATATGGAGAAATACTTTTGAAGGTATTAGATGAATATCAAAAGGTTTTTGGGGAGTCATGGAGAGCAACTCAAACAGATGCCACTCAACCATGGCCATATTTAAATGATGCCTTAGCTAAATTTCAGGTTTGTATCATTTTTTACGTACTGATTTATGACTTTTGCAATAAGAAGCTGACTGCCTAAATATTGCTATAGAAGAGTACTTTACCACTTTTTTTGTCATTAAATTTTTTTAAAGTTGGGAGTATTACATCAGTACTATCAATCACAGCCAAAGTTTGGCCTCTTGTATTTCTCATGAAAAAAGAAAAAGTGAAAAACATTGTTTTCCCATATTATACTTGAACCTGTACCATTATAATTCCTCACTCACTTGTTTTGGATATGGTGACAATGTTTGCTTACTGAGTTGTCGTCTTCAAGCTATTTTGATAAGCTTCACATTATAGTTAAAAGAAGCAGATTCAGAAGAAATTCATCAAATATGACCTCTTTTTATCTTCAAGATTATTTCCTTTTTGCACCTTGAAAATGGTGAACTTTTTTTAAAGAAGATATCACACATTCGACTTCTATTGGATAGTAATATATTTCTCTTTTGTCATTTTCTTTTGAGACATGCATAGTGGATAAGCAATCTTTTTTTTTTCCTGAATATTATCTGTATAGATCAAAGTCTTTACTTTGTGCATTGATCTTTCTATTAGGACCCGGCAGAGGCTGACAAGTTGCTGAAAATTCAGAGGGACTTGGATGAAACGAAGATTATTCTTGTAAGTAGGCATGATGAAAATTGTTGCCTATATCCTTCTTGAAATTGTAATGTTATGTTATAATATTTCCTCTGTAAAAGAATATGCTTTCGTGTCAGCCAGACAAATATTATGCATCTAGAGTATCTTTTCTTCTTTTTGTTTACATATCTAAGATGTAATGATGTATCATGACTGTTATCAGGTTGACAACTGGTTTTTTTAGGAAAATAGATGAATTCTCAATGGAGCATCTTGAATTGTTAGTTGTGCTCTTGCACACCCAGATTTATTTATGCTTTTAAACTTTTTGACCTTTTGCTTTATCTGGTTGTATTTATGCATGAAGTTTGGCTTTGTGCAGCATAAGACCATTGATAGTGTACTTGAAAGAGGGGAGAAGTTGGATAGCCTCGTGGAGAAAAGTTCAGATCTAAGCGCTGCCTCCCAAGTAAGAATGCATGACGACACTAGCTTAAATAATTATTTTTTAGAAAAATTTGTATATAACACTTTGTCTTTTAACGAAATTATGGTTTACATCTTATATTTTTATTATTTGTATGATCCCTATAATTTAGTAAATATGTGTAGAAAATTCTTTGTTGTAAGATCTGTTAGTTAAATTTAACTAAATCTCTAGGTTAAGTCAACTATATTAAAAAATTATGAAAATATTTTCAATCAAGGCACACTAAAAGTGTTTTAGTCATTTTAGAAGTAAAAAATTCTACTTAATAAAATATTATCATGATGTTAGTAAAATTTAACTCACGGTTTTTTTTGCATATATTCGCTAAATCATAGAGTTCAATCTATAAATAATAAAAATATAATGTGTAAATCATAATTTTTAAAAAGTAGAGTGTTATATATAAATTTTCCTGTGTTTTAACTTTTAGGTATATTTATCTTTTTATCTTTTTTTTTTAATTTTTCCATTTTGAGCTGCTTGCAATTGGATGCCCTTTGATCTTATTTGATTTTGCCTCGATGACACACCTCCAAGATTGTTGCTCCATAAAAAGAAGCAAGGTTTACTTTATGTTGTATTTGTCTAGACCAATTTCATCTGATTGTTTATAGCACAATGCACTTCTTTAGCTTCTTCTGTAAGGGATAAATTAGAAGGTACATTTTGATCCCAAATAGAAGAGTAGAGTGTAGCGCTAATGCTTGTCAATGCAGCCTTACTAGTGGAATTACACATAGTCAGATATGTCCTTGGTATAAGTGGGTAAATAAACCAACCTTCTATTGCAGATAAAACAGAGTGGATTCCTGCAGTACAAACTGCACCTGTAAAATGATGTATTTAGTTAGAAAATTTTGTTTTTTTTTCAATGATGTGTTAGTTAGAAAATTTTCTTGAAAATTTTCTGCTCTATTGTTCTTTCTCGACAGATGTTCTACAAGCAGGCTAAGAAAACCAACCAGTGCTGCACGATACTCTAAGAGTGAAGATAACTTGTCGAGAGAAACATGTTTTGCAGCTATTGCTTGAAGGTCATAAGTTTTTTAGATTTTTGAGTATTTGATGCTATGGCTCATTTCCTTTCGAAATGAAGGTTATGTTCTTGATGTTATTCATTGAATTTTTTTTTGATAAATTTAGCTCATATAACTTTGTAATTCTTTGTATGTAGTACACTGGTACAACGATCAGTACACCAACATCCACCTCCGTATGTATCAAGCATGCTTGATTATGCTCTTGCTGGTTCTATAATTTGTTTCTGCAATGCCCATGGATGCTAAGATTTTCAGTGTCTTCTATCGTATTATATGTGGTGGGGAAATGTCTCGCACTAATCAGGCTTCTACTTGCCTCATATCAGACAACTGACAACAGGTTTTTTTCAGTCCGCAGACCTTTTCTTCTACGAAAATAATTACAACGCCACCTGTAATGTTAAATCAGAATACGGAATTCAAACTTATGATTCGACGAGGGAGGAAGCAATTCCTTAAATTGAGTACAAAATTGGCAGGCAACAAGAAAAATATAACACCCGGTTGCAATTGAAAATTACACATTAAAAGAACATACAAATGGGAAATAAACGAAAAAAGAAGCTGGATTATAGCAGCAGCAACTCTGTAGACGGATGTTAACTTAGCAGTCGATAACATGTGCTTGAGCCAATATCATCAATATCATGCTGTTCTGGAGCTAAATAATTAATACTCTTCAGACGATACTGGGTACATCTCCAGCCCAGCTGCATATAGCACGTGGCCACCGGGTTCTAATGCAGTCCACTAGCGGTGCATGCTGTGATTGAGGCTGGTTTACCTCAACTCCATCCTTTCCGCTTGACTCACCACTAGCAGCAGTGACTACATCAGCCAGAAATTCCTCCTGGGTCCACCTGGGAGGGACCACGACATTCAATTTACATAGCCGCGGCCTCTGCACTGGAGTTTCACCTCCAGTGGTAATACCCCCATTCAAGACCGATTTAGCAATACCATTGAAGTGATAGATATCAAACTGCTTCTTGCCCATTAAACCACTTGAATCTTTCATACCTCCCAAGCTTTTGTCCAGCTCTAGCAATGCCTGCCAGAACTCACTCCATACTATAAAGCCTGCACTGCAAAGGTTATCAAGCTTTTCAGGTGGAAAATTTATATTAGTCTCCCGGAGAACCTGATGAAATCCCTCCACGCTTATGAATCCTCCTCCTCCACTTTGGTCCTGGGCATCAAATGCTCTCCTAATTCTTGACTCCCGCTCTTCCAACTCATTTTCCTCTTGGACATTAGGATGGAGGGCAAAAAGAACAGTGTAATGAGATTCACTTCCAACCACCCATATAGGCCACTTTGGGCATTTCAGGTTCTGGCCAACCTTGCATAAGTTTAGGGCCTCCAAAAGGGTCAGGAACCCAACCTCGACACCTGTGGGTATGCCTTTGAGAAACATGCCACCGCCAAGATCCATCCTACCATCAAATACATTTGGAACAGCCTCGCCACAAAGAAGTAGATTCACAATTTCCTAAAAAGAAACAATTAAGATGTTAATAATAAAGAGCATTTATAATAATGACTGATTAGATGACACGTGCCTACAGGATATTCTGCCATGAAAAAGGTAATCTTCTGAGTAGGAAGCTTTGTCTAACCACTTGATCAACAGGATCTAAACAGGTGGTTTTTCTCACTCTCTCTTTTCTTTTTCTCTATCTCTCTCCTCTGTGTGTGGGTGGGTGAGTGGTTGGGGTGGGTGGGAGTGGGTGGGTTGGGGGAAGGTGTTTATGTAGAAAAGGTATTTAACATTCTGTTGGCTCATCAGCTAAATTTGGTAGAATGATAGAAATTCACAGATTGTATCGAGTGAGAGGAGACATTCATTTTCTATATCACTTGGAACAAACTACAAATACTAAAGGAAGAAACCTTTTGATATGTGTCAGAAACAGTTCATGATATAGATGCTCGGGAGGTGTCCCAAACCTGTGAAGCATGTCCAAATGGAGCTGTGACCAGTGGTAGACTTGGATCGTCCCTATCTGCTTGAATGGACTCCTACATCATCATAAGTATGAAAGAGATTCAGCAATAGGCATGCTCGAGACATGATATTTTAACAAGCTACTATGCAAATAGCCATTAGTTAACATCAGAATAGCTTGAAATTGGTGTTGCACAAATACTCAGCTGCACTCTGGAATCGTATTTTTCTTATGATGTGAAAGAAAGAAGAAAGAACTTATATATCGGTATTGTGAGGATTATGTACACCATACCAGTCCTCGTGAAAGTAGAGCAGAAATAAGAAATAGCAATGCTCCCATGCGACTTTGAAATACAGGAAGGACTGCCATAAGATGATCAAAAGCGGTTCTCTGAGAAGTATATGTGTTGACTCTGAGGACTTTCTGCAAATCTGTCGCTGACTCAACTGAAAGGCCTTCCAAGACTTTAGAAATAACCTGTTAACCAGCATAAGTTAAAGATGTAGTAAACTATAAGGCCAGATAGCATGGACAAGAAAGGATTTCTGGACAATTATCACCTCTTTGTGATCATCTTCACATCCACCTTCGGTGTTATGGCTTAAACCTCCTAGTGATGCGACAACAGCCCTTTTACCGGTTCCACATAGAAAAAGTATTTCAACCATCGCATGAACCAATGCTCTGGAAACAAAACAAATAGTCAGCTATTGGCATTCAGAAATGGAAAAGCAACCAGAGGCAACCAATATGTATACATGAACAACCCTGGTGCTGCATATATTACAGGCAGCAATACAATCAAGTCCCATGATAGTCAAAGAAAAAATTTATATCGTGAACTCCACCATAACAGCTACAAAAGCTCTACAGAATATATAGTATGTAGCATGGCAATCATCACCCGTATAGAGTTCACTTTCTTTGTTTTATCACTAGAGGCAAAATGTTCAGATTTCCAGCGAACCAAACAATCAGAAATTACATTCCAACGGTTAGCCTCAAGCAGCTCCTGTCATTATTCTTTCTTTATTTTCTTGACGTCAATATATACAATTAAAAATTATTCAGGAGCTCCTTCAAGATGTTGCTTATTGGATAAAGGATCAGCAAGTCAAACTCTACTTTCTTATATTCCTTCTTTCAATGCCTTACCATATAAAGATCGACTCCCTTAGAATCCATCCAATTTTGGTCAGTTAATTATTTTCACAGGTCTAATGGTAATGACCAACCGATGTGTTGTCTAGCAATATCAAACAGTCCCTCATCTCAAAGACAATCATAACAGTAGTTTAGTGACTAAAGCCAACATAGATAGGTGGCAATGGATGACTTAATTAATATATATCATGATCACTCTATCCATTTTCCTACCATCTGTGCAGCGAGAAAGTTTTTACACTCTTAAAAACTTTAGTGTTCTGTAGAAAAGATACACTGCGAATTTCAGTAAGTAATTAGAGATAATGAGGACAAAACTGGTCACAAGAATTGGTAGGAATAAGAAAGCAAGAAAGGCTCAGACCAGCAAGGCATGCATTGTTCACTCTCGAGAATGAGAGAATAATGCAGCATAAAGGTAAAGAAGATCATGGGAATCAAGTTATTGACTTATTTCCACTAGTCTCAGACAACACGAGATTGTTCTTTAAGTTCTCATAGATATGTAAAGGTCAAAAGGAATTAAATAGTTTCTCAAAAATCTAATAATGCTTAAATGGTAAGATACGATAAATTTATACAACCAAGGGATAGGATATTAAATAACAATTTTAGCATGCAAGCAATGGTTGATTTCTAAGCACGTAACAAATAGTTGACTCTTTATAAGGAAATACAAATAAGGCAAATAAATAGTGCTTATGAAGAATTCAGAGACTGCATGTGAATGTTAGGTCAACCAGGAAAGATATGAGATAAACCCTTAAAGTTAAAATGAAATGACAGAAATTTGGTCATAGACAAGGAACTGTTTGCCAAATTACACTGTTGAACAAAAATATAGACAGTTAGTTACAAGGAAACCCATATCAACAAAGGTATGAAAAGAAAATGCAGAGGGGGAGAGATGCATACAACAATGACGTAAAGATCTAAGATAACTGAGATTAAGATATTTTGTTAACTGAGAAGCTTACATGAAGCTAATGTGGTGCAAGGTCGCATGGATCCTAATTAGCATACTAATGAAACGTTATCAATAACTAGGTAAGAGCAGAAAAATATAATGTTACATATAGGTAACTACATAACTGATTCAAAATGACTGTAGAATCTTCTATTATTCATTTTTACTCCTTTTAAAGTTTGGCATTATGCTCTATTCATGGTTTGAAGTGTCGTCCGAAACCTAGACATTTCACCAAAGCATTTCCTTTTCGATTCTATCGGATCCGAAACTACTATCCCCAAGAGTAGTATCCAATTGGAACAATCCTATTAATAATTTTTTTAAAGTATCTTTTAGATTCCAAGCTAGATTTGACTTAATCCAACTTGTACCTAACCTAACATCAACATCATTGCTTAAACTGCTGTTACATTTTGTGTAATGCATTGAAAAATAAGATAAATATGACTATTTATTAAAAAAAAGGTCCAAAATTGACACAATGGAACTCGAAGCGAAGCGGACCAAATCTGACCGAAATATTTCATCTTTTAATGGAGCCAATGCCGAAACAAAATTTGAAACTTTGAACCATGGCTCCATTAGAAGGTGATGTTACAAATGAATTTCTTTTTCACATTCTCATTCTATTTGCTTTACTTTCTTTTTCACGAGCTAACCAAAATGGGCAACCCAATGTTTATAGACCAGGAGATGTTGAGCAGGAAACACAAGCATCCTCCATTTTCACTCACATGACAACTCGAATGGCTTATCTGATGAACTACATTCTGCGTCCACAATCCTAGGCATATGCACTATGCATGTGTAATGAGTGATTGAGTTCAATTAGTGCCACGGGCATAATCTAGAACTGAGCACAAAGGCTTCATAGATACATGCCAACAACCAGGATAAGCTCCAGTAATTGCTTTAACAGCCATATGCTATTATGCATGTACCGGATGCTAGATAATCCAGCTCATAACATCTTCTTCTTTGCTCCTTTCCTTTTATGTTGGTGTCTTCATATTTACTTAATGTGAAACAAAGTTCAAGTTGGAAGGCCATAGTTAAGAGTTACTGATACCATATAGGTACCCGAGAGTAGAAAACTATAAAGCAATGAAAGAAAAACTTTGTAAATATGACAGGTTTCAGGTTTCATTACAATCGCTCAATTAAATCTTCCACTAAAACCAGCGATGATATTACTCGCATATAAAACTTGTGGGACAATGTTAATTTGAAAATAAAAAGGCAAATACTTCAATACCCCTCTAAATCTTAGAATCATAATGTAATAGCTATAATAGTGAGATTTATATCCATTACGGATTCCAACCTCACATTACATAACAAAATAGCATACTAGTTTTTCAAAAGGATTACGTGCATCTAATTCTTAGGTGACACATTCTTTTCTTAATACTAGGAGATAGAGTTTAATTTAAATTTGATTCCTTATCTCTACAGGAGAGAGTTCAATTAAATTTGATTATCTATCTCTGTTAAAGATAAAGTTCAATTTAAATTTAATTATCTATCTCTATATGTTATCAAATTTTAGTTAAAATCAAATTTTTAATTAAAGAGATATATGTAAGTAATTAAAAAATAAGTTAGTTAAATTTCCATCAAGTTAGCTATAAAAAGCCATAAATAGCCTTAATTTGATATACATATTACTCTCAATTAATCATATATATACAAATTATTAAGATAATATAATTGTCAAAAATAACATGAACATTTAAATATAAAATTTAAAAATATATATACGTAAATGAAGAATTTTTGGAGGATCTACATGCAAAAGTTGTTAAATAGTTAGGATTTAGAAGGATATATATATATCCACAAATAAGAGATTATTAGAAGGGTCTACGTGTAAATATTAACTTTAAAAGGGTATATATGCAAACAAGATATTTTTAGAAGGATATACATACAAAAAAATATTATTTTCTTAAACTGAAATTAATGTTAAGAAATAAATACATGTTGAACTGGTTTTAGCACTTAAATTTTCAAGTGCTCCTATTATATCCTTAAGCATATCAAATTGTTAGATCTCTCTTTACCCTAAAAAGATAGGTAGATATGAAGGATATGGAAGAAGAGCTCAAATAAAAAAACTATTTGGTATATGCAATTGAAAAAGATTGGTCTTTAAAAAATCATACACAATGTGACAGGCATCAAGTGATAGTTAACCAAAGTAGAAATAAAGATGATACCCAACTACATGACATTTCAGTTCTCACACGCCAAAAGACATGCATTCTGGCCAGACATTTATATGGTAGAGAAATCACCTTGCCTTTCTGTCTTCAGTTAGAGAGGCAATATCAGCAGTTGCCACATAAGTACTTTGATAAAATCCTCCTTGACCTAAAGTATAGAGTGGGCTACCAACTCCATGTTTACCCAAATTGTCCCGGAAAAACAAAAGATACTTGAGGACAAAGGCCTGCATGACCAAATAATTAAATATAAGAAATAATTGACCAACAATAAGAACATTAAACAATAACTAATACTGCTCGAAGGCCAAGTAGGCCAAGCAATACAAGATGACAACTTTCACAGTAATTGAAATTGAGCATGTATTAAATTCATCCATTGTATCAATTCATACACTATTTGGACCAACCTTGAATAATTACATGACATTTTTACAATCAATTACCAGACACTTATCAGGTTTTGAACAAACTCAGTCCAAAAAGGCAACAGATTTCAATCTCTTATCACTAAATGCTTAACCTTCTTACTACACTACGTAAGAGCATTCCACAGTTACGCTTTTGGCATATGAAGGTATATAAGAGACATGGAAACAAGACAAGTTCAAGAATATTAACAGCTTTTTCGTGGCAACTTCTCTCACTTGCTCACTGGGATTAGGATAATAATCATGCACTATGGATTACAATGCTGGACAGGTGGAAAACATGAACAGGGAATAATGTAAAGGTAAGCTACAAGGAAAAAAAAAAATCAGAGAAGACTATTATTAATGACTAGTTGGAGAAAGTATGTGATGATTTACGTAGAAGGAAAAAATTAGACCTTCTACCATGATGCGTTATCATGAAATTAAGCAAGACAAAAGTATTCTAAAAATGTCAAAAAATGAAAACAGCAAATAAATAAAAGAATGTCTAAGTGATTTGTATGGATGAAAGTGTTTCTCCTTCCCATTTCCTGACATAAACTGCATTTAGAAAACTCAATGCTGAAAACAGTGCTTGACAAGTTAAATCTTGCCCTCATTAGAGATACAGATGCCCGACAATCAGATAAAGTATCTGCAATATATCTATGTTCTGATAAAGGAGCAAAATAGAGAGGTAGTACCTGAATGGTCGCTAAGACACCACAAGGACCACCTTCATGTTGGACTAGGCCCATGCATGTCTCTGGATCAGAGCTAAACCTACAAGCATCAATTCACATGAAAATTAGCTTTATGAAGGAGTGAAAATCAAAGTGTGGTGATAATGCAAAACCACTCTGATATGTCCATCCTAAAGACTTGAAAAAAGAAAATTTTATCATAATTTGGAAGTGCTGTTTTAATCTATTGCTAACTACAAAACAGAATCAATAGGCAACAATGCTTTCAGAGAATTAGTGATTAAGTTTAAGGATTAAAATTTCAACTTCAACCTGGTTCACTAAAGGTGAGAAGTCGCAGGTGACAAAAGGTTGCTATTAGTCTAATTATGTCTTGGAACAATTAAAGGTTGTTTGACTTCATGTATTTGAAAAAACTGCATCTACACATATAAAGTGCAGTATAAAACTACATTTTATTCTATGGATCTCATGAGATATTATATACAAGGGCTAAGTTGGCTTATATGATGCATCTTGACATCCATTTTAATTAAATTCAAAACACATTTTTCATCTTTTAATAGGAAGAAAATAGGGAAGACATAGACGTTGCATCTTGAAACACATGAAACCAAACTACCCTTTATGTTTTTTCATTTCACTGAATATCTGTTCCAGAGAAAATCCATCTTTTCCTCCTAAATTAATCATATCTAATGAACCAGGGTAACCGAGAAGGTGTTTGTTCCATCCCGCTTTCTTAAATCTCTTGAAAGAAGATATATTGACCAGGAAAGTAAGATTATAAAACGTCATTTGAAGAGCCTAAACCAGAAACTTTGTCACCACATAAGACGTTATTTGAATACGCCAGAAAGACAAATTAGTAAGTAGAAATAAAAGATAAAAGTTACGGGAAAATGACAGGCAACTAAAAAATGATACTGGATGTGACGAGTAATCCCACATTCTCACCTGATACCCTGATTGCACCACTGTGCCAGGACGTTCTTGGACACCGCATCGCCAAATACCATCAGAAACAACTGACTAGCTTCTGGTGGAGACAGCTCCACTCCAACATCCAGACTCTTGCGTTCTCTCTCCTCCACCTTCTCCCGCCGCGAGCTGTCCGCTACGGATCCAACCACCTCAGTCGCTGTCACCGCCTCGCTCCTCTTTCCCGCCACTTCTTCCTTCGCGATCACCGGCTGCGCAGGGCTAACGCTCTTGCTCTCCACCATGGCCCTAATCCTCTTCTCCGCCGCCGCCGCCATGAGCTCTCTCTGCAACCTCCGGTTCCTCGCTTCCACTGACTCATCCGCGCTCTCCCTCGGCTTGCTCCGCTTCGCCTCAGGTGGCGACCCTTGCAGGCTCATCCGCAAGGCCATCTCGAGATCCTCATCCTCTCGATCCGCCATTAAAGATGCAATAAATCCAAATCCCTTGAATCAAATCCGAACTCTCGCGAATCAAAACCTAGGGTTTCGATTAAAAGAGCGCCGCGAGAGAGAGATAGATTGAGAGATTGCTCCTTGAATCGATCAAACCGTATATTTCATCACACTATAGATGGGATTGAGATGTTTGAAACCCTAAAATAGGTAGAATTCGAAGGATCATTCGAAAGAACGCGCGAGGAGAAATGGGAAGAAACCGAGAAGCCAAAGGAGGTGACTGGAGCGCTTTAAATTTACCAAATCTGAGATACGACGAGAAAGCTTTTGTTGCACTTTTTCAAAGTTGCCCTTAAAGTCTAGTTAAATTATATAAATTACTATTCATCGGGACCCTTCATTTCAACTCATCACCTGACGAAACTATGTTTACCGTCTGATTGGAAGTTTCCAGGTGTTCCTGTTCGAGGGTATTATCGTAAACTAACATGAGGTTTCCACTAATATGATTACTGTTTACCGCAAGCGATGAAGCATGGCGTTTTAAAGTATATCGTACCCGTTAGACTCCCACGTTTCACGTCAGTCAGGGGTAAAAGAAAAAAAAGAAAGAGGGAGCGCAACCCACACGTTACGGGGTAGCTTATCGGGTACTCGATAACTCGAGGAGATCAAAAGAAAGTTTCTATTTAGCAAATCAATGTCCAGATGTAGTACTCACCTGATAAAGGAGTAGAGTGACGGATAACATGTGACGCTGTTCTTTCCTGTTCTACAGAATATTTTTTTTTAAAAAAAAAACGGATTTTACATAACTGCCACTTAATTTTTTGAAATATTATAATGGCCACTTCTTTAAAATATCAGATTTTTTTTTAAAATATAAAGATACATAAATTTATGGCATAAAGCCAAAAAAAATCATTCCCATCTAGAAATATCCCCAACGGACGGTTGAAGTGAGCAAATTCGTTTGTCGGTTATATTCTTTATAAATATGAAAAATAGTAAAAAAAAATGGAATAAGCCGGTGAGTTGTTTTATGTCTTCAAAGACATGAGCAAGTCACTGTGGATATCGCTCAAGCTTAAGGATTCTTTGTCGAAGAGAGAGAGAGAAAGAGTCTACTGCATTAATAATGTTGTAATCTGTAAATCTATTATTAAGCGAAGATTCTATTGGAGCAAAGTAACACAAGTAGTTATGAAATCACCACAAGCGAGAAAGTTAGTCCTATTAACAAGGAACTGACTTGGGCAGTCTCTAATAATAGAGCCAATACCATATGTTTTTTTTAAGTGGTGACATATGCACATCCATTTTTAATCTGTAAAGGTGAAATTCAAAATCATTCAATGTTGGGCTGAAATGGAAAGAAAGGCACATCCAGAGTGGGTTATAAAAATAGCGTGCTTGAAGATAATAATGATCGCTTACATTTTATTTCTGATAGAGTGCCAATTGTAAGTCTTTCCAAGTTGTCAGAATGTGTTAGTAAGAAAGACGCAAATAAAAATAGCAGCATTTGAATGTCACGATGCATCAGCCATCAACCAGCCTCCAATAAAGCCGGTCCTCAAAAAATAAAATATAAATGTTCAAAGTGGTCACACTCAAATCTCAAAATTGACTAACATAAATACAAATAAGAAATATATGATACTTTATTATCTATCTTACCAATGCAGGAATGATAGTAAAAATCGTATATCAACTTGATAGAACAAAGACAATACCAAGTAGAGAGACAACCCTATATGATTTTCCATATGCACATCTTTATACATAACACTACCTTGAGAGTCCACAAAACTATATAGTTCACATGGATTGAAGAGGGATTCTAACTAGATTGATAAAGGAACTCGTATGATAATTTTTGCCAGATTTTTCTCCCATTTGGTCTCCAAATCAATCGATCTGGATAAGGGATGTTGCAACAATGAAATGATACAAATCAAATAGGAGGAAATCTCGCCAAACTAAAGACCAATCTACTTATGATTCACCGAGCATAGTTAATAAGTTTGGGTACATATTTGACCCCAATCGCAATCTGTATGTTTAAGTAAAAGGGCTTTCATGCAAGTGGAATGGAGAACAACTAAGGTTCCCTCATAATAGGCTTAAATATGGAGAAGCTTTCTGTTATAACCTAGTCATGAGGGTGAACTGAACTCAATCCCATTGAGTTCGGTGCTTAGAGGTGGTTAAGAGCATTTATATTTTTTCACGGTTGGTTATCTATTTACTCTTTAATTTATTTGCTTATTAGTTGCTATGCAGACCAGACCCCATGTTTGATGTATTTGCTTATGAGTCATTGCTTATGTGGCTTAGTTATTACTTAGGTGGATGAGTATTTGCTTAGGTGGATTAGTTGTTGCTTATGCAGATTAGTCGGAATCGAGCCTATTCGACTTGGTTAACTGAGTTAATTTAGTTCAATTTTGTCTTGCTGTTATCCAGAATTTATTGTGAGCTAAATCAATTTGCTTCGAAAGAGAATTACAACACTTTCTTTGAGCACATATTTCTTTTTCACATATGCATAAGACCATATTTTAGACGCATAAGACTAACCCACCAAGATACCTCATTAGATACTAAATTGAAGATCTTAGGCACCACAAGGGCCAGTTTGTTAGTGCAAGAATCTCAAAGATCTTGCCTATTAAGATTTTTATGTTCAAACTCAGACCTAATTAGATGGTCGGACGAGTGAATTGCCCACTAAGCCCGATCGATTTTGTTATCGAACTTGAAATGCAAGTGAGCTAATAAGAATTGTAACGGTTCATCAACCAGTAAAATCATGCAAATAATTGATGTAATCAAACCTATATATTAGTTAAAAAAACAGCCAAATAATGGAATAAAATTGCAATCGTATTGCTTCTGTAGATATATATATATATATATAATTTAATTTTTCAAATTATTTAGAACTATAAATATTCTACATAAATAGCAAGTCCATGAAAAGATGACTCAGTGATCGAACCAGGTTATTAACCTACTGGCGACTCAATCTCTAATCGGATGAAACTGATTGAATGACTGAGTGACTCAATCCCTAATCAGATGCGGTCCAGTTCTGGTAACTCTAGTAATAATTGAAGAGAAACAAAATTTTCACAGCAGAAAATTACACGCTTATCATTTACGGCTGCCATCCGCATTAGCATTATGGAGGTGACGGTAAGTACGGTACGGATAGGTGATCTATGACTCCGTTCATTTTATGTTGTTGGTGAGACCGGTCATCTAACTGCACTGACCGCAAGGCCGGGGCGAAATAACCCAACCGAGATATAAAGCGGAGTTCTGGACCCCTCGCCTTCCATCTCCTCTCCTCCCTCATTTATCGAAATCCATCTCCAGATCTGAGACTAAGACACCCCAAGGTTGATAGCGGAGGAAGAAGAAGACGGAATAAGAGATCATGGCGAGCGATAGCGACGAGGACGAGCTCCTCCAGATCGCTTTAAGGGAGCAAGCTGAACGCGATCTCAGCTATCAGAAGCAACCGAAGGCCTCGAGGCCGGTCGTCAACCTCGTGCAACCCCCTCCTCCTCCGCCCTTCGTGACCAAGAACCAGCGTAACCCTAACCCTAATCCCAGGTCCAATCTCGCTCCCACCAATAAGAGGAATCCGATTAGGGGTAGCGTAGAGGACGACGACGACTCTGAGGTCGAATTGTTGAGCATTTCATCCGGGGATGAGGATTCGTCCAAGGATCTCGGGCCTCCGCAGATTAATCGGGCCCGAAAAGGGGATCGGAGGTCGTCGAGGGATGATGGTGATCTTGGATGGGACGGGGATGAGCCGGGGAGCTGGAAGAAGGTTGACGAAGCAGAGGTAATTCCTTATTCGTCATGGTAATTTGTTTCGTTTTTAGCCACAATTTTTCTAGTTTTTTAAACTATTCCAAGTAGGTAGATTTTTGTCAACTTCATTTCTATTTCATTGTCTTCCGAACTATAGTTGTCTAGATTCTATAGCATGTATTCACAAGTATGAACCTTTGTTACATACAAGAAATCACTTCTATTACTTCTCTGGTCCTCTTTCTGTGTTTTTTTAAAAATTATTTATAAATAAATTTCTTACTATCTAGCTATTTCGTCATTTATCTAGGAGCTTTTTAAGAGAATGAATTTTCATACATAATTGTGGGACATTTGTTGTGCTATTTTGGTGGAGCTTACTTCAGTATAAATGATCTATTTCTGTATCCCATTCCCATCCAGCTTGCTCGTAGAGTTCGAGAAATGCGCGAGACAAAGGCAGCACCTGATGCTCAAGTCCTTGAGCAAAAAGCGGCAGCTCTGGGTCGAAAGGGGCTGACCAATCTACAATCCTTACCAAGGGGAGTGGAAGTATTAGATCCACTAGGGCTAGGGTAATAATCTAGAACTGTTAACCTCTTTCTTTTTACCTGTCATATACATGGATCTTGTCATTAATGCTTTCTCTAAAATTTGTTTGGGATATAGTTTCTCTTGCCCAATATTGCTTTTCTTGTCCAATTGCCTTTTTCTTTTGTTGGCAGCTGCATATTTTTTCCCTCTATTTGAATATTCAACTCTTGTAGTTCTGATTTGTATTGCATTTATCCCATTTTGTCCAGTGGCAAAGAGGTTAATCCACAAATATATGTTTTGAACTGGAATTATTTTGATGCTCTGACCTTCTGTTTGAGTTCTATACCATATTTTTTTTGACAATAGAAGGTGGGATAACATATTTTCTTCCTTCAGAGGCAGTTGTCATCATTGATGTAAAGTTGTTTGTGATGAATATATCACATAGTTTGTGTTAAAAATTGAATGATTCAACTACTCTCCTTTCTTTGTTTTAATAATCTCATTTTCTAGCAGGGTAATAGATAACAAATCCTTGAGACTAATTACTGAAGCTTCAGTGAGCTCTCCAATTACACGAGAAAAATCTGATATCCTGGATCCCAGTACTCGAGGTATATTTGATCAGTATTATATGCTTTCTTTCTTGTAGTTTCTAAAACTGAGATTTGTTGTTATCATTCAGCATGATGGTTTCATTGAACAAACCGCCATTGACCGACCTTTATCTCTGTTTTAGAGAGAAACATATAAAGGTGCATTTAGCTACAATTAGGGAATAAGGGAGGGCTAATTTGCAAATATTCCTCTCTTATGCAACAATCAAACAAGTCAACAACCAAACAAGTCCTTAACATGAAATTCTTTTGGATGTTTTGGCTACAAACGGATTTTAATGGAGGTGTAGGATGCCTTCAGTTTTAAACTCCTCATTTGTCTTTTTTCCCATCTTTTACCAAGAGAAAATCAATTTCTTTATGATTTCTGAGTTTTTGTTGTCATTTCTCTTCCAGGATATCATTCTATTTACTTGGAGGTTTTGAAATGACATTTTGTAACTTTATCTCAATATTACTTGTAATTAGGTATTAAATATGCTAATATGATTAGAGACCTCGCAATAAGCAGAAGATACGCATTGTGATCTGATAGTCTTTCTTTTAACAGAAAATGTTATATTATTTATTTATGGGCTGTTTTACTTTTAGTTATTCAATTTCACTCTTGTGCTGTTGTCTAGATTAACATAGGTTCTTATATATACTTTTGCAGAAAAAGTAATGTATTCTTCCGCGGATTTTGATCCCAAGGTTTTTCTTTCACGTGTCCACCAAGAGACTAGTGCTGCAGACTTAGAATCAGGCGCCCTTACCTTGAAAGCTGATCTAAAGGGAAGGACTCAGCAGAAAAAGCAGCTAGTGAAAGAGAATTTTGATTGCTTTGTCTCTTGCAAAACCACGATTGATGGTATCTAATAGCTGATAGGAATTTATATGTTTGCTGGATATATTTTCGTGCCTTCTGTTTCTATGTTTCTTGACTGCACATATAATTAGTGATGCTGTCTGCAGATATTGAGTCGAAGTTGAGGCAAATAGAGGAAGATCCTGAAGGTGCAGGGACTGCTCACTTGCATGATGTCACAGAAAAAATCAGTGCTGTGGCAAACCGCGCCTTTCAACCTCTGTTTGAGCGGCAGGTTGAGGACCTAATGTTTAGCTCTTTGTATACCTGAAGTTTGTAGTTCATTTATGGCTGCTTGAGTGTATTAAACTTGATGAATCAGATTCAAGCTGAGAAGATCAGATCAGTTCAAGGAATGCTTCAAAGGTTTCGAACATTATTCAATCTGCCAAGTGCAATTCGTGGAAATATCAGCAAAGGCGAATATGATCTAGCTGTTAGAGAATACCGAAAAGCAAAGTCAATTGTTCTTCCGTCTCATGTATGTTAATATTTTCTTTGAATATTTTAGTTCTAGCTACAGTACTATGCTTGTTGAGGTCTTGCATGGTAATTTGATAGCTTTTGGAATTTTGTGTCTGACATTTCAATGTAATTGATATTTAAGGCCAATGGTTATGCACATAAACTTAAAATTACGATTCACATACAGTAAAATCTAATTCTGGAAGCGTTTGAGTCTCTTCTAATGAAGGTCTGACTTAGCCACACACGATATATGATAATAGAATATACTAAGATCTGTATCTTTTCCAGCTCCTTCTTTTTTAATCTTTGCTCAATTTATCTGTTTCTTGGCTGAAGTACTAAATTTGCCTGATTTCTTGTGGTATTGTATTCCTCTTAGGCATAAGTGGGAGGAAGGGATAGTCATAACATCGTTCTAGTACTTACATTTTGCTGTTAAGAGGATGGAAAAAACTACAAAAGTTTAGTTAGGAATGCATGATGCTTTGTTGTCATCATCAATAAGCATGACAAAAAACTGGGTCTATAGCAAGGTTATACTGATTACAACATTTCAAAGTATTAGATATTTAGATCTTGATAATGTCTGTTTAGAAAATATATTTACTAACAAAAGATCTAAAAATACTGCCAGATTTTGTCGAAACTCAAGAATGAAGCCTTTTGTATTTCAAAAAGATCTATCCTCTCAAGCATGATGTAATTTTTGTATTTGGGTTTCTCTTCTTCAGGTGTGATTTGTTTATTTCATTCCTTTTGGAATTCAGGAAATGATGTACAATGTTGTGGAGTAATAGCTGAAGTCAATATTTGATCATATAACCTTCCATTGATTTTAGTTTTTCATTAGTAAATTTTTGATCTTATGCTTTACAGCATTCTTGCATTCTGATTGGAACAAGTGTGCTCATTATCCAAAAATCTTGTTCCAATATGTACTCAGTTTAACCACATTGTGTCAAACCACTTGTAGGTGGGAATATTGAAACGCGTTCTTGAGGAGGTGGAAAAAGTGATGCAGGAGTTTAGGGGCATGCTTTATAAATCAATGGAGGATCCACAGCTTGACTTAGCGGATGTAAGTTAATTCTTCCATTCTACTTTCATAAGAGCAATATATTCAACATGAAATGAGACCATGAGGCCGTTTAATTTATGCTCATTTAATAAAAGTCAAGTCTCAAGATGCAATGATGCCATATAAACACTAGCTTTAAAAATCTGAGTTGCATTCCTTAGAGCCAAGGATTTGGTCTAATCTATGTATTACCTATCACTAGAAAAAGGATGCAATCTTTCAGAATGAGAAATTTTTGTACGTAAAAAAGATGATTAATTATGGCCATTTTCTCATTTTGTCTAATTCTTACTTTTCTTTTTTTGACCTTTTTATATGTCCCTCTCTCAATTTAATGTGGAATCAGTTTCAGATCTTTTATGTCCGTTTGTTTGCCAAACAAAGATCAGGTAATTGGGAAGAAATATTTTTGCGACTTTTCTTAATAGCTTTGCCCCTCGCCATTGACTTCATCATCGAGCTTATCGTCGCTTGAGCTCGTACCCTTGTCGGGTGCCCTAGCCACCCTCTGTGTGTGTGTGTGTGTATCTTCCTCCCTCCCTTGGGCTAGGACACCAGACTGGGGTGCGAGTGGCAACGACGACGACGGCAAATGTGAGTAGTCTCTTATCTTTTTCTCTCATTCTCTTACGGTGTGGATGGCAAGTGCTGCAGCATGTGTCTTGCCGGCCGGTTGTCGGCACGTTCCGTGCCTATGGCACGGCCATCGTTGGTCAAAAGCATAGGGGATATCAAAATGGCTAGAGTCTTATCAAATGTTTATGGAGGAAACAACACAATGGAGTTTTGGCTAGTTAACAATTAAAACAGTCGTATACTAGGCTTGCCCACTGCTATGTCATGGCTCCATAGTGCTTCCTCGAGTTAAGGATATGCTACAATTTCTAGGGTAATCTGACATTAATTAATCTTTTCCATCTTATTATTGTAGCATAGACAAACAACAGTCATTATCTTGTCTTAGTTTTTCGTGTGTTTTCTTGATCAGGGTATTGTGAAAGGAATTGTTTTAACAACTAATCCAAGTATCTATGTCCTTTTCACTATATTTCATGCTTGCTTATTCTTTACCCCTCATCCTCTCATGATCTACATGTTGAGGTTTTTATAAAAGCATACATTTAACTAGTATCTTGTGCTTCTTTCAGCTTGAGAACATTGTTAGGCTGCTATTAGAGTTGGAGCCTGATTCAGATCCTGTTTGGCGTTATCTCAATATCCAGGTATGTTTCCAAGAACTGCTCAAATTGCATGTATCCCAAGGTAACATTGATTTAGAGTGCAAAGGTATTATATCTTCATATTTTCATCAGAATCGCAGGATTCGAGGTTTGTTTGAAAAGTGCACCTTGGATCATGAGGCACGGATGGAAGTGCTGCAAAACCAGATCAGAGAGAAAGTGCAGTCTGATGCAAGATGGAGGCAACTCCAGAAAGATTCAAATAGATCGGTAAATGCTTTAGCATTGTGGTGTCAACATTCTAGTGAGTTAATTGTCGCAACTACAAATGTTTGATATGTCGATTTGGCCAGTAAGAGTACTGTGTAGTGATTTATTATTCTTTTCAAAGATATTGTTAAATCAATATGGTGATTACTACTAAAGGAAGAAAAGAGGTTTGTGAATTGTTAGTCTAAGCATGAAAATGCATGATTGATTAACATTTACATAATGATGGAAAATATTTCACTTTTGCACATTAAATTTATATAATAAGCAAAAGTAAGGTGGTTTCTATTGTTCTTTCTGCTACGCCATTACAATATGTTGACATGCTGAGTGTGCTTTGTATTTTATCCAGTTAGAAGTTGATTCGTCCTTAGGTGAAGTTCTTGAAGTGGATTCACAACCTGAAAATTTCATGGTTGAGGAAGTGGATGCATTAAGAGGAAGCTATATACGCAGGTTAACAGCTGTACTTATCCAGTATATACCAGCATTCTGGAGATTAGCTTTATCAGTGTTCAGTGGAAAGTTTGCAAAGGTATGACTTTTCCAGAATTAGCGAAAGTGATATGTTGCTTTTGTGAATTGGTTTGGGGGAAAGTAATTGTGAAAACCACAACCTGCTGACTAATACTGGATGACCTTTTCCTTCTTCCTCCTGCTTTTAATTGGCAAGCTGGGATAGTTTAGTTTCATCAATGTAAATGTTGAGATGCACAATTGGAAGCTTAATCTTATTAATTGATTAATTTACACGGAGCAATTACAAATGTATTTGAGGATTAGATGATTAATATCTAGTACTTCTTCAAGATGAAGTAGGTCATCTATTCATCCTCTTTTGAGAAATTTTTTATAGAACTTTATTGTTGGCATCATTTGATTGTTTTTTCTTTTTTCCATTTTATTGAAATGGCTCTGAATGTTCCTTATGACTATGAGATGGATGCCACAAATGGATAAAACAAAAAATCACCTAGGTCATTTTATTTTCATATTCTGATATCATCAGTATGCATTTTCTATAGGTTTATTTGGAAAGCAACATCTATTCTATTAAATTTTGCATTTGTGAGAATTCCTGACGTTGATATTACTTGCAAATTTGAAACCTGTACATATTGTTTAAAGGAACTAGAAATATATTGGAGGGATATGGAATATCATTCAGATCTAGCATCTTTTAAGCTTCTTGCCAAATAGAGATCTGTCAATATTTTTTGTGGTCCTACAGTAGAAGAGATCTTTCATTACTCCCCTTATACCCAAAGGCAACTTAACCTGCTATTTGAATCTACCATATGCAATCCCATATGTGTCAATCCAATTTCTCTTCTATTCTTGTCATTTTTTACTAATTAACAATATCTCAGCCTATTGTTTGGATGAGAATGGACCAAGCCTTTTTCTTTTCCTTTTGTGAATTGACATGGCAACTTCTCGTATGTTTCTACAATTTATTCTTTCCAATCAGTTTAGTGCTGAATCCTTGTGGAAGGTGGAAGGTTTTTCATAAGGCTTAAATTCTCTCTAGAAGATATCAAAGAGGGAGGCCAAATTCAGAGAGTTCTCAAGGAATAAATTTTTGGCAGTGAAATCACCACAGTCCATGACCAAATTTGTTGTGCTCCTTAATTCCTCCGGTTCACAATTTTTACTCGATAGAACCCAAGGGCTTTTAAAAGTTCTGATGCTCATTCCATCATTCTGTGTTATGCTAGTTACGAAAGGATATTGACTAATGCGCTCTTCAAATATCACCTGCTTAATTAATTTGTGTTCATGTATGGAGAAAAGGACCATATTCAGTGACATACCTATAACAGAACTTTGTGAATCATAATGTAGGACAACTTTAACTGTATAGTGCGTCTGATATACTGAAAAGTGAAAAGAAGATTCAAATTCAATTGCTTACTGGTATAAATCTATCTTAAGTCACTTCTCTCTTTTTTAAGTATCTCTGAGAATTTCTAGTTTTTGCAGGCCACTACTGGAAATGTGCTCCTTGATTCTGAAACAAATGCAAAACCCTCTGCAAATAAGAATGAGGATAAAGTTGGTGAAGTGAGATACTCGAGTCATTCTCTTGAAGAAGTTGCAAATATGGTTCATGGTACTATATCTGCATACCAGGTCAAGGTATAGGAAGAACTTTTTTATTAGCTCACTTTACTGTTAGATGTTCTCAATGTAACCTCTTTATTTTTCATTTCTATTTTAAGCAAGTGTTTGTTTTTTTTCTCGCCACTTTAAGATGCTCCCTTCCTAGTCTAGTAACTGTTCTACACTATTATTCTGAAACTGCTTTAGCATTGAATTCCTGGGAAGATATTAATATTAAATATTCCTAGGAAGATATTGATGCTGAAGTTTCTACCCCAATGACAGGTCCAGAATACATTTCGTGATTTTGAAGAACTGAACATTCTTGGCCCATACATGAGTAATGCTATAAGAGAAATAGCTAAAGCATGTCATGCTTTTGAAGGAAAAGATTCTGCTCCTCCAACTGCTGGTACTTGTTACTATCTCATAAAAGCTTGAGTGATGCACAAAGCAAGTTCTGTTATATATTTAATTTACTTTATGATTTTATCAGTTAAAACTTTGAGCAACCTTCACTTTGAAGTGACAAAGTTTTACATACTACGCCTTTGCTCATGGATGCGAGCAACAACGAAGGAAATAACCAAAGATGAAATGTGGATTACTTTGTCCACTCTAGAGAGGAACAAGTCGCCATATGCAATTTCTTACTTGCCCTTGGCATTTCGAGAAATGACAATTTCAGCTATGGATCGGATTGATCTGTAAGTCCATGCTTCTTTTCCTGGGGCTTCATATTCTACCTAGCTTCATATTCTACCTATCTTTTCTTTTCTTATTTCGGCTTCATTAAATGTCCAACTCCTTTATATTTTGTCACCTATTCGTAAATTGTTGCAGTGCCACCTGTCTTTTGAAGCTAATATCTTGCACTACTATAGTATCTTGCTCAGGGATGCCTCCTCATGTTCTGTTGTCATTTTTCAAAGGGAACAGTAAACTTGACAAAGAAAAGGAGGCAGGACAACCTTTGGTGTTAGTTGTGTAATATGTCCAATGAACTTGACTATATCATCTCCCACAAGAACCACCTAACACTGGTATATGATAGGAACTTGGTTTTACTCCACATCTTCATGATTTAAAAACATTACGTAATTTCAAGAGAAAGCTTCGTAACATCACTACCCTGAAAGGATCCTATATTTCATGTCTAGGCTGTATGATGATTTAGTATTAAATTATATCTATTTGAGGAATATGTGTTGCAACTTGCACGTGCCGATCATTTAACGGTTTATCTTGTCTTTTAAATTTTAATTTTTTTATTTTAAATGATATATAGTTCATTATAGTTAATGAATGATCTATTCAATCTATTTGTAAATAAAAATTATGCTTGAAATTTTGACTTAAAGTTTAAACTATTTCCAGTCTACTATTCTTATTAGAAGTCAATATAACACATGTTCCAGAAAGAGTGCTGATTGATACATCTTTTGGACTGAAGAAAAAGAACGCATCACTTAATTCTTTGACTTCTAAATTTCTTTCTTATATTTAAGGTTCTTCTGTCTTTGTTTTAGTATGATTCAGGATCTGAGGAGTGAAGCGACTAAGTCGTTTGATATTCCTGAACAATTTCATGAAATTCAAGAATCAGTTAGACTTGCATTTCTCAACTGTTTCCTGGACTTTGCAGGTAAAGCTGGAATGGTAATCTAACAGCTGATTGACTATGTTCTCTTGCATAAGATTTGTGATCATTATCATAAACATTGTTTTCAATCTGTGCAAGTGAATCAGGTTATCTTGAGCGGTTTGGAGGTGGTCTATCTCAGACTAGATCAAACAAAGAGAATAACCGCTTACAGAATGGATATACAAATGGTGTTGATGGAGAGCTATCTTCTCTCCCAGGAGGTTCTGCTGTTGATTCACATAAAAAGTTATTAATCGTTCTAAGTAACATTGGGTTCTGCAAAAATGAGCTTTCACATGGGTTGTACGACAAGTACAAGCATATATGGCTGCAGTACAGGTATGCTACATGTATATTTGTCTTTCATTAACATAAATTTCCTGTGACTATTGATTCTTCTCAAATTTTTTCCTTGCTAAAAGCCTTAAACATTAGGTTGCCATTCATTCTGTAAATTTTTCTAAACTCCCCTATGAGCTGACACATCTGTTTTGAAGATGTGCCTGCTCAGTTTAGGGAATGTGTGGAGGGGAGGGGGACAAGGAGTCGAGGAATGAACCCTTTTGCATAATATTATAAATTGGAGAATGAACATTGTTTTCTCAAAAACATTCAAAGTTTGACTGGCTAATCAGGTCATATATATTGAATATCGTGGGCTTTAAGGGAGAAAGAAATATTGTACTGAATTACTTATTGCAACTTTGTCAAATGGTCTATTTTCCTTTGATTCAAAACTCCTCTTGTTGCAATGTTGCTTTCCAGTATGTCACCTCATCATTTCTCTGTTTTACACTTTTCCCTGTTGCAGGGATAATGATGAACAGAAGTCTGATATAAGAGACTTGGTGACATCTTTTTCAGCTCTAGAAGAGAAAGTTCTTGAACAATACACCTACTCAAAGGTATGAGAGATGAACATCCATGAAATATATGATAGTGAAGTTCAAATATGTTAATCTTTTTATTTTTGGGGGGGAACATGCTTTGGTCTTGTTGCGCCATGCTATGAAGTATGAATCAAATTTTAGAGATTGTTCCACTAAAGTTACTGTTGCATTATGAAATATACATACATTTGCTTATTTATATAAGCTGTAGTGTCTTGGAGAACAAAAATTAAGTGAAATTTTGAACTTCATAATTCTGCAGTTATATTTACTTGCAACATGATAATCTGTTTGTTGGTCCCTATTCTAAAATTCTTCAGTTACCTTCTTATTTGGAATCTGGTAACTGAAGGATGAATTATTCAACAGCATGTCATTGTGTAGCTTTCAGAAATGCATTGAAAGGTGGAAGGTGCAACCGAAAAATTTCACGTCTTGTTGTCACAGTACTTCTCAAATGAAAACAAGCATTTCCACATGACACTCTAATTGTAATTTTGTGATGGGCACCTGTGTGTACATGACTTTTAGGGAGGTCAAAGCATGATCCTCTGAGTCTGAGAGTTGAAAATACTTTGTTGCTTTGTTTTCTGTTTCATATCCTTTATAAGCTAGAGATTTGAATAATGTTGCAAGAACTATACTGTTTTTTATTGAGCCTACAATATTGGTGTTGCAGAATTGCTTAGTGGTTACTATATTTACAATGTTGTGCATAGAACTCTTTGAATGTTGTGCCTTGGGCTTTTCCATGACTTTCTTATTGGAAATTATATATTCTTTTTCAAATATTTTAATGTTATTGGCTTTCTGTACTCTTAGCTGACACAGTGTTCTCTGCTTCTAGTCAAATTTGATAAGGAACGCTGCTTTGAACTATCTGCTGGATTCTGGGATCCAGTGGGGAGGAGCACCTGCAGTGAAGGTAAAAGAGTTTAAAAACAGGAAAGATTGTAAGGATATGGTAGATGGCTTTTTGATGAACCGGTACTTGCTTAAGAAAAGTTGTTTCATTTCAGTAATAACATTGGTGCTCTTTTTTGTAGGGTATCCGAGATGCAACTATTGATTTACTGCACATTATAGTAGCTGTGCACGCAGAGGTTTGTTAATGGTCTTCATGTGCTCTAACAATCTCTTATTTTGATATATATGATTTCAAGATTTCCAACAGTTCCAAAGTGGTTCATATTTGAGAATAGGTTTGTTAGGCCAGAGTAGTGAGCTGCTTATTCTGCTGACAGGATGCTCTTGAATCTTGATTGTCGAGTCATATTACATGGTTTTGACTCTTAATTGTTCTTGGTTTTGCACTTGCTTTTCTCCGCTAGCTGAAATTTCTTGATTGTATTGTAAGAGGGTAATGCTGCACGACGTGTTACTTATCTCTGGCTTGTCATTTACACCTTTTGATTTAGTTCAAAATGGTTGGTAATCTGTGACTAATGATTTTTAAACTTATGTTCATAATTTCTATGTGATTGTTCATTGTTGACTTCAGTGTGGAATCTGTGGATAATACCAAAATAATTGGGTTTAGAAGCTCACAGTTGTTTAATCTCATTTTGGTAGTCTGTCTACTAATTCTTGCTTTCTTTTCTTTGTGAACAATGTCTTTTCCATGACTTGTCTTCTTTCTTATGTTTGCACCAAGTCTAATACTTATTTGAGGACTCTAAAATGGCACATGAAGCTGTTACAATCTTGATCATCACCTCAGTTTGAACATCTCTAAGCACGATACTTTCTTGTTGCAGGTCTACTCTGGTGCTAAGCCTTTGCTGGAGAAGACAATGGGAATTCTTGTAGAAGGCCTGATTGACACTTTTCTTAGCCTTTTCCATGAAAACAAAACCAAGGATCTGAGATTGCTGGACACTAATGGTTTCTGTCAGCTTATGCTCGAGGTGTGCACCCTCAATACTCTTTTCACTATGATTGTTTGCTTGATATAAAACTCAGTGATGATTTGCCCAATAATCAGTTTTGAGATTGATCTTTTGTCCACCTTGCAGCTTGAATATTTTGAAACAGTTTTGCACACATATTTCTCAGCCGATGCACATGAAGCTTTGAAGTCTTTGCAAGGACTTTTGTTAGAAAAGGCCTGTGAGAGTACAACAGAATTGGCTGAGAATCCAGGGCACCGTAGGCGAGCAACTCGTGGCAGTGAAGATGCTATGACAGATGATAGGCATCAAGGATCATCTATTTCACCAGATGATTTGCTTGTAAGATCTTTTCTAGTCATGAAGTCACTTAAACAATTTTTATTATCTACAACACTTAAAAGATTTAGAAAGTTCCTTAAGATTACAAATGCTCTATATTCTGGTTTGATGGTTGATCATTCAAAATTTCAAAGTGCAAGCTCCTTGAAAGGGAGGAGAGGACCAAACTTTTTCCAACTTTTAGTTGTCTGGGATGTTTTGTGATACAAATGGAGGTCTAACCACTCCATTCTAGTTCACTTATCGTAGGAAACTAGCTGGCTGTTCGAACGGCCTCCATGTTTCGCCTGCTCGTTCCAACAGTCCCACGATGGTTTTTTCTGAGAGTAAAACTCTTCAAGATGTTTGAATGCCCCTTCTTGGCATTCAAACGCCTGGTGGCTAAAGAGCTCACCTATATCAATTATTTTTATGAGTTAGGACTTGTTTTGATATGTTTTCTTTTCTTTATCAAGTGATTAATCTGATTGGGAGACTATTCATAGACTGTTTTACTTGAGTTTGACAATTAATAAAGTATTTTCTTCTTTTTTACTCTTCTCTCAAGTCTAGCCAGGGGGCTAGGGTTTGTGACTTCTTCTTTCATTAAACTACTGTAGTATTACTTGATAGGGACCAGTGGGTCAGAACCTATAATTTTGTGACTTTTTCTATGTTATGTTTTCCATGGGATGGTTGTGGTTGTTGACATCCAGCATTATATTATGTATAGACAGCTTTTGATTGCTTCATCAAAATCGAAGTTGCTTGCTGGTGGATAACCTATAGATTTAGCTGTAGGATTTTGATATATGTATGTGGCCATAGCATCTTTCTGCTGCCCAAGGTTCCTTCATAATTGTGTGCTTGTACTGTTGTGCACTAGAGTTCTTCGATAGCTGATGCTGAGTTGCACACATTACTTTATTTATGTAAGCTATTTCATTTTTCTTGGATCTTGTGATGCATGTGTGCATTATAATTGATCATCAGTGATATTTTTCCAGGCACTTACACAGCAATATAGCAACGATTTGCTTGAGGGGGAGTTGGAAAGAACTCGCTTGAACATAGCATGTTTCATGGAATCGTCACTTCAGCCAACTTCTGTACCTGTGGTGTCGAAACCTGTGTACTCTTCAATCCAGGGTCCTGTTTCCTCCCCAAGCTTCAGGAGGCAGCAGACTTCTGTTAGTTCTCCAGCAATATCTCGAAGACGCCGATGATTTGATGGGACTAGAAAAGAGTTTGGCCATCTTCATGCTTCTGTTATTATTATTGTTACTATTTTTATTTTTCTTTTGGCTTCTTTTGATGGTGTAGTTGTAACTGTTGTTTTGTTGTCCTGTATATTCAGTGAATTTTGGGCGATTCTTTGGGTGGTGTAAGATGTTCATTTGGTTGAGCAGTGCTCACATCAGCCTTTTACTTGTATATTTTTTGTGATGTAAAATCCAGTGTTGTTAAATTTGGAATATCTTTTAGATCTTGGGGAACATCTCTCTGTAGTTGTACTTGCTCACAGTTATGGAGAACATAAATCATTTCCGTAACAGTTTGCTATCGTTTGGCAGCAAAGTTGCGTTATTTGTACTCTCATCTGGCTCTCATACCGTGGTAGTCACTACAAAACGATAGTGTAAGACGTGCGTAAATAATTGTTTAAGAGTAAACGAAAAGCACAGCTGTGTGTTGAGATGTCAAAGGATGCAACTTATATCTCACCTGGCGAGCTCTAAGATATCCTTGTATTTTTTTGAGAAGATGTGAGATATATTTCTTCTAGAGCTTGCAAGTCCCAAATTGCCCTTTCCAGTCGGATTTTCGTACTGGTTTGGTGCTCATTTTGGGCCCTCACCTTTATTTGTTTATTTTTCCTTTTCTTTCGGTTTTTTTTATCACATATTCCCACTCATCAAAGAGCCAAAAGAAGCTCTACAACTATGGAGGTAAATAAATGTTCCTTTCTATTTCTTTAAAGAAATTGCTGTGCATAAAATCCCACTAATATTGACAGATAACTGTCGTCATTGCGTCAAATCAGTAATCACATTATTAGGCTCCATATTTTTTTAAGCCAAATCGTTAATCAACTTGCTTCTTCATCTAACCATTGGACTCTAGTGGGCCTTATCGATCCTTTTCACGTCTTCAATCAATCTAGCATCACTAGTATAACCTACATTAATTCAAGTACAAATCAAATAAGGCCCACATAGCTCAAGTGTTCATTTTTTTAAGCACAAGGCTCGTACTGTTGAGTTCAATTTAAGAGCTCAATAAGTGAGAACATTACCTCTATCCTGATTGCAACGGTATCAAGCATTCTAGCCGTTTGGATAATTTTGTTATAGAGGTAGAAATGAATCGCCAGCAAACACATTTTTAAGGGATTAAGTTATCTCGCAACTTCGCTAAGTATTTGCCAACTTACTTTTATAAAGAATCAGCTAGTTGTTGATCTTACGAATCTTTAGTTTTAGTTAAAAATTATGATGCCGACTTAGTTGATGATGCTATTGCCTCTTAAATAATTGAACAGATGACATCACGCTCTAGCTGGGAGCCTCTAGTTCTTACAAGTTGGGCATTTGTGTAAGACTTGTGGGTGTCTAGCTTTATAATATTTCTTCTTTTCTGCTCTCTTATAGTGTGATGGCAATACCTATTATACAATTCCCTCTACAACATAATCGAATTTATCTCTGAGAGATGTAACAAAGTAGGTCAGGTGATTCAATATAATAATATATTTATAGGCCTCCAATGTGGAATATTTTTCTAAGATCTTTTCTCTTTCCTTAAAACTTTATATGGAGTCAGGCAAAAAAAACTTGCTTTTGTTCGTCATCAAATTGTTTACCTGATTGGTCGCGTGGCCCCAAAAATTATGCCAGCAAAATGGGTCCAAACAAACATCTCATCTCAATCTCATACATTGAACCGAATCCCTCCAGCCCCTAAATAAAAATCCCTCCTTTTTCTTTCGGCCGCTAAAGGACGCCAAAACTGGAAGACTGGAAGTGTTACGCGGGATCCCGGATCTCAACCTTACACCAAACTCTTGCCCTTAATCCCCAAATCCCCACTTGGGTTTCGTTCTAATTGCGAAGGTTTGACTCCGGATTCCAGCCCAGATAAGTTTATTTTCCCGTTCGGGTAGGAGTCATCTTTAATTTGTTTACTGTTTTGGAGGTGGGTTCAGATTTTTGTGAAGAAATCTGCAGTTGGAGTAGGAAAATCTCTTTTGAATGTTTGCTGCCGAGCTTGATCATAGTGTGCTTGTTGTGTGGTATGGTAGTTTTGCTCTCATTTTGCATAAATTTGGAATCTTCGTCTGGTTCTTTCTTCCGTGATGCCATATCCGAGTAGGATTTGATCTAAGCTTCAAGATCTGTTCTAAGAGTAGTCGGGAACCAGTAGGAGCTTCAGAAATGCAAAACCTTTACTTAGTTTCTTTAAATTGCTGAATGAATTATTTGAGAGGGCTTGAACCAATGCAGTTTGTCAATATATCAGCTGTTAGCAGGGCTGGATGGTCCATTTGCTGTAACAGGTTTTCTTGTTTCTGATTTTGTGGTGTATCTCGGTGGAAGATCACCGCTAATTAAGTTTCAATGAAACAGGGGCTGTGGCCTGATTAGTCAAAAAAAAAAAGTTTGTCAATATATCTATAGTGAGATCTTAAGAGGAAGAAGAAGTAATTGATAGTTTTGGTACCTAAATTTGTTCGGGGACATCAGATGGAGGGAAATATACCAACTGGAAGCATGATCCCAGGGGCTTCATATGGTGCCCTGGACTTGCAAGGATCCATGCACATGCATCTCCCCCATCCATCACACCCACACTTTCACCAACCCCAGCAGCAAGTAAGCCATTCCCAGCACCACCAGGGCTCGATGGTTCATCCACCGATGCATGATACTTTCCCATTGTCGATGAATCACATGCATGAATGCGATCAGCATCCACCAGTTCCTTTCGTGGACTACAACAAAGGAGAGCGTGGAAAGAATTATTTGAGTGAGGAAGATGAACCGAGCCTCACAGAGGACGGCATCGACAGTCATAATGAAAAGGGGAACAAGGGCTTCCCATGGCAGCGGATGAAGTGGACTGATGGAATGGTTAGACTTTTGATAACTGCTGTTTCTTATATAGGAGAGGATGTTGCATCTGATTGTAACAGTGGAGGGAGGAGGAAGCATGCGATATTGCAGAAGAAAGGGAAGTGGAAGTCGATATCAAAAGTTATGGCTAAGAGGGGCTGTTATGTGTCGCCTCAACAATGCGAAGACAAGTTTAATGATCTCAATAAGAGATATAAGAGGCTTACGGATATTCTTGGTAGGGGCACATCGTGTAAGGTTGTGGAGAATCCAGCACTTATGGATCATATGGAACACCTTTCTGATAAGTTAAAGGATGATGTAAGGAAGATTTTGAGCTCGAAGCATCTTTTCTATGAGGAGATGTGCTCATACCATAATGGTAACCGGTTGAATTTACCAGCTGATCCAGCACTTCAGCGTTCACTGCAGTTGGCTCTTAGAAGTAGAGATGAGCATGACCCTAGGAGGGGTCTAAATGAAGATACAAATGAAGATGATCAAAGTGCTGATAGTGATGACGAGGAAGATAATGCTGAAGAGCATCATGTGTTGCACGGTGATAGGGCAGGATCATGCTTCCCGAAAAGGTTGAAGTGTGGAGGGGACCATGAAGATGCAGGTTTTGGCCACTTGACGTGTTTGCAGGACTATACGGGAAGGTCTCATACCCAGGGCATTAATGTTGATATGAACCAAGCTTTTCCAGAAGGATCTAATACCATGTTGAGGCAGAAGCAATTGGTGAGTTCTCATTTGCTTCAGCTTGAGGAGCGGCACTTGCAAATTGAAGTTCAGATAATGGAGCTAGAAAAACGTCGTTTCAAGTGGCTGCGATTCAGTAAGAAAAAGGACAGAGAACTGCAGAAGATGAGGATGGAGAATGAAAGTATAAAGCTTGGGAATGAACGATTAGCATTAGAAGTAAAGTACAAAGAATTAGAGGTTGATCTTAAAGTAAAGAAAACCAATGATGGATGATACTTTGACAGATTGTACAAATGCAAGCTTCAGAACATTCTAAGCTGTCGTCTTGAACAGAAAGTATTGTAGGATTAAGCCTCTTGTTTGTACTGTCTCACAACTGAAGGTACCTCTGTTATTGTATTGGGTATAATGTGCTCCGTTGTAAATCAGCTCTTTTTTTTCAAATTAGGCATCGAACCATCTCAGCTCAAATTCTTGTATCTGTTCCTTCTTTTCAAATTTAGCTTTATTTAGGCCAATGCTGGTACATTTCGACTTATTGTGATCCTCCTGTCAATCATCTCTCTAGCAGCATTGGTGATCACAGATCTTTTCATGTTTATTACAAGTGGACACTTGATTATATTCATACATTGAAGTGCGCAAAAATAGGGTTGGTATATAGATATGAATAAATGATGCACAGACAGTTGTGGTTATGTCGAATCGTATCAATCTCTCATGATCTATGTTTGATGTAATTCTTCTTGAGTACATATTGTTGCCTGTTAATTTGGCATTATTATTATTATCTGAAGAAGTTGCAAAACAGTTAAATCAGTTATTCTGAGCAGCTGTTCTGAATCAATGGTAACATAAACCAGCACTGGATATGCTTCTGAGCTATTGTCTATTGGACGGACGTAGGAATTTGTTTTACCTAAATCAAGTATGAATTCTGTCGCACAAAACTGTCACCCAAAAGATGCATCTCTTGATTCTTGCAGGTTCTCTGCTGGCAGTTGACTTTTAACGTAGTCTTTGTTTTTACCCCACATAACGGAGTAAAGGCCAACTGTTAGAAAAATTCCACCTAAGATACTGCATGCATGTTCAAAAGCATTAGTCCAGTTAGCCGAAACATAATATTGAAGATAATTTATCAAAAACACCTTACATTTTGCTTTGATTATCATTCAATAGATACATATTATTGTTTTTAATCTCTCAAAAGTATTCTTAAATATTAAATATCAATCTTATAAAGATATGAATGATAATAGAAGTAAAACATAAATTTTTCTAAATTTTATTACCTTCCTAAGTGAACTGCCTCCCCTAAGAAAAAAGTCTCCGCTATAATGGTAAACACCAAAGCCAATGGGAATGACAATGCGTAGAACACGGCGCCTTTCTTCTCGATGCACCAAGTCTGCAAGTAAAACGTAAGAGCTTGGACGAATCCCTGCACAAAAGAAGTCGTAAAAATTAATGGTTAATCCAAGGAGATATATATATACTTATCCATACTATTTATCCATGCAATTGATGTGCTTACAGAATACACGACTGCAATTAATCCCACGTCAAATCCCAGTTTCCACTTGGCGAAATCTCTTTCAAGCACCAATGCAGCACACAGTGACTGCAGTGCACTAAATGTACATTGCAGAGTTGTCAAAAGGAGTTTGGAAGGAAACTCTGTTAGGTATATACTCTGCACGCAGATGAACAAGTTTGAGTATTAATTAGGGTTAGTTTCAAGTAGAACCTGAACTACAGCTAATTTTTTATATAGATTTTCTTATTTATATTTTATCACACCTTGTCCTCCTCAACTATCTAATTTCTCTGATAATATTAATTTATTCTTAACTTGTCTCTTTTTTTTTTTAATTTAAAATAAAATTAAAATTATTCTTATAAGGTAGAATATTGATTTGGAAAAGAAAATCTAATTAACAACTAACTATAGTTAAGAGGGACAAAGTATCACACAAAATATTAAGAGAATATTATAAAAATAGACAATAGTTCAAAAGATCTAACTGCAAAAATTATTACAAGGACACGTCAGAAGAAGTTTTGTAGATCCACTCAACCTGTACGACAAGCCACAATGACCAACAGATGCAAGATAAGGTCATAAGCAGGGAGCCCTTGAGCCATGCGTTAGAGTGAGTGGTGGAGATGCTACTCTGGCCAAGAACATGATGATGGCTCAAAGGCTTTATCAAAGGTCCCCCATATAATGCAATGACAAAGATCCCTGCTATGCTGACAGCAATCCCAGTAGCTTTGGCTATCCCTGAAGAGCTCTTCAATTTGATCTTCTCTGTTCTTCATGTACATATACATATATATATGCAAATCAATCACCAAATACAAGGTTAGTTGCTTATGTTTTCCACAGCAAGCCTATATCAATTGTCACAGGCTAAATCAGTTGAATAGACAGCCCGCATGGTGCTTAACTTTCAGATATTAAAATTAAGCCGTGGCTTCGTTTTGGAAGCCCAGCTTTTGAAGACCAAAAGATAAAGCAAAGAGAAGAAGAAAAAAAAAAAAAAACAAGCGTCAAAGTAATGTTATTCTTTCTTTTGCCCAATTTGAAGTATAAAGGTGTACAAGCCGACTTAGAAATAAAAAGGGAGAGGGTCATGGAGGGTAGAATGAACACCTCTCACGTAATATATCTTGATAGCCCACCTAGGGGCTAGAGTTTGATATTTGATGGACCGTTTAAATTTATTGTGGTCTATCATTTTAGGATGGTTAGCCTAATTATCTATTCTATATATCGACGAGAGCTTGTTTCCTTTAAATCTACTTTATGATTAAGTTATTATCTATTAAGAAAAGAATTCTATAGAAAAGATAGCTTACCGGAAAAGTAGTGCGAAACAGAACGTCAGGACTGGTACTGAGTTTGTCAATGCTGAGGCCAGTGTTGCCGAAGTGTATTTCAGACTGGCATAAGAGAACTCTATATTTAACGTGATCCTGAAAAACGATTAAGAAGTTAGAGAAAGTGCATCAAATTAATTAGTTTGTTGGTAGAAGGGACCTTATAACATACCCAAAGAGTGCAAGTGAGAAAACCTTCCACAGTTCCGAGAATGTGAGTTTCATGAATGTTTTCCTAACACCATTAGCAAATAAAATTAGTACTAAAGATATAGCAGCTGTTAAAATAATTAAAGATGGCAGTAATCACCTTCTGAAAGCTATAGCAAATGGAAGCAACAAGATAGATCCAGCAGCTTGTCGATAGACGATGAACACAATGGTGCTCATGCCGCGGTTAAAAGCAGCTTTGGATATAATATATAATCCAGTGTACATCATCTGGTTGACAACGAGAATAACATAGCATAAGTAAAAGTTAATCTTTTCAGATCTTGAAGGTGGTGGAGGTGATGATAAGGGTAGTGAAGAAGATGTCATGATGATGTGTAGAGTAGTAGTATAGTAGTATAGTAGAGATACCTGAGCGAAGGTGCACTACTTATAGAGATATAAGAGAGATCTAACAAAAGTATGAAACGGCATCTCATAATAAATATTAAATTAAGAATCATCCACGTCAAGGCAAAGGAAGGAAACAAGAAGCAGCAAAATAGAAGACTGCCAAAATCCCTATTCAACTTGAACATGAGCTAGAATTATCAAAAATAAATATGAGGATACATAAAAGAAGAAATTAAAATAGGGAATGAAAATTAATGATCTCTCTTCTTGTTTTACTATCATATGTCCTAACTTGGTGATGCAGGAAGCATGTAATGAGCGAATGCCGGCGAATTTGAGTAAAGAGCCTTCTCAATCTTGTTGATTTTCTAATAAAAATGTTAAGAAACATTGCTGATTCAAGAGAGTGAGAACAATAGAAAACAAAGAAAACGATACTCAATATAACAATTAATATAATTTAATGTCCAAAATCTGAATACGAATTTATATATTTTCAAAACTTTTTTTAAACAAAATTTCAATGCAATTTGAGTCCCATGGACTTCATTCTATATAAAAACGCTCCTTAACAATGTTGTAAGACAATAGAACGTTATATTTATGTTCGATTCGAAGTTTTTTAACTTTTTTTTTTGCTTCTGGAATCCTGACGTCAAATATTCAACATTGGTGGGATTGATGGGAAGTGGATAAACATCAGCAAGCCCCCGCACTGAGCACGTCACTCACGGCTGTCGATCTATTTTGAAGCTACTGTAGTCGTTTAGTTAGATTTCTTTACCTTTTTTATTGTTTTCGTCACATTGTCAACATCGAACGACGACTGCAAGCAAGTGGAAGACTGGAAGGTCATTACGAAAGGAAGAGCGAGAAGCCACAGCAAGACGGCGCCATCAGTGGGATACCCTTAAAACGTTTGGTTCTGACGATTTTCATGCAAAACAAGACCAGCCGCCTTGCTGCACTATGATATCCCATTTAGGGAAACAACGTGGAGATTTCAATTGAAGGGAACGTGAGTACGTATGTGACTTACCAATGTGGTTATAAATAGGATTGCAGAACAAGATGGATGTCTTCAACAGCCTCCTCTCCATTAGCAAGAACAAGAAGAGTGAGAGTTGATCTATGGCCGTCGTCAACAGCAACTCCCTTCTCTTCTTTCCTACAACTACTGTTACCTCTAAGTCTCCCTCTTCATTTCTCCTCTTATCACACAAAAACAAAATAAAAACCTCTCTTCGCCCTCTCAAGCCCGTTGCTGCGACCGCCGCGCGGTTTCAAGAAGCCGGGCAGCTGAGCTCGAGTCTGAACCCTCGTAGACTCAAGTCCCGCCTCGCTGCCGGCGAGACCCTATATGGCTTCTCCCTCCTGAGCTCCTCCCCGACCTTTGCCGAGATCGCGGGCCTCGCCGGCTACGACTATGTACTCATCGACATGGAGCACGGCCCCGGGGGGATCTCCGATGCCCTCCCTTGCCTCCGTGCCCTGGCCGCCACCCAGACCCCAGTCGTCATCCGCCTCCCGGAGTCCACCTCCACCTGGGCGAAGAAGGCCCTCGACCTCGGCCCCGACGGCCTCATGTTCCCTGGGATCGAGTCGCCCCGCGCCGCCCAGCTCGCCGTCTCCTACTGCCGCTTCCCCCCGCGTGGTGTTCGCGGCAACGCCTACTCCATCGTCCGCGCCTCCGGCTACGGCATTGACGATGGCTACCTCGCGAGGTGCGAGGAGGACTTGCTGGTGATGTGCCAGGTGGAGACGCCGTCCGGGTTGGCGCAGGTCGAGGAGATCTCCGCCGTCGAGGGCGTCGACGTGGTGCAAATGGGGCCGCTGGACCTGAGCGCGAGCATGGGATACCTGCTTGACCCCGGGAACCGCAAGGTGAGGGAAGTGGTGAGGGAGACGGAGAGGAGGGTGTTCGCCGTCAGGCAGGCGGCGAAGGGCATCCGTGGGCCCTATCTCGGGGGCTTCGGCAAGCCGCACGACGACGCCGAGCAGCTCAAGCTGAGGGGGTACCACATGGTGATCGGAGCGTCGGACGTGGGGATGTTCCGGAAGGCAGCGGTGGAGGACGTGAGGAGGTTCCGGAGCGTTAAGCCGAAGATCGGCGTTCGAGCGGGTGAGCTAAATTAATGCGGTGAGGAAGGTGGCAGGCAGTGGTGGAGATAGAAATATTACTTAATAAACAATTTAAGTAAATAAAGAAGAGACCGGCAATGGTCATTCGAAACTGTGCAAGTGTTAGAACTTAGGACTTCGAATTTTAATAAAATATCAGTGTATGGCAATTCCGTCAGCAATAAGAATAATAATAATAATCATCACATTATTTCTTGTATGATCTACCTAGCAATATTCGCGATGCCATGCATTCCAAACAACTATGCTGCGTTGCTCTTGGTTCAAGCATAATAATGCATTTGTGGTACAAACACAGAGTTCTTATATATTTGTAATGATAGTTCAAACTCATTCCAGCAATACATTTCTATAAAATGTAAGAATGCATGACACAACTATCATACACTACACCCATCTTATAAAAGTTTAATGAGAAATATTGCTACTGGTCCAACTCATCAGTAGGTAAGTTTATACCACTAACAACACTTAGCTCATTACCTGTGCTTTATGGAACTTGACAGGGAGTTCCACGCATCAACACGGAGCATGAACCTTTCCTGTGCATGGGCCTGTGCATTTGATTGATTGAGTTTTTTTTGACCAAACTAACTCACTTGAACTTTATTTATCAAAATGTACTACAATTTAAACTTAATACAAAAAAAAATATTCTAATTTTACCAGCTTATCATCCATGTCGTCAATCCTAGACTGAAATGTTGAATTCATCAACGCTTTACTTTAAGATAAAAATGTCAAATTGTTTGATGTCTTAATTTTTTATTGAGTTACTAATTTAGTCAGCATTTTATCTGAAACGTCAACGAAAAAATTGAACAATTTAGCACTTTCTCTAAGTAAATTGTCGAACAGTTCAAAATAAATCATAGATTGAAAGTTTGATATTTCACAATTATTCATTCAAGCTACGAACAAATCATTGTAATGTTTGAATGAAATTATATGATCAAAATAGATAAATTGACACAAAGTTATACAGCATTAAATGAATAAGTAATTTTGAACATTAATTATGAAAGAAACCATCTATTTGAAACCTGAGAATGAAAATATATGTGATTGCAGGAATTAGTTTGCTCATCGCTGAGGTAATTGTAGTTGAAGTCATCTTCATGTTGACCACGTAGAGATCCCATGGGCTAGAGTCTCCTAGACGTCAACAAAATTGAGACGATTTTATAGTATGAAACTAATCACTAATAAATCAACTATTAATCATTTAATTGATACCGAGTCCAAATGAATAATTTATCTCACAAATCTCATTGTAAATCATGGGTGACGTCGAACATTTAGTTGAACACCCAAAAGAGTATGAATGTATTATATAGTCAAACAAAATAAGGCTAAAATTTAGTTGAAATGGAATTAAATACATAAAATTTTGTTGTGAGATATAATGATATCATTAGGAGAGACAATTAAATGATCCAAGCATTATGACCATTAGTAATTAATAATTTCGTAATCTCCTTGTGTGCAACTTTTTTCATATCGTGATTACAAATTTAAATTTATGAAGCAGTTACCCAAATAAACCGTAGAAGAACAAGAGTCTTTGTCTTTTTCTCATGCAATCACAATCACATGATTAATTGCTCTGGGACTATATATTGTTATTATTGTTATTGGAAAAAGAGTATTAATATGAAATAAGTACTAAAATCAAGATGAGATATATTTTACCTCGTGTTTAAAGTCTAGATTTACGTAATTACTTATTGTTTCATTCATATCACTTTATTTTTATGGTCTAAATTAAAGTATAACAGTTATTTTATTATGTATTTGATTAATATGAGAGATCAAATTTCAAAATACTCATTAAATATAAAATTAACGATAATTTGATAATTTTTTTAATGTATTTAAAAAAACATATCGATCAAAGTTCAAATGGCAAAAATATGACACAAAAATAATTTTTATTTATAATTTTATTATTTGAAATCCAATCGGTATTATATTATATGCATTAAAAAACTTATTAGATTCTCTATAATTTTATTTCTAATGAGTATTTCTTAATATCAATGTTTAATTTGATAAAACATAATAGAAAAATTACGGTTTCAATTTGAACATAATATTAGAAGGTAAAGCTGGGGTAAAATATAATTTCCAAAAAGAAAAATCATCAGACGTGCGCATATATATTTTATACACAGCCATATCTAAGCTTCTAATCATTTCAGTACGGTCTAATTTTAAGTGTGTTGTGTACATCTGATAGCGATTATTGCGGCGGAGAAGATATAAAAGGGGCCCACCAAAATTAGGTGGCTTGCAATCGTGCCATCTATGGGGACTTGCACACAAACAAGTAATTATAAACTTCTCATTATAATTCAAGCTCATTTCATGAATACATTTATGAAACGTTCTGACTTGAATGGCAACTGCTATGCAACACACCGTGTTTCATGAATACTTCTCTTGCCTCTCTCTCTCCAACCATACCATCAACAGCTAAAACTCGGACATGTTCAATTCACGGTGCCTGTCTAATTCATAGGTATATTAATATCATTAGCAGGACTTAGCTCGGCTTTAAGGCGCTTGACAGGGAGTTGTATGCATCAACACAGAGCTTGAACCTTTCCTCGGCAAGGGCGGCCTGCATTTGCACACCTCGTTCAGGAGCAGAAGTCGATGGCATATAAGTTCACAAGTAACACAGTAGAAATACTCGGCCATTTCCTTGCCTAATCTAACTTGCCAGGATCTTGGTACCAGTTTCTACAAGTTCATGTTAACAGCTGACCGAAACTAATTGTTACTTCCTTGACGCAACTTTTCCAACTTTGAGTAGTGCCAAAATGAATCAATGGAAGAAGGTGCATAGTGATGACAAGGATTACAACAATAAACTACTTTCAAGAAAAACCCAACTATCTACTTTCAAGAAACCAACTAAATTACTGTAAGATAAATAGACTAACCTGTGAAGAACTTTGATGCTTGTCAGGATGCCACTTTAAAGCAGATGAACGAAAACTGTGACAATAAAAAGAATGATGAAAACAAATATATAAGAAGCAAGAAGCATTTGTAGGATTAATTTTACAGGGAAAACGAGATAATTAAATACTCATGACTTACGCGCGTTTAAGGTCGTCTAACTTTAAGGGGCCACTGGCTGGCAATCCAAGAGTAACTCTATGACTTTGCAAATCTATATCGCTTGATTCTTCTTCAACATCACTTTCATTCCAGAATTTCTCTCTAGATTTAGTCCACTGTGAATTCTCCCTCCATTCAAATCCTGTCGAAGAACTCTGGAAATGAAGGTTTTTTGCTGACCAATTCCAGGTAAAGGATCTCTGTCCACCAAAGGTGGATGGAGTGCCAGGATCATCACAATATTCTTGATTGAAGCTATTCTTGTTCTGCCAACCTGGACAGAATACACTCCCTCATTATCTGATTTTGTAAAAGCAATGTAGTTGGAAACATAAAAGATCCCAGCTCCTAGACTTAGCTATCAGAAATTTTAATTACAATGATTCACATATTGAAATCATAATTATGAGGAAATTTCTAACGAGTACAGTTGTTTGCCATAAGAAAGTGGACTTCTTCACTCATGTTCCTTTTAGATGAGTATCCTCACATAAGATTCTATTTTGTTGATAGTGATGCCTACATTCATAGTCTTTGTTATAAACACTGCTGTAAAGTCAATATGATCAAATACAAGTTGGAAACTGAAAGCAGCACAAAGTTGGAGAATATTAAGGGAAACTCACGCTTGCTTGCGTTACACTGGCTTTTTCTAAGACTTGAACGATGGAACTTTGATTTGCCTGTTCGCTTTGGTTGGTGATGTTTATCAAAATCATCCTAATAAGTGAAATTCAGATGTCGGGACGAAAAATAAAAATAAAACAAAAGATAAAAGAAAGCTTGGCTCATGGAACACAATGATGTTCACAAGGGATGAAACTATTCACACGGGTGGGTTATGATGGGATGAAATTCAATCTATTCATGTAAGCAAGTAAATTTTAATAATTACCACATGCGACATGATTTTAAGTTGCAATCCAAAAAAATGAGGTGTAAAACAATGACAGAAGTACCATAGGATTTTACCTGAATATACTGCTTTGAGGATTTGCCATTGAGAAGTAGGTTCTTAAGAGCACTCTTTGCATCAGATCGCTTTTGTCGAACTGAATATCTGAGGTAAGTCTGTCAAAAGCCTACTCCTATTAGATACAATAATATTGATACAATGACATAGTTTAGCTGGACTCTTCTAGGAGTCGCGTGTTGGACAATGACTAACGTAATTTGAAATGCTCTCAAGAGGCTTTCTTTGCCGGAAAATAATTTTCACCTCAATCAATTCAATAACCTTTCTTATCACTAGGTAGGTAACATCATACAGTTCTATTTGCATCAGCCACTCATTAAAGGTACAGGGAAGAGGAAAATTATTGAGTGGCACCTCCCACTCAATAAAAACGATTTAATCAATCTACATAGATAATGCAGTAAGTCCAAGTTCAAGTTCATCATACCTTGGATGATTCTTGACCACCTCCTCCATCCTGAAAGATATTCAGATCATAATTCAAACAGTAAGTGCTACAACTGCGATGCATCAAAAGGACTAAGACATTTCCTATTCCTACACTGCTCCTGTATTGTTCTCTCCAACACTGCTCTCTTAGGTCTAACATCAAACATCTTGAGTGCACGAATGGGGCATGATAAAGAATAACAAACGTACCATGGAGGATGATTTGGACTTCCATTTGGAGGAGGAGAAGGGGGTGGAATGAAGCAGAGCAAATTGGGTGCGCTGCAAAGAAGAATCTCCTAATCCGGCCACGCTCTTCCACACTGCGCCACGCATCTCTGCGCGGAACTTTTCACGAAAGAACAATGGAAATGGCCCAAGATGAACACAGAAGAGGGCTTAGTAGGTGGCTGAGCTTAGCCTTTATGGAGCGGGCCAAGTTTTCCAAGGCTCTAAAGCCTCGAGAGGAAAAGGCCCATCAGCCTATCACACCTCAAAGGCCCAAAATCAGAATGAAAGTTGTTGTTATAAAACTCGCCATTGATACTAGTTTTGGAGGTGGGTTCAGATTTTTGTGAAGAAATCTGCAGTTGGAGTAGGAAAATCTCTTTTGAATGTTTGCTGCCGAGCTTGATCATAGTGTGCTTGTTGTGTGGTATGGTAGTTTTGCTCTCATTTTGCATAAATTTGGAATCTTCGTCTGGTTCTTTCTTCCGTGATGCCATATCCGAGTAGGATTTGATCTAAGCTTCAAGATCTGTTCTAAGAGTAGTCGGGAACCAGTAGGAGCTTCAGAAATGCAAAACCTTTACTTAGTTTCTTTAAATTGCTGAATGATTTATTTGAGAGGGCTTGAACCAATGCAGTTTGTCAATATATCAGCTGTTAGCAGGGCTGGATGGTCCATTTGCTGTAACAGGTTTTCTTGTTTCTGATTTTGTGGTGTATCTCGGTGGAAGATCACCGCTAATTAAGTTTCAATGAAACAGGGGCTGTGGCCTGATTAGTCAAAAAAAAAAAAGTTTGTCAATATATCTATAGTGAGATCTTAAGAGGAAGAAGAAGTAATTGATAGTTTTGGTACCTAAATTTGTTCGGGGACATCAGATGGAGGGAAATATACCAACTGGAAGCATGATCCCAGGGGCTTCATATGGTGCCCTGGACTTGCAAGGATCCATGCACATGCATCTCCCCCATCCATCACACCCACACTTTCACCAACCCCAGCAGCAAGTAAGCCATTCCCAGCACCACCAGGGCTCGATGGTTCATCCACCAATGCATGATACTTTCCCATTGTCAATGAATCACATGCATGAATGCGATCAGCATCCACCAGTTCCTTTCGTGGACTACAACAAAGGAGAGCGTGGAAAGAATTATATGAGTGAGGAAGATGAACCAAGCCTCACAGAGGACGGCATCGACAGTCATAATGAAAAGGGGAACAAGGGCTTCCCATGGCAGCGGATGAAGTGGACTGATGGAATGGTTAGACTTTTGATAACTGCTGTTTCTTATATAGGAGAGGATGTTGCATCTGATTGTAACAGTGGAGGGAGGAGGAAGCATGCGATATTGCAGAAGAAAGGGAAGTGGAAGTCGATATCAAAAGTTATGGCTAAGAGGGGCTGTTATGTGTCGCCTCAACAGTGCGAAGACAAGTTTAATGATCTCAATAAGAGATATAAGAGGCTTACGGATATTCTTGGTAGGGGCACATCGTGTAAGGTTGTGGAGAATCCAGCACTTATGGATCATATGGAACACCTTTCTGATAAGTTAAAGGATGATGTAAGGAAGATTTTGAGCTCGAAGCATCTTTTCTATGAGGAGATGTGCTCATACCATAATGGTAACCGGTTGAATTTACCAGCTGATCCAGCACTTCAGCGTTCACTGCAGTTGGCTCTTAGAAGTAGAGATGAGCATGACCCTAGGAGGGGTCTAAATGAAGATACAAATGAAGATGATCAAAGTGCTGATAGTGATGACGAGGAAGATAATGCTGAAGAGCATCATGTGTTGCACGGTGATAGGGCAGGATCATGCTTCCCGAAAAGGTTGAAGTGTGGAGGGGACCATGAAGATGCAGGTTTTGGCCAATCGACATGTTTGCAGGACTATACGGGAAGGTCTCATACCCAGGGCATTAATGTTGATATGAACCAAGCTTTTCCAGAAGGATCTAATACCATGTTGAGGCAGAAGCAATTGGTGAGTTCTCATTTGCTTCAGCTTGAGGAGCGGCACTTGCAAATTGAAGTTCAGATAATGGAGCTAGAAAAACGTCGTTTCAAGTGGCTGCGATTCAGTAAGAAAAAGGACAGAGAACTGCAGAAGATGAGGATGGAGAATGAAAGTATAAAGCTTGGGAATGAACGATTAGCATTAGAAGTAAAGTACAAAGAATTAGAGGTTGATCTTAAAGTAAAGAAAACCAATGATGGATGATACTTTGACAGATTGTACAAATGCAAGCTTCAGAACATTCTAAGCTGTCGTCTTGAACAGAAAGTATTGTAGGATTAAGCCTCTTGTTTGTACTGTCTCACAACTGAAGGTACCTCTGTTATTGTATTGGGTATAATGTGCTCCGTTGTAAATCAGCTCTTTTTTTTCAAATTAGGCATCGAACCATCTCAGCTCAAATTCTTGTATCTGTTCCTTCTTTTCAAATTTAGCTTTATTTAGGCCAATGCTGGTACATTTCGACTTACTGTGATCCTCCTGTCAATCCTCTCTCTAGCAGCATTGGTGATCACAGATATCATTTCATGTTTATTACAAGTGGACACTTGATTATATCCATACATTGAAGTGCGCAAAAATAGGGTTGGTATATAGATATGAATAAATGATGCACAGACAGTTGTGGTTATGTCGAATCGTATCAATCTCTCATGATCTATGTTTGATGTAATTCTTCTTGAGTACATATTGTTGCCTGTTAATTTGGCATTATTATTATTATCTGAAGAAGTTGCAAAACAGTTAAATCAGTTATTCTGAGCAGCTGTTCTGAATCAATGGTAACATAAACCAGCACTGGATATGCTTCTGAGCTATTGTCTATTGGACGGACGTAGGAATTTGTTTTACCTAAATCAAGTATGAATTCTGTCGCACAAAACTGTCACCCAAAAGATGCATCTCTTGATTCTTGCAGGTTCTCTGCTGGCAGTTGACTTTTAACGTAGTCTTTGTTTTTACCCCACATAACGGAGTAAAGGCCAACTGTTAGAAAAATTCCACCTAAGATACTGCATGCATGTTCAAAAGCATTAGTCCAGTTAGCCGAAACATAATATTGAAGATAATTTATCAAAAACACCTTACATTTTGCTTTGATTATCATTCAATAGATACATATTATTGTTTTTAATCTCTCAAAAGTATTCTTAAATATTAAATATCAATCTTATAAAGATATGAATGATAATAGAAGTAAAACATAAATTTTTCTAAATTTTATTACCTTCCTAAGTGAACTGCCTCCCCTAAGAAAAAAGTCTCCGCTATAATGGTAAACACCAAAGCCAATGGGAATGACAATGCGTAGAACACGGCGCCTTTCTTCTCGATGCACCAAGTCTGCAAGTAAAACGTAAGAGCTTGGACGAATCCCTGCACAAAAGAAGTCGTAAAAAATAATGGTTAATCCAAGGAGATATATATATACTTATCCATACTATTTATCCATGCAATTGATGTGCTTACAGAATACACGACTGCAATTAATCCCACGTCAAATCCCAGTTTCCACTTGGCGAAATCTCTTTCAAGCACCAATGCAGCACACAGTGACTGCAGTGCACTAAATGTACATTGCAGAGTTGTCAAAAGGAGTTTGGAAGGAAACTCTGTTAGGTATATACTCTGCACGCAGATGAACAAGTTTGAGTATTAATTAGGGTTAGTTTCAAGTAGAACCTGAACTACAGCTAATTTTTTATATAGATTTTCTTATTTATATTTTATCACACCTTGTCCTCCTCAACTATCTAATTTCTCTGATAATATTAATTTATTCTTAACTTGTCTCTTTTTTTTTTTTAATTTAAAATAAAATTAAAATTATTCTTATAAGGTAGAATATTGATTTGGAAAAGAAAATCTAATTAACAACTAACTATAGTTAAGAGGGACAAAGTATCACACAAAATATTAAGAGAATATTATAAAAATAGACAATAGTTCAAAAGATCTAACTGCAAAAATTATTACAAGGACACGTCAGAAGAAGTTTTGTAGATCCACTCAACCTGTACGACAAGCCACAATGACCAACAGATGCAAGATAAGGTCATAAGCAGGGAGCCCTTGAGCCATGCGTTAGAGTGAGTGGTGGAGATGCTACTCTGGCCAAGAACATGATGATGGCTCAAAGGCTTTATCAAAGGTCCCCCATATAATGCAATGACAAAGATCCCTGCTATGCTGACAGCAATCCCAGTAGCTTTGGCTATCCCTGAAGAGCTCTTCAATTTGATCTTCTCTGTTCTTCATGTACATATACATATATATATGCAAATCAATCACCAAATACAAGGTTAGTTGCTTATGTTTTCCACAGCAAGCCTATATCAATTGTCACAGGCTAAATCAGTTGAATAGACAGCCCGCATGGTGCTTAACTTTCAGATATTAAAATTAAGCCGTGGCTTCGTTTTGGAAGCCCAGCTTTTGAAGACCAAAAGATAAAGCAAAGAGAAGAAGAAAAAAAAAAAAAAACAAGCGTCAAAGTAATGTTATTCTTTCTTTTGCCCAATTTGAAGTATAAAGGTGTACAAGCCGACTTAGAAATAAAAAGGGAGAGGGTCATGGAGGGTAGAATGAACACCTCTCACGTAATATATCTTGATAGCCCACCTAGGGGCTAGAGTTTGATATTTGATGGACCGTTTAAATTTATTGTGGTCTATCATTTTAGGATGGTTAGCCTAATTATCTATTCTATATATCGACGAGAGCTTGTTTCCTTTAAATCTACTTTATGATTAAGTTATTATCTATTAAGAAAAGAATTCTATAGAAAAGATAGCTTACCGGAAAAGTAGTGCGAAACAGAACGTCAGGACTGGTACTGAGTTTGTCAATGCTGAGGCCAGTGTTGCCGAAGTGTATTTCAGACTGGCATAAGAGAACTCTATATTTAACGTGATCCTGAAAAACGATTAAGAAGTTAGAGAAAGTGCATCAAATTAATTAGTTTGTTGGTAGAAGGGACCTTATAACATACCCAAAGAGTGCAAGTGAGAAAACCTTCCACAGTTCCGAGAATGTGAGTTTCATGAATGTTTTCCTAACACCATTAGCAAATAAAATTAGTACTAAAGATATAGCAGCTGTTAAAATAATTAAAGATGGCAGTAATCACCTTCTGAAAGCTATAGCAAATGGAAGCAACAAGATAGATCCAGCAGCTTGTCGATAGACGATGAACACAATGGTGCTCATGCCGCGGTTAAAAGCAGCTTTGGATATAATATATAATCCAGTGTACATCATCTGGTTGACAACGAGAATAACATAGCATAAGTAAAAGTTAATCTTTTCAGATCTTGAAGGTGGTGGAGGTGATGATAAGGGTAGTGAAGAAGATGTCATGATGATGTGTAGAGTAGTAGTATAGTAGTATAGTAGAGATACCTGAGCGAAGGTGCACTACTTATAGAGATATAAGAGAGATCTAACAAAAGTATGAAACGGCATCTCATAATAAATATTAAATTAAGAATCATCCACGTCAAGGCAAAGGAAGGAAACAAGAAGCAGCAAAATAGAAGACTGCCAAAATCCCTATTCAACTTGAACATGAGCTAGAATTATCAAAAATAAATATGAGGATACATAAAAGAAGAAATTAAAATAGGGAATGAAAATTAATGATCTCTCTTCTTGTTTTACTATCATATGTCCTAACTTGGTGATGCAGGAAGCATGTAATGAGCGAATGCCGGCGAATTTGAGTAAAGAGCCTTCTCAATCTTGTTGATTTTCTAATAAAAATGTTAAGAAACATTGCTGATTCAAGAGAGTGAGAACAATAGAAAACAAAGAAAACGATACTCAATATAACAATTAATATAATTTAATGTCCAAAATCTGAATACGAATTTATATATTTTCAAAACTTTTTTTAAACAAAATTTCAATGCAATTTGAGTCCCATGGACTTCATTCTATATAAAAACGCTCCTTAACAATGTTGTAAGACAATAGAACGTTATATTTATGTTCGATTCGAAGTTTTTTAACTTTTTTTTTTGCTTCTGGAATCCTGACGTCAAATATTCAACATTGGTGGGATTGATGGGAAGTGGATAAACATCAGCAAGCCCCCGCACTGAGCACGTCACTCACGGCTGTCGATCTATTTTGAAGCTACTGTAGTCGTTTAGTTAGATTTCTTTACCTTTTTTATTGTTTTCGTCACATTGTCAACATCGAACGACGACTGCAAGCAAGTGGAAGACTGGAAGGTCATTACGAAAGGAAGAGCGAGAAGCCACAGCAAGACGGCGCCATCAGTGGGATACCCTTAAAACGTTTGGTTCTGACGATTTTCATGCAAAACAAGACCAGCCGCCTTGCTGCACTATGATATCCCATTTAGGGAAACAACGTGGAGATTTCAATTGAAGGGAACGTGAGTACGTATGTGACTTACCAATGTGGTTATAAATAGGATTGCAGAACAAGATGGATGTCTTCAACAGCCTCCTCTCCATTAGCAAGAACAAGAAGAGTGAGAGTTGATCTATGGCCGTCGTCAACAGCAACTCCCTTCTCTTCTTTCCTACAACTACTGTTACCTCTAAGTCTCCCTCTTCATTTCTCCTCTTATCACACAAAAACAAAATAAAAACCTCTCTTCGCCCTCTCAAGCCCGTTGCTGCGACCGCCGCGCGGTTTCAAGAAGCCGGGCAGCTGAGCTCGAGTCTGAACCCTCGTAGACTCAAGTCCCGCCTCGCTGCCGGCGAGACCCTATATGGCTTCTCCCTCCTGAGCTCCTCCCCGACCTTTGCCGAGATCGCGGGCCTCGCCGGCTACGACTATGTACTCATCGACATGGAGCACGGCCCCGGGGGGATCTCCGATGCCCTCCCTTGCCTCCGTGCCCTGGCCGCCACCCAGACCCCAGTCGTCATCCGCCTCCCGGAGTCCACCTCCACCTGGGCGAAGAAGGCCCTCGACCTCGGCCCCGACGGCCTCATGTTCCCTGGGATCGAGTCGCCCCGCGCCGCCCAGCTCGCCGTCTCCTACTGCCGCTTCCCCCCGCGTGGTGTTCGCGGCAACGCCTACTCCATCGTCCGCGCCTCCGGCTACGGCATTGACGATGGCTACCTCGCGAGGTGCGAGGAGGACTTGCTGGTGATGTGCCAGGTGGAGACGCCGTCCGGGTTGGCGCAGGTCGAGGAGATCTCCGCCGTCGAGGGCGTCGACGTGGTGCAAATGGGGCCGCTGGACCTGAGCGCGAGCATGGGATACCTGCTTGACCCCGGGAACCGCAAGGTGAGGGAAGTGGTGAGGGAGACGGAGAGGAGGGTGTTCGCCGTCAGGCAGGCGGCGAAGGGCATCCGTGGGCCCTATCTCGGGGGCTTCGGCAAGCCGCACGACGACGCCGAGCAGCTCAAGCTGAGGGGGTACCACATGGTGATCGGAGCGTCGGACGTGGGGATGTTCCGGAAGGCAGCGGTGGAGGACGTGAGGAGGTTCCGGAGCGTTAAGCCGAAGATCGGCGTTCGAGCGGGTGAGCTAAATTAATGCGGTGAGGAAGGTGGCAGGCAGTGGTGGAGATAGAAATATTACTTAATAAACAATTTAAGTAAATAAAGAAGAGACCGGCAATGGTCATTCGAAACTGTGCAAGTGTTAGAACTTAGGACTTCGAATTTTAATAAAATATCAGTGTATGGCAATTCCGTCAGCAATAAGAATAATAATAATAATCATCACATTATTTCTTGTATGATCTACCTAGCAATATTCGCGATGCCATGCATTCCAAACAACTATGCTGCGTTGCTCTTGGTTCAAGCATAATAATGCATTTGTGGTACAAACACAGAGTTCTTATATATTTGTAATGATAGTTCAAACTCATTCCAGCAATACATTTCTATAAAATGTAAGAATGCATGACACAACTATCATACACTACACCCATCTTATAAAAGTTTAATGAGAAATATTGCTACTGGTCCAACTCATCAGTAGGTAAGTTTATACCACTAACAACACTTAGCTCATTACCTGTGCTTTATGGAACTTGACAGGGAGTTCCACGCATCAACACGGAGCATGAACCTTTCCTGTGCATGGGCCTGTGCATTTGATTGATTGAGTTTTTTTTGACCAAACTAACTCACTTGAACTTTATTTATCAAAATGTACTACAATTTAAACTTAATACAAAAAAAAATATTCTAATTTTACCAGCTTATCATCCATGTCGTCAATCCTAGACTGAAATGTTGAATTCATCAACGCTTTACTTTAAGATAAAAATGTCAAATTGTTTGATGTCTTAATTTTTTATTGAGTTACTAATTTAGTCAGCATTTTATCTGAAACGTCAACGAAAAAATTGAACAATTTAGCACTTTCTCTAAGTAAATTGTCGAACAGTTCAAAATAAATCATAGATTGAAAGTTTGATATTTCACAATTATTCATTCAAGCTACGAACAAATCATTGTAATGTTTGAATGAAATTATATGATCAAAATAGATAAATTGACACAAAGTTATACAGCATTAAATGAATAAGTAATTTTGAACATTAATTATGAAAGAAACCATCTATTTGAAACCTGAGAATGAAAATATATGTGATTGCAGGAATTAGTTTGCTCATCGCTGAGGTAATTGTAGTTGAAGTCATCTTCATGTTGACCACGTAGAGATCCCATGGGCTAGAGTCTCCTAGACGTCAACAAAATTGAGACGATTTTATAGTATGAAACTAATCACTAATAAATCAACTATTAATCATTTAATTGATACCGAGTCCAAATGAATAATTTATCTCACAAATCTCATTGTAAATCATGGGTGACGTCGAACATTTAGTTGAACACCCAAAAGAGTATGAATGTATTATATAGTCAAACAAAATAAGGCTAAAATTTAGTTGAAATGGAATTAAATACATAAAATTTTGTTGTGAGATATAATGATATCATTAGGAGAGACAATTAAATGATCCAAGCATTATGACCATTAGTAATTAATAATTTCGTAATCTCCTTGTGTGCAACTTTTTTCATATCGTGATTACAAATTTAAATTTATGAAGCAGTTACCCAAATAAACCGTAGAAGAACAAGAGTCTTTGTCTTTTTCTCATGCAATCACAATCACATGATTAATTGCTCTGGGACTATATATTGTTATTATTGTTATTGGAAAAAGAGTATTAATATGAAATAAGTACTAAAATCAAGATGAGATATATTTTACCTCGTGTTTAAAGTCTAGATTTACGTAATTACTTATTGTTTCATTCATATCACTTTATTTTTATGGTCTAAATTAAAGTATAACAGTTATTTTATTATGTATTTGATTAATATGAGAGATCAAATTTCAAAATACTCATTAAATATAAAATTAACGATAATTTGATAATTTTTTTAATGTATTTAAAAAAACATATCGATCAAAGTTCAAATGGCAAAAATATGACACAAAAATAATTTTTATTTATAATTTTATTATTTGAAATCCAATCGGTATTATATTATATGCATTAAAAAACTTATTAGATTCTCTATAATTTTATTTCTAATGAGTATTTCTTAATATCAATGTTTAATTTGATAAAACATAATAGAAAAATTACGGTTTCAATTTGAACATAATATTAGAAGGTAAAGCTGGGGTAAAATATAATTTCCAAAAAGAAAAATCATCAGACGTGCGCATATATATTTTATACACAGCCATATCTAAGCTTCTAATCATTTCAGTACGGTCTAATTTTAAGTGTGTTGTGTACATCTGATAGCGATTATTGCGGCGGAGAAGATATAAAAGGGGCCCACCAAAATTAGGTGGCTTGCAATCGTGCCATCTATGGGGACTTGCACACAAACAAGTAATTATAAACTTCTCATTATAATTCAAGCTCATTTCATGAATACATTTATGAAACGTTCTGACTTGAATGGCAACTGCTATGCAACACACCGTGTTTCATGAATACTTCTCTTGCCTCTCTCTCTCCAACCATACCATCAACAGCTAAAACTCGGACATGTTCAATTCACGGTGCCTGTCTAATTCATAGGTATATTAATATCATTAGCAGGACTTAGCTCGGCTTTAAGGCGCTTGACAGGGAGTTGTATGCATCAACACAGAGCTTGAACCTTTCCTCGGCAAGGGCGGCCTGCATTTGCACACCTCGTTCAGGAGCAGAAGTCGATGGCATATAAGTTCACAAGTAACACAGTAGAAATACTCGGCCATTTCCTTGCCTAATCTAACTTGCCAGGATCTTGGTACCAGTTTCTACAAGTTCATGTTAACAGCTGACCGAAACTAATTGTTACTTCCTTGACGCAACTTTTCCAACTTTGAGTAGTGCCAAAATGAATCAATGGAAGAAGGTGCATAGTGATGACAAGGATTACAACAATAAACTACTTTCAAGAAAAACCCAACTATCTACTTTCAAGAAACCAACTAAATTACTGTAAGATAAATAGACTAACCTGTGAAGAACTTTGATGCTTGTCAGGATGCCACTTTAAAGCAGATGAACGAAAACTGTGACAATAAAAAGAATGATGAAAACAAATATATAAGAAGCAAGAAGCATTTGTAGGATTAATTTTACAGGGAAAACGAGATAATTAAATACTCATGACTTACGCGCGTTTAAGGTCGTCTAACTTTAAGGGGCCACTGGCTGGCAATCCAAGAGTAACTCTATGACTTTGCAAATCTATATCGCTTGATTCTTCTTCAACATCACTTTCATTCCAGAATTTCTCTCTAGATTTAGTCCACTGTGAATTCTCCCTCCATTCAAATCCTGTCGAAGAACTCTGGAAATGAAGGTTTTTTGCTGACCAATTCCAGGTAAAGGATCTCTGTCCACCAAAGGTGGATGGAGTGCCAGGATCATCACAATATTCTTGATTGAAGCTATTCTTGTTCTGCCAACCTGGACAGAATACACTCCCTCATTATCTGATTTTGTAAAAGCAATGTAGTTGGAAACATAAAAGATCCCAGCTCCTAGACTTAGCTATCAGAAATTTTAATTACAATGATTCACATATTGAAATCATAATTATGAGGAAATTTCTAACGAGTACAGTTGTTTGCCATAAGAAAGTGGACTTCTTCACTCATGTTCCTTTTAGATGAGTATCCTCACATAAGATTCTATTTTGTTGATAGTGATGCCTACATTCATAGTCTTTGTTATAAACACTGCTGTAAAGTCAATATGATCAAATACAAGTTGGAAACTGAAAGCAGCACAAAGTTGGAGAATATTAAGGGAAACTCACGCTTGCTTGCGTTACACTGGCTTTTTCTAAGACTTGAACGATGGAACTTTGATTTGCCTGTTCGCTTTGGTTGGTGATGTTTATCAAAATCATCCTAATAAGTGAAATTCAGATGTCGGGACGAAAAATAAAAATAAAACAAAAGATAAAAGAAAGCTTGGCTCATGGAACACAATGATGTTCACAAGGGATGAAACTATTCACACGGGTGGGTTATGATGGGATGAAATTCAATCTATTCATGTAAGCAAGTAAATTTTAATAATTACCACATGCGACATGATTTTAAGTTGCAATCCAAAAAAATGAGGTGTAAAACAATGACAGAAGTACCATAGGATTTTACCTGAATATACTGCTTTGAGGATTTGCCATTGAGAAGTAGGTTCTTAAGAGCACTCTTTGCATCAGATCGCTTTTGTCGAACTGAATATCTGAGGTAAGTCTGTCAAAAGCCTACTCCTATTAGATACAATAATATTGATACAATGACATAGTTTAGCTGGACTCTTCTAGGAGTCGCGTGTTGGACAATGACTAACGTAATTTGAAATGCTCTCAAGAGGCTTTCTTTGCCGGAAAATAATTTTCACCTCAATCAATTCAATAACCTTTCTTATCACTAGGTAGGTAACATCATACAGTTCTATTTGCATCAGCCACTCATTAAAGGTACAGGGAAGAGGAAAATTATTGAGTGGCACCTCCCACTCAATAAAAACGATTTAATCAATCTACATAGATAATGCAGTAAGTCCAAGTTCAAGTTCATCATACCTTGGATGATTCTTGACCACCTCCTCCATCCTGAAAGATATTCAGATCATAATTCAAACAGTAAGTGCTACAACTGCGATGCATCAAAAGGACTAAGACATTTCCTATTCCTACACTGCTCCTGTATTGTTCTCTCCAACACTGCTCTCTTAGGTCTAACATCAAACATCTTGAGTGCACGAATGGGGCATGATAAAGAATAACAAACGTACCATGGAGGATGATTTGGACTTCCATTTGGAGGAGGAGAAGGGGGTGGAATGAAGCAGAGCAAATTGGGTGCGCTGCAAAGAAGAATCTCCTAATCCGGCCACGCTCTTCCACACTGCGCCACGCATCTCTGCGCGGAACTTTTCACGAAAGAACAATGGAAATGGCCCAAGATGAACACAGAAGAGGGCTTAGTAGGTGGCTGAGCTTAGCCTTTATGGAGCGGGCCAAGTTTTCCAAGGCTCTAAAGCCTCGAGAGGAAAAGGCCCATCAGCCTATCACACCTCAAAGGCCCAAAATCAGAATGAAAGTTGTTGTTATAAAACTCGCCATTGATACTAGTTTTGGAGGTGGGTTCAGATTTTTGTGAAGAAATCTGCAGTTGGAGTAGGAAAATCTCTTTTGAATGTTTGCTGCCGAGCTTGATCATAGTGTGCTTGTTGTGTGGTATGGTAGTTTTGCTCTCATTTTGCATAAATTTGGAATCTTCGTCTGGTTCTTTCTTCCGTGATGCCATATCCGAGTAGGATTTGATCTAAGCTTCAAGATCTGTTCTAAGAGTAGTCGGGAACCAGTAGGAGCTTCAGAAATGCAAAACCTTTACTTAGTTTCTTTAAATTGCTGAATGATTTATTTGAGAGGGCTTGAACCAATGCAGTTTGTCAATATATCAGCTGTTAGCAGGGCTGGATGGTCCATTTGCTGTAACAGGTTTTCTTGTTTCTGATTTTGTGGTGTATCTCGGTGGAAGATCACCGCTAATTAAGTTTCAATGAAACAGGGGCTGTGGCCTGATTAGTCAAAAAAAAAAAAGTTTGTCAATATATCTATAGTGAGATCTTAAGAGGAAGAAGAAGTAATTGATAGTTTTGGTACCTAAATTTGTTCGGGGACATCAGATGGAGGGAAATATACCAACTGGAAGCATGATCCCAGGGGCTTCATATGGTGCCCTGGACTTGCAAGGATCCATGCACATGCATCTCCCCCATCCATCACACCCACACTTTCACCAACCCCAGCAGCAAGTAAGCCATTCCCAGCACCACCAGGGCTCGATGGTTCATCCACCAATGCATGATACTTTCCCATTGTCAATGAATCACATGCATGAATGCGATCAGCATCCACCAGTTCCTTTCGTGGACTACAACAAAGGAGAGCGTGGAAAGAATTATATGAGTGAGGAAGATGAACCAAGCCTCACAGAGGACGGCATCGACAGTCATAATGAAAAGGGGAACAAGGGCTTCCCATGGCAGCGGATGAAGTGGACTGATGGAATGGTTAGACTTTTGATAACTGCTGTTTCTTATATAGGAGAGGATGTTGCATCTGATTGTAACAGTGGAGGGAGGAGGAAGCATGCGATATTGCAGAAGAAAGGGAAGTGGAAGTCGATATCAAAAGTTATGGCTAAGAGGGGCTGTTATGTGTCGCCTCAACAGTGCGAAGACAAGTTTAATGATCTCAATAAGAGATATAAGAGGCTTACGGATATTCTTGGTAGGGGCACATCGTGTAAGGTTGTGGAGAATCCAGCACTTATGGATCATATGGAACACCTTTCTGATAAGTTAAAGGATGATGTAAGGAAGATTTTGAGCTCGAAGCATCTTTTCTATGAGGAGATGTGCTCATACCATAATGGTAACCGGTTGAATTTACCAGCTGATCCAGCACTTCAGCGTTCACTGCAGTTGGCTCTTAGAAGTAGAGATGAGCATGACCCTAGGAGGGGTCTAAATGAAGATACAAATGAAGATGATCAAAGTGCTGATAGTGATGACGAGGAAGATAATGCTGAAGAGCATCATGTGTTGCACGGTGATAGGGCAGGATCATGCTTCCCGAAAAGGTTGAAGTGTGGAGGGGACCATGAAGATGCAGGTTTTGGCCAATCGACATGTTTGCAGGACTATACGGGAAGGTCTCATACCCAGGGCATTAATGTTGATATGAACCAAGCTTTTCCAGAAGGATCTAATACCATGTTGAGGCAGAAGCAATTGGTGAGTTCTCATTTGCTTCAGCTTGAGGAGCGGCACTTGCAAATTGAAGTTCAGATAATGGAGCTAGAAAAACGTCGTTTCAAGTGGCTGCGATTCAGTAAGAAAAAGGACAGAGAACTGCAGAAGATGAGGATGGAGAATGAAAGTATAAAGCTTGGGAATGAACGATTAGCATTAGAAGTAAAGTACAAAGAATTAGAGGTTGATCTTAAAGTAAAGAAAACCAATGATGGATGATACTTTGACAGATTGTACAAATGCAAGCTTCAGAACATTCTAAGCTGTCGTCTTGAACAGAAAGTATTGTAGGATTAAGCCTCTTGTTTGTACTGTCTCACAACTGAAGGTACCTCTGTTATTGTATTGGGTATAATGTGCTCCGTTGTAAATCAGCTCTTTTTTTTCAAATTAGGCATCGAACCATCTCAGCTCAAATTCTTGTATCTGTTCCTTCTTTTCAAATTTAGCTTTATTTAGGCCAATGCTGGTACATTTCGACTTACTGTGATCCTCCTGTCAATCCTCTCTCTAGCAGCATTGGTGATCACAGATATCATTTCATGTTTATTACAAGTGGACACTTGATTATATCCATACATTGAAGTGCGCAAAAATAGGGTTGGTATATAGATATGAATAAATGATGCACAGACAGTTGTGGTTATGTCGAATCGTATCAATCTCTCATGATCTATGTTTGATGTAATTCTTCTTGAGTACATATTGTTGCCTGTTAATTTGGCATTATTATTATTATCTGAAGAAGTTGCAAAACAGTTAAATCAGTTATTCTGAGCAGCTGTTCTGAATCAATGGTAACATAAACCAGCACTGGATATGCTTCTGAGCTATTGTCTATTGGACGGACGTAGGAATTTGTTTTACCTAAATCAAGTATGAATTCTGTCGCACAAAACTGTCACCCAAAAGATGCATCTCTTGATTCTTGCAGGTTCTCTGCTGGCAGTTGACTTTTAACGTAGTCTTTGTTTTTACCCCACATAACGGAGTAAAGGCCAACTGTTAGAAAAATTCCACCTAAGATACTGCATGCATGTTCAAAAGCATTAGTCCAGTTAGCCGAAACATAATATTGAAGATAATTTATCAAAAACACCTTACATTTTGCTTTGATTATCATTCAATAGATACATATTATTGTTTTTAATCTCTCAAAAGTATTCTTAAATATTAAATATCAATCTTATAAAGATATGAATGATAATAGAAGTAAAACATAAATTTTTCTAAATTTTATTACCTTCCTAAGTGAACTGCCTCCCCTAAGAAAAAAGTCTCCGCTATAATGGTAAACACCAAAGCCAATGGGAATGACAATGCGTAGAACACGGCGCCTTTCTTCTCGATGCACCAAGTCTGCAAGTAAAACGTAAGAGCTTGGACGAATCCCTGCACAAAAGAAGTCGTAAAAAATAATGGTTAATCCAAGGAGATATATATATACTTATCCATACTATTTATCCATGCAATTGATGTGCTTACAGAATACACGACTGCAATTAATCCCACGTCAAATCCCAGTTTCCACTTGGCGAAATCTCTTTCAAGCACCAATGCAGCACACAGTGACTGCAGTGCACTAAATGTACATTGCAGAGTTGTCAAAAGGAGTTTGGAAGGAAACTCTGTTAGGTATATACTCTGCACGCAGATGAACAAGTTTGAGTATTAATTAGGGTTAGTTTCAAGTAGAACCTGAACTACAGCTAATTTTTTATATAGATTTTCTTATTTATATTTTATCACACCTTGTCCTCCTCAACTATCTAATTTCTCTGATAATATTAATTTATTCTTAACTTGTCTCTTTTTTTTTTTTAATTTAAAATAAAATTAAAATTATTCTTATAAGGTAGAATATTGATTTGGAAAAGAAAATCTAATTAACAACTAACTATAGTTAAGAGGGACAAAGTATCACACAAAATATTAAGAGAATATTATAAAAATAGACAATAGTTCAAAAGATCTAACTGCAAAAATTATTACAAGGACACGTCAGAAGAAGTTTTGTAGATCCACTCAACCTGTACGACAAGCCACAATGACCAACAGATGCAAGATAAGGTCATAAGCAGGGAGCCCTTGAGCCATGCGTTAGAGTGAGTGGTGGAGATGCTACTCTGGCCAAGAACATGATGATGGCTCAAAGGCTTTATCAAAGGTCCCCCATATAATGCAATGACAAAGATCCCTGCTATGCTGACAGCAATCCCAGTAGCTTTGGCTATCCCTGAAGAGCTCTTCAATTTGATCTTCTCTGTTCTTCATGTACATATACATATATATATGCAAATCAATCACCAAATACAAGGTTAGTTGCTTATGTTTTCCACAGCAAGCCTATATCAATTGTCACAGGCTAAATCAGTTGAATAGACAGCCCGCATGGTGCTTAACTTTCAGATATTAAAATTAAGCCGTGGCTTCGTTTTGGAAGCCCAGCTTTTGAAGACCAAAAGATAAAGCAAAGAGAAGAAGAAAAAAAAAAAAAAACAAGCGTCAAAGTAATGTTATTCTTTCTTTTGCCCAATTTGAAGTATAAAGGTGTACAAGCCGACTTAGAAATAAAAAGGGAGAGGGTCATGGAGGGTAGAATGAACACCTCTCACGTAATATATCTTGATAGCCCACCTAGGGGCTAGAGTTTGATATTTGATGGACCGTTTAAATTTATTGTGGTCTATCATTTTAGGATGGTTAGCCTAATTATCTATTCTATATATCGACGAGAGCTTGTTTCCTTTAAATCTACTTTATGATTAAGTTATTATCTATTAAGAAAAGAATTCTATAGAAAAGATAGCTTACCGGAAAAGTAGTGCGAAACAGAACGTCAGGACTGGTACTGAGTTTGTCAATGCTGAGGCCAGTGTTGCCGAAGTGTATTTCAGACTGGCATAAGAGAACTCTATATTTAACGTGATCCTGAAAAACGATTAAGAAGTTAGAGAAAGTGCATCAAATTAATTAGTTTGTTGGTAGAAGGGACCTTATAACATACCCAAAGAGTGCAAGTGAGAAAACCTTCCACAGTTCCGAGAATGTGAGTTTCATGAATGTTTTCCTAACACCATTAGCAAATAAAATTAGTACTAAAGATATAGCAGCTGTTAAAATAATTAAAGATGGCAGTAATCACCTTCTGAAAGCTATAGCAAATGGAAGCAACAAGATAGATCCAGCAGCTTGTCGATAGACGATGAACACAATGGTGCTCATGCCGCGGTTAAAAGCAGCTTTGGATATAATATATAATCCAGTGTACATCATCTGGTTGACAACGAGAATAACATAGCATAAGTAAAAGTTAATCTTTTCAGATCTTGAAGGTGGTGGAGGTGATGATAAGGGTAGTGAAGAAGATGTCATGATGATGTGTAGAGTAGTAGTATAGTAGTATAGTAGAGATACCTGAGCGAAGGTGCACTACTTATAGAGATATAAGAGAGATCTAACAAAAGTATGAAACGGCATCTCATAATAAATATTAAATTAAGAATCATCCACGTCAAGGCAAAGGAAGGAAACAAGAAGCAGCAAAATAGAAGACTGCCAAAATCCCTATTCAACTTGAACATGAGCTAGAATTATCAAAAATAAATATGAGGATACATAAAAGAAGAAATTAAAATAGGGAATGAAAATTAATGATCTCTCTTCTTGTTTTACTATCATATGTCCTAACTTGGTGATGCAGGAAGCATGTAATGAGCGAATGCCGGCGAATTTGAGTAAAGAGCCTTCTCAATCTTGTTGATTTTCTAATAAAAATGTTAAGAAACATTGCTGATTCAAGAGAGTGAGAACAATAGAAAACAAAGAAAACGATACTCAATATAACAATTAATATAATTTAATGTCCAAAATCTGAATACGAATTTATATATTTTCAAAACTTTTTTTAAACAAAATTTCAATGCAATTTGAGTCCCATGGACTTCATTCTATATAAAAACGCTCCTTAACAATGTTGTAAGACAATAGAACGTTATATTTATGTTCGATTCGAAGTTTTTTAACTTTTTTTTTTGCTTCTGGAATCCTGACGTCAAATATTCAACATTGGTGGGATTGATGGGAAGTGGATAAACATCAGCAAGCCCCCGCACTGAGCACGTCACTCACGGCTGTCGATCTATTTTGAAGCTACTGTAGTCGTTTAGTTAGATTTCTTTACCTTTTTTATTGTTTTCGTCACATTGTCAACATCGAACGACGACTGCAAGCAAGTGGAAGACTGGAAGGTCATTACGAAAGGAAGAGCGAGAAGCCACAGCAAGACGGCGCCATCAGTGGGATACCCTTAAAACGTTTGGTTCTGACGATTTTCATGCAAAACAAGACCAGCCGCCTTGCTGCACTATGATATCCCATTTAGGGAAACAACGTGGAGATTTCAATTGAAGGGAACGTGAGTACGTATGTGACTTACCAATGTGGTTATAAATAGGATTGCAGAACAAGATGGATGTCTTCAACAGCCTCCTCTCCATTAGCAAGAACAAGAAGAGTGAGAGTTGATCTATGGCCGTCGTCAACAGCAACTCCCTTCTCTTCTTTCCTACAACTACTGTTACCTCTAAGTCTCCCTCTTCATTTCTCCTCTTATCACACAAAAACAAAATAAAAACCTCTCTTCGCCCTCTCAAGCCCGTTGCTGCGACCGCCGCGCGGTTTCAAGAAGCCGGGCAGCTGAGCTCGAGTCTGAACCCTCGTAGACTCAAGTCCCGCCTCGCTGCCGGCGAGACCCTATATGGCTTCTCCCTCCTGAGCTCCTCCCCGACCTTTGCCGAGATCGCGGGCCTCGCCGGCTACGACTATGTACTCATCGACATGGAGCACGGCCCCGGGGGGATCTCCGATGCCCTCCCTTGCCTCCGTGCCCTGGCCGCCACCCAGACCCCAGTCGTCATCCGCCTCCCGGAGTCCACCTCCACCTGGGCGAAGAAGGCCCTCGACCTCGGCCCCGACGGCCTCATGTTCCCTGGGATCGAGTCGCCCCGCGCCGCCCAGCTCGCCGTCTCCTACTGCCGCTTCCCCCCGCGTGGTGTTCGCGGCAACGCCTACTCCATCGTCCGCGCCTCCGGCTACGGCATTGACGATGGCTACCTCGCGAGGTGCGAGGAGGACTTGCTGGTGATGTGCCAGGTGGAGACGCCGTCCGGGTTGGCGCAGGTCGAGGAGATCTCCGCCGTCGAGGGCGTCGACGTGGTGCAAATGGGGCCGCTGGACCTGAGCGCGAGCATGGGATACCTGCTTGACCCCGGGAACCGCAAGGTGAGGGAAGTGGTGAGGGAGACGGAGAGGAGGGTGTTCGCCGTCAGGCAGGCGGCGAAGGGCATCCGTGGGCCCTATCTCGGGGGCTTCGGCAAGCCGCACGACGACGCCGAGCAGCTCAAGCTGAGGGGGTACCACATGGTGATCGGAGCGTCGGACGTGGGGATGTTCCGGAAGGCAGCGGTGGAGGACGTGAGGAGGTTCCGGAGCGTTAAGCCGAAGATCGGCGTTCGAGCGGGTGAGCTAAATTAATGCGGTGAGGAAGGTGGCAGGCAGTGGTGGAGATAGAAATATTACTTAATAAACAATTTAAGTAAATAAAGAAGAGACCGGCAATGGTCATTCGAAACTGTGCAAGTGTTAGAACTTAGGACTTCGAATTTTAATAAAATATCAGTGTATGGCAATTCCGTCAGCAATAAGAATAATAATAATAATCATCACATTATTTCTTGTATGATCTACCTAGCAATATTCGCGATGCCATGCATTCCAAACAACTATGCTGCGTTGCTCTTGGTTCAAGCATAATAATGCATTTGTGGTACAAACACAGAGTTCTTATATATTTGTAATGATAGTTCAAACTCATTCCAGCAATACATTTCTATAAAATGTAAGAATGCATGACACAACTATCATACACTACACCCATCTTATAAAAGTTTAATGAGAAATATTGCTACTGGTCCAACTCATCAGTAGGTAAGTTTATACCACTAACAACACTTAGCTCATTACCTGTGCTTTATGGAACTTGACAGGGAGTTCCACGCATCAACACGGAGCATGAACCTTTCCTGTGCATGGGCCTGTGCATTTGATTGATTGAGTTTTTTTTGACCAAACTAACTCACTTGAACTTTATTTATCAAAATGTACTACAATTTAAACTTAATACAAAAAAAAATATTCTAATTTTACCAGCTTATCATCCATGTCGTCAATCCTAGACTGAAATGTTGAATTCATCAACGCTTTACTTTAAGATAAAAATGTCAAATTGTTTGATGTCTTAATTTTTTATTGAGTTACTAATTTAGTCAGCATTTTATCTGAAACGTCAACGAAAAAATTGAACAATTTAGCACTTTCTCTAAGTAAATTGTCGAACAGTTCAAAATAAATCATAGATTGAAAGTTTGATATTTCACAATTATTCATTCAAGCTACGAACAAATCATTGTAATGTTTGAATGAAATTATATGATCAAAATAGATAAATTGACACAAAGTTATACAGCATTAAATGAATAAGTAATTTTGAACATTAATTATGAAAGAAACCATCTATTTGAAACCTGAGAATGAAAATATATGTGATTGCAGGAATTAGTTTGCTCATCGCTGAGGTAATTGTAGTTGAAGTCATCTTCATGTTGACCACGTAGAGATCCCATGGGCTAGAGTCTCCTAGACGTCAACAAAATTGAGACGATTTTATAGTATGAAACTAATCACTAATAAATCAACTATTAATCATTTAATTGATACCGAGTCCAAATGAATAATTTATCTCACAAATCTCATTGTAAATCATGGGTGACGTCGAACATTTAGTTGAACACCCAAAAGAGTATGAATGTATTATATAGTCAAACAAAATAAGGCTAAAATTTAGTTGAAATGGAATTAAATACATAAAATTTTGTTGTGAGATATAATGATATCATTAGGAGAGACAATTAAATGATCCAAGCATTATGACCATTAGTAATTAATAATTTCGTAATCTCCTTGTGTGCAACTTTTTTCATATCGTGATTACAAATTTAAATTTATGAAGCAGTTACCCAAATAAACCGTAGAAGAACAAGAGTCTTTGTCTTTTTCTCATGCAATCACAATCACATGATTAATTGCTCTGGGACTATATATTGTTATTATTGTTATTGGAAAAAGAGTATTAATATGAAATAAGTACTAAAATCAAGATGAGATATATTTTACCTCGTGTTTAAAGTCTAGATTTACGTAATTACTTATTGTTTCATTCATATCACTTTATTTTTATGGTCTAAATTAAAGTATAACAGTTATTTTATTATGTATTTGATTAATATGAGAGATCAAATTTCAAAATACTCATTAAATATAAAATTAACGATAATTTGATAATTTTTTTAATGTATTTAAAAAAACATATCGATCAAAGTTCAAATGGCAAAAATATGACACAAAAATAATTTTTATTTATAATTTTATTATTTGAAATCCAATCGGTATTATATTATATGCATTAAAAAACTTATTAGATTCTCTATAATTTTATTTCTAATGAGTATTTCTTAATATCAATGTTTAATTTGATAAAACATAATAGAAAAATTACGGTTTCAATTTGAACATAATATTAGAAGGTAAAGCTGGGGTAAAATATAATTTCCAAAAAGAAAAATCATCAGACGTGCGCATATATATTTTATACACAGCCATATCTAAGCTTCTAATCATTTCAGTACGGTCTAATTTTAAGTGTGTTGTGTACATCTGATAGCGATTATTGCGGCGGAGAAGATATAAAAGGGGCCCACCAAAATTAGGTGGCTTGCAATCGTGCCATCTATGGGGACTTGCACACAAACAAGTAATTATAAACTTCTCATTATAATTCAAGCTCATTTCATGAATACATTTATGAAACGTTCTGACTTGAATGGCAACTGCTATGCAACACACCGTGTTTCATGAATACTTCTCTTGCCTCTCTCTCTCCAACCATACCATCAACAGCTAAAACTCGGACATGTTCAATTCACGGTGCCTGTCTAATTCATAGGTATATTAATATCATTAGCAGGACTTAGCTCGGCTTTAAGGCGCTTGACAGGGAGTTGTATGCATCAACACAGAGCTTGAACCTTTCCTCGGCAAGGGCGGCCTGCATTTGCACACCTCGTTCAGGAGCAGAAGTCGATGGCATATAAGTTCACAAGTAACACAGTAGAAATACTCGGCCATTTCCTTGCCTAATCTAACTTGCCAGGATCTTGGTACCAGTTTCTACAAGTTCATGTTAACAGCTGACCGAAACTAATTGTTACTTCCTTGACGCAACTTTTCCAACTTTGAGTAGTGCCAAAATGAATCAATGGAAGAAGGTGCATAGTGATGACAAGGATTACAACAATAAACTACTTTCAAGAAAAACCCAACTATCTACTTTCAAGAAACCAACTAAATTACTGTAAGATAAATAGACTAACCTGTGAAGAACTTTGATGCTTGTCAGGATGCCACTTTAAAGCAGATGAACGAAAACTGTGACAATAAAAAGAATGATGAAAACAAATATATAAGAAGCAAGAAGCATTTGTAGGATTAATTTTACAGGGAAAACGAGATAATTAAATACTCATGACTTACGCGCGTTTAAGGTCGTCTAACTTTAAGGGGCCACTGGCTGGCAATCCAAGAGTAACTCTATGACTTTGCAAATCTATATCGCTTGATTCTTCTTCAACATCACTTTCATTCCAGAATTTCTCTCTAGATTTAGTCCACTGTGAATTCTCCCTCCATTCAAATCCTGTCGAAGAACTCTGGAAATGAAGGTTTTTTGCTGACCAATTCCAGGTAAAGGATCTCTGTCCACCAAAGGTGGATGGAGTGCCAGGATCATCACAATATTCTTGATTGAAGCTATTCTTGTTCTGCCAACCTGGACAGAATACACTCCCTCATTATCTGATTTTGTAAAAGCAATGTAGTTGGAAACATAAAAGATCCCAGCTCCTAGACTTAGCTATCAGAAATTTTAATTACAATGATTCACATATTGAAATCATAATTATGAGGAAATTTCTAACGAGTACAGTTGTTTGCCATAAGAAAGTGGACTTCTTCACTCATGTTCCTTTTAGATGAGTATCCTCACATAAGATTCTATTTTGTTGATAGTGATGCCTACATTCATAGTCTTTGTTATAAACACTGCTGTAAAGTCAATATGATCAAATACAAGTTGGAAACTGAAAGCAGCACAAAGTTGGAGAATATTAAGGGAAACTCACGCTTGCTTGCGTTACACTGGCTTTTTCTAAGACTTGAACGATGGAACTTTGATTTGCCTGTTCGCTTTGGTTGGTGATGTTTATCAAAATCATCCTAATAAGTGAAATTCAGATGTCGGGACGAAAAATAAAAATAAAACAAAAGATAAAAGAAAGCTTGGCTCATGGAACACAATGATGTTCACAAGGGATGAAACTATTCACACGGGTGGGTTATGATGGGATGAAATTCAATCTATTCATGTAAGCAAGTAAATTTTAATAATTACCACATGCGACATGATTTTAAGTTGCAATCCAAAAAAATGAGGTGTAAAACAATGACAGAAGTACCATAGGATTTTACCTGAATATACTGCTTTGAGGATTTGCCATTGAGAAGTAGGTTCTTAAGAGCACTCTTTGCATCAGATCGCTTTTGTCGAACTGAATATCTGAGGTAAGTCTGTCAAAAGCCTACTCCTATTAGATACAATAATATTGATACAATGACATAGTTTAGCTGGACTCTTCTAGGAGTCGCGTGTTGGACAATGACTAACGTAATTTGAAATGCTCTCAAGAGGCTTTCTTTGCCGGAAAATAATTTTCACCTCAATCAATTCAATAACCTTTCTTATCACTAGGTAGGTAACATCATACAGTTCTATTTGCATCAGCCACTCATTAAAGGTACAGGGAAGAGGAAAATTATTGAGTGGCACCTCCCACTCAATAAAAACGATTTAATCAATCTACATAGATAATGCAGTAAGTCCAAGTTCAAGTTCATCATACCTTGGATGATTCTTGACCACCTCCTCCATCCTGAAAGATATTCAGATCATAATTCAAACAGTAAGTGCTACAACTGCGATGCATCAAAAGGACTAAGACATTTCCTATTCCTACACTGCTCCTGTATTGTTCTCTCCAACACTGCTCTCTTAGGTCTAACATCAAACATCTTGAGTGCACGAATGGGGCATGATAAAGAATAACAAACGTACCATGGAGGATGATTTGGACTTCCATTTGGAGGAGGAGAAGGGGGTGGAATGAAGCAGAGCAAATTGGGTGCGCTGCAAAGAAGAATCTCCTAATCCGGCCACGCTCTTCCACACTGCGCCACGCATCTCTGCGCGGAACTTTTCACGAAAGAACAATGGAAATGGCCCAAGATGAACACAGAAGAGGGCTTAGTAGGTGGCTGAGCTTAGCCTTTATGGAGCGGGCCAAGTTTTCCAAGGCTCTAAAGCCTCGAGAGGAAAAGGCCCATCAGCCTATCACACCTCAAAGGCCCAAAATCAGAATGAAAGTTGTTGTTATAAAACTCGCCATTGATACTAGTTTTGGAGGTGGGTTCAGATTTTTGTGAAGAAATCTGCAGTTGGAGTAGGAAAATCTCTTTTGAATGTTTGCTGCCGAGCTTGATCATAGTGTGCTTGTTGTGTGGTATGGTAGTTTTGCTCTCATTTTGCATAAATTTGGAATCTTCGTCTGGTTCTTTCTTCCGTGATGCCATATCCGAGTAGGATTTGATCTAAGCTTCAAGATCTGTTCTAAGAGTAGTCGGGAACCAGTAGGAGCTTCAGAAATGCAAAACCTTTACTTAGTTTCTTTAAATTGCTGAATGATTTATTTGAGAGGGCTTGAACCAATGCAGTTTGTCAATATATCAGCTGTTAGCAGGGCTGGATGGTCCATTTGCTGTAACAGGTTTTCTTGTTTCTGATTTTGTGGTGTATCTCGGTGGAAGATCACCGCTAATTAAGTTTCAATGAAACAGGGGCTGTGGCCTGATTAGTCAAAAAAAAAAAAGTTTGTCAATATATCTATAGTGAGATCTTAAGAGGAAGAAGAAGTAATTGATAGTTTTGGTACCTAAATTTGTTCGGGGACATCAGATGGAGGGAAATATACCAACTGGAAGCATGATCCCAGGGGCTTCATATGGTGCCCTGGACTTGCAAGGATCCATGCACATGCATCTCCCCCATCCATCACACCCACACTTTCACCAACCCCAGCAGCAAGTAAGCCATTCCCAGCACCACCAGGGCTCGATGGTTCATCCACCAATGCATGATACTTTCCCATTGTCAATGAATCACATGCATGAATGCGATCAGCATCCACCAGTTCCTTTCGTGGACTACAACAAAGGAGAGCGTGGAAAGAATTATATGAGTGAGGAAGATGAACCAAGCCTCACAGAGGACGGCATCGACAGTCATAATGAAAAGGGGAACAAGGGCTTCCCATGGCAGCGGATGAAGTGGACTGATGGAATGGTTAGACTTTTGATAACTGCTGTTTCTTATATAGGAGAGGATGTTGCATCTGATTGTAACAGTGGAGGGAGGAGGAAGCATGCGATATTGCAGAAGAAAGGGAAGTGGAAGTCGATATCAAAAGTTATGGCTAAGAGGGGCTGTTATGTGTCGCCTCAACAGTGCGAAGACAAGTTTAATGATCTCAATAAGAGATATAAGAGGCTTACGGATATTCTTGGTAGGGGCACATCGTGTAAGGTTGTGGAGAATCCAGCACTTATGGATCATATGGAACACCTTTCTGATAAGTTAAAGGATGATGTAAGGAAGATTTTGAGCTCGAAGCATCTTTTCTATGAGGAGATGTGCTCATACCATAATGGTAACCGGTTGAATTTACCAGCTGATCCAGCACTTCAGCGTTCACTGCAGTTGGCTCTTAGAAGTAGAGATGAGCATGACCCTAGGAGGGGTCTAAATGAAGATACAAATGAAGATGATCAAAGTGCTGATAGTGATGACGAGGAAGATAATGCTGAAGAGCATCATGTGTTGCACGGTGATAGGGCAGGATCATGCTTCCCGAAAAGGTTGAAGTGTGGAGGGGACCATGAAGATGCAGGTTTTGGCCAATCGACATGTTTGCAGGACTATACGGGAAGGTCTCATACCCAGGGCATTAATGTTGATATGAACCAAGCTTTTCCAGAAGGATCTAATACCATGTTGAGGCAGAAGCAATTGGTGAGTTCTCATTTGCTTCAGCTTGAGGAGCGGCACTTGCAAATTGAAGTTCAGATAATGGAGCTAGAAAAACGTCGTTTCAAGTGGCTGCGATTCAGTAAGAAAAAGGACAGAGAACTGCAGAAGATGAGGATGGAGAATGAAAGTATAAAGCTTGGGAATGAACGATTAGCATTAGAAGTAAAGTACAAAGAATTAGAGGTTGATCTTAAAGTAAAGAAAACCAATGATGGATGATACTTTGACAGATTGTACAAATGCAAGCTTCAGAACATTCTAAGCTGTCGTCTTGAACAGAAAGTATTGTAGGATTAAGCCTCTTGTTTGTACTGTCTCACAACTGAAGGTACCTCTGTTATTGTATTGGGTATAATGTGCTCCGTTGTAAATCAGCTCTTTTTTTTCAAATTAGGCATCGAACCATCTCAGCTCAAATTCTTGTATCTGTTCCTTCTTTTCAAATTTAGCTTTATTTAGGCCAATGCTGGTACATTTCGACTTACTGTGATCCTCCTGTCAATCCTCTCTCTAGCAGCATTGGTGATCACAGATATCATTTCATGTTTATTACAAGTGGACACTTGATTATATCCATACATTGAAGTGCGCAAAAATAGGGTTGGTATATAGATATGAATAAATGATGCACAGACAGTTGTGGTTATGTCGAATCGTATCAATCTCTCATGATCTATGTTTGATGTAATTCTTCTTGAGTACATATTGTTGCCTGTTAATTTGGCATTATTATTATTATCTGAAGAAGTTGCAAAACAGTTAAATCAGTTATTCTGAGCAGCTGTTCTGAATCAATGGTAACATAAACCAGCACTGGATATGCTTCTGAGCTATTGTCTATTGGACGGACGTAGGAATTTGTTTTACCTAAATCAAGTATGAATTCTGTCGCACAAAACTGTCACCCAAAAGATGCATCTCTTGATTCTTGCAGGTTCTCTGCTGGCAGTTGACTTTTAACGTAGTCTTTGTTTTTACCCCACATAACGGAGTAAAGGCCAACTGTTAGAAAAATTCCACCTAAGATACTGCATGCATGTTCAAAAGCATTAGTCCAGTTAGCCGAAACATAATATTGAAGATAATTTATCAAAAACACCTTACATTTTGCTTTGATTATCATTCAATAGATACATATTATTGTTTTTAATCTCTCAAAAGTATTCTTAAATATTAAATATCAATCTTATAAAGATATGAATGATAATAGAAGTAAAACATAAATTTTTCTAAATTTTATTACCTTCCTAAGTGAACTGCCTCCCCTAAGAAAAAAGTCTCCGCTATAATGGTAAACACCAAAGCCAATGGGAATGACAATGCGTAGAACACGGCGCCTTTCTTCTCGATGCACCAAGTCTGCAAGTAAAACGTAAGAGCTTGGACGAATCCCTGCACAAAAGAAGTCGTAAAAAATAATGGTTAATCCAAGGAGATATATATATACTTATCCATACTATTTATCCATGCAATTGATGTGCTTACAGAATACACGACTGCAATTAATCCCACGTCAAATCCCAGTTTCCACTTGGCGAAATCTCTTTCAAGCACCAATGCAGCACACAGTGACTGCAGTGCACTAAATGTACATTGCAGAGTTGTCAAAAGGAGTTTGGAAGGAAACTCTGTTAGGTATATACTCTGCACGCAGATGAACAAGTTTGAGTATTAATTAGGGTTAGTTTCAAGTAGAACCTGAACTACAGCTAATTTTTTATATAGATTTTCTTATTTATATTTTATCACACCTTGTCCTCCTCAACTATCTAATTTCTCTGATAATATTAATTTATTCTTAACTTGTCTCTTTTTTTTTTTTAATTTAAAATAAAATTAAAATTATTCTTATAAGGTAGAATATTGATTTGGAAAAGAAAATCTAATTAACAACTAACTATAGTTAAGAGGGACAAAGTATCACACAAAATATTAAGAGAATATTATAAAAATAGACAATAGTTCAAAAGATCTAACTGCAAAAATTATTACAAGGACACGTCAGAAGAAGTTTTGTAGATCCACTCAACCTGTACGACAAGCCACAATGACCAACAGATGCAAGATAAGGTCATAAGCAGGGAGCCCTTGAGCCATGCGTTAGAGTGAGTGGTGGAGATGCTACTCTGGCCAAGAACATGATGATGGCTCAAAGGCTTTATCAAAGGTCCCCCATATAATGCAATGACAAAGATCCCTGCTATGCTGACAGCAATCCCAGTAGCTTTGGCTATCCCTGAAGAGCTCTTCAATTTGATCTTCTCTGTTCTTCATGTACATATACATATATATATGCAAATCAATCACCAAATACAAGGTTAGTTGCTTATGTTTTCCACAGCAAGCCTATATCAATTGTCACAGGCTAAATCAGTTGAATAGACAGCCCGCATGGTGCTTAACTTTCAGATATTAAAATTAAGCCGTGGCTTCGTTTTGGAAGCCCAGCTTTTGAAGACCAAAAGATAAAGCAAAGAGAAGAAGAAAAAAAAAAAAAAACAAGCGTCAAAGTAATGTTATTCTTTCTTTTGCCCAATTTGAAGTATAAAGGTGTACAAGCCGACTTAGAAATAAAAAGGGAGAGGGTCATGGAGGGTAGAATGAACACCTCTCACGTAATATATCTTGATAGCCCACCTAGGGGCTAGAGTTTGATATTTGATGGACCGTTTAAATTTATTGTGGTCTATCATTTTAGGATGGTTAGCCTAATTATCTATTCTATATATCGACGAGAGCTTGTTTCCTTTAAATCTACTTTATGATTAAGTTATTATCTATTAAGAAAAGAATTCTATAGAAAAGATAGCTTACCGGAAAAGTAGTGCGAAACAGAACGTCAGGACTGGTACTGAGTTTGTCAATGCTGAGGCCAGTGTTGCCGAAGTGTATTTCAGACTGGCATAAGAGAACTCTATATTTAACGTGATCCTGAAAAACGATTAAGAAGTTAGAGAAAGTGCATCAAATTAATTAGTTTGTTGGTAGAAGGGACCTTATAACATACCCAAAGAGTGCAAGTGAGAAAACCTTCCACAGTTCCGAGAATGTGAGTTTCATGAATGTTTTCCTAACACCATTAGCAAATAAAATTAGTACTAAAGATATAGCAGCTGTTAAAATAATTAAAGATGGCAGTAATCACCTTCTGAAAGCTATAGCAAATGGAAGCAACAAGATAGATCCAGCAGCTTGTCGATAGACGATGAACACAATGGTGCTCATGCCGCGGTTAAAAGCAGCTTTGGATATAATATATAATCCAGTGTACATCATCTGGTTGACAACGAGAATAACATAGCATAAGTAAAAGTTAATCTTTTCAGATCTTGAAGGTGGTGGAGGTGATGATAAGGGTAGTGAAGAAGATGTCATGATGATGTGTAGAGTAGTAGTATAGTAGTATAGTAGAGATACCTGAGCGAAGGTGCACTACTTATAGAGATATAAGAGAGATCTAACAAAAGTATGAAACGGCATCTCATAATAAATATTAAATTAAGAATCATCCACGTCAAGGCAAAGGAAGGAAACAAGAAGCAGCAAAATAGAAGACTGCCAAAATCCCTATTCAACTTGAACATGAGCTAGAATTATCAAAAATAAATATGAGGATACATAAAAGAAGAAATTAAAATAGGGAATGAAAATTAATGATCTCTCTTCTTGTTTTACTATCATATGTCCTAACTTGGTGATGCAGGAAGCATGTAATGAGCGAATGCCGGCGAATTTGAGTAAAGAGCCTTCTCAATCTTGTTGATTTTCTAATAAAAATGTTAAGAAACATTGCTGATTCAAGAGAGTGAGAACAATAGAAAACAAAGAAAACGATACTCAATATAACAATTAATATAATTTAATGTCCAAAATCTGAATACGAATTTATATATTTTCAAAACTTTTTTTAAACAAAATTTCAATGCAATTTGAGTCCCATGGACTTCATTCTATATAAAAACGCTCCTTAACAATGTTGTAAGACAATAGAACGTTATATTTATGTTCGATTCGAAGTTTTTTAACTTTTTTTTTTGCTTCTGGAATCCTGACGTCAAATATTCAACATTGGTGGGATTGATGGGAAGTGGATAAACATCAGCAAGCCCCCGCACTGAGCACGTCACTCACGGCTGTCGATCTATTTTGAAGCTACTGTAGTCGTTTAGTTAGATTTCTTTACCTTTTTTATTGTTTTCGTCACATTGTCAACATCGAACGACGACTGCAAGCAAGTGGAAGACTGGAAGGTCATTACGAAAGGAAGAGCGAGAAGCCACAGCAAGACGGCGCCATCAGTGGGATACCCTTAAAACGTTTGGTTCTGACGATTTTCATGCAAAACAAGACCAGCCGCCTTGCTGCACTATGATATCCCATTTAGGGAAACAACGTGGAGATTTCAATTGAAGGGAACGTGAGTACGTATGTGACTTACCAATGTGGTTATAAATAGGATTGCAGAACAAGATGGATGTCTTCAACAGCCTCCTCTCCATTAGCAAGAACAAGAAGAGTGAGAGTTGATCTATGGCCGTCGTCAACAGCAACTCCCTTCTCTTCTTTCCTACAACTACTGTTACCTCTAAGTCTCCCTCTTCATTTCTCCTCTTATCACACAAAAACAAAATAAAAACCTCTCTTCGCCCTCTCAAGCCCGTTGCTGCGACCGCCGCGCGGTTTCAAGAAGCCGGGCAGCTGAGCTCGAGTCTGAACCCTCGTAGACTCAAGTCCCGCCTCGCTGCCGGCGAGACCCTATATGGCTTCTCCCTCCTGAGCTCCTCCCCGACCTTTGCCGAGATCGCGGGCCTCGCCGGCTACGACTATGTACTCATCGACATGGAGCACGGCCCCGGGGGGATCTCCGATGCCCTCCCTTGCCTCCGTGCCCTGGCCGCCACCCAGACCCCAGTCGTCATCCGCCTCCCGGAGTCCACCTCCACCTGGGCGAAGAAGGCCCTCGACCTCGGCCCCGACGGCCTCATGTTCCCTGGGATCGAGTCGCCCCGCGCCGCCCAGCTCGCCGTCTCCTACTGCCGCTTCCCCCCGCGTGGTGTTCGCGGCAACGCCTACTCCATCGTCCGCGCCTCCGGCTACGGCATTGACGATGGCTACCTCGCGAGGTGCGAGGAGGACTTGCTGGTGATGTGCCAGGTGGAGACGCCGTCCGGGTTGGCGCAGGTCGAGGAGATCTCCGCCGTCGAGGGCGTCGACGTGGTGCAAATGGGGCCGCTGGACCTGAGCGCGAGCATGGGATACCTGCTTGACCCCGGGAACCGCAAGGTGAGGGAAGTGGTGAGGGAGACGGAGAGGAGGGTGTTCGCCGTCAGGCAGGCGGCGAAGGGCATCCGTGGGCCCTATCTCGGGGGCTTCGGCAAGCCGCACGACGACGCCGAGCAGCTCAAGCTGAGGGGGTACCACATGGTGATCGGAGCGTCGGACGTGGGGATGTTCCGGAAGGCAGCGGTGGAGGACGTGAGGAGGTTCCGGAGCGTTAAGCCGAAGATCGGCGTTCGAGCGGGTGAGCTAAATTAATGCGGTGAGGAAGGTGGCAGGCAGTGGTGGAGATAGAAATATTACTTAATAAACAATTTAAGTAAATAAAGAAGAGACCGGCAATGGTCATTCGAAACTGTGCAAGTGTTAGAACTTAGGACTTCGAATTTTAATAAAATATCAGTGTATGGCAATTCCGTCAGCAATAAGAATAATAATAATAATCATCACATTATTTCTTGTATGATCTACCTAGCAATATTCGCGATGCCATGCATTCCAAACAACTATGCTGCGTTGCTCTTGGTTCAAGCATAATAATGCATTTGTGGTACAAACACAGAGTTCTTATATATTTGTAATGATAGTTCAAACTCATTCCAGCAATACATTTCTATAAAATGTAAGAATGCATGACACAACTATCATACACTACACCCATCTTATAAAAGTTTAATGAGAAATATTGCTACTGGTCCAACTCATCAGTAGGTAAGTTTATACCACTAACAACACTTAGCTCATTACCTGTGCTTTATGGAACTTGACAGGGAGTTCCACGCATCAACACGGAGCATGAACCTTTCCTGTGCATGGGCCTGTGCATTTGATTGATTGAGTTTTTTTTGACCAAACTAACTCACTTGAACTTTATTTATCAAAATGTACTACAATTTAAACTTAATACAAAAAAAAATATTCTAATTTTACCAGCTTATCATCCATGTCGTCAATCCTAGACTGAAATGTTGAATTCATCAACGCTTTACTTTAAGATAAAAATGTCAAATTGTTTGATGTCTTAATTTTTTATTGAGTTACTAATTTAGTCAGCATTTTATCTGAAACGTCAACGAAAAAATTGAACAATTTAGCACTTTCTCTAAGTAAATTGTCGAACAGTTCAAAATAAATCATAGATTGAAAGTTTGATATTTCACAATTATTCATTCAAGCTACGAACAAATCATTGTAATGTTTGAATGAAATTATATGATCAAAATAGATAAATTGACACAAAGTTATACAGCATTAAATGAATAAGTAATTTTGAACATTAATTATGAAAGAAACCATCTATTTGAAACCTGAGAATGAAAATATATGTGATTGCAGGAATTAGTTTGCTCATCGCTGAGGTAATTGTAGTTGAAGTCATCTTCATGTTGACCACGTAGAGATCCCATGGGCTAGAGTCTCCTAGACGTCAACAAAATTGAGACGATTTTATAGTATGAAACTAATCACTAATAAATCAACTATTAATCATTTAATTGATACCGAGTCCAAATGAATAATTTATCTCACAAATCTCATTGTAAATCATGGGTGACGTCGAACATTTAGTTGAACACCCAAAAGAGTATGAATGTATTATATAGTCAAACAAAATAAGGCTAAAATTTAGTTGAAATGGAATTAAATACATAAAATTTTGTTGTGAGATATAATGATATCATTAGGAGAGACAATTAAATGATCCAAGCATTATGACCATTAGTAATTAATAATTTCGTAATCTCCTTGTGTGCAACTTTTTTCATATCGTGATTACAAATTTAAATTTATGAAGCAGTTACCCAAATAAACCGTAGAAGAACAAGAGTCTTTGTCTTTTTCTCATGCAATCACAATCACATGATTAATTGCTCTGGGACTATATATTGTTATTATTGTTATTGGAAAAAGAGTATTAATATGAAATAAGTACTAAAATCAAGATGAGATATATTTTACCTCGTGTTTAAAGTCTAGATTTACGTAATTACTTATTGTTTCATTCATATCACTTTATTTTTATGGTCTAAATTAAAGTATAACAGTTATTTTATTATGTATTTGATTAATATGAGAGATCAAATTTCAAAATACTCATTAAATATAAAATTAACGATAATTTGATAATTTTTTTAATGTATTTAAAAAAACATATCGATCAAAGTTCAAATGGCAAAAATATGACACAAAAATAATTTTTATTTATAATTTTATTATTTGAAATCCAATCGGTATTATATTATATGCATTAAAAAACTTATTAGATTCTCTATAATTTTATTTCTAATGAGTATTTCTTAATATCAATGTTTAATTTGATAAAACATAATAGAAAAATTACGGTTTCAATTTGAACATAATATTAGAAGGTAAAGCTGGGGTAAAATATAATTTCCAAAAAGAAAAATCATCAGACGTGCGCATATATATTTTATACACAGCCATATCTAAGCTTCTAATCATTTCAGTACGGTCTAATTTTAAGTGTGTTGTGTACATCTGATAGCGATTATTGCGGCGGAGAAGATATAAAAGGGGCCCACCAAAATTAGGTGGCTTGCAATCGTGCCATCTATGGGGACTTGCACACAAACAAGTAATTATAAACTTCTCATTATAATTCAAGCTCATTTCATGAATACATTTATGAAACGTTCTGACTTGAATGGCAACTGCTATGCAACACACCGTGTTTCATGAATACTTCTCTTGCCTCTCTCTCTCCAACCATACCATCAACAGCTAAAACTCGGACATGTTCAATTCACGGTGCCTGTCTAATTCATAGGTATATTAATATCATTAGCAGGACTTAGCTCGGCTTTAAGGCGCTTGACAGGGAGTTGTATGCATCAACACAGAGCTTGAACCTTTCCTCGGCAAGGGCGGCCTGCATTTGCACACCTCGTTCAGGAGCAGAAGTCGATGGCATATAAGTTCACAAGTAACACAGTAGAAATACTCGGCCATTTCCTTGCCTAATCTAACTTGCCAGGATCTTGGTACCAGTTTCTACAAGTTCATGTTAACAGCTGACCGAAACTAATTGTTACTTCCTTGACGCAACTTTTCCAACTTTGAGTAGTGCCAAAATGAATCAATGGAAGAAGGTGCATAGTGATGACAAGGATTACAACAATAAACTACTTTCAAGAAAAACCCAACTATCTACTTTCAAGAAACCAACTAAATTACTGTAAGATAAATAGACTAACCTGTGAAGAACTTTGATGCTTGTCAGGATGCCACTTTAAAGCAGATGAACGAAAACTGTGACAATAAAAAGAATGATGAAAACAAATATATAAGAAGCAAGAAGCATTTGTAGGATTAATTTTACAGGGAAAACGAGATAATTAAATACTCATGACTTACGCGCGTTTAAGGTCGTCTAACTTTAAGGGACCACTGGCTGGCAATCCAAGAGTAACTCTATGACTTTGCAAATCTATATCGCTTGATTCTTCTTCAACATCACTTTCATTCCAGAATTTCTCTCCAGATTTAGTCCACTGTGAATTCTCCCTCCATTCAAATCCTGTCGAAGAACTCTGGAAATGAAGGTTTTCTGCTGACCAATTCCAGGTAAAGGATCTCTGTCCACCAAAGGTGGATGGAGTGCCAGGATCATCACAATATTCTTGATTGAAGCTATTCTTGTTCTGCCAACCTGGACAGAATACACTCCCTCATTATCTGATTTTGTAAAAGCAATGTAGTTGGAAACATAAAAGATCCCAGCTCCTAGACTTAGCTATCAGAAATTTTAATTACAATGATTCACATATTGAAATCATAATTATGAGGAAATTTCTAACGAGTACAGTTGTTTGCCATAAGAAAGTGGACTTCTTCACTCATGTTCCTTTTAGATGAGTATCCTCACATAAGATTCTATTTTGTTGATAGTGATGCCTACATTCATAGTCTTTGTTATAAACACTGCTGTAAAGTCAATATGATCAAATACAAGTTGGAAACTGAAAGCAGCACAAAGTTGGAGAATATTAAGGGAAACTCACGCTTGCTTGCGTTACACTGGCTTTTTCTAAGACTTGAACGATGGAACTTTGATTTGCCTGTTCGCTTTGGTTGGTGATGTTTATCAAAATCATCCTAATAAGTGAAATTCAGATGTCAGGACGAAAAATAAAAATAAAACAAAAGATAAAAGAAAGCTTGGCTCATGGAACACAATGATGTTCACAAGGGATGAAACTATTCACACGGGTGGGTTATGATGGGATGAAATTCAATCTATTCATGTAAGCAAGTAAATTTTAATAATTACCACATACGACATGATTTTAAGTTGCAATCCAAAAAAATGAGGTGTAAAACAATGACAGAAGTACCATAGGATTTTACCTGAATATACTGCTTTGAGGATTTGCCATTGAGAAGTAGGTTCTTAAGAGCACTCTTTGCATCAGATCGCTTTTGTCGAACTGAATATCTGAGGTAAGTCTGTCAAAAGCCTACTCCTATTAGATACAATAATATTGATACAATGACATAGTTTAGCTGGACTCTTCTAGGAGTCGCGTGTTGGACAATGACTAACGTAATTTGAAATGCTCTCAAGAGGCTTTCTTTGCCGGAAAATAATTTTCACCTCAATCAATTCAATAACCTTTCTTATCACTAGGTAGGTAACATCATACAGTTCTATTTGCATCAGCCACTCATTAAAGGTACAGGGAAGAGGAAAATTATTGAGTGGCACCTCCCACTCAATAAAAACGATTTAATCAATCTACATAGATAATGCAGTAAGTCCAAGTTCAAGTTCATCATACCTTGGATGATTCTTGACCACCTCCTCCATCCTGAAAGATATTCAGATCATAATTCAAACAGTAAGTGCTACAACTGCGATGCATCAAAAGGACTAAGACATTTCCTATTCCTACACTGCTCCTGTATTGTTCTCTCCAACACTGCTCTCTTAGGTCTAACATCAAACATCTTGAGTGCACGAATGGGGCATGATAAAGAATAACAAACGTACCATGGAGGATGATTTGGACTTCCATTTGGAGGAGGAGAAGGGGGTGGAATGAAGCAGAGCAAATTGGGTGCGCTGCAAAGAAGAATCTCCTAATCCGGCCACGCTCTTCCACACTGCGCCACGCATCTCTGCGCGGAACTTTTCACGAAAGAACAATGGAAATGGCCCAAGATGAACACAGAAGAGGGCTTAGTAGGTGGCTGAGCTTAGCCTTTATGGAGCGGGCCAAGTTTTCCAAGGCTCTAAAGCCTCGAGAGGAAAAGGCCCATCAGCCTATCACACCTCAAAGGCCCAAAATCAGAATGAAAGTTGTTGTTATAAAACTCGCCATTGATACTAGTCATCATGACTCCTAAAATTTATAATAAATCTGCAGCATTTTTACATATAGGCCCCCTCCTATTGGGAGTAATATCATAAAAGTCCCTATTAACAGTGCTGTAATACAGTAGCCATGACTCATGAGCCGGGAGGATCCACCATGTCGCCTCCACGGCGGACCACGTGTCCCACTTCGTCATCTATCTGACTCGAAGGGATTACAAGTAAGTGGCATCTTCATCATATTATAAATGCACCGCACCTTTTGATACTTTTTATTCTTTCTTCTTCTTTTTCTTACTAGGAAACGAGCTGTATTCAACTGGAAGGCAATCCTCGCCCCAGTTTGTCGTTGGATAATAGAGTATACAGTTCTCGGGGAAAGTGTTCCTCCTGCCCTGAAAAGAAATTGCCTGACAACTATCCTACTCAGATTTGCCCCCCCCCCCCGCCCCCCAATCAATAACTTTCGGTTAACATCTCTAAAGTATATGTTATGTTATACCTAAAAATCTTTAAAAATAAGTTAGCAATATCTAAATATTACACTACCATGTTTCTAACCCTCGTGGACGAGATACTCACCTTTTAAGATTTCTTGCGGCCTTCGATAAATCCAGCTAAAAGATGGAAGTAGATATATTTCGAAATGCAGAAATTTCCTCCCGTCGAAATCGTGATGTTCCAAATGGATCAAATCAGTGTCGTCCATATTTTTACAAGGTCATAAGATCGATTCTAACTCCAACTAATTATTATAAAAAAATTAACTTATAATTATCGTTTTTATTAAAATTCTCTTATTGCGTATGAGTCTTTTTAAATTTCATATATATATATATATCTCTTAAAAAATATATATTTTATTGTTAATACCGTTCAAATTATTTATAGATAAAAGTATCTAAATAAAAAAAAAGTATTTATAGATATCAACTTTAGAGATTTTTTGTTTAAGCATAAGGGCTTGCTTAAAGGTACATAAACAAAAAGACTCTTATTTTATTTGTTGGGCAAGCTTGAAAGCGGATTATCCAGATAAAAAATAATAAGAAAACAACCGACTCTATCTTTCTGCATAGCTATCACGTTACTGTTTCTTTATTAGAATTTATTGGAGGTCTTCATTTCATACCCTGTCTATTGACTCTATTCTAGTCATTATATTTTTCAGTAAATTATATAAACACTGTACTCGGGATTAGTAAAACCTATCATGTTACATTTCTTTACTAGAATCACTCACGTTTTTTGTTTTTCTTCTTGATTAACAATATATACAATTTCCAAATTAATAATTGTGGAAAGACTTAACATAAGCCTTAATAAACAAATATATCAATTATGTGCTAAACTAGAAGATCCCTTAAATTTATGTGCATGCATTTGGTAAAAGAATTACAGTTTGATTCATTTTGATTCATCTTGATCTTCGAGAGAAAAAAGGTGGTGTCACTTAAAGTCTTATGATCTGTTTCTTTTAGATGGTCACTAAGATTCTGATACTTGGAGACATGAACAGGGAACATTTCTGACAGAGTATCCTGCTAACTTTCTCTTCACTACTCTTACCTACTTTTTTAGCATAACTCAGGCATTTTTTGGTCGGTCCGGCATTTGAGAGGGACTTCTCAAAATGGAAGCTTCAAATGGATGAGGGCCTACTTGCAGTGGCACATAGTTTACATCATCGAATAAGCCTTTCTCCTCTTCTGTTAGTAATTTCAGCAATGAATGCTATTTGTTGAATGTTTACAAGGAACTTCATGACCACATTTCATACAAACATCACCTCACCATTATCGATTTCTAGTATCTTTATACTTGGAAATTCTACCGCGCGATACAAAGTTTACACTGCATCAATACATTGGCCTTTTGTGACATAATGCAATCAATAGGGGTATATGTGCCTCTAGTGTTGCGTGGTGCTTGATTGCCTGGAACATCGAAAAGGAAGGACAGGTGTTCATGGCAATGCCTACATCATCGAACCTTATCAGCTTGCTCCTCATTTCTCTTAGGTGAAGTTATAAGCTTGGGAAGGTAATGCTAATGTGCCTTGTTGGCATTCAAGTGTGTGAACTGTGAATTCTTGGCTTCTTTAGAAGGGTCTTATGCGTTTGTTGGAATAATGTGCTGTAGTGTTCTTGGAGGGGCTTTGCTAGTTGCAGGGCTTTACAGTGTCCTGTGGGGAAAGAGTCAAAGGAAGGATGAATCAAAAACCAAGTGTCCAAGAGGGAGTTTGCCAAACTGAGCTGCAGTCTGCAGTAGAACACTGACGGATCTCGCACTTTCTCAAAACCAATTATCTCAAGACACTTTTCTCGTCCAAATAGAAAATCCTGTTCACCCAGTGTCGTTGTATGGTTCCTAGTAGTTATTGATATTATTGCTTCGCAATAGTCATTGCCATTATTGTTGGTTTTACTGTTATACTATGTACAAAGTGCCATGTTATGGTCTAAGCCAAGTTGCCAACAATGTTGACATCCATATTCTCTATGCTTGTGCTTATCTTGTTGCTGTTGGACTTCTCCTGTTTCATGTTTAGTAAGACACTAAGACCTATAGGTGAAGAAGACGTCAAAGGAAAGTAGCAGTGTCTATTTTTATGTATTCCGAAGAGATCAGGTGAAATAACTACTATCGTGATAATTTTGTAGAAGTATATAAATAACGCAGAAAGACTCTTCATCTATGAACATCTATAGAGGAAATAAAACTACATGATATTCTATAACAAATGCTTCAAGATTCGAGCATTTGCATTTGCATTCATATGCGAAATAGGCCTAAACCGAGTGAGATGGTGATGATGCCTCCTTTGTAACCTGCTCTTTTCCATCCCCATCTGATGACTCCAACATTTTACTCTCTTTACCTTTTCCCCACAGAACACTATAAAGACCACCAACCATCAAGACACCACCTAAGACACTGCATGCATTCACAGAGTGAGATGTGATGAAACTAAAACATATAACGGACATACTTGAATCTAAAACACAAATTACCTTCCCAAGTGAATCCACTCTCCTAAGAACAATGAGGAACATATTATGGTGAATACAAGAGCTAGCGGAGTCGATATTGCAAGGAAGACGGGACCTTTCTTCTCGATGCACCAAGTTTGTAAGTAGAATGAAACACCGGTAACGACAAATCCCTGTCATTCATTAATGTCTTTGAACTCAAGACAAGAATAAAGAAATATTGAAGGTCTTAACTTACAACTAGAAAAGAAGTATCTTTCAGTTTCAATTGCTATAAGCTTGCAATTGTTTGTAAGAGGATCAGTTCAGAAAGGAAAATCTATATTTTGGTGTACTTACGGAGTATGCAACAGCGAGCAATCCCATATCTAACTTCAGCTTCCATCTAGATATTTTTCTCTCAAATGCCATTGCTACAAGGAATGACTGAACTGTACTGAATATGCACTGTAGAGTTGTTAGAAGGAGCTTGGATGGATACTCCTTTAGCAATGGCCCCTGTTAGCAAAATTGTCTTAGCAAAGATCATAAGAAAGTATCTAACCTTATCATGGTACAGAATTTTTCCCATTAGAGTTTCTATATATTGCAGCTGCATTAGAGTATTCACCTGTAGAACTAGCCACAGAGACCAGGCTGTGTTAGCAAAAATCAAGAGAAAGGATCCTTTAATCCACGTCTCTTTTGAATGAGGCGGGCTGTGATTTGTAACGCTGGTACTTTGTCCAAAAGCTTGATGATGATTTAAAGGATTCAACGAGGGTCCCTTAAAGAAAGCAATGACAAGAATTCCTGCCGAGCAAAATATTATCCCTGTGAGTTTGGCCATGCCTGACAAGCTCTTCAATTTGATAGTCTCCATTCTGCATATAAGAAAAAAAAAATCTTGTCATTATACTAACATGAAAATACCCTGAAGAATGTTAGTTTAGATGCAAAAATTTACATTGGGCTGCGCCAGGGAAATTTTAGCAGAACTTTTATTGAAAAGGCTCAGGTTTAGTGGTTTACCAATCATTCTTTACAAGATATAGATATTTATGATGAACTGCACCCCACAATCTCGCACATCATTATCTGAATGCATAAAACACTTCCATTTAACATTTATTAGTAAGTCTTTGGAACACTTACAGACAGACTTTTTGTTAATGTGAAAATACCATCACTGAAAGATCGCTGTAATGTTGTGACGAATCATTCAGCACAAATGTACAGTCTACAGTGATCTTCTTAAGAATCTAGACCGCTATGGTATCTAGTATTGTTTCATATCCCGATTGGGCATTGGCTAAGAATGCACCAACATAGCTCGAAAGATGTGAACAAACTGTGGTAGGTGGGACAAACCGAGCAATAGGAATAATTTATTCATTCGTCGAAAGATAAGTTTATTTATTCAGAGGTCCACTGACATTCGATGAGCATTGAACATAGTTTAGTAGTCCTTAGTGGAACCCGTTACTCTTGAATAACTTTATTCTTATTCTCCTTGAAAAGCAAGATACATTTGGTGTTATAATTTAATAAGAAAGATGCCTACCTGAGAAGAACAGCCAAACAGAAGGTTATCACAGGGACTGAGTTTGTCACTGCAGAAGATACTGTTGCTGAGGTGTATTTCAGGCCTATGTTGTACACATTAAAGCTCAATGTAATCCTAAAAGTTCGAACACGTTAATTTCTACTAAGAAGCAAAAAATAAATAAATTTGTTTGTGAATGGGAGAACATACCCGAAGAGTGAATGCATGAACACCTTTACTAATACTGAGAACGATAGATGTGGAGCAGTTTTCCTATATACAAATATATCATTTGCTATCTTAGATAAATGAACAAAAGATGATGACAGTAATGGAGTGAAAGGAAAAGAATTAAAGATGAGTTGATAGGAAGATATACTTACCTTTCCAGAATTATAGCGAGTGGAAGCAAAAGTATAGAAGCAGCTGCTTGTCGATAGAAGATGAAAACAAAGGTACTCATCCCCTCATCAAATGCAGCCTTTGAGATGACATATAATCCGGTATATATCAATTGTATGAGGATCACAACTAGATAAGGGTTTTTCGCATCCATGATGGTAGTAGTAGTTCCTATGGTTTTCTTCTGAGTAGGAAGGAATATTTATAGATGGAAATGAGTGTGAGCAAGGTTATCTAGGGGTAGTATATAGGTGGTCTATGTCGTAATCATCGTTGCAAGATATGCAAAGTAGCTTTTCCATCTTTTAGTTGTGGTCCGTTATGGAGGATGTGCAAAGCAACTTAGTGGTAGCTACATGTTAGTACAAAAGCTGTCTAAAGATGGTATTTCCTCTAAAAAGATAAGTAGTTCTACAATTTTATAGTGAATTATTGCACGATGACTTCGCTTTAATATTTTGAATTGAGGGGCTCTTACCTACCTATATTCCTTCTTTTTCGCGGGAGGCTTTGTACTAGACATTACTTTAGGTGTAATAAAGTGAGAGAGTGATCATTTTTACGTCGAAAGAAGCTACCAGAATAATATCTTCGACCTCATATCTAGTTTTCTTCTCCCCTTCCATTCTTTAGATATGCTTCCTCCATAATCTATCGCCTTGTGGGTCACACAGTTCTCTCTGGCTTACTTGCAATCTAGAGGTGCAGAAGACTAGTGGCACAAAGGATATAAGTGATATATTGCTTAAGGAGTCACTGTGAAAAATATAAATTTATGGTGATCCAAGCAGGGAAACAATTGAACACACTGAAGAAAACAACAAATGCAACTAGTGATTCCACAAAGATCCATGTCTTCCTTTTCCTGAGATTCTATAGAGAATCTATTGCTATCATCTTTTCTCATTCTTTTTTTTTTTTACTGACCGGAAAGAAACAAGCACCATGCTTTTCATGAGGTTTTGGAAGAGCTCATAAAAGCAGAGTAGCTTGATGATCGATTGATTCACGCCCACGTCGTTAGAAATCAAAAGACATTCTTGGAATTGACCTTTCATTTGTGGTTAGCCTTGTACTTGCGGAGAAAAGGAAGGTTATCTACTTATCTTAGAGTGCTTGATGTAGAGGGGGGGAAAAAGAGAACAAAGAGTTTAAATCTCGTCATTAATACCTGTGCGGTGTGGAGCCATATGATATAGTGCTATCTGTATGATGATGAACATGACGGCCAAGTTTGTAGGACTTCCGAGCTATTTCACACTATCTTTGAAGTATGAAGGACTGCCGAGCTATTTCACACTATGTTAGAAAGAAAGAAGCGAGAGAGATAGCACATCAAACGAGAGAACGTGATTCGCGGAATGTAACTAGACTACGTTGAACAATTTTGGTTAAAATGTGTAGATCTATTAAGAGAAAGCTATTATGAATAATAATCAAATATCTATGCTAATTTGACATCATAATTATTTTTGGGGATGATTAGAATTTAAATGTAGTTCAATTGCCAATTTTGGGTTACGTTCTTCTTTATTTATTTATTTATTTATTTATTTATTTTTATAGTGATGATATTCCGAAACCTTTCATGGCTCACTATATCTTCTTTTCTTTCTCAGTGTTGATCCAACGGTGCTAACTGTTGCCACAAGGGGAACACTAATCTCTGCGTTCTCATCAACTGCGACATGGGCCGGCGTGGCAACGCGAGGTCGTCGACTAGAATTGGACCTATCCAATATCGGAAAGTATAACAATTCGATAAAGAATTTATCCCGTCTGACTTATCCCGCTTCCGACATAGCTAGGGTTAGGGTTTGGGTTTCTCCGATCGCCGTTCCTCTTCCTCGTTCTACATTCCTCTTGATCTCCGATCGCTCTCGCTCTCGCATTCTCTGTTGTTTTGGTCCTTTTTGGTTCACGAGATCGCGAATCGATAGCTCGGACGAGATCGAAATCGAATTCGTGGTGAATAGACGACGAGAAAGATCTAAAAGCGGAAACAACAAGGTAAGACCCTGTGTTCTGGCGATTTTTAGTTGGTTCATTTGTTTGTGCTTCAGTTCTTGGTTATTCCTGCCATGATACTCTTAATTGTTATATATATATTTTTCTGTCGGTTAGAGTGTTATGCTATGATTTCTCGAGATTCTATTTTTTAAACTCTATCCTTTGCGCCTCCTTCTAGGATTTCCCTTATGGGATCATGCTATGGGTGCAACACATTTCTCAAAGAATCGAAAATCCTCTCTTTCTGAGGACGGAAATGTGAAATCATCAAATTACTTAGTCTTTTTTAGGAAATCGTAATGAACATCTTGATGCTCTTTTATGAAGCCTTAAATCCTAACTTTTTTTGGGGGGGGGGGGGGGGGGGGGGGGGGCTTTGATTCCCTGATCTCCCAATATGGTACATCAAGATTTGTGGATGTGGGAATTAGAAAATGCGTTATATTTTTCCATGATTCATAGGATTTGACTGTTGTTAATTTTCCTCTGCCACCTTCTAATCATTAAGCAGTAAAAACTTGCTCCAAAGTCCAAACCCCTTTTCCTACTCGTTCCAGTCTCAAAGCTCCTCCTGTCCTGTTATTCTTAGCAACCCTCGTAGTGAGATTCCCACCTACAGATGTTGATTTGATTATGGGTTGCTATATCATAACCAACAAAAAATATAGGCGCTGAGAGAAATAAGAGAAGGAATTTTACATATATTATACATACAGCACTTGTGTTTGAGTCTGTTGTTGGATAGGGAAAATGTTAAGGATTTTTAAGCTCTGATGAAGCTATGCAGAAACTAACTCAGATTGCATGAATAAGATTGAAAAGCTATCCACATATATTACTATTCTTGAAATTTAAGATTAAATAGACTTAAGCACTGACACGACCCCTGCTGTTCCACAAGTTGTGTTTTGCCTGTCTTATATCTAAATGTAGACAATGGTTTGTAGAATATCACTTGATTCTTTGCTAGTAAAAAGCAGTCATGTCAAATTGGTATAATCTTCTAGTAGATGAACTTTCTCATGTGGATGAGCTTTTGATACATTCGTCATTTGTGCATTTGTACATTATACTTGTTAAAATAAGAATGAACCCTTTGACCTTTCTATCATACTTCAGATTTTCTATGTTTGAATAGCACTCTGTCTTTAGGTATCCCAACCTTAATCTTTGGTACCAGTATTGATTGCTGAAAGCAATCGTTACTGAACTTTGTGAAGTTATTTCTTTTCTTCTTGTCTTGTTCCTTTCTTTGCTATAAGTGTTATAGAGGCCTTGGATATTGAAACAAGACCTTATTAATTGACAACTGTTCATAAAAAAAAAAATCAAGTTTCTACTTGTAATGCCTCATCTACTTATGTCATTCAATTGTCAATGCATCTTTGGAAAGTTGTTTGTCTTGCTCTTTCCTCATGCACATGCATCTCCATAAAATCTTGCGTTCATGAAAACTACAATTGATAAGAACATTTGCTGATTGACACATGGTTCATCAATCACTGAAGCTTAGGATGAACCCACAGCAAGTGTTATCTTCCAGAACTTCGGCTAATGGTATTGGCCGTCGAAAAGGAGATATGGACATTGGAGGAAGGACAGAAAGTAAGCTGCACTATGCTAAGTCAGCATCCAACCATTTTAGGAATGCAGGTAAACCTGTGATTTCCACTTGTCATGATGTTCTGATTTTATTTCTTACAGAATTTTGGAACAGGTTTAATAAATGGAGAGAAAGTAGGAGGATCTGTAAGTCCTTCACGCGATCGACTAATATATGTCATGACCTCCCTTATTGGCCATCATGTGGAAGTACACGTGAAGAATGGATCTGTTATCTCTGGAATCTTTCATGCAGCAAATGTTGACCAAGATATTGGTATGGTGTACTTATATAATATACTTTTACTTTTTCTGATTGATTGGAGATCATAGGGCTATGAAGCTCGTGTACAGATACAATATGGGTACAAAGATACGACAAGTCCTTAAAAGTTAAGATACATATACAATAAAGATATACTAATAAATAAATTAAATAAAAAACATATTATATTCATGTATCTGCAAATTTGCAACTAAATATACCATGTTCTACTAAGCCTTCACCAAAATCTACAATCCAACTAGATTCAATAGTAAACAACCTAAATTTCAGGTCAATTTCTGAAGCAAGGAAGGATGGGAAATAGCAAGCAAGCAGCCAAACTTCTAATGGAGAGGAAATAGCAAGCAAGAACGGCAAAATAGCAACCTAAATTTCTATTACAGAAAAATCATTTCATATTCAACTGGAATAAACAACAAGAAACCCACTTCTTTTCCAATCGAGGAGCAAAAATTCAAAAATAGACTGAATCTCAAGTCAATTGGAGTTGTGGTGTGGTGATGGAGAGGAGAAAGGGGGTTAGAAGTGGACTGGGAAAGCTATGGGAGGAGAGGAGGAAGAAGTGGAGGGAGATCGATGCCTTCTGAGAAGTCTGAAGATTGTCGGCATTGGGAGAGGAAGACACAGGGTGTCGACAGAGAATGACTGGCTAGAATTAGGAGAATAGGGGTCGATGGCTTCTTTCCTCTCATTAAAGCTTTGATAGGTTCTTTCCACCTGGTATAACTAGTTCTCAAAAAAGACAAATTTTTATTTCATATTGAGTCATATTCAAAAATTAAAATAATTTTTTTTTAATCTGGATACCTTAGAAATGTATCAGGTTCATATTTGGGGCACATCCGACACATATCTGTATCTTATATCCATATCCATATCCGATATGTTTGGATACATATATTCCACCTGTGTTGGAGTATTTGTGCTTCAGAGTCGTAGGGTAACAGGATGGAGCGAACCCTTCCTAGATACAAGCCTAAATATGCTTTGGATCATTAATGCCACATTTATGCCAATCCTTTCCATTTTGCAGTATCTTACATATAGACTCCCTAGCATACTTGCTGCAAGGAGGAATCCAATTTAGGGCAAAGGCTTTGTAGAACCCATGTTAATATACCTTCACTGGTTCAAATATTATTTATGGTAGTTTCTCTTCGTCCTTTTTCCTTTTCTCATTTAGCTGGTGAGAGAAGAAAATATGACTGCTTTGGAATCTCTTTACAATAGCTATATTTATGTTAACTTTCTGAACATTATTGCAGGAGTTGTCTTGAAAATGGCTCAATTAACTAAGGATGGTATTGTCCGAGGGCCAAAGCCTGTTTCTGATATTGTTGAAAGGCCCCAGATTATGATTATTCCTGCAAGAGAACTTGTCCAAATTTTTGCTAAGGTTCCTTGTAATATTATGCCATTCTTACTTTACTAAGATGTCAGTATGATGGCATTTTGCATCATTTTATCGGTATTCCAGTGATATTTCTGTTTGCAATTAATCAATTCTAGTTAGTTTTCCATGTCTGCCTGTCAGACCAAAATTGATGATTTTGTGACTTTGATCAATTTTCAGGACATGTCTTTAAGTACTGATAAATCCACAAATGGACATACTAGTGACAGATGCAAAGACCTCATGATTGACTCTGTCATCTCTCATTCTCATCATGTTGAAGAGAGAGAGCTGGGGCATTGGGCCCCGGATGAAGGTGATTCTGAATGTCCTGAGCTGGAGAACATATTTGATGGAACATGGAATAGGTACTTAAGTAAATTTTTTAGTTTGAGCTGTACTTAACTGCATTATCTTCATACCTTAGATATCATAACTATCAGTTTGAATAATTGATATACCAATTTGTAATGTTTAAAGTTAATTGTTTCATCTTTCCTAAATATTTGCCTAATAACCATACATTGTTTTAATGCTTGAAATTTCAGCTGTTATGTTTCCTGCAATAATCATATCAATAGTTACTCTCTCTAAGCATGCTTGTCATTTACAATTTTTTGACTGATCTCTAGAATATCGGACTTCTATTTCCATTTAAGAATCCTTGATCTTTCTAAAATTGATTTAGATAGCTTCCTGTTAATTTGCTTTACTGATAAATCGACGAGATCCTATCTTCTGGTTTTTTTCAATCATCCGTCTGGATTGGCTCCTAACCCTGTCTACTGTTACTAGGAACTGGGATCAGTTTCAAACCAATGAAACCTTGTTTGGAGTGAAAAGTACTTTCAACGAGGAACTTTACACAACAAAGCTTGAGAGAGGTCCTCGGATGAGAGATCTTGAAAGGGAAGCCTCAAGAATTGCTAGAGAAATAGAGGGTGAAGAAACAGAAGATCTTCATCTAGCTGAGGTGAATTCTAGTGTTTCATACCAACCTTATGTTTTTGTTTAGCGTGCTTTTTACCATGTTGAAATATTTTGATTACTTTTAATAGGAAAGAGGAATCTATTTCGACGAAGAATTTGATCTTGATGAGGAGATACGATATTCAGCAGTCTGTAGGGATGTTGATGGCAGCCGATTTCAAGAAAATGAAAAGTCAGACACGGATTCCTGGAATATTGAAACTTTAGGGGCTTCCGTTGGTTCAATAGTTACTAGTTCTAATTTTGATTCATTTAGTAGGAAAGCTAATACTGAAGCACTGGAATTGTCCATCTGTTCATCAGTGGTATGCACTTATGCACTGCCTTTTCCTCTTTTTCTTCCTTTCTTTTAAAATTTGCATCCTGTTCACTTGCATACCACGATAATATGTGCTTCTAAATAACTCCATGCTTAGGAAGCTTTTGTGGCTTCATGAAACTTATTTGATCTTGATGTGGGATGCCTGCTTTGGTGATCTGTCTTAAGCCTTTGTTCATGATTAACCTTAAATCATGGGAAAAACACTATTAGTGGTTGCATTTTTTGTGGTCCTTTTTCTTTCCTCTCTTCTTTTCTCCTTATTATACTTTCACAGGTTTGCATACAAAATCTTTCTAAATTATGCTAGATATTTGGCTATATCCGAGATACATTTCTGTTGCACAAAGTTCTATAAGATAGATACTTGTTTTAGCAATGATCCATGTCGGACTAAATTCTACTGTGGTTAGTTTTTACTTTTGATAGAAAAGGAGCCTTTATTTTCAATTGGTGATGCGTTATTTGTCACTCTACTTTAGGTTTCAAATATTTTTCACGTGCCACCAAAATTTTGACAATATTGTCTAAGGCACCAAAATTTTCGGAAAAGTCTAGTACATGCCTGTTTGTCTTATGTGTTTTGATACATTTTGCATGAATTATTCTTGTTTGAAGGAAATTGTTCTGCTGACTAAATTGAAGTTCATGAAATAAGGTAAAAGGCTACTTGTGAACATTTTATAGCATTGTGTGTGTGTGTGTATAATTGTGAATATTGATAATTTGATATCAAACTCATGATGGGGCGAACTAGATCTTTTCTATTAGGCATGCTATATAGAAACACTTCTATTTTAAATGGTCTTATATTCTTTATCTTGTATGAAGCTGTTGTCTGCATTTATTCTTATGTTCAGGATGAAGAAGTGTCTTCCCATTTACCTGCTGATAAGAATGAATTTCCCAATGATTCAGTTGATCATGTCAGTCAACTAACATCTGACTATATTGCAACGAAGTCCCTTTCCATAGATGAGAGCAGGTTTGTGCATTTTCCTTCTGGTTCTGTGAGCGTGAAATTCGATATGAGAAATAGGAAGCGTAGTTGAGTGAGCTTGATTGAGCATAGGTCTAATACTCTATTCAACTTTGAATTGAACTTTTTTGGGAGCCTAAAGTTTAGAATTGAGCTCCATATTTTGGACATTAGTCTGTTCATGGCTTCAGGCCACTTTGTATAAACTATAGACAAACAAAAGCCTAATTTGAGCAGCTCAACATTTACGGACATGAAACCAGCTGAAGCTCGAAACAAGCTCATTAATCTTGGACTCCAACTTGTTCTATCTTAAGAATAACCCAAGTGAAATTGGCTTTAACAATTCAGATGTATAGGGTAATTTGTATTGTGAAATTGTTGTTAAGTTTGTATGTAAAGTTTACATAAATACACACAACTTTATCTACTCCAGTCTGACTTAGTGAACTGATTGTTCCGATGGTTCACTCAAGATTGACCTGCAATTTATTTTGATCTAAGTTTAAGAAAGTAAGCTGGTTCTCTATCAACTTTTCGTAAAAGTTTAAAGAGCTTAGCTTACCATATCAAGATGAGCTTAATTTTCTATGAGCTGCTTGATTTGTTGACCAAGTTTTAGTGAAAATAAGCTAAGAGTTGTTAGTATAACTAAGATCTTGTAACTTTTTGTCTCATGGATGCTTGATGCCTTGATCTGATATGCCGAATGAATTTAGGTTGAATGAGAAGGAAATAAAAGGTCATGGCAGGGAATCGTGTGTCATGAAGGTGCGTGCAGATAGAAGGGGAAGATAATTTGACCAGCTTCTCTATAAATTCATTTTTCTACCTGATGTCTCTTATCGTCACATTTGATCTATTTCATTCTTCTCATGCAGACCTTGGAGGAGAGTAAACCTTTTATTGTGGATGGTTAGTAAATATTTACGTGCTATCTCATGTTACTTTTTTTCTTATTCTTTGTTGTACTTCCGTTTGCCCATTTTACTATCATACGCCAGTTGTATAACTTTGTGTTCATTAACTGTAGTTATAGTTTGAACAAGAATTTATGTGAGTTATGAAGCATATTGACATCTTTTTCATAAAAAAAGAATATTACTATAACTTGTGTGAGAATTTTGTAACCTTGGGCTTTCACTTGTCTTTGCAAAGCTCAATTTAATGATGATATTAATAAAGTTAAAACAGAAATTACTGCTATGATTATTATTATTATTCTTTCTAAACTATCTACGGTGGATTGAGATTGATGTAGCTCTTCTTGTAACGACCAAGTCATGGATTCTGATACATGTGATGCCGATAAATGTTGCAGAGAAATCCCGACTGACAACTTTAAAGGGATCGTTTCCTGGTGCCATTGCACATGATCCTTCAACTTGTTCTCAAGGAAAGAAACATTCAATTAATGAATCTTCATATTCTGCTATATCTAGCAATTTGTCTCCTGCAACTGAACCAGTGAATTCATATTTACGACCTGGTAGTTCCACATCTACTTCTGAGCGTGTTGGTGCTAGCTCAATTCCAGCTGGCACTGCTTTATCACCAAGCTCTTCAACGGGGTCCTTGTCCTCAGAAAGGTCAATGTTGAATCCCAATGCCAAGGTCTGATTATGAATATTCTACTGAAGTTTTCCCTTTTGTTTTCTATTTTCCTTCTAATCCATAGATCAACTATCCACTTCGCTGGTGAACCTGCTTTTTATGTTTATTTATACTTATATTTCTTTATGTTTCTCTGTTGAATAAGTACTCTAATGGTCCAGGAGTTCAAGCTCAATCCAAATGCTAAGAGTTTTACCCCATCAGCTTCTTTAAGGCCACAATCACCAGTATCTGATGGATCTTTTTATTATACAAGTAACATTTCGGCTTCCCAACATATGCCTGGCCTACCTGTAGGCATTGGGGTGAGAACTTAGGCTCAATGTTCCCTTTTTTTTTTCAAGATAGTGATTTTAGAAAGTATTTTGTCATTCTCTTTGTTTCCTTTATATGTATTTATGTTCTGCTGCACCTTATTTTACCTTTTTCTTTAATGTATAAACAAGCTCAATGATGACGTACTTTCTCTTGTCGAAGTCATAGATCTTGTCATTACTTTCTATGTCAATTATCTATATATTTTCTTTCTAATAGCTATAGTTATTTGCATATTATATCCTCCCAAAGCCAACCCTCGGTCCAAACAAGATGTTTTATCTTAAATTTTAGATTAATCTTGTTTCGTAAGGACTTTATTTCATGCATCAATTGTTACTGTGAGTGTGAATCTACAAATTATTTTATCTGTTATTCTGCCATTATTCATGAATAAAAGGATACTGGCATTCCATGTGCCAATGGACTTTTATTCAATTCCAGTTATGAGAGATGCTGGTACTTTTGATGTAAGCTCCTGTTTAATTGCTTCCAAGAACTAGATTTTCTTCATTCGTTTTTTCTTAAATTGCATCTCTGACATGGAACCACTATGATAGGGTGGACCATCCTTTGGTGGTGGACACCAGCCTGTCATTTACAATCCACAGGCTGCACAACTGCAATCTCCACAGTCATATATTCCGCCCAATGGACCCTTGGTATGCAAGTTCCCTATCTGGGTGAATTATGTTGCATATCTTGAATGTGCATATTAGTATCAGAGTTGTTTAAGTGATATCTATTCGAGCAACTTATCAGGGCTAATGATGCTATCATCAAATTTTACAGTACAATGTGCAACAGATGATTGTTGGGCAGACACGGCCAGTTTATTATATGCCAACTTATCCACCAGTAAGTCTGCTTCCGTTTTAGCATTCAATGATTTCTTGCTTGTCATCCAAGGTGTGAGGCTTCAGCTCCTTTTTCCATCCTGTATGATACTAGTGATTGGGTTAAAATGTATGCTTTGCAGTTCAGAAATCCATAAAAAGTACAGTTGGGAGTTCTATAACTATCTTCAAGTTAAAGTTATTCTATCCAAGTGGAATTCTCAAATTCCACCTACATGATCAATCGTAATGAGCAGGATGCAATTTATGTTAATGTGCTTCATCTGTGTTATGCATAACCCTGTTATGAGATTTTAATTACAACTGATAACACAAGAAATTGATGATTACAACAACCCGCAAATTGTAGGAATATTGCCCTATAAGCTGATCACCGTCTTATGCTTTCCTTTTTCTTTTTATTTTCCCAGGATCTGCCTTACAGAGGGAGAAATTTTCAGTAGTGTGTTCCTTTCTCCAACAGCAGCCACAAATTCCAACTAGGAGCGATGCTGCTCTGGTGCTACCGTTGGCCTTGGAGACCGGACTCCCCTGAGTTATAAAATCTGAGCGTTCCACAGATACAAGTTTGAATTGTAAATTATATAATTCTTTGCTTAAAGAGAATTCATCAACTCAAGCAGTTCCCTGGGAATAGTGTGCTGTACTTCATGCTTGTAAATTATAAGTGCTCACATATTTTTCTCACTTCCCGGAAAAGAAGTTTCATTTTTAAATTACTCATTGGCTAGACCTTTTCATGTATAATTTTGCTATAACATTCTTTTATTAGTATGCTAAACAATCTGTCCGGAAAAGAATGGCTGGCTCTTTGACTTTAAAGTTCCATTTCACGGGATGTAGTTCACACACATCTCTGTTAAATTTAGAAGGGAACACCTAAAAACTTGAACTGTTTCAGAATGATCTTTAATAGTAGCAGGCCAGCTTTCTCAATATGAACCTACAGAACTAAGTCACCCAGGCCACTGCATTTTATCCCTACTCAGCTAAATCTTAGAATACTCGATTCTAATTCCAGTGGTGTATCTTATGAGGAACCTCGGCCACAACAGTTTGGTCACCAATTTCTCAACAAAATAAATAAATAAAAAGGTTTGGTGACCTAGTTGTGGTACCATCAAAATAGTTTGGTCACCTAATTGCTATACCAGTGAATATATATATTAATGGGGACTTTTCACATTTACGTAAATAATATTTTTACAATAAATATATATATATAAATATAATTTCGACGTTGTTTCTCCCAGGTTTATAAAGATGACACAGTTCTAGGTAATAAGTTTGAAAAGTATATCGCATGGGTAAATAATGTCATGATACCTAGTTTGGTGATGCCTTCAATGAAGCCAGTTTTGTGATGCCTTCTAACGTGTCAAAGTAACATGGAAAGCCCTTTCCATGCTTCTTTCTTCGTCCAATAAGTGATAAGTTTATTCTGCATGCGAGTAGCATGCAATGATCAGCTCTTAGACTATAGCAAAAGTGATGCCTTCGATGAAAAATATCATCTAATATCGTTATCTTGGTGACAAATAAATTTCTCAATCATGTCATTTATTCATCTTTTTACCTTATTATTATTATTATTAATTTTTGCGACATTAATGGCGTACAATTAGGGAGAGTCAAAAGCCCGTAAAATCAGCAGCAATCCTTCTTTTACCTCTCTTTCTCCTCCTACTTTCCTCTCGGTAGACCGTTCTTTTCCTCAAGTGGATTTAACTCGTTCTTCAGGTCCGTCGTCTTGACAGGGGAATGGAAGAAAAAATATTTAAAAGAATAAGACATAACGAAATAAAGGGAAAGGTGAAGTCAAAGTGGGAGAGTGGTGGAAAAAAGTAGGGCTTCCGCGGAGGCGAGGGATAGAGAGAGAAAGGGAAGGGAAGGGAAGGCCCGAAACAAGGAAGGGATCGGCTACTGTGATCTGGAGGCGCGAGCTGCGAGATCTCGATCGAGGACGCGATTCTTTTCTTGGGGCCGCTTCGATTCGAGGGTTGGTGTTTTAAGTGCGCATCTCTTAAGCTAGTACGAAGTCTATTGCCGTTTTGTTTGAGAAGAGGAGGTCGGTGCTGGTCTATAGATCTATCTCGTTTTAGTTCCTTTTAGAGTTCCTTGGCCTTCCCATTTGCTAGTTTTTCGGGTTATTCCGCCAAGCTCTGTAGTTGAGTCGCGGTAGATCTAGTTTTTCTTCTCTTTTTTTTTTTTTTCTTTTTGGTGCAATTTCAATTTCCGTTTCTAAAGTTCCTTTCTTTGGGAAGAAATTAGGATATATCGTTTTCAGCGAGGAAGTTAGCAGTGGGAGATGGAATACAAGTAAACTAGCTGCAAATTTTTTGTGGAAATTGTCTCCGTGGGTCCTGAAAGTTAATTTTAGGACATGCTGCATAGAACCAGTGGATATTAGTACACCGATTGAATTCCTAGCAGTTATTGGTACTCAAAACTGAAACTTTTTATGTAGAAATTGAAGACCAAAAATGGGTCTTGATTTATGCATAGCTAATTCTTGTAATCAAGTATTGGAGAGTCTTTGATTTCGCCGACTCGGTCTTTGTCTATTTCATGGTAGGATCCTCTTTTATTATTGTGCTTTCCTAGTTTCATGTGTGTTGTATTACATGCTCCGTAGGCATCCATCATGCATCCGTTGCATCATTGTAGTTACCTGTTGTTTTGGAGACACAAAAAGTTGCACAGTCTGCATGAATATTTCTGTTTGTAATATTAATTTTTAGTTTTCCAGAGAGCTCTTAGTGAGATTGCCATGTTTCTTGCAGGTTGTCTTGCTGAATTTAAAGATTGTCAGCCCCTGTTTCTTATGTAGTTGGCTGCCATTTATTGCCTTGAGGAGGAAATTATTCTTGCTTCCATTGCCTTGGAGTAGATGTCATTCCGTAGTATTGTACGTGATGTAAGGGATGGTTTTGGAAGCTTATCTAGGCGAGGTTTTGAGGTTAGGCTCTCAGGTCATCTCAGAGGAAAGTCTCAGAGTGCTGTGCATGAGGTGCACGACCCAGCTATTGTGGTCCAGAACAGCTGCTGGACAAATTTACCTCCTGAACTACTTCGTGATGTGATCAAAAGGTTGGAAGCAAGTGAGAGCACATGGCCTTCCCGCAAGCATGTAGTTGCTTGTGCAGCTGTTTGCCGGTCATGGAGGGAAATGTGTAAAGAGATTGTAAAAGCTCCAGAATTCACTGGGAAGATTACTTTTCCTGTGTCCTTGAAGCAGGTGAGAACTCATTCTGCTTCTCCTTTTAAGAAACATTTACTCTGTTAGCACTATATTGTTAATGTAGTGTAATTCAGAATGACAAAGTGATGTACTTGCTGGAAACTTGGAAAAATATGTAACTTGATTAACTAATATGATCATGTATTGCTGTTTTCTGTTTCGCAGCCTGGACCTCGAGATGGTACTATTCAGTGTTTTATTAAGAGAGATAAATCTACTCATACTTATCATCTCTTCCTGTGTCTTAGCACAGGTAAGTTTTTTCACAATTTGGAGTTATTATAAGTCAACACAGTGTATTCCATATCCAGCATAATCTCTTATCCATCTAATGTCAAACCTATTGTTAGATATTTGTCACTCTACAGTGTGAGTTATGGTGAACTGCCACACATGTTGCGGGAATAACAATATATTTGAAAGCGAAAGCATGTCTCAAGGCACTTTCCTATGGAAAATAAGTTCATATTTTCTTAAAAAATATTAATGTTTTAAAGGCGGCCACGGGTTGCAGGCAGCCACCTTGCTACATGGCGCCAAGACGGTCTAGCAATCTTAATAGAAAAATTTATGATATATAATATATAAACTAAGATAACAAATATTAATTTTTTAATCGTTCAATTCACAATCATAACAACAAAAAATTATGATTTACATATATATACACATATTTTAATAATGCATCTGAAAAAATAAATTGCTCAAAGGGCATATACATATTTTATTAATGCACATGATTGAACATCATGGTATTTTTTTGGTTCTTTTTATAGAAGATGTGACCTTTGTGGTTACCAGGATAAGAGCCATGATAGAGTCTCTTGGTAGTTTGGGAATGATTGACTACATAACAAATACATATCAACCATTCTATCATAGCCCATATTCTAGGAGTGCATCCATCCATTCGTTCTTACGCTAACCCACCTCCTCTCCTACAACCTCTCATGGACTGTAAAGAATCCTAAACTACCATGTCTCAATCTCTTTCTTCAACTCCCCTAGTGCGCAACAACTTGGCCCTCCCCCTCAAGTCCTCCCTAACCTCTGCTTTATCCCGCATCTATATTCTCATCGGCTCCCAATCTAGCAACTCCCTCATTGACAGCAATGACTCCGGCACCATCATCGAGGCTGAATACAACGATAACTCCGGTGTTGCAAGAGCAACCCCCGTGAGTACCTCTCCCTCTAGGTCACACGCTTTGCATGTGGTGACGTGGTGGTGGGCGTGTGCGCATCACACAAGGTCACCATCAGAGAGCCAAACTTTCTGCTCCTAGAGGAGTGGGTGGAGGGAACTATTCTGCCAAAGTGGACCACCCGACTCACTAAGCACCTTAGCGTCCTGCGAAGGCTACCTTGTTGATCCGATCGCCAAACTAGTGCTGCCTTTTCCCTTTGTGGGGCCGCCACTGCTCCTTCCCACCATTGTGGTTGCCTTAGCTGCTTTCTGGAACACTGAAAATACTGTTCTGTTAAGTTGCTTGCCTCAATGCCTTGTGGCTTGAATAAGGCACCAACCCAGGGATTGACTCACTAATTTTGCAATGTAATGGTTTTGTCTCGCCTAAGTTTTTAAATGAGTTCTTAAGGCACAATTGATCATCCTGCTCACAGACATGACATGAGTTATTTTCGTGTTCCTTTGGAGGAATGTGCAAGACTACATCCATTTTTAACACTCCACTGTGACTTTTATGTTGGCTATATATCTTTAAGAGTCCTGTAGTATTCATTTCTATTTTCATCTGTTATGAGTTCCTTATCATTTCTTTTTTGCTCATCTAATGAATACCTGTAGTCCTAGTATTAACAACTTTTTTCTTTGGTTGCCTATTGGAGATCCATTTTCCATACTAATGCTTCCAGTCATCACAAAATTGTTTTGATATTTGTTTATATCGACTGAATTGTTTTTTGTGGGCCTTTGTTTTTTCTTTCCCCTTGTCGCATGAGGCCTTTGCATGCGCTTATCTGAGCAATCAGAATGCTACCAGAAAATTGCTAACAGGAAATGTGTCTCTCTATATGGTAGACTTGGTTGATGTTGCAATTTTTATATTTGTAGTATATTTTAACTTATTATTTAAATTTATTGCAGCTGTGCTTGTTGAAAATGGGAAATTCCTCTTATCAGCTAAGAGGAGGCGCCGTACAACCTGTACAGAGTATATAATATCTATGGATGCAGACAATGTATCAAGATCAAGTAGCACATATATTGGAAAGCTGAAGTAAGGAGAACTTGACTTCACAATATTTATCATCTTCTACTTTTTGAGTGATGATAAGGCCGAAAGCTTCATTTTGGGGTAACTAATGAACCCACACTTGTGCTTTTCAGGACCAATTTCCTTGGTACAAAATTTGTGATTTATGATACACAGCCCCCGTACAATGGAGCTAGCCATTCCCAAACTGGGAAAACAAGCCGTAGATTTTACTCCAAGAAAGTTTCTCCCAAAGTTCCTTCTGGCAACTACAGCATAGCTCAGGTTTCATATGAGCTGAATGTCTTGGGGACTCGAGGCCCACGGCGTATGCACTGTGTCATGCACTCCATTCCTGCCTCGGCTCTTGATGCTGGTGGGACGGTCCCATGTCAGCCTGACAACCTACTTGCCCGCTCTCTGGATGATTCCTTTGGCAGTGTCTCCTTCTCCAAATCATCCATCATGGACCGCTCCATGGATTTCAGCAGTGCCCGATTCTCAGACATAACTAGAGGAGCCAGAGTGGTGGATGACGAGGAGGACGAGGGCAAGGAGAGGCCTCTGATCCTTAAGAACAAGGCTCCAAGATGGCATGAGCAGCTGCAATGCTGGTGCCTCAACTTCCGAGGCCGGGTGACAGTTGCATCTGTCAAGAACTTTCAGCTCATTGCTGCTACACAACCTGCTGCGGGAGCTCCAACGCCTTCGCAGCCAGCACTGCCGGAGCACGATAAGATCATTTTGCAATTTGGAAAGGTTGCAAAAGATATGTTCACCATGGATTACCGTTATCCGCTGTCAGCCTTCCAGGCTTTTGCCATCTGCTTGAGCAGCTTCGACACTAAGTTGGCGTGTGAATAGAACGGTTAGGAACCATGGAATCTGATTTAAGAACAATCACGCTCTATTCTTCTTTCTTATTAATGTATCAGTAGTTAACTTGGGTTGCAGCAATTATCCATCCTAATCCTATGCTTATATTTTCAATTTTGCTGTCATCCTATTTCTTCATTTCTGTAATACCCGTTGCATGAAATGATCTTAGCCGTTTTTATTCTGATATTCTTTGTGCATTCTGTAGCTTTGTTTTCAATCTGTAATTTCTGATGGGGGTCCCCACTCCCCAATCTAATAAAGCTGGGTTGGGATCAATTTCAACTGCCCTAGTGGTGCATTATTTATTGTATGGTGAGGCTCTGACGTAGAGATGGGCAGCCGTGTGTTTATTGGCAGGCTCGCATGGATGTTCTACTCCTGCACTGTTGGAAGTTGACGTGATCACATGGAATCTTTTGAACCAAATGCTGCTTGCTGCGTAGTTCCTGCCAGAAAAGGAGCTCACAGGAATAGCTCAGCATGATCTCATGTTGGCTTCAGTAGCCATTCTATTTTATTTATTATTATTGGCTTTTCTGTATTATGTGAAAATATTCCAGGCAATGATTAAAAGGACTAATCCCACAGTTAAGCTGCAACAGCATGTTGTATAAGACTTTGGAAGAATTCAAGCAGGTAACACGAATCTCAATGACGATTCTTCTTTTGGGGTATAATTAGAAAACATATTAATTACGAATTATTTAGTGCTTTGGATGGTTTTTTAACCTAAAACGGGACAATTAGGAATGTTATGGACCGTGTCCAAGAACTAATAGGAAAGTCTAAAATTCACCTTTTAAGTCCCCAAATGTTATAAAGGAATAGAAATGGTCTCTTGTGCTTGAAGAAATAGGAAGAGTTTGAATACCATTATTCCTGTCAACCGTCTTATTACTCCAACTCCATTTACCTACTCATATGTAGCCATAATTAAAAAAATTTATATAACTCTGAGAGGATAATTAATCTTTGCCTTGAGGACGTAAAACTTGGGGCACTAAAATAGAGGTATTCTCAAATTTGGCTTAGTGTTCTGGCTCTATAATTATATTCAAGGATGGCCTGCAAGAGATGTCAATGTCTAAAATATCTCAATCAGTCGAAGAAGAAAAGGATAGGATTAATGCACATCCTATTCAGTCAAACAGAATTGGATTATTATTTTTGAATTGGATAAATAAATCTCTACTTTATTTTTCTCAGAGAAAAGTAGCCGTCCGATATGAGATTTATTTATCCAATCTCAAGAATAACAATCCGATCCTGTTTGACTGAACATCATACGACTTATTCGAAGTACCAATGCAACAAGAGTTATGTCACATCCAATTCATTTGTTGACAACGAATTGTTTCTAATCGTCAACTGTACAATAGGAGTACTTGGTCCGAGACCCTTCAAAAACTTAAACCATTTTGTTTCCTGCAAGTGGGAAATTAACAACGGAGAAAAAAATTAAAGGGGTTTTTTTTTCCTGGGGAGCACTAATGGTCCTAATTTGACGTAAGACCTTCTCGAGCAACAACCTTTCAATTAACCACCGGGGTTAAATAATGGTTAACATGTCAACTCCACGGGTTTACAATCTTCCCGGCGAATTTCTAATCTAATACTAGATGCTGACGTGGAGGTTTCTGCGACTCGTACACATGTGGGCCCATCTTATCTTACTTTCTCCTTGTTTTAAGGGTGGGCCTATCGATCGCTGTCTACCCTCGGTAAGCTACACCCGCACCTTATCCTGTACCCACTCGGTGGTCCCGACTCCGGAATTCGCATACAGTAAACACGGTATGGCTGACCGATTCCATTCTTAGTACCCGTTCCCCTTTTCCCCAAAATGCCCCCCCCCCCCCCCCCCACTCCTAGGGGACGACAATGGATCCGATAGACCACTTCCGACCCGATTCGCTACTGTGTTCTAAGGATATATTAATGTAAAAAGATAATTAGACTGGGCTCCTATTATTATCTATTTTTGTTAATATATTAAACCGCCCATTTATCTAATTCCTTCTAAATGTTTCTTTCGTTAATTGTTTGTTTAAAATAAAATATTATGCGGCTGATGTTAGAAGCTCCGAAAATTGCTTAATTATTTTCTATAGAAAAGAGAGAAGTTAAGAATTAATTAAGAAAGTCAATGTAAATGAAGTGTCTGTATAAATATAGATGATAAATTAGAAGGTCTATGTGTAATTAATCACAATTAATATTTATCTACCGTTCTTATTCAGATTAGTTTTCATATATATATTAATATTCTATATTTGTATATATAAGTTATACTTCTATTGTGTGCATAAAAATTTCATAAATCAAACTTGAATTTATTAATGGATAATTTCGCTTAGATCCTTAAACTATTAATATTTTCAACATACATTCCCTAATTTTTTTTATACAAGTTATAAAAAAAGTTTAAAAAATATGTGTAAAATAATTATAGTTTAGAGAGGTCTAAGTAAAATTATCTCGTTTCTATTCATATGACAAACAAATATAATTGCAGTAGTCATATGGAGTTAGTTGTAGCAAAAAGCTCTAGGGTTTCAGCTTCTTCTCCCCTTTCTTAAGTCAAGGTTTTTCTCACCACCACCGCTAGTGGCTTTGCTTCCTCTTCCTCTTCTAGCCAGAAATATTTTTGCTCTTCTAGGAGGTTTCTTTTCCCTTTTCCTTTATCTCATTCTCTTTTTACCCTTATCTCTCACTTCCCGTATTATCTCTTTTCCTTCTTCATCATCGTTCTCATCCCTTCTCCTCAATGTTAGATATATTTCTTATCATCGTCTCCCCGTCAAATCCGAGCTTTACTATCACTTCCCCATCAGTTCCGAGTTTCATCGTTGCACCCTTGGACCTTCCTCCCCCAATCTCACCCTCCATATCCTATTAGATTTATGCCTTGATGATCCTCCCATGCCCTAGGCTTCCTCCTCTAAGCCCTAACGCAGCTCACATTTGAATTCATGCTTGGCTACAACCTCCCATCTCTCACCTTCCTATTTCAACCTTTGCCACGACTTACTTATACCTTCCTCTTTCACCCACGTCAAATCCTTGCCACTCCGCTATTGGATCCGACATTTGGCTTTTGCTACATCGACAGATCTGCTTGCACCACATCCATTTTGTTTGCTTTTCGATGTTTTTTTTTCTTCTCCCTTTTGTTCTATATCTCTTGTAGATTAAGAATTATTTTCTCTTGTCTTTCAAAGTTACATAAGAACATGCTTTTGAGATTGCAAAGGAACCACAAAACAATATTAGACACAAATTCTTATAAATACTCTAGATTATACTTTGTGTTAAGTATGTTTCCCGCAAAGGGTTTGACATCTTATCTTCTCTCATGTTGTTCACTGTTGTAAAATCAGATACAAGGCTTGTGTTAAAATGTCGTTGTCCTATTTTTCCATTCATATTGTATATCATGGATGAATGAAACTATGGCTTCGGAATTCCTAACAAAATAAATAAATACTCTACGCACTATCGGATCCGGTTTGATCCAATTACTACAATACTACGGAAGCGGAGGTCGAGGCATTTCCGTCAAAACATCGACAATCGTCCTGAAAAACATTCCTCGGACGCACGTCGACGACCCGGACCAGGTCCTCCCCTCCCGGCGCAAGCAACGGGCGGGCCTACACGTGCGACTCCGTCCCTTCTCCCGCCTCGCGTCCCGATCGCGTCTCGCCCGCGTCCTGTGATCATGTCCCATTTAATCCCGTTCCTATTTAACCCAATTTTATGTGAACCCTTTTAGAAGCTACCTACCTCTCCACCTCTAAATTATTTCACCGTCGATTAATTACAATATTATTATTAGTTTCTTAATACTCCCCCTCCCCCTCCCCATCAGCCAATCGCATAAAAGCTTGAGCGTTGGGGTTTCGGTTCTGGAATGAGAATTTGGGGTTGGATTTGATTGGATTTGGTGGGGCGGATTTCGATAGGATGCCCGCGACGGACTACCAGGGGAGTTCGGTGCCGTTCGCGTCGCTGGGCCGTTCGATCCTAAGCATCCGGCGAGATCAGGCCCACACGATGGACGGCGGACACCACGACCCGACCCAAGAGCTCGATGCCTTCCAGCGCCACGTAGCAGAACTCTTCCATGACCTCAACGCCGCCGCCGGCGGTACCGGCGGAGACGAGGTGATCCTCTCCCTCCCTTGGATCCGGAAGCTCCTCGACACCTTCATCGTCTGCCAGGAGGAGTTCCGAGTCATCCTCTTCAACCACCGCGCGGCGGTGGCGCGGCCGCCGCTCGATCGCATGATCTCCGACTTCTTCGAGCGCGGCGTCAAGGCGCTCGACGTCTGCAACGCGATCCGCGACGGGATCGACCAGATACGATCGTGGCAGAAACTTCTGGAGATCGTCCTCGTCGCCCTCGGCGGCGGCGGTGGCGGTGAGGAAGGCAAGGCCCGTGGCGAGGGCCAATTCCGCCGCGCCAAGAAGGCGCTCACCGATCTGACCATCCTAATGCTCGACGAGAAGGATGCCGCCTCCGTGCTCTCCCACCGCAACCGCTCATTCGGCCGCACCAGCCGCGACAGCCACCACTCGTCGAGGAGCGGCAGCGGCCCAGGCGGCCACTTCCGCTCCCTCTCTTGGAGCGTCTCCCGCACGTGGTCGGCGGCGCGGCAGTTACAAGCCATCGGCAACAACCTCACCGCGCCACGTGGCCACGAGGTCGTCGCCACCGCCGGCCTCGCGGTGCCGGTGTACACCATGAGCTCGGTGCTCCTCTTCGTCATGTGGGCGCTCGTCGCCGCTATCCCCTGCCAAGACCGCGGCCTCCAGATGCATTTCTCCGTCCCCCGCAGCTTCCAGTGGGCCGCGCCGATCCTCTCGCTGCACGAGAAGATCGTGGAGGAATCGAAGCGGAAGGATCGAAGGAACGCGAATGGCCTGCTCAGGGAGATCAGGCAGGTGGAGAAATCCGTACATCAATTGTCGGAGCTCACTGATACGATTCAATTCCCGGTGTCGGAGGACAAGGAGGTGGAGGTCAAGCAAGAAGTTGAAGAATTGGCCAAGCTGTGCGAGGCGATGAAGGAAGGGCTCGAACCGCTCGAGCGGCAAGTCAGGGAGGTCTTCCATCGGATCGTGCGAAGCCGCACCGAGGGGCTCGATTCGTTGTCGCACAGTCTCGAGTGAGATGATCTATGGAATAGAAGTGAATTGCAACTTGATGATAAAGAGAAGTGCTTGTTGTTTCGTTTTGGTTTTTGGGAGGAATGAAGTGTCTGAAGGGCCCGACCAAGCTTTCTCCATCTACCAATAAATTGAAGCAGGTAGTGTAATTGTATTTACTGTAATACTGTAAAAATAGAAGGATTGGATCGAATTATCTGTTTTCGATGTTGCCTTCTCTCTGTTTTTGTTGCATTTTTCTGTATCCGTTTCTTTTTAGCTAAGAGCTTCCGATCCTCCAGCTGATGCTACGCTTCCCCCCCCCCCCCCCCCCCCCAGTTTCTGGTGTTTTTTTACAATAAACTCTTATGGATGATCAAATGCATTGCCCGAAAGACGGTTAGAATTTTAGCTAGTACAGTTGGTCCTTTGTAGAGTGTGAATTCTGTTCTAGTCTTTCTTCTCTGTACCTTTTGGGATAAATATTGCACTTCAAATGTTTACCAGGATATGTTATTGTTCATTTAAGCTAATAATGTGTCTTATCTTCCGGCTCGTGTTATTCTGGATTTGCGAAGGAAGTACATTGAATTGACTCTAGTGTTGTGAGAGAAGTTGCTAATCTATCCTAGATATCAAATGGTAGGGAAGAATGATAGGATGGTCTAGCTATTTCTTGGCAGATGTGGTGCTTGTAATCTATTTTCTTGAGAGTGACTAAGAGGAAGATTGATCTTCATCATGTACATGATAGGGATTCTGACACCCTCCTGATTAGGTGTTGGAACCAATACATTGATAAACTTCTTTTTTCTTTTCCTGTTCCAAATGCAAGAAGGATAGAGATTCTGGGTTCTCATTGATTTCGGATTTCCTTCTTTATCCAAAATGAAAGACTTTCTTTCATAGGCACATAGCTTGAATGTTTGATAATTTAGTTTCTCAGTTATGAGATTTTAATTTCCTACAGTTGATGGATTTCCTAAACGAAGCTCTTTGGGCTCCAAAAGACATACTGTACCTTAATGGTTTTAGTGAAAAGGTTTCATTGTGAATATTTTGTTTCGAGTTAATTGTGTATTATAAGACATCATATGTAGAAAAACTTTTGGAGGTTCTCTAAATTTTGTGTTACAGGTGATAGTTATTGAGAAGACTAGTTTTGTGATCCTTGCAAGTTATAGGTAATGTGGTGATTTTGTCCTTGGTTTATTCTTTCTTTTGCGCAAACGAGCTTTTGTGTGCTCATTGGTAAGATTATTGACGTTTGCTGCTGTTGATATCCCAGGCCCCTGTTATCCTCTATATGAGAGTTGGCCTAGCAAAGGTAACCATCCTTTACTAAAGATTTTGGCGTTCACTATCAAAAACATTAAGTTTAGCAGTGTGCCAGTTAAACCAGTGCAAATTGAGGTTTGAATCTTAGTAAACCCATCCAACATGAGCCTTTTTAACCATTTGAGCACCGTCCCATTGGCTTAGTTTAGCATGTATTTGAATTCTTAAATTATTTGTAGAGTGTCGATTGTGTTTATTCTATATCTGCTGGGATTACTTCTCTAAATTATTCATAATAATTTCAGTAGTATAATCAAGGTGAAGACAGGAAGTCAGCTTTCAAACAAGAAATTCAGTTTTGGTGTAACATTGAAAATTGAGAAATGAAATGATGGTGATTGATAAGCACACAACTTCAGGAGTATCCTCGCCTAAATCTTTTACATTCTTTGGAGGAATCATTTTTTGCATGTTACTGTCAATTGCCTGGAAGTTTTTTGTTCCACTAAAAATTGCCCTCGGTAAGATGTATCAGGACAGCTGATAGGTATCCTTGGTAAGGGAAAAAAAGGAAGAACGGATTAATTGTGGTAGAAAATCCAACTTCTGTTTATATTCTCAAAGGCTAACCACGGCATTCCTCGAGTCAAAAATTTTGTCAGTATGAAGCAACATGAAAGTAGTCGATATATCATGAATTACAGTAGTTGATATCTTGCATATGATGAAATGAAAATCATGGCATCGTTTATAACTCTACCCTTTGATTTTTCATAACTAGCTTCATCTGTGGTTGTGCATGCGAAGAAATAACTAGTGTCAGCACAAGTAGAGTGCTTGTACCTTCAATTGATTGCGAAATGGTTATCGCAGAGCATAAACAATGTTTATTCCAGCATCAGATCATCAAGTAACCAAAAGTTACTAAATACATGATACACTGATCCAACCCTAGACCCAAAGCACCAATGTTCTGATGTAAGCACACTAATATAGAAGAAATAGACCAGTAGTACATAATTACATTTACAAATTGAAAGAAATAAATTTTTATACTATTTATACACCTTTAATATAGTATCAGGCTCCATGGTCATCTTCTCCATGGGATTGTAAAAGAACTTTCTTACCCCTCTTTCTTGTTAAGTCAGAAGACTGTGCTAAGGTTAATATAGGGAAGGAGCTATTGACAAAATGTGGAAGCTTCAATAAGTGAAGTGGAGCAGCCATCAGAGGAATAATTCTTGGAAGGACCACATGACAAATTTGGCAAATAAGTCAGTTTCAAGAAACTCAATGTGTGCTGCTCGACCGATGATCGTATTAAAATTTCTTCCTTGGGGGGTCATATCAAAGTTTACATCACAGCGCATAAATACTCGCCTTTCAGATGAGGGCGCTCGGATCTGATCCAAGCAATTGTTGAGCATCTCCAAGAATACCTGTGCCTTTTTCGAGTTGTCCCAGCAAGATGCCTGGCATAGTTCAATTCTGGCTGAATGATATGGAACATAACCATCCTGTAAAGGCAGTAATGATATGTAATTAAATATGTACAAAGTCTAATTTGTAAATGCCCAGTAATTAATTTTATGTATATATCTGGAAGGTGACCTTTTCATCTTTAAAACCTACTAGACTGATCATGATGAACATCCGGAAAAGGACTTTAAAACAAAGTCATATAGTCCAGAGACTCTAGACATGAAAATAGCGAGGTAAAAATGAAAAGAGCTGAACATCCCGAAAAAGACTTTAAAACAAAGTCATATAGTCCAAAGACTCTAGACATGAAAATAGCGATGTAAAAATGAAAAGAGCTGAACTATCTATTGGGCTAAAACAAATGACGATCCATACAGATGAAATTCATCAGACTAAATAGCAGTAACAGTAGTGTTGCAATTCTACTCAGGGGCTAAGGCTCTTAACACAAGGGTCTCAGGGCTTTAAGCCTCATGACCACAGTCAATGCTCTCTACGCTCTCTGACCTCCAGCAATGAGTTTACAATGGCACATAATGATTACTTAAATCATATGTGTGATGTCCACGCAACCTTTACTGTCAGATCCACAAGTGTGTTTGTCTGCTCAAGAAATCTGCTGGCAAGTTGCTGGCATAGTACATACCAAGTGCACTGCACCGCCAGACATGTAAACCCTTGTTTACAGGGAATAAACTACCATATTTAACACAGAGGCAACCGAGAGAATGGTATTGAATTAAGGAACAAAATGCAGACAATTCTTGAATGATATGTACCACAGCTTTTCAATATACCCATGAATATGGGTTTGCGGTGGCAGCCCATCTGGACTGCCTCTCCTATCCCATTCAAGTGTGCCTCTGGGGATATTTTCTCATTGCCCCCTATTATGTGGGATTTGTTTTCAATATAAATTACGATAAGTGAGAGATTTTCCAAAGGATAGTATGCAATCAAGTATTATGCCTCTGATAGAAAATACCAAAATATTATTTAAATTCCATGCAAGATAAACTTCACTTGCTTATAGACAATTTTTATGAAAACCAGTACCTGTGGTGACGATAATAGGATAATGTTCTTAAAATGCTCCAATGTCTTATGCTGAAAAAGGATAAGAAAACTAATCAATTTTTTTAATAATATAAAGAAAGAAATCAATTATATCATGTAGAATCAAGCAAAAAACGGCAAAATACACAAGCAGCAAAATACTGATGTCCAGAAGCAGTGGAATGATGATGAAAATGCAATTTCGTACTAACAACAAAGAAGTAAAGGATTCAATCTATAACATTGCATGTGTCCTTGTTTATCAGTAAACAAAACTAGTTGGATGAGAATAAATAATTGTCCATAGATAGAAAAGTTGCAATATCTTTTTCATTAATTGATTTAATTCTTTTCCCATGAAGGCAGATAAAGGGAAATGCGAGAATCAAGGGACAATGAATAGTCTTACATATTACCTTAAATACTGGTAAGAAAGGGCAACACAAACAACCAGCTCATTAAGTTTCAAAACCAGTTTAGAAGATATCAAATATGATAGTGATCACCAAACAGAAATGGCTCAGGTGTACCTTTAGTATATTCTAGAACAAATTACAGTTCTAAAAAAATAAAGCTGATAATAAACAAAGGAACAAGGAACGTTCTGTAACTCAAGGACTAATGAATTTTATGTTATCGAAACTCACTATAACTAGAAGTGCATTTTTCCTACCTAAGCTAACACAGATTGCCAGTTACACTTCACTGCACAACTCTGATAAATTAGGTCATATTACCTTACAGAGCTTGTAAAAGAAAGTATTCTGGAGATCTGGATCATCAGTGATTGAGAGCTGATGAATGCATTGGGCTCCCTTTAGTTTTCTCAGGAGCCACAATCCAGAGTTGAATAAGGAGTTTGAGCTGTACCAATAACCCAAGTGTGGTCCAGATATTGACATGTATGTGTAAAGGTGCTTCAAGAAAGGTGCCATCATACTCTCTGTTAATTGAAGAGCTATTAGCAATGAAATAAAATACAGTGATCCTAAATGATATCATGGATAATGTGGAGACAAACCTGTTAAAGCACTTCTTATAATGATATTTCCAATGGAATGCCCGACAAAACTAAGTTTTATATCTTTGCAGCCTCCATACTTTGAAAGCTTATCAATTTTCTTCCTAAGAAAAGTTATCACTTCTTCTGCCAACCTGCTACCCATTTCTCTGAAGTCTTCAGATGTTTTTTCTTCATTAGCCTGAGACATGAGACACTCGGCTCCAGGATCTAACAGAAGCCATTGATTCCGAACCAGGCGTAAATCCAGATGGTGCCCCTATTATTTTTTTGGTTGAAGAAAGAGTCAATTCGCTATATGGTGGAATATGAGCAATGGATAAATTACAGAAAATATCAGGAAAAGCACATTTAACAATTGAAAGTAGAACTAGGCAACTAACAAACAAACTTAAATGGAACACAAGCATAAAAGTTACATACAATAAGCTAGAAAGGGACATAGTATGGCATCATGGAAGTTCATGCAAATGCCTGGTACAATTCAAAATATTAAAAGTTTATGAATCCAGTGTAATGCTATCTGCTTCCAATTCACAGTGTTTCTCTGCATGATTAATATAATAAGGTGGTAGACAAGAACATGGAATTATGCCAAAGAGAAAAAAATATGGAAAACAACTTCATAATCTAAGGCAGACATATATTGTGCAGCAGAATACCACAACCATTACAAGTTCAAAATTTACTGCCATTTAAATACTACTTACCTGAAATCCGTGCACAAAGACAACAACTTTCAGTATACGACTATTTCTTTTGCCAATTCCAAGTCTGGGCACTCCAGATCCTTTAGGTAGAACAATGGTAGCACTCTTCTCCAACAGTTTCAATGATGAGTTGTTGCCAGATCCATGATGTGGAACATTCATGACATGCTGTTCAATAAGAACCACTGGAACACGCGAAGGATCACCAAACATATGCATATCTTGAATGGACAGACTATTAATCTGCAACACTTTCACATCCTTTAAAATCTACAACTAAAACTTTGCAGCTACTAAAGTATTTTCAAACAAAGATGTCTAACCTTCATTTGTGCAATGCTTTTCCTATGGAGTTCAGCACGTGATGTTGCATTTTGTGCTGGCTGCACATGAAAAACTAAACTGCTCAGTAGCCAATCCTTAACAAGTAAATAGCCAGAAATATCTACTAATACAAGAATTTAAAAGTAGTACTAAAACATAACATTAATAAGAAGTTATTGGCTTTTGAGATATGAATATATAATTACATCATCAGTGAACTTCCGAGGGGCTACAACTTTTCCAAGTGAGTTAGGATGGGAAGAATCAACAGCCCAGCTTCTCAAGTAGCGGTGAGGAATATCAATTCTTGAATGAACAGTCCAAATTGACCATTCTGCCTTGCGATCAGAAGCCCAAACATCATGTAGATATTCCATTATCTTGATTCGATTAGCCCTGTAGTGGAACAAAGTAACCTGGTTTACAAGAATTCATTGAAAAAATTACAGCAACTAAGACCTGCCAAAGGAATCTACTCATAATCAGCACATAGCATCAAATATTCCACTCAAACTTCAAGCATATTTAGCTAAATTGAAGCACATTTCACAGGAGAAATAGCTTAGTGCATAAAGTTAGGTCTATCTGATATTGCAACCCTTAGAAGATTATCATCACTAGTTTAAAAAATAGAGCAATAAATTCTTAGATTTTGATATGGCAAATTTTGCATATTAGACTTGAACATAATAAGGCTATAAGATATAGAGCTCAATATGAATAGTTGGCTTAACAATGCCTAGGAGATGAAGAGAAATACTCAGATCAGAAAAAAAAGATCCTCTGATAGAACTTTCCAACATTCTCCCTCCTAAAGATTAATTCTGCATCTGGAGGAACTACAAGAGTGACTCTAAACACTTACACAAGTACAAACTACAACAAAGAAGGTAGCATATCTAACCATCATCAGCTGGGCTTATAACTTTCATGGCAAACCAGTCATCTAGTTTCACTTTGACTTTGGCCCCCAAATTTCTGGGGAGTTGATGACAGGCAGAAAGCCGGGTGTAAGGAACTGTCTAATCTTCCCGGAACTTCTTTCTTTGAGCGGTTCTTTAGCCAATACATATTGCTAACAAAAGTTAGCTGATTACATTCATTATGGTGATTGCAAGACACCTAGTAACCAATTGGAATTCTTCCACTAAAGTAGCATTTTAAAACTAAATTTTAGAATTACATAATACAGGCCTCTTCCAAGCTGACTGTGCATATGTGTGAAAACAATTACATACAGTAATGTTAGGTAGCAGCGCATTGACCGTATAATTCATATTCCACATATGTAACACTGGATTTTTGACTGTAGCAACTAATGATTGATATGCTTGGGGAATCCCAACCAGAAATTATTCAGCTAAATAAGTTCTTGAAATGAGAAAAAGAAATTGAGAGGGAGAATGGAAGAGTTCATCACACCTATGGAACTTCAAAAATTCATTCCATATAAATGAAAGTTGACTGCCCACAGTAAGAAAGACATCCAACAGTTCTTCCTTAGAAAGTGTAAAGAGCACTATATCATTTCCAAAATCAGCCATCCAGTCAGATTTCTGCATAAGAATAAATCAAATTAGCACTTCAGTAAGAATGCTATAGCCATTAAGTACACAGAGGAAGACAACCACCACCAGACTAGGAGAAAATGGAGTTCAATTGTACCAAAACAGTATGATACCTCAAGAACATTTTGTGATATGCCAGCCAATCGTCCAACTCCCATAGTCTTCCCAGAACTTCCCATATTAGAAGTAGGCAGACCAACTTTCATAGAAGAATCAATTAATTCAAATCTACTCAGATTTAAGTCAACACTATGTAGATCATCAATTGTTTGACCAACTGCTTTGCTTATCTTCTGAAGTTCTTCAAGAAGTACTATGCGAGACACTAACAATGACTTGACAAGCTCAATTGCTTTTGAGCCCAACCCTTGACCCAATATCTGCATAGAAAATATCAAAGTAGCTAATTTTGTGGGTCAACTAAAAGAGTGCACTCATTACCTTGATAAATCTAGGACTCAGTTCCACCTTCAGCTCACTACAAATAGCATATATAGCTCAAAGTAGTAAGGCATCATCAACTCTCAATTATCATTTAAGAGAATCATCAGTAACTCCTCTAATGTCACTAGCATAAGATATTAATGTACATCGTGATAAAACTTTATGCATCATTTCCCAGCAGCCTGCTACATTTATGGCAGGTAGTCTTCACTTATCAAAATATAGTCTTCACTTATCAAAATAATGAAATATTATACCGTCTCATATCAATATCACAATACACTATTCAAAGCAAAATCATTCATGTTAAAACTACAATTCTTATGAACCAAGAGTAACAAGTAGTGTTTCAAAATGATTTTATCCTCACAATGACTAATGGAAGATGAAGAGATTAGCTTGTTTCAATCATTGCAATCTTCTCCTTCTTCAACAAGTTTTACTTCTACTGTTTAACATAGTCCTGAAAGCATCCAAAATTATCTTTTCCACTGCATGTGAAGGGTAGGGGTGGTAATAGTGTAATAATGACTTAATCAGGATGTTAAGTAACCACTGAGCTAGTGGACAATTATTCAGACAACAATTACTGATCATCCCAATCAAACTGTTTTCCTTTCAAATACTCCCTTAATAAATTTGTAAACTCTAGAAACAGATGCAAGAAAAAAGGGAAGCATACACATACTTGATTGGGTCTTTTGAAAGGTTCCTCAGCATTCTTTTCCATCATGTTAGAAGCACTGGAATGTCAAATTTCATGTTAATTTCGGATAACGCATCCGAGATCAAGTAAGTAAAATATCTTTAAGAAATTTTTACAAACCTGAATACCTTCAACGAAGATGTAGCTGTACCAGCTTTCAGAAAACCAATGTGTATTGTCAGATCCACAAGCACTGCATGGAAAGCATCAAAATGGACAGGACAATATGAATGCAAACCAAGCAGTGCTTTATAAGGAACTCTGAATTCATGGACGGCAGCCGGAAATGCATCAAAAGAAGGCTCCATTTCATCTCTATGACAGGAAGGAACAAATATTTAGATTTGGTTGCACAAAGAGATTGCCTCATGCTGCAAATGTTAATGTTCATTCACGGAATATTTAGAGATACGTAGTGTTGGCTAAGAATTTAGATAGCATATAAGTTTGTCTGCTCACCCATTTTCCAATATCGGAGCGTACAAAAGCTCAAACTTCAGTATTACTGCAGAAGTTGACAGACCCTAGTATAAAGAAAATGTGAGTGGGTAGCAGGAAAATTGAATTCAGCGTATCAGGAGAATAATAAAAACTCAGGCCAACCTCATCTTGTCCTATAAAGAAGTTGAAAGAGACCATGACAGAAGGAAAAACATCTTGTCTAGCATATTTGATTCGAAAAGGTTGGGTGTAAAAGCTGTGGTCAGTATCATCTATCCTCCAAACACCCAATGTACCAGCCGAGGAATCAGGAGCTGCACAATCCACCTAGCATGTCATTATCTATTAGCTGAAGATCAGAATGTGAGGAAAAGTAAAATATAAAATCAGTTCAAGAAGATAGTATCAGATAGCGATTGTTCCAAGCTACCATTTGCATCATTAAAAACCATAAAATTGGTCAAAGATAATGCAAAATTGTCTCTAGACATAAATTTTCAATTAAAAACATTGAAATGGACTTCAGTGTTTCTCCAAAGAAAGATTCATTTAATAGCCTTTTTTTTTCCTTATGACCCTTCTATTTTATCCTCCTTTATTAAAAAACAATCCAACTCCCCCCTCCAAGATTCCCGATTCACTAATTACTTCCGTCTTTCCTTGTTCCTTTTAGTAACCAAAAGATAATATGACAACCATTTTGGTCATAACACTTCAAAACAAATAATTCATCAGTCATCATCATGTCACTTTCCATGCTCCCCTATTTTATTTTGTCTTTGTATCACTTCAATTTATACAACTTAGTGAAATACAGCTACTTTTTGAAATAAAAAAGAAATCAGAAACAAAAATTATTTAATACATTCAAAAAGACAAAATCACCTTCGTACTGCACGACTCTTGAGGGAGTACCACACGATTCCCGGCTACTATCTTCCCATCTCACACTTATTTTAAGTTGATACCACCTGCAACCCAACCACAGTCATTTCAACGAACTACATCAAAAACACGAAATTTTAAAATAAAATAAAAAAATCGACCATTACCCTTGTTGGAAGAGATCAAGATTGTGGAACCGGTGGATATAAATGGCGATCTCGTGGGCGGTCTCGAACATATCTGGCGGTTTGAATAGCGCGCGTCCCGAACTGTGAAGCCTCTTCGATGACGATTTCGTTGTCTTCGGGCCAACGAGCCATCTTATTCTCCGAAACATAGATGATTAGCAAGCCAGATCCACCTCGGGATTCGCATCCCTGCACCAGAGCGAAGCCTAATTTCCCTCAAATCTCTTGCTCATCGATCCAGGCAAGAGAGAGAGGCGAAGGAACCGACCAAATTCTTCTGAAGAATCACTGGGTCCAATCGGGAATTCTAGGGTTTCGCTCTAAGCTTATGCATCTCTTATGAAAAAAGCAAGGGATTTGGACGTGATCAAAAGGAAGAGAGAGGTGTTATTGCCGTGAGAGAAAGGTCATCTCCAACGCAAAATCCAGGGAAGCAATCACGTGTTTATTGTTCATTTCATCGTGATGTTAAAAAGACTTCCTTACATTAGACTTGTTCCAAGGTGGTAATCGTTAGATTCTACATTGGCTTAGAACTTAAAACTGTGTTATTGGAGCCCACGTTATTTTATCCATCAAAATTTAATTCCTCCACATTTTCTTCTCGAATTAAATTTAATTCCTCGACACATTGCGTAGAGTTATTTACACACAAAAAGAAAATTAGGTTTTGATGATAACAAAATTAGAATATTAAAATTGAGGACTTGCACACATTTCTATAATTGAGTATATTGCATACAAAAAATATACGGTGATTCCGTGCATTACACCCTAACTCTGTTAGGGTTTAACATAAGATTTTTTTTTCTCCTTCATATTAGAGAACTCTCTTTTATTACGGTCGTCACCTTCTCACCTCCGTCTTACATCCCTCTCTACCGTGATCGCTCTCTTTCACTACCGCATATTGCAATTTTTTCCTCCCCACCTTCCACCTCTCTTTATTTTAGTATTTTAATTTTCTAATTTTCTTATTATTAGATATAGATTGTCATGGCCGCCGTTGTTCCAGTGCTGCCGACGCCATTGTCTGCATGACCCCACCCCTCTACTGCCACCTTCTTGTTTGTTTGCAAGTGCTTCCTCTCCACCATTGTCTGCAACATTCATGGGTGAGCATCTTTTGTTTTCTTGTCTGCTGTCTGTATATTTATTTGGCTTCTTTTAGTTTATTTTTATGTGTTGGGATCATTTCTTAATCTTTCTACGTTACAAAACTACGTATCTATAACTATTGAATCATGAGTCATGACGGTACCGCAGGCTGATGTTAGATCATTTGCGGATGTACCTCTACTAGATTATTCGTTCTGTCATATTTTCTTAGTGCCCTTAAGCTTAGTATATTGGTTTTCACTATTGTGATATTTACTATTATAATCAAGTGAATGATTTGTATCAAATGTCACCACTCTATCATCTTTTTCTGTTGTGCATCAGACTTTTGCTTAAAGATCGAATAAAACCTTTGCCTACGGGTAGAGCAAATTCATCTAACCATCATTTAGATTTTAACTCATCAGTATGATACAAATATCTATTAAAAATACTTTTTATGATACTAAATTCATTTTGCACTCACAACTCACATGCCACATGTCATAACCAAAACCAGACACTATAATAAGAAATATGGATAGTTATGTGTAAGAGGAGGTTTTTCATAGTTTACAGAGAATGTATATTAAAAAAATAACGATTAAGTGCATGGACAAGAGTTTTAATATAATTATTTTTTGAGAAAATTCAAGTCCTATGGCTATGATCCCAGGTTTTTGGTGATAGCTACTCTGGTATAGACTATTGGCGCTCAAATTTATGTGTAACGATGGTAAATTTTGACCCAACTCAATAATTTGTTGCTTAATTGAATTTTAGTTTAGTCTAATTATGTTTGGATTATAAACGAGTCAATCCTCCTAACCTGATAAATGATCGGATCATGTTCGAGTTTATAGCATTTAAACTATTTTAACCCGTTTATGTATACGGGTCAGATTCGATCAAGACCTAATACTTTATAACTATTAAGTTTTTAAGTTCTAACCTTAACTCTCACACCCTCACTTTCATAGTCTCACACGAGCGAACTCCCATCCTCCCACCCTCTTTGAAATCTCAGAAGTTAAAATCTCTATCAAAGTTGGCTACCATAATTCGGCATTCCAATCTCCTCTCTTCACCAATTTTCCCTCCATCATTGCAGATACATGAGAGGTAATTGCCTTCCTTATCCCCTTCTCTCCTCAAATCTCCAATGAATCCCTATCTACCTACACCCGGTTGTTCTCACTCGATCTACCTCTCCGACCCTCTTCAAAAGCCCAAAGCCCTCACACCTTTTCACCAAAGCTGCATATACTTGCCACCCTTATCTCCCTCTTTGATGATATCCTCCTACCTTCTCCCCTCCCATTCTCTCTTCGGATCTCCAACGGATTCCGAATCCTTCTCCCATGCTTGTGTTGTTGCCGTCAATCACTCGATTTACCTCATCAACCTCGACGCCACCATTGGACTACCACTACAATAGTCGACGAGATCTACATCGCTAGCGAGTGGCAACTCTACTCGCACCTCCATTATCAAGGATGATGAGTGGAAGTTTATTATAAGTTGAAACTCAAATTTCTTAATGTTGGATGTCGTTTTGTAGATTTGGGTTAGAATTAAATGTGTGATTATTATTAATTATGTTATTTATATCGTATTAATATAATTTATTTATCAAACGGGTATACAAATCATATTGTGTTATTTGTTTAATAAACTTATCATATTTATGTCTATAAATATAATCTATTTATTAATTAGGTCATATTCAATTGCTACGAATATGATCAAACCCCAACCCATTGGGGCCCTACTTATGAGTATAATTTTGAAATAAGAATACAAGCATTGTCCATGTTAGTTAATGCGATCATAAAACATAGTAAAAAATCTACATTGGAAATTAATTATTCAACAGGTTGCTTTAAGTTGAATAAAAATTGCCGCTATTCTCATCAAATGTCGATCCACAATTCCGGTGTAATAATATATATCAGACAACTATGTAGCCGTACAAATAAACCATCGGACCCACCGGCATTCCTATTGTTGTCTCCTATTACGCCCCAGATGGAAAGCGAGGGCTGCGAGCGACAGAATAAGTGCGGACCCGGATAGAACTGCCGACTGTGAGACAGGAAATGACGAGGTTCTCCTTCTCTTGTTGCTTCCGTTCTCCCTCCTCCCTACCCCGTTTCCCTTCTCCATCACTTCTTTTCCACTCTCTTCTGGATCTCCACTCGATCCCTTTTGTTCCTCCTCCTTTGCCGATGCCTCTCGGTCGTCTGCTCGGTTGGTTGATGGTATCCGGCTTGATTCTTGTTCTTGATTTCGATGGCGATTCGAGTCCCCCTCCGGCTCCGTCCTCGATAGGGTTTCCAGCGCTTCTTGTTCGTGATCTCGATGGCGGTTCGAGTCCTCCTCTACCCTTTGTAGGATTTCTGGCGCTCCATTTTCTTGATCTCGATTGCTATTTAAATCCTCCTCCTCGATCCTTGTTAGGGTTTTCGACGGTTCTTGCTCTTGATCCCGATGGCGATAAGAGTCCTTCTCTTCCTCCGCCCTCGACAAGGTTTCTGGCGCTTCATTTTCTTGATCTCGATTCCTATTTAAATCCTCCTCTGCAGCCCTCGGTAGGGCTTCTGGCACTTCATTTTCTTGATCTCGATTGCTATTTGAATCCTCCTCCTCCACTCTCGGCAGGGTTTCTCGCGCTTCATTTTCTTGATCTCGATTGCTAGTTAAATCCTCCTCCTCACTCCTTGTTAGATTTTCCGGCGCTTCTTGTTCTTGATCCCGGCGGCGATTCGAATCCGACTCTGACTCCGTCCTCCTTAGGGTTTCCCGCGCTTCTTGTTGATTTGAATCCTCCTGCGGTTCCGTCCGCGTTATGGTTTCTCGGCCTTTTTGTTCTTGATCTCGATTGTGATCCGCGTTGTCCTTCGATTCTGTCCTCAGGGTTTCCCGTGGCTCTTGTTCTTGATGCCGATGGTGATTTGAATCATCCTCCGACTCTGTCCCGTTTAGGGTTTCTGTTACTGGATCTGATGCCGATCCTTCGAATCTTTCGCGTTCGCCGACCTCATTCACACCTGACAAATGGCAATCATTATCCAGCACCGGCGACTCCGTGGATTCTAGGGTTTCTGAATCTTGTTCAGGTACTTCCTCTTTCGGTACTTGATTAGAATCCCTCATCTGTTGCTGCTCCGGATTCGATTCTAGTATATCGGTGGGTTTGAGAGTTGCTGGAGTTGAATCTGTTGTCTTCTTGGGGGAACTTTCTACATGCAGCCCTTCTTTTGGATACTGCTCTTGATTGGAATGCTTTATCTGTTCCTGCTCTTGACTCCGTTCCGGTTTCTCCGTGGGTTTCAGAGTTGCTGGAGCTACATCTGAGTGCTTCTTTTTGGGACTCTCTACTTGCTGCTCTTCTTCTTTTGGATATTGTTCTTCATTGAAATTCCTTATCTGTTGCTGCTCTTGATCCGATTCAGATCCGGGAATTGAATCTTGTGTCTTGGTACCTTCGCCTTGCTGCTCCTCTCCTCCTCTTTCTCCTTCTCCTCTCTCTCCTTCTCCTCTTTCTCCATCTCCTTCTATTTCCCCCCCTCCTTCTCCTTCTATTTCTCCCCCTCCTCCTTCTATTTCTCCCCCTCCTTCTCCTTCTCCTTCTCCTTCTCCTTCTCCTTCTCCTTCTCCTTCTTCTTCCTCTTCTTCTCCTTTTGGATATCCTTGGTAAGGATGCTGTATCTGTTGCCGCTCTTGATTCGATACCGGTTTCTCCGTGGGTTTGAGAGTTGCTGGAATTAAATCTGGGTGCTTCCTTTTGCGACTCTCTACTTGCTGCTCTTCTTCTTTTGGATATTGTTCTTCATCGAAATTCCTTATCTGTTGCCGCTCTTGATCCGATTCAGATCCGAGAATTGAATCTTGTGTCTTGGTACCTTCGCCTTGCTGCTCCTCTCCTCCTCTTTCTCCTCCTTCTCTTTCTCCTTCTCCTCCTTCTCTTTCTCCTTCTCCTCCTCCTCTTTCTCCTCCTCCTCTTTCTCCTCCTATTTCTCCTTCTCCTTCTTCTTCCTCTTCTCCTCCTTCTCCTTCTCCTCCTCCTCTTTCTCCTCCTATTTCTCCTTCTCCTTCTTCTTCCTCTTCTCCTTCTCCTTCTCCTTCTGGATATCCTTGGTACGGATGCTGTATCTGTCGCCGCTCTTGATTCGATACCGGTTTCTCCGTATGTTTTTGGGATTCCGGATTTGAATCTGGTGTCTTTTCGATGGGGCTTTCCGTTTTCTTATCTTCGTCTATTACATCTCTTGGATAATTATTTTCTCTTTCTCTTTCTCCTCCTCCTCCTCTTTCTCTTTCTCCTTCTTCTCCTTCTTCTTCCTCTTCTTCTCCTTCTGGATATCCTTGGTAAGGATGCTTTATCTGTTGCCGCTCTTGATTCGATACCGGTTTCTCCGTGTGTTTTTGGGGTTCCGGAGTTGAATCTGGTGTCTTTTCGATGGGGCTTTCCGTTTTCTTCTCTTCGTCTATTACATCTCTTGGATAACAATTTCTCTTCTCTTGCTGCTCTTGATTCGATTCCGGTGTCTTTTCTGGTTCTCCTACTTCTTGCTCTTCGTTTTCTTGCTTCAGTTCCGAGGATTTTGGTCGGAGAGGTTCGGGAGGTGTTGTAGAATAATCTGCTTCCTCTGCTCTCGGTGTTTCGATTGCCATTTCTTTTTCCTGTGGCTCGAATTCTCTATTCGAATCATTTTCTAATTCATCAAAGGATTGTCCTTCTCGAATTTTATCTTGAGAAATCTCTTTATCTTCGGATTTTGTTGAACCCGTTTCTCCTCTTCCGTCATTTTCTTCCTTGATTTCTTGGATCTCGATTCCGGATACATCACCCGTTACCAATTTGGGCATCAGAGTAACTAGAACACCCTCCTCTTCCTCAAACCCCACATCGATCTGATCCTGATTCACGCCATTCGGGATCTGGAACACCTTCCGGAACCCATCGGTTGATTCCTCATGCCAAACCCTAACCCTCCTCGAGCTCACAGTCTCGATTGATGACTTCTCCCTTCCTCCGCTGATGCTAATCTCTGTTCCCGTCTCGTTTAGGGTTACATCAATTTCATCTTTCTTGAACCCTGCTTTGATTTCGATCCAATTAAAATGAGAAAAGAGCTTTACTCAGTTGTGTTCCCGGATTACTTTTTAGTTGGAAATGGCTGGTACCTGGTAGATGGGCAAGGAGGACGAAGACGGCGTCGGTTTCACTGGATGCAAAGGTGATGCTACTTGATCTGGTTATCTGCACCCCTAGTTCTAGCTCCATGGTTCTCCGCCGCTGGTCTTCTTTTTTGATGATCTTGTAGTACTATTTAGTGTTGTTAGTTCCTGCTGTAATTGTTTGGGAATCTTGGGAAGCACGCATCCATTTCTTCGACCAGGAAGTGATGCCGGGAGAGACGGAGAGAAAGTATGAGGTGGCTTTTCGTAGTTGCTTGGGCGGGAAGAGAGACAAAGTATACGAAAAGAAGAAGGATGTCAGTTGGGTGAAAGCTTTTAAAAGTTGGAAGTTTCTAGTTGCTTGATAGGAAAGAGAGACGAAGGGTAAGAGATGCTAGCCCAATTGGATTAGAATTTTGACTTAAATAGTCACGAGGTTGGTTAGCTACAAACTAGACTTGGATTGGCCTGTCCGAACTCAAGGCTAACCCAGCAAAAAGCAGGTAGATATTTGACTGATTAAAACTCTCTTTGGGTCCTTAGTCTGTAGATATAATGTCAGGCTCAAGAGAATTTGGCGCTGATCCACGGGCATATATAGGTGGTTTCTATGTGCTGGAGAAAACACATTGTGCTGGAGAAAACACATAAAAGGGGAGATAAAGAGATATGCTTGGGCATGGTCTTGGAGTGCCAAACTAGTTCTATAATCTTAGACGTTTCAAAAGTTTGTATTTACATCCTAGGCAATCTGTAGCTTTTCCGTATTCTTTGCTCTTATACTCGCTTGGCATCCAACCATCTGATGGAAGCCAAGGGAGAAATTCACCAGCCTCTCATTAGACTCGAAAGGCCGGAAGGTAAACGACACAATGACCAAAACAAAACGTCCACATGGGGCTTGCCAACTATTTAAACGACTACGCAACATTAGGTTATACAAGACACAAGTACTCTAGCACATCGCAGTTACACAAGTGCCCAAGTAAAGCAGTAGCTCCTCGATCACTATTTCTAAGGAGAACATCATGACGAATCCAAGCAAGGACATTGCAACTTCAACCGACGAACCCACTCCCATTGCCTGAGACAAAGAACAAAGCGAAAGAGAGTTAAGATGATAAATAAGAGTGAAAAAATAGAGTTTTTTTTTCTTTTCATAGGATATATAGTAGAACAAGAAGACATCTGAATAATCTTTTGACAAATTTTGAAAAGAGAGTGGCATGTATCTATGCGTACCTGGTTATCACCATCCGGGTAGAGCAACGGGAGGATGGTGGCGGTATCCGAGGTTCCAGTTGGAAGAGGTATTGCCGGGTTGCTGGTTATGGTCATGTCACCGTCGGAGTCCCAAGAGGGTGCAGCGGATGGAGTCGGCCCAGTTGCCGGGTAAAAGGACAAGGGTGCCGAGCTGGGAACGGAAGGGAGTTTCCCACCGGAGGTTGGGGGTGGAGCAGTGAGTGGAGAGAACCCCAGTAAGAGTTCTGGGTTGATAGCCAGTAAAGTGACCTTCTCACCATTCTCGCAGCTTCGAGACGTGTCTTTTGTCGACAAGTGGTAATAACCGGCTAGAGTAGGATGCCACTGGAAGGTTATAAAAGACTTGAGAACCGCATGAGTATGCTTTTAGCTAGCGTAGAACTTGAAATAAATTAATGCACCCAAGACGCAAAGAAGAGAAAGAATAATCATACCGTGAAATGGATGGGCATGGACTTGCCTTCGTAAAGAAGGGTGGCTTGAGCAAAGTTGCAGCGGTCAAAAGCTCTCTCGTTGTGGAAGAGGTAAAGATTTTGTAGGAGCCCGTTCTTGAAAACTGAGGGATAATGTAGTTAGAAATGACAAAGGGGGCAACTGAGGGATAATGTAGTTAGAAATGACAAAGGGGGCAACTGAGGGAAGAGAAGATCTGGAGCATTTCGGAGTGGGAATGTGACTGCACTCACCAATAGTGTCCCCCACATGGAAGATGGGATTTCTCCACTCAGCAAGGCTATCCACGACTACTGTGTCTGACGCTGTAGAGAGCTGCAGAGCGAATGACAGGAGAGTAAGAATGAGAAGGTGGGGAATAGAGCAGTCTCTCTCCATTCTTTGGAGCTTGTTCGGGTTCTGAGAAAGAGAGTGGGTTGGGAAGATGACTGACTGAGCCCGTGACCTGCAGCTTAGCAGATTTTTGAGTGCAAAGCTACTTTGGTGGTAGATGGGGGCTGACGGGGTTTCTGCAACTCTGGACACCGTGAAGACTAGAGAGACGATTAAAGGCAAAGCTTGGTGCGGATATCGATGATCGAATTTTTCTTTTATTAAAAAAACAAGGCTGTTAAATTTCTAGGCTTTAGGAAAAGGTGATAGATGTCAAATTTTAGACTCACTTGCACCAATAAAAAAGTTTTTAAATTCTTGAAAGAATAAGACGGGGCTTAGTGTTAATAGAAAATCATACAGCGCGTTAGTGGTCTATTTTTGAATTTCGTGTCTACATTCCAGGCCATTTTTGCAATTTACAAAATAGTCCACTTTGAGCGTGGGGTTCAAAACTGAGTTAGGGCAACGTAACACGCCCCAACCATGGAAATATTGATGCTATTGAGAAAAAATTATAATAGTCAGATGATTGCCAGGTTGCCGGGTGAGAAACGTGCCAAGTTGGGTGAAAACGGATCGAATATAATATAGGCCTAATAATGATAGCAAAATTTAAAATTTTTGGATAGATGAAATCACAAATTGACGTTGGTAGAATTTTAAATGAATTAGGATACATAATTAACAAAAAAATATTAAGAGTTTTATAAAAAATAATTTTTTAGACGGTAAATATATATATAATTAATTTCTACAAAACACATATATAGCACATCACTAGTAATAATATTAATATTCATAATTTAGATAAATAAATTATAAATTATAAAGTATTTTAAAAAATGTGTAAATAAACGGATATTTGATATATGTTTTAAAATCGGATATCTAAATTGAATAAAAAAATTTATTTAAATTTAATATTCGAGTTAAATAGCGGATTGAATCGAAGTTAATCCTACTCATTTTTTTTCGGCTATTTTTGTAATTTATAAAACTATAATAGTGAGATGTAACACGCGCCAACCATCGAAATATTGATGCTATCAGGAGAAAAAACTATAATAGTCAGATGATTGCAAGCAGCCTGTAACAAAAACCGGCGGAGGCATTTCCAAGTGTACGATGAACAAAGCCATAATTTCCAAGTGTAATGATGAAGATACACGATGGAACAGGAATCATCGGCAGGGAACTCTTAGCAAAGAAAAATCTCATCATGGTTAAAGCATCCAATGAACAGATCGGAGGACAGTTATGCTTTTAACTATTTTTTCCCTGCCCCCACAAAGAACACCTCTAACTAATTTGTTCGCACTTCTGTGAGCTTTTTACAATGAACACCTTTAACAAATTTTTCCCTGCCCCCACAAAGAACACCTCTAACTAATTTGATCGCCTACGTGACATTCGTCAGAAGGCAGTCACCTATCTGTTTCTTTAGCCGATGGGCGTTATCAGTCAGAATCCTACCGTTCTAAGGATTCAACTACTACCATTCCAAGGACTTAATCCTCCTCAAAGCACGCCGCGGTTCGTTCTTCTCGGTAACTGGGATCCGCTTCTCCATAAGCTGCAATATATTTGAATAGCAGCCTGATTAATGTGTAATTCAAGATAGAACACCAACATAGTTTATTAATACAATGCAAATTATCCAACAGACAGCTTTAAGTTGGGTACAAATTATTTCAGAAACGTGTATAACTTTATCACTCTTTAATTGTGATAAAATTCTCAGTATAATTTATCATGTGACTTACTTAATATAAAATTTGACTAAAATATACATAAACGAATAATTAATTATAAAATATATTTAATAAAGTTTTAATTCATGAATAAGTATTTTTTTTTTGTACAATCTCCAAAATTTGCGTTGTGGTGTCTTACAAATTTGAACTTCCTCTTCTATACTTAATATTTTTGAAATCTGGATAAATAATTGTTATAGGACTAGTACATTGAGGCCTTTATTGTTAGTGTTGTTCTCTTTGAACATAACAAGCACCTTTCAAATGTTGCATACATGCTGACCGCCGGAGGTTTCCCAATTGCAGAACTAAGAGTGTCAAGAAGATCAAAACAAAGACAACTAAGGGAATGTCAAGAAGATCAAAACCAAGAGAAGGGCAATGCAATGCGTCAAGCATCTGATGACCTCATAGGAAAATGGAATGTTGTCAAAAGTTAGGAAACGGAGAAATAAGTCTTGAAGAAAACCTTCACAGAGATTCTCTAGCCCCAACAACAAAAGAGGAAGAAAGGAAAAACTTGTATTCTTCCAAGTCAGATCAATGGTGAAATACCTCATTTTAACTCTTTGGTGCAAACACATACTGATAAGTGACGACTTGCTAGTGTAAAACAGATTTTATTTTTTAATTTTTTGAGATAAAACACTAGGAAGCATATTGGGATGCTACCACTACAGTTGAAGTATCAGAAAGTTGTCTAAGCAGTATAGTGTTTATTGAGCTGAATATTATGAACATGATGCAGACGATAAATCATGATATTGGCAATACTTGCATATGAAGAAAAAAAGAGGATTTTAAAAACAGGATCGCATCAGTGAAAAATCAAAAGAACTAAGTTGTGATTGCCAGGAACTATCTGGGACACCACACACTTGACAATTAAAAGCACATACGGTAGAAAGAGAAGATAAAGTAACGAACATACTACTCAAAATCTCGGTATCATTGATATTAGATTTTCATAAATATGATGTCCAAACAACTATGATAACTTGAATCAACTATGGCCTTGCCACCGTATGAATTTCACTACCCTGACGGCAACTTTCACTTAAATTCACTCATGTTTCATTCAGTATCTTCCCACAGAGATGTCTCTCTAGTTGGGCCTAGCCTAGTGAATGTTTCTCGTGCCCAAGAATTCATATACATGCTAGTATCAACAGATTCATCATTAACTATTTCTGAACTTTCAGCATCAATGCAAAGTTGAAACTCCATAAAATTAGCACTTCAAAAATATGATCTTACAATTATGAGTATGATGATTAAAATGCTAAAGGGCGTCCTAGTACATGAGTTTCCTGCTATTGTGAAGGCCATGAATGCAAACTAGTTAAGGGAGAGGTTGCTTGACGGCACAAACCTGTGAACAGATGCCTAACTAATTGACATAAAAGAATACCCCAAACAACTCTCCCAAGTACATAAATATGTTGGGCAAGATGATACTCAAAAAGGATCTTACAAGTTGTACTGACCACTATAGATTGCGACATATCGCTCACAGTCAACATGCCAGATACATAAGACTTCAATAATGTAAAAGAAATTCAATTGCAAAGCCTTTGCATATTCATCTAATTAATTAATCAAAGCAGTGAGTCTCAACTCTCACAGATCTTGCAATTTTATCTTATTGTAACACGTCAGGAATAAACTTGTTCAAGCAAGGTTAAAACATATATAAATTATCCCCCCTAAATGGAAAATAGGTTAACATATTCAAAGGCTCTATGAAACTCCCAACATATGTAAAGTGTAGTGATAGACACTATTTTACCATCAAGCCAATTCCAATCAAATGGGATGACTCTAACTTGAGGAATCGCCTGAGAGACACTATGCACATTATCATGCTAAAGCATAACTTGCATTCCAACCCTAATATGGAGCCACTCTGTCAAAGCAAATTCAGACAACAGAGAAACCCAAGCCTTACAAGCTTTCAAGCTTCTATATTCTGAAGATCGTCGAGTTAGGGGATGAAGCACAAAACCTACTAGGCTTGTTGGTGTATAGGGATGCCACTGGTTATAAGCACATGCAACAGGCAAGCAACACGAAAGTTTACGTGTCAAAAAGTCTAAAGCAGAAAACAAATGACAATTTTCATTAGGGGTTACCGACTTATTCTAAGGTACAAGAACCAAAGAGCCAAACGAAAGAATGCAACAAGCATGCATGAACTATAAGGGAGAAAGATTCATGATTTATTTATTAAAATCTTATTTAATTTTGGGGTAACAATTTTTCCCTAAAAGGAACATTCCTATGGCACCATTGCACTCAAAGAAACCTAAGATATTGTGTACTTCAGATCACACAAGTCGCTGCTCATAGAGAATACAGTTTCTTTCTAACAGTAGAAAAGATCTACATCACATCGGTAGTTCAATCTGGAAACAACACCAACCCGACCTAGAGGGACCTTATGTCGTACTGCCATGGAAACCAAATGGCAATCTTCAATGTGAATATGAATATGGGCTCATTTCTAATGAGATCCTTCAAAAATGAAAATGTCATAATTTCAACATATTTCCATATTATTAGTTGAAAGATCATCCTCAAGCAGTGCACACGTCATGGTGTTTAGATCAGCATAAAGCATTCATATGAAATACATGGCATCATAGCATATTATGATACCTTGGACCAGCTCCTAAGGAATCCTAACATCACATGGTTTGATCATATATAACAATACTAAGAAACAATTATGAACAGCATAAAGTAGGTATTTAAAAGTATGCAACATGGCAAAACTATGAAGAAAGAAAGCAGCGTGCCCACTCTTAGTAGTGCTAACATGTTTTAGGCTGATCTTTAGTGGATATTATTTCTATATTTTATGAGATCGTGTTCCAAGAACTGCACACTAAAAAATAACCTTAAAATTTAACCATAAAGAAAGCAAATCTCACAGCAATCTCAAAGATTTATAAACGGCAGAATTTTCATTTTCAATATGAAAATGGCTTATCCCTTCTATCTACTGTGTGGAATAAATAGTTCATTGCACATATAGGACAATTGTACAAACTCAATACATTTTGAAAACAGCCATAATCTATTTTTAATAATGAAACAAAAGCATTAATATTGAGGTCATTTTGGGTGTCACTAGCAGCTCTCTCTCTCTCTCTCTCAGGCATTTAAAGCAATTGCAGCAAAGTAATGAAGAATTATAAAATGACTTAAACAAACTTGTACTTGCACACAGTACCTCTTCAGACATTCTGACTCTTCATAATATCAATACTGAGTTGTAACACAGATGAGAAACCGAAGAGTAGACTATCTAGCACTTTATTTTTAAATACAATTTATACCTCATTCTCTGAAAATCTCCATTGCATGACTTTTCTTTTTAACTACAATTTAGACTTTTCCCAACCTCAATGGTATCATCCATTGCATGACAATGACATTATATCCTATCCAAATAAAGTTCACCATTAGCCAATGCTTTCATACCTAGCAACAGATCTCCAACATACTAACACACAAAAATCAATCCTCTCAATCAGATATATCACTTGCAACATAACTTCATGATGGAACTGCAAGACATTTCATGAGGCAAGAGAACATGGGATTAAACTACAACCCTCTATCACATAAAAGCTCATCAATTTCCCTCTAAAGTCATTAACAGACCATTTATTGAGACAAATTGCAAAACATAAAACTGAAGCTAAGAAATAGCATTATTGTTAGATAAAATAGTTCATACATGAGAAAGCACTTTTAGACCTGGTTTAGATAACCCTAAAAATTTTTGCCTCCTTGCGTAACTAACGAAACTCCAACACACACACACACACAGAGTAAAAAAAGCAACGGAACTGCTTTACTAGTTGGGAGGCTGGGTATGGCAACTAAGATATGAGAAAAGGGTGGGAGGCTGTGTAGTGGGAGAAGCAAAATATTTGGCTTAATCCTTTGACACTTTCATACAGTAATAACAATATCGAATATCAGTAGAAATATATAAAATAATTACAAATGTTTCAACAACCCAAGTCCTGATGCATTTACCACACTTAAATCGTTCTAAGTGAAAGTTGTTTTCTAACATACAGTGCTTAGCAGCAGAAAAATGACCAGAAATTGACAAAAGTTGCACATGCAAAACAAATTACTGATAGGAAGACTATAGCAGCAAAAAATCTTATCAGAAGACAAGCATTCAAGCATGACACACACAGAGCACAGACAGAATCGAGAAAGAATTTTGAAGTATAAAATTTATTCCTATAAGTAAGAAAATAATGAATTTCAATCAGGTGAACTACAGAACTATGCCAACTGACTAGTGCTTAGATACCAGAAGTAAACATACCTGCTTAAACCTCAACTTGAGAAGCTCGTCCTGCAAATAATATTAAAAAATATTTATAATTAGATCCTTTTTTTTTGGCAGCATTGATCAAATATTGAAATAGAGCAAGCATTATCAAGCATTACGAATCCATTTGGTATCTAAAAGATAAAAATATACCTGCTCTCTCTGCAGCGCATTGTTTTCCTCCTCCAGCTGTGTCACTAAGGATTCAAGCTCTACCGTGTAAGCCTGAAATAGTTCATCTTCTAAGAATTTAATTCAACAAAATGTAACTAACCCGATCTTGATTAATTAAAATTCAAGAAAATTAGGTGCCCTGCCTGCTTCCTTTCCCTTGATCTGGCAGCCGACTCTCTGTTCTTGATCATCCTCTTCTGCCTCTGCAATGCCACCGTATCTTCCGGATCTAGCACTGTCCTCTTCCTCCCTCTCCCTGCTCTCCCTCCACCGCCACTCTCCATTCCATTCCCAAACGATAAGATCGGGTTCTCGAACGACATCTGCTGCTGCCCCGACACCGGATCCACACCAAACCCTCCGGGCATTGACCCTGGCGGAACCCTAACATCCTCCTCCCTAACCGCCCCCGCCCTCGTAAGAAAATCCTCTAACGTTACCTCCCCATTCGCAGCCGGCACCGCCTCCGTGTACCCCGATCTCTCCCCTCCGCCGTCGCCGCCGTCGTCCACGCCGGAGGCCCTCTTCCCCCCGCTGATCTCCCTCCATACCTCCTCCACCGTCATGCTCCCCATACCCTTCGGTAGCAAAAAGCTCCCCTGCCGCGACAGCTCCGCCGCCGCACCACCCTCGCCGGATCCGTACGCCGGCGGCCCCTCCTCGGCGTAGACATTGCGGATGAGGTCGTCCATGCTCATCGATCCGAGGTTCTTGACCGGATCGCCCATGAGCTCCCCGATCGTGAGGGAATATATAGAGGATTGGTGCGGGAGATCCGAAGTCGCCGACGAGGAAGTCGCCGCCATCCCCGACGACGCCATTGCAGGAATTCCAGCGCCTATGATAAGGGTTAGGACTCGCCCCCCAATCCCTTCTCCCTCGCCTTCCTCTTCTCACGTTTCTGGCGAAAAACTCTCTCTCTCTCTCTCCAGAAATTACAAGAAGAAGGAGAAACCAAGTCGAGAGTTCTAAAGAGGCTTCTGGAACGGAATACCTATTTGAATCTTGTAATGGGCTTCCTGAAGTTGCCGTAAGTAGTAAGTCGGGGGCAGGTCCTCTGCCCGGAGGAAATTTGCAGTTTTCGGGTTGACTCGGTAATTAATTCCCCTCCCCTCCTCTCCCGTCCCGCGGCCAAGGTATCAACACCGGAGTGAACGAGTACCGCACCGCCTTTTAACTTTTTCTTTAGCTTTAAGAAGATAGAGAAAGAGGAAGGTGAGATTACTGGGGGTCACCGTACGTAGTACACGACCGGCCTTTGGAGGTTTTCTCGGTAACTGAAAAGAGATTCTTTTTAGGGATTGCCGTGCCCGGCCAAGATGGTACTAAGAATGTGGACTTTTTAATGATACGATATGTGTCGATCTCATATGATGGTTCATCGCTTCAACGTCAGATTATAATAGCCACCTACTATACTATTTGTTTGTTGATTATATAAGCTATTCTTTAATTCTATTATCTTATTGTTGTGGAACAAAAAATATTAACTTGTTCTTTTGTCTCGTGTAATCTTCAAAGCAGCCTTTCAAAGTTTGATATTTGTTGATCGATTGAGATTCTATTTGAACAATCCTTTCTAAGCCGGTTCGATTGTATCATCGAAGGCACACCAACGTATAAATTAATTTATTTAAAAATTTTAGTTATGCTGAATTTAATTTTATCTATTTTTTATATTCAAGTTCAGATGTAATTAGAATTGACTAAGGATGGTTAGCTCATATATAACTTTATCATTTGTGGGCATATTCACACTAAAAAAAGATTGATAAGTAATCACGATGACTTTTTACTAGCTACATTTGTAACAAATCTATTCATACAACTAAAAATTAAATCTGAAATGATAATTATCAATATCAAATAAAGGTGAAGAAAATGTCTTAGATTTCATGAGTCAAAATTGAAAGGAGTTATAGAGACAAAATAGTGAAAACAAATATTAAGACAACTCTTTTTCTCCTGACCTATTGCGTGCTGCGGAACCACAGGAGGACGACAATAAATAAGAAATGAAAATAAACTACTTCATGAGGATATAATGGTTGGGATCTAAAATGCCATTCATTAAAAAAAAATGAAGAAAGAAAATTCAACTTTGGATTTGTTATTAATCAATAATTTTAGCACATCTTATTGAATCATAATAAATCTATCACATCTTTTCCAACGAAGCATAATGTGGCGAATGAAGCCAATTGCAAAAAAAATAAAATTATAACTTTTTTTATTATAAAGCTACATATATACAGATATAATTAAATCGTTGAAAACTTGAGATGATCATGCATCAATAAGTATCTACCTAAACCGGTCAAACTTTAGCATCAACGAAATGGTCCTATCTTGGATCAATAAAAGTATTACTCGATAAATATGCTCTAACTTATTATTTCCTACGTTTTCGAAATTCTCTTTCTCATATATGTAATATATTTAACGTAAATAAACTATCGATAACATATATTAATCAAAGCGACTACGTTATAAGAAAAGATACATAAGCTAAAACTAAGTCATAAGGATTGATAGGGAATTAGGAGATGGAGGAGGAGGAGGAGGAGGAAGAGGAAGAGGTGGTGATCGTCGGAGCGGGGATCGCCGGGCTCGCGATCGCTCTCGCGCTCGAACGCGTCGGAGTTCGGAGTCTGGTGCTCGAGCGTTCGCACGAGCTTCGTGCTTCAGGCACCGCCATCTCCATCTTCCCCAGCGGATGGCGAGCTCTTCAAGTTCTCGGCGTCGACCACAAACTCTCCTCCATCTACCCTTCTTACAACACGTACGTATTATTTTCATACATACATATGCCCCTTGTGTTATATATCTAACATTACTACTTCTAGGGTTCGTTCCACGAATCTCGAGACTGGGGAGACGCGGGAGTTGTCTCTCACTGGGACTATGGACAGGTACGTACGGTTCGATTCGAATTCAAAAATGGTTTTCTTTGTATGATAGGTTTAATTACGACTAATGCCATCGGAGAACAAAATTCCCAACCCTAAGGGTTGGAATTGGGGTTCGGACAGTTCATAGGAAAGTCCTACTACATGCTCTTGCGGAAGATCTACCACATGGTACTATTAGATTCTCCTCGAAGCTAGTCTCTATAAATATGGAACCCCAAGAAGATTCTTCATCAAATGTGATTGCATTGCATCTGGATGGTGGAACTATCATCAAAGCAAAGGTGCATTTATTATACTAGATTATTTGTATAAACACCGGATTAGAATTACAATTACTGTATGTACGAATTTCGTGTTTACTGATAATGCCAGGTATTAATCGGGTGCGACGGGGTGCACTCGGTGGTGGCGCAGTGGTTGGGACTATCAGCGCCAGTGGATTCAGATCGGTCGGCGATCCGCGGCTTGGCGGAGTTCCCGGAAGGCCATGGCTTCCGATTTGAAGGCAAACAATACCGTAGCCGGGATAAGAGAGCTGGATTTGTTCCTCTAAACGACAAGGAGATATATTGGTTCATCACCCATGATACTTCTTCAAGAGGCAGGTCTCTCAATCTCATATAAAAAAACTAATATAAAAATTTATGTTTATTCGCATTAAATTATAGATATGTTAAAAGATGATTGTAAGAATCGTATAATCGACGCAGTCGCATTAAATTTAACTTTATAATGTTATTGATCTGTTTGTGAATATATATATTTTGAGCTAATATGAGACGCAATTCTCTAATGTTCAGAGAGGGAGAGCACGAGACACCCAAGGTTAATACTGCGGCACGTGACCCATTTCCTCGCCGCCGACTTCCCCCCGACCTTCTTGCACGTGGTGGGCAGCTCCGACCCAAGGACGGTGACGTGGACGCACATGCTGCTCCGTGTCCCGAGGGACCTGCTCTTCGGGTGGACCCACAGGGGCTGCGCCACCGTGGCGGGCGACGCCATGCACCCCATGACGCAGGATCTCCCCCTCGGGGGCTGCGCCGCGCTAGAAGACGCCGTCGTGCTCGCTCGCCACCTGGGCCCCGCGCTTAACGTGAGTCCACGTCGTCCCCCGGCCGAGGTCGAGAAGGCCATCGCGGCGTACGTCAAAGAGCGGCGGTGGCGCGTCGCGGGTCTCGTTGCCGGGTCGTACATCTCCGGGTGGGCCCAGCGAGGCGGAGGTGGGGTCATGTCAAGGATGTGGCGGTGGGTGGTGAGGTTTGTTTGTGTTAGGGTATTTGCTAGGTACGTCAGTCCACGGATCGTGGATGCAATTAATTACGATTGTGGAAATCTCAATACGGTGGATTAGCGGTTTGGGTTTGTTCTTAATTCACCTATTGTGTTTGGTTTAATTGAAGCTTTCAATCGGAATGTAATAAAGTTCGGAAAATAAATGGGAATGTTAAAATTCTTGTATGGTCATGTATAAAGTTATTTAAATGCCTCTTAAAAATAAATTAGGTACATTTATATTTTTATTTTTTAATTGTAAAAGTAAGTTTGTATAAAAATTTATATTTAATTTACTAATTATAAATAAATATTTTAATTATACTAAAATTATTACTATACTTTTTATTTTATTTTTAATCTATGGTAAAATTTTATGAATAATTTATCACCTGACTTATTTTATACAAAATTTAAACAAAATATATACAAATAAATTTTTAATTATAAAAAATATATTTAAATGAGTCATAATTTTTAAGTAAGTATTTGAGAACCTAACACACGTTTAATTAGGAGTTGTAAATGAGAGCCAAGGACCATTTCAATCTAATCTCCTCAGTTTCCGCGATCCCTCTCCTCTTCTTTCTCTCAAGCACCCTCCGTTCTCCTCTTTTTTCTCCTCCTTTCTCTCTCTTTCTCCCTCTCCTCTCTTCCCTCTCCCTCCTCTTACCTTCTTCTTCCTCTGTGTCTTCCATGTTTAACTAATATAACATTAGAACGGAAAAAAAGGAGTAGAAAAAGATGGAGAGGAATCAACAAACCATTCTTCCTCAGAAATCGAGCAGCTTCTCCACTTCAACTCGCGAAGAGAAGCTCCGCGACACCGACCGCAACCTCTCGTTGGGCTCGATCAGATTGGACACCTGCGAGAGGAAGGAGAGGGACTTGGAGAGGGACCATCCAATAGCGGAGGAGAGCAACGAGAACGGCGAGGAAACCGCGGAACAAGATGCTGAAACGAAGGACGAAGAGGCGAAAGATAGCATCCCCGACTTCACCACCCTCTCCGATGGAATCGACCAATTCCTCGGCATCCTCCTCAGCCTCAAGGACGACCCCGACAGCGAGCCCGGTAGCTCCCCCGAACTGCCCGAGTCCGTCGTCGAGAACTTCCTTGCCGCGGTGGAGAAGGAGATCGCCAAGTACGAGTCCGGCGAGGAGAAGTGGGTCCACCATGATCCCAACCACGACGAGATCTCCCTCCTCGCCGCCGTGGATCGCGTCTCCAAGTTGACAACAGCCCTGACCGCCTACTCGTCGTATCCAAACTACGCCGGAGCCGTGAACCGATCCGGATCCGTCCTCCACCACGCGATGTCCTTTCTTGAAGACGAGCTCCACTCCCTTCTAGAAGAATCCAGACCCAAAACGGATTCTAAAATAAAACGTCCCCCATCGTTCAGCCATAACCAAGAAGCGGACCACTGCGTCCTCCCCTCCGCCGAGTCGAGCGGCGGAGAAACTACCCCCACGCTACCCCAGGAGACGGTGGAGAGTCTCCACGCCATCACCGACGTGATGATGTCATCCGGGTACGTCACCGAGTGCTGCCAGGTGTTCACTATCGCCCGCCGCAACGCGTTCGAGTCGTGCCTCTCCGCCCTCGGCTACGAGAAGTCGAGCATCGACGAGGTGCTGAAGATGGTGTGGGACTCCCTCGAGGGCGAGATCGCCACTTGGATCAAGGTCTTCCACCACGCCATCACCACCTCCTTCGCCCACGAGGGCGATTTGTGCGGCCAAGTCTTCGCCAACCACCGCGACATCGCCCACGGGATCTTCTCCAACTTCGCCCGCGGCGTCGTCGTCCAGCTCCTCAACTTCGCGGAGGCGGTCGGCATGACGAAGCGCTCAGCCGAGAAGCTCTTCAAGGTGCTCGACATGTACGAGGCCCTGCGCGACTCGATACCGGTCATCGAATCCTTCTTCCCGGATGAAGAAGAAGACGGCGACCGTAAGTCCTCCGTGATCACCGACATCAAGTCGGAACTCGCCTCCGTGCAGTCTCGCCTCGGCGAAGCGGCGGTGGCTATCTTCTGCGACCTCGAGAGCTCGATCAAGACCGACACCGGGAAAACTCCTGTCCCCGGCGGCGCCGTCCACCCGTTGACGCGCTACGTCATGAACTACCTCAAGTACGCGTGCGAGTACAAGAACACTCTAGAGCAAGTCTTCAAGGAGCATCAAAAGCCGACGTCGTACAACGACGAGAGCGAGAATTCCCAACCTGCGCAAAGCCATCCTCCCCGCCGCATCGATAGCCATAACCCGTTCGCTTCCCAGATGATGGAGGTGATGGATTTGCTGCACTCGAACTTAGAAGCCAAGTCGAAGCTCTACAAGGACTTGGCGCTCAGCAATATATTCTTGATGAACAACGGAAGGTACGTGGTCCAAAAGATCAAAGGCTCCGCGGAGATCAACGCGCTCCTGGGTGACTTATGGGGCCGGAAGAGGTCGTCCGATCTGAGGCAGTACCACAAGAACTACCAGCGCGAGACGTGGTCGAGGGTGCTCGCGTGCTTCAAGGACGACGGGCTGACGGTGAAAGGGAACGTATCGAAACCCGTGCTGAAGGAGCGGTTCAAAAACTTTAACTCGTTATTCGAAGAGATACACAAGACGCAGAGCTCGTGGGTGGTGAGCGACGAGCAGCTGCAGTCGGAGCTGAGGGTCTCGGTGTCGGCGGTGGTCGTGCCGGCGTACAGGTCGTTCCTCGGGAGGTTCTCCCAGTATCTCGACCCAGGGAGACAGACGGAGAAGTATATAAAGTTTGGGCCGGACGATCTTGAGACTTATATCGACGAGCTGTTTGATGGGAACCCCACGTCCATGGCGAGGAGGAGGACGTGAGTCTCTTCTCTCTTTGGTGGCGCTGTCATGTGTGTCAGTTTCGTTGTTGAATGTTATCCTTTTTACTCAGTGGGGCATTTGGACCAAGAGATGGTGAACTCTAACCAGAGATTTTTCGGTATGTATGTAACCATTTTATATAATATTTTCGTTACTCTTATCATGTACGCGTTGATGCATTCTCAGATACAGAACTTTATAATAATTCTTTACAGGATCTTTTCCAGTATTTAACGTGTGACAGCTGACAACTCTCTCTCTCTCTCCCTCTCTCTCTTTATATCTATATATGTATTCGAGCACTACCGATTGGGCCATGAACGGGTTAGGATTGAGTATCAATTCGAACGTCCACAGTAATATTTTTTTTTCTTTGATTTATATTTATCTGTTAATTTGAATATTGGAGAGATTTATTATATGAAAATCGGACAAACTAAAAGAAAAAAAAAATCACTTATCAAATTTAGATAAGTATGACGGATTATATGTATGAACTCAAGAAAAGGATATTATGGGTTTTATGTGGTATGAAGTGTTAATATTTAGGTAAAATATTAATAAGTTTATTTTACAACATCTATGAGACGACCAGTTGATGTATGCTAAATAGACTTGTTTAGATAATAAGTTTAGACCATAGACCATTTAAAATAAATAAGCATGTGAGAATGTATAGTTTGGTAATACTATTATTATATACTAATTAGTTGATTATTTCCAATAAAACCAAAGGCTGATCAAATTTAATTCGACATGATATATGACCCGTATAACGACTTGATCTGATAGTGATATAAAATAGTGTGACAAATATAAATTACTATCACAAAGAGAAGATTTCCAAATTTAAGAAGTCAAATTAAAACACTGGTACAGAGAAATCCACATAGGCGAAAGAAGAATTATGTAACACACTCTGTAGCAGTAGCACTTATTCATAGGGAAATAAAATGGAAACAAGGGATCGATAGATACACCAAGCATCTGCATATAAATATATATGCATATAATTAAACGATCACTTGTGATGAGCGTAATTAATGGCCCTGCTTCTTTGCCTCTTTCTTTGCATCTTTCTTCTCGTGGTGCTCGTGGAATACAAACCCAGCACTGCCTACAGCGACAGTTGCAGCGATCTCTTCTTTAATCTTATGCTTGTGTGCGTTCTCTGGGTCTTTCTTCGCCTTGTGCTTCTCATGCTGCATGTTCATACATAACATCAGTGTCGATCGTATTTCACATTCTCTTTATCTAGCCATACACATTAAATGACAGAAATACTCAATTACTATTCAGAGATTAGGATTTAGATAAAGGTCTTAAACATACGATAGATGAGTATATTGGATCGATGTTGAAATTTTTTCTCTTTTCATGACTTCTATTACCTCTTCTAACAATCTTAAGCATTAAAACTTCATTTGTCTCATTTGCGTACATATTAAGATCATCAAAATGCCAAAAATACATCAGAAGAAGAAGAAGAAGAAGGTGTCTGCAGAGGTTGAGGACTCACCATGGCGTAGGCGCCGGCGGCGACGGTGCCGAGCTTGCCGAGTTGCTCCATGTGCTTGTGGTGCTTCTCCTCCTTCTCATAGTCGACTTCGGATGGATTCTCCTCCTCCTTCTTGTGGTGGAAGATGTGGTGGTGGTGCTTCTCCTCCGACATGCTTGAGACTTGAGAGATTAATTTAGTATATAGGAATGATCAAAGATTGTATGTTAGTGATATGGTAACATCTCCTCTATTGGCAGGTATATATAGGAGAAGAGAAGATATTAAATTACAAAACTTATTCATATCGGTACCCATGGAGTCATAAGGAGTTCATGAACGTGGTAGGAAAATGCATAACACCAGAAGCGTGTTGCATGCGGAGAAATTTATATAATTAATGGAGAATAATCCACTGCATAGCTAATCCCAGCTTTGTGCTAATTTAGTATTATTAAGTGAACCTCTATGAATTAATTCAAGGCGCAATAAATAATCTCTATAATTAATTTCCAACCATATATATAATCTTTTTGATAAAAATGAAACCGTGGTTAGAAGAATGTGATAAAGTTTAAGTCCATCTAGAATGAGACGCGTTAGAAGCGTAGAGGTGTCTCTTTGAAACTTCTATATTTTATTTCAACTAGTTGTGATATCCAACTACTCTATCATGGAGCAGGAAAGAGATAGAGAGCAGCAGCAGGCAAGACTTTAGCTTAGTCATGAAGACATCAGATTGGTCTACTTTGTCAAACTCTCGTACGCGGGATAGATCACCAAAAGTGTTAAAAGGTTAAGTTTCTTCGAGGCTAATTAATCGATGACAGGATCATTATGACTTCGGCTATCTCCTCTTTCTTAACCATGACAAGAGCAATTAATCGGTTGGCCATCTAATTACGATGAGAAAATAGAGTTTTTGATTATTTTATGTCTGTCAAGTAAGTGAATTTTAAAATAAAATAATTTTATTCAATAATTTTTTTTTAAGAAAAATTATTTATACTAATTCAGATAATAATATGTATATACGCGTACAAATTATCTTATACAGTAACTTAATTAACTTACTTGAATACATTATTGATGTGCAGATTCAAAATAGTCAAATTGCTCTACAGTGGGATTTAATTTGCCTTCCAATACAATCGCCGGATCGTGCAGGGAACTCCTCAATTTCTGGAAATCATATATCTCATTCAATCCAGTCACATGCTTGCCAGACAACTATCTAATTATCATAATTATCTTATCCGTGTCTTAAAGACGTCCATTGGCTGCCTAGATCATTCAAAATCCCTTTGGGTTACAACTTACACGCGTTCATATGGGGAAGGTAGTGTCGTAATAGTATAGGGAATGAACACTTGGAGTCATGGAAGTATATATTGGATAACATCCTCGTGAGCTTGATAATGTACTACTACTTTTTGAAGTCGTGCTGGGGTGATTTAGGAGAGTTGTGCCAAGGAAATTGTTCTCTAATAAGTTTAGATTCAAATGAAATAGTTTTTGGTTCATTATATATTAAATATGTAAAGGTGGAGCTAGCTCTGCCTTTTTTATTTAGTGACCAAGTTGAACGAGCTTTTTTAATCTTTGTAAAATGATCAACCCAGGGTAAGACATTGTACTGTTGCCAGGAGCCAGAAGGATGCCTCCTTGTTTCTTTTTCCCCCATGAAGCTGTTAATTGGTCAAAAGCCCCATGATTAATTTTATTAGTAATTACAATCATTTTACAATGAATCAGACACGACCAAGAAGCAAATCTAGTACAGAGCAAAAGACATTTTAAGTCCATCAGAGAATACGAGCATATAGAAATTAGTTTGTTGAGATGTAACCAGTTACAAGGATGTTTGAAAAAATATTATATGAACAATAATGTTTTGACAAAAAGAAGGCTTTAAACAGAACAAGCCGTGTCTTTCTTTTTCTTTTTTCTTTTTTCTTTTTTCCTTTTCAAGTTTTATAATGTGTCTTCACTTGTTGAAGTACTAATTCTGCCTTCAAACATCTTGAATTTCCCAACTGTTGCAGAAATAACTATCCAGTTCAAAGCTCTTGATAGTCACCAGGTGATCAAGCAATCTGTTTTTGAAGCCAGCATGGCGGGAAAAAATGAAAGCTCTATTAGAGGGGAAAAAAAGGAGCTGCTACAGTTGTTCTTGAACCACACAATTTGGAATCTGAAATCCTCACCAGTGATGCTACTGTGGGACCTTGTTGAGAGCGCTCTCAATGCGTTCAATGAGCTGTTTGGCAGGCAGTGCTCCTTCCTGAAAATTAATGAGAATAATAATTGCCACAGCAGAAGATAAAAAGGCATTATACAGGAAGAATCACATGAACGGGTAACAGCTAAAGCAAAATCAAGAGATCGCCACTGGACTGTCATTGCGGAAATATTGAATGGAAATATAGTTATTCTTACAAAGCGATCGCAAGGCTTCCCATTCCGAAAGATGACAAAGGTGGGCAGTGCTTCGATTGCATAACGGTTTGCAATGCTTGTGTACTTCTCTGTATCAATTTTGACCACTTGAATTTTGTCTTGTAACTTTTCACTAACTTCCTCAAGAACAGGAAACATGAATTGGCAAGGACCACACCTGAAAATGGAAATAGAGGCAATGGCATCCAAGGAGGATAAGACAACATTAGTTCACCTAATGGCTCAAGAACAAATGAAATACTACTTATTACTTGAACAGTTTTGGAGTGATTTGCCCCCAGAATCATACCAAAAGGATTTCTCTCTCCATGAAAAAGTGAAGGGACATATCAAATGAGGAATAAGCTCAGAACAGGGGATATGAAAAATGAGTGATAGCAGAGAAAAATGTAATATCCACTTTATACCAACTTCATAACTCCCTAGACCTCCAGAAATCAATTTACTTGGTAGAACTTCAGTAGACAAAACCCGAAGCACAAAACTCACCTCTTCAGCTTATCAGAGTGGAGCACATAAAGTCCCGAAGTTACCTATTATGAACTGAACAGCTTACTCCAGATTTAAAACGACCAAACATAAGACTACCAAGAAATGTTACGAGACAATCATGTTTAGGACTCGGATTTATAAACTCGAGTCTAGTCTAAGTTCACAATGTCGACAACAACAAAACTAGGAATAATGAGAATAGAGAAAAGATAATATATAACAAACTAATTTGCAGTCAATATAGTTCATGTGGAATAACAATGGTTTCCCCCAAAACAGAAAAGTTCAAATACTCACCAAGTTGCATAAAAGTCGACCAGCACAGGTTTATCCGATTTTTCCAGTAATTCATCAAATGAAGAAAATGTTTTCTTCTTTGCTTCAACCTACAGAATAAGGCAAAGAAAGCTTAGTATAACAGCTCAACAAAACACTGCAGTTACAGAGAGACAGAGAGAGAACATGCAATGCATCCATATGCAAAAACCTGCCTTTTATCTGGACAGATGATAATGTTAGCATATAAATAGTCTCAGCAAATGCTCCCTTTTAAAAAATAAGGTACCCGGTGCTTGAAGATGGATGGTACACACTACGTAAGATACTTTGATTTGCAAAGTAATAACTCAAAAGGCAACAAGTCAACTACTGGTTTAGACAACATGACCTACAATCAGATGGGGATTGGTAGCATACAAATCCCATATTAATTTTTATAGAACGATAAGGGACGCTTACAGGAATGACATAACACAAGCAATACAAATGATAGCAGTTGCAGTATTATACATTTATACCCTTTTTGTGGATTTTCTTCGTGTGCCCCCCAATTGTAGTTCAGAAGTAATAAGAGCAATAGCCTTTAATTGAGAAGACAGAACTTGTGATAACACCATGAGAAACTGACCATTAGGATGTTGTACATTCTTACAATTAAATCATTAGGATTAAAAGAGGAGGCGGATTTGGTCAGGATAAGAAACCTAGTTACGATCTAAAGCTCTTAGTAGAGAAGGCACAAGTGCTGCTGTTGAATGAAAGCAGTAACATTTCAGAAAAGGATTACTTTTTCGTAATAACTGTTACCAGGATGAAAAATAGCCCTTGAGAAAAGAGATCAATTCCAATATCCACTCTATCAATGTTGTAATTTATTTCCAACAGCTAAATTGCAGCAGCTGGAGTTAAAGAATTCTACCATTTCCCTAATAGGAAACCTAATAAACTTTCAAGAGTACAAGGAACTCGATTAGAAGAAGAAAAACATCGTCACCTTAGGAACAACTGGGCGCTGGGGAAGCGCGGAGATTCTCCGACTCCTCGCCAGGGAGCGGCGAAGCGGAGCGCACCGCAGCGATCTCGAGGCGGAGAGCTTGGCGGACTCGAGTACAGGAATCGAACGGCCGAGATGGCACGAAAACACGGTCGACGTGGTGGAGGAGACCGCCATCTTCTAGGGTTCGTGTCTTGGTCTCGCTCGGTTTTCTCCGAACTCGCGACTGGCGACTCGCGAAGCTCCCCAAAGATGTTGGATAGAGAGGGAGAGATTATTTTATAGAAAGAGGGGTTACCGTCGGGCGTCACGGGTTAGTCTTATCGTCTACGCCACGTGACTGTGAGCCGGAAGGCACGCATCATATATACCACTATCCCGATTTTGCCCCTGTGCAAATTAAGGGATTTTGTTTTTTTGTTTTCATTTCACACCCTAAATTATATTTATTTCAGTTTACACCCATTCTTTTCACTATCCTGAATTCTAGAACAATCCGGAAATACAATTCTATATTCTAGCTTCGTCGTTAATCATATATTTGCTAGAGTTGATGATTTGTTATGTTGCATGTACTCAAATGATATGAGTTTCCAACATAGAGGTCAGAAGTATTCAGAGGAAACTTTGCTTTTACTGGACTAAAGCAAAAGAGACACTCAATTAATCTACCATAAGAAGGAGAATGTGAAGTGTTATAACACAAGCACTGCATGAATTGCAAGCAATCAGCCATCACTAGTCAATGTAAAGGCTAGGAGGACACAGGTGAGCGTGAAGATTATAGCCATCCCAGCGAACGCCAAGATGGTCCGTTGCGAAAAACTCTGGCTCTCTTGACCTGCCACCTCCACTTCCTTTAAGAGCTCCCTGATCTCACCCATGTCTGAATCCTTGGCTGCATGGATCAATCTGCCTTGCAGCTCATCGAGTTTGGAAAGTCTTCTAGCTCGGGAAGTGTCTTTTGCCGACCAAATAAAACCAGTCATCCTCCACAAGAGGATGCCAACATAGATTGCCACAACACAGTCTACGCTGTAATGGTGGCGTTCACGCACTTCTCTTTGGGCACTATGCAGGACGAGCATCCATATAGCAGCAGAGGTCCAGCCTCCATATGCTTCCTGAGAATGTGCAATGCATCAGAATATGAGTTTTTAGAATGTTCAGAACCAATGATCTTGCAAGGTCACACATTGATCATTTTAGTTGTCTCCATTGAGCATGTCAAGTTTCTTAAGGTCCAGAAAGCAGGATCACAACTCAACATCTCCTATTTCAAATGCACCATCTTATCAAAATATGGATGTAAATGGATTAGTATACCTTGTGTTTTACTTGGATATCCACTACGTTCCTGAATTTAGTAAAATAACAATCAAAGAAAATCAATGTTGCAAGTTTAAGGTACTTGACATATTAACCATGTGCAGAAGCACCACATCATCTAACACCATATATAGTGATATTCGTTGAACTTCTAAACATTACCATTCAAGATTGTTCTTCACATGAATAACAAGCAAATCAGGATTCGTGAAGAAGATATTGTCTAGCAAGTACAAGTGTTGACTGTCGTGGTTATAATTTTCATTTTCTGGAGATTGAGGAGTTATTTGTATGATACCAATAAATAAGATGCTAAATTTTCCAAAGGGTTACAAACTATTAGATAACTCTATCTTAGTTTTGCCACAGATTTGCTCGACTTAAATCACCAGAAATTCTTCAAAGAAGCATATAGGGCAAAAGCAAATCAACAACAATTATAATTGGAAAGGAAGAATGTCAATAATCAGCCAAAGATACAGCTTTTCTTTTGATAGAATGGAGACAACTTGATTCACCTTCAGGATGATCATGCTAACATATAGAAAGCAATTGAGCACATCATGTATCTCAAAAGAACAGAAACAGTACAATATATTAATGGATCTAGAGACAATAAAACATGCTTTTAGTCATATATATATATGAATTTAGCAGCAGAGTCCAGATATACCGTCCATGCCATAGCAGTAAGTACAGCAACAAGCATATGGCCACTATACATTAGGTCATTGCAACCACCACCAGCTTTCTTCAGCAATAGGTACCATGATGACCCTTCTGGAACAGTTGGCCTCAATATGTCTATTAGGAAGCTCATCCGTCCCCAATCAGGTTGGTATTCGCCCGGATAATCTTGAACATTTGCTACATCCAAAAGGAAGCAGGAAAAGGGGAAAAAAATTAAAAGTTAATCGCTCTGAAATCTGAACTGATTAAAGTATCCGCATCAATTAGTTGATAAAATTCTATATATAATCTGACCAAAAAGAACAAACCATAATGCATATCCTTTTGTATTAGCCTGCGAATGGCATCAGGATCAGAAGCGTATGGCATATAATACTTTTGTGCCCAGGGATGTGGATGTGACGGAACAGGAAATCGAGATAAAGCACACCAGGGCCGTAGTGATGGAAGAATTGTAGAAACAAATGTTATCGCCCGGAGGAGACGACCTATACCCATGGTGAACATATATCTTGCTGCTAGTCCAAGGCCAGGAGCTTTGATGGAGTTGAATAGCACAGAAAAGCCCAACATGATAAATAGCATCAAGTAATGGTGAAGTGTAATAACATGAGCTCTTAGTATATCGACAACAATCTGAGGAAGCTTCTCATTCAATGCTAAAAGCAGCCACTGACCAGTATCAGGAAGAGGGGCAGCAGAGCTGTAATATGAATGTTTCCAACATATGAGTTCAATAATGAGCATGGAGAGTTTGTCATAAGAATGTAATATCTTCAGAACGACAGATGGAGTCATTTATATACATATATAGACAAAATGATGAAAAAATTTATGGACTTCACTTGTGATGGAACAAAGTTTTCATTTATTGCTATTAGAGGAGAGCTGATAGGGAGAATAAGATTGGACAATGGGATCCATATTCTAGCTCTAGCAAGCATGCAATATGCTCATTCTGTGATCATAAAACTTATTAGTTACCTGAACTAAAGGTTTTCTTTCTTTTTTTCCTTTTTTTTTTTGCATGATCAATTCTAGGGCGATTAGATTCTACATGCAACAATTGCCCGCATATCTACAGACGGTGTCAGGTAAGTGGACATTAGTTGATAGTATGAGCACTTCACTTAAACCAGCTATTCAGATCTATTTGCTTGTACAAAGGCACCTCCCAGATCTCAGCATAGCTCAAAGGGAGTTCTTATTAATTCACAAGTGGACAGATTAACCCTACCAAAAGGCGACAACGCACTGACTTGTAGAGTATATTTGATCCCAACACATATGATATTATACCAATACTTTGTCCAATTGCACATGCATTATCAGAGAATCCAATTTTTCACAGGAAAAAGCACCATAAAATCGAAGTAGGAATTAGTTCAGAAAACAAAAGCACAATTTCAACATTTATCATCTAAATGTTAGCATTTAGCTCAGAATAGACTAAAATTTTCAAATTTTTCTGAAGAAACACAACAAAGAAATTCTTTTAAAAAAAGTTTTAACTAGAAAAACGTAAATTTTCAAGTGAATATTCTAATTTCCAACACTAACTCGTGCCAATCGAGACCAAGAACAGCGGTGACGAATCGAACGGAGAGGGCTTCACACAGTAGCGCGAGCAGCATGAACACAATCGAAGCGAGGAAAGGGATCGCCGCACGCAGCTCCTTCGACCAATGCCTATAGAACGGAGTCCGGGCCACCGCGACAAGGACGAGTGCTGCCCATAAAACGGGCTGCATCCGCCGGTGCCAGGTGGGATACACATGGCCGACGTAGTCAAAGCACACGTACGAGATCGCCGTCAAGCCTAGGCCCCCACCACTCCTCACCACTCCCAGTAACGGCTTCGCCTTCGCCATTTCCCCTCGATTACTCCTACGGCTAAGCTCGCATTTGGTAGTGGAATGGAGTACCGAGGATATTAGGGCAGACGACCGAGATCCTCGCCCTCTTTCGAAAATTAGGTGAGCAACTGGAGAAGAGAGAGAGAGAGAGAGAGAGGGGAATCGAACAAATTTCCCAGGGCAAAAGTGTCCATGGGCCTGGGCTTAGCCCAAGTCTACCATTATTAACTTGAGCTAAATGTTCTCGAGAAATTTTTGGACTTTTATGCACGTAAACCCTACTAAAATCTCTTATTTAACATATTTGGTTTTTTTCATAAATCTATAAATTATAATATAAAATTATCAAAAAGTAAGCTAAAAAGATTTCCAAACAAAAATTATAGATTTTCAAGGATATAAATATAAAAATTTAGAAGAGCATATATATACAATAAAAACTATGAAGGATATCCATGCAAGAAAACACTAGTATTTATTTGATTCATTGAGCGTGGGGTTGAACACTAATACAGATTAAAACTGAAAACCACATCCAACTCCATAAACTCTCTCTCTCTCTCTCTCTCTCTCTCTCTCTCACTCTCTCTCGTCCTACAGACGGAGCAATTTAGATGCAGCCGGCGCAGGTCCGGCCTCGGCGTCGCAGTAGCCACGTAGGATATCACCCTCCTGGGAAGTGAACCCAAGAGAAGTGAGCATGGAAGGCCAGCAATGGAGTGTGATGGTGCGAATCGCACGGCAGCAGTCGAGTCCAAGGTACGACTCCCCGTTCAAGAAGAAGAGCACGATCTCGTTCGTGCATGACTTTATCTCCAGCAACGCATTCCAGCAATCTACGAGCCCACCACCTCCTCCTCCTGCTCCTCCCTGGTCTAATCCTGCGTTGAGCCGAGCCTGTAAAGATTTGACTCGGTCGGGCTCGAGCCGCGGGAGGTCGCGGCTCGCGGCCGCCATGAGGAAGAAGGAAGTGAGAGCGAGGAAGAGAGATAGCTTTGAGATGGGAGACATGGTTGTATTGTAGCTAGTTGTAGTTGATGGTCTTTGGTTTGTGGATGGTAGTATTTATAGTGTTGATGTGGTGTGATATAACGGTCGTGGGAAGTGAAGAGGGAGGAAGGGGAAGGGAATGGGAACTGAGAGGGTGATTGAGTAGTCTACGTTGGTGAGCTGAAGAGGAATCGTCAGGGGTGTAAGATGCAAAAGTTCTAATTGTTAAGTGGTTTTATATGAATTAATTGTGGTGAAGAAACAATGCGAAACAATTGATCAAGCAATACAAGTGCAGAAATTTGATACTATTAAGCACAGAATCATGCATTAAAATTTTAAAAGTTGTCACCCTTACAACCAAGGGCTTTCAAATGGATGCTAAGGCGGCTATATTAATTGCTAAAGATAACTGTTCTATATTAATTGCTAAAGATAACTGTTGAGAAACATAGTGGGATCCATTTATGGGCTTACAATTGATAGCCTGCAACTGGAATAAACCCAAAAGAAAAGAGACCTAATAAAGCCTGTGGACTGATTTACAAAAATGTGCATAAGTTAATAGTATAAAAATGCAAGAAAATTAACAATGAGCCCAGGATTTTACCCCCTTGTTTTCCCTAATTCACACTTGTACTTAGAGGCTAAGCCATGATCCCACTAAGAAATAACCAAACTAATAGACATCGTACAAATTTACACACAATTCTATGCATACTTAATTCTTCAACCATGAGTTGAAATGGCAAGGACAATAACAACAACAACCGAAAAAATAAAACCAATGGCATCATTGTTCCAGCTTACTGATTCGAACACTCTGAAGTGGCCTTCTGGAAGAACTATTTCTCACTGATTTGTTCAAATTGTTTTTGCAAGATTGATCCATCTTGATAGCTGGAGTATTTTCCTTTCCTCTTGCCCCATTAAGTACAGATTCAATTTTCAAGTTCTTGACCAGCTTAACTGGTGTGCTCTTCTTCATATCTGGCTTACTAGCTTTCCTTGCACTGGAAATTCTGAATCTAATCAGTTTTTGATTAATTTCCTCCATCTCATAGGCAGTTCCGCACAGCTCTGATATAAGAGAAATTAATCAAATTTATAACAGAAGGAAGGCACAGAGAAATCAGAAAGATAGTAACTTTATAGAAATACTAACCTTCAGATTTATAGGCATTTTTGTCAGTGCCATTTGTAGATTCTATGGGAGAATGGTTGACAGATAAGCAGCTTGAAAATTGTTTTAGTTGATAAGAATCCACCTGGCAATTCACCTGAACCAAATTGTTCAAAGTTTTGTTTCCACTAGAAGTTTCAGGAGAAGATTTCCTAACATCCCCAAAATGTTCTTGCGGAAGCTTTACTTGACTACTGCTGGAATCCTTAATGGCGGTAATTATTGCAGGAATCTCAGTTGTGGAGACCTCAGGAGCAACTTCATCTGCTAACTCCTTATCAGATTTTCCTTCAAAGACTTGATTGATATCTTCTATAGCATAACGCTTGATACATTCCTCACTGGCTGGCCCTTGTGATGCAGTGGATGCTCTTGAAATTGGAACGTCCGTAGTACTCTCTAACTCAGTAGTATTTACATAACACTCTTTCTCATTATCCTCAGCTTTAGCATCCACTGCACATTTACAAAACAAATCAGCTCCATCATCTTGGATGTCGTGCTCATTTGCGCAAACTTCCTCTATACCTTCGAGTTCAGATAATACAGCTTGATCAAATTTGACTTGATCATCTGCAATCATATAGAAATCATAAGATGTGCAGAATTTCTTGAGAAGCATAAAAAGGAAAACAGTGCCACTAACCTTCTCTATGGTCAAAAACATCGACCTGTTGGCAAGAACTTTTCTCACGAAGGGGCAGCAAATCTGCAATAGATTGGAATACTTCGTATGAAGAACTTAGATAAAACAGTAAGTAAATGAAACCGGAGAGATTCATAGCCATTGCACCTTGACAATCTAAACAATTGACAGCTTCGGGAGTAGATATTCCTGATAAATTGCCTACTTCAGGAGAGGTTTCGGATCCACAGCCATCTAAATTTCTATCAAAATCTCCATTCAATCCAACGGAGCTTGCTTGCTCTTCAAATTCAATTTGAACATTTGAAATTGTCATGGACTTCAACTCATCTTCCTCTCTTAATTCTATGGCTTTATCAGTGTCCTTGCTGTGCTCAGGAGTTTCACCTTCAAAATCAAAACTTTCTCTATCAAATCTACACTCATGGACAGCTGTATGAGGGTTGTCCCTTATGACAGTAGACTTTTGCATCTCCGTATCAAACAGGTCCCTCAGCAGATCTATCTGTGCACCCGGTGCAATCCACCACTCTTCAAATTTGGATTCTGGTGATCTCGAAACTACTGGAACCTTCTTGGCACTACCAAGTTTCCCAATCATATCTTAAGCCCAAAAATCATCATGTTAGTTCTTGACTCTACAACAGGAAATACCATAGAGTACAAGAATAAAATGGTTATCGCTCAAGTAAAAGAAAAATTACTCAGAAGAGAAACATAAAAGCTTTCAACAGTACATGTTAAGATCCAGAGAAAAATAAAGTCAATCAGAAACAACCTTCTAATGCAGTTGAATCATCATGTTCAGGGGATAGCTTCATGTTGCCTTCGTTCTTCTCACCAACTTTGTCCTCTTCATGATGCCCACAATCTGACGTAGGCTGGACAGCAGCAATTCTCTCATCTCCACTATAAATATCATAGTCTCTCAACTTGGTGACTGTATAATTCTCACAGTCAACTTTTCCAAGGGCAAACTCTCCATTGGTTAGAGAAGTTTCCTTACATTCCTGTGTGAACAGAATCTCTATACCAACTAACGAGTGCCTTGGAGTTGATGAAAAATTTTCAATGGCCTCTGAACTGGCAAAATTGTGACTGCAATCTAAATTACCTTCTGTCTCTGATAACATAACTTTAACAACTGAAGTACTGCAAACTGCAGCATCTCCTCTACCATTGTCACAACGATTGTCTGCTGAGTCATTGTCTTTGATTCCTGGTTCACAAGTGTTCTATAATATCAGATAAAACTGTTGTAAAGAGAAAATATAAACAAAATAAGAAAGATTCAAGAACTCACTATATTCTGGCAAAGAGGCACTACTTGCTGCAGTTACAACTCCATTCAGTCCTGGATCCACATCTGAAAGACGTTAATTTTCAGTCTTCAATGCAGTATATTCTAAATCCAAGTTGTAGAAACCAAGGAACCTATATATACCTTGACAAAAATCTTGTGAAGAATCAAAATATACAACAGAAGCATGACATAGACCAGAAAAGTCACCTAGCTTCTGTGTTGTATCTCCTTCAAAGTTTCCGTGAGATGAAATGTTCTCTTTGGTTTCCGATGATTCCTCCCCTTTACATTCATTACTAACAATACTGTAGGACACATTCACAGGAAGCTTCTCAGCTGCATCCTCACTGCTTAACTGAATGCCTCTGTCAAACATCAAATTGTAATCTTTAGTATCTGAAAGGGAACAATTGATGGACGCCGGCTTTTCCAATACATTGTACTGGGCAATCTTCAAATCCACAATTCCATCAGCATCTGCAGATTTGCACTCGTCATTGATGATAAAAGTTACTGTGTCGGCCTCAGAAGCAGCTTCTTGATGATCTTCAGAAGCCACTGTCAGCCCCTTCAGGTGCATTCGCTCAGTTTCACTATCTGAAAGGCAGCAAAGCTACTTAAATACTTAATGTTAACAATAAAGAAGCATTGTGTGAATGAGCCTTGTTACTACTTATATCCTAACATAACTAATAAATTAATTAATTATGAAGCTGTACTTGGAAGACAAGCAAGTTGAAATCAGTAAAAAATGTCAAACATAATCCTGCAACCTTTTAGAAATAAGGGAGAGTGAGAATCAGTCCCACTAGCCAGCTCCTTAATGTTGGGAGAACAGGATGACTTGGGAACTTTGTCACACTGGACTACTTGAGTCTCTTCGGCACTTCTAAAAAGTGAAAATTCTTTGGCAGCACTATTACTTGTAGTTACATTATCTTGCTTGTCTGTTTCCTTGTAAAGGATATCAGGAAGAGAACTACTGCTATCTTTTGTCACTTGACTGCCTGAAGAAAATCCAGCAGCCTCTGCCAGATCTTTAAAATCTTGATAATTCAAATGCATGTGATGCACATTAGTAGTAATAGGTGATATAAAGTAGTCTCTGTCATCCTCGTAAGGATTTTCAATTGATGGATCACTAGATTTTTCTTCCAATTCAACTGAGGTTCTTTTAACTGCACTTGTCAATATTACGAAACTAGAAGCTAATTCTCCGCCATTAACTGCCATGTTGGATACTGGGGAAGATCTTTGCTTTTTGCAGGAGTTGAAACTCACATCATCCAAAGTAACCTCTTTGATTGACATACCTCTGCCATTTTCCTGCAGACGAGCAGCGGGAAACACACCACAAGAAGGTGCTTCAATATCAGTTATGATTTTCTCAACATATTTATCGACACTTGTTTCCCCATGGGGCTTATTTTCTTCCAGCAATGAACAGGTGGATAAAGAACTCTCTTCATGACATCCAATTAAAGTTATGCAAGGACTGAGATTGTCACAGGAGTTGGGACCCCTGAAGTCCAAAGCAGCTCTTCCAACTTCAGGTGTCCCACTTTGAAGACTAAGAACTTGGTGGTCAGGACACACAGCAAGAGTAGAGTTGTCAGACAAAAGAGAATTTCTTGCCTCGTATGGATCACAAATCTTAGCTTCTTTGGTTGCAACTTCACTTACTGGTAAACTACAATCCACTAAACATACTGTATCAAAACTTCTAGCATCCTTAAATTCTTTAGATGCCAATTCAGAATATAGAGTAGTCTCTGGAGCTACTCCACAGGGCTTGAAATCATTTTCCTGTTCTAATAAATCCTTTGAATCATTAACAGCTGCAATAGTTGAAAGCTGATGGCATTTATCTGCAAAAGAATAGTTAGCATAAACAGATTTTGGCAGAAGACATTGGCTGTAAAAATATTTGAAGCATTAGAACTATGGCATAATGCGAATCCCATGATGCAGTAAGTTACCTTGGTTATCAGTAGTATAGTTGACCAAGCAACCGTTACCGACCGAACCTGCTTTCCTGGCATCATGAGCAGCAACTATCAAAGCAGGGGTCTTCTGATCAACTAATAAAGAAGTTTCTATGCTAATTGGAGATGGAAGTCCTTCGATATGATTGCAAGATGATAGCGGATCAACGTTGTTTAATTCTTCATACCCTTCATTGACATCTTCATACTTAAGTGCATATCGAGAAGTGACGCAGTTATCTGCCATTTTGTTAGATCTACTAGATTCTACATCACCAACTTGCTTCTCAGATTCCTTGGTATCAGCTAGTGCTGTACTAGCAATCTCAACACTAACATATCCGCTTTCTGAAGCAACTTCCACAGCACCACCCACATTCACCAAAGGTTCTGCATCTAAATCTTCATTTTCTTCCAAACTGCTCGTAGTTATTTCACAAAACTTATCAAGACTCTCAAAGAAAGAAGCTTCTCTGCCATCGCATTCTATTTCTAAATCATTAAAGTGCTTATCTTTGATGCATGTTTCAGTACCTACACTTTGCAAACCATTTTGCAGAGCCTCCATCATTAAAAGATTTCCAGCTCGCTGTAGTTGGTCATCAGAACATGGATCAGTGACCAGAGAGTCGAGAACACCAGAACAGCTCGTCATGTCAGTGCCATCACTGCATTGATTTACTGGAATGCCACCCTCCTGAACAACTGATAGAAAAGTTGAAGGGAAAATATCTGCAACACCTAGCGACCTATCTAAAACCCCCGTAAAATGTAATGAAGCACTAGCCACACTCTGCACCTCCCCAGATATGCATCTTTGAGCTTCTAGAGACCGGCATCCACCATCAATTGGTGTCTTTTCATTGTTGTTCTCATGAGTCTGCCTTGATAGATTCCCATGACTTGCTGCTATAATTGAGCCCTTATCAGTTACATCTGACATTCTTGTAGTCTCTTTTGATGATAACAAATGAGTTGAAGCTGAAGAGAGTTCTCCATGTCCTGCTCCATCATCATGAACATTCTTGCAATTTTTTCTGGAAGAATTCTTGTTACATTCATCGGCACGACCATTGTCTTGGTTTGCCATGACACTAGTTCTATCCACAACAGAAACTACTTCTTCCGAGACAGCAACTCTTGTCCTCTTTGCTGGCTTTTTTCTCCCAATATTCTCATCAACTGCTGTTTCTGAAACCAAAATGGCAGTATCACCTGACTGATTTCTCGAACCATTGCGTCTTGATCGCCGTCGTGGTTCTTTGAATTTTTCATCATCTTCTAAAGCTTCAGTTTCATAACTTGATTTACTCAGAACTTGATCAATGTGTTGTTTCCGCAACTTGTTCTTTTCAATGGATTCATCATAAGGAGAATTCTCATGTACAGTTAAAGAATTCTCGAGATCAGGTGCATTACGCTTCCGCCATTTCCTTTCTTCTTTACTGCTCTTATCAAGTATTGCACCATCAGATACAGCCAAGGAAACCTCAAAATCAGTAGCATTTTGCTCTGAAGCAGTGCGTCTTGAACTCCTCAGACCCTCTTTGCTTTGTACAACCAATTTTGACTCCTCCCTGATGGCCAATTCATGCCTGGCAACTTCAGATGCATTAGCATTGCTGAGTGAGGTACTTTCTGCAACTGTTTCATCCTGATCCTCAAATTTTTGACACGCTGCTGGCGAATTCTCCTCTTCCAGCTGAGTTGGTACAATTGATTTACGCATCGATCTTCTCAGAGGTTCTTTAGATTTTGAGGGCTTTCGTCTTTGGGCTTTCTCAGCTACAGCTCCACTTGAAGCTTTTGTCCTAAGACCAGAGTCTACAAGATCTTTACCATTCAAATCCATCTTTTTCCCTTTCCTTTGCGACTTCCTTCTCTCAAATGTTACATGTTCATCTACAGTCTCTCCACTTTCTACCAGGGAGATGTCATGTGCTGCTTCATTAGCCTTTGCAACACTGCGCCGCCGTGATCTCATTGAAAAGCTGTCAAACTGAAAATCTTCAGCCCCCTGGTCACCAAGACTTGTTTCTTTGGTTACTTTGCCATGGCTTGATTCGTCACTATCTAACAAAGAATTCTCCGACTTCGAGAGATTTCTTCTTGAACGCCTCCGAGGAGGCTCTTTGCAGGGAGGAACACTGCTTCCTCCCTCATGCGCACCTCTTGGTCGCTTATGAGAATCTTTCCTTCCAAGGTTGTCATCTTGTTTCAAATTCTTGGCAAATGAAGCCTCGTCTTTCCTATTTCGACTTGTTTTTTTATCTCCTGGAAATGTCTCGATCTCTCGGACCACCACCACTCTATTCCTCAAGGATCTAGTAATCAACCGATCACAGCAAGATTCTTTCACCTCTTTCCCCTCCCTTTCTTCATCCTCGCAAGGCAATATCGCGAACAAAGGTAGCTCGCCATTTTGACAAGCACCTCGTGCCTTTCTCCTCCTTTCATCCTTCCCAACAACAGGAGACCATACAACCGCAGCTGAGAGCGACAGAGACCTCCTAGTTCTCACTGCACCCCTTGGACACTGAGAAGCACCCTTCTCCTCCGCTTCGGAAACAGTAATAGACTTCCTTCTACTAGATCTCCTCTTCTCAGGAGAAATTCTCACATCTAACTCTTCTTTCCTCCCATCAAAATCAAAATTTTCCTCTGGAAACAAGAAGCTAACCTTCTTAGAAACCCCGCGTTCTCTTCCGCCTTCCTCGCCGATGCTTCCTCCGGATCCCTTCAAGCAACCCTTCGGCTTTGGCTTCGGCTTCGTCTTATCATCCCCCTGTTAAATTGACAGCAATTGCGCTTATTGAATTCCTACTAAATCGGATACATTATTCAAAAACTTTGGGGAAAAAAATAGAGTACCAGTAGAAGAGAAGTGAGGTCGTCGGCCATCTTCGAATTGGCGGAATTGGCGGGAAGTCCATGCTTCTTGCAGAGGGCTTGAAGCTGCTTCCTCTTCATGCTTTTGAAATCCATCTTCGTGGAAAGATCGAGGAGAGAGGCGAGAGAAGCAAATTGGAGGAGATCAGTGCAAGTATCTCATTAAAAGATGAAATAAAAGGAGTGAGAGAGATGAATTGGCTTGTTTCAGACATCACCCATGAGGCCATGAGGCCATGAGAGAGAGATGTGATCGAACTTTTCTTCGGAAAAGAGTGAAAGGAGGCGAGCCGTTTGAAATTTTTCGAATTTCGGAAGCGTTCGATTGCTCGCACTTTTCCCGCCGGTTGTAATGCCACGTGGAGATACTGAGTTGGGCTAACTAGAGTTTGCCGTTGGAGGTCTGTGTTTCAATCCATTATGGCCGAACCGGCCCAGATGTAGTGGCATTTGAACCAAACCAACATCGCGAATCTGGGATTACTCGTAGGCTCGTAGCTGTGATCGAGTCGAGTTCGAACTTGGTTCAATTATTTGTTTCCACAGTAGTACATAGCCAACTTCAAGGTAGGAAATTTTAGTCGCATGCGTTCTCAAGATAAATACTACGGGTTCGTGGATTTGTTGTTTCAATATTTTAGTTTCTTTTTTTTTTTTTAAATAAAAGTCACTATCTGAATGAACGATTTTAAGTATAAATCTTAAACACAACCGAAGAGTTTACTGTGCTATTTATAAATAAGAAATAATTAATTTATAAATAAAGAAGATTTATGGACCAAACTAAAGTAATTGTTATTAAATGAAATCACTAATTCAGATATCAAGTTTTATTTAATTTTATATTTAGGTTCGGCTTAGCTCAACTTAAGTTAAATCTGATTAGAGAAAGAGAATGATGAGAAGGTCAAAAAAAAGTAGGACGAGGCAAACGAAAGAAGGGAGTAAGGGATATTGTTTGTAAATGGGCTACCATCTCCCATCTTAGAAATGATCCTCGAAGGTGAAGGGACTAAGAAGATAATGAAGTGGTGGTGATGATTTGATTTATCTCTTTAAGTAAATTTGGCTGCAATTCGTCATCCTTCTTAGATTTGAGAGTTTTATTTAGGATAATGAGAAGGTCGGATGAGTAAGAGGAGGCCGACGAAGAAGACAAAAGAAGAGATGAAAGGGTATTGTTTGTAAATGAGCTAGCTTCTCTTAGCTTGTTAGGTGAGAAGAGAGCAAGAAAATAATGAAGTGGTACGGTTGCCATGATTTGATTGATCACTTTAAGTAAATTTGGCTGTAATTCATGAAGAATAGTGCCTTTTATTTATATTCATAGGGGTTAGGTTTCGGCTCAAGCTTGATTTAAAATTTTAAAATCAAACTTTAGCTTGAGCAAAGCCGCACTTGTATATTTTGACACCCCCTACTTTTATATATGTAGATAAATTATTTTTACGTGACATTCATATAGGCCAACACTTAACTAATGAGAATTGAATACTAAATTTGTAACCCACCTACTTACATACAGTGTTTGGTGTGGACTCAGAATAATAAAAAACCCAAGCTGTCTAACCCGAAACCATTTAATGCAACGTAAACAAAGATGGCGAGGACGGTGCCTGAGAAATTGCGAGGGGTGAAGAAACACAAAGCATAACCACAGAATTAATGCAAAGATAAATAGAAGAGTGTCATCTGGAGAATGAAAGAATCCGCTGCTCTACTACTGGGAAGCATACAGTTGTAACTGAACACAAGAATAAATGGGAAAATTAACCTAGCTACAAAACCAAGCCTCTCTCCTGAAAAGTTACTGCCCCCACCCCCATGTCATTACTCATCAGGATGTTTATAAATATCCACGGTAACTATGCTTGTAGCCAAGCATCCAAAAGCAAAGAGCAAGAACAGACAAATAGAGAAGAAAAATTCATTTGATGCCTCTCCAACTTAACCACGGCCAGGCGCACGCCCATACCCTCGCCCTCGGCCTCGACCTCTTCCTAGCCTGCCACGTCCTACAAAACCAAACCAAGGGCAGTCCATTAGCAGAAAGATGCAAGAATCACGAGATAAGAAGGAGAGGAAAATAAATTGCATTATATGAGTGCAAACAATTCAACAACTTAGCTAGCTATGCAACCCATGACAACTATTGTCAAGTACTAAAACATCAACAAGAGGCCAGCTAGAGCCAGGATACTTTCAATTTGAGGCCCCCTTTGCTAACTGTCAATATGTTGAGGACTGGAGAGATTTCTTGAGAAAGATTTTGACAGCGTGGTTACATGAAGCGAATTTGAGAGACCAGGGAGAAAGGAAAGAAAATGGAAGTTTTGCAATATGACAAAGAGTAGAGAATCAAAGCAAAGGAAAGGAAAGACTTTGAGGATCTACTAGCATTCAAAAGGGTCTTTTTCGCACTTTTCAAGAAAGAAAACCACATAGGATTACTTGAATTCTATACTGAAAGAGCTAAATGTGCATTTAATTGACTGCAGCATTTAAAAGATGAGAGATTTGCAGATCTAGAAATCATATAATATTGCTGAAGATTACATCTCAAAGAAATTAGTGGATAAGCTCACCACGTCCTTGTGGAGGAAATGCATCTGGCTCACCATCATCATATCCATCTTGCTCTTGTCGCATATATCTGCCACCATAGCCATCACCATACCCCCTTCCACCCCGAAAGGCACCGCGACCTCTTCCACGCCCTCTTCCTCTGCCACCATATCCACCGCGTCCACCATCCCATCCTTCATCCCCATCGTAACCTGCCGTCCGATTGCTAATCCCTGTACCAGAAATAACTAGATCAGTATAAATATATTAGGCAAATAAAAACTAGATTAAAAAGAATCTGCACATGAACAATATGAGAAGCATCACTTCATACACTATAGTATATATGATATAAATCTTGAAAGATAACACTTTTTATAATGGTCTAGCAAGATTTTTTCTAACATAGAAAGGTGAACATCACAGAAGACATCCCAGAAATTGAAAAACAGCTATACAAGCCCATAGATGAACATAAAAATCTACTTTATCCTTTTTGTGTTCTCATTAAATGATTTTAGCTAGTTTATTTGGCATATTGATATCTCATGAAACCCAACAATGTGACAAAACTCATGGTGTACAATTAGATGACTTCCCGTAGAACCCATATTCTTATACCATGATAAATAAAAAGAGTAGAAATCAAATCAAATAAAATTCTACATCAGGTAAAAGGACATTGTCAAGTACTTATGTGACAATAATGCATGAGATAAGCCGCGGTTTCTATTATTTATCTTAAAGTGTAAACACAAGTATTCTGAAAATGCAATGTTCAACATTAAGTATTTATTTGTAATAATAAACAGCAGAGTACCTCCTCCACCCCTGCCTCTTCCTCGGCCACCATATCCTCTTCCACGACCACCAGGTAATTGTTCTACATTCGTCCAATAAGGGAAACATTCATTATAATTGCAATCCACATTAGTTGCAATAATATGAGGGAAAAGAGCATGTTATTTGATAATCTACCTGCTTCGTAATCAAAGTCCGTCAATGGTTTCACTTGATCAGCTGGTATGGGTGGCTGGTACCTGCATAAGCACTGATAATTTGACATAACTGCCAGTAAAAGTGACGTTTCAGCAATAAAGGTAAAATCCATGTATATTCAAAATCTCAAGAACCAACTTAGAAAGTACATTACACCTTCTCTCTCCTTGGTTAATATCTTTCAAATGACCAATCTGATCTTTATACACTTTGTCATTAGCTCCTATCTATTTGAACTAATATGAATTATAACTGTTTTTGCCAAAAGAGGTCTAATTTTAGCCATAATAAGTAAGATTTATTGTTAAGGGCAATGTACTAGAGAGCGGATGATTGAGTACTCATATAATTGTTTAGTGCAACAGAAAAAAGGGACAAAAAGAGCAATAAAAACAACTAGCTCAACAAACTTTCAGACAAATAAATATTCATAATAGGAAATTTAATTCCAAACATAGGAGTCAATGCAGAGAAAGACGCACAGGAGAGCAGATTACTCAACTGGAGTAGTGCATAGTGTCCAGTTATTCTACTCAACTCGATGTAAATAATTCTAAATTCGCTACAGAACATACAACTTACAATTATTTCAATCTCGAAGCCTGTAATATGCTTCAAACATAATTACAAGATCCTACTTACCCGGGAGAAGATGTATCCAACTCCTTCTTGGACAACGTTATAGTTATCATTGACACATGACGGGTAGTCTCAAGTCTGTCATAAGACAATAAGTAGTTCAAAGTAACACTGATTGGAAAAGAAAGGAACCACATGTGCAGTGATACTTACGGGAGAAGGCCCTCTTCCAATGGCTCCCACACGTCAGTTATATCAGTAGATTCAATCGAAATGTTTTGATGTAAACCAACAATCCTTCTCTAGAAAAATTAAATATAGTTCTCTTATTGATTAAAGTCATCCCACTTTAACATTAAAAGTAGTATTTATGATCAATAAACATGTGAGCATTTAATATATATTATTCTGGCAGAAAGAGTAACCTTGATCAATTCTGCAATCATAACAGTCTTACTGATAGCTCTCCCCATTGCTTTGATGATAATCTCATCAGAACCTTTTTCCTGAAAAGTAGCAGGAGATAAGATGATTACAGAGCATTAGTCCACAAAACAAGATGATGATTAGCTATACCAGTTTTCTCGAGAAAGATTACATTTTTATATCTTTAATATCTCAATTTCAATCAGAAGGCCACCATAAGGAAGAAAAGGAAAAGGGGGAAAAAAAACAAGATGTCTAATTAAAATTCATGGACAATGTACGGTTAATTACTTTCCCATAAATCTTACTAACTCCATATTTGGTATAAGGGGAAAACTAGTACTACTTTCGGGATTCTAGCATATGATGCAAAAAAAAAAACGATTTTCCTCTTCCTGTAATCATAAGATATACAAAGACTTCACGATTGTTAAACACAGTAGCTTCCTACAAAATCATATTCATCTAAAACAGGCAATTGTAATTTTCTGCGTTGTTGTCCAATCACCTGGAGCAATGTAGTTGCATAACTAATGTAATTCCTCATCCTCCCTTGGGCGGTGATCCTTATCTCGTTCTCATTAATTGCCGTCTCAGGCCGCGGCTTCTCCACCCTCTGGTATCGATCCATCTACACTTGCAACAACAACAAGAACAAACATTGAATCGAAGAACCAACAAGGAACTGAACTCGAAACCCTAAACCACTATCCAGAAGAAGAGAACAAGAGATCCAAGGAAGGAAACATCCATAGGAACAAGGGCTAGGGTTTCGTACCTTTGAGAGATCTTTAATCCCTTGTAATCCGAGAGGAATAAAATGTATCTATTCTCGCTCGGTTCCGCTCTAAGGAAGTTTATATAGGGGTTGGAGTGGTGGGGGATAGGGTTCCGAACGAGAGTCCGGATAAGCCCGGGCACGTGAGCAGGAACGAAGGGCTGCGCCGAATTAGGTTTGGACACGTAAGTGATTAATTCGCTTTAAGTACATCATTACACGGAATTCGTAGAAACAACGAAAGTTATTATCTTTGGATGTGACGTCGTCTTTTTATTGGGCTTCGATTTGATGTTTGTAGGACTCAGCCGTCAAGGCCTGTAAAGCGCCAAATTGGGGCCCATTTTATAATATTATAATTTCGTTTACAATACTTAATCAAAAACACCCTGTTCATAGGTATTTATTATATGTATCCCTACACAGTAAACTAGTTAAAAGATATAGGATTGAATGTGTGTTAGCAAAAGTAAAACATGAAATCAAATCAAATTCTTGGCATAGTGAGACACACATGCAGTGAAACACAAATTTAACTTAAATTAAATAGATTCTCAAAAGTGTGTTTGAGCTGCCCCAAAACATGATGGTGCATAATTTCAGTGAAGACTTCATAATCCAATTCAAATAGTTATCTTTAGATGATTAGCCTCTTTATCTTTAGCTTTGTGTAAAGCTAGTCTCAACTTGTAGAGTGGTTTATTGGTGGATAGAGATAGACATGGCCTTCAAGAAAAGAAATGGACTTGTTTTGTCTCTCGCGACGAACCTAGTCTTAGATCTTTGAGTCACAATTGACGTATGATTTATTTGAGTTGATCTTGATAATAACATCGATAAAAGCCTGCCACTTATTAGGTCTTTTAAGAAATATTATGTGACTGTCATGTGATTAATTTTAAAGGAAAAGAAAAGAGAAAAATAATATTGAGAGTAAGATATTCATTTTATATTTTTCGTTGATACTATATTTGAGTATATTAGATAGTCTTGAGGATCAAAGTGGCACAAATTAACATAAAACTAGCTATAGTTCACGAGTTGTAGTTAACTCTATTTATTATTGACCTTACATTTTGTTTTTAAAAATACCCTAAGTTATTTTTAAAGTAACAACAGCTGATCAAATACATAATATTGAATTATTTTTAAAAATTAAAATTAAAATATAGGAGTCAATGATAAATATCCATATAAGGTAGGGACTTGATGATAATTATGGAATAACGTAGGGTGTTTCTGAAGTTTTCCCTAATCTTTTTTTTTAATGTTATTAAGCACAAATTAATGGTGTTTAAAATTTGGGGGAAGCCCGAATCGTGATGGGCCACCATGGAATTGTGAGCTTTTAGGCTGTGGGCTGGGCCTTTGTCGGCCCACAAGTTGGGTCACTGATTATTTTTCCTTTTACAAATTAGACCTTATTCATGAGTAATATAACGCACGAGCCCATCTATAACGAAATGCACCAACTACCAATCCAAATGCTACGCGGCTATGCCTCTCCTCCATCCCTTCGCGTGGCCACTCACCACTCCTCTCCCTCCCATCGCCACCAATTACACCCCGCGCACGATAGCGTTCACCACCGCACTCCGCCACTCGAGCCGCCGTGTGTCCTACTCCAGTCCTCCCGCCGCCGGAAGAGTGGAGAACTCGTCGTTCGACTCGGCCGAGTTCGAGGCCGAGAGGCTCCGCCTCGACGCGGAGGCGCGCGATGCGATGGCGAAGACTGCTGCAGACGCCGTAGGCGACTCGGAGGCGGCGGGAAGCGGCGATCCGAAGGCGTGGAAGTGGAAGATTAGGAAACGGGTTTGGGATCTCATGGAGGCGGAAGGCATCGCGAGGAACCCTCGCCCCGTTCACCATCGGATCCCTAATTTCGTCGGCTCCGCTGACGCTGCCGAGTCGGTTCGTATTCCCTTTTAGCGTAATCCAATACTTCGCATGTTTTGGTGTTATTTCGTCCGGGGGAGTACGATTTCGGGGTAATTTTGTTCCTACCATTCTTATGACTCAATTAAAGGTCAAAACTTTCCAAAGGACCTTGTAATCGAAACTATTGAGTCGTTAATTTAGAAATTTATCACATTTTCTCCTTTTCTCACTGTATCAGCTACCAAGTTGCAATCTTTTTTAGATTCCGAATCCATGAAATGATTTCCTCGGACGCTATTAAGTGTTCACAGTTGTCTTCTCTCCATCCAGATCATACCTCACCTTAAGTAGTACGTCGGTAAACAATAACTAGTAGAAATTCTTGGATGCTAATCAAGTGTATTTTATTTGAGAATCATATAAACAGTAGTCACGCTTACTTGGTTTATTATTTGTTTTTATGCTTTCTTATACTAGTACCTCTTGCTTTTATGCCATCAAAGTTTATTTCTCTAGCATTGCTATCTTTCGTTTTTGTGTATATGAAATGTGGTACCCACTGACTTCATGTTACTTGTGCCCTTTCAGTTAGGAAGATTGGAGGTATTTCAGTCTGCACAATGTGTGAAGGTCAACCCTGACTCACCTCAGAAGCAAGTTCGCTTCTTAACACTCACAGGTTAGTCGTCTGTTAATTGTTCGTTGTTGTTAAACTCTAGTACAATGAGTGTAGGCAAATTTATACAGACCAGCATTGGACTAACATGATATGCTACTTTTTGATTACCATACCTCCAAACAAGTTCACTTTAATACGAGGGTTAAGATTTTTCTAGTAGTCATGAGATTGTTTATTGACAAATATTCCATCCACTCAGAACGTATTTAATCACTTGGAGCTTCCATTTTCTGAGCAGAGAGATTCAATATTGACCTTTGCTGATATAGAAAGGACTTTTGGACTTCTCTCTATTTGATTAACATAGACATTTCTATCCTTGCTAGAATGACTTTAAAACCTTCCCAGAACTGATTTATGCCACACAAGGAACTAGATTCAGCCTCGAGAAAACAATTCTTGTGCATCACGGTTGCTTTCATGTCTGGAGTAAATTTTTTGGTTTCTTTTCAATTTGCACTCTAAACCTCCAATTGTATCATTTGCATTTTGCCTAATTGGTTCCTAACTTGAACTGTAAAGGTGAAAAGAAGTTGTTGACTCCACAACCACGTCTGAGGACTGGCTTCTTTTCTGTGTTAGATTCTCAAGCCTTACCTTCTGGTTCCATAGTAGAGGCATGTACTTCTGTAGGTGCTGCTAAATATGGAAGGCCTATTGGATTGGATGAAAAGATCAAAGTGGATTTGATAGTTATCGGATCCGTCGCAGTTGATCCAAGAACAGGAGCGCGACTCGGGAAGGGTGAGGTACGATTTGTGATTCAACATTCAGCTTCCATTGTTCATTTATTTCGCCTTCATTGTGTATTACGATACTATGCCGCATAATTCCTTTCATGCCTATCGATGTCCTTGTGTTAAGTGACCTGGGTTGATGCAGGGATTTGCAGAGCTGGAATATGGAATGCTCCGGTATATGGGATCCATAGATGACACGACCATGGTTGTAACATCTGGTAATTGTTTACCTCTTCCTATTTTCGTTTTGTCTTTGTATAGTTTTGGATAGTGAAAGTGTGAAACAAAAATAATTTAACAATTTGTTTATAGATTGCTTGTTTGTTTTGTGTTCACATTCTTTCCTCTTACATCGGTTGGTTGTGAAAACTCAAGAAGCCAAGTCGATACCCGAGTCCAGATTTATATCACTTCAATTGATTTATTTGCGTGAAACAACTATGCTCCAGTGCACGACAGGCAATTGGTCGATGATATCCCAGTTGACAAGCTCTTAATTCATGATGTACCAGTGGACATTGTATGCACTCCAACTCAGGTCATCTTCACCAACACACTTATCCCAAAGCCTCAAGGTTCAGATAAGTTTCAATGCTCTCATCACAAATTAGTAGTAGTAAAACTTGGGGTTCTTGAACTAATCAATTTTGAAATGTAGGAATATATTGGGAAAAATTATCTCCAGAAAAGCTGGGGCAAATTCGGATTCTCAGAGAGCTGAAGAGAAGAATAGAGAAAGAGACAGGAAAGATGCTTCCTTGCGGACCTTCTGAGAAGCTTCCTCCCACAGCTCGACGGGGAAGGCGATGATTCTTTTTGCGAAAAATATGCATGCTGTCAACTTTCTTTTGTTTATTAAATATGAACTCGATTGGATTCCAAATATATACAAAAATATATCCGCTAGAAGAAGGGCTTGAACCTTCGACCTTGTGGTTAACAGCCACACGCTCTAACCAACTGAGCTATTCCAGCTGCATTTTAAAATAAAATATTTTGATGCATGTGAAATTAGACAATAATTTAGACAGTGTTTATATAATTATCTCTAATTATAATATAAATTTAAATATTGAAGGGATATAGTTAATACCTACAAAGTTTAGAAGCTTCTACTCCAACCATTATATAATAAGAGCAACCGCATCGCGCCATTTGTTTACAAACTCTAATGAACAACTCAACTCAGCGACCGCCGTAGCACGGTCGCCGCTGGAGGTCCTACGTGGGAGCAAACCAGTGGTCCGAAGTAGTCGGCAGAGGCGGTGCAACTCGTTCGAAGGCGTGGCCGCCTCTCCCAAGCAAACCCCCGTCGGCCGTCGGTGTCGTCAAAGGTGTGATACGTGCATGCATCTCGGTTTTCCCGGTGACGCAACGAGTTGTCGGATGTTACTTCTTTAGGAAACAACGCGTCCTTCTTACTTAATAATTTATTCGATGGCTTGATCTCGGATTTGGTGTGAAGGGAGATGAACGGTACCGGATTCATGGGTTTGTTCATGCACATTAATCAAATACTCTAAGATCTTCTACAGATTGTAATTGAAAGATAACCACATGCTTAATCCTTTATTATTGTTTACACTTTTAGTTCCAATCTCTGACCCGTCTCTCTCTCTCTCTCTCTCTCTCTCTTATTATTTCAACAGTAGGAATAGTGTAAGAGAAGAATATTTTATTTCTTTCACAGTCAAGTATGTTATTAGACATCAATAGGAGGATGTCCTTGTTCTTTAATTTTTCAACACTAAAAGGAAAGCGCAATTTACTTATAAGACTGTCTCTTTTATTGAAATTATGATTTACATCATAATATTTTTATTATTTATAAATCAAACTATATGATTTAATAAATATATGTAAAAAATATCACGTTGTTAGATCAGTTAGTTAAACTTAATCAAATCCCTGAGTTAAGTTAGCTAAACTAAAGAAAATTATGAAAATTACTCTCAACCAAGTTTTAAAAAAAAAGCATTTTAATTACATTAAAAATAAATATCTCTACAAATCTAACTTAGTGTGTCTTGTGTACATATTCGCTAAATCAGATGACTCGATTTATAAATAGTAAAAATGTAAGGTGTAAACTATAATTACGTTATAAATTTATTAAATAGTATATGAGATAAATTGTTTGCCTATAGATTATACTTTTTAAAGAATCTTATATTATATTAGTATTTACGAGTTTACTTCTATTAATTAAGAAAAAAAAAACTATCTACTTCCATACTTATAAATAAGTAAAATATTTAATTTTTTCGTTAAACTTAACTGAATAACCGATCAAAATACTCGTATCGTATCGTGTTTGTCAGATAAGAAGAGTGCTCAATTATATCTTAACGAAAAAAATTAACTAATACCACTTTAATCGTAATTACAGAAGAGAACAGATTTTCTTCATAAGGACAATTGTATAGAGACAGATGTACAAAGTCAACATCTAAGTTCTAACCGCCGGTCTTCAATAAGTGGATAAACTTCATCCTAGGATTCTAATAGCATATCAAGTGGAGTCGGTTTCACGAGTACTAGTCATTATGAGAACAAAAGTTGGCATTCGTCGGTGATTTTTTGGGTCTAAAAGGGTACCTTCACTGTCTTTGCTGTCATCGCCAAACATATTATACTTCTTTGACTCCAAAACACAATCAAACTCACAATTAAATCGCGCTATAAATAGTCTTTGAGCCACCCTAAATGATTAATGCTTTCACATATGAGACGCTCAACGTATTAACATTGCTAATATCATGATAATTAACAACAAACTTTTAAACCTTAGAAGAAACTGGAAAAAGTATTAAGATTAGATCGGAGGCGTTGAATGTATTTAGTTGAATTTAAGTTATCTTTGGAGGTCAACCATTTATAATTACCGTTCTCATTTTCCTTTTTATTGTTACGCGGCAACTTGCATGCTTGCACAAAAGCTCTGATCTGGTCAACAATGGATAAACTTATCCATGAATTAAGAATAAAGTAATAAGTAACCCAAGTCCATTCGCAACAAATGTTGTATCTATCCACCTCCATAAATAAACAGTCGAGATAACAATCTATTTATTCTCTCTCTCTCTGTGTCTCTCTTTTTCTATAGTGTTATGAAAGAATCTCAAAACAAAAGAAACATAATAATGCTATCTATCTACCCAGAAGAATCTGGCGCCGGATAACTACTCGAACCACTCCAATTCGGCGTCGGATAATAACCCATCTGCTGCTCGGCTTCTTGTGCGCTATGAAGGAAAGGAAACGAAGAAGAAGACGAAGACCCAACTGCGGAAAAAACCGAAATCGAGGAATCCAACGACGACCCAAGATTGGAATCCCCCGTAGGAGCTCCGGAATTCACGAATTGATCCAAGAGCGGAGTCGGTGGCATCATCTGGTACTGCCCTGTTCCTCGAAGCAACCTCGAGTACTCCAGGTAATCCCTTGACGCGTCGCCGAGAGGCTGAGACTCAAAGAGGATCGCCGGAGGGGCGGATTCCGGCAACTGGGTCACCGGAGGAGTCGGAGTTTGTTGCCCGAGGTTTGCGTTCTCGGGGAAGTTGAGCTTCGCCCGGCTGCCTCGGAAACGGAGCGCCGCCTCGTCGTAGGCTCGGGCGGCGGCCTCGGCGGTGTGGAAGGTGCCGAGCCACACACGTGCGGCCTTGTGGGGATCTCTGATCTCCGCCGCCCATTTCCCCCACGGCCGTTGCCGGACTCCCCTGTATCGCCTCCTCGGCGCTTGCTCTGTTTCCGTGCTCGGAGAAGGGGAGGAAGACGACTCTGCTAACGGCGTCGCGTTGCTTTGCTCACCTCCTCCTGTAGAAGAAACCAAAAGAGAGGACCTGTTAATGGAACAGTACGAGGATTATAAAAAAGACAACGGACTAATTTGCAAAATTAACCCACCAGTCGAACTAGACGCTCGGTAGTATCTCGCCGCCCTCTCCGGCATCATCGTCTCATCCCTCTCCCTCTTCTGCAGCGGCGGTGGCCCGCCGCCTTCCTCTTCTCCAGCTATGACTCTCGCCAACGCCGAAACCATCGCCGACATCTCTCTCGCTTGTCGGTACTCCGATAACATCGTCGCCGTCATTGCCGTCGCCGTCGGCGGCGGAAGCATCCCTTCTTCGAGCTCCGGCAGCTCGTACATGTCTCTTGGGTCCGCCACCTTGAAGCACATGAACACTTTTTTTGCGATCCAACCCTCTAAATCCTTAAAGCGCAAGTAGTATATATAGACGGACGGAGGAGGACTTTTTAGTAATTAAACTAAACAACGGTAGAGAAGGCGAAACCGTACAAAGCCTCCTCGTAAACAGTACACTGGAAGCGACGTTTACTACAATTATTATAATTATAATTACAATTATTATTTGGAGTTAAACTGTAAAAATGTGAAATTTAGAAACGAAGAGGCGGTGGTGTTTGACGAAATCGGTGTTTCACACTCTGGGTTTGACTGCGTTGGGAGTATTTGAGTTAAGTCGGTGATGGGGAAGTTGGGCGGTTTGACATTCTTAGAGGGAAGTCGGCGATGGACTTGGAAGATGCGGAGGAGAAGGGAAGAGAAATTGGATTTGGAATTTGGGTTTCGGATTTTGGATTTTTTGTACGATTAATTCCAAATGCCGACAAGGATTTGAAGGATTTTGGTTTTCGATGCAGACTACTGATTTGTCACTTAATTGAGGCCTTATTTTTATTTCTTTACCTGATTAATTAAATTATAAAAAAAAGAAGACGGTTTTCTCGAATTTCTATATCTATCTTATGTCCTGATTAATTGATTATAAATATGACCCATTTATTTTGCTTTCGCTTCTCATTTAGTTTAATTATTTTATTTCCTTAAAAAAGACTTTTTAAGAGAATTAAACTCACTTTACACTGTAGTTAATTTAATAACTTTTGTTACTAACCACATGAGTAATTCTAGTAAGCATCTATTGGTACCTGTAAATTTATTTTCAAATTTTCTTCCTATATGTCCGGAAGTTTTCATATCACTGGCATATATAAGTTTACAAAGGAATGTTTTTCATGATTAAACATCTAAGTACTAGAATATTGGTATATTATTATAATTAATTACGTCTAAACATTCTAAACATTTAAATAAAATAATAGTTCCCCAAGCATGTGATCTTTATCCTCCCTTATTTATATAATTAACAATAGGCATGTAATGTAATGTATATAATTCCTTGCTGCTATTTCTTTAATAACTTTTAAAATCATTTCGAAGTACATTTAAAACCAAATAATAAGCAAAAAAAAAATTTTAAGGTTCCATACACTTTTAATACTTCCTTAAGGTCAGGTTAAAATCTAACTCTGATGGAGAATCAGTCCAGATTCTAATTTTACAGACTTGAGAGAAAAGACTGATAATTCTATGAGCTGCTTCATTGTTTTCGCAACTCGTGAAATAGACTCTAGTCATAGTGTAAGTAGTAATCAGCTTTTTATATTCAAGCACTATTGGATTAATAGACCCCCATTAATTACTTTAATCATTCTTAAGCAATCATTGAAGATCCAATTCTTCTCTTCCTTTATGAATCTTTCTATCGACCTCATCCCTTTCAAAATAGCAAGCACTTCACCGATTAGGGGACTTAGGCAATAGTCAATGTAACTATTTTTGGCAAAATAGTAAGAGCTCAAGTACACGTAGATAACAAGCCCAACACTATCGGAGCCGTCCTTTCTCCAAGAAGGATCCACCCAGCGAGTTATGCTGTTATTTCGAGGAAGCGATTGGCCATGCAAGGAGGAGAGGGTTGGTTGGTGCATCTCTTCAATTAATAAGCAAAATATTAATTGGGTGGGTTTTCGAGCAATCTAAATATATGTAAAATAAAATTGGTTAATTAAAAACATATTTATGCACCGTTGTTCTGTTGGTGTTCACATCTGATAAAATAAATAAATAACATCGCATTTCAAGGCATGCACCAAATGCGAACATATTATCTTATTAAACGCAATGATCATGTCACATATCTTTATATTTCATCAATTTTATTTTCTCCTGTGGTTCATGATCTGATTTATAAAATCTTAGGAATTTGTTCATCATTTTGAAAAAATATTTTGCAAGTCAAGTCAACTGATATATATATATATATATATTTGGTTAGGAAAATGTCACACGACTTTGATGGGAGTATCATTTTCAATTATTTTAGTAGAGAGAAGAAAAAAGAGAACTTATGTATTAGTGACGGTTGGGTAGTTGTGTCAAAATATTGAAGATATTTCAGTTTTCTCCCTCAAATTTTTACAAACTCTAATAAAGTTTGTATATTTTACAAAAACAACCTCACATTATGATCGTATTGTGAATTAATCTCCTTCTGTTGTCATCTCTCGACGGGGTCTACTGGTTTGGTTCACCAAACTTTCTTTCACACATTTTTATTCCTCCTTCGATCTAATCCACTAATTTTCTGCGGTACAGCGGTCGACAAGGCGACGACTTTAAACCGTACGAAAGTCAAACGAAAAGGCCGTCAACTAAATTCAGACGTGGCACCACTTAAGACGTATTTCTAGTTTTTTTTTTTTTACACGTGTAGATATCACATCACACATAAATTTACGATTCACGTCCTAACGTCAATGCATCCGAACACGCGCTTGAGCACGTAATGTCCTTTAAATATATATTTTAAAAAAGGAACAGGAGTTTGATTACTCGAGTCTAAGTCCACGTCCTTTTCTTAAAATGGAAATGGTATACAACTTAGAATAGCTTTTGGCTTAACTGAGAACGAAAGGTAGTGTTTAGAGAGTAGATCCGAAGGCATGAACGCTGTAGATTCTAATTCGGAGCAACTATTATATATTAGTCGGTTTAAATTTATCGTCAGATATATGCTAACATATCGACTATGTAAAATAAAGCAATATCATTTGGAAGCTTGTCATATTTTCTGTTTGTGAATTTAAGGATTTTGACTAATTCGATTGGGTTAGATTTAAGCCGACAAAGATAAGGTTAGTCAAGACTGACCCTATACCGAAAGCAACTTCAAACTATTTGTCAGGCCGATTTTATCCTTACATGTGAAAGAAGATTCACACTTCTTTGTCTAAAAAGACCATCAATTTCTAAAGAAATAGACGTGGAAGTGGCTTGATGGAAACCTATAGTTCTCTACTCTAAAATGTATTGAAAGAAATAACTAATATTCATACAATCGCTTCATAACACTGGATTCCCTACTCCCTACCCATTATCTAACTTTAGATAAAAGCTATCGTGCTTCGTATTTTTAGAAATATTTATTCTCTCTTTAAGTATAATCACGATGGGGATATGATTTGGATTATTATAAAAGAGTGATTCTCTAAATTAGAAAATCTTCTCTAAGTTTAGGGAAATTTGACCTGAACTTGGTTAGGATAAGGTCGAATCGGGTTGCATAGAGTTTGGGCTGGGTGGGCTAGAAAATTTTAGTTAGATTGGGCCTATTTGTCCCAACCAATCCTTTTTTTTAATGCAATCCATATAATTCCAAAGGTTGATTTGTTTTTAATTTGCCGAAGGTGTCATGGTAAAAGTTCCTACATGGGCCTGGGCTAGAATGAGGAGTCTATTATATTTGTTTTTAATTTTATTTTATTTTCCCTTTTGGATAGATGAAAAGGGTGTAGATGAGACAAGTTCTTTTATTGAGGCATTCTCTCCCTTTTATTGATGCAAAAGCCACAAGCAGGCAGTAGTACTAAGTAGTTAAACTCAAACCCAAACCCAAACCCAAGATGCATGTAACACTAGTAAGCCTGGCTCTCTCCTTCTCCCTCCACAATAGACCACAAGTTGCTACCGCCCGAGTTACGCGCAGAGCAATTCGTCCTAATCTCCCCACTGCTACCAGTCAAGACACTCAGCTGCCCCATTTTTACCATCGAGTAGACGAACTTCTCGAAGAATAGAGACTGGTCGAGTGCAAAACTTTTCACCATCGGCTTCGTCCTGGAGTCCGTGTACAGGTCCTGGTCCGACGTGAACAACCCCTGCCGGTTCAACAGATCCACGTAGTACTTGTTGTCGAACGTGTTCGGCGTTCTGATGTCGTTGTTCGTGGAGTTCGGGGTGTCCTTTGCTGGGCAGATTTGTTTGAGTAGATTGGCAAAGAATTTGTTCATGATGGGGTCCTGGGGGTAGAGGCGGTCGGTGAAGGAGCTGCAGTGGGCGATGCCGATGGTGTGGCCGCCCGAGAGGGCGACGAGGTCCGCCGCGTCGAGGTTGATGCGGCCGAGGATGTCGAGCATCGTCGTGACGTTGGCGAACGGGGGAGGGAGGGCGGCGAGCGTCGCCGCGTTCGTCGCAAAGGTCTGGCCGTCGCGTCGGCCCAGGGGGACCTTGTAGTCGGGTCCGCCGGACTGTAACAGCGAAGGATAGTTAACAATTGATCGGAGTCAAACTTGGGCTAATTAAAATTTTCTGACAATAAAGAAGACAGTGAGCTAAAATAATACTTTCAAGTCCCACCAACAAGTTGACATTTAATATTTTAAAGATTTTTAAGACATGCAATGCAATTAATGAAGCACGTGGAGACCACTTGGTTGGAGTCCACCAAGTTGGCAAGTATCCTACTTATAAAATATCTCATAGATTCCACATTGAAGCTTATCCCTCCACTGACCAGACGACTTATCCGCCACTTGCCTTTGGATAACTTCCAACTTTTATTCTAATTTTTATTCTAACTTTTATTCTTACTTATTAACGTAGATATGTAGAGATTTTTACCAAGTAGACGGAGTCACGAGCGGCGAGAGCGAGGATATCGGAGCACGAGACGAGCTGTCCGCAGGACTTGGCGATGAGATCTCGGAGGTCATTAATGGCTTTAAAGGCAGAGGGACGCAGCGTCAAGTTGGGTATGGACTGTTGCTCTCCGGGCCCACTCGCTGATCCATCCAACAGCACTGACCCATCGCATCCCTGTTCACCGTCCAATCTCACCAAACAAATTAATACTTTTTAAGATATCTAGATATTTACAGTTAAGTTAAGAACATGCCAAAACATAATAATATAATATACAATTTAGAAAGTCGTATAACACCTAACATTGTGTTTTTTTTAATATTATTTGTTAGGTATTCTATAAATATTTTAACTATTTTATTTTATGATTCACATCTCGTCTTTAACGATTTTGTAGCCTAATCCCTCTTTTTTTATATAATTTTTGTTACCTTCGGTATTATTTTTCTTCTCTCTACTCATTATCTGAAGAAGGCAGTAATTTTCGTATTTAAAAATTATTTTATATATATATTTTTGCTGATACTATTTAAATTAACGGATGATATTAAATAAGAATTATAAAAATAAAGTAGTAGTCGAGTTAAAAAACTTTAATCACACCATTAAGTTGCATATTAATCATGATTAATTGTGTATTTGATTGCCTGAAGGTAGAGTTTAATAGAACGATTAATTTCAGTGAAATGATCGATTTTTAGGTTTTTTTCTCAGCTAACAAAGTTAAAATACTTTTGATAGATAAAAATATTACTTATTTAGCTGCAACTAAATATTAAAGTAACTTTTTTCTTGTCATTTTTTAGCAATCAACGTCAGAAAACATGCCAAAGAAGAATATATCATTGGATATAATTTCAGAAATACCCGCCTCTGAAACTCCCTATTAATAAATTGTGAGAGGATATTGTTAAAAATCCATAAGAATATTCGTTCTTTATCATCATAAATTTATCGCTACGGTGTTATATATATATGTCAGCTTAATTATTAACACTATAACTACATTTAAATAACCAAAATAGCTGGATAGTAATGAAACAGTTCTTATATTCTTCTTCAGTTCAAATGGGTGAGCTCACCTGAACGAAGCAGTCATGGAAGTGGAGGCGAAGAAGGCCGGCGGCGACGCCGATGTCATTCTTGAAGGTCTTCTTAAGGAAGTTCCTCACTATGCTCTCCAACTTAGGGCATGCCTTCTGGTAGAAGGAGAAGGAGAGGCCATTCACTATGGGAGGGTATTTGTAGCACTCTCCATTAGTTGCAGAGCTGAGGATTGCAAGAGAAGAGGCTAAGAGGATAAGTAGGGACTTAGTAGAAGTAGAATAAGCCATTGCGATGGATAGATAGTGCAAGCGAGATAGCTAGGCCGAGTATTTATAGGCGTTTTAGTGGCACAAGACTTGTTGTAAGATCTTGGGTAGTTTCGTATCTTATCGCTATTCATATCTTGAATAATTTATATATTTTTTTCCCTCTTTCCATCAAAGCTGTCGACTTCATTTTGTGCGGACTACTAACTTATTCAGATTTGATTTCAAATGGATAGATAGTAAATTGTCATTTGTCACGGAGATTGCAGCGGATTGAATAGTTATGTATGCATTTTTTTAATATTTTACGACTTATTCAACTGTTTGCGGATAAGCTTGTGGCCGACATACGTATGGTTTTGCCGCGTATCCTACCGCAAGCTTACACTATCCTTGGTTCGATCACGGTTTGATGAACATTTTGTAGCACCAAATACAAGGAAATTTATTGTCTGGTTGTTAGTAATTTAGTTTAATAACTCAACGGTGTGTTAGGTAGTATAAATAGTTCAATGGCAGGGTAGCTAGAAACAATAGCTCAGTAGCACAGCGATTCATAATTTAGATTAGAGGACTATATATGCTGGCTAAAAGTTTAATAGAGATTTATATTAAGTGTTTGAGTTCTTAAATAATAAAAAAATAATTAAATATATTTTACCTCCTATATTTATGTCTAAAATAATTTTACTTTTATATACTTTAAAAAGTTTTAAAATTAGTTAATGATTATGACTAAAATGAACAATTAGTTTAAATGTCAAAGATAATGAAACGTGTCTAAATGACAAAAATACTTTTAGTGTTTATTAGGCAGAAATAATGAGTTTTTTAATCTGAATTTTTTTATTTATATTTATTTTATTTCTAGATGTGATATAACTATTAAATTTTATAAAAACTCATATTTAATAAAATTTACTATATATTTGACACAATCTAGAAATTAAGAGAAAAAGATATACGAGTATTTTTCTAAGAGAAACATATATTTATGTATAAGGAGAAGAATATTTTTATTTATAAAAAACTAAAAATGGAGAGAATTTAACCATCCATTCATATTTTGAAATTTTTTAGGCGTGATTCGTTAATTTGAATGAAAAAATTAATGGTCTTATTTTAATTATAAGTATATGGACTGATTTTAAATTTTTTGAAGTACAAAATGTATAGAAAGTAAAATATATTTAATCTTAAAAAAATTATAAGTAAAGTTAAACTTTCTTGCAAATCTAGTCAAATATATTTTACTTATTTGTCATATAGAATTCTAATTCTCATGTCCACAGAGGAGTTTGAACCTTTTCTTTGTAGAGTTAATTAGGATCCAGATCACTTGTGTTAGTGTCTAGACATGAGTTGGTACCATCCATAATCACAATTAAACAATTTTGTCACGGAACATGAAGTAAATAAATTACAATTTTATTGTTACTAAAAAAGAAAGAAAGAGGATCCTTCAATTTGTATTGCAAGCCACATACTCTCCCATTTATTGATGCAAAGCTACAGGGCTGGCGATAACTACTACCCAAACCCAAACCCAAACCCAAACACAAAAGATGCACGTAAACCTAGTAAGCCTGGCTCTCTCCTTCTCCATCCACAATAGACCACAAGTTGCTACCACCCGAGTTACGGGCAGAGCAATTGGCCCTAATCTCCCCATTGCTACCAGTCAACACACTCAGCTGCCCCATTTTTACGATCGAGTACACGAACTTCTCGAAGAAAAGAGACTGGCTGAGTGCAAAACTTTTCACGATCGACTTCGTCCTGGAGTCCGTGTACAAGTCCTGGTCCGACGTGAACAACCCCTGCCGGTTCAACAGATCCACGTAGTACTTGTTGTCGAACGTGTTCGGCGTTCTGATGTCGTTGTTCGTGGTGTTCGTGGTGTTCTTTGCCGGGCAGGTTTGTTTGAGTAGATTGGCGAAGAATTGGTTCATGGTGGGGTCTTGGGGGTAGAGGCGGTCGGTGAAGGAGCTGCAGTGGGCGATGCCGATGGTGTGGCCGCCGGAGAGGGCGACGAGGTCGGTGGCGTCAAGGTTGATGAGGCCGAGGACTTCGAGGAGCTTCGTGACGTTGGAGGACGGGGCCGGGAGGCCGGCCAGCGTCGCGTTGCGGGTCGCGAAGGTCAGGCCGTCGCGACGGCCGAGGGGAACCTTGTAGTCGGGACCACCGGACTGTAGGAATTAATGGTAGGTCAGATATATATATATATATTTATAATTATAAATATATATATATTTATAATTATAAATGCAGAGAGATAAAATTGTAATATTGAATATATTACTACTAAATAATATTATCAACTCTATAAAAGATATGAATTACTTATATTCTTGCCCGGAAAACCTACGGTATTGCTCTCAGTCAACGTGGCATCACTCGTCTGGATGTAGAGAGGTGACTCTCTGTGGCACAGCTAGCTCACTTGAAGATTGTAAAATTTGATTTCTTTTTACATAAACATATTTATGCATGGGTAACTAATTTAGATAGAAATATGAGACATAAATATACGTGGAAACTGGATTAATATTTTGGTCGCTCATGTTAACAGTGCTTACTGTACACATAATCCAAATTTTACGAGATCATGACCCTCTTGTATATACGTGGCTCCGCCACAGCCATGAGCACCAGCTTATTAATATAATAAAGATGACAATTAACAAGTCTCCAAGTTGACAATTATTGCTGTCAATAACCGATAACAATTTAATTAAATATGGCAAATATTCTGTATGAAGACCACTTGGTTGGATTCTGCCCACCGAGTTGGAAAATACCCTACTTATAAAAGATGCCACATTAAAGCTTAAAACCATAGTGGAGAACCTTTGAATCCATGGAAAGCAAGATGTAACGATTAATGCCACCATTGTGGACCATCCCAATCTATCCAACTAAACAACGCTAGGTATATTATTCGCCAGCTAGATAGTGGTCAGGAATAAGAAAAAAGCGAAGAGAGTAGAGACGACCTATCCGCCACTTAACCTCGAATAACTTCGAGTATAACTCCCAGCTCTTGTAATTCACACTCTCCTTTTAGTTGAGTAAATTATATATTCGATCAGTCCAGTCCTATGAAATTATTCTGAGGGGGAGAGAGAGGAGGAGTAATGGGATTGTTACCAAGTAGACGGAGTCGCGAGCGGCGAGAGCGACGATATCGGAGCAGGAAACGACACGTCCGCAGGACTTGGCGATGAGATCTCGGAGGTCATTAATGGCCTTAAAGGCTGCGGGCCTCAGCGTCAAGTTGGGTAGGGCCTGTTGCTCCCCGGGCCCACTCGCTGATCCATCCAATAGCACCGACCCATCACATCCCTGTACAGCGTACACCAACAAATTTTAATACATTTTAATCTATCTATCTATATCTATATTACCATCATATTCGAACTCGATCTATTAGTTTGAATAAAACTTACTTTACCTTTATACTTTTATTTTGTATCGGTGAATATCTATTTATTTAATAAAATTAAGATTATTTCACTTATTTAGCCAAAAGTACTGGAATATATAGTGTTATAAATTATATATATATATATATAAGAAATATATGAAAACTTGTGTTTTTATTATTTGCAGATCACACCTTTTACTCACATATTAATCATGACTAAGAGAAAGGTGTCAAAGAAGAATATTCCTTCAACTTTCATAAATACCCACTTCTGAAACTCCCTATTAAAAAATTGCTAGATGATATTGTTAAAAATCCATTAGAATATTCCTTTTTTTTATTGGAAATAAAAAAAATCTAAAGTACGAGGCTAAGATATAAACACCGAAAATATAGGGTGTGAACTGTAAAATATATGTAAAAAAAATAAATAATTATTTTTAAATTTATTTACAGTGGTAGTAAGAGCTCAGCCTACCAATATGAGTTATTAAATTTAAACCCTTACTGTTTTAAATAACTCAAATAGTTGTATAATAATGAATTATTTTCCACATTCTTCTTTGAGTTCCAGATGGACTTGAGCTCACCTGAACGAAGCAGTCATGGAAGTGGAGGCGAAGAAGGCCGGCGGCGAGGCCGATGTCATTCTTGAAGGTGTCCTTAAGGAAGTTCCTCACTATGCTCTCCAAGTTAGGGCATGCCTTCTGGTAGTGGGAGAAGGAGAGGCCATTCACTATGGGAGGGTAGTTGTAGCACTCTCCGTTAGTTGCAGAGCTGAGGATTGCAAGGGACGAGGCTAAGAGGATAAGTAGAGACTTAGTGGAAGTAGAACAAGCCATTGTGCTGGATAGATGGGTAGATAGTAGATTGAGAGAGATAACCTAAGTCGAGTATTTATAGCCGTTTTTAGTGCCACACGACTTTTCTAAGATCTCGAATAGTTTCTTTTATCTGATCACTATTCATCTCTTGAATAGTTTACAATAGTTTTTTCCTCTTTTTGAACAAGACTGGCGACTTTGATTTGCTGTAATCTTGGACCACCTGTTCAGATTTGATTCGACATAGATAGGCAGTTTATTGTCATGGCGATATCCGTGGATATTTGGAGCTCATCCTTCTGGATGCATTGCATTATTCCATCATCTGCGGATAAGCTTGTGGCAGACATACGTATATATTCCCCGTCCTTAGTTCCTCGTAGTTTCTACAACCTTTTTGTATAACCATATATATATATATATATATATAATATAATACTCTTAATTAATACATAGAGATAAGGTTAAATTAATAGATTTATTAAAGTTCCAAAGTGAAAAAAGAAAAGAAAAGAAAAGTACTACTCTTTTGCTCCTTTTTCCATTGTAAACCGCGAAGAGTCACATGGTAGGTAGGCCAAAGTTTTTCTTATGCACATGTTTGATTATAATATATTTGATTGGTGTAAGTGCATGGAGAAAACCAAGAGGAGGAAACATCATGTACACTTTCTTTTTCCAAAGTGTTTGTCTTTTGACTAAGTCTTCCTTAATATTTCAAGCATTAGTCAAATTATTCGTAAGCCATTAATGGTTCTAATGTCTATAATGGCAATGCATTACAGTGTCAATTAATCCATTCACTAATTTTTCATTGCTTCACCTAAAGCTATCTCGAGATGGTCATAGTCCTGGATTTTGTTGGCTCCTTCTTAAATGACGAGCTAATGAATGAGATTGGTAGGAGTAATAGGGCCATTAATTAATTTATTTATCTCGTCATGAGGTATATATTAAATTATTTCATATGCGGTGTGGCTTCTTCTAGGAAGTTCTTGGTTGGGATACTATTAGCCGCCCACGTGAGACGATTTGATTGGCTGGACTTGGGGTTGGTGGGTGGGGAAAGGAAGTCAAATGACCGATCTGTCCCTCATTGCGTATCAAAAAAGAGTTCTGAGTGCCTTGCACATCAGGGGTAGTTTCGTCTGAGAGGTGAGTGGTTTCCACACGACCACGCGATGACATTGAGATGGAGTAATGCTAGGGGCCCACCGTCTTGTCCTATACCAACTAAAAGTTCACGGATGACTTTAATAATAATAATAATAATATAATAAAAAGACTCGATGACTTTGATTTATTTTTATGTTGTTATATATATATATATATATTTTTTAATATCTACGGCGACGCTAATTTTACTGTTGATTAGTTGTGTGCATAGGATGGAAGGCTTTCTCTTTGATCTTATGTCTATTTTAATCTTTAATTTTAACAGGGCCTTTTATAATCGCAGTGACTAATTTATAAAAAATTATTTTAATTAGAAAAAGAAGAAGTTATTTTTTGGGTAGGCGGTGGAAGTGAAATGGAAGTGGACCACATATATTGGAGTGTGTCTTGCTAACTCGTTCGATGTTTTAGTCGCACCTTGTGATATGGGGTTGCTATAAATTCAACAAGCTGATGTGATTTATATGCGGTGGACTCGTTGACGCCAACCATCCCATTTCAATCTTAATCTTTATCTTAATTAGAAGAGGACACTGTCACTGTCGCTGTCATAATGGTTGAGACCGTAATTCAAGAAAAAGAACTGGATCTTATCACATTTATTAGGAATATTTATATATTACAGTTTGTCTCGAGCTCGGGCCTTTCGACTCCTTGAAGATCCGGATCCGGCCAGAGTACAAGCCTGGCCCAGATAGTTAGTTGGGTCTGGAGATGGGCCCAAGTTTGGCCCAAATGAGAACCCAAGTACCCAACCATAGTACTCCATTTCGGGAAAGCGGCGCTGCTGTAGGAAGAGGTAGGGGGCGGGCGAGAGCTTTTAGCTGGACGGCCACCTACTGCGGTTTGATCTCCTTCTCTCTATTTGCTTTAATCCGGCAAAATATCTCCGAAAAATCTGTCTCCTTGTTGATGTTTCTTCTTTTAGAACGTAAACATGGCAGTAGTTTGTAGTTCGATTAGGGTTTGCTAGTGATCTTATCTACCGTCCCTTGCAATGAAGTGTAAACGAGTTGATTAGTAGGTTTGCAAGTTTTTTGTGGCGTATATTTGTTTAATGATGCGTAATTTTTGTTTTCATTTTGTTTATAGTTGTTTTGAGGCAAATATCCTTATCTAGAGTCGCAGAAATAGGATGACTGGAAAAGAAGCATGATTTAGAGCAGAATGCAATGATTAGAGTGACCATTTTAAAGTGTGAAGTAAACGGCATAGCTTTAGCATAATAGTATGTATAACTTTTTTTCTTTTTTTCTTTTTTCCTGACAATTCAAGTTCTAGTGCAGCTCATTGAAAAGAAGCTGTCCCAAGAGATACTTTTGTAAATCATTCAAGACATATTCTCATCCTATGAAGCGCAGAAAGGTAGCCAATATCCATAATCTCATTCACAATCTTAAGCACAGGCTTGAGATACTATCGTGGATTCAGGATCTTCCTGCATCTCAGTATCATGTTGTCGCTGGTATTCTTGGTTTGGGAATGGGAATTGCTGGTTTGTACGTGGCACTGCAGGATGGTAATAGTAATTATATTGGTATCCCGTGGATTTCTGAGCGAAAGGATCCTTCAGAAATCATATACTATGTTGGAGGCCTACAAAATCTTGGAAACAATTGCTTTCTAAATGTTATCCTACAGGTAAAGTCCATACTCCATAGAAGCCTAGTTGTTAGTGCAATTTATTATTTTATTGTTGTTGTTAATGTCTTAATGCAGTCCATCATATAATAGCTTTGTCATATATACATTTTTCTTGGACGTTTGAACCACTAGGATCTCAGCAAGAAAGTGCATGGAGATATTAATTAGATTTAGACATTATTTAATGAAACTAGACTTAAGCACCTCGGGTATCATCTGAGAATTTTGGGTAATGGGAATGCAGCAATGGAAAGTTCCAATTAACCATGGGTACATTCTGCTGATTATCTCCTTTATCAGCTTCCATCTGAAAAACCACAAGCAACTTCTTTGGTCCCTGTTTCCCTTAATGAAAGTTTCTCAGTGGGCAACATGACATGAAAAAGGAATTTCGTAAATCTGAAGGTTTAAACTCATAATCTGGGAATCTTCTTCTATCTGAAGAATCACTTCGTAATGAATTGAGTAGGATTTACCACCGAGGTGATTGGCAAACAAGACATGCTTGCTGGCTTTTGGCTAACATGTGTTTTCCATAAACTACTTGGCAACTTACTGTTACAAACTGCTAAACAAGATGCGCTTCTTGCGAGTTGCATTATCATTGGTCTTTCTGAGTCAGAATTTGGATGTTTTTTTGATAGGGACTTGCTAGCTGTAGCAGTTTTCTTCCCTTTTACCAGAACATTCTAGTTGCTGATCTTCCATTCACTGTGGACAAGATTGAGAGAATGCCTCTTACAGTTGCTTTGACATCATTATTAGAAGGTAAACTATGAAGAATATGCATATTCTTTACAAGCTATGATGTCCTCCTCTTATTTGCCAACAACAATTTCTATCTTCAAAATATACTGCAAAACTTCACTTTCAGTGCAATAGAATACTATATCATCCATCTGTCTGATTATTTCTTAGTGCACATCCTTTTGGTACAATGAATATTAACAATCATAACAGATTGTTATTAAGTAGATTCCCTTCTTGTTTGTGTTTCATACTCTTTTGAATGGTATCTTGCCACTTCAGATATGTGCCCTCCAGTTTCAGTTTTTATGTTGTTAGATGTAGTGTTATTGTGGTTGTAATGAAGGTTGATTTACCGTATGCTGCTTCAAGTGCTCCCTTGCTTTAATTGTATAATTTGCAGAGCTATGCATTACTCGAGAAGAAAGAATTGTACTAAATCCACGAAATGTGATGTTTGCATTAAGCATGTATGTTAGCCGCTTCAAGTTAACAAGACAGCAGGTACGGATTGGTAAGAGGTTTTTTTCTGGTTAGCTGTTGCTTGTTTTTCTTTTCAAGCTTCTATTAGTTTCTCAGGTTGTTACTAACTTACTGAGTTTAACCGTCATACAGGATGCCGCAGAATCTTTTCTTCATCTATTATCTTCCTTAAAGAATGAAATTTCACAGTCTTGTGTTCCACATGGCAGTTCTCTAGCACATACTAGTGCAAGTCCCTCTAGGATATACAGTCCAAAAGGAAACAAGCCGCCTCAGTATGAACAATGGAAACATCATCTTCTTGGACCGTGCGATGGAACTATTGGAAGTATATTAGCTTGCAGAAGTTGTTCATCTGTGGTATTAACTTGGCTCACTTGCTAATGTGTATGTATATAGTCTTATAAAAAACCAAATATAATATTTTATAGCAACTGGAAAATTTATCTTTTATGCTACGCCTTTCTTTTATTTAATTGCATCTTGTTTCATGCTTTTGTTTGACATATCATTGGTATCCTTGGCCTTTAGACCTGCTACAAAAGATCATTGGATTAATTAAATAGAAAAAGTTGAGGAATTCTTAGTTTCTAACTCCAGAATTTAATATCTGTTCCATTTTGATTGATTTGCTTATGAACTATTTTGCAGTTATGTATATTTACTTTTCTCTGTTGACAGCTTTCAATGGACTTTGAGCATTTCCTTTGCTTGCCTCTCTCACCTGTCCTGGGGGGAAATGCAGATATCGTATGTCCATTCAGGGCCTCCTCATTTTGTTAGTTCTGTATGTTTTATATCTTGATCTGATTTATATGTTTGTGTTGCATATTTATATTGTTAATAGTTTTCCTTTCTTTTTCTGCTATTGATTCTAGATGGATGGATGTACATTGGTGGATTGTCTTAGATATTTTACTGCTGTAGAGCATCTAGAGTATTACCGCTGTGACCGATGTTGGCATATTGCTGCTTTAAAGTATTTGTCACTAAAATCTAAAGAAGATAAGGTACTTTTGGTGACACCCAGTCTTCTTTATTTAGCGTTGAACCACCAACATTTTACATAGTTTGTCTGACATGTTGTAACCATCATATTTTCAGGAAAAGATTGATAAGATTAGTCACTGTGTCAATCTCGATTCTTGCGATTGCAGACATCTTTTTCTTCCAGAGGAAATACCATCAAATAGTTTTTCACATGCTCTAAAGCAGTTAAGTATCACTCGCTGCCCAAAGGTATCAAATATAACATTCCTTTTTACAAGTTAATTTTTTAGCTCTACTTTAACCACCTTACATCAGTTACTCTCTCATCAAAATTGAAAATCTTCTCAAGGCTAATGGAGATCAAACCTGATGATGTTGTAGATTTTATGCATTCATCTACAACGTGCTTTGATAAATGTACATGGTGACTTCATCAAGCATCAAGTAAGAAACATTTCCATGAGTAATGCAGAAAACATCAACCTACTTTGTTGATTATGTATGATGAACATTGCTTGTTTTTTATTTAGGGGCATATTTCCTTTCCATTGCTTCTGGACCTCTTTCCGTTTACGATAGCCACAACAAACATGGGACAGGGAACACTAGTGGAGAGTATGCAGCAGCGACCATCAGTCGTCACTCAACGAGGTCAAATAAATATGCAACCGGATATGCAGATTTTACCACACCTATTCAAAATGATGGAAGGAGATCTTTCTGCTGAAACCTTGACAGGAAATAATTGGGGAAAGCCCATTGATGAATTACCGGGCAGTCCTGTTTCTGGAACAATCTTTGGGATAAGCAACAATAATATTACTCACAGAAGTGGGATGTTTGATTCTAATTTTGGCTGCGCCATGGATGAGGTCAGTTATATGAATGATTCATGACCTTCTCGCTTCATTTCCAGATATCTCTTCTTATAGTTTTCCTCTGTTTGAGCAGAAAAAGTTGCATATCTCTTGTTCTACTGCTGCTTCATTATATTATTGATAATACAACTTTTTCAATCTGGTAATCAGATGTTTTGGTGACTATAAGTGACTTGTGGTACACTTCTGTTCTTTGATTTAAACCATTTCGACTGGATAAATAGATGGTTGATCATAAAAAGTGTTTCATTGATAGCTTCTCCTAAACCTAAAATTTCCTTGGACTGTGTTTTATGTTCTAGCCTTTTTAATGTGGACTTACTTTCCTGCATAGGGACAGCAAATTGGCACAAGTAGTTCATGCCATTCCAAGAGTACCATGTACAGCCTCTGTTCTGTTGTTGAGCATTATGGCCGATATGGAAGTGGACATTATGCAGCTTACAGGAGAGTGAAAATCAACTCAAATGGCATAGATTCAATGGAACCATTACTTACTGCAGACAACCAGTGGCTTTATGTCTCAGATCGTGAAGTCTCACATGTGTCTGAAGAAACCGTTTTGGCAGCAGAAGCCAGTCTCCTGTTCTATGAACGAATCTAGGCATGCTTCTTTGTAAGAAATGAGTTCATGGATATCTTGTATCATCACTCCACTTTCTGCGACTACCCATTTTCTGTAAGTTGTTTTTTTTAATAAAACCAACTGTTACACTCCAATAAGCGTAATTTCTGTAATGAGAATTTAAATAGTCATTTAGCTAATTCTCCTTTGAATTTTTTTTTGTAGATAATTCTCCTCTGCAGATTGGCAGTAGACCCAGCAAGAACTGGTATGAGCATTGATACCAATTGATGGTAGAATGACTTGTTTATCTGGGCTAATTATACAGTAACAGATAGCTTAAGATTAAAAATAGTCAGAAATAAGTAGTCCAATCCTACTTATTCTTTCCTTTTTGGTCGGCAGACCCATAATGAGATGAAAGTTAGTGATGATTAAGTCAGTAATAAAGTGCGCGCTTTTCTATTTCTAAGAACTTGTATCTCCTTGTTTTGATCTCAATTTGGAAAATTATTTGTTTCTTGGGCTTGAGGGGTCCTTGCTTCCTTTACATGTTATCAATATATGCAGATCATTCTCGGAGACATTTACTTTTATTTTAGTTGATAGCTAACACATAATGGACTATGCTCGTACTTTTTCCACATTATTTGTGTTGCACTATAATCTTTGTTCAATGCCTCTTGTTTCCTTCTTTCACTGTTCTACAAATTTCTTGTATTATTTCTCAAATTGCAACATGGTTTGTTTATTTTAATTTGAGATACAAATGTCAAACATTGCCTATGTTACCTCTGTTTTTCTTTTCTTTTCGTTTTCTCTTCTGATCGAGGGCTTTTTCAGTTTTGCAAATAAGATAGAAAAAAAGGTTTGCAACATCTAGGCTCTAAATTTTCACTATTGTGTGTTTAAATTTCCTTGGTTACCTTCTCTATTATATTCATAGATTGTTCTTCCGGAGTGAGAAAGTTTTCACCATGTCATTAAGACTATGCATGCCGGTCTCAAATAAGTTGGCTTAAAGTGTCAAATTATCTCATACTCATCCTGGAAAGCACCAATTCTTCAATTGGACTACTTGAAATTTCTCCTTTTTCTTTCCAAATTATGGAAAATTTTGAGCTTTTTATTGACTGGTGTGTGTGGTGGGTCTCGTGCTCATTGCCAGTTTCTCAAGATTTTGACTATTTTAAGTTTGCTATCTCTTTTTTTCAATGTCTAATTTATCTCGAAATTTAAGTACGAGATCATATAAATTATAAAATTAGTGCCATCGAGTAATATTTGGAACTCGTCTTCTCTGTCAGGGCTAGTTTGGTTAATAAATTCAATTTGCCGCACAAGTTTAAAGAAAAAGCTATATAATACTCCCATCCATGATATAATATATATATATATATATATATATATTGAAAGTATTTGATTGATGAGTCTTGAGTATTGATATGAAGACACAATTTAGGCAATTAAATATCTAATTGATGTGAATACACGCACGCAGCAAGTAAAATTATTTTTATTCTATTACAAAGATTTTTATTTCTTAGAAGAAATAAAAACAAGCTATATTTACAATTATTGGTAATTTATAGGTATTGGTTGGACCATTTTGAGGTTTAGATCTGATCCAAGAGCTTGACCACCTTTCCCATCGATGGCCTCTCCCTCGACAACTCATCGGTACACTTATACGCCACATCCAGTAGCCCCCTCACCTCCTCCTCCATCTTCCCCGGTTGGATCTCCATCCGACGGTCCAAAATTTCCAATCCCTTCCCTTCTTCCACCTTCCTCCTCGCCCACGCGATCAACCCCACCTCCTTCCCCTCATCCTCCTCCCTCACCGGCCAGCTCGGCCTCCTGCCGGTCACCACCTCCACAATTAACACCCCGAAGCTGTACACGTCCGCCTTTGCTGTCGCTATGGTGGTGCCGGCTTTGTACTCCGGCGCCATGTACCCCATCGTCCCCGCCACCTGGGTCGACACGTGCGACCTCGAATTCTCCACGAGCCGGGCGAGACCGAAGTCGGCGATCTTGGGGTTGAAGTCGACTTCGAGGAGGACGTTGCTGGCCTTGATGTCGCGGTGGATGATAGGGGGCTTGCACTCCTCGTGGAGGAAGGCGATGCCCCGGGCGATCCCCTTGGTGATCTCGAGCCGGATTGGGAAGGGGAGGGGGTTGGGGTCGGGGTTTGGGATCTGGAGCTGGATCTGGTGGTCGGGGTCGTGGAGCCAGCCGTCGAGGCTGCCTTGAGGGACGAACTCGTAGATGAGGAGGCGGTCGTTGGGGCCGGAGGAGGAGAAGGCGAGGAGGCGGGCGAGGTTGGCGTGGCGGATGCGGCCGAGGGTTTCCACCTCGGCGCGGAACTCGCGGAAGCCGCGGAAGGCGGCGGCGTCGGAGGAGAGGCGCTTGACAGCGACGACGTCGTTGGAAGAGGGGAGCACGGCCTTGTACACGAAGCCGAAGCTGCCGTCGCCGATGATCGCGTCGGGGGAGAACCCCTTGGTCGCCGCGGAGAGCTCGGTCAGGGAGACGCGGGAGAGGGACGGGTCGAAGAAGAAGGTGCTTTCCTCGCCGCCGCCGGCGCCGGCGGCGGCGACGGTGACGGAGGAGAGGGAGTGGAGTCGCGGGGGCACGGGTGGACGGCGGCAGAAGACGACGAGGAGGCCGAAGAGAAGGGAGATGAAGAGGAAGGCCGCGACCGCCGCGATTAACGCCTGGAGAGGGGGATCCATGGGATTGGAATTGGGTTTGTGATTGGGTAAGGCGATGGTGGGGAATAGGGAGTGGGGTTTAGGTTTTGGCGTGAGAGAGATGTGGGAGACGACACGGCGTTTGACTGCCGGTGGAGAAAAATTGTTAAAGAGCGAAGCTTCGCATGGTTACGGGTGGTCGTCATGGAGTCAACTCCTTTCGATTCTTTTCTTCGACTTTTCGTACTATCTGACTCGACTGAGTCGGACCTCCATTCCGAGCTAGATTAATAAGTGAAAGCTATAAAAACCTACCTAAATTATCATTTTTCATTTCATCCCCTCCTCCTCCTCTGTCCTTACCTTTTTTATCTTTATTTTTATTTTTTTTTAAATTCAGATTATTAACCATGACCTCACATTATTAAGACCTATAGTAACTTTTATCTACAAAATAGATATCCTTTTGGGGCTCAAAGCCCATAAGAAGTTTGTTATTTATATACCGTACTAATATTTCTTAAATATCCAATATGATACTAAACTCACTTTTCTTTATTTTTCATTGCCATGATACCCACTTTAGAGCCAATTTTCATTCACTTCTCTTTATGGATTTGACTAAGTAAATATTTGACAATAAAGTACGCTTTAAGCTAAATTAATTCCATCATTAAATCATCATTAATAATGTGTGGGCCCCACTTAAAATTTAGCTCGAAGTTAATAAAAAATTCATGTCAAATATATGAAAGTACCAATAGTTAGTACATCTAGCTGCCTATTTAAAAAAAGAATAATCACTTTTAAATATTATATTGCAATGATTTTTTTAGAAACTTTCTAGTATCTAAATTATTACTAATTTCATAAAATTGTTATAAAATTACTACCACGTAATCTCACAAATATCAAAACAAATTTTAACTCAATCCCATCCACTCGATTCGCAAGACACGATTAAGTCAACAAATAAACATATCAGTAAAGTCCATCGTGCAGTCGACTTAAATTGATTTAGGGTTTCAATTGAGAAACGCAAACATCGTCACATACATTTTGATAAAAGACACTAACAGTTGAGGTGGATATAGTTGGAATTCGAGAGTAAATTTAATTTGTGATGATAGATGGTAAATCGTAACAGTAGCATGCCACTCTGTCAAAGAGAGGCTTCCAAAAGGCACCAAAGAGATGCTTCCCTGGAAGCAAATGATGATCGCAAACTGATTTCAGAAACTTACCAAGCAATGCTGACACTTGGCGAAGCCAATGATAGCAGTGATTTGTTCCATCCTATGCCCATTAATCTTTCTCTACTTACAAGTCTGTTTACAACGAAAGCTAATCAAAAGCTTAACCTCCATCATTAGCTTCTCTCACTCACATGTATTAGCATACTAAACTCAACACATTCATAAGTACATCCCTTTTGTAGATTAGTGGTTCATGTTTATATTCCATTTACTTCCAAACACTTTTTTATTTAAAAATTTAATTTAACCCCCTGGAAAAGCTTGTAATTTAATGATGGTAAGACAAAAGAGGAGAGAAGAAAGAAAGGAAAGATAGCAGCAGTTTCAGTGCCAGATTCTAGTACAGATATAACGGCCAAATCATGGCTTCTTGTGTAGTTGTATTTGCTTCAGAGCATGACGCGTTTCTAGTTTTCCACTCCCTTTCCCAGGCAAGAAAGAAAAGATGACCCTTCTCCTTGCCCCATATTTACGATATATGCCACTCTCCTCTTGAGCCAAATTTTGGAGCTCACAAAACCCACGAGAAACCGAAACCGTCCTATTCGTCACCCGAACCATCCATGTGTCGGTGAGGGATCCATCCATGTCACCACACCACGCAGCCTCGCTGGCATAGGCAGTGGAATGTGTACAAAGGGGTGGCAGGGTTGTTGTTATTGTAAAGGGTCAGGGGTAAAATGGGTATTGGAAACAGTCCAGTGCGGGGCCCGCGCTTTGGCAAAATCTTTGTACCACGCGCCAATAACGGCATTGTCTTATGATTATATTTTGGGCGCTTCCTAATCTAACCTGATTACCTTCGCCTTTTTAAACCCCCTTACCCTCTCTCCATTCCTATCTATTTATTCCCAGATTTTTCTTTTTTTTTCTTCCGTTTATACTCTTATTTTATCTCTTCGTAATGTCTCAGGAAGGCGATGGTTGTGCAGAAGGGCAAGTGGGGCTCCTCTGGGATGTACAACCATGGGTCTTCTGTAACTCTGATAACTCTGGCGGAATAGGTATTGGCCCATTGGCAAGCACAAGGCCGCTCGAATCGAGCACAAATAGCCCTAGTGGCTTGAAAGCTGCATCAAAGAGCTCTTCCTCAAAGGGTGGAGTGAACGAGACTAAAGGCGGCGGCGAATCCGACCATGAGATACATATATGGACAGAGAGGGAGAGGAGGAAGAAGATGAGGAACATGTTCTCTAGTCTTCATGCTCTTCTTCCTCAACTACCTCCTAAGGTAACTTTGTTTTTTAATATATATAAAATTTTATTTTTTATTAATATAATTAAATTGTTCTTTCAAAGTTAATAGAAGTAAGATAGGAATTTACTATGGCATGGAATAACCCTAGTTCTTGTTATTGTTCTTGTAATTCCTTGTGATAAGGAAGGTGTCCTATTTTGGACTACTTGGTGAGCGAGAAAGAATCTATTGGTTCATAAATTCATGCATGCAAACCAATTTATGCACAAGGTGACTACCCAATTTAGACTGATAGATGGGACCAAGTCCGGTCAAAATTTGCATTTAAAGCTATGTCAGGAGTTTCTAATTACATATGCAATAAATGCTTGGAATCTTGCTCTTACTCGCTCTTCCTTATCATTGGATAGCATATAATTCAGTGCAAAATTCTTATAATTTGTTCCATTTTCTTATCCTTGACAAGGCTGATAAATCCACCATAGTAGACGAAGCAGTGAACTACATCAAGAGCCTGCAACAAACCCTACAAAGGCTTCAGAAACAAAAGCTAGACCGACTCCGTGGCATAATTTCCGACGATCCCTCATCGTCGATTGTGACTCGAGAGATGTTCATGGCTGATCAGGCCATGAATTGGTCGGCGATGAGCTCTCCGTCAACGGTTTCAGTCCCCCAGCTTCCACATTGCTTCCAGACATGGTCATCCCCTAATGTAGTGCTAAGTGTGACCGGTGAGGATGCACACATAAGCATCTGCGCCACCAAAAAATCGGGCATCTTCACGACCATCCTCTATGTGTTAGAGAAGCATAAGCTTGAAGTGGTCTCAGCTCATGTGACGTCTGATTGCTTGAGGGTCATGTGTATGATCCATGCCCATGTAAGATTCTAAAAGCTACATCTCTAAATTTATTCAGATGTAATAGATTGAAATATATATATGATACTAATGGCTTGTTTGGTTTTGTGGATTGTAAATAGGCAAGTGGAGTTTCTGAGCACTTTCCTGAGACACTGGCGATTGAAGGGATATACAAATTAGCAGTGGGAGAGATTATCCTGTGGCTGTCTGCATGATATGTTGTGGCTAAATCAAGTGTTGGCATAAGTTGTCTTTTCTTCAGAGGCTTTCTTTCGAGTGATGGTGTAGAGGGGCAAGTCTTGGAACTCTTCTCATTAGGATTTATTTCAAGATTTCTTTCGAGTCTTCAAAGTTCATAGTGGTGTGTTTGGGGTGTAGATTTATGGATGAGAGGAAGAAAAACATATTTCAAGTTTCTTGGGTATTTATTTCACAATTTAGTCTCTTTATATCAGTTTCTCTCGTTTTTCTCTCTTTGTTCTATTGAGTAAACTATAGTTTAATCTCTGTGGCATGACCCAATTTTCACTTAATCCTATGTATTTTAATTTAAGCATTTAACTCCTTATGTGATCAAACCAAGTTACAGTTGTTAAACAAAATAAGATAACGATAAAAAGAATTCAATCATTTAGCAATTTATTATTGAAAAAAATATTAGCACCAATGATGGTAGAAATAGTTTGTATACTAGAGTTCATTACGTGTGATTAATTTTAAATTCTCTAAGAGCCATATTTCTTGTTCACAGGGGATGAGATGTTTATATAGTTTAAAGAGGGCATAATTAATATTATTTCTTTATTCTTGGCCAACCTCCCTAATGCGTTTTTGGATCTAGAGAAGTTGGTAAAAGAATATCTTGAGTCGAGGCTGTGTAACAGAAAGATTTAGGAACACTCGCAGTCGTGTTAAGAAACTACCGAAATGAAAAGAAACATTTATGTTGACGAAGTGTTAACAGCATCATTATAACATTAAGGCCCTACTCGAGATAATAGTCTCTTCAGGAATATCAACAAAAACCTTCCCAGCCAATTGCAACTCTCCACAAAATTAGAAGAAAACTAGTGACAAGAATTTTTCAACATATAGATATGCCCACAAAAATTAACTCATTCTTGGAAGCAAAACTACATTAAATAAAAAAACCTCCCACTACAACAAAATGTTTGATGAGGTTATGAGCATGTGAAGCAGCAGTGAAATAAAAATGACTCAGACTAGATTCACTCCATGGAGGATGTTGGACCTGCCCCAAAGCTGCCGCCACCGCGACCGAAGCCAGGCCTACCAGAACCCTGTATAATTTCAGAAAGGAAGAATACATTAGAAATGATGTGATAGCAAAGAGCCAAAGATATCTGATAAGTAGTAATGTTACACAAATACTGTCAGGAGAGGCCGACAGATGAAAACAAATATAAGGATAGCTTCTGTAGAGAAGGGTTGAGTTGTTACTTTGGAAGGAAAAAGGCTTTTACATCCACTTATAAAATGATTCAGAACCCATGCATGCTGAATCTATCCAGGTAGGCAAGTAATTTCCCAGGACATGGCAAGGAAGTGCTCCAAATATTCGTTGCAATAAAAGATACACATTCGAAACCCAAGCAAAAGGGGATTCTGTAGAAAGCATTACATTATGGCCCCATAGCCTCTTGAGAAGGATGTGAATATCCAAAAGAATAACTATAAACATGACTAGACTAAAACTAATAACTTTAAACTCCTCCATAGACCATAGCCTAATATCCTCAGGCCCACATCAAACCATTCATGATGGTAAAGAACTAAAGGACTGATTGGCTTGAAAACATCATGGCACACCTCACCTTACATGGCAAATAGGTGAGAAACTTCAAAAGAATAAAACACACTTACAATTTAGTTGGATGAGAGACATTTTTAGGTCTATATCCATAATAATTCGTTTTGTAATTCACCAAGCATCAGTTCTGTTACCTACGCGTTCTCAAACACAAACTCCAAGACACTTTTAACTTGAGAATTCAGAATTATATACTAGGATAAACTGTTAGCATATATTACATATAACTCGCAGGAGAGGAAATTAAATACTAGGATAGCAATGTAGGTAACACAATACCAATCAAGTTTAACAAAGAATATTAATAGCCAGATTTGCAAAATAAAAATCAAAGCATTCATTTACACAGCAGCAATAACATCTCTTACCAGATACTAACCAAAAAAATTACAAGTATAAGAACGAAAAATACGTACCCTGAAGGACGGTTGAAACTCCGGAGGCGCGCCGCTCTTTTCACCTCCAAAATCACCAGGAGCACCTCGAGGACCTCCACGATACCCATCTCTATCTCCAAACCTTGGCCTATCGCCTTCAAATCGAGGCGGACCCCTACAAAAACACCATTTTGCAACAACCAATCGATAAGGCTTCACGAAATAGTATATAAGTAAGAATATTCCATACAAAATCAAAATTTTCAAGCGCATAACACCAAAGCCACGTACCTTGGGCGATCACCGGGAGGCCCAGATCCGAATGGCCTGGAAGGCGGCTTCGCCGACTTCTTCAGTGTGGCTGGAACGATCTCCGATGGGAGATTGAGATAAGTACGAAGGTGCTCGATGCCATCGTTGGTGAGATACCAGTAGTAGTACTGCCACGCAAAGGTCTCCCTCACGTACTCCTTCGACTTAAAGCTTTGCATCAGCTTAATCACCTGGAGATTCGGCACATCGATCTGCGGATGCTTCGCGAGGTTGTAATCCTTCTTCGCGTACAACACTCCCTCTGCAATTGCCACACAGATTTGTAAATCCTAACACTAGGAATCGAGATGAAGTGGAGCGGAAAAGGAGGCGGACCTTGGAAGAGGTATTTGCAGATCTCATGGCGATTCTTCTTCGGGATGATCTGAGAGAGAGAGGAGGACGAGATCGTTAGGGGTTCAGGTTAGCATTTAGAGGAGAAGACAAAAGCATAGATTGCTTACCATGGTGATGGATTCGAGCGGCAGGAGAGCCCGATAGCAAGGGTAGAGAAGAGGAGGAGAACCCTAGGGTTTGGTGTGGGTGTGAGTTTATATAGGTGCGACGGTGATCTCGGAGAGTAGCGTTGGGCCACTGGATTGAATTGATCACAGATTTCGGGTCGGGTTAAAGATCATCCAATTTTGCAAATGGATCCACTATAAGAGCAACAAGCCACATAATTACGGTTTAGCCAAATGCACCACTGGAGCTGATCAAATTACCCAGCCCGCTCATGCCCAGCTCGACCCGGCCCAATCATAGTTGGGCTCGGCCTAGTCTGAACTACTAACAAGTGGCACGGGCAGTCCTTTGCCCGCACAGCCCGGCTCTGAAGCCGCCTTGTCGGCTTGATCAGGAAGCCCGAAGGAAAGCCCACCCACCCATAAGCTTGACTCGAGCTACAATAAAACCCAATCACATTTTAAATATTTTTTAAAACCCAACTCTCCCATTGACCGGCCCGCTAGAAATATACACTACTAAAAATAATTTTTAACAGATTTTTTTTTTCTAAAAACATCGAGCAAAGAAAATATCTTTTTTGAAATAAGCCTAACAGGCCTGCTCCGCCCGACATGACCCACTCTCTCATAGGCCGACGAACAATAACAGATTAAACTTTTCTAGTTCGGTCTGAACCCAATTTGATCCACTTACTAATCACCTCTATATATTACAAAGAAACCATAATTAAAGAACGGAGATGAGCTTTCTAGAGAAGAAAATATATTACCTCCCATTTTGGAAGAAAGTTTATAAACTTATAAATTTATTATTATCAATCGATCCATTAGAACTTGATACATACGGAATAGATAAAATAGATATTATAGCCTTGAATACAAGCTCTACTGTTAAAAATAGACTAAAAGACAATGGGATAAAGTATCAAGTATGTAAATGCGAGTCAAATTCAACAGTGACACATCTCGGAGATGATATCCACAATGCCACATGGGTCCGGCAAATTCAAGAGTCACAACCTAATTAAATATGTAAACGCGGGTACACAAAAACCAATTAGTCTAGTGTATTTTAGTCCCACATCGACAAACTTCGAGAGTCGAGGCCATGCAGCGCCTACTTAAGTGAACGCACCGCATCAATAAAACTCATACCTTTCTCGGCCTTTTGGCTAAGATCAAGTGTAGTATCTGTTCTTATCAGTTTAATATCTGATACGTGGGCCATCGGCCCACCACGATATTAAATTAATTTCTTTTGGGGGAGGGTCCACCTCACAGTAGCTTGCTACTGGGGCCCTCAAGCGTCGCCCATGCGTTGCACTACTGCGCGGGCCTGGCGCACCCCTTCCAAAACTAAATGTAAGCCTAGCAATCCTCTTGGGCCTGGCCAAAGCCCAATTCTAATTTCACAACGGATGGTATTGGAAATTTGATCCTTTACTTTGTAGCTAGTATTTATTTGTTTGGCAAATGTGAACAGAGAGCTACACCATACGATTGCTGTAGAAAAAGACTAAGAATAGCCTATTTATGTTCTTAAAGGAGCTTATTCGCATCACTAGTCTTTGACATTGGGCTAGAATGAATAAACTATGAACAAAGTGAAGAAAAAGGAGACTCAATTACAAGCAGAAGAACAGTAGCAGTACAATGGTGGAAGCCACCTTCAAGTGATGGTGTAATAGTGAACTTGAAAGCGTAGAAGCAAGTGAGGTATCTTGTATTGCACCAGATGGTGCAGGCCCTGCTTTAGGTGGCTCGTTGCATGTGCCAAAGGCAGCATTAACCTGATCAAAATCATCTTTTATAATGAGTAAGAGATCAAGCGCATTATTTTGTCGTTCTTTTATAATGAATGAGACATTACCTTGCAATAGGCTATGTTGTTGCATCCACAAACTAGGTGGCCATTTGCTATGTCTGTAGCTTCTGGGGATCCTCCTCCATTACTTCTCTGTATCAGATACATAAAAAGTGTTTACACCAAAGAAATTATTGGTCAAATGTGGTTTCAATTTATTTTTTCTGTTACCTTGTAAAAGTCGACGGCTATGAAGTTAGCCCAGCGATTGGCCGACAAATTGTGGCAAGTGTTCAGCATGTTCACAAGCGGTGCTGAGTTGACCTTGCAGGCAGTCGCAAAGTCTGGATTATCCGGGAAATAGTTCATCAAGACGAGTGATCTTGATAGGGTGTTCATCGGTGCCGACTCAGCACGGTTTGGGCACAAACCCTGTTTCATTCCATCCTTTCCGTCTGCAATACATAATGCATGATGATCAGCAGGACAGCAAATGCTGCGAAGATTGTTAATAAAGCAATAATGAACTTCATACATTGGTTTTCCACGACATATCTCCACTCGTAGGCGATGCCCTCTGTAGACTCTTTGCTCGATTTCGACGTGAACACAACTAGTCGCTGATTCTTATTAATCATGTCACTGAGCAAAGGCCAGTTGCCACCATTCTTGGGCATTCGGGACACCGGGAACCAATATTTCCTGAGGCCTGCAGCGTTAAACACTTTCGTGAGACCCATGGGGGATTTGACATAGTCTTCGATAAATATTGTGATGACTTCAGAGGGGTTTGCTGCAAGGAAATTTTGAATTTCTTTGAGCACATTGATGGCGGGTTGCTGATCAAGAATGAACTTGTATTAGTGGGAGATATACAAACATGTGTAACATTGTGGAAAAAATTCTGTTCAGGATCTTACGAAGGCCGTGAAGTTGTAACAATTGCCACCAAAGGAATGGCACAACCAGATATCGTTGTCGAAGTCATACATATCAAGCATTAATCCTCGAACTCCATTCTGCATTCATGATGAAGCTACTAGATTACAAATTTGCATATTGTAGTAACTAGTGCTAAAGATTGGACAAAAGAAATAGTCAAATAACTTAGGATGACAATTTTTTCTGACGTGCTACTTACAGATGAACAAGTCACAATGTAATAACATAGAATTATAATTGTTTGATATACTTACTTGTCGAGCAAAATGGTAGTAATGCTATGACATGCATACTACCATAAGCAAATATTATTACTAATATATTCAATAAAGCCAGCCTATACATAAAACATTCTATCAGAGTTAACAAAACCTTGGAATTAGTTGAGAGCATATCCTTTCGAAGTTCATATTAAGAGATTAGTGTATCAAATGCATTCCAATGCACAATCCTAGTGAATAACTCAAGCGATCAGACATTCAAATGCCATTCGAATTTTGAAATGTACTATTTGAACGTTGCACTGCAGCTTCACATGATCTATTAGATGTATACCGGTCCCCACTGTCCTACAAATGTGCAACGGTACAACTTATTCTGCAAAGAGAACAAGGATAAGTTTATCCAATTCCAGGTATGCTATATATCTTTTAGTAATCCGCTACTTATTCTGAAACCAGACTATTATTATATGAGGCGCGCACGCTAAGGTTACATATTCTTTTCAGCTACTCCAACAGAAAACCTCCTTATTATACGCAAAAGCAAAAGTGACGGATAACAACCCCCCGCCCCGTTATCCACCTCACACCCGCATCAAAATTCGCGCTTATCCTAGAGAGAGAGAGAGAAGCGTACATTGAGCTGGGCCATGATGGAGTCCTGCTGGTTCCTAGGGGCAACATTGGGAATTCCAGTCAAGGAGTCCAGGTTTAGCACGGCGAAAGAGTTGTGGGTCGTGAGCCAAGCGTACCGGTTGAAGGGCAAATCGGTCCCCTGCAAAAAATTACAGCAGCAGAGATAGCTGCCCAAATTACACTTACTACCCCGCAAATACCCTACAAAAGAAAAACCTAGAGGAGGTATTCAATCGATCTGGACCTTCGTTTTGGGATCGGCCGGCCGGATCCGAGTACACCTCGGCCGGAGGTCGCTGCTCGCCAGGCACGTCTCGCAATGTAGCCCCGAGTCGCAGTTCGAGTCGACCAAGCACGTCCCTCCTATCTGTGGACATGACGAGGATAAGTTGGAGTATAGCGATCAAAGACGGGAATAAGGGAGAGGAGAATAAGTACCGAACCTTGGATGACGCAGCCGGAATAGTTAACCCGAGAAGTAGAACGAGCAAAGGTAGATATCTCTCCATCGGATAGTGGGATAAGTTTGGGTTTTATTCTCCTAAAACTAGGAGGTTGAGAAGTTCGAGCAGACTGGGAGAATAGGGATAGCTTCTTCTCGGAATAAGTAGAGTTTGGGAATATCTGACGGTCGGCGGATATATATATACAAGTGTGACGTGACTATAATAATACAAATAATTATGTTTAAAGTTTAAACTAACAGTTTCTTTTAATAACTGAGAGGGTCTAATTAAGATAATTTTCTTCTTACTGAAAAGAAAATGGCAGATAGTTGAGTTTTAATCGGGTGGTATTTTTCTTTATTTATTTCTTGTAGGGTTAAACGTTTTAGTCATGTGGGAATACAAAGTCATCAACTGCATTATTAAATTATTGGCACAGTCGATGTCAGCATTAGTGTTTTGATTGTGTCCTTTAATGTAAAGTTAAAGGAGAATCTTTGTCTTCTTTGGATCTTTTAATTGTCCATTACTTCAGGTAGAACCATTATAAACTTTATTAGGGTTAATAAGGACTGGAGGCCCAAATTAATTATGGGCCGGGCTAAACTGGACAGCATCCAATTAATTGTAGGTTTCTTTTGTGTGTGCATGTATGTAGTAATACCCTTCTAGAAAATCTCTTATTTACATATATACCCCTCTAATGTTGATATTTCCTTTTTTTTTTTAGAACTTTACAAATCACACCCTATATTTTATCTATTTTATGATTCACACCTCCTGTCTTTTAAGGCTTTTATAACTTAACCGTTACTTTTTACCTATAATTCTCATTTAATACCATATGTTAATTTAAACGGTACCATCAAATAAATATTTTGTTATAATATATGAAATAATTTGTACATACCTAAATTACTTATAACTTCTTCAGAGAAGAAACAGAGAGGAGAAAAAATAGTGGTCAGAGTATTATAGTAATTTAGTTAATATCAGTTTATTAAAATAACATCAGGATGTTAAATGAGAATAAAATGAATGGTTGAGTTATAAAATTATTAAAGACGGAATGTGAATCATAAAATAAGAGACAATCAAAGGTGAGAGCAAATAAGAGACTTTCGAAGCGGTGCACCGAAAATTAAAAAAAAGGGCTTAGTTGTAACTGTCATGCAATAGTATTTATGTTACATAATATGAGAAGACAAACAGTGAAGTACACTGGTTGGAATATAGCTGGTAATTAGTGGAGTGGATTAAGAGTAGCAGCTGTCAAAGTGATCAAATTAGGTCAGGTTTGGTCAGGTGTGGTGTGCCAGAGTGGGAGACATCTGGAGTGGCTTCTTCCTGCCAACTTCTTGTCCATGGTTTGCTTGGATAGCTGGTATGATTTGGGTGTTTGACCCTTAGATTGAATGCTTATTTGTTTGGTTGGTGAGCAAACAGTATGAAGGGTTAATTATAATTAGATCATCTAAATTATTATTTTTATCTTGATCCTCTTATTTAATTTTTATAATAGTTCAACCCCTAACAGTGTTAATCAAAAAGATTAACTAGGTGATTATCAATGGGATGGTTTATGTGATTTAGATGGTCTAGCTACTATATTCTCTCTAAATGTAACATATATGATTAATCTTAATTATGATAATGACTTTCATAATTTAAAAAAAAAGGGTTTTAGCTATCTAATTTATTTTTTAAACGATTTCTCTCAAGAGGTTTTTTATTTAATATTTTATCAGATGTTTGGTTGCTATCGATGATAGTATTCCTAGTTATATAATGCTAATTTAAATTAATTTAACTCATATATCGACAAGAAGGAAGCAGTCTCGTGTCTCCCAAATCTATCTACTAAACAAGACTTCCAGTGTACTTAAACAACTACAATCCAGTAAATAATGTGGTTAATTACATTTAGATCTGGGGGAAAACTATTCTTTTGTAGGTCCCAAATGGAATCTAGATCTTAGTTTACTTACTCCCTCCCACGTTATGCTTGCACTTATCCATATGAACTCTTCACGAGTTGGGCCCCACGTGCCACACTTCGTTAACTAGTTCACATTAATTAGATTATGTTAAGCTATATCATAATAGTTATTCTTAATCTTGTCATGGTGTTAATAGAAACTATTAAATAATTATTATACTATTAATTTTATTTTTATATAAAAAAAATAACAATAAAATAGTTCTTAAATGACCTAAAATTAAACACGTAAGGAAGTGGCATTTGGGAGCATCAACGTGTCAGAAAAATAAACCACGAGATCTATATAAAAAAAGGTTAAATAGTTTAAGAAGTTAAGTATAATTAACTCTAATATTAATTCATTTGTAATTAAAGAAATAAACCACCGCCGGCAGTGGGACGTTGTGTACACGTAACTGCTAATGTAGTCCAAAGGAGTACATTTAAGAATTCGCTCTATGTGCGTGCCCACTGGCCACGCGGTTTTGGATCAAAACTTGTAGGGGTATTATTGTCATTTCATTATGATTTAATAATAGTACATCACTCCGGAGCAATATGAATCGGATACGTTAGACTAAGACCTAATTCAAAAAGACATAGAAAAAATATATGATACGATGATAATTTAAAACTAAACTCTATAATATCACGGTACATAATAATTCACTCAATAAATTTTAGAATATAATAGAAGTAGAATATAGACAATATTACTTGTATTATAGTAATTTTGAGCTTTATCGAACCTACTTAATAAAGCCGGCTCATGATTAAGCTTGGCTTGAAATTATTTTTGAGCTTTGAAGTGTAAGCTTTGCACAACTAATTTTCGAGTTGAGTTGACCTTATCGAGCCTGCTTGATTATTTTGACAGTCTTACTTCTCTCTCTATTGTCTTCTTCAAAATATTGATTAGACTTCTTCGGATCGGTGGCTTATTGCGGCTCGCTATCTTCACTGTCATCGGATCCACATATGCTTTTCCACCTTCTCCGCTGCCATTTTGCACCACTATCATTGCCTTTCCCCTTTGCTGTCATCTTAGATTTGTCACTGTGCCTATTGTATCCACTCCTTACCTCTCTTATTACCACTGCCTCTTTCTCTTTGTCGGTCATAGTCATAGTCACAGTCATCTTCATAGTTGCCATCACTATCATCGTTGTTGCCCGCATAGTTGCAACAACCTCACTATTGGTGTTATTTTTTCTTCTTCCTTCTCCTCTGTTCAATATAGATTTGTTGTGTTGAATGCTTCAAACGATGGCTCGAAGTTATAGTGCACTTTATTTGCCCATTTTTCTTCACTATTTGGGATTGATACAATGTGTTATTTGTTGTGTTGATGTCCGCCAAATTTTAGGGCTCGTCCAAATTAGCTCCTCATTTTTTTCGTGTCTTAGCTTTGTATTATGTTGATTATAATTTTTTAGTTAAAATGAATGATATCTTTCTTACGAGCTTTCACCTGAAAAAAAAAAAACAGGTTTGTCAATAATATATAAAGTAAATTATATTTTTCACCCTATAACTAACTATAAACTATGCACGATTTTAATATTCTACCGTATCTATACATCTTTCTATATTCCACTATATCAAATTAAAATAAGTTGCATGGAATTAGGATAAAATAATAATAATAAACTGAAATCTTTGGATACCTGGGTGAGATGATCTTAGCCAGCTAAGAAATGAACTGTACCTGATTCACCGGCACGTGCCTTCCTGGCTCCGAAGTCTTAACAATAAGAATAAAATAAAACTTCATATCGGTCCTCGTCTAATATTATATCAAATCTAACGGTGGAAATGAAAATTTTCCAATGAAAACACCCATTGATTGAGGCGTGGGCGAGCACTCAAAGAACAAAGCCAGAGACATATAAAAGGGGATCACGAACTCTTTCAGGCAAATCAACAAACACCAGAGATGCACGCGAAGACCGACTCCGAGGTCACCAGCCTCGCCCCCTCCTCCCCGCCTCGCCCCGTCTACTACGTCCAGAGCCCGTCCCGTGACTCCCACGATGGCGAGAAGACCACCACCTCCTTCCATTCCACCCCGATCCTCTCCCCCGCCGGCTCGCCGCCGCACTCCCACTCCTCCGTCGGCCGCCACTCGCGCGAGTCGTCCTCGAGCCGCTTCTCCGGGTCGATCAAGCCCAACTCGAGTAAGGTGAACCCGAATGGCGACGTGGGCCGGGGAGGGAGGGGCCGTGGCAAGGGGGGGAAGGGGTGGAAGGAATGCGCGGTTATCGAGGAGGAGGGGCTCCTCGAGGAAGGCGAGGAGAGGAAGGGGCTGCCGAGAAGGTGCTACGTGCTGGGATTCGTGTTGGCTTTCTTCGTCTTGTTCTTCTTCTTCGCACTTATCCTTTGGGGGGCGAGTCATAACCAGAGGCCGGTGATTACCATGCATGTGAGTAATAATTACTCTTACTTTTTGGGTTTTCTCTGCATATTGCCATCGCCTACATAATTACATTCTCATAATTTTACTGAAATCTCCCTTCATTTTTCAGATATTTCGCTTGCATGAAAAACCAAAATTATTTTTCAATTTTGCAGGATCGTGCATGTGCGACTTTCGTTTTTATTGTATACAAAATGAAATAAGAAATGGGTAATGCTGCAAAACTAAAAAAATAAATAAATTATTTTAATCTATTTTCGATCAAAAACTCTAGCACTTTTTTTTGAATTTAAAAATCTACGAATTAATTAACCTCTTCTTTTAAGATGAATCTACAAATTAACAAAATAGCCTCTCCTTTTTGATATATTTGTGAGATATGATATATATTTCGGAGTGTTCTGTCTCTAGAAAAACTAAAAGAAGGAGGTGTTTCGTAATAACGCTAAAATGTTGGTAGTGATATGAAAAACCAAAAAAGATAATGACTGATGTAATTTTTCTATATTTATGACAGAGTATAAAATTTGAGAACTTTATAATCCAAGCCGGCATCGACGCCTCTCTCGTCCCCACCGGGCTCGCGACGGTGAATTCGACCGTTAAGCTCACATTCCGCAACACCGGAAGCTTCTTCGGCGTCCACGTCACCTCCACCCCTCTCGAGCTCTTCTACTCCCAGCTCACCATGGCCACTGGAAACGTAATTAACCGCCTCATTACTCCACCACTCCTATGATCCTATCTACTCCTCTCGCTTAAATAATTTACTCTTCTTCTTCTTCTTCTTTGCTATCTTCTTGTAGATTGGCAAGTTCTACCAGACCAGGAAGAGTCAGAGGAATCTGAGTGTGGTGGTGTTGGGCAACAAGGTGCCTCTCTATGGTGGTGGGTCGAGTCTAAGTAGCACACCTGGGAAGGCTCTTAGTGTTCCAATCCCATTGACGCTTAGCTTCAGAGTGAGATCAAGAGCTTATGTTCTCGGGAAGCTGGTCAAGCCCAAGTTCTACACCAACATCCAGTGCTCAGTGGAGTTGGACCAGAGCAAGATGAACAAGCCAGTCTCCCTCAAGAAGGCTTGCCAGTATAGCTAAAGTTAGCAGAGAAGAATGGGCATATGGCATCTGTCCTTTTCTTGGATTAGTAATCATATAGCTGTAGAAAGAACAAATTACATGCATGCATGGTCTGTCTCTTTGAAAAGTTTTCTTTCATTTCTTTGGGCAAATGAGGGAGACAGCTGTGGGTTGCTTCAATGAGGCCAGGGGTTGGAAGGTATGACTTTTGGGCAGAGGGGGTAGAGGAGGGCATTGAATGAGAGAGTCGTGATAATAAAGTGAGAGTTTTTAATTTTTTTTAATATATATATATGTATCCATTTTTTTGACTTTTGAGTTTAGAAAGTTTATAATGTAGTTTAGTTTGGATTCAGATCTGTGGGGCAGAGTAGAGTCATGCATCCATTATTGGTTTTATATATGGAGATGTTGATGGTTAAACAAATTAAGGACGTTGTTATTAGTGTGGTGATGTGTTCATCTAATGTAAGCTTGTGTTGAGAATATTTTGAAATGGTCACCATAGCAGAGGTAAGAGAGAGAACTAGTGCTATTTTTTTACGAGGGTTGATTACAGTTTTATCTATTAAAAATGGTTAATTAAGTTCTTCTGTTATAGTCTACCATTAGGGTTTCAAAATTAGACCAACATGCCCTCTTCTTCAAGCTATTGAGAAATCTTTCTCCTAAATATAAACCTCCTGGTTTGAATATCTTAAGACTCCCTTTCCAGTTTCCATGCTATGAATTCAGAACTTCGAACTTTTCTTTCTTCTCCCATTGGATGCATTTTGGGGTATAGCAGTCAATTAACACCATTATTTAGAATAGTTTATGAGGGTCAACTCAATCTTTCTCTTTATTAAACTTTGTCATTATCAATTCACATTCTGACGATTGAAATGTGTTGAAACTTCAACTGTGGATTCCAGTCCCTTCCACAAGTTCTCAAGGCAGTCCCCATTCATTCCTGTGACCTTGCTCGTTTCCATCTAGATGTTCTGATTATGCTAATTACCTCCATCTCTCCATCTCTGGCATCTAATTCTCCATTGGAATCTAAATGGGCACTTCACAGTGATGCATTAGAGTATCTACAGATATATAAATGCATCATCTACCTGACAATATATATACATATATATATAACAAAGGTTGGTCGGGGTGATCTTCTTATGCTCAGGTCTGGTTAGGATAGAATTAATACAACTATGAAGTGACGAGAGCCAAAGATGAGGCAAAGAGGCGAAGGCTCGCAAGAGGAAGCTATCGGAGATCCGCAGCTCATCATCGTCAAAGACACAGAGCATTCTCGTTCATCGTTGCCCCAGCCTAACAGAGTGGTGGCAGCAGCATAACATTCAGGGTAATTAATAATTAACCCTTCATGGTATTATTACCTCTGCCAGTTTGCTTCATTGAATAGATTTCATTAAGGTCATCTACCTGACGATTACTATTGATATAGTAGGGACATTAATGTGTGTGTCTCTCTCTCTTTTTTCAGCATCCTTTAGATGAATTAGAATATAAAAATCACCATTCTGGAGTAAGAAGTTGATGATGAAGAGGATTTGACCAAACCAGGCCCTTTTTTTTATATTTTTTATAAAAATAAATTGCTTTTCAAACTTATTATTAAATGAGGTCTAATTCATTGCAGCCCTAATAAAAATACTAAATTAATCAGCGTTTTTAATAATGCTAATCAGTTCAGCGTTTTTATCTCTATACAATTTTTTTTTCTTTAACTGCTAAAAAATTAAATTAAAAAAAAAATTACACACATAAAACGATGAATTGTTCAGCGTTATAGGACCAGACAAATACACAAAACTGATTAATATATTTTTAGGAATAAAACGTCGATTAGTTCAACATTTTTATTATGGTTACAATAAATTAGACTCTATTTAGTACTAAATTTGAGGATTAATTTATTTCGGTAAAAAAAAAATTTAGAATAAAATTAGTTTGGCCAATAACTCAACGGTGAAGATGAAATGCGGCAAGATGAAGAGGTAAGTGGTTCCTGCTTCAGAAACAATACTGATTTACTTGCCAAAAGAAACAACAACATCCTTAAACGTTGAACTATACTTAGATCATCTAGCTTGGGTTCTTATGACATGCTCACAATTATCTGCTCATAGTTACTTCCCTATTTCAACATCCTTTGACCCCTTAATTGTAACACTTCGGGCGTTTGGGACCTATATGCACTTGTTTTTCAACACATTAAGCAATAATGATGAAAATTTGGATATGAATTTACAATCGAAGTCCTTAGCACGACGACGATAGATAACTCATCATATGTAGCGTCACCAAACATGTATAAACGATATTATTACTAGTTAGCAGTGATTAACAAGTCATGTATTGAAGATAGGCCTCTTGATCCTAAATCTTGTTATAAATTACAATTTGACATTGGGCACCGCTGACTCCTCCCTCAAGTTCTAAAATCTGTCACACTACTGTGATCTTGCTCGTTTCAAACTAGGTGATCTAATTATGCTACTAAGCTCCATGTTTGACATCTAGTTCTTTGTTGGAATCTAAAATAAAGATTGAACGGATTGAAAAAGTTAGTCTTTCACACCCAATAATAAAGGATTCTTCTAAAAGTTAAGAATTAGTAATCCTTCTTAGAGATCGAATAGATTCGGTATTATATATATACTAGGAAAGTAATAAAAGAAGAAGAAGAAGAAGAAGAATTCTTGCTTTTATCACTAAGGAGATGTGTGAGATGAAAGTCTAAATGGGAACTTCACTGTTAGAAGAATTGTGTGCATGAATAAGCTTTTCTTCTCATTGCCAAAATATGATCTAACTGTGCCAAAATAAACTGGTGTTAATTCTGGGAAGATATATTCTGACTAAATATAAATTCTCCATGGAATTGGGCTTTATGAGATCTCTGCTCAGTATCTTGGTAAGATCCTACGTGATTTCCTCTGATTCATCTCGATCGAGTAGCCTGTCATTTTAGATACTTTCCCAGTGGCGATCTCGGTGTAGCCAATGCTGAACAGTAGCCATTAAACACCATCTACTGCAGGTGGGACAGCAGCCATTAAACACCAATGGCCACTGAGTTTTGGTTGTCTTGATGGATTTTGGCGGCACTCGGAAAGAAATTTTTTATATTCTTGCCAAGAGAAGACACAAGAATAATGACAGAGTATGATGAAATTGGAAAAATATATCTTAAAGTGCAGTAGCTCTCACAAGGTGAGAGTATGTGACCCAGAAATTGGAAATGTTTTGCATTTCTTCTCTAAAGCCAACATCTCAAGTGTTCTTCCAACCTGAATCTAATGATAAGTTTTTTCTATCAGGCAGGAAGCAGAGCAAAGCATTAGAGAAGGCAATCCTGGTATTTGATCAACTTAACTAAATATAATCCCAACAAAATCAAGCACAAAACAACTACACAGCAATGCAAAGCACAGAAATCATAATCCAGAACCATATAGCAATAAAAAAAGAAGAGGTGGAATGACCAAAATGGCATCACCTCCTGCATCGAGTGATCGCAGAGCATCCCCTAGAGTAAGGGTGAACTGGTCCTTTAGCCTTGTAGCAGTTGTGGGTGTAGTAGGAACGACCAGAACGAGGAGGGCAGGGGACTCTATTAGCAGAGAGAGCACTGTAGGAGATGAAGTAATGCCTGCGATACCAAGACAGAGCTCTCCTATTGTTCTCATCACTGATCACATCTCCTAATCCATCAATGAGCTCTTCTTCCTCGTTGGGCTCTGAACCAAATGGGTATTTTGCCCACTCCATGATCTCCATTGTTTCATCTACTTGGGCATTGGCTAGAAGTGCTACATTGCAGCTGGAACAGAGGAGGAAGAGGAGGAGGAGGAGAGCAGAGAGGTGTGGAAGAGCCATTGATGTGTTTGCCAGAGAGAGAGAGAGAGAGAGAGAGAGAGAGAGAGAGAGAGAGAGGTGGTCAATTGGTCATGACTCATAGGATAAATAAAGTTAGCAGTACAAGTTTCACATGCTCATTGTTGGATTCTAGCGGGGTTTTGCCTTGTGATAGTATTGATCATCGGGTAGGGAATACAAGACAATCACTGCAGGAAGCACATTAACCAAGGTGGCTAAATGGGAAATTAATAACTTAATTGTCCTTTCAGCAAAGATTAGAGGGATTTGTGTAGTTGTTGTTACAATCTACTGGAGTAAATGTTTTTTCTTTTCTTTTCTTTTTTCTGATGAAACTGGAGTAAATGTTAAATTTAGGAAAAATAGAGTGGTAGATGAAGTTTCTACCTGGATATAATTTATGATAGAGGTTAATAAGTTCACACTATTTCTGATGGTTGATGACAATTGATCAGAAACATCACATGCACATGAATATTTTGGGGGAAAAAAAGACCATCAGTGTAAGTGATTTAATGTATGACATTGTCATTGATTCATGACAAAAAGACAACAAAGAAACGACTTGAGTTAGCCTGAAACTAGCATCCAATAAGTGTATGCAGCCCTGAACTAAATTTAAATTATGGATAGATAAAAATATCAAATACATTGTGGTTCGCCTCACAGTTTTTACAGTGCTGTCAAATTTGTAGAACATATGAAAAGCATAATATACAGAGTGATCCTCTAACTACATTTAACTCTTCCAATCCACAGAGCAGCAAATTGGGGTGTATAGATGCTATTGATTGCAATGTAATGGTTGATAGTTAGGAAGACAGGGATCTTTCTATCGCTTTCACATATATGGACTTGGGGAGGGTACCAGTAATGCTTTCAAACTTCTCGCCGTCCTTGAACAGCAATACAGTGGGAATTCGTTCAATGCTATGGGACGTTGCAGTCTGTGGGTAATCATCTGTGTCAAGCTTGTAACATTTGATTCTCCCATCATACTCTCGTGCTATTTCGTCGATCACACGGTGGACCATTCTACAAGGTCCACACCATGATGCCCAAAACACAACAAGCACAGGTATGTCGCTGCAGACTACGAGTTCATTCCAAGCACATGCTGTAACCGCCTCAGCTGTAGAAAACCAACAATCTGGTAAATGAGCCTATTTGATTATGAAATTCTATTTGAATAAACATACAGGTACATAAAGTATCCAATATTAACAGTATACATTTTTCAGAATTTGTCCTTGGTAACAATGTGGATAATAAGTAATCAGAAAATTAGAGTCAAGAAGTCCAGTTATCACATATTCTCCAGATCTCTGATGAATTAAGACAGTCTTCACCAACACTGTAGTCAATATTAGTAAAAATGACTTTCAAGTTCCACAATGCTGCATTGTTCATTCAGTGATTTAATGTCACAAAGTTTCTATAGTTCAACCTAACCTAATAACCTAGGAGTGCAACAAACACAATTTTCATACGTAAGCAGGCATACACGAGCCAAAAGTTCTAACCACAGAATGGGTATTTGAGCAGAGCATATTAACATAATGAATCATAAAGAGCAATACTAATTAAATCAAAGATCAACAGATTAGCATCAACAATTGCGCTAACATTTCACCTACAAAATGTTATGGAATAACTTTTTGTTACTCAAGAAAAGAATTAGAAGTTCCTGGGATAATGAATATTCTGATCCACCAAAATAGTTCATATCTTTGTCTTTACAATAAACTTCAGACTTAAACATTTTTAGAACCATTCCAAAGATAAGGCAAAAGTAGACAAGGGATGGATGTCGCTAGGGATATTCCTTATGCAATGCAACAGAACAGATAATAGCCAATATAATTGTACATTTCACAACTTGTACACACCATTATTAGAAAGAGATAATAATGTAAACCATACTTGCACACACATGTCTAGCATGCAAAGAGATTTTTTTAAAAAAATTAGACTGAAAAAATCGTAACTCCACGATCCTGTATGGTTTTAAAATGGCTCCAACTTTTCTTGCATAATTTGCTTTATTCTTCTTTCTTTTCTACTGTTCTAGGGATCTGCACACTTTCCCACCTTAAAATTCTTTTACAGACTTTCGTATGTCTCTAAGCATAAAAAAACAGTCCATAAATTGTTCTAAACAGTGAAAGAACTCTAACATGTTCTTAAACTCAGGTGGCGCTAGCGTCGGCAAAGAAGTGGCCATTTTGATCGGCCAGTGCATTCCCTTGAGATTTTATACTTGGAAAATAAATTCCGGCATTGTGACCATTCTGGATGTCTGATCAAGTCCAGAAGATCCAGGATCAAAGAAATCCAAAACCAAACTCATCCATAAGTGAATGATAAACAAACGAACTGAGACACTAAATTCAATTAGAAATGTCCAATTTCCTGTTCCCAGTAAATAGATTCCATCACAAGGAAATAATTAGCCAAGAATGCAATTACAAGTATTACATAGAAATATCCCAAGTTTGTTCTTCCCCAATCAGCAAAATATAACTACCCACGATCCCAGTGACGAGCCAAAAGACCAATTTGTGAACTTAATGTACTAACCAAAGTATAATCAAAGAATTCGACATCAAGTTATAACTGATTTAAAGTAAACCCATTAAGTAAACATAACGATCACCGAAAAAAAAAAGCCACCATCTTTGGAGGTTAAGATTGCTTACGGCCATCAGACAATACGCATAAGAACTTCTCGTTTCCCGAAGCTTGCCTCCTCCTCCTCCTCCTCTTCGAGACGGATACCGAGGTAAAGCTCGAACGATTTCGAATCAACCATCCATTGGAGCTGCGGGATTGACAGAGGAAGGGGTTATGGAGATGGCTTTCCTCCCGGAAGCAAGGAAGAGAGGGCGCGCGCTGCTTCGCCATGGGAGCGGCGCACGATAAGTAGGGGGGCGCACGATAAGCAGTTGCCATTGGAGACTTGGGAAGAGGAGAAGAGAAGGTGGGAAATGATGAATTGCGTATACGCGTGCTTAAAATTGAGTCCATGCGTTGCTTTTTCACCAAATAGTCCATGTGTTACTTTACGATTACCGCTTCAGGTTAATTTTATTTACAGTTTAGTCCTCTTGATGAAATGACGATGTTTTCTAGGGATTATATTGCAAAATGTCCCCAAAAAATTCCGAAATTTCAAAATTCTCTCTATCTCTTTCCCTCTTCTCCGCAGAACAGTCGCCTTCTTCCTCTCCATCCGATCATCCCCGAGTTAGGGTTAGGATTTCGTCCAATTCTTCTCCATGGTGGACCCCATCCTCCAATTGGTCGTGGAGAATGGCCCCAAGAAGGGGGAAACCCTAGAGTGCAAGCCCGGAACCCTAGTCCTCATCGGCCGAGTCATCAGAGGCAATACCTTCGCCATCCGTGACGCCGGGATCTCCCAGAAGCACCTATCCTTCGATTTCGACCGCGAGATGTGGAGATGGGTCCTCTCCGATCTCGACACCTCGAACGGCACCATCCTTAATGGGTCTCGTATCCAGGCCTCCGTGCCCGTCCCCATTTCCGACGGCGACAACATCAAGATCGGTGAGAAGACGGTTATAGCTGTTAAGATCGCCGGAGAGAAGCCCCAGCCGGCGGTGGATGAGGCGGTGAAGCGGCGAGGCCGGAGGAGAGGAGTTCCTCCCCTTCCTCCTCCTCTAGAGAGATCTGAGGAAGAGAAGCCCTTGGATTTGGCAGTGGAAGAAGTCAGAGGAAGGGGGAGGACTAGATCTAAGAGAAATCCTCCTGCTTCTGACAAGGTTTCAAAGAAAGATGATACCTTGGACTCCGGGGTCGTGGAGGAGTGTATCCGAGATGAGAAGGGGAGGGCAAGCGGAAGGAGGCCTACCACAAGGTCCGTTTCTGCAAAGGTTTCGAGCGAAGAGGAGGAATCCCAGAGTTCTGTTGTTGTTCCTGACTCAAAGGTACAGGAAGCAGGAAAGAAGAGAAGGGCGAGAGCTAATTCTGCTAGGGTTTGTAAGGAAGAAGAGGAGGGGGTAAAAGAGGCACGGGATCCTGTACTTGTGCATGATTTGGAGGTTGCAGAGGCAGGTGCAAAGGGGACTTCGGAAATGGAAGGTCATGCCGGTGTTGAACAAAAGGATGGTGGAAAAGGGGGAGGTAAAGATAGGAGCATGGAGGAGGGAGGAGATGATATGGATAGTATGACACTGGGGCAATGGTTTGACCGCATGGAGAAGTCCTTGCCGCAGATGATTCATGATGCTTCAGAAGAGATTATTTCAATCTTAAGGGAGAAAGCTCATAGATTCGATGAGTTCATAGCGGCAGGTTCTAATGCTGATTAATCTGAATGGTATGCTAACAGTGTTCCATTAGCCATTACTTTCACTTAAAACCTTTAGTCTGTCTTCTCTTTCCTTTTCTTATGCTTCCACCTTAATGTGATTCAAATATTTGATTGCATGTTATGTGGGGAGTTGGAAGGTGGCGGATTGTTGCTGGCAATATATTTGCTGGCCTGGAATTTTCTTGAAGGAGTTATAAGAATTGGCAAGCAAATAGATAAACTGAAAGTTTATTCTGCACATTTCCAACCTTATTATACCACTCTGTTTACCTGATTGTGAAGATGTTGGAGGTTGTTTGAAAGAAGTTTATGAAGTGGTTTTGGTAGTTAGAACACATATAAATGTTCCTCAGTAGATCAGATTCTTCTTAAAATTTATTATCTGAAGCTACTTCCTAGTTGTACTTTATAATTATTGGTCCCCATGGCAGTTAGTCTTGTTCCAGATGACCTTTTAAGTGGTTGTGGTCAGAAGCTCTAAGTGCTCTAACAATTGCATATGCGGAATCTCTTTCTCCTTTCAGGCCATTAGATTAAAGTGTTTGCCTTAACAGGGCATGTTGATGACATAGATAAAGTTCACTGTATATGTGGTCTGTGAATGCCTAACTGCAACAAATTATGATAAACCTATTGCAATTGGACCAGCAAGACATGTTGCACTATTTTGCGCATCACTATTGCATCTGCTAGGCAAACATCTATGAAGCTCTTTGTGCTCTAATCTCCATAATGGGTTATGTGTAGGTAAAAAGTTTTATATGTAGCAGATTACAATGGCCCTCTAAATCCTCCCATTTGAGTAAGGTGCTATACAAAAAACAAGCTCTGATAACATTTCTCAGCATTTGAATATGCCCTATGACAAGGTACTAGATGCATGTAGCTTGTCTTTCATTCTTCTTTTCTCTCAAACCTTTTTAAAATATGTTGTTGTTTTCTACTTTGTGAGACAGCTTTTTGTAAAAAAAAAATGGTTTTCTTCTTTACAATTAAATAATTAATTGATCAGAGGTGGACCACATGCAATCAGATTTATTGGTGGTTCATGATTGCCAAAAGGAAGTTGGTGAGTATATTGAAGGAAATGATGTGCTTCTTTTAAACTCTTTAAGCATAAATTTATTCACAATATAATATTTCAGTCCATATTTGCAGATACTTTTATTTAGTTAGGAAAGTGGAAGGAAAATCTTTTTTGGTATTGGTCCTTTCTTCTTTGGATTATAACCAGGAGTTGAATATAATAATGATGTCTAAATTGTGAACATCCTTGTGCCTTATGCAGACAAGTAGAACTTTGGGTTCACATTTACTGATTTACCGATCAATTTTCTTGTTGAACTATCTTGTTAGTTACACTTGTTTCTTACAGAAAGGCGTTCTAGTTTCCAGCCTTACTCTTCCTGAGCCATTTTTGTAAATTGTACAGGACCTTAGTTCTTCATTTCGGAGAGAACAGTAACACATACATATTAGGAGAGGTTATGCTACATTATCCACTGAGGTACCTATGGAAATACTGTTTGTTCCTCGACACAGAACTGCAGCCAGACATTGTGGGAATCCTTTTAGCTTGATCTTGCATTCCCTAGCTATGCCCTGTTGACAATTGACAAGTGCAGAGGCACAGAGGTTAAAGCAAGCACATCACAAAGCCTAATCAGAATATATTTAGCCTTTACCATTCAAAGGGCATCTTGTACAATTTACTATTTCAGGCATCTTGTACAGTTTACTATTTCAAGGGAATCTACAAGAGGGCCTCCAGACTATTTTGCCGCCCCATGTTCCAGAGCATATATGTGGATCGCATCCGGAGATCTATGGCAATTGGCATTTCGAATAAATCAGTAACTTTGTATGAAAATGGAGAATATGCCATGTCTCTTGTCCTCCAGTGGTAACTAGGATCAACTCCTTTTTGCTTTGTAAGCAAATTGGAGAACCTTAGACAGACAGCTGAAACTTATCAAAAGGAGACTAGCCTCTTTTCTTTCTTTCTTTCTTTTTTTTTTTGTTGTTGAACTGTTCTTATAATTTATTCCCTGACTGCAGAATGATGGATGATATATCTAGAGCCAAGTTAAATCATTTTTCTGTCTTCTCTTTTTACCTTTCTCCTTTCATATGGAAGACAGGCATGATGAGTATTCATTCTTAGGCTGTTAGCTGATGATGCTGTTGATAATTTGGTTGTTCTTTTTTCTTCATCCTTCATCTTTACTTTGTTTGCCATTCAATGTACAAGTTATAATTCACCAGGTGATGAATGTTTGATTTGGTCAATTCATTTTCAGAGCAGTTCATGCTTTGCATTCTCCATGAAACATGCAGAAAGTGTTAAAAAGATTCAGTGCTACATCATGATTACAGTGTCTGATGCACAAAAGGGTACCATCTCACCTTCTAAGGTGAGATTGAGAGGTAGCCACTACTTTACCTTTTTAGCATTGGCATCCATCTATATCTTCTTATCCATTCCATCCTTATAATACATATACATCCAAGATATGAAGGGATTATTGTGGGGGCAAAAGTGCTCATGACCATAAGAATATTTTGTCACTTGGCCTTAATTAAAACATCGACTGACGATGACGACAACTACGCTATTAGAGCTACATTATTTTATCATTCTCATAACTGAAAAATATATCAAAAAAATGCATAATAACTATAATTTTCCTACATGTTGAGGATAATACTGTGATACATGGCAAGATGGTTGATAATAATTAAACATTTTATTTGATCTATATTCACACCTGAATATGGGGGTTTCTTTTAGAGAAAACTTGAATTGTTCTTTATTATCCAATTATTAGAAATTAGAATGAGATAAAGACTAATTCCTTAATTCACATACGAACAGACAGTTATAACTGTTAAGATTGGGATGTGGAGGATATGATAGTCTTTTCGCTTAGCTACACCCTCGATTCCTTCCTTAACCTTGAAGGCCTAATCTTAGCCGTCCATTCTCTGAGATCCTTTCTTGCCCAATAAAAAAGATTGTTAAAATGAAATTTTCCTCCATTTATATCAACCTCATTTGAAGGAAGACATCTATTACCAGAAATAGGAATCATCAAGAACTCGAAGGAGAGAGAGAGAGAGAGAGAGAGAGAGAGAGCGAGCTAGGGTTGGGGTTTTGGGGAGCGAAGCAATGGCGCAGGTGAGGAGGCAGGCGGGGACGGTGAAGTGGTTCAACGGCGTGAAGGGGTTCGGATTCATCGCCCCCGACGACGGGGGCGAGGACCTCTTCGTCCACCAGACCTCGATCCGCGCTGACGGGTTCCGGGTGCTCTCCGAGGGCGACGCCGTCGAGTTCGCCGTCGAGCGCGGCGACGATGGGCGGACCAAGGCCGTCGACGTCACGGGACCCGACGGATCCGCCATCTCCTCCTACGGCGGGGGCGGCGGTGGTGGTGGGAGGGGTTTCTCGAGAGGGAGGGGTGGTGGTTACGGTGGGGGTGGGTATGGAAGAGGGTGGAGGAGTGGGGGAAGATCTGGGAGGATGGGTGGTGGTGGCGGATATGGCGGGAGTGGTGGCGGCGGATATGGCGGGAGTGGTAGTGGTGTATATGGCGGGGGTGGTAGCGGAGGATATGGTGGTGGTGGGCCGTGTTTTAATTGTGGGAGGAGCGGTCATTTGGCAAGGGATTGCAACCAAGGAGGTGGAGGAGGTGGAGGCGGGGGAGGGAGATATGGTGGGTATGGTGGTGGGAGTGGGTATTCCGTTGGTGGTGGTGGTGGAGGAGGAGGCGGAGGGGGAGGGTGTTATAATTGTGGAGAGGTTGGGCATTTCGCAAGGGAGTGTCCTAATGGGAATTAAGAGTAATGGTATCTGTGCCTCTCCTAAATGATGATCGTGTGGTGTTTTCCTTGGTATGTCTTGGTTTGGATCTTGTGGGTAATTTGTTCATATGGATATAGTTGGGTTGATACCGGTGGGTGTTTTGCTATATATTTTCTTTGATATATTGAAAGAATGAAGTTTTTCTTGTTTTGATAAATTGGCTCTTGTTGTTCCTTCTATCTCTTTTGGATCGTTAATCATGCAATTTCTGCCTGATTAAATGGATCATAAGGGCTTCGATGTTGTTTAGAGATTACATGTCTTGGGATTTGCAGCTGTTAGCAGGTTATACTACTACACAATTAAAAGGTTTTCTTAAAAAAGCTTGTAAAACAAAAAAGTTTTATTAGGGCGCATGTAGCTACACTTTAATTTTCTTTTGGAACATCAACATCTAAAGAGGGAGATCAAGTTGTTTAATGGATCCTTGCTTCTGCTTATATGAATTAAATACCAAGGCTTGTGTTGGGTAAGGTACATAACATCAATCCAACATAGCCAAGTTGAGCAAGTGATGCTGGTCATCAGATACTTGTATGTTGAGCATTAACCAGTCAAGGAAACATTTCTGTAAGGTGATGAATCTCTAATTATGCAGCTACATGATAAGGAAAATCTTATGGTTGAATAGCATACTTATATTAGTTAAAATTTGTGAAAGAGGCAGGAATGTGAGGGTTGATGATTGAAGAGTGTCAGAGCCTACTAGTAATTCTAAATAAAAATCACGTTTGTTAAGTTATCAACTACTTTACAAGCGTAAGTTGTTAAAAAACGGTAGTTTTTATATTTAATTTTAATACTCTTTTTCACTTTTGGACTAAATTTTATATTTTAAGGCAAAGATAAATATGACAGGATTTGAAATCATAGTCTCTATATTTGATATTATATTAATTCACCACTGTTCTAAAAGTTTAAACTATTAGAGAACGGTGATTTTTATTTTATATATAAAACATAGATGATAAGCTGAGATGATAGAAAAATGACATTTTCAAGATTGTAGATAATGGAGTTTGGTCCTTTCTAGATGATGTCCTGCTATGTTATTGTTCATAATCTAAGTTGTTTGTTGCCTTTGTCACCATTGGGGAGATATCTCTGTATCCAACAGTGCTATCCTTTTGGAATGGGGACGAATCACTCCTAAACTTGAATCTAGTATGATTTTATTTGTCTATCTCATTCAGTCATGGTAACCTATCTTTGGGGCTGGCTGTAGTTCGCATATAGACTTTTAGACAATGCTAATGATAAAGGAAATATTATTGCTCTGTTACTTCACATGGTTTCAGAGTTTTTTGTTGATTATGACGTCCTGCGCTCTTCTTTTATAACATTCCACCCGCTTCTCAGATCTACCTATATGTTGGTGCAGCTAAGGGTCCAACATTAAGAACTTATCAACTAGATACGATTAAAGTAGAGAAAGTATCAGCAGAGTTTGAATAGACTTCAGTGTGATGCCCTTTATGATTTGTTTGGTTTGCATGGTTTATTTCATGTTGTCTTCTAATAAGCTTTGGAAATTCACACCTTTGTGCTAGAATAGTGGACATATGTGAAGGTGAGGCCTTAATTTGTAAGCTAATCTGTGTGCTACAGTGCTGCTTCTTATTACAATTTTCAGATACGATCAATTTTATCAGTATTTCTCAATCTTAGTGTGTAATGCCTAAAAGCATAAAGGCTAATCTAGAATTTTCCTGTTCAATTACTGCAGCTTGATCCTCACACGAGTCCTATGCATATATCATTCGTCTAAATTGATCTACTTGATGACGGTATTTGTTCTAATGTCTTGAGTCCGCCTTTTGCATTATCATGCTATCATTTTTTCTGCATTTATCTGGAACAACTAATGTTGATTAAGTGGCTTTTGTGCTTTTTAGAGGTGCATTCCTTTGATTTATATGCCAAAAAGTTTGGAAGGAATTATAGAAGAATTTTAAAGGCATTTGTTAGGATGTCGAATGTATTATTTTCTTCTCCATGCAGCAGGTTGAAGAAGTATGAAAAAATTTCTTGTGACCTTGGGAACCTTAAATTTATTTGCTTTACAAGAAGGGCCTAACTTGTAGGAAATGAGTTGAATATTTGTAGAACTGTTGATAATCTAAATATGGGTTTATATACAATTTTTTTTCTTAACAATGCTTGAAATACTCATTGTAGATGTTTGAAATTTATTTCCTAAGACAATTTATACAAATGTATTGTTGTCGAAGAATTTGAAGTTGTTTATCCCTATCAAATGATGCGCTTTACACAACAAGCTAGTTACACAAAAGCATGAATATTTCAGGAGAAACCTTGTCATTAGTAGTTGAGGTTGCCAACATGGTCATGTTCAAGAAGATAATGAATGGTTACATTAGAGAAAGCTCCAAGAATAGCAGTAATACAGATGAAAAGTGTGAACACTGCTTTAATTGATAGGATGCCCCAGTGTGTCTACTTAACAGGCCTGAAAATTGGAAAGGTGGGTTTTATTTATTTGAAGCCCCACAAGTTCCTTCAGAAAGTATGAATTCATCATTTTCTTTCCTCTGAGTATATTTAAGCTGAATTTAGTGCAAATTGATTGTTAGGCCCCCATTTTAGTCACTTATTATGGCTGCAAAATGTGAAATTTCAAGGTTTTGTACCATGAAAATTTTCTTACTTTATTCAGTACAAGTTGAGACACTTTTCAAAGTAATGCTAGAGGCTAGAAAAATCAGAAATTTAATTGAGCACTTTTTGGAATCCTCATGCATCCTTAACACATATGTAGGGTTTCTTAATTGTGCAAATATCATGCTGGGATCGGCTGTTTCGAGAGAGGAATGCTGTATGACAGCGGTACAATATCGATGGGGTACTGCCGTACTTGAACATACATGATTTGATCCTTCTTTGTGGCTTTCCTTTTGATATATAGATCTTTACTGACTATGAAGTCTGAAGTGGTTGTTTTGTTGTGCAACACTGTCAACCCTGAACTGGATATTGTTGTCCTCAGTACCTACTACTAAGCTATGCTCATGAAAATCTCAGATCTGGCAATCATATCAACATCTACTCGTGACAATGGAAGCAGTACGCAGGTCTTTTCTCTAGGTTGTTGTTTGTTTAACCTTCTCATTCTTCTATCTACCCACTATATGTATATCTAAAGTACGTGTTCTATAGATTTTGATGTTTGGTTATGATCAAATTATACTCCAATAACTGATGGTTTAATCAATCATTTATCTGAGTGTATATTTATTTCATCCTGATGCTTAGCAATTTTTTGTGTTTTACTAATCCATTTTGTTTCCTCATTCTTACTGTCATAACAGATTAAACCATTACTTCGAACATAAAATTTTGATTTGTTGGTCAAGTTGTGTCTGATGTTCTCTGTGGAGGACAAAAAGGAGAAAGGAAATTATATTATTTGCAGTGACCTAAGAGGGTTTTGTGGTGTCAAAACTCTTCTCTCTTCATATATTTTTGAATCATAAGAGAGAGTATTGCACTGTTATGATTTGATAATACATTTGAATTGATGTTTACTTTTATTTATAAGACATTGTATCCTGAGAAACTAACCTCTATTATTTCGAAATAATTGGTGAAAGACAAATTGATCCTAATGACATAGTGTTTAATATTAGACTTGAATTTTATAGCAAGTTCTTTTAATAAATTTTATTGTTATTTTGTCTCAGATTATGTGATTGTTTGAATCAGATTATCGTCAACAAAAATAACTTCGTGGACAACCTCCTCCGCCGTAGTGTGAGCTTGTGTATATCCATATTGAGCTAGGGGTTTTTTTTGCTCTTCTAGTGCCTTTTTTCTTGGACAATGTTCTGTTAGATGTTTAGATGTTTATTAGACTATCTTTTTTGAGTTTTATACTTGTACTTCTATTTGCTTGGACAGGTTTGAACACCTGGGGCTTGTAATAGGGCTCTGAATCACTATCTTCCCTTCTATTTTCATGTGTATTAAGCTTTTTCTATGTATCTGAATTTGTTAGATTTAATGAAATATCTTCTCTATTAAAAACAAAGAAACAGTAGACAGTGGGACATGGTCTGAGCCCTCTTCTTTTTTGCTAAGTCTCAATTGGATTCATCCTCCCTTCCAAAAGAGTAGATCTCAATCAGATCCAATGGGCCTCTCTCTCTGGCAAAGTCAGCACCCATGCGTATAGACTAATATTGGTGAAAGGTATTCTAATCGATTGAGGAGGACCCCCCCTAACGACCCCATACTGAAGTAACCCATCATGGTGAAGAATCTAGAGAGGATTTGTTTTGACCCATTTTACTATCTTTCTCCTCCTATGCATAAGCTTACAAGTTTCATGTCAATGTAGAATTGTAGATTATGTTTACTCATCATCATCAGCTGGATTGGGCAATGGTTATATTAGATCACCTCCCCTTGCTTCTCTACTTCCCTGTAATGCTCAAGAATCTACTCATAAATCAGCTTTAAGATCTAAAGATCATTAGCATCCACTAATATATTTCTTTTCTTTTCATAAAGCCATATGGACTATTATAGGTCTTGAAGACCAAACCAAAACAAATAACAAATGATTCTCTACTATGTGCCTTCTGTCTCAACTTTTTCTTTTTGTTAAAAAAAAAGAAATTAACAAAATAAAATATGGAAATAAAGAATGATAATGATGCCAAACACTTGGTGTACTTTCATAATCTACAAAATTTGCATACATCTTGTCCCATGCATATTGAAAGTAGGTACAATCCACAACACTACGTTGGTACTTGATACCAATGAGAGTGGCAACCTTATCTATCTGAGTTGTCTCTGCATTGTCCTCTGTCCGTAATCCCCCCATGCAATGCAGGATTCTATTTCCTACAAGCCTACAAAGCGAAAACAACAACAAGGTGAAGTGTGAAGAGGAGCAGTGTTCCCACTCCAAGGGATATGTTAGTTTAATTAGTTGCAGGAAATGTTGTCCAAGAGGCCATAGATTTTACTACAGAAATCCATCCTTGCAGGTTGCATTGCTTTTATTAATGGGCATGAGATCAGTACATCATATTCGGGTAACTTTTTGTTCATTTGGGCATTTGGGTGCTAGCATTTATACATGCACTAATGCCCTCGCTTGATGAGCAGGTATTGTATATTTGTATCCATCTACTTAATTTGTCCATTGTTGGCCAGCAGGAGAAGACAACCAGAAAGGCTCTTTCAGAATGCTTGCGAGCTAAAACATCCAGACAAGTTTTAATTATCAATCATTTATTTCTTATCCCTAGACTTGTGGCGGAGAAAATCACAAAGTATTTCCGAGATCAAATGTTTTCATCGAGGGCTTGCATCATGAGATAATGAACTGGTGACAGACAGTGAGGCTGTGAAAATTGTGAAAGGTACTGCTTGCTTTCGTTTCTCTGTGCCTTGGGTCTTTCTGAGCTTTTGAGCCGGTTCAATACGGACAGAGAGATAAGTCCCCATCTCCAAGGTCTCACCCTCTCCTTTACATCCGTATGACAGCTTATCCAATAGTAAGGCGATTTGGCTTCAATCCCAGGGTGTTTGTCTAGTTGTTTGGACTCGGCCCTCTCAGGGTCAAACTTCTTTGTCTTCTGGGTGGCGCCATAATAGCTCTCTACATGCACATTTCGATTAACTTTTTACTCCTGGTGATCTGATACACTGATGTCAGTTGTGATAGACACATGGTAGCAACTCTTTTTGAGAGATCTATTAGATGCTCACACACATGTGCTGTTGTACATTATTATGGATGGGGTTCATCATTGGAGAGTCATGCATTCTGGAATAGTTCTTCAGTCTTCTCAGATCCCCCACATTAACAGTTCCCTTCTTTTTCTTTTTCTTTTTTCCACTCTAAACCTGCTTAACTTTGCAAAGAATAGATCAAGAGAGATATTGTCTTAGTTTAAGCATCGATTTAATTAAAGTTTTCATCTGGCCTTGCCTGGTCTCTATTATATATCTCCTTTGTTCTCGAGTTCTGAAGTCATGGACCACTGCTTTCTTTTTTACAGAGTAGCCATGTTGCAGTCACTATCTTATAACTACTTCTCTTTTCTAGAAACATAAAAGTGGATGTAAGCTTCTTGTACTTGAAAGTAAATTGGTCTCCTTGGACCACCCACCGGCCACCACCCACCAACCAAGAGAGAGAGAGAGAGAGAGAGAGAGAGAGAGAGAGAGAGAGAGAGAGAGAGAGAGAGAGAGAGAGAGAGAGAGAGAGAGAGAGAGAGAGAGAGAGAGAGAATAAACAAGAGAAATGATTAATTTTCTTAGTTGCATCTCATTAAAATGATCATACATACAAACTAAAGTAGACAGTTACTTTCAAACACACCCATTCACACACATACAGAATACTACTCTTCTCCATGCTTTTATAATTAAATGAGCATGGCCAACATATATATATATATATAAATCCTCTCTCTAGTGCTTGGGAGGACACTGGTAGCACTTTGTGAAGAGCCCAAATGTATCCACCTGGTGTATGAAATTAAGCATGCTTGCCCACCCACCAAACCCAAATCCAACCACCAGTACCCACACCACCACAAAGCAATTCACTGAGTACAAGCCTGCCCATCCTCCTACAATCTTTGGTGGTCTCTCCACAGCATTCTGCAATCAAACAACCTTATATTAGATCTTCAAATGCAATGAAGCTTAAAAGGAAAAGAAAAAAGAAAGAAATTAATTTTGTTATAGTTGTAATAAACTGCACCTCTCTAGCAGAAGCGGGAGCAAAGGTGATCATGTGTGCAAGGGCTGGAATTATGTACACTGTGAAGCTTACGAGCAGCGAGCCGACCGTCGAGTTGATCGGACCGAAGAAGGGGAAGATGATCGCCAGAAACCATATCGGTATAACGACGGGCAGCCTCACGATAGCCCGCTTGAATGCGCTCTTCGTCTCGTGCATTCCGATGACCTTCTCCCACACAAAGTAGAGGGGAGTGCATGCGAATCCAAATGTTATGAACTGCATGCATGACAATATTATTAGTCTCAAGATCGAGTTCATTATTGCTTGCTTTGAAGTAAAATTATTAATAATATCACCTGATGAATTAGCATAAGAATGACAGCAGCATCTCTGAAGCCTGTCCTTGGAAGCAAAGAGAAGGCATTTGAATGGTTGAGAAGCATGTCTCCAAATGCCCAGTACATTGAAGCAGCTGATGGTAGTGTCAGTGTTAGCACATACAAAGTTGCCACCAGGTATATCAACTTAAACTTCTGTGGCTTCCACATTGCATGCATGATCTCTCTGCAAGCCCAAAAGTAAACTTTAATAAATCACAGAAAAAGAAGAAGAAGAAGAAGACTAAAGTTACTTCTAAAATTAGTATCATACACTGTGACAGCATGTCCTCCAAAGGTATAAAGTATGTTGGTGGCTCCAGTGAAATATAAAACCAACTTAGTTGGGCCTGAATGCTTGACATCGTCCACCTTTAAAGCAAGTAATATATATATTAGGATTAGAGTAGTAATTGCAAAGTAGTACTTGAAGATTCATAGAGAATGAATGACTTGAAAATTGAAAGAAAGGAAAAAAAAGAAAAAGACCTACCTGCCCATGAAGCAAGGCTGCAATAGTCAGATACCATGCAGTAAAAGTAGTCATTAGGAGGCCTAGGAAGGACCAAATCCTGTAGTTGTGGAAGGAGGGGATGAAGACTGTTGTAGCACAGCAAGCCCCAAAAATGTATGTCCATGTCCTCTTGTCAAGGTTGTCATTGATGTAGTAAATGTTGCTGAATGGAAGATGAAATATTTTTGATTGGAATTCGAATTGCTTAAGAGTAGATTTATAATTCGACCAGAGCAATGAGTTACCTTGCACATGCAATTAGTTGGATAACAGATCCAAATAGAAGGAATGTGCAGTTGAAGAACAGGCCAATATTCCTCCAATGTTTCCCCAGAAGCCCATCAAGCACTTCGAACCACTGAGAAGTACCAATTAATCCGTAGTTAACCAAGGAATCTGAAATAGTCTTTATCATCTGGGGAATGGGCTTTTATCCAAAAGATTCCCTCATAGGATAACATATGCAAATTAATCATAGTTTTAAAAAGCTTAATAATTAATTATACCTGGATGACATGGTTTCTAAAATCCACCTTCTCTCTTTCCTTCCTAGTCCTATACTCAACATAGAGAACACTGATCAAGTAAGCAGTCCAACTCCCCATTAGCCCATAGAAGAGCTGGAAGAGGATTCCTGAAACCATTCCAAGCTGAGAGAAGGAGTATGGAAGTGTGAGCAGCACTTGAGCCACCTAAAATGATAACATCATAAGCATTAGAAAAGCACTATCCCATTAGCATTATAAACATCAACATATGTATATATATATATATTGTTAGTTATTTTGAGTAGTTTGTATAAACCTGGTTAGAAGCACAGCTGAACCATGCATCATACACTGAGCCACCATGCCAGAGGAAGTTAGAGAACTTGCTCTTTGAGCTCTTTTGATCTCCTTCCATCTCCATCTCGACGTAGTTTCCGGCGACGATCGTCTCGACCTTCTCCGACGCCATTTCGAGATCTCTCTCTCTCCCTCTCTATCTCTCTCTCTTCTTCTTCTTCTTCTTCTTCTTCTTCTTCTTCTTCTTCTTCTTCTTCTTCTTCTTCTTCTTCTTTCTTTGTGATGTGTTTATGAAGTTGTTAGTAGTAGTAGGCTGGAGTTGGGAGGGTCTAGTGGTTATAAAGAAACTTGTTCAGCCATAACTTATTTTTTTACCTCCTTTCTTTCCTTCTTCTTCTCATCACTTTCTCTGCTAAGTGGGAGGGATCGGAGGCAGCACACGAGCGGCCTGGCCCACCAAATGCTTTTCGGAAAGAAGCCCATCTAGCGATGGTCCATCTTTGGACTCTCTTTAGTCTTCTCCCTCTCTCTCTCTCTCTCTCTCTCTCTCTCTCTACATTGCTTCCAAGAAGAATGTCATGGAGTTTTGCATATTACCACCTAAACTCTGTCCTTATTACACTCCCAAGGGTGGCTGGGATCTGGGACCCAGCAAGTGGGCCCCACTAGAGGAGAGGAGATAGATGGGCATGAGATGATTTCATGGTGTTTGTGTTCCTCTCTCTCTCTCTCTCTCTCTAGCATGGGATGGGATGGGATGGGATGGGATGTGATGAAATGATTGATTCCAGTGGAGGATGGAGATGGGGGGGATGAATATGGGACATGGCAGCAGCAAGAGAGGTAGTGCTCCACATGATTCTGCCACACGTGTGACAACTGGCTCCTTCTTTCTTTTTAATGTATCAAGATGTGTGGGGTTTTCTCCTCTACTGTGTGTGTTCTTTCTTCTAATGTACAAGGTATGATGATTAGATCTCTTAATACTTTATATATAAATATTACCTTCACTTTTACATACATATATATATATAATCTAAAGTGAAAGCAGTCAAAATCTAATAAATTTCATCTAAGCATTCAATTTCAATATCTATTAATTAGCAATGCACAATTAGTAGCTAATCCTTGACCACCAAACACTTAATTAGCAGGTTCTTCTATACTATCATTAGCAAAATAGATCCATCTATCCTGTAAGATGAATGCATCGTACTCTCTTAATGATGACACTTCCTCTTTCTTCCACTTCTTTGTATCAAGAAAAGAGATGGCATATTGCATCCACCTTTTGGACTGGGACCATGCACGGGTATATTTTACTTTCCGACTATCTTTTAGATTGGATGATACTTAAATTATTATTATTATTATTATTATTATTATTACTTTTCTTTGTGACCACATTAAAGATGGAGAAAGTCTCGGCTGCATTGAGTTGGCATGTCCATAGTTGGAAAGGGCAATGATATCTAACTCCATCCTTTTGGCTTTCTTTTAACTTCTTTCTATATCTCAAAACGTTAGGAAATTAAGTTGGTTCTAGATGCAAAATAATCGGATCGATTCTTTGTACGTGAAACCTCGTTATTTGTATTGAAATTGGGCGAAATTTGGGGGGGTTTTTTAAATTTTTTTTATTTTACGCCCTATATATTATGTGTGTTTTTGTTTTACAATTTAGGCCTTTGAAAATAATGATGGTTTTGGGGTGGTTTTTTGTATTTTTTTTATTAAAAAGTGCATGAGTTGAATAAAATGTAGGAAAATTTGTACATAACATTCTGATTTTTAATATAATTATGATTTACCTCTTATATTTTTATTATTCAAATACATGCAAAAAAATATTTTATGTTAAATTTGGACTAACATAGTGGAAATATTTCGTTAAAAATATATATTTTATTTCTAGAATAATTAAAATATTTTTATTTTTTAAATAATTAAAATATTCTTAGTATGACTTAGTCGAGAGTATTTTTATAATTTTTCTAGTATAGTTAAATTAACTGAGAGGTTTAGTTAAGTTTAATTAACTGATGTAACGGTATAATTTTTTTTATATATATTCACTAAATTATAAAATTTAATAATAAAAATATAGGATGTAAATCATAATTTTATTAAAAGATAGTGTGTTATATGCAAATTTCCCTAAAAAATTAAACCGCCTTATATTCTGCTTAATTTTTATTTATTTATTTATTTATTTAAATCCAATGGCAAATATAATGGTGGTTCAGGGTAATTTTTTCTTAATAGAAAAAAGATAGGGTGTAAACTGAAATAAGCGGATAACATAGGGTGTGAATTGTGAAATGAAAGTTCTCTAGTTATGCATAATGACCAGGTTATCAAAAGTTACTACATCTTGGGCTTTAATGGGCTTAAAATTACCCCTATTATTTTATTTTAGCCCATGATTAATTTTGGGCAGCCCAAAAGTCTTAATGCAATGGTGGCATTATTAGCATTCACTAATCTTGGCCATCTTGGCCCATTGGGCCGCTTCATTCCTTGAGGCATTAAGAGCATATATATATATACACATATTCTCTAGAAATGATCATGATTTTATATTATATATATATATATATATATATATATATATATATATATATATATATATATATATATATATATATATATATATATATTGTGAGATTCTCATTATTATGAATGCAACATATTATAAATTACATCTAGAACCCATAACCCAACTATACATAAACTCTATTATTTATTTTTTGGGCTCATAAATCATCTAAAATTTCTCATCCATTGTGCATTCGATTTTTTTATTTTCTAAACTAAGAGTAGAATAATTTCTAGACAGTCTAAAATCGATTAGTCATGTGATATATTATAACGGATAACTAATAGACAAATCATTTCAGAAGTTTTATATAGTTAAGAATCAATATGTCATAAAAAATAAAATAACTTTAATAAATTACACCCTATATTTTATCTATTTTGTGATTCGTACCTTATTTTTAATGTTTTTATAATCCAACCCTCTTTTTTCTATAATTTTCATATAATATTCTAACATAGTTAATATCGACCAAATTATTAAAATACCCCTCACATAAGGTGTTAAATGAGAATTATAGAGTAAAATAAGGGGTCAGTTGTAAAATTCTTAAAAATAGGATATGAATCATGATATATATAAAATATAGGGTGTGATTTATAAAAATCTAAAATAAATAAATAATGGAATTTATGTAAAAGTGAGTAATATAGTTCTTATTATCTTAGAATAAAATTTATGTGAACTAGGAAGTGAAATTAGCTTATACAATTCATATTAAATTATATGTTTGTCGACCTTGGCCATTTTTGTCCTATAATTTACTAATGACTATATATTAATCCTTTAAAGTGGGATTAGGGAATCAAGGTTAGATCATGCCCAGATCATGACTGTCTCTTTTCTTTTAACAAACCCAATTAGTAGATGCATCAACTTAATTATAAATTATCTGTTAGCCATGTTCCATTGTTCCATGTTTCCTGCCATAAAAAATAAAAAGAAAGACCAATTTACCTGGCTACCCTTCCATATATATATATATATATATTAGATTAATCAAAGTTGTCACTTCTCTAACCTTTTATTTTCCTTATAGAATGAAAGAATGTGTGTCTGAGTGGGAAATTATTGTGGGATTTGTAGGGCTACACTGCTACAGTCATCAAGTTTGGGACATTTTGGAAATGGAGCATGTTGTACATTAATTTCATTGTCCTTTTATGAATTTGTAGCTTTTTGAAGTTAAATTAAGATTAGTTTAAAAGAAAAATAATAATAATTTATGTTTCAGTTTTACTATTATTAATATATAAGATGTAAATTGTTCTAAGTTCTAACTCTGATAAATATATTGGACAATATATACCTAGTCTTGAGCCACTTAATCAAGTAGGTGTTTGTATAATTTCTTTGCATAATACTTTGCAATACATTATTATAAATGCTTTGAACTCATTATCATCCTTTGTTGCAAACCGTTTTTGTAAATAAAAAGAAATAGTACATTGCTGCAACTTGGAGGCATCATTTTGATGGTACTCTCTTTAAATATTATATGTTGAGTGACACTTATATGAGCAAATTGGGGGGGTTAAGAATTGGAAGGTGTGAAATATTTGGTCCTACATGTAGCTTAAAAGCATCTCTCGGTTATGTAGTATGATGTTTGAAAATTCTTATATATGGCTGGGTTACCAAACATGTCTCCATTTCAAAATGAGCTAGCCGTTTTGTTCTTACCAGTTATGGATTCTTCTCCTTTCCAGGCATGATTAAAGGAGCATTAGAGCAAGCTTTTACTGTTTGACCGCAAGCTGCATGATAAAATGCGGAGGTGGGAGGGAGGCCCACATCAAAGTGAGCCAGCCTAATGATGGACTTGCTTGCCCGAGTAAAGCTAACAGCTGCACTAATATTTACCTGAGCATGCTGATATCTGCCATGAGTGTTTTACATGATCTTTTGCAGGCAGAGGATGCCATGGAATGAGACAATAAGGTATTATTTACAAGCAAACAACCTCAAAAGGCATGTGGTTGATGAGAAAAAAAGAAAAAGAAAAGAATAACCAGAGCTACCACACCTTCACACCAAACTAAAAGGAGCCACCTTTGCAGTTTCTCCAAATAAAAGGAATAAGGCCCATCATCCAAGTACATCCTTATATCTCTAAAGCATCAATACCATTTGACCCCAAGGGGGGTAGAATCCTCTTGAGACATCCTCTGCAATGGCAGAATCAAGGAAGATAACTTCTTGGGGAGCCTTGAGGATCTTCTCTTCATGCAAACATTGCCAAGCTGCAGAAGAGATGAGGAAGAAGAAGTACAAGAAGAAGAAGAAGAACAAGAGGATTGGGTGTTCTGGGTCTCTCTGCAACTCAGGTGATAGCTCAATGGTCATAGGGACAGCGACTACGAGCCCTCCTGTTTGTCAGAAGTGGGCTGCAACTAGTAGTTGTAATACCTCTAGTAGATCCTTGAAAGCTGTTCCTGATGAGATCAATGGAGCTGTTTCTACCTCCTCTTCTTTCAACTCATTAGCATCTGTGACTACCTCTTCTTCATTCTCTTCATCATTCTCTTCTGTTAGTGGGTCTTTTAGAGGAATGCAGCTCAGTAAGATCTCTGGATGTTATGAGTGTCATGGTGTGCTTGATCCAATAAATTGGGTGTCAAGGGATCCTTCCATGAGAGCCACCGTCTTTCCTTGCCCTGACTGTGGAGAGATCTTTATGAGGCTTGATGCTTTGGATCTTCACCAGGCAGTTAGACATGCAGGTAACTCTCCATGCTCCTTTGCTATCCAATTTCTGCAATCAGTTTTATCTAATTTGAACTAATTTTAGGCTTATTAAATTTGATCAATATTTTTTTTTTTCTAATACTTGCATTGGTTTCCAACATCAGTCTCTGAGCTGGGTCCTGAAGACAGTAGCAGAAACATAGTGGAGATCATTGTCCAGTCAAGTTGGCTTGAGAAACAAGATCCAGTTTGCAAGATAAAGAGGATACTTAAGGTCCACAACTCCCAGAAGACTATAGCAAAGTTTGAGGACTACAGAGACACTATCAAAATCAAGGCCAACAAACTAGCCAAGAAGTATCCAAGATGTGTAGCAGATGGCAATGAGCTCCTAAGGTTCTATTGCACCACCTTTGCATGTTCTCTGGGGCTTGACGGAGCCACTAATCTCTGTCAATCGATCCCTCGCTGTAATGTATGCAGCATTATACGAGATGGGTTCAAACGTGACGACTTCGGGAATATCTCTACCATGGCTACCAGTGGTAGAGCACACGACATAGCCCAGATCTCATCTGACAGTGAGAAAAGAGCAATGCTGGTTTGCAGAGTGATTGCAGGGAGGGTGAAGAAGATTCATGATGCTCCAGAGGAGTGTGATTCAATTACCAGTTCAGTAGGGACTTACTCTAATCTAGATGATCTCCTTGTTTTTAATCCTAGAGCTATACTGCCTTGTTTTGTTGTCATCTATGATGTCTCTCCACAGGCAGTTTATGTTTAGTTTACTCCATTTATCTTTGATCCATAATCTTGATGAATTGTGGTTGTTTTTGTTGTTGTGCTACTAAGAGCAAGTCAATGAATCTTATCCATGGGGAATTTGTATAAGAACTTCATGAGACTGACTAGTATATCTGTTCAACTATGTGGATGTCCATGCCCTTGTAAGATCATTTTAGCACCCCAAAACAGTGATTACTTGTATGCTAATCTAGATAGCATCTTTTGAACTATATGAAGAAGAAGGTAGACAAGTGCCATAGAACAAAGTTGTAGGGCAAAGGTGTCTGCTTTTTTCTTCAAACATTATATATTGCCAACCAAAAGGCAAGCAGCCTGCTTTAAACTATACAGCAGACATATTCCTGAAACTTAAATTAAATTCTGACCCACAGTAATTTTCTTTAGCATATGTTCTAATTACAGATCCATTTATAATCCCACTATAGACGATAACAGTGGTTTTGTTTTCTAATAGAGTTATATTGCATTTAGAGTGGCAAAGTACTATATTTAAGCTGTCATCCAATGCTATCTGGTTTACTCTGCATCCATATCTAGGATAATCTACTGTCACATAGCTTATCTTAATAGAATATTGCTGTTATGAGTGGCTGTACTGTATGTCCTTAGTGCTTTCGCAAATTTACAATCTGCATTAATTGGGATATTTAAAAGAATAATATTATTGTCCTAATCTTGCTTGTTCTTATGTGGTTGTATGTACTATGTATGCAGCGGTAGAGGAACCATCTTGGAACCTAACAATATTATGAGAATAACCTTCTGAGTGTCCTGGAATCAACAGTTCTGTTCATCACTTCCTCTTGGGAGGGGAGCTCTACACTTTTATCAGTCTTGCACAGCTGAGAGATGATGTGCGAATAGAGTTCTTCTTCAGTTTAAGTTCCCCATGCCAAGTTATTTTATCATATAATGTTATTTGTAAATTTTAACACTCATATGTCCTGAATTTGTATCATATTACATCCCTAATAAAAGGGTGTAAAAGCAAAGTGCATGCTTTTATTTTTTATTTTTTCTGTGATGCTTTTAAATTTCACAGATGTGATATGAAATACTGGGTTATAGTTCAGGCGATGAAAATATAATTTAACCTAATTTTGGCCTACCTTTCTCAGATTTGCAGCACCTATTATGTGAATCAAAATATATAGAGAAAAAGAAAATCTCACAAGTGTGCTATTTTTGGTTGAGAGAGAGAGAGAGAGAGAGGAATAGTTGTTATGAAACAATAGTAGGATTTGGATGACACTGGGGCAAAGGGAACAGCAACAAGAGCAGCAGCAAATGGTCCTGTCAATGTAGCAACTTATGGGACAAGTTCTTGAGCACTGATTGAGACCTCACTGCCCAATAAATTGCAATAGACTTGCAGATGTTGGGTCTGCAGCTCAGGATTGTTGTCCTCATGGACCACCTGCTAGGCTGCTACCAGTAAAAGCTGTTGGACTTCTTGCTCAATAATGGGCTCTAACAAGAATAAACTCATTCCCCAATGCACATTCCTTTTTCCAGAATGTATTTTCTGGTTGGTTGCCCTGGGCCGTGTCAGTCTGAAATCTTATGAGTCAGCTAATTCTTCTATCAGTTGATTCATGTATCCGCCGAGAGCATCCAAAAAACTTACAAGAATTTTCCTAGTAAACGACGAATGAATAGAAAAACTGCTTAGTCTAAGGATTAGATGGCCTCATCATCTAAATTTTAGCCTGGAGATGCGTCCTTAACAATGAATCAAGCAACACAAGGTGTTGTCGACGAGTCTAAGTATTTGGGAATGCAACCGCAATCGAGTGGTAGCTAAATTTAGGCTCTCTCTGAAATTGAATCCTAGTTCTTTGCCGCTAGTCACCACCATAGCTACCATTGAAAGTTAATAAAACAGAAACTTAAATAATTACCATCGATACAAAGTTTGTACAAAATTATCATAAATCATTAGATCAACGAGTAGAGCCCGTGTCAATCTTTTATCTACTTAAATGCATCCTTTCCAAAACTCCGGGTTTGTTGTACATATTAGCTTTCAATGCTATTAAGATTATTCAACTAACAGGTATCATTAAACAAACTATAATTGATTTAATGAGCCATTCATATTTCCGTCATTCAATTAGTTCATACTTACAAATACATGGCTTAATATATATTCGAGACAAGTGTATGATTACTAGCGAGTGTTGGGACCGCAAGATGCCATTCGCTCGCCAGAATTCATACTAATGAGCCATTCATAATGTTTGGTCGATCGGGAAATCCCTAGAGTGAATCGCATTAAAAGGATGGGATGTAATTGGATCCCAAAAGACGGGGTTGCATACACCATCATTTATATTTCTTAAAATTCATTTAGCCTTCGAGCTCTCGAACGATAAAAATAGAGAGATTTTCGAGAGCTGCGGACGAAGCCCGGGTCAAGGTGAACACAGACGGCGCGTTTGTAAACTCCGAAGCGGTCTTGTTTGCTGTCGGGGGAGTCTACCTCAGCAATTCTGTGGAAGGCCTGGGCCGAGCGTATGGGCTTTGGGACCATGTGACTCGGTGAGTGCCCCTCATCTGGATCTGGTAGTAAGTGTTTTGGTAAGCTGAAACCCCTTTCTCTCAGGGTTTTAGCCGACTTCGCGCTTTCGCCACCGTCCTCCAATAACGGTGGCGGTGGTGGTGCGATCGAAGCTAAAATTAGAGTTTCTCCTCCTCTCCTCTCCTTTCATCTCTCGTCTCTTCGAATCCTCCTTCCTCTAATGGCTCGTTCTCTTAGCTCGAGGCTCTCCCTTTACAACATCGCGTGGAGGTCCATCTCTCCCAGCGTGAGTATACTCCTTCCATCCCTTTCGTTTACTTCCTCGAATTAATTTCCTCATCCAGTTTTCTTCTTGTTGCCTAGTTCGAGCCGTCTCCTCGCCGATTTTTCTCAGTGGTCTCCAGCTCGCCACGGGCTTTTTCGAACGAGCAACCCGATTCAGGTGGCGCTGGTCGCTTAAAGTTTGCTTCTTTTTAACTCATCTATCCTTATTCCTTATGTTCTTATTGTGTTCTGGTTATTTTCTTGATACGTGATCAGTGGGATGGAGGAGCGGAGCTTTATGCGGGCACTGGTGTACAAGCAGGTCATTTCATGGTTGGTTTTTGTAATCTCTTATCGAATTCTTAGTTCTATTTTTGTTGTTTAAAAGGTAAAGATCCTTTCTTGCTCTCTGTTTCTGGTAAATTTTAGGAACGAGACAGATGAGCGTGAGAGATTATTACGATGTGCTTGGGGTGAGCAAAAACGCTGGTGCATCGGATATAAAGAAGGCTTATTATGCGGTATGTAAGCTTTTGCTACTATATAAAGTGTACATGAGGTAGATTTTCCTTCTCTGTTTAGGTCGAGTTACTTCTTATTGTGGTGTTTTAATAGCTAATTGCTTCCATCCAACTTGCTATACATGTTTTGGTCAGCTTGCAAAGAAACTCCATCCTGATACAAACAAAGACGATGCAGATGCAGAGCAAAAGTTTCAAGAAGTTAATCGTGCCTATGAGGTATTGTTATTATTATTCTTATGTTAGTGGCACATGTGTTTATGTTATAACTAGCCTGTTACAGGAGAGTTTATTGCTTTTATGATTTGCAGGTTTTAAAGGATGAAGATAAACGTGCAACTTATGACCAGGTGCTTCATTGCATCCCTTTTTGTTCATCATTACTTAATTGCTGTCTGATGTATCAATGGACTTGTGTTCACTGAAAAGCTCAACATGACTAATAGCTAAATTTTAACTAGAATTGGTCAAAGTGTGTTCCACGTTCATATGCTTATCGATGCCTGTTTTCCATTGGAATTTGGACAGCTTGGACCAGATGCCTATGAAAGAACTAGTTCAGAAGGTGGTGGCCCAGGTGATCCTTTTGGAGGTGCTGGATATGGCCATCCATTTGGAGATGCTTTTTCTGATGTCGGTGCTAAATGAATTCTGGTTTTACTTTATTGTTGTGAACTATCTGCTTTTATGTATAATGTGTCATTAACTTATCATGGCTTTCAACTAAAAGTTAGATTTCTTCTCTTTTTTGATGGGTTAGATGTCTGACAGTGCATATTGTAATCTGATTTTCAGTTATTTGGAAACATGTTCACTATGAAAGAAGGCGGTCGAGATGTCAAGGTCTATATTCTTCCTTGTAATATATGTGTCTCTTATGTGTTGCAATTTTATTTTTAATTTGCTGATTACTTAATATAGGTTTCCATTGAGCTATCATTCATGGAAGCAGTTCAAGGTTGCAGAAAGACTATTACGTTTGAAACCGATGTTCTCTGTGAAGCTTGCAGTATGTTATATATAAGAAGCAATGTCTCCTCTTTTGGTGTTTTATCCACGCGGTCTCTGATCATCATTACTTTGATATTAGTGTAACTGTTTGTCCTTTTTGCAGATGGGACTGGTGTTCCCCGTGGAACAATACCTCAAACATGTAAAGCGTGCAAAGGTTCAGGAGTGGTCAGTCTCCAATTTCATGGATCTTGCAAATTTAGGCTATATTAGAACTTATAGCCAACTTGAATAAATTTTTCTATGTTTCTAATTTGCTTCTTTTGCAACCTGCAGATGTACCTACGACGTGGTTTAATTAGTTTTGAATCAACTTGTACGAGGTGTGGTGGAACTGGAAAAATTGTGACGGTATTACTCTTTCTAGTTTCTCATGACTGATTAGTTTGTTCATTATTTGAAGTTGTGCGAAAATTTGTCTTGAAACATTTTTCACCATCACTTATATCATCATTAATAAGTTATAACTTGATCATGTATCATATCTCCTCATTTCTAAATGATTTCATTATATAGCTCTGTGCATTTGGACTTTCCTGTGGTTGTGAATAAGATGACTATAACTATCAATTGCTGTCACAGTGGGATTTTATGCCAAACAAGTTTTATGGTAACTTTTCTGAATGATGATCATATAGAGTCCCCTATATCTAAAGATTCTTTGGATTCTTTAGCTCTTTCTCATTAGTTAGTTGTGCCTCAGAACATATTCACTAGAAAAGGTATCCATGCTACCAACAGCTCTCTGTGAGGCAAGTTTTTCAGTAGCCAAAGTACTATAGTTCTTTCATAAATATCCAAGTTTTAAATTCTAGGTTCACTCTATATATAATGGTGATTGTTAACTCACTAACTATTCTAAAAATTTTAAGCTGTTAGAGAACGATGATTTTTATAATTTATATTCTAACATTGATTGAAAACTTATTCCATGATAAAATGGACAAGTTGTTTCATTTGTATCCATTCAATGAATGCTCAATATTTGTCCTTGTTGGGTCCATTCTTATGCTTTCCGTTACCATTTGAAGTCTTATATTTCTTTTGTTGTGTAATTCTTTTGAAGAACTTCTGCAAGTCATGCAAGGGAGAGCAACTCATGAGTGGGAAAAAGTCGGTCAAACTTGACATAATGCCTGGTATGAAGCTGCTACTCAGTTAAACTTGTTTATTACATTTCTGTGATGTTAATTTTATAAGTAGTTGTTCACAGACAGACAAAAAGCATGTCAATTAAGCACCTCAAAACCCATGCTAAGAATTTTGGACAGTCAATGGCAACTTCAAGAAACGTATAAGTGTATCGATACAATTGCTGCAAAGTTATATTTGAGATGCAATTTCTTGCATCTTAGCTGTTTTACTTTTTGTCTATCATTCAATGGTTAGAACAAAATGAACACATTCTCATTTATTAGCATGATATAAATACTCCAAACCAGTGAGATAAGCTACCCGGGTAATAAGCTCTGTAGGTTTTGCAGCAAACTTCCTCTCCCCATTAGTTCAAGGTCACGAACCCAAGTCTAAGGATTGGAGTGGCATAAGGTTGCGGCATTTAAATGAAAAAGGACCACAGGGATTGAAAGAAACAAAACTTCAGGTTTCTAAAAACTAATAAATCGGAAAATAAACAGAATTTTCTGTTTTAATGAAAAAAACTTCCAAGATCAACTATTGAATCAAATCAATATTCTACCTGAGTCTAGAAGGGGACCTAAGATTAGCATTAAGAATACAGTACTCGTGTGACAAAAGAAATGAGAAGGGAAAGACCTACCTTTGTTGCAGGGAACAAAGGATACAAAGATGGAGCTTTTACCTATATGCTTGAGTCTGCATGATCTTGTGTGATTCCTCCCCCTCCTTTTGCATTTCCAGGAGTTGATAATGATGACACTATGAGAATCTGTGGAAGTGGTGGAGCCGATCCTGAACGTGCTCGGCCCGGTGATCTTTATGTTACTGTCAAGGTATATACCTTCCTCATATGATACTATCTGCTAATTGTAAACTTGGAATGATTGCAAACAGGCCAATTTCCTTTTATAGGTAAGGGAAGATCCTGTCTTCCGCAGAGAAGGCAGTAATATCCATGTAGATGCTGTTTTAAGTATCGCCCAGGTACCCTTTCTCTATGATGTTTCCTTCTTTTTGTTCCTTCTGCATTTAAGGTTTGAATAATAATATTGTATGTAAATTGTTCATAATTTTCAAAGCACCTGTGCTCTTCTTTTGTTTGTGAATGGCTGATATATTCGATGTTCTGGGCATTCTTTTTCTCAAACTGAAGGAAATCAGTACTGCTCATTCTGCTTTAGCTTGTGTTGGTTCCATGTTACAACTGATTCAAAAGCTAATTGACTATATATGTGATCTTAACTGATGAGGACTTGTGAAATTGCTTATTTAATATTTATAGGCAATCTTGGGAGGTAGCGTCATAGTCCCAACTCTTACAGGAAATGTTTCTGTAAAGGTCAGTTTGGAATTTTCGTCTCTTTGGAATGTCTGAGGAATCCGTGAACAAATTAATATAAGAATTGAGCTCTTCATTTGCATTCTCAGTTGTGATTCTTTTTCACAGGTTCGACAAGGTACCCAACCTGGAGAGAAAGTGGTTTTGAAGGGAAAAGGTTAGTATTACAGTAGTATGAGTTTCTTATACATATAGAATTGCTTCCCTATCTATTGGTGCTGTTATTGTACCTGTTCATGCTTATATTATTTGTTTACCATAAAGTACTAAAATCTCCCAAAATTTGAAAGACATAAACACCAACCCAAATTTCAGCACTACATATGATATGAACTAGTTATAACATATATGTGCAATTGCCAATCTGTTATTTTCTTCTCTTAGAATGATTGTATGAAATGGAATGCATTTTACCGGTATAGTATAGTTGTAGCTGTATTTCAGACCTTACACCAATATTCTGTCCTTAATATCTTTGTTGTCCAGGAATAAAATCAAGAAACTCCTCCTTTTATGGGAACCAATATATTCATTTCAATATCAGCATTCCATCGTAAGTTTTTCTATCAGACAAAACTTTAAAATTTCACACTTTACGCCATTTGTCGTTACAAGTCTTCTTCCCTCTTACAGAAGAGAATAGGAAAATGATTCATTCTCCATATACTCTTTTTGTGTTCAGAAATCTGACTCAAAGACAAAGGAATTTGATAGAGGAGTTTGACAAAGAAAGGGACAGAGACATGGAAGGAGTTGCAGCTGCATCCGGGTGACTTGTATTTCTGATCACTCACCTGATAAGCCGAAAAGAGAACTCGTGCATCCACGCATTCTGAACTCCTTGTAGATTTATAGGCTATTTTCACTTATAGTCTGTAAAATACATAGAATATGCACTATAGTTATTCATTTATAGCTCACCATGATTATCAAAAAGTTATAGTATAAGGCCTTTCCTGTGAGCTATAGGTACAAAGGCACTAGAACAATTATAAAATACTTTTGTCGAATAATTAGGTTCGTCAGAACCTTTGAAATTACAATTTCATTTCTGGATCATTGCGGTGCACAAGAGAGGTTGATCTTCTCTAGTTCTGACTTCATTTTGCCTGTTCCTCTTAGATATCATTTTCATTTCCATAATACAATGCCTTTGTTGAGCTTTACTAATAATTGACTTACAACAAACTAGTTTAATTGCATCACGTAGTCTTCTTCTTCTGGATTCAGTTTTGCCCAAGTGCAATTCAAATCAAGAAGGCTGGACTTTCAGTCATCCTTTGTAGACTTCCAATACTAGTGTGAGAATTAAATCTTTCAGCAGCTTCTTGTGACCAACTTTCTTTTGACATTAATGGTCTCTATTGTTTGATCTCTGACTCTGTCCAGGTCTTCAAACTGTGGCTTCTATTCAACTTTCATGCCTTCTTTTACTTATCCAAGGAAAGAAAGTATAGTCAGTCAAATGATAGAAATTTTCTACAACCTTATCTAAACGTTAATAACTATAATGGAAATCATTGAAAAAATCTCGAGCGGATCTCGATCTGACAATAATTGTTCTTTTTACCTCAAAAAGAAAAGAGTAAAAATGGACTATTTGAGGCTATCCAGCAAACGTACTATGTACATATATACAAGTATATATTAATCTTTCTCAACTCAATATTTTCTAAGACCATGAGGAGCATAATTTGAATAATTAAAGTACCAATTATTTTTGATCCAAAGATGCTTGCTTCATTCTTATATCCACGAAGGCTTTTCTTAAAGAAGGGTGACAAATATTCATCCATATATTTTTAATCACCAACTTGGATGCACCGTAGCATAATTTATCACATACAACCAAGTTTGTCACGTCATATCATGATATCATCTAATAAGTTTTTTATTCACCTACAAGAAGTAATAAATAAAGACTGAAACCAAGCAAATAATTATTCCCACAACTTTCTAGTATTTATCAAACTAGGCTTTATTTTTCCCAAAACTATTTGAAGAATAGTTGTCAAACCGAATCTGAGAAAAAGATATGAAGATAATTAATTCATTTATATTCTAAAAAACAAAAAGTATAGAATTCGTTTTCTCCTAAATTGACGTTCATTCCACACCCTGTCTTTTGTGTTTATTACGGTTTTATCTCTCATTACTTATAAATGTTTCTAATTTGATCCTTAAAATCATAATAGTTGGACCTTCACATGTTTATTGTTATTTACACCTTTTTTTTTTGGGACCCTCGCAGTCAGACTCTAGATTATGAACATATTCTTGGTTAAATAAACGATTTATAAGAAATAATAAACTCTAAATGTAGGGCTCTAGATTGAAAAAAGAAAGAAAAGAATACACGGTGAAGGATTACGAAATTTTTAAATAACAGGGTGTAAGTCGTAAAAAATAAAGTAACGCGCAACTAGTTCACGCTTACGAAAGACGGTTTCCCCGTCGAATTTGTAACTCGCGAGGAGTTGATCTTCAACTCCAATTCCAACCGCACAGCACTGTGAAGTCTCCGCCCTCCTCTCTTTTAATTCAGAGCTCGTTCTCTGGACCCTATATAGCTCCTCTTCCTAGGGATTCTCGTCATCACTTCTCTCGCAACCCTCCGGAAGAGGCGATTCAGATCGACGTCCTCGCGGTCAGCTGCGGCGGATCTGGATCTTGAGGTCGCCGGAGGTATGGATGCTTGCGATCTCTCTTTCTAGCTTTGATCTCGTTTTTTGATCTCCATCTCTGGATCAATGCATCGCGCGATGATTCGAATACCGGGAGGTTTCTTGACGCTTACCTCGGAAGTGGTAATGTGGAGAGGATGAAGAATTGAATGATTTTCTTTGTTTTTTTTTTTGACGAAAATTATGTAGTCTAATTGTTAAGAGTGTTTTTCTTATCTTTATCTTTAGATCGTACAGTTCCTTGTTCTATTTATACCTCTAGATCTTTTGGCTTCTTGCTTGGTTCATACCTTAGGGTTTCTCTTCTGCATTTGCTGAATTTGAATCTTTACCTTGTAACAATGTTCACCAGCAGGTTTTACATCATCTTGCAAGTTTTTGCTATATTTGAGAGGCGGTAGAGATGAATCCATTTCTTGTCGGACTCTTCGCTCCTGTTATAGCTACTCTAATGTTTCGGAATTCGAAGAATGGGAAGAAGAGAGGGGTGCCGGTCGAAGTAGGTGGAGAGCCTGGATATGCGGTTCGTAATTATCGTTTTGCTGAGCCTGTGGAGACGCATTGGGAGGGGGTCGTGACGCTAGCTGAGCTGTTTGAGCAATCCTGCAAACGCTTTGCCTATATGCCTTTGTTTGGCTCGAGGAAACTTATTGCAAGCGAGATGGAAGTAACTCCAGATGGTCGATCTTTCGAGAAGCTCCATTTGGGAGATTATGAATGGCTAAGTTATGGTGAAGCTTTCAAAGCTGTCTGCAACTTTTCTTCTGGGTTAGTGCAAATTGGCCACAGAAATGGTGAACGTCTTGCTATCTTTTCTGATACCCGAGCTGAGTGGCAGATTGCCTTGCAGGTAGTTTATATTATTTAATTCCCTTAACCACAAATTGGAACCATTCTTGTAAAGTATCAATTATTCTCCTTGCAATATCATCTCTTTCGTTTACAACTTTACGTGCAGTTAGATTCAAGACGTCATTTCACCGAGTAAAATGTAGGTTATTGGTTCTTGCTGCTCACTTGTTTTATTTTTTGAAAAGTGTTCTTTAATGACCATGTGGAATCAGAAGCTAGGCGAAAGTTGTATGTCATATTAATTTTGACATAGTGACAAATATAACATGCACACAAGTTTTAGTACATATTGATGTCTACAAATAAAAGTTCAACACATTCATGCACTATAATGTTTTACATATGAACCATGAATTGAAATTTGCTGTCCTCTGAAGTCTGAACTAAGGGATCTCTTATATTGCTTGCATCACTTATCACTATTTTATATACTCTCTGTTATATTATCTTTGTAAGTGATTTTGCAGAACTTTATGAAAGAAAAGACTGCATGCATTCACCAAAGTTGCATGATATTATGGCAGAGTGAGCTTTTGGCATCATTTCCAACTTGCTAACTTCCTTATTTTGGCATTGTAAAATAGGGATGCTTTAGGCGAAGTATCACAGTTGTCACTATTTATGCTTCCTTGGGGGAGGAAGCTCTCTGCCACTCACTAAATGAGGTATGATATCTTATTATTTCTCTCTATTCAAAGTCTGTCCTTCCTGCTAAGTGCTAACCTTTAAGTTATAAATACTGTGTTCTCATCTTTCAATATGGTTTTGACTTTTGAGATCTACCAATACTTCGGCACATATCCTTCTCATGGCACAGCTTTTATACCTTTCGCTCTCATAACATGCTTCCTTAGGACTATGCCATGAAACTTTTGTGATAAATTTAATATTTCTTGGTGGGACATATTCTCTAATTATTACTTTTTGTATTTTTTTTCTCATGAAAATCTATTTTTGGTTATTCTTTGTTTTCATCTATGTGAATTCTTGTTTCTTTGCGAAGTATCTCCTTTCCATGTAGTGATTCAGGCATTCTGTTGTATTACTCATGATATTTTCTATGTTTTGCAATAATGTTAAGTTTCAGTCCTCTTTCCTTTTTCTTGGCTTTTCAGACAGAGGTCACTACTGTGATTTGTGGACGCAAAGAATTAAAAAAGCTGATTGATATAAGTGGACAACTTGACACTGTGAATCGTGTAATCTATTTAAATGATGAGGGTGTCCCAACTGAAGTCTCATTGGCTAAGAAAAATACTAGTTGGAAAGTTGCATCGTTTGAGGAAGTACAAATATTAGGCAGGGAAAATTCTGTTGATGCAGATATGCCTGCCTCATCTGATGTTGCTGTGATAATGTATACAAGTGGAAGCACTGGCTTGCCCAAGGTTTGTTCAAGTTGTATTGTTTCTCTTTCATTTATCAGTCTCTTGATTGTTGAATTGATGTCTTTATAATTACTTTCAATTATTTGATTTCTGGAATTGTTTTAATCCAAACCTCATGTGCCTGGTATCACTGATTGCTCTGTCAGGAATGTGGTAGATTGTGCTTCCAACCTCTTGAGTCTTCACTGAAAAATCTTTTTTGGCCTTGGCATATATATGACAGACGTGTTCTTTTTCCCTCACTTTTTTTTTGTTAATCATTTGCCTTGGCATATTTATGACAGACATGTTTCCTTTTCCTTTTCCTTCACCTTTTTTTGTTAATAATTTGCCTTGACATATTTATGACAGACTTGCACTGATGCACATATCCAGCATATTTAGACAGATATGTGCATGTGCAAATGTGTGTGCGTGCATGTAGTCATTGCTCTAAAAGGATTCTGTGACTGTGTGCAAGCATATCCATTTTATGTTCCTTGCTTAGCTCTAATGGCATCTTACTCATTGTCCAGGCAGTAGTGAGCTGGAAGAGCTGTTATGACTATTGGGGGTAGAGGACTCTAGAAATCTACTATCTGCCTGAAGTAGCTTCCTAGATTTGATGCTTCTATTTTCAGGATTATATTATGCTTTTCGTATGATATTTATTTGTATAGCGATTGCTTTGAAAGATGAACATCATTTGCTTACATTTTATTTTTATTTTAACAAACTTCCACATATTTATTTTATCAAATTTCTACATATTGCAAAATCATTGTTGTATTGTATCTATTTTTATTTGAGCCCAACTTCTGATTGAACATTGTATTTACTGAATTTTTTACTGCTATGTCATGGCCTTAAGGAAACCTGTCCTGGCACAACTATTTGCTGGGTGACATAAGACTTCTTGGCCCATATGGATTACCAAGAAGGCAAGAACTTCTTGTAGCATTGACATAATCATATCATTATATGCTCATTTTAATGATTATAAATGGATAGGTTATTACTATGCATGCATATATTGTATGCATATATGCATTACTTCGATCTGAACATTTCTCTAGACTTATAGCTCCTGTTGACCTAATTATGTTTTTCCCGATTTCTTTTCATGTAGGGAGTAATGATGACACACCGCAATGTACTGTCTACAGTTTCAGCTGTTATGACCATTGTACCTGAACTGGGTAAAAAGGACATATACTTGGCATACCTGCCACTGGCACATATTCTTGAGTTAGCAGCTGAGGTAAGGAATTTGATATCATACTGATTAGGAACCTGGATTTCACTCTTGTCATATTATATCTAAGCAATTTTATGTGCTTTTGCAGGCTGTAATGGTTGCTGCTGGGTGTGCTATAGGGTATGGATCACCTTTGACTCTTACTGATACATCAAATAAGATTAAAAATGGTACTAAAGGTGATGCTTCAGCATTGAGACCGACATTGATGACTGCTGTACCTGCGATACTAGACCGTGTTCGTGATGGTGTGCGGAAAAAGGTACTTATCTTTTGCCATTTTGGAACTGTAGTATTTTTCTCGCTCTTGTCCCTCTAATTTCTTTGGTATAAACTGCTTTTTGTTTATCTCTCTGCCACCAGGTAGATACAAAGGGTGGCATAGCAAAGAAATTATTTGATGTTGCATATGGTCGTCGGTTAGCTGCAATAAATGGAAGCTGGTTTGGGGCATGGGGTCTAGAGAAAATCTTGTGGGATATTCTTGTCTTCAGAAAGGTTCGTGCAATATTAGGAGGTCATGTTCGGTTTCTACTTTCTGGAGGCGCTCCTCTCTCTGGAGATACACAAAGATTTATCAACATATGCCTTGGGTTAGTAAAAATTTCTTTGCATTTTTGTTTCAGGCTTTCATTCATTGACCAATTTGCCTTGTTCATTGACAGAAGCTATAACAACTATTTAAGAGTTGCATATGTAATCTTGCAGAGCTTCATCTCTGTTTGATGACAGCTCAGATAATTAAGATGCTGTCAACTTGAAATAGTTATGATAAATAGTTAGTTCATTTTATACATCAGAAGGGGCTCAGATTCCTATTGAATGTTTATTGACCTTTTTATAATTTCCAGTGCTCCAATAGGGCAAGGATATGGTCTTACGGAAACTTGTGCTGGTGGGTCATTTTCGGAGTATGATGACACATCTGTTGGACGTGTTGGTGCTCCCCTTTCTTGTTCATATGTCAAGGTAAGGATGTAGTGGCTCATTTCATTTCGTTTAGCACTAGTCTATTCATTTTCATATTAGTTGTTGCCCATAAATAAAGCATTTTTTGTTCTTCTCTTCGTCCATATCATATCTGCAGTAACTAACATAAAGTCACTTTATATATCAGTTGATTGATTGGCCAGAAGGTGGATATTTAATAACAGATTTACCAATGCCTCGAGGAGAAATAATTATTGGGGGTCCAAATGTAACTGCAGGATACTTTAAAAATGAGGAAAAAACAAATGAATCTTACAAGGTAAGCAGCAATTGACATAATGAGATGTTTTGTTTCATGCTGCTTCTTAGGTTAATCAGCATGCTTTTGTCCTCTTGAGAAGGTTGATGAAAGAGGAATGAGATGGTTCTATACTGGTGATATTGGCCGTTTTCACCCTGATGGGTGTCTTGAAATTATTGATCGGAAGAAAGATATAGTGAAGCTCCAACATGGTGAATATGTCTCTCTGGGAAAGGTGGGCGCACTTGTGGAAGTTATTTTGTACTTGTTGTCACTATTATTACTATAAATTAATTTTCATTACAGGTAGAAGCTGCTCTCAGCGTGAGCCCATATGTTGACAACATCATGGTGCATGCTGATCCTTTTCACAGTTACTGTGTTGCGCTTGTTGTAGCTGCCCATAGTGCAATAGAAAATTGGGCTTCAAATCAAGGAATCACATACAGCAACTTTTCAGAGTTATGCCAAAGACAAGATACTGTGAAAGAAGTACTTGGATCCTTACAAAAGGTTTGCTCTTCCATCCTTTTTAGCTAAAGCATTAGTCGGATCTTCAGTACAGCAACTCAGGTTTAGTTCTTATCTTAGGGAATTTATAAAAGTATCTTGCGGAATATCTCTCTCTGGCTATATATGCTCAGGAACATTTTCTGTGAGAACTTGGTTGCTTCCTTTCTATAATCTGATTGCATTCATCAGCATCGCCTGGTGAACTGCTGTGCAGTTTGTCTTTTTCCAAAATGGTTTCCCTGTTCTCAAAGAAGAAAGTGACATAAATAAATAGATAAAATTGAATATCTTGTGACTGAAAGCGAGCTACTTATAATTGTTGTATTCTATCTAGTGCAGCCCCCCTGCATAATATATGTATGATAGAAGAAAGACATCTGTTTATTATTATTGATGTCATTGATTTATGGTTCAGGCTGCTAAGGAAGCACGTTTGCAAAAGTTTGAGATTCCAGCAAAAATCATATTGCTTCCTGAGCCATGGACCCCCGAGTCTGGCTTGGTCACCGCTGCACTCAAGCTCAAGAGAGAAGTTATCAGGAAAGCATTTGCAGACGATCTTGCTAGCTTATACGCCTGAACTCATTGGAGCAAATTTAGTTTTCGAGGCTTGTAGTGACAACATACAGTTTGCTCATGTATTGTTCTGTTTTATTGATGCTGTAGTGCGTTCTTAGTAGCTGAAAGCTTTATATTTTGTGAGGCTGTTTTACATCCAATCTATGTATTTTTGACCGAAACTAGTAAAAGATCGGAGATAAATAAATTGCACTGTTATATATTCTGCATTGAAATTTATTTTTCCACTTGTTAAATGTAGATGCTTGCTACATGGGAGTTTTTGACCAAACTAGTTTGTATTGTCTGACAATTTATTTTAACTACTAAAAAAAACCAAGTTAAATAATTTTTTATATATAAAACATTGAAATATTTAATGTTTTAGAATCAGACAAAATTGTTAGCGTAATCGGTAGTTTTATCTAGAGATAAAAAGTTGATAAATCTAATATTTTTATTAGGACTACCATAAATTAAACACTATTTAATAATAAATTTAAAAACTAATCTATTTGATAAAAAAAATAGAAAATTTAGAACAAAGAACTCACATCTGGTAATGGAAATATGTGCAGCTACTGGCTGAACTCGGATGAAAGGCAAAAAGAATGACTAGTTTGCCTTTAAAGTCTAAACGGTTTTATTTCATATCCAAAGCATCTACTTTATCATCACATACAGCATAGAATAATTGGGACCTCTGTAATCCCACCAAGAGTTTATGACATTAACCCAAATTTTGGGTCCAATAACAAACACCAACGATACACCATAGAAAAGAATAAGAGTATCTTCCCCGACATCAAAATAACACGACCCAGCGTACATTAACAAAAATTAAACGAGAACCTCAAATTCATTTTCGCTAGAATATAAAAAGGGCGGCGTGGGCAAGGAGAACATATATGGCAGATGCTAAGAGCTTCTAGTCTGCTCGAGATTGGCCTGCACGAGATGAGAGGATGATGCCAACGATCAAACCATAGAGGGCAAGAGCTTCAGCAAAAATAAGGATGAGGATCATTCCCACAAACAACTTTGGTTGCTGTGCGTTTGCCCTGCATTGAACGTTAATCATGATCAAACAAATTTGCCACCTTAATGCTACGTAAATTAAACCAAGCTTCTAAGACATTTAATATCATTTCATGCAGGATTAGTTTATCATGTAATTTGGAATCTTGGAGAAAGTCAAAAAGAAACAGAATTGCTTGTCATGTAGCTTTATAATTTATGATAAGAAAGCGGTGCAAAAAAAAAGGCTAATTATAGAGGTAACAATAAATTATCCTAATTCAATCCAAGTCATCGTGCAGTGAATAGAAAATCATATCTCATGATTTATGCTAGTCTAAACAATAATATACAAAACAGAAAACTGCCATCCTCTGCAGGGCCTGAAGACAACAGCTATCCTTATCCAAGCCATGAACTCCACAACCATCATAATCATAAATTCATAATTGAAAAGCACAACTCAAAAATTTCCACCAGCTCTACAAACACTATACTTTTATAAGCAAGTTAAGTGACGCAAAATAAGTTAAATAATAAATCCAGTAAAGTACTTCTAGAAACTAACATCAATAATGATTTACTACAAAATTGATATGCATAACAAATCTAATGAAAGGCAGACCACCACTTGATAATAACAGAATAAACCTATAATCTACCAGTAACTTATGAGACCATGCATGAAATATAAAAGATTTTACAAGCCCAAATGAAAGCAGCAAATATAGTGAATAATATTAATACAGGAGAAAACCAATCATGACAAATAAATAAAAAACAAAAAAAAATGATACAAATCTCAGCAGAGAACTTAAATATTGAGACATCTAGACACTTGCTTCATCTCAACTATCATAAATTTCTTCCTATTGTGAATAGCTACCTTGGTTTCACATGACCAAACAGAAAATATTACCTTTAGCTTTTCCAAAGAAAGATCGAAGTTTGGATACTGTACCATACTAAGGTAAAAAATGCAGAGAAATGTGATGATAAAAGAAAAGCAATAGTGAGAATGAATCCTAAATATCAAAGATAATAGACCCAATATACTATCTCTGCATAATAAGTGAATTTGTCTTCATACACTAACCTCTGTTCAGCTACCCACCTTGGTTTACAACTTCACAAATTCAAAGATGAAAACCACTGATAGCATCAGCTTTTTTAAAATAGTACTTAAGTGATGAAAGGCATTACCTATAGCATTATGAAATACATGGCACACACTAGTTATAACTGAATAGGTATGTAATAGGACCAATGTAAAGATATTTAAAAGAGAACATTAAGAGTAGGTATGATGTTGATAGTAGCATTAACAGAAAAAAAAATACAAATTGCCAAACTATACACCAGCATTGTGTAAATCAATAAATGCCGTCATCCTTAATTGGAAAAGATGAGCTCCTTTATATGTAAACTATAAATATAAAAGTATTGCCAATGATACTAAAAAGGGATTGCATCTTATATGTTATACAACCCGTTAAAGTTCAAAGCAGGGAAAGTTAGATAGAATAATTATATATATAAATAGATATGACATTAAAATTTTGATTGACCTATAAAGAACAACATAATTATTGCTTAAACTTATATAGTAGTTGGGTTCACAAGACATTTCATACATCTCTTAATAAACACTTTTAAGACACAGAACAAGCAATTAAAAGCAATCCATAAAATCATTAATAAAATTGAAAAAAATAGCACCAAAACAAAATCATATTGCCAAATTAAAATAAAGGGAAATTTTTTAAAAACACCCAATATTTTGTCTTTAATATTGTTCACACCTACAATATAGATATTTGTCATTTAACCCCTACATTAGATGCCTCAAAAAGACCTAAGCTGTTATTTTTCTTAACGGTTAGTTACCATATTTATGAGTTTACGTATCTACAGATGCAAAGTGATCTTGATACCCTTGACCTTAAAATCTAACTCTCCATTTATTTTTTCACACAAAGGGTTGAATGATAAACATTCATACGGCAGTTGGTACGGTGTGAATGATAACAAAAGCAAAGTTTAGGCTGTTTTTTCATTAGATTTTCCTAAAATATATTCCACCTATAAATCAAAGCAAAGCAAAGCATAGTATGATAAATATACTTTTCTACATCATCAAAGACTTGGCATCTGAAAATTATATCAAATGTCTCTACATTCTTAGCAAGAAACACAACGGGTTACATAAAAAATGGCAAAGCTAATAATAGATCTCAATTCCAGATATTCAACCACAATAACAAAATACTTTCAAGAGCAGATCAAGCACCGCAAACAAAATAAAGAGTCAAAACAGATGAAAAGAAAAGAAAAAATCTTAGCACGAAATAATAATAATAACAGATCAAGAAACTAAAAATTACCTAACTCCAGCATCTCCAACGATGCCAATGGCCATACCAGCCGAAAGCCCAGCAAGACCACAAGCAAGCCCGGACGAGAGATGCGCATATCCATCAAAGAGGTAATACGACTTCGCCTTCGGGTTGATCCCTGTACTGATGATAACCGCAATGATCAAACCGTAGATCCCGAGCACTCCGGCCATGACAACGGGAACGATCGACTTCATCACGAGCTCCGGCCGCATCACCCCCATCGACGCCACCCCAACCCCACTCTTCGCCGTCCCATACGCCGCTCCCATGCCTACACATCAACATAACCACATCAATAATCCAAGAATCGTTAGGATCCAATGCTAAAGGTGAAACCCGAACGCTTCGAACGAAACCGTAGAAAAGGTGAAGGAGATGGAGCATCACATGAGAAGACCAGCGCCGCCGCGGCACCGAGGAATCCGAAGAAAGGGGCGGTTTCATCTCCGCTAAAGGTAGACATCGTCGCGGCGGAGAGGAGATCTCGAAACCCTAGATTTTTGGGAAATTTTTGAGAGGTATAGGAAAATTTGGGGAGGAAGAGGGGAGAAATGGAGTAGAGGTGGAGGACGAAGGGAATACTAGGTGCGCAAAGTACAGTTTTACCCTCATATATTGTTATATTTACGTAGTATACCAAGAGTAGTTGCAATTGGAAGGATGGGCTGTACTGTCATCTTGAATAAGTGTGGATCCTGTCACGTCCTATGAGTTCGTGAGGTTAATTATAATTGACTAAAGTAATCTTCTCTTTTATTCACTTTAGTCCATACGTTTTGAGATATTATCAAATTCTGCTCACCGTAAAATGATAGTGACGTAATTTGTGAAAAGAAGGAGGTTTTATGCATAAGGTCGTCTTATGCTAAACACCTTCATTAAATAAACGGTAAAAAGGATCGATTTGCAAATACTTTTAGTTTATAGGTGTTTCCGGTACTTTCCTGACTATCACCCACCACCGCCGCTCTTGGCTTCTTCGTCTGATCGAGCTCGGGAGCACTCGTCAATGGCGCCAACCAAGTTCCCCAAAAGATCCGGGCCCGTGACAGAATCCGAGATCCGATGGTGTCCAACTTTGATTAGTACGAGTTGGGTAGTACCTATTTCCTTTCCCTCTGCTCTCGTCTCTTAGCTTTACCCCATCTATGATCATTCCAGTGAGTTAGATCATCAAATTTGCAGATATTTATTATGACCAAGTTCGTTAAACATCGACTAAGTTATGATTTTTCAGTAAAAATCGGTTCGTGCTTACTGTTGTTATTGTTGTTCTTCTTCTTCTTCTTTAATGGCATATAATAGAATGTTTGTGCTTGTTTGTTCACTCTATGTCTATGGACGGAGATTGCTACAGTAGAATGATACTAAAGATGATAGAGTATAAGAGAAGCTGGATACAAGAAGCCAGAATCTGAGGAATGATACTGTGGTTGGTGCTTGATTTACCTTTCAGCGGCACTGTGGCAGTAAGATGTTAATACTTTAATTTTTATGTTTCCGTGCATATTTTTGGTGTTAATTTTTATTAATATAATCATACATCATCACGATTATGTCAAATTAGTGAATTCTCGGTGTTGATGTGAATATTTTCACTTCTTCATTTTTTCTGTATCATACTATGGATCATGCCATTTAATTCGTTCACTTGTTCTTGTTAGCGAACTGCTGATAATTCTTCTTGTTCTTTTGTATATCTATTCTGGACATTCGCTATCAAGTATCTGACGGTGGAATTTTAACTTTGAAAACGAGCAAGTATTTCTTTTCCCTTGAACATGAAATAAGAAGCAGCCTCATCATGAGGAGTTTCCATCTAATAATCTATTTTTGTTATGTAGTTCTTGTACAGAGTTTACTCTTTGCTTGAATTAGAACACAATAATCTCATTCAACCAGCAGGCCTTCAGTGCTAGCTCCTTTCAACTAAGATTTGCTGAGGAGATCATAGAACACCTTCGGCTCCTTGTAGCTTTTGAAGCATAGAGCCTGTCAAGACAGTTATTAAGTAGATGAGTTTATTAAAATTTGTGAGTAGTTACTAGTTAGTACTTGAAACTTGAAAGAACCAAAAATATGGGAATAATATGTCAAGAAACTATACAGAAAGTCACTAGTCATTAGAGTAGCACATTTGAACGTAATATATGATACACTTGTAACCTAATATTGTCCTTCTGTGTTTCTGGGGCTTCTGGCTGTTAATGTTTAAAACTTCCACAAGACATTTTAGCTATCTAGTTAGATTACCTCCTTGTAGGTACTAACAAAACTTAGTTTTCTTCTTTGTTAACAACTAACAAACCTAAAAGGCTTCCATGTATTAGCCTCTCAAGAACCATAACGTAGATTTAGAAAAGTATGAATCCATAGAATCATTCTTTACCTGCATTGCAAATGCCAGGTGAAGTAGGGTTGCTTCAGACCATGGTCTCCCTATAAACTGAAGGCCAATCGGCAAGCCCTCTTTGTCATAACCAACCTATGGAACAGCAAATACAGCCATCAGATCATATAGAATTAGTGTATTTTATGTTAAGGAACAAAAACATGGAAAAAGTACCGTAATGGTAATGGCGGGCAAGCCAAGAAAATTTCCTGCTATTGAGAACCTCACAAGTGCAGCTAGACCAAAGATACGAAATAAATATTACACTCAATTATAAATTTAAGTTATTATAATTAGAAAGCTATTGCAAATGATGAATGGCATGCTTCTAGAGAAACTACTTTATTCAAGATACAGAGGGAAAATTTTTTTTTGTCCTGCTTACCACCATTTATGTAATCAAGTTCTCCACTACTCAGAGCATCATTTTGCAACGTATATGCAGTTACACTGTAGTAAAAAGAAGGCAAAGAAAAAATAAGCAAATCTCAGCTGGAAGAAACTTTGCAGAAAGTAAACAAGATCTATGCAATACATACATACATAATACATATTATATATGTATTATATACAGGAATATGTTGCTAATTATAGTGTTGAACATAGTACCCAGTTGTTGGCGTTACAATTACATCTGCCCTTTCAAAGATTTCCTTATGGAACTGCATCTGACGATTCCTGTAGACACATTGTTGAACAATGAAAATGTATCATATGATTCATGCAGACAAATAATAAACAGCGAGAAGATTTGTCCTTTATAAATGGCTTATTGTGAAACCAAAATTATCGAGAATGAGTAACTATAAACATTAAGCAATATGGACCAGAGGCACAACAAAGTTTTAGACAACTCACCTAATTCGTTGAGCATTTAAATAATCTTCGCTATTAAATGAACCATAGACACAAAGTGCCACTCTTGCATCCCACCCAATTTCCGAAAAGTTCCTTGTGTAATTGAAGGAAAATACAGGACATATTGTCAGTTAATGAACTTAGTATTTATTAAAATCAATATGATTTAAAAATTTATATACATGAAATTACTTGACTACTTACAGTTTTGCAAGATGTGGAGCCAGCGAAGCTGTGCATTCAGAACCAATTGTCACATAATGAGCCAGGCGCATCTCTTCTATCTCAGGTATGGTTACATTCACAGTCTTACAGACAGTAAGAAGTATTTAAGAATTTAGAAATAAATAATATTGGGCAAGATAATTGCTTCTGAGTAAAGACAGATTGTTTTAGTGTGGATCAGAAAGATGAAAAGATGTTGAGACTTCAGACACTGCACACTTCAGCATGTTTTATTTTTTTTCAGAAAATCACAACTTTTTATTTGGTATTGGAAAAAAGTCTTTTACCTTCCACCCATATTGTTTGTATAGCATCTCAAGAGCTCGGTCACAACAGCTTCTGATATCCTCAACACTGTCATTAAACCACTGTTTTGCCCCAACAAAATTGGGATTAGATCAGATTGAGAGAAAAACTTTGTAATTGAAAGAAAAAGGATAATGCAAGATAACATATCTTGTAGTTTCAATTCTGACCTCTCCATATTTAGCAAGTTTAATGTTTGTGATGGAATGCGTAGATGTCAGAAGAGGAAGATTCAATTCAGGCTGGAACATAACCACAAAATGGGAAGGAATTAGATATGAAAGTTAGGCAATTACTATCTATCTTCATATTAATATATGACTCCATGTAACTATTGATAGAGCTCTTCTGAACATGGTAGTACTCTGTAATACTGAACCTTCTATGTTCTCCAACTGTAATGAATCTAAAGATGAAATAAAGGAACTTCTGAGTTTAAATTATTTACCTTTAAATATGTTGGTTGACCTAACTGAGGGTGGCCACAAATAGCTGCATAACTGAAATATATAATACTATGTTTATTTATACAGTCAAAGATCTAAGAAAGATTTCGGAATTGCAGCGAAGGGAACTAACGCGATAAGTGCATCCTCAACTGTTGCTGCTAATATTCCTGGCATCCCAACTGTCCAATTCAGTGGAAGAACACTGAAACAGAAAAACAAATGTATTAGTATATGATGAGATTGCTTAATGCAAGAATTCTACTAGACTAGTTGATGTACCCAGAACTAGACAGGCGCCCAGAAGTTGGCTTCAGACCAACGACACCGCACATAGCAGCAGGCATACGCACCGACCCTAAATACAAGCATTAAGAAGGTGCATAAATTTGTTCAGCATTCTTGTTGGTAGAATCTTGAAACACATTGACTACTGCTTAATATGTATGCTATGTTATAGATGTGCAGTTAATATGAGGGGTATGAGTGAGTTTACCTATTCCATCTACTAGAATTCTCGAAAGATGATATGGCTTTTATCATACAAAAAAGTTGAGGTAGTTCCAAATCTAATTATCGAGTGGGTAACGAAAAGAAAGGTATATTGCTTGTATGACTGGGAACAAGGTTCTCAATGGTTGATAATACATGATAGTCTGGATTGTGTCATTCAGATAAACAAGAGAGTTATCTCTATGGTATGGCAAGGTAATTATATTCTGATGGAAAAATGCCAAGAAGTAGAGATTGAAAACTTAAAGGTCATATCCATAGAATCTAGCATGTGAATTCTCAATCTTAATCTTCTTAAGATGCTTAAGATGAGCAACCTTCTGCTGGTTGAATTGCTTACCACCCCCATCTACACCAAGTGCAATAGGGCACAATCCAGCACACACTACAGCTGCAGATCCACTTGATGATCCTCCCGAGACCTTGTTCACCTTGTAAGGGTTTCTTGTAGCCCTGTAGTAGATTAACTGCATTCGTTTATTGTGAAACTAAAAAGAAAAGGAAATGCTTTATACTAACTTGTTTTACTGATTGCTTGTAATTTCTCCCTTTAAAATCTCCTGCTCCAGGAAATACTTGATCAAGGAGCAGTTGGTATTTTTTTTTTTTTTTTTTTGTAATTTTCCTGAAAAGAAAATTTACCAATTGCAGGACATTCTGCTGCCTAGAATAGCTACCCAATTTCTACATCACTGCTGGAACTGAAGCTTACAGTGGCAAAGCTTCCATTCCAAAAACTAATTAATGTCATCCACTGTGGCCCTGAGGCACCATTAGTCATTTATTAAGGGAAAGAAAATCTCTGGGTAAAATGTAGAAAAGAAAGAAAGAAAAAAATTACTGCTAGTATTAATTTTGAGCAATTGGCTACTTGGCAACCCATGATTAGCTCCTGAGAAGTAGCTAGATTCCTTTCTACCCTTCTTTACTTGTACTACTAGATGATTTGGAAATCAATGCAGTAATTTTCTTTTTAATCTATATGTAGCTAGCTGCTGCAAGAATAAATGAGCTTACCCATAGTGAGGATTAATCCCACTGGTCCCAGCTCCAAGCTCATGCATGTTAGTCTTCCCCACAAGTATAGCTCCACATGCTCTCAATTGCTTGACACAGTTTGCATCATCAATGCACGGCCTCACCCTGTGCATCCACTTAGTCCCTCCTGAGCAATCGTCACTCAGATCAAGAATGTAGAAATAGAAAAAGAGATCCAATAATGAGTCTAGTGGATCATAGTACCTGTAGTAGGATATGGCATGCAGTCTATTTCATCTTTAATGGCAACTAGTATTCCATCCATGAGGGAGATAGGGATGCCTAGATAACAAAAACCATGATAAGCTGTTAGATGGATAAAAACGTAACATGATCTATCTACCTCAACGGCATTTAATGTGTATTGGTACACGAAATTAGAAGTCCGGATAGTCGTACTGGTCGGCACTTGCCGTGCCAACAAAGCATTGACATGTGGCACGAGGAAGTGTACCCCTCATAGTAATTTTGCCGCTCGTTATCTACCTTGTCGTTGAGCTTGCCACCACTGAGTTGCCAGTGCTGCTCACCCCACCTGAGCTTGCGCCGCTCACATCCCCAGTCAAGTGCCTTAGTCCGAGGGAGGAAGGTGGGGTTGGGTCGATTAATTAAAAACTTAAGTTGTAGATCCGAATCGCTCGGGCGACGATGACCAGCAAAGGTGACTCAGCAAGCCGACGACGACAAATAGTAAAGTGAGTAGCCACTTACCTCTTTCTCTCCCTCCCTTACGACACAGTCGATGGTCGGCACAGTCTGTGCCTGTGCCACGACCATCATTGATTGGGTACAATTAAATCATTAGTTTTACTCAAAGTGATTATGCATAAACTTTGTCTTTACTATTTAATTTCTCCTTTCGTTCTATAGGTGAAGTTGTTACCCACACAAGGATGAATAGTTGGTGAGCTTTTTCATTAATCATCTGTTGGATTTCGTACAAACATCACTTAAAAATTTCTGTTCCTGATGTTTCCAAATGCTTAAGTTCTGAGCTTCTTCTTTATTGCATAAGTTTTATGTTTGAACGACTCACTGAATCCAAATGCTAAAATCTAGATTCACAAGTTAATCTGCGAATGGACCACACGATCCTGTAGCTGTAGCTGTAGCTGTTGTACGTTCCATATCTTTAAACGAAATGATATTTGTGATAAACTGTTCACCTGAATACTCGAAAACGTTCTGAAAACAACCTAATTTATTCAAAAGAAATAAATTAGTTGGATGTTATCTTTCTTTTATTGCTATCTTTCATCTATTGTATGTTAGGAGTAAATATACGACATAGGTAGGTGAACAGCAGTTCAGACATTCATGCTTAACCTAGAATAGTTGTCTCACAACCTTCATGTGAACAAGCTAAAAATTTAACATAGGTTGGTTGGTTGGTTGTAAAACCCACTTGAGGTAACTTTATCATGTTAAATGTTAAAAGGAATTGCTGAACGGGTCTGACATGAGTGCAGAAAATAACTACCTCTTTGATATCGAAGAGATGACTCCTCTGCTTGCCTTAGAATATCTTTTGCATCATAGTTGATGAAGAATGCCATGTTCAGAGTAGGATCTGATGACTCTTTCACTACAGCTAAAAATCGCTTTGCGACCTGTTAAAAGTTATAGCAGCGAATGTAGAACCATTTGCTTGAAATATAATGGCAAATATTCTCAAAACTAGGGTGACTGTTCTGAGTTTAAGACAGTATACCACAAGGGGAGTTGTTTCTCCAGACATGTAGGATCTTGCGAAATCCTGTATCGTCCATCGTTTAAAGCTAGAAGATGGTTTACTTAGTATGGATTCGAGACGAGGAGGAAGGCAATTCGCAGCTTCCTGAACTCGCTCGGCTGGAGATAATTCAGGCTTTGCGCGAGTAACATTTTGTTCTTCAATATCTACAACAAGTTATGTCAAATGTAGATTAAAAGCTAAATGAGTTAATTCTGTAAGGAGTTGGGAGTTATCAGAAGGATTCAGACCTTCCCAGTTATGAGTGGAAGTGAACAAAGGTGGCTCCTGTATCTCTGCGAAGGAGACGAGCTGCAATAAAAGAGCATTACTGTTAGGAACTCTCAACCATTGCCTGTCAAACTGTTCAGGGTTATGCTCACTGATGCACTCCATCTTCTATTGAAACATTGGAATCATGAAGCAGGGAGAGATGAAAATTACCTTATGGATGAGATTATCTTTCTTCAGTACATAAACCACTATAGGTCCCAGAATCCAAGACTCGAGAATCCACACAAAAATCTTCACCAGGAGTCCCGCAACCCGAGGAGCTAGTTTTTGTACAGAAAAGAAACATGCAAAAACTGCTCATTTAACATACCAGTTGTGAAAAGTGATCAAATGGGTCGTCCTGAAATTTGAACATAGTACCTTTGACATTAGCATGGATGTAAAATTCATCGCTGTCGGGGCCGAGATTGACCTCCGCAGCCGGCTTGTAGACCTTTCCTGAGGATCTAAAGATGCCCATCAAGGAAAATTTTCACCTTCGGACGAGAGAAAGAGAGAATTGTGATGCGGTCTCTCTGCAAGGTTGGAAGGTTATATAGAGGAGAAGGGTGGAGTTTACAAGGAGAGAGTGATAAATGCAACGACCGGAGGCTTGTGGCAAAATTTTGTCTTAGAGTGGGAGAAGGGAGAGAGAGAATTAAATCACAAGAGAAGGAGAAGGGTCGAAGGAGAAATGAAAAGAAAAGAAAGTAATGGTAAGAGATGGGAGAAGGAGAAAGCTTTTCTTGTCAAGATCGTTTGCAACGGTATCTTCCCAGGAGATTCCCAGAATAGTGAAGTATTAACGTTCACAGAATCCCATCACCTTGTCTTAATCTACACTCTAGATTTTTGGTTACTTGACACACACCACAAAACTTTTGTCAAGAAAACTGGGGAAATATATCCCAAAAGAAACATATCTCACCCCAAATAGTTGGGACTCAAAAATAAAAATAAATAAAAAAAATTCCACTTAAACTAGAGATGTATAATTTATGGGGACTAAGTCTAACTTTTCCTAATTATGTTTAACACTTGGTAGTTGGAATTTAATCAAGGATTTCCATGTAACTAAGTGAGAAGAAAAGCAAGTACCAGCTTGGAAGTTTGCAATAATATATGCTAAATTTTATTAGTCTATAGATAAATCTATAAAGCTTAGCAGTACAAAATCAGATTCAGGATTCAAGAATTCAATCGATCGGTTGTGGTCATCATTAGTCTGTAATTAATTACAATCCATGATTAAAACTTTCTCAATCACCTTTTTTAAGCATTTGTGGCCAGGATTATGGCTATACCTTTCATGACTGTTGGTTACTTTTGCTTTGATGAAGCATTATTAATTGTAATGAACTTTGATGCAATCATAATAACAAAATGCACTGTGCGTATAATTCTCATGTCAAGTAATAAATTTTATGAGATGAAGATCGATCAGACCGTGGAATGATAATATCTAAATTTGTTCCAAGCCGTCGAACGGACTTCGAATAAGACTCAGGTATTCAAACAAATCGAAGAAAATTGTTAGATTCCTAGATTCCAATTGAGAAAGATTTCTCCTTTATATATAATAAAAATTCTAGTTGAATGAACTTGGTAAATTAAGATTATATAGAGGATTATTCACATTAACCAGGAATAAGACCTACATTAATACTGCGGAGTAAATGTGTATTCATGTGCTTTAATTTCTGATGGATACCATTATTACTGTGTGACAAAATGTGACGTGGATTTTAAGGTATTTCCACAAACTGTGCACAAATTATAAGGGGGAGGGGTCCATGAGATGATTTCCGAGTCATTATATGCTATTGATTTATGGAAGAGAACTTCCTATAGCCTTAGATGCATTTAAGGTGTTAGGTTATGTTGGTATGGACCACTTTCATAATTTATTTGTATGCACATAATTGGAACTAATCAAACCTTTATATATATATATATATATTTGCATGTATATTCCTAAAAAAAAACTCATATTTATATGTAATCCTCTACCAAAGATGTTGTTTGGGTTAAGTTGGTATACCTCTAAAGTCTCATATTTTTAATCTTTTTAGTGTTAAATAGTTCATGTTTAACTTTTGGTTAGTAATATTGAAGGATTATAGGCACGAAAATAAGAGAGAGAAGAAAGAAAGAAAGATTATATAATAAGAGGGAAGGAGGAAAGGATGGTTGATTAGAAGAAGAAAGAAGGGGTGAAGGTTAGCAGAGCCTTTAGGTTAAATTTATCGTTCTCCATTAGCTAAAGTTTCACCAAAATATATACATACATATATATATTCTGAGACAAGGTAGCAGGAAGATGAGAACTCATTGTCAACTTCTACAGAAGAATAAGAAGGAAAATTTAAAGCAGCTTCTAATTTCACAAGGGTCCTAATCTCTTTTTAGTCATTTTCCAACATCCTTTTTTTGTTTAAATTTATCTCTTTTTAGTCATTTTCCAACATCCTTTTTTTGTTTAAATTTATCTCTTTTTAGTCATTTTCCAACATTCTTTTTTTGTTTAAATTTATTTTTATTTCTTTTCCTCTACATTCTCTCTCCACACCTAACTCCTTGTGCACTCTTAACTAAATAAGTCTCTCTCTCTCTCTCTCTCTCTCTCTCTCTCTGGTTGAATAATTTTCGAGGACTCCTCACCAACCATGCCAACAAAAGATTCAATCCTACTGCCAACCATTCTCATTTATTTGTAATTAAAAGGTTGTAATCAGAAAAGAACTCCCTCTACGACACTTATTTTTCATTAAATTCCACCTACAAAAGTTGGCGGATTTATTATCGGTAATGTAGAAAACCCAGCTACTATCTAAAAGCCAGCTCTTTTATCTTTTCATCATTACAGCAATGGCAAATCATTCTTGAAAACTTCTGATGGAGAAGGATTCCAAAGCAGTATCATGGAATACTTCAACAAAGACCACCAAAACAAAAGAGACCACACAACTTTGTAACAGTAAAATCCTCAAAATTCATCAGTTAGATGAGCAAAAATGTCCCCCTACAAGGTTCCGAATGTACCAACATCAAGGTTGGTTCAGCATAGAATGGAAAAGGGAGTGAAAAAGAAACAATGTAAAATGATAACATAAAAGAACGAACAAAAAATTCTGTGACTAATGTACAGCTTAATTTTACAAGTAATGGCCACTGGCCAGTTCATCTCTTCTCAGTTCCGGTATGACTCCGGGTTGTAACAGTCTTCGGCGCATGAAGATGCCAAGCTCTTACCACCTCCATGATCCTATCATCTTGGCCATCTCACAAAGAATGGTGGTACACTGGTTATGGCTAACTGCATTGCAAGTGGATTATGATTATCTGTCTGATTGATTGGTGAAAGGCAGACGCTTGGCGCCCCGCTCAATTGCGTCTCTCCACAATCTGTATCGAACACCAAGCTTGTCGTAAGCCACTGGCCAATTCCAAATATTTTCCCCATTGATCATCCGTTCCTGCTGCCCAAGCACTAGCTTTAGGTCCTCATCTAAGACCTGCAACCAGGAGAACCATGAGCTTATGGAAGAAAAAAATGAGACATGATTCCTATTATAATTAAGTTCGTCATCCAAGTTAGGTTGTGCATTTTTCTAGATATTCTTCCATCTGAATAATGGATAGGAATTTGTGAGACATATAATATTCTTAGTCCTTAAAGATCTCTCTGATGCCAAGAAACATACACATATTTGAAGTTTCATAGTTGCCCACATACTCCAATATTGATTCTGTAAGTAGTGTATATGACATGGATTTGCTGTGTCTAATTTGTATAGAGATCAAACAGATTTTGCCCAATAAAGGAAAATAATGATCTGAATGAATTATGAGACAGTAAGACTCACCTTCTCCGCAAAGTGCTTCCATAATATATGCATGAAAGGGATGTGCTTAAGCAATGGAGCAAAGTCTAGTGACATTCTGTATAGTAATCTAGTTTTCTGTCTGGAGGAAGGCAAGCACACATGAAGCTGATGAAGATGCGTTGCGCATTGTTTAGTGCTCTTGCCCTCCAATTTTCCGGGCTTTGAGATCCCAATTGTAGATAGGACCATGCAGGGCGGACGAAATTCCATGTCAATAGGGTAAGGATCCCAGTATCCTTGGAGGCCTGATGCAGGTGTGAGGAATTTCACCAGGCTGAGTGAAATGAAAAAATGCAGCATTAGCATTACATGAATTGGAGAATCAAACAAGCAAGGAAATTTCTGCACCAGAAGAGCATCAGGATTTCATAAGTCCAATAAAGTGTGATTTACAAGCAAAGACATTCTTCTTTTACTTCTAATAGAAGTGAAGATTTCACTAGGAGAAGAAATTAAATTAAAAGGAGAGAATGTTGCAGGTCTTGACAGTGTTAATAACTTAATATGAAATGCTTCCTGATGACACACCTCGGTACACTCCATCCCTTAGCAAAGGTGGAGGTGTGAGTGAAAGGTGCATGAGCAAGGTCTAAAAGATTGTCCAGAAGAAGTCCATGCTCCACTGGCAGCTCCATGACAATCTGTTCATAGGAGGCGCGAACTCATTATGTATAAAAGATACCAAAAAGACTAGCAAATTGTAACTGTGTGACTACAGCGTACTCTTTTTTTTTTTAATTCTATTGGATCAAAACAACCTCTAAGTACACTTCAGATTCTATTGTTAAATGACAATGCCACTAGGCGCATAATATACCTCAGCATGAACTTTGAATCCTGGAGGAGGCAGCAGAGAAGGAAAGCTAGCCTTTGGTGGTTCATTACCAGGCCAGATCCAGATCATCCCATCATTCTCAAAGCATGGCAATGAACGGATTCGTATGTTGAGCATGCGTGTGGATGGCATTTTCTCACACTTTCCATCAGTCGAGTACTCCCACCCTGAAAGTTATTCCAAACCTGAAATTTACTTATTCATACTTCTATCTTGAGGAATATTATTTTCATTTGGAGTCCCAGATGGAATAAAAAATTTCATGTGAAGATAGAACAAAAGGCTCCCAAAAGAAGGTTAACATACACAGTAATGCTGAGGGTGTTGGATCAATAAAAAAGATCCTAAGTGTGAATGGGCATTAATGATTTTATACATGAAAGTCATGCTTATGTGGACATTAAAAGTTTATTTTGTTAGGATCTTCATTTCACTAACTCAGGGTTACAGAATTATTTGCACACACCAAATATACCTAGAATCGGTGTTAAAAGTAATATGACATTCTAAAGAATTAGATTATACAACTTTATCTTACTCACCATGGTAAGGACATTGGATGCGGCCCTCATTCACTGATCCAAGGTGAAGAGGGCAAGCTCTATGAGCACATGTGTTCTGAACGCAGCCAGGATTCCCATCTTTTCCTCGAAATATCACCCATGGCTCCTCAAAACAATCTAGAGGAATCTGCAAATGAAAGAAAGTTATAAATGAGATGAAGTACCATATGATATGAGTAGTAGAATATTTGTTCAGATAATAAAAGGGCCTACCATTGTATCATCTTTCAGATCGTTAGAAAACGCAACTGGGTACCAGAAGTTCTTCAAGCTTGGATGGAACGGCTTGACAGGACCTGATACATTTAGATGTCTGCGGTTTGACTTGGTCTCTATGTGACTAGGAGAGGAAGTGCTCGGAGTAAGAGATGTGCAATCAGTACTGGAATCACTCGAGCTTCTATCAGGCACTTGCCTGTCATTTACCAAAGCCTCCATATGTGCTAGCTTATCCAATGCAGTGGAAACCCTCATTTCAGACAAATGAACCTATTTTTAAAGTTTAGAGAAGGGTTATGCAGGCTTTCATGCACAGGGAGATAAAGGCAAGATCAAAAAGGCGAATGAGTTCTCTTTTTAATGAAACATTTATAAACCTCTTTGTGGGTCTGTATTAGTTCTTCTTGCAATTCGGCAAGTTCTTTCTTCATGGTTTCGATTGACTTGAAGTCGCGTGCCAAAGGATTGAGAACCTCCACAACCTGCAATTCAGAAAACGTTTATCAATTAACATAAAATCTAAAATTGGCATATTTGGTCGGAAAAAAAATTAATGCCTGAACAGAAAAAGAAAAAAGTTTCAAGCTAAAAATAAATTTCAAGTACACAGAAATGGAACATGATTTTCTTTTTCAAAAATGTCCAATGGTTTATCTGTACCTTATTATGGAGGAGCATGATGGTTAGCAAGTCTTGCCGAGCCCTCCAATCGCAGTACTCAATGTCATATCTGACCACCTCCAGGGCCTGGTTTACATCAAGAAATTTTCCCTTTGACAGAGGGAACCTGGGCCCAGGGTTCTCTACATCAAAGATTGCTTCCCAGTCATTCTTCTTCTCCAACTCACCTCCTCCTTCACCAAACACTGCCAAAACCCTGAATCCATCTCTGCCACTAACATTCTGCAAATCCCAGAAGGCAGCACCAAAGATTTCAGGATTATTCATGCAAAAAAAAAAAAAAAAAATGCATCTCTTAACTATATTGCAAATACCCTTCTAATGATTAATTGATATCAGTCTAAGAAATGTACTACAGTCTGCTCTTGGAGAATATTCCACAAGCTATCTCAGTCAATAAGCATAACATTTTACTTATCGATCAGCATATTAACATCAAAAAACTCACTCTTGATTCAAGTATGATAACAGTTGATCAAAAGAAACAACTATTGAAACCATTTGGGGTTTTGGACAAATGGGTCTAGAGATTTCTGTCTAAATATTACTTCTTTCATAGCATTTAGTAAAAAGTAGAAAAGTCAACATCAACTTCACCAAAAAAAAAGTCACCTTCTTGGAGTAGAACTTGGAAGAGGGTCGGAAGAGCAAGGTGGGGAGAAAAGAAAGAGCTGCGGCTGCTGCGGTCATGGAGATTTCCGACGAGGGAGGAGGAGGAGGAGGAGGAGAAGAAAATTCCGGAAATAAAATGGAAATATCGACGAATATATATAATTATTATTTTGATCCCTGGATGGGTTTGCCGATGAGGCGGGGTTGAGCGCGATCTATGAAAGCCTCCCACGACCGGCCACGTGGACGCTACGGAGCGGTAATAAGATGACGTGGCATGTGTTGCAACCAACGGCTCGTGTGGGTCCCTTCTCGGTCGCCTTCGAGTACCTCGCCGGGTCGAACCCGATACCGTGAGACGTACTACTTGCACACTGTTTCGTGTCGCCCATCGTTTTCTTTTTTCGATTTTTTTTTTTTTTTTTTTTTTTGCGTATATAACCTTAACAATCTTTTATTTATTTATATGCCCATCTAAAGTTGATATTTATATATATCCACGAAACATATATTATTTATATAGACACTTTCTCATTTAGTTTCAAGTTGTCTTAAATAAAAAAAATAAAAAAAACACTTAATTAAGATAAATATATGAATACTAAAATAAGGATATTTTTATTTTATATTTAATCTATGCAAAATAATAAGAATTTTCAAAGATATATAGAGAAAGTATATAGATAAATATCAACTTTCGAAAGATATATAAATAAATAGAAGATTATTATTTTTTGCTAAGAAGGAAATATTGTAAGTAAACTTTGTCGCCGATAGAATATAGATGGCCAAAAGATGTAACGCTAAAAGCCTCTTACTAAGTAAGTACATTCATATCCCATATTTTTATACTTCCTTATTGGAATATACATCGCCATGAGTTCATTTTATGAATTAGCTAGAACCTAAAATAAAATTAATTATTCCTTTTCTCTGGTAGAATCAAATGGAACATGCTCATTGCATAGCTTAAATGCTTTTCCTCTTTCTTTTCCGAGAGGCCGGACCTGACTCTAACTCGGTTCCTTTTATCCACCTATGAAGACTTCTAACTCCGTAGATATGAAAGTGACTCAAATCTTCCATGAAATACATAACAAAAGAGAAGTTTCACCTACTGGTGTATGAGTAAATTGATGTAAGATAGAGCATAAATAGACACCTCGCAGCTAGGTATATATGATTGCTGATCTTTTCTGTGTAGAACAGCGAAGAATGCTCGTTAAATCCAGCTCATATGAAGTCCTGTATGTTTGATAATAATAATTGTTTCCACTACACTGAAAACTCTGAGATAATCATCAATATAGTCATCAATTGTCAAACAAAACACTTCTTTAAAAGCATGCTTCAAGCCAGGTGAACATGGAAACTGTGAATAAGTTATAAACATTGTTCTATTCTGATACAATCTCCTACTTTTCTGTATGACTCAATGGTTTCTATTTTGAGGTGACAATCTCAAAAACCCGGAAAAAGTTGAGGATGTGGATGAGATTGAAGGAAATGGTAGGTTGGCGCTCTTGTCCCTGCCATTTGAAAGATTGAAACCATGTAAGCCATCTGACAAACTTTTAGCATGTGATATTTCGGCATAGCCATTTCCAAAATCAGGCAAGCTTTCGTCAAACTCAGCCTTCTCTGTTTCAAGCATGAATTCTTCAAGATTTGTCAGAGATTTCAACTGGTGGCCAAGAGAAGCTATCGTCTTTTGGCACTCTGCTAGCTTCCCAGCAGCCATAGCAAGTTCCTTCTCCTGTGTAGAGACAAAACCATCAATGCAACTATCTATTAATAAGAGCATAATCTGAAATAATGACAGTGATATCCTTCGATTTTTTTTTCCAAGAAAAAGAGTGAATCAGCAATATCCAGTGACACTAGCAAGCGAGGCAAATATATGCGATACCAAAAGTCGATGAATATTTTGAGATTATTTGGATGTAGAGGATATGGATTACCAGACCAAAATAATTTAACAGGGAAGAGAAGAAAATGTTACCTGTTTAATCTTCAGCTCTCCATTTGAGTTTGCAATTCGCCAAAGCTCAGCTTCTCTATTTCCCCTCAACTGCAGAGCCTCCAATTTCTGGCACTTGGCAACAAGTTCTTTAGACAATGCCCTTTCCTCTTCAATTTTTCCTTCCAATAGTCCCACTTTATTACACAGCTTTGCAACTTCAATATTTGCTGTCTTAAGTTGACACTCAATTTCCTTTCTTGCTGATTCTGCAACCTCAACTTTAGCTGCAAATTCTGCAGATGATGCCCTTTCCTCCTCTGCTTTTACTTCTAAAAGGACCACCTTCTCGCGTAATTTCTCAACTTCCAAATATGTAGAGTCAAGTTCAGACACCAAGGCCTTTCTTGCTGCCTCAGCAGCCTCTGCTTTAACTGCAAATTCTGCAGACAATGCCCTCTCCTTCTCTGACTTGTCTTCTAATAGTCCCACCTTTTCATTTAGCTTTTCAACTTCCAAGTGAACTGATGCAAGCCGAGCCTCTAAGGACCTAGTCCTGGCCTCTGCAACCTCTGCCTTCACTGTATATTCTGCAGAAAGTGCCCTCTCAATCTCAACACTTTCTTCCAACAAAATCACCTCGTCACGTAATTTTCCAACCTCTGTGGCTGCTGACTCTAACTGAGTCTCCAACTCCCTCCTCTTTGACTCGACATGCACCACATCATTTACAGCAGCTTGTTTTGATTCATTGATCAAATCTAATTGTCTCTGCAATTCGATTAATTTATCTTCAGCTACCGTCAGCTGATTGCACGAAATGTCAAGCTGACTCCGAGAGTCAGCAAGAGCCATTTCAAGTTGTCCTCTCTCCCTCTCGAGCATCTCAACCTTTCCTTGCAGATCTCCCAATTGATGACGTAAAGCTTCAATTTCATCTATAGAGTGATTCCTGGCAACAGCTTTGTCAGAATCAGTCTCGAGCTCAAAGCCAGATTTTCCATGATCAGTCTCGGGCAAAGAGGCAAGCCTTTCCATCTCCAAGAAATCATCCATAAGGTTAATCTCTACAGAAGAATTAGGGATATTTCTAGCAGCAACCTTCCCATGCTTAAACTGATCCAGCTCTGCAATTAATGCCGATGCCCATGAATCCGAGCAGACCGGTTCGTTATCCACAGAAAGCACTCTTTCTCCACTATCTGATAGGCTATCAGTAAGAGATTCCACACAAGTTGAGTTCGTGACAGGCCTGGGTTCATAAGCTGATGATGTTTTACGTGTTAGACTCTGTAATCTACGACATTCAGCTTCAAGCTTAGTCATCCTTTTTGTACTTTCCAGGTGCTGCTTGCTAGCTGTCTCTGCTGCCTGGTTGCTCAGGTCCCTCTCTATGGCTAGTAGCCGGAGATCGTCAGATCGAGCAAGGAGCTCAATCTTGAGATCCCTATTTTGTTTCTCAACAGCATCTAGCTTTCCCTCTAGATCAGTTTGAAAGGCATCAGCTTCAGATTTTGCAGCTTCCAGCTGCTTTCTGAGCTGAAGAAGCTGGTTCTCAAGCTCAGACTTGTCAGACTCCCATTCACGAGTCTTCTTGGCAAGCGCAATATGGATTTTCTCTTCTTGTTCTTCTCGTGAGTGACGGAGCTGCCTGACACATTCCTTGAGGGCACCATCAAGGTGGCTGATTTGATCTTCAAGAGTGGAGTTTTTCTGGAAAGCAGTTTCAAGCTGATTCTTTAGAGTAGTAACTTCAATTTCAGCCTGTTCCCAGCCTATCAGAATTGACAGTTTAGTTACTCCTGGTAACTGGATGAAAACATTTGTGCAATATCTCGTGACTAGTCAAACATAATTACAATTTGCAAGTGTATCCATGCTATTAAATGGGTGACAAAAGATTTACCTACAGAAAATAAAGTAAGCATCCGTTCACTTCTGGGCTATTTTTTTTTCTATTATAGATTACAAAACACTGCTTAGATTAGAAAGTAAACATCAAATTATCTCTATTCTAGATTAGAAACACTATTATTTAATTATTTGACACATAAGTCCAATTAAAATTTTATGCTTAATTTGACTAAAGTTATTTTAAAATTCTCTCTCTCTCACCACCCACCAATCTCATCCACAAATCAAAATTTCTGCTCAATTCTTTTCACCCAATTTTTTCTCTCAATTTTTCCACCCATCTCCTCCCTCCTACCACCCATATATCTCATTATATACTTATAATACAACATTGCATGCCTACAGGTATGCATTGCAGACCTATAATAAATAAGAACATTTTAATTTAAATTTATATATCAATTTTCATTACAGACCTATACTCAATTTTCACTTCTTATTTGTATTTTACCTCAACTTTATGTCACATCAACAGTAAATGTTACACACTTATTATAGATCACAACCAAACGTTAATAAAAATCTTAAATAGTTATTCTAGATTTTCCCTTAATTGCAAAGTGAATGAGACCTAAATGTCTGCAATAAAAGGTATTTAAATGGACCTTCCAACAAATAATCTAGTTTTTGTCACAAGCCTGTAATGCAAAATATATTTTGGGTTTTACCAAAATAAAAAGTAAATGTCTGCACTCAAAATCTTGTTTCAGTTGCATCAGCTAATGGAGATCAAGAGAAACTTAATACAACTTCACTAGAGTGCAAATTTCTTGGGTTTTCTCAAATCAAAAGGTTAATAATAACATAATTGCTAAAGGTAAACATGTCTATATGATCTTAATCTTAGTAATGAGGATCAAAAAGTAAAAGCAACTGACAAATAGTTTGGGAAAAGAAGGCATTATATAGACAGATATAACATTACCATAATAAAGCAGGAGGAAGTGCTCTCTGGAGAAGTGAGAGTTCGGTGCAAGATGATAAAAGACGATTATTCACTTATATGAGTTATAAATTTAGGTGTCTATGTAAATAATTTTGCAACTAGTTAACAAAAAAAAAACCGATTGATTTACTAAAGCTACCTCTATGCCCAGATACCTTTACAAGGAAATATCACATTAATAAGTTGAACCAGCATAAGTATGGTTTTCTTTACCATCTAGCACAAGTAGTATGTCATTTTCTAGTTTTTCAAGAGTATTTGTTATTCAAAAAGGAGTTACCTTCTACAGCTTCTTCTGCAACCTTTGAATGCTGTTTGACCAGGTCATCTTTAGCACTAAGGTTAAAAAGAGCAGCTGATAGCTTCTCGCTCAAACTCTTAACTGTTTCATGGACTTCATTATCTCCAATGTTTGAAGAAACTTCTAGCGATTGAGCATGGTTTGGGGAAGCATTGTCTGATGAGGCCCTCAATGCTTCCTGTTTCCAATGAGCATACCAGATCAATTTTGTATACATTCATATACCTTATCCCAAAGTACAAATGGAGCTTGAAATTATATTCATGTTTAGCCTTCTTGAACACATAAAAATAATCAGAATGTGTTAAAAAAGAGTTGAACAGCAGATTTATCAATTATTTTTCCTATTCTGTCATCCTTTATTTGAAGAATTCTACTTACATAGTAAACTAGAAGATCTGAAAAAGCAGAGAAAGGCCAGAGGAGCAAAATTTGTAAAGAAACCTCAGGGTTCATACTAGAGGTTACAGATGTCGTTACTGATGTAATCTCAGGTGTCTAGAGGTTGCAACTAGTGATTCATGGGATGTAAACGATTCATGTTCTACAATATTTATCCCAATCTGTTCTGGAAGGAGAAGAAGGTTCAACTAAGCACAGCATCTCACCGAAATTTGTCACTTAACCTAAAAACTGGAAATCAAAGGTTCCTTTGAGATCACATCTTCTTAACTACCTTGACATAAACAAAACTATAAAGATCTGAAAATACCTCATAATTCAAAATTGACGCATAACAAATGATGGCATTTTAAGATAAAATCCTCCTTGAGCTGCAAGCTGAAGAGGAAAGGACTAAAAGGGCAGGGGACAAACCTGATCGTCTGTATACCTCTCAGAATTAGAAGAAACTGATCCCGAGCTCTCCGTCTCTGACGATTTCCGCCTCCAAAGCCAACTCCGGCGGTCCATATTACAGCATCAACCATCTAATAGATCAGCATCCTGGGTTCCATTTCCTTAACCACTGGAACCATCTAATAGATGACTCAAAATGTTAAGTCTCTTTAGAATCACATACTCCAAAATCAACAGTAGATAGAAGACAACAGAATGCAGCAACCAGAAACCGAGAAATGACCTAGACTTTCGGAATCCAACATCACACAAGAAGAAATCACGGCAAACCCAAGATTTGGCGAGTACCCATTACTCAAAACCCTAAAAGAAATCGACCCATGATCTCATTATTTCATCTTGGCGACGCCAATAGAAACCCATCAAGGAAACTCACCGAAAAGAAAGGACACCAATGCAGATCCCAAGCTCCAAATTTAAAATAATTAACAAACAGTCCAAGAGAGAGCATTAATAGCTCAAAGAAGAGTACCCGTGAAGAATGTCAGCAAACTAAATAGATCGGCATGGGGGTATTGATGAATTGAAACGATTGCCTCCCGTTCAAACTTTCCCCCAATTTCCCGATTATTTATATACGAGAACAATAAAATACTGTTCACGCATTAAATATATGGAGCAAATCTCACCTCAGAGAGAGAATGCATGTGATGTGGGAGGATAAAGTTGCTTCTTTTGATGACGCTTTTCAGCTTTTCTCTTCGTTCTTGACTCCAAGTTTCCTCCTTTCCTTTCTTTTCCTCACTACTGCTGCTTTCAAATAGGAGTGTGGGTGTTATTCCCGCCCTTGAGATTGGAAATATAAGGGGATTCCTGTGTTCTTCTTGGAGTTATCCTTCTGCCATTAGTGCTCTACTAAAGTACTAAACAAAAGATTGCTGCAGAAGAGAGAGAACTCTCTCTCTCCCTCCCTCTCTCTCTCTCTCTCTCTGTACATTTGTCAGTGTGTGTGTGCTTGTCTTGCTCTTATATGTTTAATCTTGATTAAGAAAATTATTAGTATAACTTTATCAATGTTGCTAAATCTTGAACAGGAGAAGATGGTGGGTGTAAACAAATCCATGGAATAGAAGAAGTGTATGGCCCCCACCATGCCTGATCTGACAGGGTGTGATTTATGGGTTGCTACTAAGTTGGTAGAGAGTCTAATTTTGCTCATGGAAATAATAAGACTCTTAATTCACTCCATTTCATAGAGGTAGAGGGGAGTTGTCACTTTGGCCTATCACTTTTTGTAGAGCAGCTGTAACTTTCCTTTTTATATTTTATAGAGGATAATTACACCTAGATTTCTTGAATTAAATGCCCTTTTTTTTTTAATCCAACCCTCTCATTTATTTTTCTTGATTCGATATCCTTTAATTATTTAATACTTTTTGAAAATGTCTCTTTACTTAGTTTCTTTCTTAATTATATAATTTACATAAGTAACCCACCTTACCAAATTTAAAAAAAAAATCTTAAATTTGGTTTTAGGCCTTGAATGAAATTAGAGATAGAAAATAAATAATCCAGATATTTTAGTAAAAAAAATCGTTGAAACCCTTATGTTTAGAAATGGTTAGGTTAAACTAATTTAGAGTGTTATTTTAAAAAATTATAGAAAAGAAAAGAAAAAAAAAAGGAGTGAGTTTACAAAATCTTAAGGGTGGTTTCTCATGTTTAGGTCAGTGAAATCTCTCCGAATTGGCCTAGATGATATGAGATTTTTTGACTAAATTAGATATTTTTATTTATTTTCTGTACTCAAGTAGACTAGCTTTTAAATTTATTATCAAATACGATCTAATTTATTATAACTATAAGAAAAATACTAAATTAATCAGTATTTTTAAAAATAGTAATCAGTTCAACATATTTATCACTATATTTTTTTTGTTAATAGATAAAATGCTAAGTTGAAAAAAAAATTATATACATAAAATGCTGATCGGTTTAACATTTTAGGACTAGACAAAAATACTAAACTGATCGTCTTTTTTTTTAAATAAAACACTAATTAGTTTAATATTTTTATCGAGGCTAAAGTAAATTAAATCATATTTGGTGATAAACTTGTGGAGTAATTTATTTCAATAAAAATAAATTAGAACAGTATTAGTTTAATCAAAAACTCAAGATATGATATTAAAAGCTACCTTAAAAACGATAAGTATGGGTACTAATTACCACAGCTCAACTCTTTTGTGCTTCTGCTATCTCTATCCCACCAAACTCATCATCATCGTCATTATCATCCTCTTCTTCTTCTTCTTCTTCTCCTCCGGACATGGCGTGAAAGGGATTGGAGATGGGCATTTCTTTTTTCCTTAAATATATATATATATATAAATATATGTCACTCATAAAGAATTGTATGTATGCGGTGGTTCGTGCATCCCTTTTCCTCCCCAACTCTCTCTTGCAGCTAACCACCAGACGCTTTTAGGAGGTGTAACCCCTACGTCAAGCCTAAGCCCAACTCGTTTCTTCATTGGCCCACAACTTCATATGATATGAGTCCCATATATATATATATATATATATATATATATATATATATGGATATACACACTTGCCTCTGCTGTTGCTATCACTTTGTGTAGATAGTTATCCAAAGGTGGGCCAAATTAAATTACTTAGATGATTTGATGGTTTTGGCTTAATTTGATAGCCCAGCAATACGGTGACTTTAAAAATTAAGAAAAAAAAAATTATGAGACGACTTGAAGAGATGTGTCGGTGTTATTTAGTTCGGAATAATAACTAAAATGTATCTTTATCTTAGAATTCTTCTTGAACTTTTGCATAGGATTTTAATACATTGTACTTAGATGAACAAAGCAACTAATTATTTAGAGGCAAATTATTAGCTATTAACCATGAGTAAAAGAATTGACATCTATTATGCAAGTTAGATCCACAATGTTGTCATCATGATCTTTGAGCCCAGATAATAATGTGTTCAAGTAGTTATTATACCATATCAAGTAGCCTTTTTAATAAATGGCAGATAGTAGATTGTGCCTCTTAATTTGAAAAGTCAAATTATGATTATTTTGGGTTTCTCTTGAATCAATAGAAAATTCTAAGATGATCATAGAATAGCTTTCCTTAAGCTCATGTAACATAATAGATGTTCTATTTCATTAGTTGTCAGTTTGATTTCTTTTGTTTTATTAAAAAAATATCGCATGAATTTTGTGCGAAAATTGAGTAGATCAAAAAAGTGTCTCAAAAAATAAACACAAGAACATATATACATAAATAAAAGTAGCAATAGTTTAAGAGGCCTAGATATATATAATTAACACTTAAGAACAATATAATTAACACTTAAGAATTGCTTTTAAGTGATTTCATCAGCTTGGAGATGTCAAGGTCAAGAGGTAGTACAGTAGTTTATCCCATGAGCTGTCCATTTGGAAAGACACCAAAAGAATCTGAATAGAAAGGACCAGGACTTGGATGTTACACCAGTTTGGACCTTCTCTGCTTTATGGCTTCCATTGGCAGCTTCCTGTAGCCATGGAGGTAGCAACAATGAGACAGGGAAAAAGGCACTCAGCTTTACACCAGAAGGATAGATGTGTAAGCCACTTAGCTAGCAAGAAGCATTTTTGTGGTGATGTAGATAAGGTAATATAGCATCCCATAGGCTCTTGGCTCACATGAGCCATGTGGAACTATTATTAGCTATGAAGCCCCACAAAAATAGTGTCCAAGAGAAAATAAGAGAGAGAGAGAGCATAATCCATTCATTCTCTTCTCTTCATCATTTTGGATGTACTGGAGAAACTTCCAATATTTCATTATTTCAGTCAGAAATTGAGTGTCTCAACAACTTGAGATATCAGTCAAGACACTGAAAAAAATCCATTCATTCTTGTATCTGATATCATGAGCAGAAAATTGTATTCATCTGGAATGGCAGAATAGAAATAGGTAAGAAAGGTAGAATGGCAGTAAATCTTCACCTTATCTACCAAGGATGATTTTATAGAAAAAAAAATCGGTAGTAGATATAAGAACTACAATTGCAAACACAACATTACATTATGTTTGAGGAAAAGCTGAAATTTGGCTGAAATACTTTGGTGATGCACATTTCTTTTTATGATGTTACACCAAATGACTTGTAGCATGACCTAAATCACTGTCACCTAATTCCTTTTTAGTATACAACAGGTATACTGAAAATTAGTAAGAACTCTTCCTAATTTGTTCCATCTGGTTACCTCTAGTCTTCTAAGTATACATGGAAGTTCTTCCCCTGAGAAATTTTCTCGTGCTTAATTGAGATCATAAATTGGAGCGCTGCAAGTAAGCCATTACTCCAATACTTGTCAGAGCAACTGCACTGGCCATAACCCCAATTTGAAGAGATGTCCAGTTACTTCTTTGGACAGTGGCCAAATCTGATGATGAGCTTTTCATTTCTGTCCCAGTCTCGGACTCAGAGTCATCAATATGCAGCCGCAGAACCTGAAATGACAAAAAGAGAAGGTGAAACTATAGCAATAAGGCCAGAAAAAGTCCATATAGAGAAAATCACTATCAAGGCTTTAAAAGTTTAGAAGAAAAAGGAAAACTTAAGCTGTCCTGCAGTCTGATCGTATAAAAGTTGATCAAAAGATTAGACCAGTTAGAGAAAGACTTGCTGCCAACCACAATTTGGGCCTGAACCCAAAAGATTCCTGGTCTTATATGAGTAATGTCAGTTGTGGATACGTATGGAAGAGATTCTATTGGTGATTTCTTTAAAAAAAGAGTACTTCTTATGTGTACATAAAAGGATGTCTGCTGGAAGCGGACTAGGATAAGCTATTACTCTTGGTATCTGTATCAACTGTGAATGTAGTCATCTAAGATGTACCTAAGATGTTTCCAAACTTTTATTTTTTATAGAATAAGTTAGGATAAGTATACAAGTACTATCTATCAGTATATCTGATACATCAGATATAGACACAAATAGCACTCAAAGCATATAAATGAAAACTAACCTTTAATCCAGCTGATCTTGCATGTTGTACAGCACCTGCAAGGTCACTATCTGTAGTAAGAAGAACTCTATCACCTTCGTCATCATCATACTGCACAAAAAAATGGACAAAATTTGTTTGCTATCAAATTAGACTGGAAGAAGACCTGACAACTGGTTGATTTTGACCCAAAGCCAACATGAAACCAGTCAGATCAATAAACAACTATTCTACATAGATTTTGCCATTCCTCATCTCTAGATATTTGTCTGCCTTCTCTCACCCTATAATCATCGCAGTAAAACATAGTACTCAAAAGCACTTCGTATTACTTTCTCTTGTGCCATCTTGCAATCTATCCCAGACATGACCCGCACTGGACAGTGCATATGCACCAAGCTAGCTCCCAATTATCTTAAAGATGTTCAAAATAGAAAGAAAATATTCATCCTCAGGAGGCAAGATCCCAAATGGATCTGGAGTTTCAATCACTTAAACCCGGATTTGAACCAATATAGTTCCGTGCCCGTCTACAATATGTTAGACACGAAAATCTCAAATCTTACCAGCAATTGAACTTTGTTCCCATCATTTTCAATTCCTATTCTCTGTCTTACAGAAGACACAAGCTCGACTAAGTTCTCTGAGGCTGCAAGAACAAACAAACGAAATCATTTTTTGGAACATTTTTCAAGACAGTTCACAACAGATTTGTAGTAGAATCACAACCAAGTGTAGAAACACAACACCCTTGTACTAACCACAGTTGAACCTATGAACACGCCCTTTTGGATCTTCAAGCTTGAAAGAAAATGAATTGCCAACAAGAGAAGGGTTCATGTGCTTCCCTTCCGCACACTCTGATGCCATCAGTACAGATAATTCACTGCAAATAATCAGACTTGGAAGTATGAGATTTGTGAAACAGAAAACTGAACCTAAAATGATGCAAGGAACAACCTATGATCGTCAAACTCGTCATCTTGTGGTTCCAAAGCAAGGGCGGAATCCCAAAACTTCTGCATCATTGTGTTTGCCATGTCATTTACAGCTCCAGTGCCTCCTTCAACCTACAAATGCAAATCATCCATAAACAGAAACAAAATAAGGCCCCGAACCTTTAAATGCAGACAATTCATAGGCATAACATAAGCAAACTTACTTCCTCAGCTTTAGGTTGGAAAAAGAAAGGGCACTGGAAATATGGAATTGGTAATACTGTTACTGAATATACCTATATTCACTATTCAATTTATTAAAGATACTTAGATGTGATTGTTATTAGCCCATAGGATGAATTTTCAGCAGCAGGTGGCATACATGAATTCAATATGCAAGATGCTCATATCCAACACAGTACATGACCACAAGTGTGCCCTATAAGAAGTTCACAACATAACTGTGGAAAAAAGAATATCAGTAGAACTGGCAGAAATCAACAAATGAAGAACAAGACAGGGCAGGGCATTTTTGGGGAGTAGCCCGCTTCTTCATAAACTTACTCAAACATGCGGTAAGGGAGCCATCGTAAGGTGAATGAAACGCCAGAAACAGGAATACCTGAGCTAATGATATTATTAATGGCAGGAGTCATTGGTGTGAAAAGATGGAATTCATTTGTTGCAATATTATAGCTTATCTCAATGATCACCTCAAGTTTATGAAAGAATTACATTGATTGCTGTAACGTTATTAGGCTTGACCCTAGATTGGGTTGAGGGAGAAGAGAGAAGGAGAAGAGAAGAGTTTGGGAGAAAAATATTTTGTATTTGCGTATGATGAAAGAGAGAGCAAAGCCCTATTTATATAAGGTCATGATAAAATAAAATAAATGAATAATATATATATATATATCTAATAACTCTAATACCCCCCCTCAAACTCAAGGTGGATCATAAACCGAGAGTTTGCTAACTAAATGCTCAAAACGTGGAAGGGGAAGAGACTTCGTGAAGAAGTCAGCAATCTGCTCCTCAGTGCTGAGGCGATGGAGCAAAATAATACTAACTCGGTACTCTTGACGAGTATAATGCATATCGACTTCAACGTGCTTTATCCTCTCATAAAAAATAGGATTTTCAATAAGCTTTTTAGTACTATCATTGTCGACATGAAAAGGAGTTAGGAGGGGTAAGGGAACATCTATATCACTAAGGAGACAAAGCCAAACAATCTTCTTCGTCGCCGCACACATAGCACGATACTGTGGAAACAAAAGGACTTTCGTTGAACACCTGGTGAGCATTAGCCGAAGAGAAGAAAAAGAATTTGCTGCTGCTGCTTCTGGATTGAAGAAATATGTGACCGTGCTGCTGCTACTGCTGCTGAACACAGTGCTGATGTTGCCGCTGAACGAAAAAGATGGTGAGGAGGCCGAAAAACACAATGTGCTGCTGCTGAAAACAGTGGTAGCTGCAGCTGCTATGGCTAATTACTGCTGCTGCGTCTGCAGCTGTGGTGGAGGCTGCGGCAATGGCTACTGCAGCAGTAGACGAGCTCGAGGAGTGAGGGGGGCAGCTCTCAAGATCGAAAATTGTGAAAGAAAAAAGGAGAAGAAGACACAATCGAAGAGGGAGATGGAGACAGACTGTTGGAGAATGAGAGATCCAACAAGTGTCTCTAAAGATCGAGATTGCTCTGATACCATGTAATGTTATTAGGCTTGACCCTAGATTGGGTTGAGGGAGAAGAGAGGAGTTTGGGAGAAAAACGTTTTGTATTTGCGTACGATGAAAGAGAGAGCAAAGCCCTATTTATACAAGGTTATGATAAGATAAGATAAATGAATAATATATATATCTAATAACTCTAATAATTGCGAATTCATAGGGCAGCTTGCTTGACCTCAATAAAACATATATATATAAAAAAAACTTTACAAGGTGTTAGTTGAGATCTTTACACAACTAAAAGAACATCGCGTAATAGATCTGCAAATAGATAAGAAATGCAGAAGATATGCCTGAACATTCTTACCATTGAAATGGCTGCATGGGTTAATTGCAGAACATCCAAACAAGCAGCAACCTGTCCATCTATATTTAAAAAAATTAAGTCAGATAACCCAAAATATGTAGATATTTTGCCAGCACAAGAGCTCATTGTTTACCTCTATCTAGCACAGGAATATGCAAGAATTTTCCGTCATGCATGGTATGTAGTGCATCAAGAATTGTCGTGTCCAGAGTAGCACACTCAGGATTTGGAGTCATTACCTTTGGAAATATCAATACAGTGATTCATTTTCAGAAATCATTCAACAACATAATTAGGCAAGCAATTCAAACATCAGGAGACATAAAATTGTATCTACATGCCTAAATAAGAAATCAGTGAAATCATCAAGCCTATACAAGACAGTGAGTGATACACTGTGTATCCAACAGAATTCACCAGTTCATGTATGGACAAGCAAGTCGCAACAGATCCACATTTCCAGCATGATGCAGACATAGTATATCACCAGTTAAAAAGGCTACAGTCGAGCATATGCAAGCATACATACAAGATGACATGAAAGAATACTTGCTCATGCATATTCGTAAAAAAGCTAGATATCATAAACTACGTGGGTACTGTTTACAGAAAACCCCAGTTTGATTTGTAACATATGTTTGCAAACTTGCAATTGCATGTAACATCTCCAGTGAACAAAATATACAAAGTCCTAGTCAACATGTTATGATAAGAAAAGATGAGCTCATGCACACTCATATATTGCTTGAGGTATTAGTGGCACAGCGAGACAATGAGATAACAAATATATGCCTGATAAGACTACTCCAAGACATGAAACTAAATTAAGAGTATCTGGTAAAATATCATTCATTAATACGGCAATATAGTTATGTTGTTGGTCGGAAAAATATGAGATAAGATTGTCTTCTCTATGTAAGAAGATTACAGGAGAACAGACTTTACAATAGATCCTACAAGCTTTTGAAAAAGAACTCATTGCAAAATAAACTTTTGAAAAAGAAACCTTTTCAACTACAGTCAGTTCAGGGGAAAGATTCTGAGCCACTAGTCGCATAAGCACATCCTTGGAACTGCATATTGCAACAGGGTGGTTGTTAATAACCACTCAGAAAAAATCAATATGAGGCAGAGAAAATGAAAGATTTGGCAGAAAAGGAAAAAAAAACTGATAAAAAAGTAAAATATTTGAAGCAGAGAACATACGTCAAAATCCCTTGTAGCGTGCTTCCAGTCATGACAACCACCCAATTTACTCGAAATTCACGCATCTTTTTGGCAGCTACACAGACAGGATCTGAAGGTGATACCACTGCAAGTCTGCATATAAATATAGTAAAACATACTTAGAATGCTAACCAATTTCTATTAATTAAAGGCACAAATATAAGAATAAACTGTTCCAACAGCTGCCAGCTTACTTTGTGTTCTCTGTAATGATAGTTGACAAGGAAGGTTTGAATATCCGTTCTCGGAGAGTTTCTACGAAAGCATGAGCTGCATCCATGAATCAAAATATAATATCAACATATCTAGTACAGACAAACGCCAATTATACTACCAAATTTGCTAGTGCACATACTTTCTTTAAATTAGTACAGACAAATTTAATTATACCAAATTAGTACAAACAAATTTGTTAGTGTACTATAGTAAACTTAGTTTTCTTGAGAATTTTTTTTTCACATGTATGTGGACATTTTAAAGCAATCAAGAAATCTAACAGGAAAATATCAAAAAATGGTGCAAGTTCGAGTCAATATCAATTATGAAATTAATGTTTTTATCAACTCATAAAAATAGTCTTTTGCACGTCATAAGGCCACTTGATATTTGCAAGCCAGTAAAACGAGAACAAGGCCGCATGGCTAAGAGAGTTTGTTAATCAATCTCTAACCATCCTTAGCACATTGAACCAGAAAGTGCCAACATTATAGCACAACAGATCCAGTCATCCAACAAAGAAATGTAGGTATTATCTTATTAATTATCAACAAATAATTAACCTGAAAATTGACTTCCCCAATGACGCTCAACCCCTTCCACAGCAGCAGCTATTGCACTGCCTTGCTCTGCAGCTTTCTCCATCTTTGATATCGCATCATAGAGGCACTTGGTAATGTCCAGCATGGCAATAACTTCACCATTTTCCACAACAGGAAGATGCCTAAATTTACCTGTAAAGGAAAGACGTCACAGTGGAAGACCTGTTTAGTTAACAGAAGAATTCTACTAGCATAATATGACAAGGACTGCAAATTGTACTAGCATAGTTGTAGTCTCAAAATTAAGAACTGTCAAATTAATCAAGGTCCAGCATGACCAATAGACATCAGATCATCAAAATATATCTATTTATCAAGTTCAAAACAACATTTCAACCTTTAGTTCAAGAAAGGAGAAAATAAAGACCAGTTCTTTAGGAAATGAAAGGATCCAGCGGTATTACTAAGATGGTCCCAAAGGAAAAACATAATGAGGAAAAAGAATATGAAAAAAGAAAAGAAATCTTATAGAAATAAGGCCATTTTCTAGGACAGACGATTCACCAGTAATTTATAAGAAAAAAAAAAGTAACCTTGAACCATCTTATGCAACGCTTCAATAGCTAGCGTGTCAGCCATGACAAAAGTTGGGTTCCTCGTCATGATCTTTGAAACTATCGTCTGCTCTGGCCTCAACCCATCCGCAATAACCCTGGTTGCTACATCCTACCAAGAAGAAACAGAAGATTCCATTTTGAATACCCATTTCAAATTTATCACCAACCAAATCCCAAAACTTACAACCAAATATCATAGAACCTTATCGGTAACAATTCCAGAGAGGAGCCCATTAGCATCAGTCAACAGCACGGCATCGACCCTCCTCGCCGCCATCCTCCGGCACGCATCGGACACCGTCGTACCCTCGGGAATGGTGAGAGCCTTCGAGAGCCTCAGCTTCTTCACCGTCCTCTCCGCCCTACAACACGCCCCAAGAAAACCAATCAAAACAACACAATCCGACCACAATAAAGCTTGCCGCAAACCAAAAAAACTCACGACGCTTGGTCCGGAGACGTCGGCTTCGAGGTCTTGCCATTGGCGACGGCGCCGCCGTCGAGCTCGTTCTTCCGGGGCGGCGCCGGTGGGCGGCGCGTAGGGTGATGTGTCCTTCTTGGATGGGGTACGGCGTGGGTGTTCATGCCTTCCTCTGAAGGATTAAAGTTAGAGTCAGGCTTAGGGTTTGGTATCGGAGACGGAGGAGGAGGAGAAAGGCCAGGTTTTTAATTGAACTCACCTAGTCTTCCCCCTCTCTTTTGGTTTCCGCCGTTGCTTTTAAATCCCAGCTGATTCAAGCTGCTGTTTTTAAAAATCTAAGCTACGTGAGCCGCACGTGCATGAGGACTGAAACGAAAATTGACGAAAATAAAATAAATAACTCGCTCGCACTATTACAATAACTAATATAAATATTAATCTTTATATATATATATATATATATATGTATGTATGTATTTAGATTTTAGGCCCATGATAACTTTTCTCTAAGCTGGTTATAATTTTTCAGCGTGCTGCAAATTATACATGAGCTTAATTAATGAAAAATAGTTGAATAAAATTATACTATTTATTTCAAGCAAGAGACATTGTTTCAAGCACATGGTTTTAGGAGTGTGTTGTTAGGAGAAGTGGAGAATTAATTCATTGAATTGGAGCAAGTTCCTCCAGAAAGTGGTTGGCATGGGATAACAGCAGAACATTTTCAGAAGCAGGGACAGAACTCAGGCTCTACCACTCAATTCACTGTACTGACTAATAATTTATATTTTGTTGATTAGATATTCTTTTATCCTGGTGAACTTTAGCCTATGTTGCAGAGCAACAAACCACCAAATCCAAGTTACACTCCAAAAAGAATTTACCATAGCATGTATCTGCTTAGGGCTTTCTTAAATTTATAAAAAAAGAAAAGAGAAGAAGTTTATACCTACATATGTCTAGCTTTCATTCAGAAGCCCCTTAATTTTTTTTGAGACCATTTTGAATCACTTTGCTAATCTAAGCTTAGGTTCTAGTAATATGCTACCAATAGAATGTTGGAAGAAATGCTTAGATTATCAAGTGTCTGACAAGAATACAAGAATAATTGTAAGTTCTCGAATGAGAGGACAAAATTTCTGACTCAGTTGTTCTTGTAATTATTACTTAGGCAGGGAAAACATATGAAAAAAGTGGATGCACATCTTTTATTCCAGAAGTGTCATGTTTTTCTATCCTGTTCTTGGTTTGAATGGGAAGCCGACTCATTATTTTGACTGGAAGGACTCGTCTCCAGGCCAGCAGCTTTAATATTCTTCATTGCCATATCTCTGTGTAGATTAGCTTGCTCTTGCATTGCTTTCATCATCACCTTCATTTGTTCTTGCTCTTTCTCAAGTTGCATATTCATTAGGATCTCTGCATTCTTATCCAAAGGTTTAAAGTAGTCTTCGATTGCAGCTTCCTGCAGAAGAAATATGTTGGCAAACATCAATGCTACTGACATCCAACTGACAAAAGCAACAAGCAAACCTTTCTTTTATTTTATTCTCTCTATAAACCCCAGTAGATATTACAATCTTCTGAAAGAGAAAAATCCACGGAAGCATAAAACATTTGACCTCCGTCTCCATGGCATTCCTACATCCCCATTAATGAAAATGTTTGGTGTTTCCGATCAACCATTAAGCACTAAGTCAAACTTTGGATCTTGTCGGTCATAATGACTCGAGTGGTTTCTCATACACAACATATTACATAGTTGTTATTCTCTATCTTATAATCTCATTAAATCTTAAATAAGCAAGAACTCAGCATATATTGAACAGGACAAATTTTGTGAATAAAGGCATACTGTTTCTTCCAGCTGACGATTGAGTGCTTGCATCTCCTCAACCATGCGACGAACCTCTGATAAAATAGCCTGCTCTGGGATCCTTCTCAACTCCGTCTTCCTAGCTTGAGCCTACATAAGAAAAAAGGACTGGATAATCCTAAAATAGAAGCAGTGCATCATTGTAAAAGGTAAAGTCAAGTAAGTGTAATTAGTTGACAACTGTGGAAATTTCATGTAACTAAACTAGAGCCCAAGAAATTTTCAATAGTAAACACTTAGTTTTTTTTGTCTATATATCAACGGAAACAGAGATTTCAGAATGTTGTGAAGCTAGTAATTATCTTAATTAATGATATGCAAATGCTCAGGCTATCTAGTCTCTTTTCCATTAGCTTAATTCAGAAATTACCACCAACAAAGTATTCACCTGACTGCAGATTTTTGGTCAATCTCAGATAACCACTCTTATTGCATTTTGTTTCACTTATGACATCTAATTGGTAAAACATTAGCACAAGATTTACATGATACATATTACCATTCAGTGCTATTTGGTCTAAGTGTCTAATAAGGCCCTCTTAACAATACAAGATCAATCTTAGAATATGAGATTGATAAATACTTCTTGCCATTATGGATGAATGATAAATGTAATATGACTTCTCTAATGGACGACCAGTCAAATGTACATCGTATTTAGTAATAAATTATCAATTGTTATGTTGCAATTCAACACTAGAGATTGGATCAAGGTGCATGTATATATGCAATTGGAGAGATCATGCCATCTTTGAAAGAAGCCACCTGCAGGTGTTCTACAGTCAACAGGGATTAAATCAGATGGCTCAAATCCAGTTCGAGTAAAATAATAAGCTTGAGCATGCCCTCACTCACTCACATTTAACTCATCAACCGTGAAAAATATATAGATGACATCAAATATTATTCAAATACAACTAGTAAGCAAATGTATGATATGGATAAAGTGAATAATATGTCTATCATAACCTATCATATTGTTTCTTTATGTATTACTAGCTAATATGCAAAGCACAATTACTCTTAAAAGGCAAATTATACTGATTACTTATGGTTGCTAATTCTAATAATCACAATTTCTGCAAACGAGATACTAGCAACACTCTGAATGCTTCCAATGAATCCTTGAAGCATGTAATGTTTCCACAAGACCAGCAAGGCTTTACAAAAATTTGGAGGACGAGCCCAATAAAAACAGCTCCTAATCCTTTCTAAAACAAGTTTTCGACTTCTTCACTGCTTTGTTTAAACCAATCCATCTATTGTTACATCTTGTCATAAAGTACTAGATGAGCACAGTCCAACATCATTCGGCCATACCGTGATATCTATGTATGCACAGGAAGCATCCCTCAACTCTAGTTACTTGTTTTGTTATTTGTTTTAACTTATCTAAGTTATATTGTTTTCCTATCTTAATTAGATCAAAATTTAAGCATCAAATAACACTAAAAATCTATCTCGGTTCAAAAAATGAGAGCAAACCTGTTCAATTCGCTTCTGGAGCTGCAACCTATACGATCTAATTCTCCTCTCTTCATACCCAGAAAGGACCCTGACAAGAAACCAAGCTTTCCGTCCAAACTGCAGGAACTTATCCATGATCCACAAAGCGCACACAATATGGCACTTCCTTTTCCTGCCCAAATTGAAGAAACAACAAAGCCATTAGTATAAATCTAACAAAACTCGAATCATTATCAAGTCAAAACCAAGCAAAATCACAGCTTCAGGCTAGGGTTTCGTCAGAGAGGGCTTGGGAGTTACTTAGCAACAAATCAGAGAAGAAATGTTAGGCTTTCGCTTACCAAATCCTCGACCGTCTTGACGACGGAGGTGAATCCGCGATGCTGCGTGCGAGAATTAAGGATTGGAGAGATCGGCAGCAAGAGTGGCGAGCGACGACGGGGAAGCAACGAAATGGAGGGAGCAGTGCAGATGAGTAGAAAATAGAAATGAAGAAGAAATAGAATGGCGTCTGTGAACTTTTCCCCCAAGTTCGTCTACTCTCCAGTGACTTTGGATTTCCTTATCCGACGGCTGTTCTTTTGCCAACTCCGCACGCATGTGTTTATAATTTATAACTAGAGAAATTTGCAAAACAATCCCCTATTTATGGGTTTATTTTAGTTCGATAATTTCTTCAATTTTCTCCGACTTTTACAAAAACCTAATACCTATTTAACGCTTTATTAAAATTTAATTCACCATTCTTAACGTATAAGAATCTATGCAAAAATATTCCATCTTGTTTAACATAATATTTTGCAAAAAAATTAATTACCTTCTCAACCGTCATAATAGTCATATTTATTTTTTATTCTAATTATTTATGCTAATTTTATATTCTTTAGCCTCGTTTGATTGGTGTTTATTATTTTTTATTTATAAATTAATTCTTTCTTATCTAGAAATAACACTCAAAACATATCTTACTAAAATATGTATACACTTTTTAATTTTAAATTATTTATATCACATTTGGTATTATTTGAGAAGTATAATTATTTAATTTATGATAGGTAATGTTACGGTACTATAATGGTTATGATAGAATATTAATTAAAATTTCTTTTTCTTTTATCAAAGACTGGAGTTTCTTTGGATTAAATAAAAAGTCTATGATGTAGGGGGTTATTTGAATATTTCCTTTGCTGCCGATCGTGGGAAAATATGAGCCGTCGGATGAGTACTGGTCCTCGCTGATGACTGGATTCGAACAAATTTTTGGTGATTATTACGTATTACGTATAACGTAAGCGGATTTACGAGTGTAATTGGATCGGGTTAGATAAATCCGTATAGGATTTATTTTGGATCCGATAGAGATGGCCTAAACTCAAGATTATCATATTTGGGCTCGTTTTTTATGTTCTTTGAGTCGGGTGAAAACGGATCAGATTAATTTCGATCCGACCCGCTATCCAACCCAATTTAGATCGGATTTGGATGGAAATTTCTATTCGTTACGGATTCGGATACGGGTTCGGATTCAGATACGGATATCGGATATCCGTTTACTCACATATTATTTTGAATGATTTACAGTTTTTAGTTTGCTTATTTAAATAATAAATATTAATATTATTACTAATAATATATTATATATTATTTATAGAGATTAATTTCTCTAATTTTACATATTTGACATATAAAAAATTTATTTATTGTAAAACTCTTATATTTTTTATTGATTATATCTAAAAAAATATTATAATTCTTTTAAATTCAATTAATATCCGTTTAATATCCGATCCTCTATTTGAAAATTATCCGTATCCGTTTTTAAATTTTGCTATCCGTGCTATATCCGTAATACGAATCCGTATTCCAACTAAAAATATGGATTCGGATATGGGTTTAGATAGTAACTATATGATCCGACCCGTTTTCACCCCTACTTCTTCGAGCCCTTTGATTCCTCAATCCCCGTTCCCCACCCATCTTTCGATCAGATCCTTCACTGTTTCCTCTCGGATTCTGACAAAAGACCGCCGTCTCGATGACGGACGTGAAGAAGAAGGGATTTATCAGCGAAGACGACGTCTCCGTGCTCCTCCAAAGGTTCTTTTCCCCATCTTTTAGGGTCAAGAACTGATTTGTTAGAGTTGTTTAGGGTTTTAGCATGGAGTTCTTACGAGTTTGAACTTCCTGAAGATTTTATGGATCATGAACCCTAGAGCGGACTGGTACTAAGACTTGGATGCATGGAAGCCTTTTGGTCTGGATTAAATTTGTGGGCTAGATGCATTGTGATATGATCTGTTCGAAATATAGTGTTTTTTTTACTTTTTATTTTTTGCCGTCACCCTAAATCTTATGGAGACGTTTGGAATTTTTGACTACAAGTCTCGGAAGAGGGTATATGCATGTTTTGTTGGAAATTTTATACAAGTTGGCGTCGGTAGTAGTGTGGAAGAAAATAATTATAACTTGTGGAAAGTTAGTTTTCCTTTAATTCCAGTGTCTTCCCTTCTGTTACCTAATGATAGTTAAGTTCCATTGTTTATTTTTAAAATGTGGTGTGGCCTAAACCCCAAAGTTTACCCATCTAGTTGTAGGAAACCCAAGCTCAACCGCAGCACTGATTAAATATGGGCAAAGCAGAATAACTGGAGGTTTTAAAACAACAGCTAATTTTACTGAGTAGCCTTATGTCCTGATTAATTGTGATCTCATGAATCCTTCTACTTCTTTCAACTCTATTTTGTTTAATCCCCGTTTTGATCCATCATATCTTTTCTCACCTTTTCTTCTTTTTTTCTTTTAAACTTTTAACTTCTTAGTAGGTGTTTTCCACTTGAGTATAAGTAAATATCTTCTTCCAGCATTTCCAATTTTTTTTATCTCTACTCATATCCAATGATAAATCGTAATCCTGCTCCTGTTTCTGATACATTATTTCATTTTGCAGGTACACTGCAACAACAATTCTTGCTCTTCTGCAGGAAGTTTCTCAGTTTGCTGGCGTGAAAATAGATTGGAATTCTCTTGTGAAAAGGAGTACAACTGGAATTACTAATGCTCGTGAATATCAGATGCTATGGAGACATTTGGCATACAAGGATGCCTTGTTGGAGAAAGTAGATGACAGCCCTGAGCCTTTGGTTTGTTCACATTCTTTGACTTATTTACTGACCATAGATGTTAACTTGTCCAACCTCCTTGTTTAGTTATACAATTCTTTTGGAAACAAAGAATATAGCACTGGTTGATTCCCGTAGTAATGAAATTGCCAGAGCATGCTATTGTTATTCTGGTGCAAATTTTAGTGTTTTTATTTTGCTATTTGGCATTATTTATCATTATAATGGTAATATTTTGTTACTTTGGAAATACTAGGATGATGATAGTGATTTGGAGTTTGAATTAGAAGCTGTTCCTGCTGTCAGTGCAGAAGCCTCATCAGATGTGGCAGCATGTGTCAAGGTATAGCACTCAATATTCTTAATGGAGCTCCTGCATCACTTTATTTCACTTAAACTTTCTGACAGTTGCTACTAATTAACAAGCTTGATAGTTAGAATCATTTTAGCGAACGAAGAGGCAGATCCTATTTAGTAATATCCTTTATGTGGCTGTTAGATGCAATCTATGGAAAATATTGCGAAAAGAAGTTAAAGTAAGGGCAGTTTCTGAATCCCCATGTTAGCCCCATTTTTCCCATACACAAAAAAAAAAAAGTTTACAAGTTTCAGACAATGGTTTGGTTGCATCAAATAAGCATGTCCAAAACCGATCTTGTTGGTAGAGAACTAGTTAAAACACCACTTTCAGCATTTTGTTTTGTCTACTTTTTGTGTTTTTTTATAGATACGAGTCTATTGTTCGAACTGCAGCTAGTGTTTTTTTATAGATACGAGTCTATTGTTCGAACTGCAGCTAGATGTAACCTTTGCAGAATATAGAAGGCATACTTTGTTCCTTGTTTAGAAGACCTTTGAAATTCTAGTCATTTATGTATGATTAAATGTTCTTCTTTACATATGATTGATGGCTCTAGTATTGTTTAATCATATATGTGCACAGGCTTTAATATCTTCAGGTTCTCCACGTGAGCTGGGACCATCACATCGTACCAGCCTAGATGCACCTTTGACCTTACATACTCCTAACGACCAGGTGCCACGTGCCCCATCTGATAAACAACAATTGGCTCGTAATGCTCGTGGAAATAATACTGCAGCTATTGTTTCCTATCAGAAACAATCATTACCATCCGGAACACCGGTTGAAGCATTGGATGGTAATGCACTAGTAGGCTCAAGCGCACCTCCTAAAAAGAAAAGGAAGTTGTGGACCGAAGAGGAGGATTTGGAATTAATAGCTGCTGTTCAAAAGTGTGGAGAGGGAAATTGGTCGAGCATTCTAAAAGGGGATTTCAAGCATGATAGAACAGCTTCACAGTTGTCTCAGGTGCTACCCATAATGTTCACTTTTTTTGGTCAAATTCTATGGACTAGCCAATTTCTATCTTAGTTTCTCTATTTGAGTTGTTGTAGGTAGGGGTGTCAAAATAAACAAGCAGCTCTGGCTTAGTGCGACTTGGCTTGAACTCAGCTTGAATTGAATTTTAGGCTCGAAATTAACTCAAGCTCGACTCAATAAGCCCAAAATTCTATATATATATATATATAAAACTAGGGTTGTAAATGAGCCGAGCCTGAGTGATTTGGCTTGTGCTCGGGCTTGACTCAAGTTTAATTTCGAGCTTGAATATATTGTTCGAGCTCGGCTTATCTACTCTCGAGCTGAGTCTAATTTGAGCTCGACCTATAAACGAGTTGTGTCGCTTGTGGCGGAGAATGAGAGAGAAGAGAGGAGAATAGGAAAGAGAAAGAAGATAAGAGAGAGGGAGGTGAAGGATGCAACTTACTTGCGAGTGGAAGAATGAGGAGATAAGAACAAAAGAGAAAGAAACTAAGAGAGGGAGGGAGAGATGAAGAAGGCACTTGCATTTAATGTGGTGGGTACTATTGGGACACATATCGGATATAGAGGAGGGGATATGGTTTACACTTAAAAGTGGTAAATCTCATATGGATACTTGTCAAACATGGAAGATGAGGTGATTGGGAAAGTGGGATGTGTTACTATATTGGTTGGTCAGATGGGTTTGGCCTTTTGGGGCTTGCAATTCTATTCAAGCTAGATTCAGCTCTACTTCAGTCGAGCTCAAGCTGAGCCCAAGTTGCTTATTTATTTTGATAACCCCATTTATAACTATTAGATATTTAACCTAATGGCTTTCTTTTCTCCAATCTCTCCATCACCTTAACTTTTGAGTTTTGACTTCCCCCCAAAACCCATCACCTCTCTCCAAAATTCAAATATATAATTAACTAAACATTTTCAAAGTTTTAGGACTTAAATACCCTTAGGATAAATAATAGAATAATAAAATTTTAAAGATAAGAAATATAAAAGATAATCTTCGCAAAAGTAGTTAACTCGGTCGGTTTGTCAAAAAACAACCAGGTTGCACAGGTTTCAATTCTACTGTCGAGTTGGTTGATTTTTACCGGATCAATTGCTTATCCGGTCTGATAACAAAATCAAAAGGCTAAACCTATCAAAGTGACCAATATCTCAAATTCTCCATGTCCCAGTTTTCCAATTTCTTTATCTTCAATGTTCGACAAGTGTTTATCACATTAAATGGAATCAATGTCCTTTCCTCTACATCTAACATATGTCCCAACGGGATTACCATAGTAAATGCAAGAGCATTCTTCTCCATTTCTCCCTCCCTCTCTCTATTTCTTCTCCTCTTATTCTTCTCTCCTCATTCTCCCACTTGCAAGCAACCTGCAACCTCCACCTAGCCGAGCCACCACCTCCCCCCTCTCTCACCCATATCCTTTCTATTTCTTCTCCTCATCTCTTTTATTTTGCTCTTCGCCACCAGCGAAATGACTCATTTACCACTCGAGCTCAAATTAGACTTAGCTCTAGAGTGGATGAGCCGAGTCTGAACAATTTGCTAAGGCTCAAAATTAATATTGAGCTGAGTTGTGCAAAAGCTGAGTTGCTCAGGCTCGGCTTATTTACTCCCCTAGTTGGAGGTCGTGCATTCATTTTTCCTTAAATATGGTGAAAGTAGCCAAAATTTTGAGTTCTAACTGAATTTTTCTTATGCATTTATCTAACAATCCAACATTATTTGACATATAGATTGTTCCCCTCTGATACTGACATTAAAATTGCTTGTGCATTGAGGAGCATGTTACTGATTATTGTAAAGAGCTGCTGTTTTGCAAATGAACAAAATATTAGCTACAAAAAGATATAAAGTTGGTGTGGACCTGGACCTAGATAAGGGATTTGTTAGAACCTTAATGTTATTTTGATTTTTGAGAACTTTTCAAGTCTTTGTCTCATCCACTAACATTTGTTGAAATTGTCCAGAGATGGGGCGTTATTCGGAAGCGTCAGGCGTTGTTAAACCAAAGTAATGGCACCAAGTCAACCAGCTTGACTAGTTCCGAGGAAAGGAAGGCTGCACAGAAGGCATTTTCCTTGGCTCTTGATATGCCTATGACACGAGGCTTATCAACCAATTTATCAGGTTTTTATTTTCATGATTCTCAAGCTGAGATTCTGTTTAACCAAAGTTGAGAGATTTTGAAATAATTTTGCTCATTTTAGTTCTAAATGAAGTTGTTTGTTATCACCACAAATTTCTTTTTTTTATATATATACTCATTAATTTATTTATTTCACATGACCAGTGTTTTTTTCCTGCATGCTTGAGAAAGCATCCTCTTCTCTTGTAGCTAATTCAAAGTAGATCACTTGTTACTTTCCTTGGTTATTCGCTTTTCCTAACCCCCCACAACCCCCCCCCCCCCCCCCCCCCCCCCCCCAAAACAATCTGGGTAGTGTTTGTGATTCATGTTAACAACTATTTTCTGCATTTTGGAACAGGCACAACGCACTCAATGATTCTACCCAGCTCTTCTGCTTTGCCATCTACACTATCTGAAGCAACACCTGCTTCTGCCCCAAAACCACAAGTTTCCAATCAGGCAGCAAGCGAGAAAACCTCAAGCCCTTTAAACAAGCCACGAACTACCCTGAAGAAGCCTCTGACTTCCACGAAGGCTTCTGTAGGTTCAAGTTCTTTGATAAAAGCAGCTGCATTTGCTGCAGGGGGGCGGATTGCTGCACCTTCAACTGCTGCCTCCTTGTTCAAAGCTGCACAATCTAAAATTGCAGTTCATATCAGACCTCGAGGAGGCAGTATCACAAAATCTCTGATTACCAACCCTAAACCATCAACTGCAACTAACATCCCTGGACAGCAGCCTGCAAATTCCCGTTATGTCCGACGCGGTAATGAACTTCCACCGCCAGTAGCAAGTTCAGGCACACCATCAAATTTGTCAGTGCATGGAACAGAGCCAGCACAAGTCTATTCTGAAAAGCCAGTAAGCAATCCTTCAACAAGCTGTTCTGCTCCAGCAGACGTCCCAGCTCAGGAAACATCTGGTTTCGTTGCAACCTGCGAAAACACTCATCAGTATATTGATATTGATGTGGATGCATTACTGAGTGATGATTTCAGGGATGAAGACATGATGGACTTGGATAGTTCAGTGGCAGAAGATCATCGTTTGGATGTGCCAAGCTTGGATATGGGGGAGATTGAGAAAGATGCTTCCCAAGGTCAGGCAATAATAGATGATCAGACTTGTCCAAAAGTTAATGATGATTCAACTGTTGGTACTCAAGCGGTTCCAGTGGGAACTGTGGGAGCTGAGAAGCAAATTATTTCAGTTGGTGCTGATGGAGCCCAAATTCCAAACGATAACAGCACCGGACTATTAAATCAGGCCTCTATTGATAGTCGTTGCGTGGATAGTGCAAATGTTCATGGCCAGACAGTGGATCCGCAGCTGATGGCAACTCCGGATGATGATGGTGACAAGACTATGGTTCTGGAGGAGCAACACAAGGAAATAAAGGACATTGCGGTAGGCAACAGATCAATTGTCGATGACCAGGCTGGCAAAGTGACCGAAGATAAAACTAATGTGTGAAATTGAATATTATAGTTCAGAGATCATTACTGTGAAACAGTTGGAACATGATCGCTAGTACAAGCCAAGAAGTTGGTTGATTGTAACAAGGTTCCTTTTGCATTGTGTAATTGCAATTTCTTCCTCTGATAATTCTGATGCACTTGCTATCATTATCTTGGTGGTCCTGCTCTTTGCTCCTATAAACAAAGTGGAAGAGCATCAGGCCATGGCGCACAACGGATGCGTAGTTGATGCAGTGCTTCGGTGGCGAAACAAAATGTCTAACAAATCCGATTAACTGTGTAATGCTTCCTGCATGAGAGCAAGGTTCAGGAATCTGCAACCAATGCGCTCTTATCATGAGATTCAGTGAGCAATCCATTCTTTCAGCAATTAGAACTTTCATCATCGTTGTTTAAAATGCAGTGTGGTGAATAAAGCTATTTATTTCGATGAAGAAGCATTATGTTCTGATACCATGTTTGTGAGTTCAAGTTCAATTAATTCTACTTGCTGATTTATTTGCGAGGAGAATTTGCAATGGCTCTCTTGCGTTGACTCATTAATGGCCTTCTTAATCTATAGTGAAGTAGTACGAGGTGCTTATGGGTGCCCATGTGTGATCACATGAAGGTGCTTCGAAGCGCCATGAAGTAATTTTAAAGCTTTGACAATAATTTTACCTTACCTCTTAATTGCTAAATGACTAAATTACTCGTACCATTTTCAAATTAGACTATATTTCTATAAAAATAATTGAGTATTTTCTATTAACAGCTGACTGGCCATTGCAACTTAGCTTAAATCACAGACGTGTTAACTATTTAACTTTAAAATACAGAGGGATAAATTAAAATTGGACCAAAACAAACTGTATTTTATCCTAAAAGTTAATTACTCATTAGGCAGTCAAGGAGCCTAATCAAGAATTTGGCCACGAATAACTCCAAGATTGGATGTGATCATAAAATCCAAACGTCATCTGAACCTGCTTCTTTTTATATAAGATTTAAATTGGTATTCCTCTACTGAGTACATGGCACATGCTTGAGCTAGTTATCTTATTCACACCCTCTTCCAGTCAACTAACTAGGTCAACTCATACGTTTTAAGTATTCCCCAATTCTCTGTGCCGTAATTTATTAAAGCCATTGCCGACATCATAAACCATTTGGTCTACCCATCATCATCAAGTATAACCCACATTATGGAACTTAATTAATGCTATGTTCCTGATATATATATATATATATTTTGACCCATGAATTTTTTAATATTCCTTTTTTTAAAGTGAAATTATATATTAATCTTCTGAATTATGACTCACTATCCTGGTGAAAAATAAAACTATAGTGCTACATAAGTAGTATAAGAGATAAATTGTATACTTTTTTATCTTTTTTTTTTTTTTTTACGAGTTTAATGTGAATATTAGGATACATTACATTGTTGAAAAGAGAATAAACTAAACAACAGGGGCTTTACTAGAAAAATCCAAAAGATAATATAAAAAATAATTAGGAAGAGTACGAAGATAGCGATAGCCGAATGCAAACCGAGCGCCGCCGCCCGCGCCCGATCCGATCTGAGTCGGTAGACGTAGAAATACCCATATTACCCCTGTCACTTCTCCTTCTCCCTCTCACGTGCTCTTTCCCCAATAAATACAACATCAAACAAATCCCTTCAATTAAATTCTCTCTTCCACTCGGAGCTTTGCTTCCTTCGCTCCCCCATCTCGATTCCCTCCTTTCTATCTCTCTATCTATCTCTCTCTCTCTCTCTCTCTCTCTCTCTCTCTCTCCCTCCTTTACCTTCTCAAACATCTCGAAATCGAATTGGAATTCGATCGTTCTTGGGTTTCTAATTGGAATCCATGGAGAAGTACGAGCTTTTGAAGGATATCGGATCGGGTAACTTCGGGGTGGCGAGGTTGATGCGGAACAAGGAGACGAAGGAGCTCGTCGCCATGAAGTATATACCTAGAGGCCAAAAGGTTCTATTTTGAACTCGATTTCGATTTATTCTGCCAGCGGCTCTGATTCGTTGTGTTCTTGGTGCAGATCGATGAGAATGTGGCGCGGGAGATTATTAACCACCGGTCGCTGCGGCATCCTAACATTATTCGCTTCAAGGAGGTCGCAAGATTGCAACTTTAGGGTTTCGTTCGAGAAGAAAAAAAGGATTTCTTTATTAACTTTCTCTGTTTTTTATGGAACTTTTAGGTGGTGCTCACCCCGACTCATCTAGCTATCGTGATGGAGTACGCTGCGGGCGGCGAGCTCTTTGATCGGATCTGCAACTCAGGAAGATTTAGCGAGGACGAGGTAATGCCATGAATTTATTATCTCTAACTTCCCCCTCTTTGGTAATATTGATTAATATGAAATTTATATTTATCTCAGGCCAGGTTTTTCTTTCAGCAATTAATCTCCGGAGTTAGCTACTGCCACTTTATGGTAAAAATAATCGAAAAGTTTCGCTTTTTGATCCAAATTTACCTCTTTTTACCAATTAAAACCGTTTATTTCAGCAAATTTGTCACCGAGATTTGAAGCTCGAGAACACATTACTTGACGGAAGCCCAGCTCCACGTCTCAAGATCTGCGACTTTGGCTACTCCAAGGTTTTCTTCTTTTCTTCTCTACTAAAATTACGAAAATTTTGTGCTAATTATTCCCTTCTTTTTACTGAAATTATATATTTGTTTTAACTTAAACTCCTACCGCGAAAAAATCGCAGTCGTCCTTGCTCCACTCAAGGCCGAAATCGACGGTGGGGACGCCGGCGTACATCGCCCCTGAAGTCCTCTCACACCGTGAGTACGACGGCAAGGTTAGTTTCGTAAAATTCACATATTTATTATTCTTTCTGCAGAATATCTCCACTCTCTTAGTCTTCCTCGCGTCTCGCGTGGGGGTCTGGATGCGGGTGTGGGACCCGTCTGGGATACCTATAACCTACCTTGGACTGGTGCTGGGGAAGTCTGACGTGTCAGTGACGTGGAGTTGAAGGGTGGTAGGGGGGTCCACGTAGAGTTGCGCAGTCTCGTCAAACTCGATGATCTCCACGTTGTTGTATTGCTTTTTGAGAGAGATCTAGTTTGGTGGGTTTTGTTATATTATCAAAAGTTGGACAGGAATTGTAGTGAGAGTGACGCGAACGGGTAGTTTCATTCTTAGGGTCGTTCTCTGTGATAATATTACTGAGTAAGATTTCATGCTACTTGATGATGCTTAGGATTTTACATTTGGTGGTTATACTTATTGCTAGTTTTATTTTTTTTATAATCATTGCTTAACTTTTATTCGATTGATGTTCTTTTTTTTTTTTTTGAAAGAAGATTAATGTTCTTGCTTTAGACCTCAAATAAAAGAACTTGATGTAACCATGTTGGTATATTTGTTATTTAATCTCATAGAACTTTAAATGCCACATGGACAGTATTTTTTGCTAATAATTATTTAAATGTAATATAATCTAGTGATGATTGTTAGAAGGGTTCTTATCATGGCACTATTCCTAGGATCTGATACTGGGTTTAATGAGAAAATGATTACTTACTACTTGATCCATTCCCTTATAATGAGGATAGAAGAGATTGTTGCAAAACAGTGGCCAGTCCAACAACAATTATATAAATGTAGCCTAGCTTGACTTGCAATTCAGTCAGCAGCCTTTTTCGTTTCTCCTTGTTTGTGCACGATATGAAAACTTTTCGTTTCTTTTTATAGCTTGACTTGCCATAAGGGTGAGACGGTCGGGTATAATTTAAGTTCCTCAATATCACATTATCTGTTTGGGGATGCTTCTGTAGAGTAGGAAATTATTGTTGGCTTTATGCTCTCTGCACGTTAAAACAGTTTATTCTACCTTATTTAGCATTTAAAATGATAATCTTTAATTAAACATGAGGAAGATTAACAGCATTTCGAGTTTGGCTTTCTAGAGTGCTGAATACATAACTGTGATAGCTTCTATTTTTCTTACTGTTGTATCATCACACCATCTCAGATCTATGTTTGGATCAGTCGACTGACTATTGTTCAACTGATATAGCTGGCGGATGTATGGTCCTGTGGAGTAACTCTATATGTTATGCTGGTGGGAGCTTACCCGTTTGAGGATCCTGATGACCCCAAGAACTTCAGGAAGACCATCGAGGTAAGAGTCCTTTCATATCGACCATTTCTTTGGATCCATATTTTCTTAGAATCAGCATTTATGTCATCTTCTTCTGTCTAACAAATAATTTTCTGGAATTATGTGTATCATACTTGGCTTGCAGAGGATAAGATCTGCTCAGTACACAATACCCGAGTACGTTCACCTATCCCAGGATTGTAGGCAGTTACTATCCCGAATCTTTGTTGCAAACTCTGCTAGGGTATTTTTTAAAACCTTGCACTGCAAATCATTTCAAGATTCTATTGAGTTTCCCGTCAATGGATTATCGAAACTGCCTAGATCAAAGTTACTAGCATATATCTGTACTTTTCATGTGCTACAAATTGATTTTCTGATGAATTGTTCTTCTTTTCTTGCAGAGAATAACGATGAGGGAAATAAAAAACCATCCCTGGTTCTTAAAGAACTTGCCCAGAGAGCTAACAGAAGCAAGTCAAGCAGCATACTACAAGAGAGATAACAGTGCCCCAACATACTCCTTTCAGAGCGTGACTGAAATCATGAAGATTGTTAGCGAGGCGAAGAACCCTCCACCATCATCTAATCCGGTGGCAGGGTTTGGGTTGGTCGATGAACAAGAGAAGGAAGCAGTTAAGAAAGAAAATGCAGAGAAAGAAGAGGAAGATGAGGAAGATGAATATGATAAGAGGGTCAAGGAAGTCCATGCCAGTGGAGAATTCAAACTCAGTTGATGAAATCTATTGAGAGGAATGAGAGTTATAAAGGAAGAATCAAGAATTGTACTCTTTCGTTATGGATATTTGTTTCGTTATCTCTTTTCTTTTCTTTTCTTATATTCTCATCTTGAATGCTTGCTGTTTAGTATTACTGCACTGTAAAAATAATAATGAGGGATCTTTAGTCACACTTTTGTTCAAGCAGAATTTTTCTTTTGGGGCTATGCGTGGATTCTACTTTGCCACACAATTGCCGAATGATTCAGATATGTAACTTGGTTGCACTCAGTTAATCATTTTAAAGTACTCTGTTAACAGGAATTTGGCGTGTTGTACTGAATCACAGTTCACATAATAGAAAACAAGTATTGTTTGTAAAACAATATCCTAGATTTTAAGCACCTCCCTTTTTTTTTCTCATTTTTCTTAAGCCAATCCATCAAATAGAAGATTAACCTATAGATTTCTTAGGAATCCTCTTTTGTTTAGAGAACATGAATCCTGCCTTTGTTTATATATGTTATATACAATTCATTACTCTGCTTGCAAGCATCAGGGTGAAGAACATGAAGAAAGGCAGACTATTACTCATCCATTTCTTATTACAGAAGATAAAAAATGGAAATAGGGAATAAAAAAAAAGAGCTTTGTGATCCTTAGTGTCCTTGGCTATACGGGCATCCAATACCACCACCTTCCTCTCAACTTGAGAGAAGCTTCTTTAGTCTACAAGAGTGTACCATCCAATCATTGTACTTCACCACAAACCACCAAGAGATCTAGGGAGAGAGCAAGCAAAGTAATCCATGATTATGTTAATCCAAATATGAATATTATCTTTATATATCACCATTAACATCATTAATGTGTCAATCCTCCCTTATTAGCTTAACCAAAGCAGCCTTTTGTACCCACAAAAGAATCATAACCATTGCACATTGGAAACGTTAACACCAAATCATCCTTCCTCCCTCTTTCCTTGGAGTGGCCTTTTCGTCCAAGTTGTTGCTAAACTCCATTGGTGGTAGCATTCTATATAGACCCAGGAGGTAGGGAGTGCTCTCATGCACTGGTGAGCTCTATAGAATCTAAGACATAGTAAAGAAACAAGTGCAATATGGGTCTGGAGATCGTCGAAGAGGAGGTGAACGGAGGATCGCCGCTGCCATTGTTGTCGTTGAATCATGTTTCGTTTGTCTGCAGGTCGGTGAGCCGATCAGTGAAGTTCTATGAGGAGGTTTTGGGCTTTGTCAGTGTCAAAAGGCCATCTTCCTTCAACTTCCATGGTGCCTGGTCTGTTTGAATATCTATATTTATTCGCATCATTAAAGTTTTCAAGTTACTTGTTACGAAATGAGTGCTAAGTTTTTCTTGAAGTAGTATATATATCATTTTGTTAGTAGTAAGGAAATATGTTCATGAAACTCAGGCTGTTCAACTATGGAGTTGGCATTCATTTGCTGCAATGCAACTCCCCAGATGATGTACCAAAGAAGAAGGGAGTCATAAATCCCAAAGACAACCACATCTCCTTCCAATGCTCTAATGTTGAAGTCCTCAAACACAAGCTTGAGGAGATGGGCATTGAGTATGTGACTGCGCTCGTTGAGGACAGCGGTATTCAGGTCAATCAGTTCTTCTTCCATGACCCAGATGGCTACATGGTTGAGATATGCAACTGCGAAAACCTCCCTGTGCTTCCACTCTCCTCATGCCCCCTCAAATTTCCTTATCCTAAGGATCCTATCCTATCTTCACTCTATGGAGGTGAGCTTATATCTTGATTTAGTCCTTGAAATAAGATCATAACAATTGAAATAATTTTGACTTCTTTTTTTCTTTTTTCAGGCAATGGACTGCCAAAGTTTCAGTTCAGGTCTTGTGCAGCTGAAGCAGAAGGGGTGTTCATGGAAACACTAGTCACTGACATGATGGATATCTCCTTCTAAGGAAGTTGGCTTCACTGCTTAGGTAAATGGAGAAGAGATTTTGGTCTTGAATGTGTACAGAGTAGTTATATGATAAAGTGTAAGCCTTCTTATAAAGTTATTTTGGAGTTCTAAGAAGGCAGTGTGATATGTCAACAATAAGGGCCCTGTAATCCCCACTTCTCATTCCTGTCAGAAAAAGGAAAGAAGAAAAAAAAAGAAAAAAAAAAGAGAGAGAGTCAGTAATGTGGCTGTTAATTAGTTTTCTGATATTCATGTAATAAAAATTTCTCTTCTCCTTTAGTCTCAATTCACAGTGATCTTTGTATGCTATAATTGGTAAATTTGCGCGTCGCACTAGTGCTTCGACTGTTCTTGCTGATTCACTCCTTGATTTACAGTGTCCAATGGAAGAGATCCATATGATATGCTCTTGCTGAATTCTAGTCTGCAAACTGCTGCAAGAATGTTGACAAGGGAGACAATGCAATATTAAGATGAAAATTTGCGATATCGATATCGAACAGGCCGTAGGCCTAATGCTATTCCACCCTCATACAAGCTCATTAAACTAGATCAGTCTCTAGAATAACACAAGCACATTATACATCTCAAATCTTATATAGTGCGCTTTTTCAAATTGTATGGCATTGATTGTAGGATTCCTAGTAGCTGTAGTTCTTGACATACATCCCCTCTTTCGCATCAGCTGACTCGCCCTCACCGGTGTATTTTCCAAGCTGAGCCAGGGAATTGGCCTTCGCCCGGATGAGGAGAGCATCTTGAGCAGCCTTTACGTTCTCCGGTCTTCCTCCCCATGTCTTCAAGCATGTGTTCTGCAATGCCCTGGCATAAGAGAACGAGACATGCCATGGGTTGGGGCTCTGGTTCATGGCATTCAAATTGAGTGTTGCCTCCACTTCAGACTGTCCACCAGAAAGGAACTATTTGCCACAGAACACGTTAGCAATTTTTAGTCATCACAATCATAAGATTTGATAAAAGTAACTATAAAGAATGCTAAGAATGAGTACCATAATGCCAGGAACAGAAGGTGGGATTCTTCTCTTGAGAAGCTTGAGGGTGTATTCAGCAACTTGTTCTGGTGAGGCCTTGTCTTTGCATTCAGCACCAGGGGTCACCATGCTTGGCTTGAGAAGGATGCCTTCAAACATGACATTATTCTCAGCCATGTAGAAGAAGACTTCAGCCCACACCTTCTGCGCAACCTCAAAGGTGCGGTCGATGCCATGTTCTCCGTCGAGTAGGATCTCGGGCTCGACTATAGGAACCAATCCATTGTCCTGAGAAAATTCAGAACTCGCGAGTTTAATTATTTTTGAATCAAAATAATAGAATGATTATGTCTGAAATTAAGAACATCAGATCATTGCTATCATATGATCAAGAAAAGTATTTACTTGGCAAATGGAAGCGTATCGAGCTAGTCCCCAAGCGGCTTCCTTCACTGCAAGATCAGATGGACCATTCGGGATACTGACCACTGTACGCCTGCAAGAATCCTTGACATGAATAAACTTTGGCAATTGCAAACAATAAATACATGTAAATTGGCAGAAGGATGCAAGTAGTTTCACCATTTAGCAAAGCGGGCGCCTTGTTGATAATAGGCTGCGCAGCGTGATGCAAGGCCATCCAATCCTTGGCACCATGATTCATCATTTGAGCCAGCAAGTGGTACAAGACCCTGAAAATAATCCACCAAGAGAACTTCATAGCAGAACTTTTATGTTTATCACCTTTATCTTCTCCCTCTTCTTACAATGACTAAGTTCCTGATAGTGATATACAATAAAAACTAAATTTGATTGTTTTCTATTATTGATAGAATTCCTATAAAGGATTAGTCTATTGCTACATGATTTCCTATGTGTTTAAGTTCCATTCAGTTCTGAATTCTGATAATTTTGGCACCTTTTTCTGATAGCTCAGATAGGCATAAGAATTGTAGTTATCGACAATTCGATGTCTTCATCGTATCAATCAGTGGCTAAATCATAAAGAATCATAGCGTTACGCAAACTGCTTACCTTATCGACTTTGATCCCTGGCATTATGTTCTGCTCAGTAAGAACATCCACCATTTTCTTGCCCTCTACTGTTGACTGATAGAGTGTTTCTTCAAAGAGGATTGCACCAGAGATGTACTGACCCAAACCAGGCGCTGAGACTAGTAGAGTTCTGTAAGCCTGACGGTTCGCCTCAGTGTTCTCCAGCCCAATTGATGCAAGTCTTTTTCCACAAGTAGCATTAGATTCATCCATGGCCAATATACCTCTTCCTGGGGATGCGACGGTTTTCTGCAGAAAAAGAAGAAGTCAAGTACAAATTCTTCAGCACTGCAATTTGAATGCCTACACAAACATTTGCTAATTTGATACCGCAATCATTGTAAGTTGTAACTATATCACAATGAAATTGAAAACCATCTTATATTTTTCTCATCTTTTAGTAAGACTCATTTTAAATTACTGTCAGCTTTGAACATAGTCTGTTTTCTGACTTCCATTTCTTTAGTTCTTATGGTGCTGACTTCAATTATGTTGTAGACTATCTACAAATTACCTAAAACTGGTACTGTTATGTGAACTAACTATAAACTCCACAAAAAATTTCCTAGTCTCTGTTAGTCTGTAACACATCAAGTTCAACACTTGTATAGGAAATATAGATTGGTTTGCGAGGATACCGCAGTCTTGACGAGCTCATCCGAGTAGGCACCGGCACGAACAGTGAACGAGACTGCCATCGGCTGGTTCACCGCAGGCCGGGCGGCCACCCATTCAGATCTCTTAGGGAGGAATGATGACTTGAGGAGAGTAGCTGAAGCCATTTCCAAAGGCCTGGCAATGAGGAGTTCTCCTCCTCTCTTAGAACAACACTAGTGTTGTTTCCCTTTGGAGGGAATTGCTTATATTTGAGTTTATTTAAGGTGGTGAGCAACTGCAGTAGGATATGAGTTTTGAGGTGGAGGTTGGCCTGAGGATTTGAATGGTGGAAATGGGTGTCAGATGGGCGATAGGCTGTGCAAAGAGCTCCAATCCTTTGCTTGCTTGCTGGGTTTCTTTTCTTTGCCTTCCTTTTGTCTTATATTTCCCACTTGTTTGTGTAGCTTGACATATTTTTCTTCACTTATTTAAGGTCCATTAAAATAAGTATTATGTGTGATCTTAGTTTCACACATAGAGACTAGTGATGGAAAGCAAACCTATAAATTTATCTCACACGATTCTTGTTCATATGAAACTTCTAGGGAGAGAGGTTTCAGGCATTAATTTTTGTTTAGAGACTTTTATAATTTTAATTTTTCAATTTAGAATAATAAACTTATGTATTGTAATAAAAGAATCAACTATAATTAAATTATAAAGGACCCTGATTTTATTGTCTAAAGTTTATTCTAAGTAAAATTTAAGTTAGTAGTTACTAACGGATTAAAAAAATATATAATGATATTTTCTCAAAGGTGAAGAAACCTTTTATGAATTATGAATCGATTACGAACTGTCCCTTAAATGGATTAAACTTTAGAATGTTTTTGAGATAATAAAAATTAAATGCAACAGTGACAAATACCGCTACAGTAATAAACACAAAATAGAGGTTGTTTATATAAATTTGTTAATATTAGTATGATACAGAGGAGGCTATTTTAAATAGACAAGAATCTAGTACGAAAAGAAATATGAATAAAAAAAAAGAATATTAAATTGAGTGTATATATATATATATATATATATATATATATAGTTTATAGAGACATAATTTGCACGCTAAAATTTATTATTATAAATTTAAAAAATAAATAGAACTAAATTGTAGTCTGAACGCTAAACCCTATTCTTCTTCCTCCCAAAAGATCACTTTTTTTAAACCCAAATCTTTCGTCTTTCTCCTCTCTCCAAAACCCTAGCCATGAATCCACCATGAATCCGCCAAAGCTCCTCCATCTCAACCCCCACGACGCCCAGAACCCAATCGAGCTCTGCCTCGAAGAAGCCTTCTTTCATCTCCAACCCCAATTAAAACCCCCTTTTTCTTTAACAATCCCTTCTCCTTCCCAATACTCCCAGTTAAACCACGCCATAGCATACGGTATTCTCACCGAACCCCACCTCGCCCGTACTCATCTCACCCACCTCCACGCTATTGTCACGGACGGCTACGGATTCTTTACCGCCATCCTCGTCAAGCTCTGCAACGAGTTCTACTCCAAGCTCTTGGAGATCCCCAGAGCTCAGCTCATTTGGGTCTGCTCCAAATTAGTCCGAGTCTCCGCTGTTGGCATTGAATTGTTGGCTATCTCCCTCTTGAGACAAATCCTCGGTGGCGATTTCAAAGAACCGAATTTGTGGCTATGCGTGGAATTGCTAAAAATTCTATCTTGCAACTGGGATTGGCTATTGGATGAGCCGTTGGTGCTCACAAGTGCGCTTTTTGTTTATCTTAGATTGTTGGCAGATCATTATAGGCTTGTGGGCAGTGTGAAGTTGGAAGAATTGAAGAGGTTGGAGATTGATTTCTGCGTTAAGGCACTGAGAGAGTGTTTTGGATTGTGTTTGCGGATTGGAAGAGACCTTGTTCGGCTGCTCCAAGATTTGGTCTACATTCCTGAGTTTAGAGATGTGTGGAAGGATTTATTGTTTGATCCTAAAAAGTTTGGAGTTTTGGGCTTCGCAGATATCTCGGAAATCTACAGGGTGAGAACACCGAGTCACTATCTTTTGCTGAGGATCACCCCTGAGATGGAATCCCAATTGAGATTTTTGCTCACTTTTGTCAAATTTGGGAACCAGAAGAGATACCAACTATGGTTTGCTAAGAAACACTTGTCTGGTCCTGGTTATGAGACTATTGTTTCTGACATCGTTAGATTCATATGTTGTGCTCATCATCCTTCTAATGAGATCATCCAATCTGATGTTATTTCTAGGTGGGCCGTGATTGGGTGGCTTCTTAAGTGCTGCAAAAGGAACTACTTTGAAGCTAATGCAAAGCTGGCTCTGTTGTATGATTGGTTGTTCTTTGATGAGAAAGTCGATAATATCATGAACATTGAGCCTGCTATGCTTTTGATGGTGAATTCAATTCCTCAGTATGTTGATATAACTCACACCCTGTTGGAGTTCTTGTTTCTGTTGATTGATAATTATGATGTTGCGAGGAGGGAACTTATCGTTCGCGGTGTTTCAACATCATTCAGCTTGCTGGTTAAAAGAGGAGTGGTTCATTCACTGGAACCGTTGACTTCTTGTGCTCCACTTTCACCATTGCTTAGAGAGAAGCTCACATCCTTACTCACTGGATCAAGCTGCAGAGTTGTCAAACCAGTAACTGGTTTGTTTAACCAGCACAGAGAATCAGATGGAGAAGTAGCTCCTTCCTCGCGAGAAGATCAGCACAAAGCTAATCCTAAGTTATGTAATAGGTCAGTTAGGATACCAACCATGCTTCCTTGTGCTACCGAGAATGAAAATTGTTAAGAGGCAATCGAGCAAAAAAAAAAGAGAGAAATCGGATTTGGAAAAGATGGCTACCACATTCATAATGTTCTTGCTACAGTATGATATGAAATGTTTATGAATACCAAATTGCCTTTACATGTTGAAGGTCCAATTTGAACCATCATACTTGGAAGGTGGACTTATCTGGCATTGCAAAAAAATTGCACCAGATTAAAACAAGTATATGTGTGCAAAATAGTTTTGCAATATCTACTAAGTGCAGAAGAGAGAATATTTCCATGTGAGAGCCAAATGCAGACAATCCTGTTCAGAATCCAGGATCAGAAAATTGTAGTGCCAGATCGGCTTTAAATATCATTCAGTTTGTTGAGTGATTGCTTGAGATGTTGTCAGAGATGTTGATAAAATAATGAGCCTTACTGGCTAGTATACTGAAATTCTCCATGACAATTGTGGATTTGGAAAATGGATGAGAAAGACACTTTATACCAAACCAGGCCTTCAACATTCCAAATATAAGCATACATTACCTATTGAAGAAACTGGAGTTTGGCTACAAAGATGCTTTTCTATATTGTTCTTTCAAATGCAAACCTCATCAAAAAAATTTCATAAGATAACAACAACAGGGATCACCAAGTTTCCAGTTTCCATGCTTCCCATAAACATAATTATCATTCAAACTCGGGAAAACAGCAACTCGAAGGCTCTCCAAAATCTGTTATTGTTCTCCAGTTTTGAAGGCATCGCCCAAATTCATATTCAAGTTGTTTCTCATGGTTCTCCTTCCTATACCACCATTGCCCTTCCTCATCATAGCTGCAAACTCACCATAATCGATTTGTCCATCCTGCAAAGGTATGACAAAAGAACTCAATACTAGATGAAACAAGAAGACAATGACACTTGGTGGAAATTCTTGAGAACCTAAAATTGTTAGCATGGTCAACTTAGGAATGCAGATGATGACAATTAGAACTACAAACATAGAGATGGGGACCAACATTGTCTTGATCAATTTCTTTGATCATCTCCTCAAGATGAACATCAGTGAGACCAAATTCTCGGCATGCTTGTGAGAGTTCATCAATGGTTATGTAGCCACTTCCATCTTTATCAAAAAATGAGAATGCTGATATCAAGTTTTCCTCCCTCTCTAACTTATTCATGTGTACTGTAGCAGCAAGGAATTCACCATAATCAATGGTGCCACTGTTGTCAATATCAGCCTGTCAGGAGTTGGCAAAATCCAGATTACAATTTGGACATTCAAATAGTCAGATATATTTTATCTAGTGCTTATCTGACATCCAAGTAATGCAGAGACCTGATAAATTCTCTCAAAGACCAACTTCTACACTTACCGCATCCATAAGTGCCTGAATCTCATGCTCCATCAGTTCTGACCCCACCCTTCTTAAGCCATCTTTCAGTTCATCAAATGTTATTGTCCCACTATTATCTGTATCAATCATTTTGAACAACTCTTTTAGACCACCAATCTCTTCCTCACTGAGGCTTTCTGCAATAACCTGCAAAAGTGACAGAATCCATGTATACCCTTTTTCTTTAGGAGTCTTAATCTCATTGAGAAAGGCTTTTGTCTTAAACATTCTATTCATACAGAAAGCATTGATATGATATGAAGATCGGAACATCATATATGCAGTCATGTAGATAATTCTGCTTGAATACAGTTCAATTGGAAAAAAAAATTCCCTTCTATATAGACTCTGGCAATTGTAAACTCATCTAGAACAATTTCAGTAAGCCTATCCCATACATTATAATCTGGGAAGAATAAGAATCAGCAATCAAAAATCTTTATGAAATCTAAGAGAAATGGAAGCCTGATGTCATGTGGCAATCAGATTTCTTTCACTGTGCTACCAGAACTAGAAAGACATACATCTTCAACTTTTGGCAAATTCAGATCATTATAAATATTAACTAACTTCATCCCATGTATAGAGCTATTGTCTGGAGTAATTCATCTTAAGATGAAAATAAAGAACAATGGTCATAGTCTGAAGCAAGGCAGATCCTTGGCAGATAAATGATGGAGAAACAATTATATTTACAAAGCCTGAAGAGAACCTCTCTTTACATGAGGCAATGTGCTGTGATAGATAATAGTCATCCTGTTCTTCAAACAGGTGAAAAAGAAAAAGAAAAAGAAAAGGTCAAACGAGAAGGCCATACCCGCAAAGCCATCTTCTTAAGCTTGTTCATTGCTGAGAACTGCTTCAGCCTTGATAAAACAGCAGAGTCAAGAGGTCTATCAGGTGCCACTGTGTCGTCAACAATCCATGGATGACCTAACATAAGCACCACAATTATTAGCAAGAATCGAGACTTACTGAGCAAGAAATTCTGAATTAGCTCCTTTTGCCAAAGGAAACACTTCTCAAAGCCAATGTGCAGTAGAGATGCTCACAGAGTACATCATGAGCAGTAAATCTCTTCTTTGGATCCCGATTTAGCATATTACGAATCAGGTCTTTAGCACTCTCAGAGGTGCCAGGCCACGGTTCAGTTTCAAAATCCAGACGTCCTTGTAAAATCTGTCTGAAGATTCCCGCTTCAGTTTCTGAGTTTAAAAGAAGATTGCAAAATAAAATGCCAGTAAAAGAGGTACAGTCAAAAAGAAGAATGAATAGTTAATTCATTAAGACTACAATTGCAAGAAATCTGCCAGTTTGCAAGATCAAGCTGCAACATACCTGCCCAAAAAGGTGGAACTCCACTTAGTAGAATATATAAAATGACACCGGCACTCCATACATCTGCTTCTGGGCCATAGTATTTTCTAAGTACTTCAGGTGCAACATAATAGGGGCTTCCAACTACATCGGAGAATGTATCACCTGAACAATTAGAAGGATCAGTTTCTAAAGGGCTAATATAATATAATGATAATCAACTTATCGTTTTGCATATTTTTCCTTTTAACAAGATATAGAAAATAGGGCATGCTCTCTCTTCTGAGAGAAAAATAAGTTTGCAAATAACTTTAGATGGATCGAATAGTCTATTAATGTAAGCACTTATTCACAATTTTCTGCTGTGTCTTTATAAGAGATTTGTTGAGATCTTTCTTATTAAACAATGTGGAGTTGGCGAGTTGCTCATATCAAGATAAAGATAACTTATTAAACATCAGCATGAAAATTCAACTTTCACAAATAACATTATAGATATCAAATTAAGATCCTCTTAAACAAAATTTCAAACACTCACTGTCTGATCGGATCACACAAGAGACTAAGGAGCAAACATTATATATCTTCCAAGTGATGGATGGTAATACCCACCTGGCTTATAGAACACCGAGAGGCCGAAATCGGTGGCCTTGAGTGCGGCATCCTCGTCTGTGCTCGCAAAGAGGAAATTCTCCGGCTTGAGATCTCGATGCATAACGCCGAGCGAGTGGCACGCCTCGACCACCCCGACGATGGTCTTTATCAACTGCGCGGCCTTCCTCTCACTGTAATGCCCCTTCAGGATAATTCTATCGAACAACTCGCCTCCGGCGCAGAGCTCCATTACCAAATGCACGAAAAGGTTGTCCTCATAAGTCCCTTTGATGCGGACAACGTTGGGGTGCTCCGAGAGGTGGTGCATGATCTGGATCTCGCGCCACACATCCTCGTAGTCCTCCCGGCAGAGGAGCTTGCGCTTGGGGATCGATTTGCATGCGTACTCGGCGCCGGTGGACTTCTCGACGCAGAGATAGGTGGTGCCAAATTGCCCCTGGCCAAGCTTCTTCCCGATCCGGTAATGTTCCCTAAGGTTGGGGGTCTTGTACGGGAGCACGGAGGAGGGCTTGGAGGAGGAATGGGGCGGCTCGGAGGAGGAGGAGGGCTGCTTCATGGGTCCACTCGGAATGCAAGAAAAGCTCCTTCTTTGACGAAATCTTGTGATGGGCCGTTAGGAACTCCGAGGTTTTTGACCTCCAAAGACAGAGCTGGAGATGGGTCCTGGAGAAAAGTCGATTTAAAGGTAGGGGAAGGCCAAAAGATTGGATCTTGAAGATTGGTGTTCTTGAAAGAAGTGGGTCGAAAATGAGGTTTTGGGCGGGGGACAGAGAAGGGGAAAGGTGAGGTCTCTGGAGAGATACCAAGGTGGGAAAGACGAGAAGAGAGGTCAAGGAAGAAAGAGAAGGGAAGAAGAGGTCATATCTAATACCATTGGTTGGAAGAAGACGGAAGGAAGTTTCTCTTTACTCAATCTCTATCAATTTTAAAGCCCTCTCCTTTTTTTTTTCTCCATTTTTTCCTCCTTTGTGCACCGATGCACGTCATAATCTACCACGATATGAGTCCAGGGGACTGTGACAAGATCCTCTGCATCCATTTATTGCAGGAATATATTACAACCTATTATTTGGCAGCTTCTCGTAGGATTTAAAACGAATTCAATAATTTATTTGGTCTTACTATTGCAACATACTGCAGAGAATCCTCTTTCAAAGAAGTGGAAGATTTCAAAAAATATATAAATAAATAAAGGTGGAAGATTTTGGATAACTAACAAATATTTAAGGAACCACAAACGAGTAGATTAACTGTTAATTAGCATTTGGCAATAATCAAGTATTAAAATTGAATGCTACTTTAATTAATATGGTCCCATTCATTATCTACAGCTCTTTTATTAATTAGATTTTCGTTTTCTATTTTCCACGTTTAACAGATGCAAGCTTGGATACTTTGGATATAGATGGAATTAGTCCGATCCTTATCTAAAACAGAGAGAATCTATGATTTTTTTTTTAAGTCTTTTATTAGGGCAATTTGCATAAAGAAACCATTTAGTTATGATATTGTTATTTTTGGATCCCCCCCCTCAATTTTTTAATTATATTTTTGAACGTCTTTTACTCATTTAAGTACTAACATAGTATAAAAAAAGTTTATCGTGTCCTAAAATTATACGCGAAGACAAATACAAAAACTATGATTTAAAATTATCCAAAATACACATTCAAATTTAGTCAAATAAATACCACATATTACCTATCTAAATTATATGCAAAAAATATCTAAAACATGAATAGCCGTGCCAATCGACACGACTTGCTATGCCGGTGGCATACCGGCACACGGCACGAGGGGTGCTGCACGGCACCCCCTACTAATAGTTCTGTAGCTCACCGTCGAGCTACCCATTATCAATCACTGTCGCCGTCTCCGTCGCCCGAACGCGTCGGGTGCCCTAGCTCGAGGGAGAGATGAGAGAGAGAGATAAGGTATCGGTTAAAACTTAAGTTGCAGATCCCTCTCTTTCTCAATCTCATCTCTCCCTTGGGCTAGGGCACCCGACGCGTTCGGGCGACGACGAGCGGCGGTCAGTGACGAAGGTGAGTATCTCGTTTTTTTTTTCTTCTCCTCTTACGACAAGTGCCGTGCCGGCCACCGACCGACACGGTCCGTGCTTGTGGCACGGCCATCGTTGATCTAAAATATATGTCTTTAATTTTGCCAAAGTACACTTCTAAATGTATACTTTGAATAAGGGCTAAATGAGTGAAATAGCTTGAATTTATTATTCAAAAACTTAAGAGCCCAAAACTACTTATTCCATAATTAAGAGATTTTTTTAATGCAAATCGCCCTCTTTATTTCAACAAGACCCAATTGATATCTTGAGGAGAATAATATAATAGAATGATAATTTGCTATAAAATGACATATCCAAAGTAGAATATTTATAAGTTAAATTTTGGAGAGAAGTTTTTGTATAGGTTGGTCCTGGTATCAACTGGATGTACACTAATGTCTTAATCATAATGACTGATTATGCTAAAAGAGAAATATGATACTGTAGAAATTGAACGAAGTATAATCAAAATCATCGGATACCCCTGTGATTGATACTTTGACATGCATCTTATAGTTGGCTCGAATCGACCCCACATGAATCCCAACCCTAAATTTTGTTGGATCTATTCTAATTCCGTTTCATTGGATTCGAAGATCCACATGATATTTACAAAAAAAAACAAAGAAAAGATCCACATGGTATGAGATGATAAATAATACCAAAATACTAGGTTAGGGCTTAAATCCATTGGCTTGCATAGTGGTTTATTTACTTAATTATTCTGCTCAATTCCTTCTTGTTCCTTTTTTTTTTTATTGCACAAGGAATAGCTTGGCATGGCTGGCATGATCTTTTCTTCTATTAAAATATCTAGTTTTGGCCCTATTCTACTTGATCAGATTCCAAACAAGGAGACAATAGTTCAAATATAAACAGAGTGGAGCTGGGAAAGAGCTAGGGGTTCTTCTGTAGATGATGGAAGCCATTAGGAATAGGATGAATAAAGAATGGTATGATGTACTTGCTTCCTACTTGCTTTGTCCACATAAATGTCATATTTGGACAAAATTAGAGTCATATACCATGTTTATGATGGGGGAAAAAAAACTTAAACATGGTATAGTTGTAAAGAGCTTATCTTTCTTGGAAAGAAAGAAAAATGAAAAGAAATTACTTGTTCATGCAATAAAAATAACCTGTCCAAGTATTCTCAATTTGTTCTGAATTTTTATTAAAATGATTTTTCCTTCCTATTTGCCTAGGTTTACAAAGAACTGAAAAAAAAAACTAATTAATATATTACTCATGAACAAATACAAAAGATGAGGTTTTCAAAATTAAGAATTAACTGTAGTTTTTGATAGGAAAATAAGTGTGAGGCTTTTGATTTTGTCCATCAAATTTGCTTTCAGATTGACTCTCAGGTCTCAGCACATCATCACATGACAAGGGGATATTGAAAAGAAGAACAGAGACAAAAAGCCAGCTGAGCAGCACTTTGTTTTGTTTACTGAAACCCTGTAGCCAATTTTTTTTAAAAAAAAGAGAGAGAAAGAAATTTCAACTGAAATGGTCAATGAATTATAATATACTTTAAAGAATGTAGAATGATATAAATACACTTCAAAATCTTTCATTAGAGTCAAATCTCACTAAACTAGTAAATAGATCCACAGAGATTAATAAGTGTTTGGATTGACACAGTAAGCAGTTCTAAAAAAATTGCAAACTGTAAGGGCTTTCTATACAATAACAGAGCATAGAGTTTCTATAATAAATTTAAACTCTCAGAAAGTAATTCTAGAACCGCAGAAGACTGATTCAGTCTCCTTTCAACATAATTGTTCGTTCGAGGACATTTTCTAATACAAACGGCAAATAATCGATAGGAGAAAACTGAGTGCCATTCAGTTTACAGCTCATAGACATTTTAGCTTATGAATGTTCAGAGAGGAATACAATTATTGTCAAAGTCAAATTCCAAATATAAAATAAGGGGGACATGCATAGCACTTCATGACAGAGAGTAAATAATACTTAATTTCTGAATGAAACCAATCAGCAAGTCAGGTGAAAGAGATCTTATGAATGAGGAACCTAACCAAAATTCGGTACATCTAATAAGACAGAAAATTATCGTGCATACATACACAACTTGATAATTCAATCATTGGGCTCACTTTCATTCTTGACTGTGGATGGATCGAGATATCTCCATATGAAACCCAATGTGCTACCCATGATATTCATAAGGACAGCAGAGAGTGCAGGAGGTAAGGCAACCAAGGGGGATGAAAAATGTGCAGTTGCCAATACAACCCCGAGGGAAGAGTTTTGCATGCCGACCTGCATGAATATTTGCACAAGTTTATTGTTTTCATGCATTTTTTAGCATAAAGTTATTGTGCCGGTACCAAATCTTAATCATAGATTGCAGTATTCATTTTGCGTGCTAAATGAAAAAATGAAAGATATCTAGTGATGCCTTTGAGACAAAGAATGCTTTTTAATTTTTTACTAGAGATTACACAGTTGAAATAGTCCTTCATTCATTAATTTGCATGTGAAGAAAAAAGAAGAGGAAAAGGATGGAAATATCCCAATATACTGGCTCAGTTGCTTCTGTTACGTGGTTCATGCAACAGTTTGTAAGAAGTGAATCTGAATCAATATAAGGAGAAGTTTGTGTATAATACCTCAATTGAAATTGCACGTCTCTGTCTTTCTCCAAAACCACATATAACTGCGGATAGATATCTGTTGAGAAAACATTTTCAGTATTAGAGGAAAGACAACTTTCACAATAATGTTCATTTCAGAATCCCTAACATTACTTGGATAGAGATTCGAATAGGTGGTAAATATTCTAAAGTTGAGAAGCTAAATCATACCCCACAAAGAAGCCCGCTAAATGTAGCAAGAGAACTGATAGTATTACAGTCCCTATATCTCCAGATATTGCGCCTTGACTACCGAAAATTGGACCTAGGTCAGAAACATAAGATGAGTTTGCAAGTGACGCTTTTAGACGCACAAAATTTTCCGAGAAGACACTGCCACATAGAAACAAGGCACATAAGATGTCATATCTAATGAAGAGAACACACAACACATTATGCTCAACTCATACCTGCTCGCAAGAAGTGAGGAAGATAATACAGCAAGAAGGGGAGCAAAGGGTGTGACTACTTTTACCATGGATGGGATTGTACTTTGCAAGTAAGAACCTAACAAAATTGGAGCAACAACCACCTACACAAAAAATAAGTTAAAATTAACAAAAGAAAGAAGGTAAATTTGGCTCAAGGGAGGCCAATTTTACCTGTAGGGTACTTAGAGAAAGCTTCAAGGCGTCCACAGGAACATAAGCTCCAGCGAGAATTTTGGTTAACAGTGGGGTGAGAAGCACTGCAGAAAGGGTGGTGCATACGGTCATCACGATTGACAATGGCACATCTCCTTGAGCAATTAAAGTCACCTGAAATGCTACTTTTAAAAGAACAGATAAATGGATGGAGGAGTCAAAAACTGATCAAAAAAATTTACCAGGAGGTATAGCAAGCACTACATCTATATTTTTTCCCCATTTGTGTTTGTTCATTTGCTTTTAACTGAATGATATAGTACGGTGATGTAGTATCTATGGCAATGAATCATTATATGTTTCTTCCATAGACAATAAAATGGTGAGAACCTAAAGGTACGGTTACGTGAATAGCCAGACAGGACCAAATCAAGAATGTTCCATTTCTAATGCCAAGGGAGCAACCAAGGAAGAATGATAGAGAATACAAGTGAACAGCTTAATTACCACATTGGATGCAGTTCCCCCAGGACAGCATGACAGAAGAACTAGGCCAACCGAAAGAGATGGCGGAAGCCCCAGTGCTCTGCTAATTAGGGCTCCAAAAACTGGCATTATTGTGTACTGAGCTGCACATCCAAACAATATCTGCCATGTTGCACAAGGAAATAATCATTAAATAACTAAGCCCAGAAACAAATAACATTGAGTATTTGAATGCCTGAAGAATTGCAACTAGAAGCAATTGAAGCTAGCGGAGAGCTTATAATGCATCGTTTCTCCAATGAAAAGCATAGGTAGAATTTCACAATATAATTGGCTCAATTATGAATTGTTGACACCTCTGTCAGTCTATTCAATCACTCAATTTTCTTCCATACTCTAAAATGCCCATGAAAGGGCGAACCATTCATAGAAAAAAGAAGAAGAAAGAAAGGCATAATTTTACTATTATCTCCTTTTTCTTCTTGCTTTTATCAATAACCACCAAGAAAATTGACATTGGAGGACAAATCATGGACGTTTCAGATAAGTAGTTTACTTTAAATTGAGAAAGACTAAATGTTTCCTGAAAAAGAGCGTACTCTTTCCATTCATTCATCTTTTGCTTCTTCGTTCTTTTCCATACCCACCACCCAATTCAACCAATAAAGATATCATCAATGCATGTAAAAATTTCACATAAAATTCCTAATTTCTTCGAGCATTCCTCATAACTTACAGAGAAAGGCCTATCGCGTAGAATACCGAACAAATCTCTCAGCTCCAACGTGAGACCCATGGCGAGCATTATAAAACCAAGGGAGCAGCTATAAGAAGCCGGTCCTCGCTCCACAAACCAAGCGAAAGCCGACGGCTTTACGCAAGCCACCGCCCCACCGACGGTCACATAGAGAGGGTAAAGGCTCGCCGCTGTAGCGAGCGCGGTTTCCCATCTGGGCTTCTCCGAAGAGGTCTCACTGGGGGTTCCGGCGATAGATCTGACGGTCAGGATCTTCTGGGTTCTACCAAAATTTGATCTTCGAGGCCGGAGAGCGAGCAATTTGGGGTGGGGGAATATAGGATATAGAGGGAGGCGAAGAGACATTGGTAGTGGCATTGAAGCAGTAGAAGAATAGAAACTCAGCTCCTCCACAATGAGAGGAATATACTTGTAGTGTTTTTAATATAATATCTTGGAATCAGTAGATTTTGGTATATGGCGTTGGATTTTGTACACATATATAATAATTCTTTATTACTAGAACTCAGCGATCAAGGTCAAAGTGACACATCGCTATTTATTATTATTTTTCATTTGACTCTGTACTTTTCCAATTACCATATTATACTATATTTAATTTTTAACGAAAAATAAGTAGTTAATTACACCTGCATTCCTTAAAATATTGGATGTTTTTCTATATCTCTCTTATTTATTTATTATAATATTTGATTTTCTCAACTGTTTAATCTCTCGTTTTTTTCAAAGATGTTAAAAAATAATAAATTAATAATAGAAGAGACATTTTAGAATATAATAAGAGGTTTATATGAAAATGAATAATAATTTAAAATTTTATAATTATAATTATCTCAAAAAAGAAAAAATAAAATAAAATTCTTGTCGGGCTCTTCGTATCCGGGCACAAAATTATTCGAGTCTGAACCTAAGCGGATCCTGTTCCAGAACAGAGACCCATATCGGAATACAGGCCAATGTTGGATATTGGATATTCTCGTGAGCAACAACATTTGAACCCGACCCGCCTCGCGGTTCTCAGCGCGTACTTGCTCCCCGATTACTCGCAGCTCCGGTTACCCCACACTCCTCGTTACTAGTATTGGACATTGGATATTGGATATTGCATCAATAGCAGAACCCGCTCCGCACTGCCGGATCCTACGCTAGATGTCTAGATCTGCTCACCTAGAAAATATCTCGGAATGAGATTATGAAGGAGAAGTTAATTTGTTATAAGCAAAAGATAGTTAATTAGTTTCCATAATTAAGCAGATAGAGAGGTGGTGATATGCAAACATCCAGTAAAAAAAGAAGTAAAAGAGTTCTTTTTTAAAATAACCCCGGAAGAAAGATAGAATTAACTGTACTGTACAATTTCTCCGTCTCATCTCTGGACGGCGGCGGAATCCCTTCTCTCTCTCTCTCTCTCTCTCTCTCTCTCTCTCTCTCTCTCTCTCTCTCTCTATGCTTCCGTTAAAGCGCATCAATTACCTCGCCCCCATGCTCGTCTCCGCTCTCCTCCTCGTCCTCCTCCTCTCCGGCTCCCTCGAATTCCCTTCTCTAACCTCTCCTCTCCCCACCCCGACCCCCACCATCACCGCCACCGCCACCGCAGTCGATTCCATCGGCTCGAGGCCCAACGATTCCTTCACCGATGTCCTCGCCGCCTTCTCTCGCTGGGACTCCGAGGTGGGCTGCTCCAGGTTCGAAGACAAGTACAAGGGGTGGACGGCGGACGCGTTGGCGATCCAGGACCCCGATGCCGGTGATTGCGCCGCCCTCCAGCTCCGCCACGTCAGCGTCGTTGTGAAGGGGTGGACTTGGATCCCGGATAGCTTGGACGGGTTGTACTCGTGCCGGTGCGGGATGAGTTGTCTTTGGACCAAATCCGCAGTTGTTGTTGATCGGCCTGATGCGCTCTTGTTCGAGAATGTCATGCCTCCAATGAAGGTAGATTTTTGGTCCATTTTATTACGTTGATTTGGTACCGATACCAGCTTTATGATGGATCCAGTGAAAAGGGGCAATCTTTTTTATGCCATTTTGTGTGGATTGAGGAGCGTGCGGGAGGAGTTTTGGAATGTTAGGTTCTGCTGTAGGAATTTTGAGATCATGTCAACTGTACCTGTAGATAGCTTAGGTAGTAGTAATTCTTCAATTTTCCTCTAAATAATTGATATTGCAATTTAAAAGAAGAGAGGAATTGAAGAAAATCTGCAGTTACTTTTGAAATATAATCTGTACAAGGCACACGCCTCTCTGAGAAATTCGGTCACTGGAAGTGGTAGATCTAGAGGACTTAGAAATTAGAATGTCTTTAGGCTGAATTAGGTTGAAGATAGTAGGCAAGGAAGCTCATAAAGGGCTGTAAATTCTCAAAGACCAATTCAGCAGCCGGACATTAATCCTCCTATCTCCCAAGAAATGGACCAAGCAGAGAAAAAAACTAACCACTTCACAAACCAAACTGAGTTCTACGTAGCTTTGCCTACTAAAGCTTCTCCAGAAATGTAAAAGTTTGACTACAAAAGGAACTCACACTTCGAATTAGTATTTATTATCCTCAAGCATGTTCGCCAATCTACGATATACCTGTTCAATGTAGTGCTTGACCTTCATTTATTGTTTGCATTATACCATATGTCCTCCTGTATATTTACTTATGAGCAACCCTCTTTGTTATTGTTGTTTACATTTGATGCTTCCCTTACAAAAAAGGACAAATAATGACTTTCTCATTACCACATACTATGTTAAACTATTACATTTCAATTTCATTACTTCTGCTTCTGTGAAGTCTGAATAGATAATGTTTGAGTATTCGAGAGTGTGCAGGTTTGAGGTATGCCTTAACATGACTGTTCTGTCTTTGTTGTGTGATTCTGGTTTATACATGCAACTTCTTTTGCCAGAGACATAAAGGCGATCCTCTTCGTGTGTATCTGGATCTTGAGGCTAGTAGGAAACCATCAGGCAGGGAGGACATCTTTATCGGGTATCATGCTAAAGATGACGTTCAAGCAACATATGCTGGAAAGTCGTACCACATTAGCCGGAATTACCACATATCATCACAGAAGAGAAATGTAAGTTTCAAATTCACAATGAAAGTCTGAAGATACCACAACTGATCTCCAGTTTTTTATTGAGTTAGTTTGGGGTGACTCTGAGTCTAACTTCATCAATGAATAATATTGTTTGACCTTTTTTTTTGACCTATTTACAAGTGGCTTTTTCATGAAAGATCGTATTTTGTATCAGCATATTATTAAATATTTGGTTGAGGTTTCACTCCAAGGATGTTACAGTGTCCTCCAATCAAAACTTATCTTAAGCAAATGTAACTTGATGTATCATGGTAGAAGTAGTTCATTAAGGTGCATAGAATTGCATTATCTGTATGAACATTAATTGATGGATTAGGTTACCCTCTTAAGTGTATAGCATCAAGTAGAACAAACAATATTTTGCAGAAAACATGGCTAGATGCTGTTTTCAATTTTTGATTTTTCCAACAACTTATATTGCCAATCTTGTACATCAGGATATCCTTGTTTATTGGTCTTCTTCAAGGTGCCTTCCCCATCGAGACCAGCTCGCAAAAAGCTTCCTATCCCTCGTTCCCCACCATTCTTTTGGGAAATGCTTGAATAATGTCGGTGGTCTTGATAAGGCATTGTCCCTCTACCCAGATTGCTCCAACAATGACAACACAACTCCACATTGGTGGGACCACCTACATTGTTCCATGTCGCACTACAAGTTTGTCCTTGCAATTGAGAATACCAAGACAGAGAGCTATGTGACCGAGAAACTATTCTACGCATTGGAGGCTGGTGCAGTGCCAATCTACTTTGGTGCACCCAATGTGTGGGATTTTGTCCCTCCTAATTCCATTATTGATGGTTCTAAGTTCAGTTCTATGGAGGAATTATCTTCGTACGTGAAAACACTTGCAGATGACCCTATAGCATATGCAGAATACCATGCTTGGAGGAGATGCGGCGTACTGGGTAACTATTTGAAGACTCGTGCGGCTAGCCTTGACACAGTGCCTTGTAGGTTGTGTGAATTGATTAGTAGAAAAGGAGGTAGAAATGCGAGGACATTGTGAGATTGTCGTTCTAGTTCACAGCTTCCATTATTAATTGGAGAGACCTGTATCTGTTGTATTCATCTCCTCAGTGTTCTGTTATATCATAGAGTTACACCGAAAATTTTGTTGTTGTTGTTGTCATCATCTTCTTTTTCATATAAACCAAATCTATTGTTGTTCATCGAAATTTATAATGCAATCTATAGAAGCCCAGAGGCAATTTATACTGAATGCTGAAAATATCAAGAACAGTTGATGCAACTATTAACCTTAGCACTTCTTTCTGTGAGAAACGGGGAGAAATCAACCCCGAGTGTCTTTTTCACCAGTTGTCTTTTAAAAATTTTCAATGACTAATACTGTCTTAGTTCTACATAAATAAATTCTACGGTAGCAGTTATTTGACTATATTGTTCTCAAAGATTGACCCTGTCGTAATGTTGGATACTTATAATTCAAATGACATTTTCAAACTTCTCAATCGATAAGTAATCGATGATAATTTGTCTTAATTACATTCTTAAAACATTTCAGTGCCGCAGTATGACTCTTTCTTTTTCTTTTTTCTTTTTTTTTTGTTGAGATTTTGACAAACTATCACAGATTCAAAGTTTAAAAATAATATATCTGACTTTTAATGTCTTTTTCATACACTTGGGGACGCAATCTTAATCGGTGGTTGTCAAACTAACACAAGTTTAGAGGTTCTATTTTGCAAATATTTTTCAAAACTCAACAAAAATAAAACATTATGTTGACAATTCAAGTGGTGAAATGTATATATATATAATAATAATAATAATAATAAGATTGTCTCTTTCATGCAACTGATTCCCTCCAATAATATTATCTCGAGCTATAAGCAAAACAAAAGTATAAAACCAAGTTCTTCTCTCCCTCTAATTCAATCAACCCATCCAAATTCCAAAAACCATGTTAACGTCTCTCTCTCAGAAGCTCTCCTCCCTCACCAAGCGCTTCTCCTATCTCTTCAGTTACCTCCTCCTCCCCCTCCTCTTCCTCCTCCCCCTCCTATATCTCCTCGCCACCTATTCCTCTCCTCCTACTTTCCGCACCCCCACCGCCGACGCCATTATCGCCACCGCCGTCGACTCCATCGGGTCGAGGCCCAGCGACCCCTTCGCTGACTTGCTGCCCGCCTTTGACAGGTGGGACGCCGAGGTGGGCTGCGCCAAGTTTAGGGAGAAGTTCAAAGGGTGGAAGGTCAACGCCTCCGCCGTGCAGGGCGGCGCCGTTGAATGCGATAAGCTGGTCCTGGGCCACGTCAGCGTGGCGGTGACGTGGGTGACATGGGTCCCGGATATCTTGGATGGGCTATACTCTTGTAGTTGTGGGTTGAACTGCCTCTGGAGTAGGAATCGAGCTCTCGTGGATAAGGCGGATGTATGGTTATCCGAGACTATTCCTCCTCCAAAGACGGTAATAAAGAAACTTATTCCCTCTTATTCGCGCGATCCTATATTTCGAGATAATTTCACTTGGATCCTAAACTTTTCTTCTTTTTCATATAAATCCTATCAACTTTCTCTTTGAACAATTTATAGACTACTCGCTGGATCGAATGATAAAAGTTAGAATAATAATGAGATGTTAATGGTAATAAAGACAAAAGCATATCGTAATAAATTAACTTATAGATCTTCTTCTAGTTTCAACTGTTTAAATTTTTTCTTTGTGCGTATAATTAATTAATTAATTAATTAATTAATTAATTCTTTCCAGAGAAGTCAAGGCGAGCCTCTTCGTGCGTTTATGGATCTTGAAGCTACCAGGAGACCATCAGGCTACGAGGATATCTTTATTGGTTATCATGCAAATGATGATATCCAAGCTACTTATGCCGGAAAAACATTTCGAATCACTCGCAGTTACCATGTATCGCCTCACAAGAGAAATGTAAGTTCTAATTTCATGAGAAAATTTGCAAAGAAAAACCCCACGTTATACCTTTTTATTTTTTAAACCATATCTCATGGAGTATTTAGTTTCTTAATTTAATGTATAAAATCAAATGATTTTTACATAATTGCTGTTGAATTTTTTTAAATCATATTATAATTGCCACATAAGTTACTGAAATCTTTTAAAAACATCATTACATCAGTTAAATCTAATTATTTATTATTAAAACTGAACTTAAATTAATATAATATAATTTGCCTTTATATAATTTTTTAAAGAGGATCTTATTTATTATGTTTACATAAAAACCAGTGATAAATATTTTATGCTCTCAACTTCAATAAAAGAATATATGTTAGTATTTTGCATGTATCTATGAACATTAATGATCATTTATTTGTAATAGTAATTCTGAGAGTGTTAGAAGAATTTTAGTAATAATTATGATAGTTTAAAAGTTTTCGGTTGCAATTATGTAAAAAGAAACTTATTAAAAGGATATGACTGAAATAAACAGATATTGCAGGGTGCGAAATGTAAAAATAAAAGAAAAACTTATTTACTGATAACCTCAGGACACACTCGTGTATTGGTCTTCTTCGCGGTGCGTTCCCCACCGCGACTTCCTGGCCAAATCCTTCCTCTCCCTCCTCCCCCACCACTCCTTCGGCCGGTGCCTGAACAACGTCGGCGGTTCCGACGCCGCCCTATTATTCTACCCCGACTGCGCGATGCCGGAGAACCCCATCCCCCACTGGTGGGACCACCTCCACTGCGCCATGTCCCACTACAAGTTCGTCCTCGCCATCGAGAACACCAAAACCCAGAGCTACGTCACCGAGAAGCTCTTCTACGCCTTGGAAGCCGGCTCGGTGCCCATCTACTTCGGCGCGCCGGACGTGGCCGACTTCGTCCCGCCGAACTCGATCATAGATGGGTCTAAGTTTGGGTCCTTAGAGGAGTTGGCGGCGTACGTGAAGAAGGTTGCGGAGGACCCGGTGGCCTACGCGGAGTTCCATGCATGGAGGAGGTGTGGGGTGATGGGGAACTACGGGAGGGTGAGGCTGGCGAGCCTTGACACGTTGCCTTGTAGGTTGTGTGAGCTTGTTAGTAGGAAAGGTGGGAGGAATGCTCCTACTTAATTCGTGATATGTATATATATATATATATATATATATATATATATATGTATACTGTTAGTTATTGTTTGTAATGTTGTTACTGTATGATTGATGTATCAAGTTAATTAAATTGGATTTTTTTTGGTTTAATGGGATTCTCGAAAATACTTATTTACTTCTCCCAAACGTTAATTAAATTAGATGATATTTGTATAATTTATATAGTGAAGTCTGCGGCACCCCCAATTACGTTGCCGATTCGCTGGTATTCACCGTTTCGTTGCCGACTTGATTACAAGAGTTCCCCAAACCCCAGTCTAAAGCCCGTCATAAATAGACCACACAGCCACAGCGAAGCTATAAAAGAGCCCCAAATGGCTCTCCACCTGAATCCAGCCCGCTTATTCCCATTCCACCGCCTCCGGTTTCCTTCTTCCCTTCCTCTCCCCCTTAAGCCCCTCCGCTTAGCTCCCAAAAGGAATCTAGGGCTGCAGTTCCGCCTGCTCTGCGGCTGCGTCGTTGCTCGGTCGATGGAGTCCTCGATCGCCGTCAAGGATCGGATCGATCTCACCGAGAAGGAGGAGAGGATCTTCCGGCGACTCCTCGAAGTGGTTCGCCATTTCAATCTCGAGACGCAGCTCCGAGTAGCCGGTGGATGGGTTCGAGATAAGGTAAGATCCGACCGGTCGTTTCTTGATTATTTCCTTAGCGAAATCAAGGCATGAGAACTCTATTTGAGAGACAAGTAGGATCGTAAGCTTGAGATATGATACTTTTCTGTTTGTTTTTATGGAGTATATGGTACTTCTGGGGTCGACCTGCTTGGACAGATATCTCATCGAGAAATCAGTAACCAGCAGGGTTTTTTCTAATCGTTCGTCGAGAGATTGAGAGATAAGTAGGATTTCCATAATTATCTATAGGCTATTCCTAGTTTACTTTCCTAAGTTACTACATCCATTGGAATTTCGAAGTTATTCGATCATCTCTGTTTGTTTTTCTGGAGTATATGATACTTTTGGAGTCGAGCTGCTTTGCAAATATCTCACCGAGAAATCAGTAATCAGTACGGTTTTTCTAATTGTTCGTCTAGAGATTGGGATAAGCAGGATTTCCATAACTATCTGTAGGCTATTCCTACTTTACTTTCCTAAGTTACTTCATACATTGGAATTTCAAAGTTAAGGAACTGAAATTAATGTGGTAAGTCCGTATTGTGCAAATGTTTAGTTCTATGCTGCTCAATTAATTTTGTGAGAAGAATTCTTTGCTATTTCAAATTTCATTTACTTGGAGTTTGATATCTGACAGCTTCTGGGCAAAGATTGTTATGATATTGATATTGCGTTGGATGATATGTTGGGTCGAGATTTCTGTGAAAAAGTCAATGAGTACCTACAGTCGGTTGGTGAAGAAAAGCAAGGCGTAGGTGTCATCCAGTGGTATGCCACTGTTCTCTTGTTCATAATAATAGATCTACTTAGTACATTATATTTGTAATGCCGTCTGCTTCTAACAATATTAAAGCTATGAATGCCACTTTTTTGTGTTTTACTCTGACAGTTGGCTGGATAAGAAATTCTTTATATGTATCTTGATGGTGCTCTGAAATTTATGCAGCAATCCTGATCAATCTAAACACTTGGAAACGGCAAGGATGCGCATCTGTGACATTTGGATTGATTTTGTTAATTTGAGATCTGAAACCTATGCCGATAATAGTCGTATCCCTACTATGGTACTCAAGATCCTCAGACCATTTTTCCGCAGATTTTAACTAGTGATTTCCATCTCTCATTTGTGCACGGTTGCCTTGTTAAGTATTTAGACTGAATAAGGATTCCAATGGTTGTTTCATGTTGTCATGATATGTGTTACATGGACATACTTTTGTTTATCTTTCAGTTTTTTTGCAGAAAATCAGAACTATTGTTGTTTTTTCATTTGTATATTGTTGAAGGCAGAATAGTTTCTGAATGTCTTACTGTTTATGCAGAAGTTTGGAACTGCTGAAGAAGATGCATGTAGAAGGGATCTAACCATCAATAGGTAGTACAAAGTGTACCATATGAGGAAGTTTTTCTTAATATTACGTGCTGTATTCATGAAATATTCTAGTGCTTATGCTGTGAGAGGGATACAGTAGATTTCTCCTGCTATACTTTGATATTTCCTAGATTATACGTGAAAACAAGTGGGTGCAACATTAAAACAACACCTACACTACAGTTTTCGTAATGTAATTTTTTCTAGAACCTCTTTCAAGTTTATATTGTACCTTTAGATAGTAATGTCCTTGATTACTGTTGTTATTACTGTTACTACTGCAACATTACTACTAATTATCATTTTCCAACAGCCTGTTCTACAATATCAACACCAATTCAGTTGAAGATTTGACTGGGAGAGGTGTATTTTTCTTTTCTTTTCTTTTTTATGTGTAATGGTTTGATCTTGATAATGGCTTCTAGTTTTGAGACTTGATAACTCATGATTTAGATCATCTCTTTTTTATTCAGGTATGCAAGATCTGAAGTCGGGACTTATTGTCACTCCTTTACCTCCCAAAGCTACTTTCCTGGATGATCCCCTTAGGGTTCTTCGAGCAATTCGCTTTGGTACTCAGCAAGTCTCTTCAAACTTTAACAGCTTTATGAGAAAAAATTATGATGAATATAATTTTATTGCTTATAAATAAGGTTTATGATGGATATGCCCGGCAGCGAACCAAAAAAAAAAAAAAAAATTCTTCTCCAGTATCCTTTTAATTTTTTTCTTGAATTTTTCCCTGTTTATTTGCAATATAGTAAGCTCTTGTACTGTACTTTACTATCCAGGTGCTAGGTTCGATTTTGAATTGGCTGAAGAGCTTAAAGAAGCTGGTTCAGATGAGGAAGTAAAAGCTGCACTTGCACATAAGATCAGCAGAGAGCGAATAGGTCATGAAGTATGTATTCTAGCAATTCTTAAAGTTCAATGCTTCCTTATATGACGTTTGTTTCTTTGATTCATTTAAATTAAAGCTCATAAGATCTTTGTTTACAACAAATTGGCAGGTCGACCTAATGATGTCAGACAAGCAACCAACTAAAGCAATGACCTATATATGTGATTTGAAGCTATTTTATGCTGTCTTCACTTTTCCTGGAAATACCCAATTTGCAGGAATTGAAAATTGTGATAGGTTTGTGTTGGAGAACACTTAATGGATGCATATTCAGTCGCAATGATGTTATTTTTCTATAATTCAATATCTTGAAATTGGAAAAACATTGCAGTCACTCAGGGATTGTTGAGATGTCCTGAAGTGACTGAACAGACATAGTAGGTTATTTCATTATAGCTGACTGGTGTGCATCTAATACACATGATCAGTGCATATGCAAGAGGGTGGAATGGAAGCATTTCTTTTATGTTATAAGTTAGAACACAATTCTGTTATTTTAACATAGTCAGTAGTGCTCTTACCTGTCTCACTCATATAGGCCTTGGATCCAAATTTGGTTGAAACATATGTTAGGGCTGCTTCCCAAAAACATTCATTCCTGCATGGTTGACACATGTTGGTTAAATGCTTCACACCATATACTTTTAAGACTTCTACGCTTTTGTTGCCATGTTGCTATATGCATGTTCATTCAAAATTGTGAGGAGCATTCATTATCCATTCTTGTCACTTGTTGAAATTATGTTTTCTTATTTATGCTTTAACATAACTTTGCATGATTAACTCCTTTTTCCAATAAAATTTAATTTGCATATATGAAACCAAGAAATCCTTCTTTATGGCCTTAATATCTACCTTTCAAAAATTTATAACAATATAGGGGATAGATATACTTTATCTGCTGAAGGTGAAGAAATTCCCTGTACAGAATTTTGTAAATTATGATTTCAAATTCAATAAGGTTCCTTAACTTCTATTATCTTTTGTCTTCTTATTTACAGCAATCTTGAATAATTCTTCATCTCTTAGAGATCTACTAATATGCAGGCTTTGTCTTTCACATATTAATGCAGCATGGGCTCTTCATCAATCTATTGGCTGTTCAATATTTAGTGTAAGCCTCAAATTTGAAGATGCAGGTTCTATAGTGTTTGTTTCTATGGTGCTTAAGAGCATGTACAATAAGAAAAGACAGTGCTGTACAATTTCGCATCCATGGTTGGCTTTATCTTTCTGTACTGGTTGTACTGTTGTTCTTGAGTCCTGCTATGTCAATAGCCATCATAGTGACACACTGCTTCTGTAGTGGAACTTACCTTTTCATATTTATGGTACTGCTCATCAATTTGCTCGTATTTTGTGAGAAGCAGAGAGAACAATCGTTCATCATATGAGACTTGTGTTACATAAAATATCTAATATCCTATTGTTTAGGACTTGACATTGAACAAGATATCTATCTTAGACAGCTAATTGACATCAGCCTCTCATTACTTCTCATTCAGATATCCAGGTCATTTTCAAGTAATTTACTCAAATAAAGCAGAATTTGACTTGTATTTTATCTTCATTGTCTTTTCAAAATTCCCATGCTAGCTAATTGTAGATTTCTGGCATTAATTGCTGCAATCCACAAATTGTTTATTTTACTAATGAGCTTTACTCAGTAGAACCCACTTATATTAACTGTTCAAGTTTTATTATTTTATATTATTTGAATATAGATGACTTGTTAAAATAAGGTAATTAAGTATTGTATTTGCTGGTGCTTTTTTTCTACTTTTGATCTAAATAAATCTAAAGGAAATTGTCCCTTTCTTTCTTGATACAAACTCATTGATGTTTTACATGCACATATCTATATATTTATCCCAAATAAACAAACTGAATACTCTTGTAGCTGAGTCTTATACGTTAACATTTAATTGGCCTATTTTCTAGGATGACCAGCGCAGACTGTACTTATATGGGGCTCTATTTCTTCCGGTGAGAAATATGACATACATGGACAAAAAATCCAAAGAGGTATCCAATTGATTTATCATGTTGATATTGCTCCTGCTCATATCTTTATGTTGCATTTCATTTCTACTGCTTCATATTTACTCTAATAAGAACATAACTTTTGTTTATGTTTCATAATCTCGTAAAAGCAAGAACTAATTAACCATTAAGTTTGAAAAAAAGGTGATATTTTTTTGACTTAGTTGTAGATAGTATGTTTTTACCGCCTTTGTTGTATGACTAATCAAACATTACCTGATCCATGGAACAAGGGGTTCAACATTCTAATATGTGTCAGATTTTTCACAACTTTGAGAAACAGAGTGTATGCCTTGGTCCAGATTCCAAATCTGTGAGTGGAGAGAAAGAATGGCCCTATAGTTAGGCAACCCTTAAAAGAAACTCTCTTTGGGTCCTTTGACCTAAAGCTGGAACTCTATCTTATTATAGAAGCTTTATATATAGCTGCTGAGTCCAAATTAGGTTTTTGTCAAGCTGGATTTTTTTTTCCTTGAGGGTTGCTGGCATAAGAAAGGCAGAACAGAATTAAAGTGAATGGAGCCACAAGATACACTTCATATTTGGTGTTTTTTTGTTGGAAGGAGTGTTCATTTAAGGATGTCAGAGATGGTATCTTAAATAATTTTTCCTAGTTAGTTGATCAAGTGGATCTAGGACAAAATATTCTTTCTCATTGAAATAAAATGAATTTAGCTCTCACTTTTGAAGCATGGAAATGTTACTAATTAGAATATTTTTTCAGATGAAAATCATATTAGCTTAGCTGTGGTGGTTTTAGTGAATTTTTATCTGTTAAATTATTTATTTTGGTTTTAGTTAAATTGATTAGATATGTATATGTTAGCCTGAGTTACATTTTTTTTTTCTTCTTTCTGGTTCTTTCTGAAGAATCTTTTTATGCACAATTCATAATATGCAGGTTCCTGTTGCCAGCTATATCATTCGAGATTCTTTAAAGCTGAAGTCAAGTGATGCAGAAATGGTATGCCAATCCTTGAGGAAGATTTAGTTGAGTTTATCAACGGGTTAGCTTGGTCCCTTGAGTTGATTGGAAAATGATGTTTACTTGTAGGTAACAAGCCTACATGTTGCCTGTGAAAAATTCCTCAAGATGATTCCTTTACTGGTGTCCAATGAGGATCCAGAGAATCTTCAATTAAAATTAGAGGACGAGTGCCTCGAAATTCCACCAGCTTCACGTAAACGAGTTTTGGCAGGTTAGACACTGCTCTTTGTTTTTATTGCTGCAATTTCCTTGTCAAAATTTCGTATTGTTTTTTTTTTTCCGGTACCTTGTTTTCCTATTGTCAATAATTGGCCACCTTAGATGATATTACTCATGTACCACAAAATTATAATTTTTGAACAGTTTGGGGCCGTTTGGCTTCATGTATTTAGAAAAAAAAAACGGCATTTACATGTATAAAGTGTAACACTAAAATTCAGTTTTTAGTGTATAGATTCCATGAAATATTGTTTCTAACGGCTAAAATGGGCTGATATGTATGTAGTATCTTGACATTCACTTTAATTAAGTGGATGTCAAAACAAATTCTCTCAACCTTTAATGAGAAAAAAAAAAAAAGAAAAAAGAAGAGAAGATACAAGATTTTTGTTTGCATTAATTTCTCATTTAACATTATAGATGTGTTGCATGTTAAAATACATGAAATGATGAAACCAAACAACCTCTTTATGGTTCAACAAATTTTCTCATGGAGGTGGCTTGGCAAGTAAATGTATAGCTGTTTTGTATAGCAAATCTTGTTTATTTTGTTTTATTTTGTTGGGTTGTCTGTTATATCCACTTTGCAAGTTGCAACCATATGAGGCTTATTCAAACTAAAACAACAGAGTTGATTCTACAGGATTGCTTCTTCGTCAAATAAAAGATTTTTGGCGTGTTGCCCTGCTGATGTCCACCCTGTTATACCCAGAAGCTAATCATACTGGTGGTAACCTCAGCACATATATGGAACTGGATAGAAGAAAAGATACATTCTTTAGAGTTGAAAGTGCTATAACTGAACTAGGTACTAAACATACTTATTTGTTATTCTTATTGTTATTGCAAAGCTCCATTGGCTTTTAATTATACATATCGGTTATATGTTTCAACTGTCTGCCAGTGTACTTCACGTAGTGTATGAGGAAGTAGTTTCTATTTCTACTCTTCGTTTTTCCCTTCTACAGTTACTTGAAGGTAGAAATCATGGAGACTTTCTTTTTCCTTGTTGGAACCACCTCCTGTGAAGTGCTAAGTATAAAGTAATAATGTTAATCGGTGAATCAAATCTAGCCATGTAGGTATGCGAGACTTATTTATGCTTAATTACATATGGGCCTATGCCATGTGACCTCACTAGTTAAGCTAGAAGGGGCTTAAATCTTGATTATTCTGATGTTTGGAGTACAGTAGAAGTGTTTTACTTCTATAGAAGAACAAATCTGAGCAACACAAAAGATAAATAATTTCCTCTTCCTCTTCAATTTGTTTGTTATAAGATCTCTTTTTTGAGATATTTTCTGTGTATCTGCAGATCTTGATCGTGTATGGGAAGCTAAATTATTGCTTGACGGGAAGACTATAATGGGTGTGCTACAACTTAAAACAGGAGGGCCATTGATCGGGAAATGGGTAAGATGATGTGCTTTTTATTGGTATTGTGCCTATCCGTTCCATGAATGCCCACACAAGTCTCCCTTCTTTGCAGCAACAGAAGCTGCTGAAGTGGCAGCTTGCTCATCCCAAAGGAACAATGGAGGAGTGCATCGATTGGATGAAGCAATCTCAAGCAAAACGTCAGAAACTAAACTGTTCCGCTTAAACGTGTGCTCAATTCGTGGCGATTCTTGCGCTACGGCTAACAACTGTCAATTCTTGGTGCTTTGGCATTTGGCTTGGAACCAAGATAATATTATGACTAATTCGGCGAAACAGACAAGACGATAGTTTCTGCTCGACTTCATCACGTTACTTGGGTAAAACCCAAAAGAGAGCTATATTTTGTCCCAAAAAGAAATATCATTTTGGGAAAGTTTTTGTAAGCTTCTAAACCAGCAGATTGGAAGCCAAAAATGTAATCGCTTCACTCATACTTGTACCTATTTGAAACATAATTCATGATTGAGTAACGGTTTATATTCTTTTAACTCACCCAAAAAAAAAAAAAAATAAAAATAAATTCCTGGTGTGATGAATGGCCGCTAGCTCGCTTATATAGCATGACCAATATTTTAACAAGCCAAGCTACGGTAAAATAAATTATAGAATCCTTATTCCAAATTCTCAGAGCGGTTGGTCAGTATATGCAAATCTTGAACCCGTTGGAACTCTAACTACTGGCCAATCAAAGATATGACCATCGTGAGTCGAACTTTTGCAATAATAATAGAGTTAGCAGGTGAAACAAGATGAATTAAATCTAACAAAAGGGGGCTTTAAATTATGTAAGATAGGTGCTCCTCTTACAATAAGTCGAGAAAAGAAAAACAACAACTAAGAAAACTTTTCGATGCTTACCGAACCCGCCAAGCTCACCTTATTTCCCGCGCGTCGATATGTGTAGTGGTGTACTGTGCAGACATGGCGTCCGTGCAGGGGTTAAGCTATCCGAACAGAGACCTTGCCAATTCGGATAGAGGATGGCTTCCAAAGTACAATGGTGTGAGAATACGTGCTTCTGTCCGAGTTGGAGCTTCTTCTCAGCAGTTCCATGAGGCGGACCTCTTTATTACAGGCTTCATCGCCTTGTCCTCTTCAAGAGAGACCATTCCTATATGCGAGGGATCTTCCAGCAGCATCTTAGCCACCAAATAGCCTGAGATGGACCACGTCTGAAACTTCCTGGCTTGTTTGCCAATATATCGTCCGAGCTTCCCGTCATAGTACTCCGGCCAGCAGTCCTTCAGCAGCCGGCTCTCAGCTAGTTCTATGGCCCTTCTCGCAATTTGCGGCCGTCCAGTCTTGATGCATGCCGCAGTAAGCATCCAAAGAAGAACTGCAGAAAGCACGGTGGAAGATGGGCAGTATCACTTATTAGAGAGTTCTTTCTTTTCGATTGAAATATAAGGAGTGCAGTATCGCATATAAATTATCTGGCTCAAAATTTCCAGGGTAAAGAATAATCTTTGGACATTATATGGCAGATGCCATGACTAAGGTGTGAAGAAATTTTCAAGAATAAACTCTATGGAGATAGTACTATGAAAACTTTATAGCATGAGCTCGTGAAGAATTTTCCACACACAATCTCTAGTTGTGTCCTAGTAACCATCATTTTAGGGCAAGTGACGTGACTGATAAGATGGAAGAAATCCTGGACAGCAGACTCCGAAGAGTTGATTAGCGATGAAAATTTTATAGCATGTGCTAGTGAACATTCTCTTATCACCGTTTTCTTCGATACTGTTGTCTTTATAAAGAAGTAATTATATCTGTTGAGAGATCAATTAACTAAGGTTGTTCCGATTTACAATTGCGAAGAATAGACATGCAATTCTACAAAGAACAGCCAGTGGTTTGGTTTGCTACTAACCTGGCCAAGATCCTCCATTATGATAACTCCATCTGGTATTTTTTGGGTCAGAACCTGTCACAATCCGCCATTCATGGCTCTCAATAGCAGGATAGGATATCTTCAAGGGCATCTCACCAACCAGCTCCTCCCAGCGTTCTTCAATTAGATCCATAATGGCCACAGATTGCTCTGGGGTAGCAAGAGATGATAATATGGCTATACAATTGCCAAGAGCAAACCACCGGAAGTCCATTCTTGCAGGACTAACATTTCCAATAAAGTAACCACCGCGGCAAGGCATAAAATCAAATAACCAATCCGGAATAGAATCAGGTATAACATTAAACTTGTTGACTGCTGTATGTGAATATTCTTCTGTTTTAAATCGATATATGCCATTTAGCTGCTGGAAGTCGAGCCAAAAGTAACTTCTCATGTGATAACTTAAGGCAGGCAAGCGTGTGACTATTCGTTCTATAAACTCTTTTCCCTCATTATCATGTTTAAGCATTGATAAAGCACATCTCAATGCCATAAAGAAAAGGGCTTGGATTTCAATAGGATAGCCATAAACACCCTGCAAAGTGAGAGACATGACAGAAAAGTTCTCAAGTATAAGCAACTATAAAAAGTTGAAAATTACACTTATTATTAAACAGATTCAGACATTTCAGGAAGTCATCAAGAAAAGTACAAGCCCCTGTATGGAAATTAATGAAGATTATCTCCACTAAAATGTGTGCTTTTTGAACATCTTTGATCAGCTTTCATGTTCATCAGATTTCAACTTCCAGAAAGTAGTATATGGAATACGTTCTGTTTTTGTTCCAAATGAGCAGATAGTCTCAGTCCAAGATACTTGAACATAATTGTTCCAACAAACAAATTCCTAGCTAGCATTTATCAAAAGTCTCTAAAAATATCTTAAGACTTTTACAGTGTTGTTTCGAGAGACTTACAGAAAGATTTCTCAACTGATTTGGACACTAGAAGTTTTGACAGCTAAATGTTGTTGGAGATTGTCCAAGTTCAGTGGTTCTTATCTAGCTTGACTTTCCTATGATATTAAAAATCAATTTTAATTCCTCAAGTAACAAAACACAAAGATAGCAAATTTCTTCAAGCAAGAAACATCCAGTAAATATGACAAGCAGGAAACAACCAATGGATATGACGTAAGAAAGTTCAAGATATAAATATAAATGTGAAAGGAAAGCAAAACAAGAGGTTGATGCTCCTACCATTCGACGGTCTATCATCGAGCAACCATCGGCACATAGCAAGGTTGGAAAAGTGTCAAACCCCTCTGACAAACAAAGAGCTAATATAAGCCTCATCCCCTTTTGGCAGTCTGGTGTTTCCGATAGGGACATATCCCCAGTAGACTTTGTATATGCACGAAGAAGAATAATCCACCAAAACCCAGAGTCAACTGGTGCAACCCTACCAATTGCACTCTCGCCAAAATCTGCAACTATACTATCACTTTGCCTGACCGGATCATGGAGCACCTTAAAACTAGCTGGCATTACTCCTTCTCCGAGCTTGAAACGATCTATCCTCTTTTCCCAGCTTTGAAGCTGTAACGTCTTCACGAGGAAATTCTTAACTATCTCGGGTTCACCATTCATTAGAAAAGCTAACGCACTCGGTACAAAATCCCGCACGAAAACCTGCATTTGGAATGATAAGATATCAAAAGATGTTCATGGAAACAACAAATCAATAGAATCCTTACAAACAATCATGTTTACGAAGTTCCAATCACAATAAATAGTTTCAGAAATTGCTTGCTTCAGGAAGAGATAAGCATAGGAAAACCAAGCACAAAATGTATGCAACAGAGTTGAAGCAATCAGGTTGACAACTAAAGACAATTCATTAACATTCAAATCTATCATTATACAGGACATGACATCGAACAGAGTAATACCAACAACTCTGCAATGAAATATTTCCTAGCTCTTGATCTATTAATCGAAGTTAAATTAATTCCACAGCGATGTACCTGATCATAATTAAGCACTTCCTCTGATGCATGATCATAAGCAGCGATGGTTCCCACGGGCTGCCCTTTAAAGTGCACCAAAGATCTCCGGAGAGCCTCCCACGCCTCTGCGACCATCGGATGTGGTTCGAACGAGTTCCTCGAGAATGACGCCGGCGTGTCGAACACAGAACGCAATCCCATAGGGGAGTATATGTTCTCATAGCTATCCACCGCTCGAATGTTCCCTGAGATCGAGAGCTCGCTCATAGATCTCTCGTCGAACGACCTCTTCCTCTCGATCTTTAGCCTCGTCTTATCGAGAAGCTTTGACAAATCGAAGTCATCGGCCTCAGTGATGGAGGACTGAGACGAGACCTTCTTCATTCCTACACTCTCGCGATTCCCTTCCATTCCAGGAATTAATTACGATCCAAAAAAACACCTCAAGATCTGCATCAAAACCAAATAAAACCGTAATTTAAGCGATATTCAAGCTACGATCGAATAAAAACGAGCTACATTTCGCTATCGTGAGACGGCAGACGCAGGATTCCAAGAGGAAACAAACAGATCCAGCTAACAAACAAGAGAGCATCAGGATCTCCCCAAACTTAGCTACGAAACAACCGATCGAAGCTGAGATGCGTCGATTTCGAGGCGAGGTGTCTCCAAACTGATCGAAGACTGCCATAGCGCGTATTAAGCGCCAAAACAAAACGTCCAAAAAATTCAACAAAATCAGGAAGAAATAGAGCCAACGGACCGTATTTTGAGATCGTATACGAGAAGATCCGTGGGAGAAGTCGTTGGTGCAGATTTGGAGATGAAGAGAGAGATGAACGGGAGAAGAGCGAGGAAGGATGAGAGGAGGAAAAAAAGAGCATGGCGTAGAGAAGGGTGTATTTATAGGGAGGGAGGATGAGAGGAAGGAAGAGGAGACGAATGGCGAAATGAGCGTGTCTACGCTTCTCATACCGCTCTTCTCGGCCACCTCTTCCTTCTCGTGCTCGAGGGGTGACCGCCAGTAGCCGGTGACGGCCTGTGGAGAGCCCGCCCTGCTGACGTGGACTAAGGACAATGCTCCATCCCGGGGTTGGTAGTGTTTAGCTGGCCCATGAACTTTTTGTCTTGGTCGATCTCTAGAGAGCGACGTTTGTTATTTTAGGCAAAGAAATAAATAAAATAAATTAAAGGTTTACTTCCTGTTTTAAACTCTACCACCTAATTTTACTTTCATTGGCTATAAAAAATTATATAATTTTTTATGAATAAAAAAAAACAGAATATATCGCCACCTTAGGGTGTAATTACTGAGAGCTACGACTCATACTACTCTTTTTAATAACTTCATTTAATGCGAATTGCGTGCAGCTAAGAGCCGGAATGGGGTTAATTATTGGGTCACAAATTATTCTCCCGTGACTTGAATAACCAACACTCCATTATTAGTCGGGGTCAGAGAGCCATGCGAAGTCGTACACCGCGCACGATTTCCGAAGCCACAATCTCTGCACGATATCCACGTGCTCTCGTCCGTTACCACGAGGCCGCTCAGCGTGGAGACATGGAGCGTTCTCATTGGTCCCAGATCAGATACCGTGTTGGACAAGCGATACCATTGATCGATCGCACTGCGTTAGGTCGGTCAATACTGGCCGTCCGATTGGTCGATCCGATCCTCGGAACTAACGACGGTCGAGATGTCATTTATTCGGCTCGCCGTGGAACATTCCCATTGGTCCCAGATCAGATATCGTGTTCGACTAGCGATACGATTGTTCGCACTGCTCCGGGTTGATAGTGGCCGTCCGATTGGTTGATCATCAACCCTTCGAACTAACGACGGTCCAGCTTTCATTTATTCGTCTCATCGGCTGCCGCTAAAAGTGGGGGCCCGTGGGTCACGTGGTAGGAGTTCACTGCCGCTGTGCTGCACGTGATGTTACACGCCAGAGATTCGTGGAATCGAACGGAGTGGAGGATCTCTGTTGTCGTTTTAGTAGACAAGATTCGAATTTATGAGCGAGTTGCAATTATTTGATGCTTAGATCGGAACTTCGGATCCATGGTCCTTTGGTACGGTAATCCTAGTTTTTTATTTAATATTATTTTAATACTGGGTCTGAATTATTTGCATCTTTTATGTTATCTATCTAAATAAGAGAGTGTTGCTAAGCAGACATATTGAAAGTTTTAGCATCTCTATAACCTATAAAAATCACCAGAATCATCTCATCTAGAGTCAGGATCTTTATTTTATAGTCTGTATCTATGAGTTTTTTTTTTTTTTTTAGAAGTTAGGCTAAAATGAGACCGGCGTGACAAACTATCGAAGTCCCACAAAAAATATACCTAGCTAAACTATCACCAACAAAATTTAAAAATCTATCGATAAAAAGAAGCGACAAATATGTTTACATTTATTAGATGCTCTATATCATATCATAAAATAATACCCATTTAAAACAGTCACATAAGATGGCCTTGAATTCAACTTCAAATTTTGAGTTTGCTGAAACAAAATTTTGTAAGGACTAAAGCAAATCACCTAAAACTATGTAGTTTCTTCCAAAGCCACCAAATGATGTATAGTTGGCTTATCTCAGCTCTTCTTAAAACCTATTCTTGTAGCTATCTCTTTCTTTCACCATTGTCACAGGGAAGAACACAGAAAGAGGAGGAACCCGAATAAGAAAGACGGGAAGAGGTAATAACTAGGAGCCGTGGGATAATTTTGGCGGATAAAGTCTGGTACCACTTAAGGTCTATTTTGGTTTGAGAGTAAACTCCGAACTTGATTAGTTAATTTTAATTTTTTACAAAATAAATTTAATTAGATATAAAAAAAATAAAAAAAATAAAAAAAATATTTAATTACTAAACTAGTTTAGAAATCCTTGAACCCGTTCAGAGAGAGTCCAAACAAGGCTTGTCTATGAGTGACGAAAACTCCAAATTCAACTTTTCCTCTTCAAAAGTTCCTTGTTTCTTTTTCTTCTTTCTCTAATTCTCTCTTACTTTATTCCATAAAAATATTTAAATGACAACTGAGCACTCAGATTGAAACTAAAAATTATAAATAATTTAGCCAGACTATAAACATAATATTAAATTAAAAAGTCAATAAATCGGATATACATACAGTAGCTAAAAGTTGGTTTATTATTAGGCATTTGGGTAGAAAATTGTGTTTAGGACTTAGATGGATCGGATATAGGAACTAATAGGGGCTAGATCCAAGCCCGGCCCAAGATGCACACATCTCGGCTCAAAATATAGCGTTTGATTTATGCATAAATTATAAATATACGTGTATTTATAAAATACAAAAATAAGATTATTATAAATTATAATTAGATAAATATATATCAATTTAAATATGAATAAGATAAATACATATCAAATTTTCTCTGACGATCGATCGATTTTGTGTCTAAATTAGACCTTTTAGATAATAAATTGACCACGTAAACAAAAGTTTGGGAGGAGTTTTTAATCCAAAAGATAATTTCTATTTGCAAATTTTTAATAGAGAGAAAATTATAAATAACATCTTATAATTTGACAATATTATAAAAGAGACCCTTGCTGTTTCTTATTTATGAACTGATCGGAGCCTCCACGTATGGTTTAGTAGTTTTTAGGTTTTAGCAATTAGCATAACGGAGGCTCTATTTGTCAATAGCGAGTATTTCTTTCATTTATAATATAGTTAAACTATAGGATGTTATTTGTAATTATTCTTTTTAATGATCACAAAAGGGAGGCAAGTGGCCTTCACGTCTTGAATGCCTCAAGGGCGGCATCAAAGCTTTTCTCCATCGCAAGCCTCGGTTCCCTTCTTCCTCTCTCGCCACCTATTAAAGAGACGTCTCTCTCTCTCTCGTTCTCTCGCTCTCTCGCTCTCTTCTCTGGAATGGAGTCCGGCCAATGTTCTGGTACGAAGGAAGACGATCTCGTCTGGGCCAAACTCGGTACTCCTCTGTGTGTGTGTGTGTGTGTGTGTGTGTGTGTGTGTGTGTGTGTGTGTGTGTGTGTGTGTGTGTGTGTGTGTGTGAGTATTTATCTCTTCTGCGATCGGGAAGTTAGGGTTTCGACGAAGAACGTGATGTACTTGCGATCAAGAATGTAGATTGCCTCCGAGTACTTTGTAACGGTTTCTTGAATGCTGCAGTGCCCGCCGATTCCAGGCATTCGGAAGTGGAGATCAGATTGGGGGACACGATGATATGCTCCGAGGTCACGAGCTCGTCGGTGGAGAAGTTCACATGGTGCGAGATAAGGAGGAATGGGGATAAAGATTTGGCGACGATCAGAAACTTGAGGTTAGGGCAACGAGTTATTGAATCATTTCAGAGCCGTTTCTCTTATCCCGTTTTATTAATATTGACAAATCCTTCCGTTTCGCCAAACTGAGGAGAAACGCCATATTTGAAAGTTGTGAAGTAGGAAATTGATAAGTTTTTGTTTATGTTTGCACTTCTTCGCTGTTTCCAAGTATTACCATAGGCCCCGTTTGGATTAAGGGGAAAATTATCTAGAATAGTTAGTCTCTATTCTTACTCTTAAAGTTGTACCTCTAATCTAGAGTGGGGGTATTCTAATGTTTGATTGTAATCTAGAACAATGATGTAATAATTATTTTGATGCGACATAATGAAAGAAGGAAACTTTTGTTTTTGTCTCTTATGAATTTACGACGATACCCTTTTATGCGACATAAAATGGTGCAATGGGGTAAATGGACTAAATATCATACTATAAATTATAGATATTACAGTACCATTCTCTATGTCTGAAATTCATGTATCTGTATATGTATTACAATTATCTAGATATGCAATGGTTACATATTGACATCTATACCACCAATCAGAAATTTTTGTTTTCCGCACTTATTGCTAATACCTGCAATGCATGCATTCATATATGCATTATCATTTTGTATATATGCAATGACTATATGTTAATATCTACACTTACCACTATACAATAGATTGACTTTCTGTTTTTTGTATTTATAGCTCATGCCTGCAATGCATGGGTCCATATATACAGTATCATTATCTATGTATACAATGACTACATGTTAATATCTACACTTTACATCCAATCCTCAAATTACACGGTCCACATTACTTAGATATATTGACACAATGCTATAAAAGGGTACATATATTGCTACAACCAAACTGAGGACATCTGGTTCATAGTTTGCAGTAAAAATTATTGCTACAACCAACCAATCAGTGATAACCCTCAAATCACACCATCCAAGTGCTTAGATGATTTGAGTATCATCACCATTATTGTGATCAAGTAATCAAACACCATTTGAAAGGAGATAAATAAAGACAACAAACATGGATACAGAAAAAAGTGATTCAATCTAGAAGGAAAGATTGCTGAAAGGGCATCCAAAGAGAATCTTTAGACCTGATTCTTCATATAAATTATCTAGTATACACAAGAAAACGAAGCTATTGTTCTGATGCGGATGAAAAACAAAGATAGCCACTATCAAGATCCCATAGTACTGTTTCATGCATTAATCAAGCTTATGATGACCCGTTTGCTCAACCTTGTGATTCATTTGCAAAGTCTGAGATGTAGTTCCTATTTTGAATTTTGTTACATATGGCATGTCTTTTGATCTCCATAAGCATTTGATGTCAGTACCTACATTTCCTCCTAAGATTTTGATGAGAATTTTTTTTATGAAACTTGTTTCTGCATGCCTCCTTTCTCCAATTCTCATTGATAAAGTTCAAATTCTATAATTGTTGATGGAAACGTTGTTGGAGAAGAAGCAGTGGATATAAAAAGCGGGAGTGAAGTCATTTCAGGGCCTGATAGAGAAGGTGAGGTACAGGATCCTTTTCTCCCCCAAAAGCTATTGAGATTCTTTTGCAGCACAACTATGTTGTACAATCAGCAACCTAGAAGATTTATGCTATTACTTTTTTTGCAACTTTATCTATTGCCATTGTACTTTTCAGGGTATTTGACTTATGCCTTTGAAGTAATAAGTACCCAGAGTCATGATGGAAAGAATATTAAGGTGTTTTTTTGTGAATATCTTTTGTCAAGTTCCTTTTAGCTATTTTCCTATATTCACTCATTAGTTACTATAATGTGGTTGCTGCCAGATCATGCTAGATGTTGAGCATGCAAAATGCAGCATATGCTTAAACATATGGCATGATGTTATTACTGTTGCTCCTTGCCTCCATAACTTCTGGTACTCATTCATCCTGATGTTCCCCTTCTGCTCCTCCCTCCCTCTTGTCTGCATTCTTTATTTCCTAATATTTTTTGCGATTTGAACTCTTACCTGTTTCTCCTTTTATAGCAATGGTTGCTTCTCAGAGTGGTTAAGAAGGTCTTCAACACGTTCACGTGATAGAACACAAAATGTTGCATGTCCTCAGTGCAGGGCAAGTGTACATTCTGTTGGAAAGAATCACTTCTTGCGGAATATTGAGGAGGTACAATTACCTTGACTTATTTCTGTTTATTCTGTCATAAGCTTTGAATCTCTTCAAGCCCTTTAATCTTTATATTCTGTAATGCGCAATGAGCCAAGAGCCACTGCAATTTTCCTTTTGGAACGCCAACAACATACCTTTACTGTGACATTTAGAATTTTTTTGCTCAATTCAGTTTCCAAGACGTCTTAATTCTCAAATCTTAGCAATGTTTTGAATCTTTCAATTATATCACAAGTTCGCTTATCAGGTGTTTATCTGTTAAATTTGTTTGCATGGACTTCAACATTTTGAGGTCCTAACTGGATCCAACTAATATATTTCCTGACTGTCAAAATCATTGATATATTCATCAATTGTCTTTGTTATCACAAGCTTATCAGGTGTTTATCTGTTAAAGTTGTCTATATGAACTTCAACATTTCCTGACTCTCAAAATCGTCAATTTTTGCATCATTGGTCTTTTGTGTACTATTTCATACTTAGTTATTGATTTGGGATTGAGGTTTTAAGGACGGAGTTTTGCATGAGAAGATGTAAAATCAGCTTTTGCATGAAAAGTTTATTTCTACTTCCTAGTAAGAGCAATCCAGTAGTTTAGGATAAAGTTTGCCCATATGACTAAAGGCTGGTCCATTGGCTCAACAGGTACTTATGAAGAATATGCAGTGACTATAATCTCTCTTTCGCCACGATTTTTAACTTACATTAACGTATGTTCCACCGCTTGTCAAGCTTCTTTTATTTTCTTGACTTTTAGAAGTAGCATGAATTAAGCGCTTTGGTATTCTAAGGTCAGGCCATGGTTCGAATGATTTTGCACTCTCTGGGTTCACATATACCTTCACGTGAGACGTGTGCATATATTATACCCACAAAAAGGGCATGGTTATCTGTTAAATACTGGTTTATCTTGTCATACTAGCCAATCATGCCCAGAACATGTACCAATAAGCAGTGAAAGAAGCTAGATGACTTGATAAGCAATCCATACTGATTGTGTCATTGCGCACAATCACATAGCACATTGGTTTGAACCACTGATCACTATTTGCACGTATACCTGTTAACACTTGTGATCCATTCCATTGACCTGTTTGCCTCGTCTATTCTGGGTGATGCATCTTTGTTCCTGGAAATCTGTTTGTAGTTACATTTTAGATGACCAACACTTCTACAAAAAAGATATACAAAAAACTGAGCTTTTTGGGGATTCTGTTAGATTCATACGTTCGGAGGCAAATGACTTCTATGGGATATTGGTGTTCCTTCCTATTTATGTACATGTGTTATGGGATATTGGTGTTCATTTTATTGTTGCCTACAGAAAATATTTCTCATTTTGGATTCTATCTTCTGTAGGCTATCCTGCAAAATTTTTCTTCACTAAAGCGCCCTGTTGAAGAAATTGCACTGTTAGATACATATGCCTTGGTTAAGTCAAATCTTGTAAGTTCTTTAGAAGTTTATGTTAAAAATGACAGGTTAATGTATAGATCTATCAGTCTGCTTAGATTTCATTTAGTGCTAAACAGGAGCATCTCTTTCTTGATGTATATATGTTTAGTGATGTCAATTAATTCATTTTACTCTTGCTTTGCAGTTAAACTTAGAAAGTTTTTTTCTATGTAATAAATTGCAAGTTGATATATTTGACAAATCAAATATAGAGCTGAAGTATGATGTTGATGCTCCTGATTTCTCAGTCATGAACTTTTTTTTCCCAAATTGATGGTTTGGCTATTTGAAAGCATTTATGCTTTTAAAGAAAGAAATTAGGTAGTGATGCATATGAGGTTAGAGTCCTGCAAGTTGTGCTTCATTTTAGATTTTGATGTAGTCATTCTTGCAGAAAGAGTAAAGATTAGCTCCCTTCTTCTATTTTTTTCCACATTTAGGTTAAATTTGGGAGTTTCACTCCTTTATTTGAGGCTATACACAAGAAGAAGATAGATATGAACATGTCGACTTGTCTTCTATTTTCATTATGTGCAGTACTCTTGCTTAAATCTACTTTTGCCAATAAGTCAACACCAAATTTGGAGGATGGCAAGAAATTGTACGTTTTCCGATCATTGCTATATTCTCATTGCAAAACTTATTTAATTGGGAAAAAGCTTGTGAGTAGCGATGATATTCATACATTAAAATGTTTCCAGTTTTCTAAAATCTAAATGCCGTCTTATGAAGAAGCCGCTACTTTTGATTTTTGATGCAATTTATCTCATACTAAATTAACAGAGGTCGTGTGCATATCGTTGACACCAATTTGTTAACATCTTGATATCTACGCTTATAACTGATTTGGAATTGTGTTTCGGTGATTGTCTAAGGTATTTGAAAGGGAGAAAAACCAGTCAAGAAAGCGCCCTTTGTCATATTCCATTGATGAGAGCAATGAAATTAATCTTCCATGCCCTCAGTGTGGTAATATAACCTTCTTTATCGTACGAAAGTAACTATCTCATGTCCCTAATTTTTTTCCCATTCACATTATTGATCTTCAAAACAGTGTTATTACGATAGATGTTTTATACAGATAAAATATTATTTGAAGGATATTGTGTAAATTATGCCATGCATCTAAACCATTCCCTCACGTTATTCAAAGAAAAGAATTTGATTTCGTAATGTAGAACTAGTTATTGTTAACCTCTTATTGGCAATAGGAATCACTGATATCTGATTTTCTTTATTTGACTAATCATTCATAGTGTGACGGTCTGCTCTCTGACAATAGGGGTCGGACTACATATACCTCGTGCATTGGAACACCCCTTTTAATAGAATGTATAAAACTACAAAAAGTTTTTATGAAATATTGAAATGTATCTCATTCTCTCTTGGGTTATCGAGATTCTTTTTTGCTTTCAAGCTAAGTACCTTATATCTTAGTACTATGATTATTTGCATTTTGATAGCTGAGTTAATTTTATGGGTTTCCTACCATTGTGCTGGCCTTGCACTCTTTTTAACTTTATAAATTTTCAGCAGGCACTCAACTTGGTGGATTTAGATGCCGCCCTGGCACTGGTCACTTGCAGTGTCATGGATGTGGAGGGATGATGCCATCTAGACCTAATATTGGTGTAACTCAACATTGTAATTGTCATGTACCATCTTGAAATTATTTTACTTAGATTACCAGTGATAGGACTTCACTGCATAATGTCTTTCCCACCTTATTTTCTTCTACTTTGAGTTTATTATGCTGAGAAGGATCTTGAGTATCTGCTTTGAATTTCTTGTTATCGTCATTGTTTCCAGTTGTACCCAAGTTTATTGGTGATTTATTTGTTCTGGTTGGATGTTCCAACAAATTCAGCATTCCTCATTTGTTCGGAACACTTAATCTGTCTTTAAGATCATGAGGACTTCTCTAATCTGGATATTATTATACATTGCATTGAATTTAATACCCCCTTTTGTTGGTTCGTTGCTACATGATATCTAATGGACATTTAGGTCTTTAAGTTTTTTCACATGATCTTTATTCTGTACCATGTCTTGTGTATTCTGCAAATAAAGTATGATTATAAATTGCCCCTACCTAAGTTTTGTTGGATCGTGTGAGAAAGTCATTTGACATACTATGTACTCTAACCATTCACCACAATGTAATTTTTAATGATGGCCCCGCGTGCCGGTTGGCTCTTATCGTGCTGGCGGCGTAGCAGCACATGGCGTGAAGGGTGCTGGCACCTCTCCTAGTAGCTTCACCACTCATCTCCGTTGCTCGCTGTCATCGCTCGACCTCATCATCGCCGTCACCATAGCTGCTCGACCTCGCCACCCATCGAGCTCTCATAGCTCGCACCCATGCCCTAACCCAAAGAGGAAGAAAGTATTCAGGTAGGGTCAAATGAAAAATTAAGTTGGTGAGAGACGAGGTTGGCGAGGTCGGCAAGGTCGAGGTCAAGGTTGATGGCAAGTGGCGAAGAGTGAAGGAACCATATTGTTCCTCTTTTTTTTTAAGTGTTATTAATTATGTGACACCTAAAATACTTTTCCTACTCATTGCCCGTAAAGTTATGTGCATTATTAATGATATTAGTGGTTTCTTAATGGTGAATATTTGTTCTCTTGCATATCTTTTAGTGTTAAACTAGCTCACATGTTTATCGTTCCAATTTACATGTTTTTATCGGGTCCTTTCATTCACTGAATTGTATTGATACTATCTGATGTGAATTTCAGCTTGACTTCCGTCATGTCAACTTCTGATTAAAGTATGGGCTTTCAAGGCTGTATAATGAAATGCCACTTATCTTGCAGGCATAGGGTGTGATAGAACATTTTGTGGGGCTTATTGGCATTCTCAAGGTGTGGATGCAAGTGATTTTGATGTAATCTGTGATAGGGAGATATTCAAACCAGTATGTCAACTTTGCTAATCATCGACCTCCTTCTGTATTTGACTATAACATATTTTGTCTTAAGCTATAAAAGTAACACTTATTTTCAAGGAAACTTAGATGAAATACTGGAACTTGTATGCATCTTATGCATTTTTATTTTGATATCTTTTGCAGAATCTATTACTGATATTTCTTGCTATTGCAGATTTGTGAACGTACTATCTCCAGAATTCCTGATTCGACACACCAAAATAATCCTTACGAGAAAGATGTATGAGTACTTATACCCTGAGCTGGTGCTTATATGGAACAAAAATATTCTGTCTTCTTAGAATGAATTATCTCAGATGTGACTACATTAGAAGTGTTTTGTTAGATTACGGAAAGGTGCATACGGCAAACAGGGAAGACATTGCAGGCTGTAATTTCGGATTGGATCACTAAATTTAATAATAAGGAAATAGGTAACACTTGTCGCTTACAGTGATGAATTTTCAATAGCTCCTTATTTAGTATCATAGCAGGAAAATGTTTATGATAGTCACATTCTCATATCTTATGTGATAAAAACATAACAATTTAGCATTGCCAACTTGGAGGTTTGTTTCTATTTCTAGGGAACCCAGCTGGACCTGTCCCTAAACTTTGGAAGTGTCAGAATATCCCACATTCTTTGCTTCTAATCCTGGCCAAACTAAATGCCTTTTTACTAGCAAATAAGTAATCTTAGATTTTGCTTGTCCATTGCTTTAGCCAGGATAAATCACCTATTCATTTCTCATTATGGTTTGTCAAATATATCCTGAAAACAAACTGGTCTGAGTTTCGTTCATGAATCAACTGCAGAAATGGGAAATGCTAGTTATGGTAAGATCCCTAAGATGGATATGTTAGATATCTGGTAATATTGTTAATCATGCGTTTTGTGAATCCTTCCTCTAGCTGAAGTCCTATATACAATTCAATGCAATCATCGGGGCAGTTGTTAATTCTTTAATATATGTTCGCAATTTCTCTTAACATGACAATCAGAATAACTTGCATTCCAGAAAGTTTTAGATTTGAATTCTCTAGAATATTTTTGGGTTGCCATTAATATTTCAAGGTCTGAGTCTTCAAATTTCCTTTTCTATTTAAATGCATGTAAAAGAGCAACTTTTGAATATAATTATAGGGCTACAAGCAATTATGCAAAATCACATTACAAAAGATGCATGATATATGGAAGAAAATGTTATATCTCTTGGATCTATGTAAATTTTTTTTTTCGTTTTATTTAGTGTTCATGTCTTCAAAGAAACCCTCTTTCCTTCTCTTTTCTATGGATAAAGATGTCTAATTATCATCAAGACTTACAATTTTCATCTTTTTTGGTCCGTGCAGACCGTACAAGGCTGCAAATAAACCATGTTGAGGCAATCACTTCCAGTACACATCTTTGCAAGTAAGTGGCATACTGTGGCTGGCCCTTTTAATGATTTAGTGGAATTAATGCAAGTTTGATTTGCGTTTGGTGTTTCTTCTTCCTTCTGTTGTTATAGAGATACAATGGTCGATTGAGCTATTTTTGTTTTTGTTTTTGTTTTTGTTTAGTTGTTTCTTCTATGTCTTCTGCTGCCGTCAGGCCCTACGATAACCTGACACATTCCAAATTTTTAGCAATTGAGAAATAGTTGTTTTACTTTTCAAATTGCTATCTGTAGATAGAGTTACTAGGTATTCCTTGCTTTTGATATTCATGAAACTATTTGTCACGTAGCATTTTATGTCTTTCTGTACAAGCATCTTGGTAATTATCATGGCGATCAATAAATTAGTAATTCTGAATGCTTTTCTCTTTAGTTAGTCTTAAACTAAGATCTTCAAAGCCAGTTCCAGTAGAATGTTTCTAGAATGATTTTCTAACATTTTGTTAGTAGAAATGTATTTTTTCCATCTATTTCTGCTTTGTGTTGTTCATTGGATATGTCTGCTTTTCATACTAATTTCCTTCTCGTGAATTATAATTCTTATTTATGCCTATTATTATTACATTAAACATCCTCTTAATTCTTAACTGATGAAGATGTATTACTGAGGTTTTCAAATGAATGCAGTGACTGTTACAACAAGTTGGTCGACTACCTCTTGTACTGGTTCCGATTATCGATGCCTAGACATGTATGTGCTTCTAACCTTTCTTATTGAAAATTATGGCTCAAATTTTGTAAGTTACTTATAAATGCTATTGAAGCATTTGCAAGAATGGTGAAAGGATGCATCAGTAGGATCTGTAATTTTGCATGGATGAATTATCATTGTTATTATTTTTTCCCCTGTTTACTCTTTTCCTTGTATTGTACCTTGTAGCGAGTCTCACTTCCAAATCATATTGATTACTGATGCATCTTCCAGGATATTGTAAACTGAGTGAATCTGCTATTATGTTTATGCTGTTGTTGCTATTATTATTGTTCCGAGATAGATATTATATGGGACAACTTAATGTACCATAAGAACGTGGTGGATAGTTTGGGCACACAAGTTTTTATTTGCCATTGCAATTTGTGATAGAGAAATCAATAATTTCTGTCCTGAATATTCGTGGATAAACTGTTATGTTATTCATGTATTAACAATGTGAAGTGTGGATCTTCAGCATGGTTATTTTAGCTTTATTTTCTAAATATCAACTCCAATACCAAGGTCTAGTTTTCATCATTAAACATGCATTAGTATATTCATTTTCCTTGTATCTTATAATCACTCTGGTATTTGTTTTTAGTTTTGTTGTATGTGAACCTAATTTTCTGCGTATCAGAAGTAAAAATGACTTAAAGACAAGTGACCAGACAGTTAGTTAAAACTGTCTTGAAACAAGAAATTTGTGGTCTCAGAAGTCAACATTTTCTGCTGTTAGATGTAAACTTTGTTTGTTGACTATTCTGTTATATTTTGTGCTCTTACAGCTTCTTCCACCTGATGTGGCCGATAGGGAGAACTGCTGGTACGGTTATCTTTGCCGCACCCAACACAATAGTCTTGAACATGCTCGAAAAAGGAACCACGTATGCCGTCCAACAAGAGGCAATACCAATAATTAATTTCGTCTCAGCCTTCTCTTGTTAATAATCTAATATATTTGTGGAAGTAAGTCATAATCTGATATTACTTTTGCATCCATCCTTGTGTGTTGTCATATGTCTTAGTAGTCTCAATTATGACTTTCCTGGCGATCCGATGCATGTTTATGTTGTCTGTGCAATGAGCGGAGATGGAGATTTTTTTTCCTTCTTGCTGTAAAATAATTTTTTATTTGACCCGTTTTCAACGAATATTGGATACCACTGTTTTGCCTTCAAATTAATTGTTGACTGCTTCACGTCTTTGTGCTTATCTGTCATATTTGATGAATTATGATGATTGCAACCTTATAATGAGAGGCCACTTGATTAAGACATTTGGAAAAGGGAAGCAAATGTGTAGTGTCCTTGACAAAGCATTCAGGAATCTCTAACCTCCTTGATATTTTTTGGTATTTTAGGATTATACCTGCCTGGACTGCTTCCAACCTATTGCAGCATTCATTTTCCTTTGCAAAAGCTTATTGTAGCTCCACAGAGCTTCAGTGGGTAATGATATAAAAACCCTCTTTTATAAAAGGTTTTTTCCCTTTTTTTTTTGTTGGGGGGGGGGGGGGGGGGGGGGGGGGCGTGTACATGCATTAGAAGTGGTAAGCTTTTAATGAGACTTTGCTAGGTTGTCGGACGGAATTATTCTACCACCTTATGATTTAGGACCTAATCAAGTACTGCCAATTCCTGGGATTGCAGGGGAGTCGATGCAATCTGGATCAAGAGATCGCAAAAAAAAAAAAAAAAAAAAAAATGGTCAATGGCGACCGATGCAGTTGGGTCGTTGCGAGTTTTTATGGCTATTAAAAAGGCCTGGGGATTCTTATAGTTACTGGCCTTTCCTTTTCTCTTTACTGCAGGAATCACATTTTGACTATCGGTCGGTACAGGCATTAATTCGATTACTAGTACGGTACTTACTATTTGAACTAATACACTATTGCTCGGTCCTTAACTCATTTATCTATAGGGTACCTCGTGGAGTATGCACGAAGCCCAAACATTAGTTTAGATGCATTATGAGACTGCCTGCGTCAACGAGGTGCAAGTAACTTTGTTCGTTTCTTTCCCAAAAAAATTTGGCAACTTTGTTTAGGGGAGCCAATATCTCCTATCATACTATTTGCACAAATAATATTTTCTGTTATTGTAATATAATTATAAAAAAAAACATTTTATGTATAAAAAAGGAAGAAAATAAACGGAGCATATGGAAGGATTATTTAGGTTTAAGGTGTAACCAACAAGTACTACTAATACCTCTTAGTTGATGGATAAGCCATTGAGAAATTAAAAGTTCCTCTTTACTATTGTGTTTGGTGAATTTATACAAGCTTTGCACTTCTTATGATTAGAGGTTTGGCGATAACTCGTGTGACTTGTAGGTAGCACACGTAGGCCTGGTTGGGTTCAATGAGATCATTGTTTTCTTTCTTCCAATGGATGGGGAGATGATGATATGAACAGTGGGAGTACGGCTTTTATTGAGGGGTCCCTTCTGAACTTGCAGCTTTCCTGACATCGGTCTCCCTTGCATCCATCTTTATTGGGATCTATGATACACTGCTGCTAACTTTAATATGAATTCTTTTTTTTTTTTTAATTTTGTTTTTGGTTTCTTCTCAAAATAAGTTTAGAATGAATAATAGTGACAGCTTGTTCTATATCCTGTATCGAGAGGGAACTGAGCAGGAACTTAACGTCAGTCATATTTGGTGATCGAAATGAAAATTTCACTGTTACGAATATTTTCCATAGCCGTCGTTTTCTGGGAGGCGACAATCAGAACAATCCAATGCGGAGGGATGAATTGCCTGCACTTATCTGGCTTAATCTTATGGCCTTGGAATCAAACAGATCAACAAGAGCCCTAGTTCTCTGATTCTCTCTCTCTCTCTATATATATATACAATTTGGGTGGGAAATTTGAGTTTTCGTCTATTCTAAGACTGCACACTAAATAAAGAAAAGATAGGTGGTACCTTACATCAAAAATGAAGAAAGATAGGCTACTTTTAATTCACATAAGTGTTATATACTTGAATTTTTTTAATATATATATATATTTTTCAATTTGAAGAAAGTTATGTTGAGAAAGAACCACTCGAATTCATTAATGTTCTGTACAGATGAAATTTAATTTATATATATATAATTTTATACTTAAGGAAATATATGAATTCGTATTGTTTTGTCATGAGCTGGTGGGTACGCTTCAGCGCTGCAGTGCAGTGGTAGTCGTGAGGAGGGAATCTTACTCTTACCGATACTTGGGTTACAGCACGTTGCGATCTGACGCTTAGAGGGATCACTTCCACGTGCTCCACCGTGTACGGCTCTGATTGGGAGGTACGGCATCTGACGGCTAGAGAAGGGGCAGCGGAGATGGAGAAAAAGGTCGACTTCACTCGCTGCCGTCGGCCGATCAGGCGATTGGCAGTCAGCCACGTGTCGGATGGATGAGTGGAGGGGCTATATGTACATTATTGGGAGCCCTCTCCCTCTCTCTCTCTCTCTCTCTCTCTCTCTCTCTCTCTCTCTCTCTCTCTCTGATCCGTGACCTCGGATGCGGGGCCAGCTTGCCTCCTCCTATGCTCTGTGTGTGTGTGTGTGTGTGTGTGTGTGTGTGGGTGGGAAAGAAGGGAAGAGAGTGGAAGGGGTCTTCTTCAATGTCTATGTAGAGAGAGACAACTGGTGCTAGTACGTAAGACTTCTTAGTGGGACCCATATTACTCTCTCTCTCTCGCTCTCGGATGAGATGGTTAGGGTTAGTACGTTCACAATTTTTTATTAAAAAAAGAAGAAGAAAAAAGGATGATATTTTAGTAATTGATACATTTTATCTCAAATTTCTTGTTTTTTTAACTTTCTCTCTCTCTTTTAAAATAATTTCCAAAATACTTAAATTTACTCACGTGATATTCGCAGGTAATTTTTAATAAAATGTCAGGAAGAATAAATGAGGGTGGCTATGTTATAAGAGTTTAATATCTCATGAAATTAATGAGCAAAGTTTTTAGATTTCATATGTCGGTAAAGCTTGTCTTATATATAGATTCAAGCGACCAGAAGTTCATCCTCCTGCTTCATATAGATAGTGTAGGAGTTTCTTTAGGAGCTCTCAACTCCTTGCTATACAGCCCAATCAAGTCAAAGTTAGAATGTTAAGAGGCCCAGCTTGGCACGTCTCGTGCATTAAACGCTTTAGGGTTGCTGTCACCACAGTACTAGATGACAAAGTTAGATCGATATCACTTGTTACCCACTGGGTGTGTAGTGATTTTATCTCCCAACCTTGGCTTGCTTATAGTATTCCTTAAATCGCCATTTGGCATCAAAAGGTACGTAGCATTATTAACCTATTATGATTGGCCATTGGTGGCAGCTGGTTGATAGCGTGATGGATTTTGATGGAACTGACCGTTAGTGAACGACGATAGGAAGGATGCATGATAGAAATGACAATGGAAAGAAGGAAATTAAATAAAAAAAACTAAAATTTGTTGGAGTAATCATTGTTCTAATCTTTGGGTTTGATAAAAAGAGTTGGATAAAACCCAAGATAAAAAAAAGAAAAGAATGAAGAAAGAGAAGGTGAAAGGTTTGACATTAGTATAACGCAAACACCCAACTTGGAGAATTTAGATTGAACGTACTACTGAGGTAATATTTATGTAGAAAATATATTTAAACCCAGAGTTCGTTGGTTGGAAAAGTACTAACTAGTTCTCAGCCACTTGTGCTAATGTCTTGACCTACTGCCCTATAATTTCTTAATGTTACTTTGAAACGTACGAATCTCAAAGATGAAAGACGATGTACAGGGGGGGGCACTACAATGGTACAAAGTACCACTCTCTACTCTCGTAGGACGGAGACCATCACAGACAAAGTTCCTATATAGACGGTAATCTTAGAAGCAGTCTTGGTAGCTCAACCCTGGGAGAGATAAGGATGTTTGCCTAATTTTAGACACGATAGCGAAAGCCTTCTTCTTTTCCTTCTCCTTTTCTTTTTCTCTTTTCTTTTTACTACTATTTTCTCTGTTTGATCTCTTCAAGGAGCAATTGTTTCACTGTTTGTTTCACCCATTGATGTGGACTCTTTAGACGTTAAAATGGAAATCTACAATATTAATATTTTTTAACTACGTGTAAATATATATATACACAAGAAGAGCAAGAGATGGCACAAGAGAAAATGTTGGGTTTTTTTATTTTAATTTTAATTTATTTTGTTGGTTCCTTCTTATGTTTGTTTATTAGCATCATGGATCTCATCAAGAGAAGAGAAGAAGAAAGTAAAGGAGGAAAGAAAGAAAGAAAGAAAGAAAGAAGAATTATTACTACACAAGACGAATTCTCCTATACAAATCTCTGTCCCCCTCACTCTCTCTCTCTCTTGTTATCTCTTGTGGCCCTTTTTCTTTCTGTAATTTGGACCCACAAAATAAAATTCTTAAGACTCATCAACACATACATTATAGATTAATAGAGAAGAGGAGGAAGAAGAAGGAAGATGGAAAGAAAGATAGGGAAAAAAAAGGATCAAAAGTGGAGGAGTTTGTATTCTTCCATTGGTTGCAAGAATGATACCATCCACTGTTGAATTAAAGCACTCAAAATGACGCTAAAAGGTGGAGAAACAAAGCGGCGATCAGCAAACTTACTGCGAATTATTTTGGTGGTCATCTCCACTGTCCGCCGCTTGCTGCTGATGGTTGTGAGGTTGGTGATGATCTAAAGCTTGGTGGTGATCGGAACTCATACTCAGTCCACCTCTATTGTAAGCGTTTAGCGCGGCGAGCATGCCGAGATTGGTGTCGGAGATGCCTAGACCCAAGTGCTGCGGCATCGCGCGGCCGCCTTGGAAGTCGACGCCAACGCCGCCGGAGAAGTTGATTCTGGACATGAATTGGAGTGGGGCTTGGATGGTGCTCCCCCCGGCGGCGGCGGGGAAAGTCCACATGGATGGTTCAGATGGCCCGGCGGCGGAGGGCGCCGTCGACGCCGCGGAGACTGGCAGCATCCAGAACGCGCCCCCCGCGCCGCTGTTTGGCGCGACGGCCCACATTGGCGCTGCGGGGAGGACGCCCGGAGGCCTGATGGCTGTTCTTGAATTCTTGGCCGCGGATGTCGGCGAAGAAGGATTAGCACCGCCACTGCTAGTGCTCACGTGCTGGCTCTGCTGCTGGTGCTGGTGCTGGTGTTGGCTGTGATCTTCTTTGAAGAGGTCTTCTCTGAAGCGTTTCCTCAAATAGGTGTCGGACGAGGAATCCCCGCCCGGTTGTAACCCCTCGCCGACTTGGTTGGAGGAGAGGAAGTGATGATGCTGGTGGGAGGGAGGTGGCGGAGGGGGTTGGAATCCGAGCATGGCAGCGGCCGAGACGTCGGGGTTACCTTCGCGGTGGTGGGCAAGGGCGAGGGCGTGGTGGAAGGAGTGCTGCGGCGGCGCGGACTTGGACGGTGGCGCGGAGAGGGAGGAGCCGCTGCTGCGGAGGGAGATGTTGAGGGTGGAGAAGTTTGCCGGGATCGTGCCGGTCCCGGTAGCGGCGATGATGGCTGGCTCGGCCTGCTGGAGCAGCCACTCGATGGTCTCGCCGTCGGACTTGTGGCCGAGCTCCCGGGTGAGCTGGAAGACACGCGCGGCGCACACCGCCGGCATCCGTATGCGCCGCCCACGACCATCGACCTTCGTGTGCCGATCCTTGGACGATCTCTTCGCCGCCGCGGCCGCCGCCGGGGCCTTCTTGGTGGGGTCGGAGGTGGAGGAGGTTGGGTCGGGTTTAGGAGGGGTGGATGACATGGCGAGAGACGGCCCACCGACATGTTGGATGTTGGAGATCATGAAGGAGGAAGGACTTTGCTGCTGTTGCTGCTGCTGTTGGTTATGATGATGGAGGAAAGGATGATGATGATCGGAAGTACTCCGACTACTATTCGTGCCGGTGCTATTACTACTATTAGAAGGAACTCCACCTCCACCTCCCCCTCCACCTCCACCACCACCACCACCGCCACCACCACTATTACCTCCATGACGCTGCTGGTCATGTTGGTCCATCTTTCTTGCGCTTGATTAATAAGAAAAATAAAATAAAAAATAAAACAAAATTCTCGTTTTTGGCTTGTTTTTATCCTTTTAAATCCACCCAAAAATCCATTGAAGCGAAGCGAGGAAGGTAGAGGTAGAGAGAGAGAGAGAGAGAGAGAGAGAGAGAGAGAGAGAGAGAGAGAAAGGGAGAGGACCTAGTCAGGGGCCGGATGGTTGCTTTGCTGGAGAGTTCGTGGGGCTGCTACTCTCTCTCTCTCTATCTCTCTCTCCTCCTATCCAAATTGACTCCCGTCTCAAGAGAAAGAAAAGAAAAATAGAAAAGATAAAGAGAGAGAGAGAGAGAGAGAGAGAGAGAGAGAGAGAGAGAGAGAGAGAGAGAGAGAGACGAAGTGGGGGAAGGCAAAGGTTGTTGAGAGGCAAAGATAGAGATGGAAGAAGAGAAAGTAGCTAGCTTTAGTTTTAGATCCCAAACCCGGAATTCCTATAATCTTTTTTTTTTTTCCTCCTTTCTCTTTTATTTTTCAAAAAAGAAAAAAGAAAAAAGAAAAGAAAACACGCTTCTTCTTCTTCTTCGACACAGTAGAGAACAGGAGGCCACTCGTGGGGCCTTGGAAGCAATGATAAATATAGACTTTGTTACACCCAACAGAGTTAAAGCTCAAAAAACCCACTTCCCACTTTGATCTCGTCTTTCTTTCTTTCTTTTCTACCCTTTCTCTTTCACACTCTCTCTCTCCCTTTCAACCCTCGGCAAAATTTATATACTTCCCTTTCCTCCAAACAACAACAACACCAACTCGAGTGGGTTTGAGTAATTATTTATATATATATATATCTCCTTTCCAAATCCCAACAGGAAGCTCGCTACTCTTAAGACGCCCTTAAAGACGGCGACAAGTGGTCCTTATCCGTTTGCCGCTGGGGAATTTGAGGAAGACGACCGTCACGGTAATAGTAATTATTATAAGTGGAGAAAGAAAATTTCGCAGATAACACCCTACACTCGATCCAATTTACCAATCCGACCTCTTACTGGTAATCATACAGGGTGTTATTTGCAAATATCTGTGGGTTTTCTACAATTACTGCCTCTTCCCACCACTACCACTGCTCTCTTCCCCCAGGTAATATGGGCAGCAGCAGCAGCCAGACAGTGCAGGTGGGCGTCAGATAAAGCATCTAATGCTCTTGACAGCTCATCCCAACAACACAAACATCTCATCTCTCTCTCTCTCCTCCTCCTCCTCCTCCTCTCCTCTCTTGTCCAATAAACAAATTTATAACATCCATTAATGGAAAAAGAAATCTTCAAGGGTATAAAACAATGCATGAGAGAAGAGTAGAATACTCGTCTGCCAGTCAACTCCAGCCTGCCCCACTTACCCCCTTTTTTTCTTTTTTTTTTATTTAAAAATATATTTATATATAACCAGCTAACACCCCCCCACAACTTTATCCCTGATTAATTAAACCCCTCCACTATCCACAATCCTCCCCCACTTTATTATTCACGTCCCTTAATCTACTGCTACAACAGAACGGTGCAATTACTCGCGGAGAGTCATAACCTAACAACTCAAAAATACAAGCATAATGCTCAAACTTTTTATTTATGAGATGGATGGAGATTTCTTTAAAAAAAAAAAGAAAAAGAAAAAAAAAGAAAAGAAAAGAAGAAGAACAAAGATCTCGTTTAAGAAAAGTAGCTCTACTGAGCTTAATTTAAGAGGCACTTTCAAAACGTTAGGCCTACCAAACGCTAAAAACTATCCGTTAGTTGACTCCACTGGTCACCATGTCAACCTTATCGTGTATTCCATTCTTCTTCTTCCTTTTTTCTTTTTTCTTTTCCCTCCTCAGTCCTCACCTCTCCGTGGTGCTAGTGGGGCACCGCACCATGCATCCGTTCATGGCGTTAAAGAACTGGAACTGTAGCACGACTCAGTTCCTCCGAGTCACCTGACTCACGTGCTCGATCTCAGGAACCCTAAGGTTTTGTTTATATATGTATATATATATATATATATGTGTGTGTGTGTGTATATAAATAAGAGCAAGTTGGGGTTGGCAAGTTGAGAGAGAGAGAGAGAGAGAGAGAAGGAGGCATGGAATTATAAAAGAAAAAGGGAACGCTACAGACAGGAGTAATACTGTTGCTGCATCACACCCACCTTTGTTGGCTTCTCTATATCTGGATTCCTGATAATGACCTCTCCCATGCCCTCACACCATGCCATCCCAATTCAATTTTCATAGAGTGACATGAGTTTATATTTATATATATATGACATGACCAATAGACAAATATATCCTTCTCTGTGTGTATGTTTTCTTCTTCTTTTTTTGGATTTTTACATAATTATCTTAGTAATTACTATTCTACTTTAAAATAACATTCTGTTAGTAAAATCTAACTAACGAATTAAATTGATTTTAGATTAGAAAAAAAACTATTTTACCTTTGCATAAATAATTCAAAAGTTGTCCAGTATTCTAACTAATACCATACAAATAAAATCATTATCTTTTGATAAATATTCTACACTAAATTTTAAGAAAGAATATTATTTGAGTCATATTAAGAATTTGTTAGGTATATTCGTCACAAACTAGCTGTTTCCTTGACAAGTATGAAAAAAAAATAAGATTTAGTGGCAATTATAATAATCTCTCGCTAGTTTCTTAGAACATCTTTCAACCTTTTAAAATAAGATCTTATAATATATCTCGTGGACTATTTATTTAGAATAATTCAATTTTCACCCAATTATAATATAAGAAGTAAATTATATGTTTCTATGTGTGTATAGCTAAAAATACAACTAAACCTATCTATTAAGAAGTATTTTTTTTCGTATTAAACAAAGTCTAAATTATAGGGGCCGGGAGGGGGGCTCTAGAAGTAAATACGTAAATTCATAAAGTTATAGGATGTAAAATATAATTTGTTCTAATATATTGATATCCCAAGGGTGTACTTGTCATTTACCTTAAGAAGGATATATATAGATATATTCTATTGTTTAGGCACTAAATTCTAAATTTCCTTCTGATAAAAAGTTAAGTACAGTCCTTTTATCTGATTGCTATTTGAATGTCTCACAATATTCACTTTTTTTTCTTTCTTTCTTTCTTTCTTCTCCTCGGGCCAAAGCCAATACTGACCGAGATGAAAGCAGCAAGCATCAGGGCCTTTCCCAGAACACGAGGGGCGGATTCTGATTTCTGACAACGAGGGGTGAAAATGTAAAAAGTCCTTAGGGGGGGGGGGTAAAGTGTAAAAACAAAATAAGGTGGCAGTCGTACGAGCAGTAGTAGTAGCAGTAGGAGTTTGATTTGGCCCGTACGTGCCGTCACGTACTCCCGCGTGTGGGTGTGAGATTTCCCTTTTTCCACCCCCCAATATTATTAATTTCTGTTTTCACTTCGGTAAAAAACGAAGCGAGCAAGCGCAGACACGTGGCGATCGTCCAATTATCATTATCATTATCATTATCGTCCTCCTGACGTGTCCCAGTTTCGTTGGGCGCGCAGTGGGGTCCGCGGGCTGCGATCCAATCGGAACGGCCTCGGCGGGAGTATTTCGGATTCCCTCAGAGCCGGGGAGAAAAGTTGGATGGTACGGCCCAATAGGAGGCTAGTTAGATGTTTTTGAGTTATTTATTTATTACCTTATATCCCATGGTGAAATGGTCTTGGGTTAATTATATATATATATATATATATATATATTTTTTTTTTTTTTTTTCTTTTTAAATTTAACCGGAGGTAAGTTGGTAGAAAAGTGACGTGCGATCCGAGGTGTGAGGTGGGGCCCTCTTAAAATTAGTGTGTTAATGATTAGGATTTTATTTTTCTTTTTTCTTTTTTTCAATCACTGCCTATATTTTAGATTTTCTGTAAAATATCTCACTGTGGCTTACTTCAAATCTAATTATTTAAATACATTATTAGTCTAATACTTTGTTTTGGTTTGAGAGAAAGAGAAAATAACTGTCCAATCTAGCAATTGCTTAGGTATCATCCCACCACTTTGATTGTTTTTATTCTTAGACTTCCATATTTAAATTGAGGTGTAATAAGAGTCATTTAACCTACCAATCTATTTATAATTACTCTAATCTTATAGCCCCTATATTTGATTCCAAATCGACTGTGACCCATTTAATGAATTTGATTGTCACACATCAATATATCAATCATCGTGCATATTCGAATATTCAGGGTCATCGAATCTTCTCCTATTACAAGTGATTATATAAATTATCAATTAAAAATTTTAAGAGAAACAAACATCACTTAAAATAGAAGGAAAGAAAATGTAAAATAAAGCCAAAGTATAAGTAGTGAAATACAAAATGATGAAAAGGAAAGCGACATAGGATTAATTAGTAACAAAACACACATCTTTTGACTACTGCAGTGGACGACCAAATATTTTCACCCCCTTACTATGTTTGGAATTCATTTATTATTTACTCGCATGAGAGCTGAGAAGGGCAAGCTGGGAAATGGGGCCGAGTGAGATACTGCCTCGAGCCCAATCCAGAAAAGAATTGCATCCATATGGCTCGAGTCGAGTCGTGTCGTGTCACCTGGATTCAATGCCACTGGGTCCACACCTGAGAGACCCAATCGCTTCAAATTTTGCCTACAAAACTTAAATGACATGTCTTTGCTAATTTTGAGTATCTCATGAGCTTGCATGGGCCTTAGGCTATTCAATTCCTTCCTCTCCTTTTATAGATAATTGCCAAGTTTAAATACTGTTAGAATAATAATAATAATAAAATACGGAGTATTTTACGTTCTACCCTAATTTTATAGACAATTCTGATCATCGGTAGATATTTTGGTGCCTAAATATTATTATATCTAAAGAAATATAAATAGGCCATGTTTAGAGATAGATAGATAGACAGACCCCCATCAAATTGACGGTCAATTTTATAGATAAATATCTCCAACTATGCCTTCCAATGCATGCGCATAGAACACAAGGCTTTTATATTTTGGTGGGCCAGAAAGAAAGAAAGAAAGGAAAAATGCTTTGGCACCCACAAGACATAATAAGGAAAGGAAACTAAAGAGAATGATAAGTTTTTTAATGTACCAAAAGATAGGGTATCATAACATCCAATCTCATGGCAAAAAAAATAAATTTAAATCAAATTATTAAACTTTTGATGGGGGTTCCATCATTGAGACACACGCAAAAATTGATCATGAGAGATTGGTGGAGCTTGTGATGTTCTTGTCAACTGCTTTTTGTGATGGTGAGCAAAAGAATAAATAGAGCCAGTAGGAGATGATGCCGACTTCTCATAAGAATATTCACACTAGCTGCCGAAATTGGTGCTTTTATAAAGGAGAACAAATCTCTCTCTCTGGATTGCACCAAATTGTTGATCAATAATAGTACTTTGTGATTCATGGACACAAGGATTCTTTCTTCCTTTCTTAATTTTGGACTAAATTATAGTTTTGATTTGATTTCAGCTTACTTTTATGTACTTTTAAAGCACTTAATCCTTAGTAGTTTTATCATAAATACAGTTTAATTTGATATTAATCCAAGTATTTTGGTTATTTAGTAACTTGAGAATAACTTTCAAGAAAATAATAATTAATATCCCAAGTAGAGTGCTTTGTATGACGATTGAATGAAAAAATATATATAGATTATAAAAAGATAAGGTGTAAATATATAATATAGGGTGTTAAAATGGAAAAAGAAATCTTTAGATCAATATAATAATTGGTAGCCTCTCACCTATATCAACTTGTTTGATTGATTATTATAAAGGGAAGATCATGATAATGTGTTTTAGATATATTAGTGCTACCAAGTACAACTCCCAATATTAATTATTTTAAGAAATAAAAATGATTATGTCACCCTCCAGATTTTATTCATGCTTGTCAAATATATTGAATTACTAGGATTTTCTTATCCGGCTCTATAATTCAATCACCAAATAATGAGTCCCATGTATATAAAAAATAATTTAACCATTTCAAATACCCTAAATTATATCTAAAACTTTGAGAGTTCTTTTTAGAAAAATTTGTATATAGCGAATATGTGTAGAAAATATTTTAAATTATATTTTAGTATAGTTAATTTAACACAGATGTTTGATTAAGTTTCTTTAAATACTTTTTATACTAAATTATAAGACTCAAATTATAAACTATAATTTTATTAAAAGACACTTGCATTAGTAGTTGAGAGTGTCTAAAATTCTATTGGAAGAATTCAAACACTCTATTCCTCTCTCCTAACAGTCTATCTACATCATTTGGCTCCATTGGATTTAGCTTTCCAGGGTTGCCCACTTGACTCGATTCCACACTTAGACACAGTGAGTGGGTCCGTAACGTGGGATTCGACTTGTCGTCTGAGTAGTCCTTGTCAAAGATATGGCTTTATCTGGCCCTCTTCCTTATACTTATGCATCCAAATTATTCTCTACTTAAATCTCTCTTTGTGTTCATATGAATAAGACTTTTGTAGATAGATATAAGTGTGAATGCCACCCTTAGTTTGCATCACTTGTGACCCTTTGGATGCCTACAACATAGACAATAGAGTCAACTGTGCATGTATCAAGAAGAATCTACTACTCCTTGGATGGTAAGAGAAGACTGGAACCATATATTTATTATTTCATCTGTAAATTAAAAAAAAAAAATTACAGTGAAAAAAAGTCAAGATGCGTGCATGAATTCATGGATAGATGATTGATAAGAAGACGCGTCCCATTAGAAAATAGGCATAACCCAAGGACAACATAATCTTTTTCTATGTTTATTTTTCTTTAGAAGAACTGGGAGTTAGATTTAATTATGTTGGCACTAAGCCTAGTACATGACCTAGCTAATAAGACTTGAGAGTTGAGAGGGGGCCATGGTTTCTAAAGATAGATAGATAGATAGATAGATAGATGCAGGGCTAAAGGGCTTTTGAGATTGGAAGTGGGGACGAATGTGGCCCAGATTAAGAGATCAACCGCCGCCACAAGAGTCTGAATTGTTTTAGACTGGTTGTTGGAAAGCACATTGATTCCAATTCAAATTTCAACCCCTGTTATAATATCTCTACTATGTGTTTGTGTGAACAAGCCTTGCCGAATTATAATACAAGACAAAGTTAATGAGAAATTAGATGCCCATTTTTCTTGGTTTTAAAGATAGAGGGTCCCTTTTTTGGTTGTTAATTAAGTTACATTACAAAGATATTTAATAGATGATATATATATATATATATTTTGGAGGGGATATACTTTTTGAATGGTCGGTGGAAGCTGATAGTATATACTGTGTATTCTTTTTCTTTTGACCGAAATATTTATATGTGGAAAGATCAAAAGAGTTGATCAGCAAATTTTAGGAATAATTATGCTAAAATCTCTTAAACTATTTCATGTTTCTATATGCACCACTTTATCTTCTTTTTTTAGATACACATTGATCTTTTAAATAGCCATTTTACCCTTAATTTTACTTCTTTTTTCTTCTCCTTAATAAGCATAGCATGATTCCTGTAGATCTTAAAATTGATTATGTAACAATTACTTGTCATTCTTAGCAAAATAAGTGTTTTGAAAGTTTTCCATAACTAAGAGAGTTAATGTATCACGAAAAGTGAATAAGATGGTCTATGTAAAAATAAACAACCATTTGGGAATATATGTGGAATTATCTCTAGATTTTAATATGATAATATGTTACAATAAAGTTAAAATATGAGTGATTATATATTTGCAACAAAACCCCAACTTAAAATAAGAAGGAAATTTTAAGGAATCATATTTTACCATAACCATACAACAACACATCCTTAAAAAAAATAAAATTAAATGCTAATCCCAAGATTATGGTAGTAAAGATGGCAGTTACAGTTGGGAGATAGAATTAGTTGCTGTTTAAGAAGCATAACATCATACCCACCAACCTTTTAACATTAACTCCAAATGAATCCTTATCTATCTGAAGCTTTTATCACACTTCTGATTGATTTAGCCATCTCATGGCCCAATCTTAGCTGGCTTTTGATCCCTTGTAGCAAAGCAAATGGAAACACAAGGACAAGCAATTCCTTTGTCCTTAGCATACTCCCAGTAAGTAACCCAGGTGAAGAGTGTTTAATTGCTAGGGTTTGGACTTTGGACCACCATCCATATGAAGACTCAACTTCTATATTTGCATATGTGAGTAGGTTGAATAAGACGACCATGATGGTGAATTCCTAGTTAAAGAGATAGTTATTCTTGTACAACTGCCAACTAATCGAGAGTGTGATCGGGTGTTGAATTTTTCTACCATTACTCTCTCTTGTCTTCTTCTCTTTATTCTAGTTTTGTCGACCTAATATAATATTTATACTAGCTTTGCGCTTGCATATCAAATTTGTCACTTCCAACTTTCAAATAAGAATATATAAATATTTAGTTTATTTTATTTCAAATCAAATTTTATATCTCTCTCGTAACAAATAAGTAGCTAGACTAGCGTAAATATACATGTCAAATATTAGGTCTTTGAAGTGAGAGACTAAAAGGAAAGGCAAGTAAAGGGGTGGCATAAATTTCATCATGTCAAACTATTGCTAACTTGATATAGAGGAATTCAATAGGCTTTCAGTGAGTGCCAACCCATCAAGGAAAAGGACATTGCCTATTATTATTAGGACAGGATGTGTTGTCTGATCTCTCTCTCTCTCTTGCCTAGCAAAATTGGGACCATGCCATAGATATAGATTACTCTTAATTTAACCACAACCTTAGCTGTTCTTCCAGCAAAGTCATCAATGGGGGGGAAAAAAAAATAAAGTAAGAGAGGAAGAATAGAAGAATTAAGAAAAGCAACACTTTTAATTCAAGCAAGGGCTAGCTTTTTACTGTCCAGTTAATGATTCCACAGTCACCACAGTGCAGCTATGAATCCATAGTATGATTGAAAGTAAACAGCATCTTATCATGGTAGAGGGATGTCAATCTTTAGGGTTGTTCAAAAAGGAAAATTTAGTAAAGGCATCCTATGTCTTGACTTTATTATCATTAGCTGTTTATTATTCGACCGACCGCTGTATTTTGCACTAATTTTTTTAATAAAAAAAAATTAATATATTGACCATGGGCTCTTATTAGGTTAAAGTTAACTACGGGGTATTTTTAAGGTATTAAAAGTAAAATATAAGTATGATATAATAATAATAAATTGTAGGGTGTTTTTGATAAATATTTCCCAAGAAACAGAGCTTAGGCTTATTGGGCTTTTTAGTTTGGGCCTTAGGCCCCAAACTGAGCCTGCGGTCCAATAATTTTGAGTCATGTAATTGGGCCTTATCTATTTGGGCCTTGGGCTCCATTTGAGCCCAAATATAATTTAAAACAAGTATTAGGGTTTGTTTTCTTCGGAACAAAAGGTGGATATATCGACTCGACTGCCATCTCCTTCGTACTACTTACGACTGGTCTTCTTCTTCCTCGGTCTCAAACCTCTCTCCATCTCCATTCCCAGTTCGAACTCCTAGGACGTCACCACCATGTCCACTGACCACGTCGGCCGCGCCTCCGCCTTGCACCTTGCCAACCCTCCTCCCTTCTCTTCTGTTGTCTCGGTCTCAAAATCCTAGACCGAAGTCCGGGCTCCAGCTTTTGTTCTGAACCCTAGTATTCTTGCTCTGCTCTATTCAGAAATGGAGCACAGATCGAGCTCATGGCGGATGTCGGTGAATGAGAAGAAGTTCATCGAGGAAGCTATCCTCGCGGATCTCCGAGTGGACGGTCGACGGCCGTTCGATTTCCGGCGTCTCACCATCAAGTTCGGCAGGCAAGAATTTTCCTCTCCTCTGGAATTCCATTCTTTAATCGGTGTGCTGCGTCTTCAGAATCGAAGTTGAGTTGGTTTGGGAAGTGAAGAAGTTTACGTGGTTGCGCGCACTATATGTTTTGGTTAAGTTAAGTTAGTGAGCATAATAACTATGTTTTTTTTTTGTAAATGATGAAACGGAAATGAGACTTTCTACATTTGAGGAGCTAATTCCGAAAGGTCATGAGGAGCTGTATATGATTTAGTGTGGCCTGTTGGACTTCCATATGTTATTATTGGTGTTCGTGGATGATTATGATAAATAAAACTTTAATGTTTTGAAGTCATTTTGTACCTGGTTTCTTGGAATCTGCTAAAATCGAAAGGGAAATTCCAGCCTTGCTTGTCAATGAAGCATTCTACATCTTACATCATGTCCATTGGCCTTTATTTTTTGTACATGTTTATCATGAACAACATCCATGTTGTTACTGGGTTTTTTCTCATTTGCAGAGAGGATGGATCATCAGAAGTGCAACTTGGCGAGACTCATGTGATGGGCTATGTGACTGCTCAACTAGTGCAACCTTATCGAGACAGGCCAAATGAAGGGACACTTTCTATCTATATTGAGTTCTCTCCCATGGCTGATCCTTCTTTTGAGGCAGGGCGTCCCGGAGAATCTGCGATAGAAGTGGGTCGTGTCATAGACCGTGGTCTCAGGTCTGCTTCTCTAGTTTTCTAGTTTCAATTACTAGGAATTATATGTTGCAATTATGAAATAATAAGAGTGATTTCGAGTACATGGGTTGTTGGTGCCATTTAACGTGCACTTTATGAATAATTCCCTAATGAAATGGAAGCTCACATCGCAGGGAAAGCAGAGCTGTAGATATGGAATCCTTATGCGTTATTGCTGGGAAATCAGTGTGGGCCATCCGCCTGGACCTTCATATTCTGGATAATGGAGGGTATGTGAGAGTGCTTTCATGATTTCTTAAAGATACTTCTTTTAAAAATATCTAATTTCTGAAATTACCTACATGCTATTTCTTATGAATCAGGAACCTCATTGATGCTGCTAATATCGCTGCTTTGGCAGCTCTGTTAACTTTTCAAAGGCCTGAATGTACCGTGGGAGGAGAAAACAGTCAAGAAGTTATCGTACATGATCCCGAGGTTGGTTCCCAGTTTTATTATTATATATCTTGCTTTCATTTCTTGGTTATTCATGAATATGCTTAGTAGGATTATAAGATCTTTCTTATTCCACCTTGCTTAAAATAATCTTAATTTTTTCGTAGCAACTTCCATTTCTTGTTAACAAAGTCATTGTATTTAGCAGGACTTATTCTGAATGAATGTTATTTAGCAGCATTCATATCACAATGCTTATCTTTGTTAATTCAGTCTGTTTTCCACCCCTAATCTCCTAGTCATCTGCTTCTTGTGTTGTTTGCAGGTTAAAGAACCACTCCCGCTGATTATCCATCACCTTCCTGTGGCAGTAACTTTCGCATTCTTTGGTGAAGGTAACTACATGGTATGATGAGAATCGATCTTATTGGTACTTCTTTGCCTTTCTCCATGCAAACTTTGTTATGCCAATTTTGTATTTTGTCTTTGCCTGCTATTGACCTGAAGTAATATTCTTTAGGTTATTGATCCAACTTTCAAGGAAGAGGCTGCTATGTGTGGAAAGATGACTGCCACAATGAACTCAAATGGTGACGTTTGTGCCATTCAAAAGGCTGGAGAAGAGGGCGTTTTGTCAAGTGTTATCATGCAATGTCTGCGGATTGCCTCTGTGAAAGCTACTGATATAACAAGCAAAATTAGGACTGCAGTGAGTATATTAAAATTTAAAAGCACTAGTCCTTTCACTTCAGTTTGCCTTTTCTACTGATATAAACTATATATAGGTATTATAGCTACAGTGGGCTCTGTTTTGCACAGGTGGTGTCAACTTTCAATATGCTCATTTTATGAGCTAGTTTAGGCATGCGTTCTTGCAATATTTAGATACCAAGACCATCATATGAAATTCTCTGAGTCCTCTAATAGCTTGCTATAATATAACTTACTCCAATATTCAAGAGCATGCTGACGCATGCCATCACAACTTGTTTATATGAAATATGAAATGAGATGACTCTGTTACTTAACTTGAGGTAGCATCTTCCTTTCCTAAGCATCCTCCTCCATTGTCTCTGCAGGTAGACTCATACAACACCGAAAGAGCATTGTCGAAAGTAAAGCGCCACACATCAGTAGTGGCACACATGGTCAGTGTACCAGATATAGTCATGAAGGAGAGCAAAGATGACACATTGACAAGAGATCAAACACAGATATTGGAAGAGAGAATGGAGAGAAGCTGCACTACTGAAGATCATCAAAGGACAGAAACTAGTTCTTCCTCAATTGAAGAAAACAAGAGCATGAGCAAAAATACTAATTCCTTTGTTGGTGGTACTTCCAAGTGGTACTTCACTGGATTCCTGCACTTTATTTGTGAGAAATAATATTATATATATGTATATACATATGCTGTCAATTTTGATTGTCATCATGTATATTGACTTGGATTTATCATCTTTTTCACTGTAGGGATCCATATTCAAAAGGAGTCTCTGTGGACTTTATCAGAAGTTCTCAGTCTTCACCTGGTAATCATTGCTCCAACATTTCTTTGTGTTAGCTGAACTATTAAAGTGAGCCCAGTCAAGACATGGGTTTATGTGTAAAGTTGAATTAGAAAAGAATCTTTCGCCTTTGAAGGAGCAAAATTTAATCACAACTTGGTTTGATATTCTTATGAATTATGTTAGCCAATCCAGATATTTTTCTTGAAATGTCCTCTCCTGTATTCCCTATTTATACCATGAGTAATACGACATTGTTAGAGTAGGGTTGCATTAGATAGCTTGACATTTTTTTCAGAAACTGAGAAATATACCGGCATGGAATCAATGCTACTACTAGATTGCCTGTATGTGACATGAATCTCCTACTTCATGATGTATTGGCAAGCAAAGGGTGGGGCAATACCATTTTATCAACTAGGATGTAATGGTATATTAACAAGGGTTCTTCATATTGCTCTTAATGCACAAAGAAGATACATGGATTGGCTAAATCAAACTTGTGAATAATACTATGTATTTCAGGAGAGTTTCTTTTTGTCTAAATTCATTTTGGTTTTACACAAGGCAGTTTGATTATCAAAAGCTGTCTACTTTAGACAAGTGAAGGGGAAATAAGATAGACTTACATCTTACATACCGTATTTATTGATTAGAAAGGCCTAGTCAACAAAATAATTCCTTGACGAGTTTAGTGGATGTTTCCTTGTAACTGCCACAAGAACCAGTAGTTGGAACTGTTGATGATGGGGTTTTACATGGTTAACTGTAACCACCAGTAGTTGCAGGCTATTTTGAAAGCGGTTTTCTTTTTTCTTTCTCATTTTATTAAGTAGAAGTAAGGACCACATACTTTATTAAGAGGGAAGTAGCTTTGGAAGAATTCTGAAAACATATCCTTAAGTAAGCAGTTTCAATGTGTCTACCTCTTCTGGAGAGATCCTATGTCATGTAAAAGATTCTATTATTGTGAGGATTCAACGGTAGAGTAGTTGAATCAAGTTTACAACTAGAAGTCGTAAGTTTCCAGTGTAACAATGCTTGAGTAATACACTAACCTCATTTATGTTGAATGGACTTCTATGAAGAAATCTGTCTGGAATGTTTCCTATGTCGAAGCAATTCTAGCGGTGTGCCATGTAGAAGTTCTTCCTGCAGACAAATTGCCGAATGGTTTTCTTTAGTTGATGGTGCCGTTATTTGGATTTAACGCAGTATACAACTCATGTTCAGGAAGTAGTTCATGGGATATGTTAACAATCAATCTATGTTCCTTCAGTTCTAAGTTTTGCTAGGTCATTTCATCAGTTCTCACCAGGAATGACCTTTTAGGTGCTGAGTTCTGTTGAATATCAGTATGTTTAGGGTTACCTTGCTTATTACAGCTTTAAAAATAATCAAAGATGAATTTTTGCTGTTTTCGTCTTCCATGGAGTTTTTATTTCAGTAAGTTTTATTGTGCAACATGCAGGACCAGTCACCACAAAAAAGGAACAAAATGAAGAGCGACCTATACAACTGCCAAGCATTTTAAATTGCGAAACCACAAGTATGGTGAGTTCTGGTTTGGTTGAAACTTCAGATATGAGGCATGCTAGCCCTCCAAAGAGTTTGAGAGATGCTGTGAAGCCAAAAAATCGGAAGAAAAGTAAAGTGACAAGGGATATCAGCTAGATTAGCCACTGAAGATAGGCCTATCAGGTACTTCAGTCAATACAATTACTTATTGAATGCTAATTCTTCTTCTCTGAAGCTGTTTTTAACTTTTCTTGGAAGGAGAAGAAAAGAAATAAGTCATTTGCCCCTCTTATTTGCATCTTGATTCCCTATGTCTTTTTTATCAGCTAGAGATCTAAGGTCTGCTTCTTTTAATTTCTTATGCTCATGTTTAAATTTACTCCCAGTAGTGATACCATGATGGTATGTAAGGCTACACAAGATTCTTAGACTATTAATGCTCATTGTGAAAACCAAGAGGCCAAATGCTGCAGCATAAGAGTATGAGAGCACAAAATTTTGTTATAAATTTTGGCATGGTGGCGACAGTGGAGAGCCTTCGAAGGGAAGGATATATAGATCTAGAGGTTGAAGGGAAATATGGAGTTTGGCTGGAGGAGGAGAACTTGGAGACACAGATTTCTCGAATGAAAGGCTTTGCTTAGAATCTAGGCAGATTTATGCATAGACGGCAGTTTCTTGTAATCAAGTTAAGAGAGAAAAAAAATAATCAATTGCAATAGTTTTAAAATTTAGAAGTGATGAAGCAGAATTATGTTGCTGTGTGCATCATATTTCTCTTCCTGAAAACAAATTGGAGGAACAAGAAAAGAGAGTGATGCCACAAGAGCCTTAAATTTGCAGCATGAGTTGTTTATCATATAGATTTTCTTTCATAGTGTGCAATTAGTGAGAGACATGGATGCTTAAAAAATAGTCAGTATTCTGTTGGATATGGCCCCCTAATATCAATTCTTGTTATATATAACTATAGATGAACACTAAAGCTGATTAAACAGGTAAATTCATGATTCTGATATGTATGCTCTGTAAATTTTTCTCTGCTAATAATATTAGTTTCTAGGCCTTACTTTTTGACAGACTTTTTTTGCAGGCTCTATGTGATGCTCATCCGAAACTTCAGGGCGGGCTATTATTTTTCGATAGAGTTTCAGATTAGGCAGATTATTGCTCGGGAGTGGAATTTGAAGCAGTTTTACACATGCATCAGTTGGAACTCTGAATTCTATATTTGGTGGAAGTGCTTTGCTATAATCAATCACTCTGATACGAAGGTGGTTTAGAGGAGGAAGCAGTGAGATCTAATACTAGCTACATGCAAATCCTCTCGTTACTAATTTTGTAGGGTTGTAGTTTAACTGTAGCATCTCTACTATCCGGTGATTCTTTTCTATTTTGATAAATGTAACTTCTTGTGAGGAAAAGAAATATATATTTAACTTAAGTTCAACGCTACGATTTTTGTTCGGTTAGAAGTATACATTTTTTTATTCTCTTTTTATTGATATCGTTGTTGCAGTTATCCTTCAATATGTGCATGCCGACAATCAAAAGGAATCATTTATTATCCTTCAGGTTTTTTTTTTCTCTTTCAACTTACCGCCCTATTGTTTCACGTATTTGGGGTTTATATTTTGTATTTTTAATATTTGTAAATGACATGTTTCGTTTTATCAAATATTTATAAAACACATTTTACCAAGTAGATTTATTAATTAAATTTAATCAAGTATTTTAGGTTAAGTTAAATATATTAAGAACATTATGAAAAGATTCATGTTCTCTACGTCTTAAAATACGATAATCATTGATCAACAAGATGACAAACAAAAAGAATCTAAGACTAGGAGTCGACAAATAATTTTGTCCGTAAATCCAATTTCAAATAACTAAAATAAGGTTTTTATGAGTTTTGAGAGGGTAGAGGAGGAAGGATGGAGAGAGGGTTGAGAGCTCCCCAATTTCCTTCCTCTTAGGCTTTGATATTTTGGCTAAACCAGTATCATCATGCCATAGGCTAGGAAAACAGAAGGTATGGAAAAGAGGACAACATGAGACATCTTATAGATAGGAGTTACTAATTCATTAGCATAATCGATCATAAGTACAACAAAATCATGTCAACTTTTTCTTGTAAATATATAATCTGGCAACGTGCAGATATATGACGAATGAAGCAAAACCCAGCCCGGTAAGAAGCCAAAAAAAGTAATCGAGATGCGCTCGATTGAGATTGTTAGCAAACCAACCCTTCTCTCTTCCACCAGTGAGTCTGTCGATGAGTGAGATGAGGAAACTACTAAGAAATCTCCCTAAACCAAAGATGCATAGGTATAGAGCAAGACCTAGGCTCCTTAGACAATCTGGTACCTGGTCATAGAAAAATTCCTGCAGACCAACTGTTGCAAAGGCATCAGATATTCCAAAAAGGACATTCTGCGGCGCCAACCACCATATGCTCATTGGAACAGGAACATTTGGCATATCAACCAACCCATAATCTCTAGCAACTTTTAGTCTCTTCATCTCTACTAGTGCTGCTATGATTGTGGAGACGACGGAGAGGAATATCCCAGTGCCAATTCTCTGCAGCATTGTTATACCAGAGGGTCTACCAGTAAACTTTCTAGCAACAGGTACAAGAAGGAAATCATAGATTGGGATGAAGGTAACCGTCGTGATGCCAATACAGGCTTGGAGAGAAGCAGCTGGTATTTGAAATCCAGAGCCAATATGCCTCTCCAAAGTGCTGCCTTGCTTTGTGAACATGGTTGGTGGCTGCGAAAATACAACAGTATAAATCAAGCAAGTAGTCCAGATGGGGAACAATCTAGCTAATCCCTTCACTTCATCTTCACTCATTTGCTTAGATGGAAAAGAAACATGAGGCTCAATGGAACTAACTCCTGCTTTGTGATCAAGAGGCCTGCATATTCAACGAAAGAACAAATCACAACATTAATTAGGATCAGAAGAACCACATTGATTACATTTTCTTTTTTGCAAATTAAGACCAGATACTTGTCGCCCTGTCATGTTAAAGGATTTGCTGATTACCAGAAAATAGGTTAAACCAGAATTAACCATTTACAAAAAGTTTGTCAACCTTAGTTTCTGCCTTCATAACCAAATGTAGGTCACTCTGTGTTAAATATACCATGCATAACATCTCATAACTGGATAGTTGGTTAGGTGTGCCAACTCTTTTGTTTTCTTTTTAAATTGATCGCATGGCCAAATATTGGAAATGAAAATAGAAACATTTTTAGCAAAAAAGACAACCGTAATCCATATTAATCTAGTCTTACCCACATTGGTTGCTTTTACCCGGCAGCAGCATCTCTCTGGCGTCGTCAGTTTTATTAGTAAAGCAAGCCCATTTCTTCCTTAAAACTTCACCAAACACCTCAGTGATCCTAACAAATGGACTTTCTGTTGCTACAATGTGGTAGCGATAAGTTCTAGTTCCAGAAAAAAATGCTACAAGTGCTAGTCCCATAGCAATGCATGGAATTCCAAAGCCAAGGGCCCATCCCATGTTGTCTTGGATGTAATTGAGGATCAATTGAGCTGTAATAGTGCCAGTACATACTCCAAAGTACCACCAATTGAAGAATGAGCTCCTTGATGCGCTCTCCAAGGGATCAGTGTTATCAAATTGATCAGCTCCAAAAGCTTGAGTGCATGGTTTGTGCCCGCCATGTGCAAGTGCCACCAAGTAGAGTGACATAAAAAAGAAGATGACTTGGAAGGTAGAAGGCTGGGGGCATGACATGCTATCTCCATTTATAACTGTACAATCAGGTGGCTTAAGAGAAGGGAGAGTAGCTGAAAGAGTCAGCAAGCCTAAGCCCTGCATATCCATTAAATTCTATCAGTATTTAATTGTAACAACCAGATAGAGCAGACAACTTAAACAATACTTAGACTTGATTTCCCTGTATTGGTTTGGCAGACTTCCAGAAATCACCTCCTGGAGAGATTTATAATAACATCCAAAATTTCAAAATCTTAAAATATGAAACCTTTTTCATCCCATCTACTAGTTTCGATTCACTATGTCTACCTACTCCCTGCCTAACAACATTGGGTACTAAGCATTTATTGTTGTTCCTGCATGTTTCATATGGGGCATCACAGGAATTTGCAGTAAAAGCAAAAGTAACTCAAATTTAGCCATTCTTCTTATGTAGTCATTGTTATCTAACACAAATATATAAGCAAGTTGAATGGAACAGCACGAATGCCCTAAATTGCCCTAAATATTGATGAAAACATAATCTTCATATAAATATATTAACTGCTTCAGGTTAGTTGCATCATAGAAGTACTGCCCGTACCAAGGACATAAGTCATTGTCCTCTGGAATCTGGACCAAGTCTCAGCAAAAGCTGCAAGAATCTTTTAAATCTAGCAAAAAGATGTCTTTTACTTCTCACTGGATCTGATCATTCTAATTTTAAAAAAAAGACCTCACATACTACAAGCAGCAGCATCTTTATTGTATACTCTCTTACTCAATTTCCTTGTGAGTATTTTGCTTATGGAAGAAATTTATACTAAGTTCAGATGTTGCATTACTACTTGATCTTACTGTGCAAATAGGCAACGCATCAGGAGAATCATCCTGACTTCTTCCTTCATCCCTAATTGTCAAATTGCATATTTAAGATCTTAAATGTCTACTATAACTTCTTGTTACTAATTAAAAGACAATGACGGTATATTCCCCAAACTTTTCCAAGTAATTATTACGTCATCTTCTTACAACCCATGAATTTAATGTCAGCATTTTTCCTACCACTGCTTAGAAACGGTTCTTTTAGACATAAGATGAATTTGTTTACCAGATAATAAGCATAAATCTTCTAATTTAGATCAAATCGAGAGGAATAGAATAGGAGGGACGCACCGCAAAGGACACGATAGAAGAATAAAGCACCGTTCTATACCGACCAATCCACGAATCGGCGACAAAAGCCCCGACAAGCGCTAAACTCGAGGCCGCTCCCGACCACGCGTTCTCGTTCGCCGCACCCGCCGCCGTCGACTCCCGCAACGGCCCCGTCAGGTAGCTGATCAGGTTCGAGGTGATCCCGTAGTACGCGAACCTCTCCGCCATCTCCACCCCTTCCATTTCCAGATCCAACGGTGTTGATCTCATGCTATAGTGAAAGGGAGATCGAATGGTTAGGGTTCGTACCTATGATGAAGAAGGCCGACTTCCACCCTCCGGCGGCGGATCGCGAGACCGGACGGCCACGGTAGTCGACGACGCGGTCCATCTCCGAGCTCCGTCGTCTTCCTCCACCCTCCTCGAATCAAAGGATCGACTCAAGAATTGGGGTTTTCTTTCTTCCATACCTCCATTTATGTCCTCTTTCTTTAACCATTTTTCCTGGAAGATTTGACGCTTCCTGAAGTGAGATAGTAGCTATCCGAGAAGGCATTTCTCTTTCATCATTTTAATACCCTCAACCCTGCCTTATCAAAATATCGCAGTTCGCGCCCCCGCGACCACTCGTAAAGCGCTCATCTCAGGGACCTAATTGTAAAACAAATAAAAAGAGAGGAGATATTTTGAGAAATGCTATATGCTAATAGGAATTTGTTGGTGCATGCACGTTACATTAAGTAGTCACACTCGTACACCAAATACGACTCAATATATATATAATTTAATGGTTAAAATTTGATAATTAGGTAATAAATAATCTAGATATTAGATTATAGCTATTGTTTTTAATTTTATTTTGTGATATGATAACGTTATGACTTAAAAGAGTTTTATGATAGCTCTCACCTACTAGCCACGGTCATTTTGTTAACTATGAGGGTTTTTGTGTAATTTTGCATTAGGAAGAGGGGTTTAAGTCCAGAATGAATTGCAAGAAGATCCCACTTTTACGACCATAGTAGCAAGTATGGACCGAAAGCAATGCTGCTTGCAAACAAGGGATATTTTGCTGAAGACTTACTTGTAAATACCAATTTTTGAGGGGCAAATCCATAAACTTACTTGTAAATTTATGATTTGGTTATTTGATCGGACCATGCCAGGTCAACATCAAGCCAATCTAAACACAATTCGATTGTTAAGTAAATTAAAATATTAAATATAAACGTGACTAGTTTATGAAACGAACATTACACATCATAAATGAGTCATCAAATTATACATATTATTAGTATTTATATTAATTATTCAGATTATAAACAAATTATAAGCTAACTATTTCGGTCATAATTTAATTATCTATCACAAACGAACTTAATTTAAAATACACTTTAAAGATGGTTCAAGACGTATTTGGAAACAACAGTATAGAACTAATTAAACCCACTTGAACTCTTTCTTCTCTCCATACTATCTAAATAGTGTGTAATGAAACAAAATAATAGTTTTATGATATACAACCAACTAAACAATGCTTGGGGACTTTTAAATATGACATTTATAAAATGCAAGCACTTACTAAGATGCAACTCGCATCTCAACATACAAGGAACCAAATAGCTTCATAAATTAGATGTAGCACAGTCCTAATAGATTTAAGAAACTTCGTATTAAAGGCATATACAAAAGAGATGTCTCAAATAATGTGAAGTAATTCCCTGTACATCATCACTCAGTCACCAGAAGTCAAAAAGAATATTATTTCAAATATTTGAACTCAATTGAATAAGAAGTATAGGATTTATATGATCCAAGAACACAACATAACCCTAAAATGAACTCTTCATTGAAATTGACAGGCTGAAACATCCAAACTCGAGCTTTTATAATAAGCCATGGCCTCAAAGATCCTCATAATCACAAGCCAAAATTTACATAATCATGCAACTCAAAATCGATGGTTTAGGAGCATCGCATGGAAATGAACTATGCTTTCAGGCACACATAAAATAGTAGACTTAAATTCGCACTAAAAGTTGGCAGCAACAAGTGAAAATAAAACCAGAAGGAAAATGCAGATGCAATTGGCATCTTTATCATTGGTAGGTCTTGAAGTGCAAAAAGCCAAATGTTAGACACAAAGCTACTCGACAACAAAAAAATTAGTACAACACCTTCATCTTTTTAAAGTAAATCCGCCAAATAATATCAACCATGATGATAACCTTGTACCTTTAGATTGGAATATATATCTGTACAGGAGCATATTCCGTTATTCTCTGTTGCCACACAAATGGCAATGCTAACATGCTGCAATCATAAACTTCTAACAGCATTGGCAACTTCAGCCTAGGAGATGCTGCAAATGAAAACTTCATTAACCTCTTCGCCAGCTGTAAAACATCATCCAAAGATCAAATGACCAAGAATATTTGTATCAGCCATGGAGGAGCAATTGGAGCGTCATTCATGTAAACAGAACAGATGACGGTTGTCGAAAACTAGAACTGCTTCCTTTAATGGATGACGCAACAGGTCTATCCTTTGGAACCGCAGTACCTACAACAATATCAGAGGAGCTTGAATGGTTGCTATCGTCATGTCCGGGCCTTGTCCAGATCTTAATGTGCCCCTCTCGGCAGATTGTAAGAACCGATTCACTAGTAAACAACACACCAGAAAGAGGTTCCACATGTACTCGATGTGCAACTACAGGAGATAGTTTAGGCACATCTCGCATGCTTGGAGCAGGCTGAAGAGTGCCTGGTGGACAGATATTGTCCCAGTGGGCAGAATGTCCTCCACTGCTAAAAGTAGGAGATCCACCTGGAGGGTGACGGAGTGGTACAACAATTTCATCCATCACCAAATCCCACAAAAGTAGTTGTGTATCCTGCAGACATTCAATAGGAACATTTTATGCTAAAGAAAGAACATTACATACATATGATTAATAAACAAAATAAGTACATATAAAAAAAATGCAGCCACCCAAAGAATCGCATCAATTTTTCATATAGAAGTAAAAAAAACCAAATATAATATAAAAAATGAAGCACAATATATATACTGATTTTTTAATAGCCATAATATACTTTACTAACTACGAAAAAGGAACAGTTAATTTGCCCTGTTGAAAATAGAGGTGAAAGTAATAATATTCCAACAAAATAGCTCCATGGAACACAAATTTCCAGCCATATGCATCAAATCTAGGTTTCATATGTTAGTTTTTCTTCACTCCCAAGACATCAGCAGAGAGGTTTGGTCTTATTACAGTAGACAAGAAGCAAGAGGCCTCATACTTTTCAGTCCTTACAATCCAACCGACAACCACAAACTTATGATATCATAGTATTGTTTCATCTTTAATCTATCACAAGAAAATGTCTAAACTACAGTAATATTGTCTATTGTCGTCTATCGTTGTGACAAAAGGTTCTTTTACCTGACCAACAGAACCAAAGCGATACATGACATTTTCTTCTGTTCCATCTGAATTTGGTGCTGACCAATACGAATCAAAAGCAACTCCACTAACCTGCCAATTAACTTGTTAGGATACATAAATGTATTACAACCTTGGTGGTACATTCTTATTGAACTTACCCACGAATTGTGTCCCTCGCCCCATGCTACTATCTTCCTGTCCTCCATGCTCCACACTTGTACTAGATCATCTTCACCACCAGTCAACAAATATTTTCCATCCAAACTAAAACAGAAAATATGACTTCCTGGTTAGACCTTTTTTTCTCCAATGAAGTAAACACTAAACACTGAGAAACGTCAAATGGCTGCATACTGGCAGGACAGACAACAACCAAAAAAACTGCAACTAGTTCGCTCATAGAGAATAACAGGCAATGGAAAAACCTAAAGAGATAGGAGTGATGACATGCAGCCTGAATAACGATGTGGATAGACACACAATAAATAGGATTTGAGTGATTCTTTGTGTATAAACATACAAAAGCTTGGAATACTGACAAACAATAGTGTGATGGAGAGGTTGCTGAGCCAGCATGCAAAGAAGGTATATGCATCAGGAACCAATATATGAATACAGAGAGGAAAATATGAGAAACAAAGGAAAAGGCATAGCAAGACCTCAGGAAAATCCTGTCCTTGTGGAACAGCATTTAATCGGAATGAATAATAATTAAGGATCTATAATCAGTAAAGTACAGTTTCATGGTTACCATGATATCTTGGTCAAACTTATGTCAAACCGTAATAGAAAATGTGAACCATTCAGTATCACAATACAAGTAATGAAAACAGACAAGTTATTGCAAAAAATATGTATCAGTAAATACAGTAATAAGTAATAATTACATGAATAAATTGCATATTACCTCCAAGTGCAACATAACAGAGCGCCATAGTAGCTTTTCCCACCAAATATTAATTGCATTTTTGAGTAATCGAACACTCTCAAATAACCTGAAAGGATTACTCCATTTAGCTTAAAATAACATACTTCTGCAGTAATCATGAAGTTGAGGTATCAAAAGATAAAAGGATCACAGTTGAGCAAATACCATCCCGCCCAACAGTGGCCAAATACGCTCCATCTGCTGAGAAAGATATGCTATTAATTGAACCTTGACAGATATGCCATCTAGCAATTGGATTGCACTGCCAAGAGATTGAAAGCACTCACGATTAATAACGAAACAATGATATCAGATATATTGATATGAATTTGAAGATGTTAACAAGAAGAACGTTTCCAATTTGGAAGTTGTATATAATGATGCCTTAGAAGATGTTAACAAGAAGCCTGATTCCAACTAGGAAGGTGAATAGTTATAAGCCTATAATGATTTGTCAAGAAAGTTTTCTTAAGCAAATAGAAGTAAGAACATCTAACCTACAACATTAACCAAGAATAAAAATCACAAAGATAGTACTATTTATTAGCTTTTGCCAACGTTGATATAACAAGCATCCAAACATAAAGAAAAAAGACAAGATACAAAGTCAATGAAATCATAACTCCATATGCCGCACTGATATTTAAATGAGCATCATGCATCTAACCTATAATATTAACCAAGAATATAGATCACAAAAGTAGTACGGTAGTACTGTTTATAAACTTTTGCCAAAGTTGATATAATAAGCATCTCAACATAAAGAAAAAAGACAATATACAAAGTCAATGAAACCACAACTCCATTTGCCGCACTTATGTTAAATGAGAATCATGCATCTTAAGACAGGATTACCATGTTAATCTGCTTGACTATTTCCTAACTAGGACTTCAAATCTTGGAATTCAAAAAGAACTTACCAAACCCAAAAAAATACAGCAACTCTACATAAAGGTGCACTCTTCAATCCTTTTGTCTAATACGAACACAACTTTCCTTCTCATCTGAACAAAGTCTTCTCGTCTCACACATTTAAGCTTGATCCCTCCTCTTTATTTACTTGGTAAATTTTTACATGATACATTACCACCTAATGTGTATACAGATAAATCACTCTGGTCAACCATAAGAAGACACAAAAAAGCATCTAGATCAACAATAGAATACCAGCATAAATTTGATTATCCATGTAATTCATGCCGGTGCTGCAAGAAAGGAGAAAATTCATTCACAAGCAAGTTGTAAATGCACCAAACGCCACTAAACCATGTTAAGCTTGGTTTCAACAGTTTATCCATGAGTAATCCAATTCAGTAACCACAATGAGTTTTCTCTCAAAAAGTGTAAATGAATTTTCACATTACCCTGCTGGACCTTGCATGTGCAACAGTAAAATGAGTTTGATCCTTGATAACAGGAAAGGAACAATCAGCAGTTCCATCCTTGCCCTACATAACAAGAATGTAGGATCAATAAGTTTCTAGTGAAACTAAAAGGTAAGCCATTGAAATTGTACAAAATATTATGAGTAATAATGGCTCACCTTTTCATAGACATATAGGTTTCCATCAGCATGACCAACAACAAAAGTGCCATTACCTTCTGGCACCCATGCAAGACAAGTACATCGACTGCATAAAACAAAAATATGACCCTGTGGTAATTAGCAAATTAACGTTGCAATACAAGATAAAATAGATGCTACATATATGTAAAGTTGTAAACCAAGCTAATCAGCAGAAACCCCTGAGGGTATTTCTCTTGAAGAGATGAAGATTACAAGAAAAGGAAACGCAGAAAAAGATCACGAAACAAGGAAAAGAGAATCTGGTAACTTTGTGATTGCTATTTCCCAACTCTTTAAACAAATCTGAAACAGTACCACAATTTGCTAACTTCATCGTTAGTACCCTACATACGTGCAAATGGCAAAGTGTATAACACAATTCTACTCTATATTATTGGCTCATTTTTTAACCTTTCCAAACTCCACGGCATCTGCACTAGAAACTGATAGTAGAACTTACTTCCAGCCATCAGATACTATTACTCCCTCAGAAAGGAATCAAGGGAAGAAAGGAAATGGAAGACAAGTCTTCTTATTAACTCAATTAGTGTTTGTTTACATTGTTTTAGAAACTCTACAAATTCTAGAAGTGAGAATTAAGTAATGAGATATGCCAATTTACTGCAGTTGCTTCTCATTTGTCTACTCTACTGTGAGGAAAAAAAAGATGAAAAGAAAAGATGGTTCTAAATCAAATTTGTCAATGGGCATAAAGAGATACAGGACTTTCTAAACAAGTCTGTCTCCATAAAAACCATTAGATATAAAGAAAAGCATAGAAGACACCTGCAGAAAGAGAAAAGTAGGGGGATGTGGAAGATGAGTAAGCATCACATCAAAATGATCTCCATTATAGGTTGTCAAAGTAGAACACTACAACAAACACCTCTCAGGCTTATGCGAACACCTAGACGACTACGCATACCACTAGGCTTATGTATCAATAGCCTAACTTAAATTTCTCACATAATTTGCATGAGACCATAACTAAAGTTGTATAAAATTAAAACTGCTATACTGCCTTACTAGTTTGGAAATTCAATCTTATCATCGTTGTCTCAAGATCAAATATAAACTGTGAATATTGCACCAAGAGAATCAACATAAATCACATGCCTGTTATTAATTGTGCCGTCTTTGTTATAATGCTGAGCTGCAGCAAGCTTTCTTCCAGGATCTTGCAATTGTTGCCTCAATGACACCGAATACACTGTAACAAGATGATGAAAACAGTGGTAGGACAGAACAACTACCAATTTTTGTGAAACCTAAGCAAAATAAACAAATCTGATATATAGACTCACCATCTCCTGATTGCAGCCCAATGAGCAAATCGTGCCCATCTTTGGCTTCTGAATCAAAAGCATGGCATACTGGGTTCGAGTTGCTGAAGTGGATGGCTTTGATTGGATCCTGATGCAAAATTGTGATGTCAGTGATCAAGTCACAGCATATAAATTAGACGATGAACATAGAATAAGAAAACAGATAACAAAACCTTGTCTTGAGAATTGAGGTCACTGACAAAGAGGGTGTCCGCCGCATTAAAGATAAGGTATGTTCCCTTCCCATCGTAATTAGCCGTGGCCTGTGAACCGCTCAAACTAGTGGATGCCCCAATAGGCCCTCCAATCTTACTGCTCCCTGATACCCCGCGGCTCACCCCATTCCCCCCAACAAAGCTAAGCGCCCGGCTCCCATTCCCGGCTCCGAGAAGCCTTGCCGCTGCCGACCGCACTCCACTGCTAGAGCTTGGGGTTGACGGCGTCGACGAGTTCTGATTCGCAGGCTTCTCCTTCAAATAAGCTACCGTCAACTGGTAAAAAGGAAATCAAAACTCGATAAAGATCCAAACTTTACCAAACAATTGACCACGACACTACGACAAATCACCAAACAACCCCAAAAACCTAGCATCAAGAACGGAACCTGGGAGATGTATTTGCCATGGGAGTAGTGGAGTGCGGCAGAAGGGTGGGTCTTCTCGTACTGCAGCTTGTATCTGCCCTCGGGGGTCTTGAAGTAGCTCTTGAGGCCGGGAGACTGGGAGTTGATGGCAGAGGAGGACGACGCCATGATCGGGGATCTAGGGTTTCCGAGATCGCGAGAAAGACCGTTGCACGATCATGCTACCCCCTACTTTCTCCTCTTCGAGGGCTCCAAAGATTGGAGAATAAGGAAATGGACACTACAAGTGTCAGGTTTAATCGAATGGTCTACAGATGGAGATCGAAGCCAAGGGTTTCTTAAAACTCGAAGAGAGGGAGAGAGGAGGAGGAGGAGGAGAGAAGCAGAAGAAATCGGAGAAGAAGCGAGGAGAGAGAGAGAACAGCGAGGCTTCGTTCCAATTGGGGTAATAAATTTGGGTGCTTTGGAATTAGTTGGGCATTTTACCGGAGGAGAGATCTCGACCGTCCCAATCGTAGAATTCGGCGGTGGACGGTGGAGACTGATGGATTTTATTTGCTATGCTTCTGCCGAAAGATCTGGGCCGGTCGTTAGAGGTGATGGAGAGATGTAATCATCGTCAATGGATCTCGTAGTCAACTGCAGTGGTGGCCCCACCGGATCGGGCGGTTCATAATAACCGAGGTATATTCGCAGATTTTCCAAGTCGCAATCGGGCTAACGGGTTCCGAGAGCAACCCATTAACCCTCTAATCCAATTTGGGTCAGTATATAAATGAAATCAAAACTTTCGCCTAAATTTCTATTTGTATCACTTTTTCCCCCTTAATTTGTTTATCCAAACTTAACCAAAAATATAAAAAGATAAAATTATATTTTTACCCCCATATGTTATAAATAATTAGATAAATTTTACCCACTTATGGATATACTCAAAACTAAAATAATTATTTTATATTATATTTATTAATTTATACTAATTTGAAAGAATTTATTAGAGATAAAGTTATAAATAATTAGATTAATTTTCCAACACATTTAAAATATAGTTATCAACTTTTATATGTCAAATATATGATAAAAATATATACACTTAGTATATTTATTATATTTTTATTATTTAAAATTCTATCGTAATAATTCTAGATGCACTGAAAAAGTTTATCCATTGACTTCTATATTAATAAAATATAATGAGAAAGTAATTATTTTTATTTTAAATATAACGATAAGAAGGTAAAATTATATAAGAATAAACTAAATTTAATTATATCTAACATGAGAAAAAATATAGTTTCCTCAAATATAAATTACTATAATACTCCTACAATAATAATAATTTCGTTTAATTATGATAGTTAAATAATAACTAATATTTGAGGCTTGTAATCTTACATAAAAAGAGTTAAAAGTACATTTTATTAAAAATATGAGTAGATATTTCACATGGGTACTATGGTAATTTATCTTTTTCTATAGAGTTTGGAAAAAAAAAGTATATAATTTTTATATTAGTCTAAACAGTTAGGATTAGAAGAAATAAATTTAATACAAAAAATGTCAAAAAGGTTTTTAAGTTTAGTCATTGTCTTTGTATAAAGGTTGCATCTAGAAGCTGAGACTATTGAATTTAATGTCAAAAGCTAACAAGATATTAAATTCCCTTATTAGTTTGGTACATGACATCTTATTAAGACCATTGGGGTCTATTTAGTTGTTAAGATAATCTCTTCCATTCATGAATTATAGAAAAACACATCTTTAATTTATTTTTTTATTTGAAAAGAGATAAAAGTCAATCTAACACATTTTTTGTTTCGCAGAGGGAGCTAATAAAAAGAAATGCAAGTCGTGATATGGACTAATCGATGCAAATTAGTCTATATATTCGATAGAATATGTGTCGATGCGTTAATCGTAGTTCTAATCATTTTAAAAAAACATACAACTGACGGTGGAATTGGAAGAATGTGATTGAAAAACAATCAAATGTACATAATTAATGTTTTAATAGGTATCCAATGATGTACTTTTGATTGACTCAGAGGAGGTAGCACCCTCTATCTTCAAACTATATATAACATTTTAATTATGTTTGCCATTTTAATGCAGCTATCGTTAGCACTGTTAAAATAATCCAGCTTGGCGAGAGGCTCGATGTTGAGCCGAGCTTGATTTTTAAACTAGGTTCGAAATTAAATCTGAGCAAAGTTTGACCCAAGGTCGGCTCGATCAAGTTGGATGAATAAGACTCAAATATATATATAATAGTTGAGTGTAGTTTATTTATATTTTAATAGCTTTTAGTTTATTTAATATAATTATATTTATTATTTATAATTTATATTGTAATAATATTTATATTTTTATAGTTGAATTAAATTTTATTTTAAGTCTAAATTAATTTAGGCTACAAAGTTTAAATTGATAAAGTTTGAAATTACTAATTAAACAACTCGTTTAAACTCGAGCTTAGCTGAAGTTTAAAATAAACTCAAAATTGACTCGAATTAAAATTATTTAAATTCAAGCTGATCACAAAGTCCTGTTCAAAAAAAAATTCAATCCAAGCTTGATTAGCTAGTTTACACCCCCTAGCTATCATAGGACACTTTCATAAATTTCAAAAGATATTATTCATTTCGTAATTTATAATAAGAAGGTGTGATTTTGACACACAAAGAAGCAATTTCCATGGGAAAATCTCTTTAATTATTATATTGACAAATTTAGGCTTCAAAATCGTTTACCCATTTAGTCATAATAAAATTAAAAAAAAGATTGCCGTGTAATAAATTTATAAGTACGTTTTTAATTCTACCAACAATGTATGCATCCAAATCCAAATCTACTATAAAAATAACATATATCATCAATATAAATTATATATAAAGAATATGTTAAATATACGCTTTTATTTTATTAAAATAAGCATCTAAATGTACACTTTTAATAAGAGTTAAATATACAAAATAATTTAAATATACTATTCGGAACCAAAACTTCTAGGACCATAATTAGGATGGTTTATTTTTATAATAAAAATAGCACTAGAAAAAAAGAAGAAGAAAAAGAATATTTAAATATTTTAGTAGAAAAACGTATTAATTTTGATGGGGTATTTCCCTTGCCATCTTATATGCTTAGGCTGTGTTAACGTTCATTATTAAAATATTAAAGAAAATATATAGTGTAAATAGTAGAGCCAATTACACTCTCGAACAGTAGCCTATTTTTGCATTAAATTTATTTTTAATATTTTGACTCAAAAATAAATAAAAGAGTTCATGTGAAAATAGATAAATAGTTCGATGGGTTTAAATGCAATCATCACTAACTTGTAAATAAGTAAAGAGTAGGAGGTTAAATATAAATTTCCTCTGTGGTATTTTTGTAAATAAAAATTCGAATAGAACAGTGGCGTAATATATACATATAGTGTATATATGTATGTGTGCGTATATACGTTTCTCTGCGCACTTGTGTCGCCCTCTCTCTAAGATCTCGCCTCCACTCCGAGAAGAACTGGGATTTCGCCGTTCCAAAGCCGCCTCCTTTTATCCCTATTTATATCCCTTAATTATACCCCCTTCTTTGTCCAAATTTAGAGGTGATGCCTCGCCGCCGCCGCCTCTTCTTCTCCGAGCTCTGCCGGATTCGCCGTCGTCCTCTCCTCCTCTGACATGGCCGCCTCCGCCGCCGGCTCGCAGCACCGCTGCGTCTTCGGTGAGGTTTCTCTTTTCTCGATAAATTTGTCAGGAAAGATCGTTCTTTTGTTTGCTTGTTTCTGCCTTTGTGTCCTCTCTTGGAGTTGGGGTTGTGGAATTTGAGGTGTTTCGATCTGGATTGATCGCAGTTGGGAACATACCGTATGATGCGACGGAGGAGCAGCTTGTTCAGATATGTGAGGAAGTCGGCCCCGTGGTGTCGTTCAGGTTAGGAATCGAAACCCTAGAATCTTTGTTCTATATCAAGGTTTTCGCTGATTCCGAAGTAATTCAGGAAAGAACGATTTTTTATCAAATAATTTGTTATTTGTAGCTATCTAATGTGTTTGATTGTAAGACCACAGCCTTAAATCTAATGTCTTTGTTCGCTTTGCAAGAAGGTGACCTCTTTATAAAAAGTCAGAAAAGTGGAGTGGATGAAGAAATTTCCTTTAACATGTCATAGTATTTTTGGCATTACTTTAGTTCATACTGTCATTTGATTGAGTAATTTCATGCAGGTTGGTGCTTGATAGAGAAACTGGGAAGCCCAAGGGTTATGGTTTTTGCGAGTACAAAGATGAAGAAACTGCTCTAAGTGCTCGGCGGAATCTCCAGGGCTATGAGATAAATGGTCGTCAATTACGAGTGGATTTTGCTGAAAATGACAAGAATGCTGATAGGAACAGAGAGCAGGTTGAATTTATTCAGCTTCTTATGTAGAACTATTTCAACTTGCTGCTACAGTTGTAACTAAATGCTTTCAGCATCTGTATGATGCTGTTTGTTTATGAAAAATAATATATACATCTTTGTTCCCAGATTGCTCTTGTTTTTCTGTTTATTTAGGCATAGATGCATTTGTTTGTATGGGTAATTTATGAATGCATTAGATATACATACACAGGCAAATTCCATCTTTTTGCAAAGTAAGAATATACTTCATTGTCTCTGCTTTATGTTAGGAGTATCGTCAAAACCCCGAACAGAAACTACTGATATAGAACACACATGCTTGGAAGTTGGCATTGGAACAGATTGGCTGAATAACCTCCACTCATTTATTTTTTAAGTATATGAGCTGTTTTCCGAAATTTCAGGGACAAAATATTCCAGTTGGTTTAAGCTTGAACAAGCAACTAATTTTATGTTGAAATTCAGTGGACATAAATGTTGTTCATTTGAGGCAATGCACATTGATTTAATCTTCAGTGGAGTAATCATTTGCATCTCTGAATTCATAATCTATGTTGCAGGGTCGTGGTGGACCAGGGATGGCATCAAATATTGGTTGGTCTTTCGCGTTGACACAGTTTATGCTTCTGCTGCTTTTGCTATTCCTGAAAGTTGTATTCACTGTTTTCTTTGGTACATATTCTTAATGGAACATCTCAGGTGCTCAGAAACAGGTAGGAGGGCCTTCTATTTTAGGAGACTTGACTCTCCATCAACCAATGGGTCTTCCATTGGCGGCAAATGCTGCAACTTACATGGCTGGAACTCTCGGAGGACCTCAGATTGCAAGCAACCAAAATGGTTTACCAATTCAGCCTGGAACACAGAATGATCCCCTCACTCATTATTTGGCTAGAATGTCTAGGCAACAGTTACAGGAGATTTTGTCTGAGCTGAAGGTTCTATCCGTTAACTAAGCTCTTTCAACCTTTTGAGATGAATATCCCTAGTAGAATTTTAATCTTATGTTGCAATCTCCTTTTGATTACAGTCCCTGGCTACTCAAAACAAGGCATTGGCTAGACAACTACTGCAAGGGAGTCCCCAATTACCAAAGGCTCTATTTCAGGTTAATTTTTATTTTATAGTCCAACATATGTAACTTTAAATAACTAATTTGCGATTATTTTATGCTAGTGTGTGAAGTGTTCTCTCATAGACTTCAGTATTATGTCAAATAGAATTATCGTGCCAAAAAAGTATGGTCCCCGCTTGCTATTTAAGTATAAATACTTTTCTCTGGAGATCTTTTGTGCTATAGACCAAATTAATGTTTTTTCTCATGGTATAATGGATAAATATCAGACATTTTAATGACTCGTTTAAGTAAGCAGTCTTTCAGGTTTAAGGCACGTTCCCTTAGCCATCCTACAATAATTGCCTTTTGTAGTATGCTGACCTTTTTCCCTTCCCCATTTTGTATGTTGGTGCGATGGGTGTTTCATTGATTGCATTTTTATAATATAAATGTTCTAGATATTCAACAGCTTGTCTGTTTGTGTTGCAGGCACAGATAATGCTTGGTATGATAACACCACAAATGGTTCGTCTCGCTGAACTTGAAAATCAAGTTATATACCACATCACCAATTTCTTTCTCACAAAATGCTTTCTGTTGTCTTGATTGCAGATGCAGATGGCAAGACCCCAGCAATCATCGAGCTTATTTCCACATCCTTCATCTAATATTGCTCAGTCTCTTCCACAGTCAGAGGCACTCATGGCAATGTTGTCTAGACCACTTGAAAGTCAGGTGGCAAACATATCTCGACAGGCTATGCTGCCCCTTCCGCATGTTCGCGAGTACCAGCAACCACCACCAACTCATGACCAAGTCTTGCCACATGGGACTATACCAAGCAAATCTGGAGTGGTCACACTACCACCAGCCCAATCTCAGTCTCTTGGAGTCCTCTCTGTTCAGCCCTCTCTGCAGCAACACCCTAGACCATCTGAAGCTGCAACGTTGGCATATCAACCTCAGGTAGCCCTGGCAAATACGAACTTGCAGCGACAACTTCTGTCTAATCAAACGAGGGGAGCAGGCCCTATGGTGAATCCGAGTCATCCTCCAAAATTAAGGAAACTGGAAGATGGAACTGCTGCTCGTGAAATGATGAATAGCAGTGCTTCTTCCATTTATTCTGTTTCAGCTCAAGCAAATAGCATCGGTGCAGTAGTTTCTGGGAGCCAGATTGCAATTGCTGAAGCAACGCAGCAATCTGAGAAACAGACACCTGAGGTAATTTATTCCTAGATATTAAAATATGAACAAACTTAGAGAGACTGTCAACATTTGCTTGGTTATTTTTGTTCTATAAGCAATGTATCATATGGTTAATTTTATGGAGTAAGATAAAACATTTCTTTCTTTTGGCACAGCTCTCCCCTGAGATGCAGACAGCTCTTTTACAGCAAGTCCTGAATCTGACACCTGAGCAATTGAGCTCATTGCCTGTCGAACAACAAGAGCAGGTGCGTCAACTCCAGCAGATGCTGTCAACAAGAAGATAGCACATCAGATGAGATTCTTCGTCGCCCTCATGTGAAAGGTGGATGGGACACATTGGTGAACGGAAAATCAGAGAAATCAGCACTCAGCAACATTTTTGTTTGTCACCTTGCCACAATTGTTCTATCCATGCATTCTTTCGATGTATAAACATGATGGGAGAAACATAAAATCCATCATCGCCTGAATGCAAGGTTTCCTTGCTTTCATGTAACATTAGATTAAAATTTATAAATCTAAGGGAAAAGAAATGTTATTATCTTTGTTTCACCACTTGTACCCTTGCTTGAGTGCCTTTTCATGTCTATTACTTTGGAGGCAATGCTAATATCACATGGCAGATGTAGACGATGACTTTGTGGCTTTCTTTCACAATTTGCTGCTTCATTTTATTCTCAACAAAATCTCTATAAAATCTCTATAGAAGATGAATATATTAGTGTGTGTGTGTGTGAGAGAGAGAGAGAGAGAGAGAGAGAGAGAGAGAGAGACACACACACACACACACACACACACACACACACACACACACACACACACACACACACACACACACAGTTTTGGTGGTGGATACTAATAGGTTTTAAACCAATTCTGCCTTGTTTGGATAATGGAACTAGACGGTGATGCAACAAATGCACGCAAAGTAATTGCAAACGCTTTGGATGATTCCGAACAAGTGCATGTAGGTCTGCTATGCATTTGATCTTAATAGAAATTTTCTTTTCTTCTAAATTAGCATTTTCCATAATAGTTTACAGGGGGCCATGTCTCACTTGTGATTAAAATATCCCCCCTTTTTTTTTATTAAAATAGAGTTATTGCTACTCAAATGCTTATGATTTCTCGTACAACCTCAGCAATTGTCTGCGAATAAACATATGTCAAGAATACACAGAAAATATCTCTTTATCTACCTGAATTTTAAGCAAATTGATAAATGCAACACAAAGTATGCAAAAGGGCCACCAAATAAATATTGAGGTATGTAAACAACGTCAAAAGAATGATTACGTGAAGACATACGAATAATATACTTGTTCTAAACCAAAAAAAAAAAAAAAGAAAGAAGGAAAAATCAAAAGTTGGCCGAAGAATTTCTAGTGTTATCTGCTTGCATTTGTGCAGCATCCTTTAACCATAACATATGACCCTTCAAATCCAGGATGGGAACAAATCTGTGAAGTATGGCCTCTAATTTGATACTTATTGGACAAGCAACACTCAGTCTTCCTTATCTCCTGGTAGATAACCTTCCATTTCGCTCTCGCTCTCAGCAACTGGCCTGTATGTGACTTCAGGCTCAATATTATTTTGCCTTGTCTGGGGATTGTCTGCACTTTTACTGGTCAAATATACAAGAAGCACGAAAACAGCAACCATGAAGACAATAAGGTAGACTGTGTTGATGGTCATTTGTGACTTGATGAATCCACCCAGGGAAGGTACAATAAGTTTTTTACTTATAGTTCTTCCTTCTCTGTATCCTTCAAGAAAATGACTTACCTGAGATCCTTGATCCTCCTCCTCAAGGCTTTCCAAACCAACAACCTTCAATCAAAAGCATGCAAGTCAGATAAAATGCGATAAACCTTTGGCCGCTTAATTATTGGGTCTCACTTGAGCAAGAAACAAAAATCTTATCTATCTACATTTGTTTTTCCCTTTTTACTTATCTTTCTTGGTCTCCCATATCAAATTTATCTGTTGTAACCTTCTGAAAGAACATGCTTTTTGGTAGAAAGATAAATTGAAAGACAATGATACATAGCTTGGTTCCAATTAACAATGTATTGCACATCCTACTGCATATATTTAAAAAATTAAGTGAGAATATTTTAACTACTTCCGTTAAACTCTATACATTGGAAATAACTTAATATCCTCACAAATTGTCGCCAGAAGCAGAAAAAATAAATTCAGAAAGGTAAGAAACTACAAGATACAAGAACCGTATGGAAGTTATAGATTCAGAGGAAGTAATAGCAATGCATTATGCATGGTTGCTTTATCTCAAAACAATGAATATGCTAAAATGCAGTGAGACTTGAGAATATGAGATAAAACTTTGTTAGGTAATGTTCTTGACTTACTAGGTGATATTCTTCATTTCTATCCCAGACAAGCATTTTTGGCAGCATTGAACTCTTGGTAATATCAAACGTATCCGCAAACTCTTCCCACTGCTTGACTCCAACATATCCAAAAACAAAATCACGATTTGCAGCTGCAGCAGACCTCAAAATTTTAACCAATTTCAATGTTTTCTCATCTAACTCATCCTCCACAATAGTCACGATGATTTTCCGTCCATCATCATTCAACAACTTCAGTGTTTCGAAAGAAATAGGCACTGTGAGAGGCAACTGATTTTGCCTTATAAAGTCCCCCAAGTATTCTCCTGTTTATCACATGCGAACCTAAGCACAGTTTCTTTTACATAAAATAACTTCATGACAAACAATATCAAAGGAATTTGTGCAATAGTTGATTTAATTAACACCACATAGAGTAAGCCAAATTATTTAATGCTCCAACCCTTGGCTTGGAATAGGAGATTTGATCGCCTACAACCAGCTTTCCATGTGGTTGGCCCGGTGAGGAGTAATTTCGGTTGTTTGGTATGATAGTGGGTTTGGATGGATGGTGGAGAAGAGGCATGCATGGATTAGGAGCTCATAGAGTAAATTGTATGGCAGTCAGAATTCAGAAATGCAAGGAAACATGCAATAAATGCAACGGAGAGATTGAAACTTGATAGCCTTTTCAGCGTGCATGAGAAATTCTTAAGAATTTCAAAACATTATTTCTAGCTAGGAATCTTTATGTTTGGAAATCAAAAGCCTTTAGGAGCAACCATGTCAATGAAGTTAAGTGAATTTATGCACCATGCACCTTGTTTTGTTTCTCTATTGATGCAATTATTTTACTTCAATAGGCTATAAGTTTGTCTAACTCATAGAAATAAACAGTCACACAATTCATTAATGTGTTGGCTTATGCCAAGCTGACCAACTCCTCCTCCTCGTCAGTGTATATATATGTATATATCTAATTTACCTTCAAAAGGGCCATAAAACACATTTTGCTCCTTGTATTTTGGATGAAGGGAGACCAGCGCTGGGACTTTATCAAAATCATATGCAACCATAATTTCCTCTGAGAAATCTTTTGCTACAGAAAACCATGCCTTTTTCTTGAATTTGCTGGCCAACTCTGCAATCACAGATTCATTCAACCCGAAGCCTATAAATACAGGAAAACTTGTGCCAGCTGATTCAACAAAGCTACGGATTGCAGAATCCGACTCAAGGAGAGAAACATCAGGTGAAACGAACTTCTTAAGAAAGCGGACGAGCAAATCAGATTTTCTTGGACCAGTGTACTCGACAGGGATACCGTGCATAAAGAACTTCAGTGTAGGAAACCCACTGCATTAACAGGTATACAGAAAAAAGAGAGTCAAATTACCTGCATGTGTATTAATTACTGATATGTTATGTGGTAACTGGTAAGTTGTTTAAGCGTAACATTTGCTCACTTCAAGCAATATTAATTTCTCATACGCCAAAGGGCTATATTTTCCGATACAGAGACATACCAACAGAAGTTGGCTAAATTGGTTCTGCCAACTTTAAAGTGCATAACATTAATCATAAGAGGAATTCCCATCCTAATGAAATGCCAAAAAGGCATGAAACCACATACTCTATTTCATATTTGGAAGCAAGTTTTCTATACTTGTCAGCATTTATCTTCGCAATTGCAATAGGTTCATTCAGCTTGGCCAACACTGGAGCAGCTGCGTCTAACTGCAAAAAAATTAATCCAATATGTTTGTTTTATATCAATATATATAAAAGCCATGTAAACATGCTAATATTTCATCAAGAGATGTGTTGGTGAAGTGAAGAAATCCAAAATTATAGATAAACTAACTATTAATTGAAAGAGCTTGTAGAATAACAGCAAGCTACATAGACATATATTTTCTCTGCATAAAGAACACATGTATCCAGGATCATAATAACTTCAATCGGCATTGAGTGAAAAGTTTTTACATGAACAGTGTATAAATATGTTTCCACCATAAAGTACTAAACATTTCTACCACTAAATAGCATGTCATAGATTCCAGTACTAGAGTAGGTATTAGCCTATCCATAATACGAATTAGAGTCCAGTAGTCTAGTTATTCTCTTTCGTCTGACCAGTTTGCTGAGTGTGAAATAAGAGGCTATGAAGAACTTTTCTTGAGAGAATACATTTCTATGGAAAAATAGAACATCTTCTAGTAGTGTATCATAATTATTTTAATAAAACCTTATGGTTCTTCACAGATCCTTTCATGCATTATGTCATTTTGCCGAGTTCCTTCGACATGGTTCTGTCGACGCGCCCTAGTACCATCCGTATTGCTCCATAACTGTGTGTATCAATATAAGTTGGCCTCTGGCGCTTGCAACTTTTACGAGCAAATAATATTGGACTTCCCACTTCAGCAACTATCAAATCAAGGACTTCGAAATAAATTCTGAATATTCTTTGTAAAGCAAACAATATTGCACGGAAGTCAGCATCATATTTTCAACATGGATCCAACATGTATTTTGCTTGGTTTTAGAGGAAATAAATTCCCCAAAAAATTGTTTTGAAATCTCACAAATTCAAGAATTAACCCGGTTGATCCATCACGTGCACAAGATTTTACATATGGGAGTTCCTATATTTCCGTAGACATTATGTCGAGACCTCTTACTAACAGACAAAATACAAATTAGACAAAGTACAAATGTCTCGAGAAGGCCAAGGATGACCATATCAAGCAGAACACTTCGATTTTCTTTCCATTTTCTAAGTCCAATTCCTATCCAAGTATGCCTAATTTTCACTCTTCCATCCCTCGATATTTCGTACAACATTAAGATGAAAATTGACGTTGACTACCAAACAAGAATTTTTTTCTCAGATAAGATCATAACCATCTCCTACGTCGAACTTTAATATCATATAGATCAAGATCACATCACAAACAGGGGAAATAATAAAACTAAACGTTTCCCGACCTCTAGAATCTCAGATCAGCCAAAATCCAACGAAGAAATCACGAGAAACAGAGGGGGTTATGGTTAATGACCTCAGGGGAGAGGCGCTTGCAATGGCCGCACCAGGGAGCGTAGAAATCAACGAGGACGAAGTTGAAGGCGGCGATGGCGGCGTCGAAGTTGGACTCGTCGAGCTCGACGACGCTGCCATCTCTGGGGAATTCATCTGAGACGATGGTCCCGATGGAGAGAGACCAAACTATAGCGGAGATCCAAAGAAGCGACGACGCGGAGAAAGGCTTCGCATGGCGGGATGAGATCAACATCTCTTCTTCTTTATCGCTACTTTCGGCGAGTTCCATGAAGGAATTTATGTATAAAAGAGCGAGTTTTGGGCATGGCCGACGACTTATTACTTAGGTTTTTTGCAAATAACAACCTAATTCTAATCTATTACGGAAAACCACTTACCTTTTACATATTTACAAATAAACTCCCAGTTTTGTAGACAAATTTTCGGGCTAATGTTTTGACCATATTCTATGTTTGTTTTACTAGATTGGTCTTCTTCTGAGTTCTCTCGCATCTCCTTGCAGTTTGCAAATATGTAAAACAGAGGAGGTATCTTGTAATGTCTAAAATGTGGGTAGTTATTTGCAAAATGCTCTGTATTAGGTGCAAATCTGGAGTCAGCGAATAAAGATAGAAATAACTGGATAAATGATACAGATAAATACAATGAGAAACCAATACATATGATGACTACCTTCATATTTGACCTTCTAATGATTCAGAAACCATCTGGTGATACTTTGAGAAAATAACATGTTCTCTCTGGACATTGCATTAAATGAATCATAACATCAAAAAGATGTGCCTCATCCGAAAAGAAAATTCGAACTCCAGCAGTTGGGCGAGCAAGCTTTCACTCACAACCAAGAACTAGCAATATCTTGATAGAACAAAGAAATCTTTTATCAAAAACCAAATATCAAATTTGACCAACGCGGAGAACAAGCAATATCCAGGTAGAAGGCAAACTACCAACTTCAGTTTCTCTTTAGTGTCAGAGGTGTTATTAGACTAAAACACTGATGGCAATCAATTTGTAGAAGGAACATAGAAAGGGTCTTATTTCTTTTCCAGCATGTGAATATATCATCCAGAGGCAGTCTTCTTCTGCTGGAATATGACAGCATAGATAGGGATGGCCACACCAATACTGACGGCTGAGAGCACTCCAAGAGTCATCTTGAGTTTCTGATGCTTCATTCGGTCGAGGTTGTACATGTGCTTGGCGTGAAGGTAATATGGCTCGTCGTGGCCATGCGCACCCATTCTCTTCACCCCAGTGGCATGCAGCCCACGAGAAACTGGTACATTCACAAGTAATTTAGAAAAGAAAACTATATTCATAAGTTATCCAAAGGACAACAATTGCAATAAATTATCTGAAGGCAATTTCAGGTGATGAGCCAAGAGGAACACAGCATAATTACTTTAGAGTATCTACTGGAAAATATATGGAGTTACCATACAATCCATTTGAGATGTATATGTCGTCAAACATTTCACTCACACACAGAGTTGACAAACTTTTAGGATGCATATTCTTACAATTGTGACCAATGAATATCGGGATATGCCATTAGAAGCGGTTCTTTCCATTAGAAGAAATACACGGCATCAGAAAAAGCATTTGACAATGCATATTTGTGACTGCCAAATGGAAAATAACTTCATATAGCAAATGATTGCAAAATATGATTGAGATTTGAGATCACTTCTTCCTCTTCAAAGCTTGATCTTTTACAGGACCACATAAAAAACTAAAGTTACTCAAACTTATGAAAGGAGAACCATCAAAAGAGTAGAAGCAAAGTCTGATAATACAATTATTTTCACACATAAAACTGAAATCAAGATTACATGAACATTTCAAGGTAAAATTTCTACAACAGCAAATGAAATAGCTAAGGATACAACATAATACACAATCAAAATGATAGAACGAACAACAAACTTCTTGCCAAGTTAATCATCTAAACCAAAAACACCAAACATGTCATCTCTCTTCTCATACTACCAGGTCCAAAATTACCTATAAGTTTCAAAAGAAGCTGTGTGCTATCAAAGCGTTGCCATTTCATAGTGTCAATTGATCAAATATTGCTTGATTGAAACACCAATGCAACGTGTACCTTATGGAGCTACTCAGATCCATCTTACGATTTACTAAACCATACAACCAATGATTCAGAAAGAAAGAATCTAAGAATACATAAAGATAAAAATAAACCCCAAGCGGAAACCTAACTTCAGATCCATACATGATCTAACAGATTGGACTGGGAAAGAAGAAGGGTTCAACTGGAACCGATAAGGGGAAAAGGGAAGAGAGCCTGCCTGATTTGGAGAGGGCGGCGTCGGAGGAGGTCAAAAGCTTGATGCCGGATCGGAAACCGCGATTCAACGCCATCGCCGTCGCTCGAAGGTGGAATAAACTTCGAAGCCCTAGTACACGAAGGAGGAGCCGACGACTAGTGGGAATGGGATAGATCAAGAGAAAAAGGAGAGGAAAATTAATTAAAGAAAATAATTTTACACAATTGCCATCCAAAACTTATTAAAATATCATAATTACCTTTACATCTTCCAAATCTCATAATTATCACTCAAAACTTTACCTTAGTTAGTTCTGCTATACTTATTCTTTAAACTTTAATAACAGAGCTTGTTTGATTATAAACTATTATATTGAGGTGATATACAAATAATTTTTTTTTTTAAAATAACTAAAATATTTATTGAAATAATAGTTAATGAGATAATTAATGTAAATGTGATAGACCTTCTGTTGTATTGTGTATCAGATAGAGATATATATATATATCATTTGTCTAGTTTATAATTAAAGCGTATGAAGTAAAAATCGATAGAGTTTTTATTCCTATCCTCTTTATCTACTTTATATTCGTACCTATACAATTAATAACATATAATAAAATCTCATTATGAGGTTAACTCGTTTTAAGCGTCTATCCGAGTTCGTTAGCTGCATCGCGTTATCCAACCGAAATAATTGTTATCCGCCAAGAATTATTCGGAGTTGGGTCGCGTAAAGGAAGACTTGTATCCGAGCTAAGAAACCTCCGAATAGCGAATAAATCCTTCTCCTCTCTCCTCGTCTCCATCCGCCTTCGCCGCCTTCCTCTTATAATGGAGGCGGTGGCGGTGCAAGCGAAGCAGGCTGCCCTCTTATGGCTCGCCGGATTCAAAGAAGCTTGCTGCCTTCATAGAGTCGCCGTCTTCTCTCGCAGGTTCTACTATGCCCTATTTTAAGAATCTGAGTCTTATTCCACAGTAAAAGTTGGTTATTGATCTAATTTTGGTGCAGATCGCGGCCGCTGTTGATCAGAACCGGACAGTGTTTCCTCTTGAACGGGCTAATTTTCTTAGGCAGGTAATCGATCTGATGGGTTTTACCTGCGTTTCCGTCCTCAATTCCTCTGCAAAGAAGGATTTTTGCTACTTATAATTGCTGTTTCATTGAAAGTCTGCTTGCATTTACGTCAGCAGATTGCAATTTTATGTTTTCTTCATTTGATCAAACCGTCGTAGTTGATGATTAAATAACTAAAAACTTCATGCAGCTTATTTATCGTCAAGTCTGTGGTCGCTCCTATTCTCCTGAGAATATTACCTGAGCAATGCGAACAGTTTGAACCGCAACATCTTTGTGACCATAAAGCAGCTATGGCACTTTATTCTAGTTTAAGATCAATCCTGATTAATGTTTTCTATGTAAGTTCTCCTGTCTTCCTGAAAGTATATTTCATTAACTTAGTAGCTATGGTTACTGGCTTATTTTATAACATATTATTAACTTAGTATGAGCAGAATTTATCACAGTACATTTATCCTCAAAGAAAGATCAGTATTGTTCTCATTTTCTCTTTACATGATTTCTTATATTTTTCATGAAAACCTGTCTCTTCATGAGCAACATTCATGTGGCACTAGTTTTGCTTTATCAGTTAGCCTACTGGTTGGACTTTTTGTCGCTTGATTACTGATTTTACCTTTTCAGGTACTCTGGTTCTATCCACTATATGTTTTCAGTTTGGTGTTGAGTGCACTTTGGTAGGTTTGTTATTTATCCGCATTCTTTAGTTCTATGTTTTGTTCTTTCAGGTTCTTATATTAATAGCAGATAGTCCTTATTCCCTAGATGCCTTATACAAAATGGAATAATCAGGTTGCTGATGTAAGAGTGGACTGTGGGAACCTAAAGAACGACCGGAGGAAAAGATATAATTCATTTTATTTTTGGCACTAACATGGGTAAAGAAAAGAAACCAGGACATGATTGATCTTAGACCAGGACATGATTGATCTTAGTGGGCCAGGACTCAGGATTAAGCTGAAGAAAAGGTGTCCAGATGCATGAGGCTTGCCTATGAGGGATCTGTAAGATAGAATTCATAATAGTTAATTGGTCAAATGAGGATAGGGAGAAGCTACTTTAGCAGCCTCCCAAGTCCCAACTTCCCAAATATCTGTCACTAGTTTAAATGTTTTAGATGTAATAATTATGTTAATACCATATTTCCTATTTGTTGGTCTCAATTCTCCAAGTTCCTATTAAATGTTGAATGTTGAACTAGATCTCTGCGGCTTATTTCCTATAGAGTTCCCAATACAACAGACTGGTCGTTCACTATTTGAATGTCAGATGATCAACCACAGTGCCACAGTTGAGACTTGAGAGTATATGTATTTTGAAAATCAGTTAAAGCGAAAAGACAATGTGACCCTAAATTCTTAATAATGTAAGACAACTTGTACCTGTAAATTTTGCGATATGTACTAACGGGACCAAGATTATATGTAGCTGGTTCAGAGAAACATTTATGTTTTTTCACTTGTTACTTGTTACATCAGGTTGAGAGGTTAAGGTTTTCAAAAGGTTATGGACAAGCTGAAAAGAGACATTCAATCACTTACATGTTTTTGATCTGCCATATGTTGAACTGACTTTATCATGAGTGGATGCTTACATGAGATTGTGTTTATCTGCAGTTTCATGTTATCTTTGGTGAAAAAAAAAATCTCAATTCAGATATATGATTTTATGTTCATCTCTTTCCTTACTTTCTGAACCAGGTACAATGATATTGCTAAGCATGCTTTTGATGTCATGAGATCTTACGGGGAAAGCTCAACTCAAGCATCTGAGAACAAGAAAATTTCAGATATGCAGGAAAAGCCTGGTGGACTTGATGGGTAGGTTTATTACCATAGCATGCCATAGAGCTTTCTTTAGTATCTGATCAACTTCACAATATGCTTAATGCTAGTATTTATGTTCTTATTCTTGGATAGGGTTATACTTGGAATTGGCGAGCAGGTTTATTCATTCCTTTTGTTGGTCCTCTTCTTCATAGAGGTGCGTTAGTGCGCTAGTTCGTTTGAAATATCTTAATGTGAACTTTGTGTATATCTATGTTGCATTGTTTATGACATAAAACTTCCAGGAAGGAAATGATTTCGTATTAAAATGGTCAACTACACTGTGTATTATCGTGCAGGTTTCTGCAATAGGTTTGATACCTTATCTTGGCAAGGCAATCAATTTCCTGCTGCTTCCTTGGCTGTATTCCTACTACTGCTTTGAGTATGTATTGACTTTTCAGATAAATGGATCATGAATAAATTGTATTGGGTTACTTTTGCATATGCATGACATTAGATCTTGGTTTTACATGGACATTTAACTAATTGACATTCTTCCATGGTAGGTACAAATGGAACTTTGCTGAAGTAAACTTGAATAAGAGGCTCGACTTCTTTGAATCAAACTGGGCCTTTTTTGCTGGATTTGGTATGTTAATCTACACTCAAATTTGTTCGGCATATTCAATGATATGGGATGCCTTTTCCTAGTGACTCACGCACTGTTTATTCAGGGAGCCCTTGTGTGTTTGCAACTTTCTTTTTGTCTCCACTCGTCAGTGCTGGAGTTATGGCGATGCTTTATCCACTGGTATGAGGAAGAGTCTCTTTGTAATTTAATTTATTGCTGTAGACTTTGGATGTATTTCTTGAGGTGTCATTCATCTTTCCTGTTTTAGCTTTTTCTACCTTCACATTTTTTTCTACCAAATAATTGTCCATTATAGGAAAGGGCTGCAATCTGATCTGAGCAGTTTCCTTTATTGAGATTCTCCTCAAACTGTATAGCAATTATAAGCATGATTATATAATAGTTTTTGAAAGCACCAATACAGCTCTTCCTTGCCTTGTTTTGGACATTGAAGTATTTGATTTTGCACTTCTTCACAACTGTACACACAAATGCACACACAAAGACATTATGTACATGTTGAAGTATATGTATCAGTGTGGCACTGTGGCTACTATGCATATTTGCTCTTCATGCTATGACTGCCATTTGAGCAAAGATTCTTTCCAGTTTGTTGTGACAGCAGCAGGCACTGAAGCAGAGCAAGTTATTGATTCTCTTAGAAGATCATGGGGAGGAGGAGGGCCAAGAAAGATTCAAGTATTCTATGCCGCAAAGAGAATTTTGTAAGCTATCATTAAACAAGTCTTTTCCTTGAATTAGCAGTTAGGCAGAGTATATTCATCTTCAGATTCTCAAATTTCAAGGCATCATACAGGGTCTTTTTACTCCACATTAAAACAAACATGAATTTGTTTTCTAATGATGAGTGGTATCAACAGTTTAAATGGATATATTTTCACATGTTTTTGTTTGTTAGATTCATCATAATGAAAGAAGCCTGTAAGTTTGGACTTTTGTTTGTTGAACCTCTCAAAATGACACAAAGTTCATAGCCCAAGAACCTCTACAATCATCTAGAGATGAAGACACCATTTATCAAAACTATGCTGCAATATTGCTACGCCTGAAAAAGAGACTATATTCAGTTTATTTGATCCTTTACTATATTTGTCAGCAGCACCAAAAGGTGATAAAAGTTAACCAAACATTTACATAATTACGCATATTAAAGAATAAATAACTTTGCAATGATTATAGAAAAAATGTGCTGTCCATATCATATCATGTTTCCCAATCTGGCCTACATAAATCTTTTCAATGAATGTTCAAATCACATAATCAGCTTCTCTCGTTGGGGAGTGAGGCTATGTATATCTTGACAGGAGCTTTGCGAAACGACACTTTTATTCTCTTCATACAATTGATTAGTTTGAATGACCTCAATTTAGCCGCAACTGACAAGTTATCTATATTTCTTTTTTGTACACTGGGCCAAAGCAGTCCTAACTTACATATACTGCATGACATGCAATACCTTCATGTTGATATTACTGATTTGGTGGTAATATTAACTGTTCCATTATTTCTATTACAGGCCATTTCCATGATTCAGATTACCAGTACATTTTTGCCATACTTACTTTTGTACTATCTATTTCGCAGTATGCTGGTGTTGCACTTACTCCCTGAGACGCAAAAAGAGCAATGACTAATACATAGAGTTGTACATATTACTCTTTCTTACAGAACTGCTTGGTGGCACCTCCTTGTAAAGGAATTGAAGGAGATGGCTGCAGTTTGCCTGTTCCTCTTTGGTTTCTGTAGAGTTGTAAATACTTCTTCTGTTCATTGTGATAGTGACAATAAATCAATAACTAATGGAGGAAATTCTTTCCTGTTCAGATGTACACTTATTTTCTTCCATTCTCTGGAATTCAACCTTATTTTTTAAATTTCATTACATTCACATGCTGGCTTTCAGATTTGCTGTGTTCTTGCATTGCTCTGCATTTTGATACATCTGCACCACAGCAGGTGGTGTAATCAATGATCTCTACTCGCTTGAATTAGTCTACTCAGTTTTTTGTACATGAGAAATGCTTCATCCACATCATTAGATCATTGCATGCCCAGCAACCCATTATTACATTCTCCAAAAGCCCGATCTAGAAAAATCTTAACCACCTTCAAATGATCATCATCTAGATCTACTAAAAAAACCCTAATAAATAGGATTTTCTACCGCGGTAGAGATTAAATTAATAACAATCATTTGAAGATGGTTTTGTTTACATTTAAACTCAACATTGGCAGCATTCACAAGGAACTTACAAACAATCAAAGCATTTTATTTATTTCAACCTTCCAATTTTTTTTTTTTTTTTTTGTGGCTGGAATCTGGTCAAACGCCCCTCTCAATTCTAACATATGATTACCAAAGCATTCCTCAAATGCCCAAACAAAGATAAAAAGTCTAGAGATGCTCCTTTCGATGCATACCAACATATACCGTTAAAATTCAAAATCAAACGAAAGATTTCCAAGGGATCCACTCGTGACGAGGGGATGGTCCAAGGCATTCAATTCCTCTGATCTGAGCCATCTCATCGGCCACCACCCCACCCCCCCATAGGTATTTAATTTTATCACGAATAGGCCCCTATTTTATTCTATTTCACACAAATTGCCCTGTCCAGGAGCAGATCCATGATCCGCCATAAATTCTTTGTTTAAAAGAAAAAGGAGAAAAATGATCCACAATAAATAGCATGGAGAAGTGGTATTTGTACGCCTCCTCTTTGGTTGGTGCACCCCCCCCTATAATATTTCTTATTTGACCTTAACATTTAAGTTCTACATCTACTTTTACCTTAATTTTAAGAAATTTAATTTATTCAAAGTTATTCAAATGTATTAAAGTTATTTTAATTTGCTCATACGGTAACTAAGAAGACAAGCAAGATATATTGTTGGGTGGTATAAAAAAAAGTCAACTAATTTAATAAGAACTATTAATTTCTCTCTCCTAATTAAATGATTGAGAGTAAATAATATTAAATAAAATTAATTGAAAGTACTGGTCATATCAACGGGCCACTTTTCTATATTGAAGGTTAAATTAGTTATATTTTATTTCTCTATCCATTTTTTTTATATAAAAGTAAAAAATAAAAAATTGGTCTATTATTAAAAAAAGATAAAATAATAAAAAAATATTTAAATTCTAACTTTTTATTGATTAATCTAGTCCCACATGTAAACTATCTTATATATCCTTTAATTTATCATCAGATATAAATTATTTTTAATAACTAATTGGTTATTATTGAATCATTCCTCTAGAAAATAAAGGGTAAAATATAGAGTGTTTTAAATAAAATTTTCTAAAATATATGATTAAGAATGCACTATAATAAACTTGTGACGTATAATATTCTTTTATTTTTAATACATCTTGGATATTTTAGGGGGGATATTTTTGTGTTCTTAAACACTCTGAAGGAGCGAATCACAATGCGGCGAGCAATCCGATCACTGATCGAATATGGACCGATAAATAATAAAAGCTTCATTAAGGTGTACTTTTGCAAATATCCCATCCAGGACGAGAACGGCGAATCCAACCGAGATCGTAACATTATTTTCCTCAAATTATTGAGATCGAATCGAACCGCTCGTCCTCTCAAACCTCCTGCTGCCGGATTCTTTCTAGTACCCACTTGTACTACCGCTTGTTCACTGATTCTTTTTTGACCAAATTACCCCTCTCTTATATTCCTTTTTACCTAAATGAGCTTGGCTAGCCATAAGTAAACGTAACATATTAAACTAACGCTAATTGATTCAGCGTCTTCTCATCTTCTTAAATAAAATATTTATTTAAGAAACTATGCAAATGTAATTTTGAAATATTTATTAAAAACACTCTCTTTTGCTTATTAATAAATTAATGCCAAGTTTACAATAGAAAATGAGGGAAGTAAAGGGTATAAGTGTAAACTCACAGCTATGGTAGCATCTAAAGAAGCCCTGGGTTGTTATTATTTGGTATTTAGCGTTGCATGTGATCTGTGAAAATTAACTGCCCCAGAAGGTACCAAGAGAGGGGTGAGAATATCTAGAAACTCCCAACTACGTCTTGTGGACCAAAATGGGCCTCATTAAAAGAATTATTTACCAGAATAGTACTTCCATCAAAGTTATATCATAAGTTACCTCCCAAAAAAAGTTAAATTATTTAATAATTTATATAAAAAATAAACCACTAAGTTATTCAATAACTTATATGAAAAATAAACTGCTAATTAGTTAAAAAACATATAAATTACTCTGTTAAAATAAAAATATTACTAACATTATTCAGCAGTTAAATCTGACATAAAACTTGGTCAAAATAAGCCTGATTGGTGGACTAAAATAGTAAAAAAAAGTCTCCTAGGAGGCCTAGTTTGGCCAAACATTTCCTGGAACATTTATGCCGTCGCTTTGCGATGTACACCCTACATTTCTATTATTTTTAAACATAAGAAAGATACACTTTAATTTTCAAAACACACCCTGAATAGTATGATTTTTAGGATTTGACGAAGAAGGAAAGGGGAATTGAAAATGGTAAAAAGACATAGTGTAAAGGATAATAATATATAGACTTTTTAAACTATTGCCTGTTTTTAAACGTAATAAAGGTTTTTAATGTCTCTTACTTAGTTATTCGTTTGATTATTTTGGTAAAGAATATGACGTGATTAAATCAAGGTGTTACAGGGAGTATTTTAGTTCTACACTCTACGATAATTCAGGGGTCTAACCGTATTTAATCCTAAAAATAAATAGATACATAATGCAGGGTGTCAAATGCAAAAGATCCCAACATTTGTCTGCGAATTAATAGTCCTCCCACCTCATTCCCATTTCCATCTTTCTCGCTTTACCTTCCTCTCTCTCTCTCTCTCTCTCTCTCTCGCTCGCTTTCGCCCAAACTATTGCCAAAAAACCTCTCGATTGTTATTCGCCTTCTTATTCCACCTCTTTATCCTCTCATTCGTCTTCTTGCAATGCCCCCAAACTGGCGGTGATGACGGCGATGCGCGGCAGAGGAGGTAGGAAGGCCGCGTCGGTGCGGCCGGGCGTGGAGCAGCTCATCCACGTGGTGGTGGCAGCGGCGCTGCGGCGGAGAGGTTTGATGCTTCTCGTCCCTTTGCTCTACGTGTCCGTGTTGCTGATCTCGGTTGGGAAATGGAATCTGGAGTCGGAGGCTGTAAGGGTCGGGGTGGCGGCCCTGCGGCGGAGGACGGCACCGCCGCTACCTGGGTCCGTGTACCGGAGCTCACTGGTGTTCGAGAAGCTGTGGCCGTTCATGCAGGCCGAAGCGAATAGCACCAACGCGGTATGGATCGAGGGAACCTTTTGCTTTCTTGGATTGGAAGATTGGTGCTTGATTGATTTGTACGGCCTTTCTTAGAAATGTAGGTGCCGAGAAGTAGTGATTCTTTTTTAGATGTCGAGTTTTGATTGTATAGTATGTTAAACCAGTGTCGAGATTTTGAACGTTGGGTGAAATCTGCGGCGGATTAAGGAAAAAAGTGGGAGTTTGAAAAGATTCCGCGATTTTAAGCGGCTCCTAGCTGAACCTTTTTGAGAGACCAGTGAAAGTAGTTTGAGGTATCCCCTACTTTCCTAGATTATAAAGTTCGGTTCTTGATCTATCTGTTCGCGTTTGTAGCAATGTAGGTGCCCGGAAGTTGTTTTGTTGTTTGGACGGATTTTGGCTATTTAGCTTAGTTAGCCTGTTGGCAAGATTGGAGTTCTTGATTGCTATTTGGAATTTACTGCAGATTCTAAATTCTCTCGATGGTAGAATAAAAGAAGGTGATATTTTGGAAAGATTTTGCAGCTTAAGTTGCTGCTAATTGAATGCCCTTAAAAAGGTTGTGAAAGTTGTTATCGCATTTACTGTTGAGAAGTCTCTGTTATTGTCTGATAAGATAAGGAATCCTAAGAAGGTTGGTTAGATGTGTAGGTGAAATAGATTTACAAGCTGCAATCAGAGATTTCCAAGCCACGCTTGGTTGTTTAACAAAGCAAATCCCTTTTGACCATACTGAAAATTGTTAGATTCTCAATGAAGTATATGTGGTGTTGGCAAGAATAGACTGTCTAAAAAACGTGGTTGATTCACTGCTAAAATGTAAAACTTATGTTTGCACATGTTAGTAGGTGTTCCACAGAACTAATATCTACTAAACATCACTGATCATCCCCATCATCTTAGTAACCTGTATCCAAATCAAGCCTCATCCTAGAGACTATGAAAGCAAGATATAAGCTCCCAGGTACTTCATTTCTTGCAAAAGCCCTTGAAAGTTCCCAAACCACAAGGGAATGTGAGTTGATCCAACCCATTACCTGGTCAAGATATGCTGTTTTAGGTTTCTTTTAGTTTACATAATGAAATTGAATAGAAACTTCTATAAAGGATGGAAACTAAGAAAGCTATACATGGTGTAATGCTTAGCATCTTGCTCGCAACAAGCACAATAACCTATTTACCAATTCACACAACACTTCTTTGTTAAATCTTTATGACAATCCGATACAGTATCTCTGTTTGTTTATCTTATGATCAAATTTGAACATCTGAAAAGATCCTTGGATATCTAGAATTGGTTCAATTATTTTGACCCATGAAAAATGATATTTGGTTTTGGTCTGTAATTCTCTTTTAAATTACGACGTTATCTTTCGGACTTCTTTGGATGCCTCTGAAATGTAATATCTCTTATACTCTTTTCTCATGCTCCTTTTCTTTCATTTTCTTTCTTCTTGTGTTTCTTAGGAAATATGGAGCTACAATGTTTCTTCCTTTTGCATTTAAACCTGATTTTTTGACTATTCAAGCTTGACAATATGGATAAGGATTAAGCAGATCGACTAGTTGTCACTAGGACCAAATCTGTAGTTCACAGTTTTATTGTTTCAAACAACTCTTTCATATCTACCTTCCCATATTTCATGCTGATTTGTCTGCCTTCTTTTCGCTATGAACAAGCTTCAGTTTTCTTATTTTGAGTTTGCATTATGCAGTTGATGACAGCATGGCGTCAGAAAAAATTAGGACACCGATGGAAGGCTTGCATACAGAAGAGGTTGACTCAAACAGGTTTTAATTTCAAATCTGTGTTAGATAAACCAAACTTTTACCTGAGATGAGAACATTTCTTTTTCAACTTAGCACTTTATCTCTTACCACCAAAGCTGAATTTTTTTTTCCTTTCTCAGAGTTGCCACCTTCAAACGGCTTTCTTATAGTTGAAGCAAATGGTGGTCTGAATCAACAGCGGCTGTCAGTAAGTTCCAGTATAAGAACTAACAAATAATTTTCTTATTAGAAATTAAAATTATAAAACTGTACAAAGGAAATATATCCGTAGATTCTTGTTAGCTTTCATTCCCAGTTTGTTAGAAGTATGCTTTTGTACATCACTTGTCTTATATGATGCACATACACCCTTAGATGCCCAGATGACCATCATACTTGTCACCAATACTGCACTGGATGACCTTTTGTGCCAATTGTTCATTCAACTGACAAATTGTTCGGTCCACCGGGTTGAAATATGTTCTGTTGAATGTTCATCATGAGAGAAACTAATTGTTATAGTCTGGTAGGACATTAACTGTTACTCATTTGCAACCCACCAATGGACAACAGATAACATCCTTGTCTGTACAGGACCATGCCAATTATGTCTTAGCTGCCTGTTGGCTCATCTTAGCTGTATTTCCATTTTATTCCATTCATTGGTCCAAAGATGTTTCCATATTTGGCACTTGCACTAATCCAAATGATTTTACCATATTGCTCATTCTTCACCATGTTTCCTCTTTAATGTTTTAAATTAAGCCAGCAGAGAACTTGCAGACATCGGCCAACCACCCACCTTGTCCAATCCCTCATCGTGATGCTCAATTTTAGCTCTGTTGCTTCCTGTTGCATGATAATTTTTTCATCTTTATATGCAGATATGTGATGCAGTTGCTGTGGCTGGCTTACTGAATGCAACACTTGTCACACCAATTTTCCATTTGAACAGTGTATGGCGTGATTCCAGGTAACTATTACTTCATTCCCCTGCTCTTTGTTTTTCTTATGTAGTAGGTTATTTCTTGTTGCATTTGGGAGTTAGGATGACTGTTCAACTTTATATTTTTTGTGCGACACTTGTTGAAGCATTCTCTGAAATCTCTCATTACTGCCAGAAGCTGAAGTAAATTAATAAGGTTTCTATTTGAACATGTTTGCATTGTTTTAATGAAGCTAGACAAACTCTGCACCGAGGCCTCATGACCTATTGGGTACTGACTACTAGACTAGAGTTGAAAAGCAGTATCAAAGAGTGTTAATGTATTGGAGATGCAACGAGTGTTCACCGTAGGAATGAAGGATGCACCTAAGTACTATGATCTTTTAAAATAGAATAGGAATGCTTGCTTCGTAAGCCTTTGATTTCTCTTAAACATTACGCTGAGCACTTAGAGTTTGCTATTATTATAAGAACTGATTCTATTATTCTCGACAGATCAGTACAAGTTTTAGTGATATTCTTTCCAAAACCTTTTACATTTCCAATGCTGGTTACAACTGTCAACTTGCAATGTTACCATAACGTTCACCATTTGTTATTATAATGCTTTTATTTCTGCTGAATAGATTTCCAGGAAAGTAATGGTGCTTTTTTTCTTAATGATTTCAGCAAGTTTAGCGACATCTTTGATGAGGACTACTTTATTGAGTCCCTTAAAAATCATGTAAGAGTGGTGAAGGAACTTCCAGAAGATATTTTACAGAACTTCGACCATAACCTTAGCAACATAGTAAACATGAGAACGAAGGCCTTCTCATCTAAGAGTTATTATTTGCAGAAGGTCCTCCCGAAATTGTTGGAATTGGGGTATGTAATGCTTTCTCACATTTTATCTAATAAGATTCCCTCTCATTTTCTTCCCGGTGCTTTTGTGCATTTCTATTAGCATGAGTATGCTGTGAACTTATTATAGTTTATTCACCTCTAATTTTAGGATAATGAATATTGCATAATGCAAAATGTTTGTGAGTACAACAAATACTCAAGTCGGATGGAACTTTTGAGAAGTTATTTGGATATTGGGGAAGGAAATAATCTTTATTTTGTTGCATTGCAGTGTCTTCCAGTATCTCATAACAAATTTTCTGGCTATAAATTGGTCAAGACTTGCTTTATTCACTGCCAATTGTTAACTTAGAATTCTAGCATGTAAGCAACAAACTTAATTTATAGATCTCTTTAATATGTCTTGACTGCCATGCTTTCCATGCTCTCCTTCTAAACTATATCTTACTTATTTATTAACTTTGTATGCTTAAACTTTCTTTCTTGTTTTTTATTTAGATTCTCTGCGAACATTGTTGTTTTGTTCCTTAAAATAGAAATCACACAAGTAGCAAAATAGTGTATCATATGGACGTGATACATCTTATAGTAGCATGCAAACTTTCTCTCTATGCTATATCTGCGTAGGATACAATACCTTGAATGATGTTATCCCTGTTGTTTGGCAAGTAACGGATATGATATAGTAAAACATATAACTATCTCAAAAGAATTTCTTTTGAAAATGAACTTTATAATGGCATGGATCATTTTGAATTCAAAAAGTTATTGTGGGTTGAATATTTCGTAGCAAAATCTTCGTTCTTCTGTGGTTCTGCAGCTATTTTACTACACAATGGCAATATCCAATACTTTGGATGTAACCTTTTATATAGATCAGCAGCAGTAGCTATGTACTAATAAAACGTTTTTCCTGTATTTGTGCATCAGAGGATTATCCACCTTTATTCCATCAATTTCATTCAGTTCTCATTCTACGATGCAGGGCTGTACGTATAGCGCCTTTCTCTAATAGATTGGCTCAGTCAGTTCCACCAAATATCCAAGGACTCAGATGTTTTGCAAATTTTGAAGCATTGAGATTTTCTGAACCAATAAAAGTTCTTGCAGAAAAAATGGTGGATCGCATGGTTAAGAATAGTTCCATGAGCGGTGGAAAGTACGTTTCAGTGCATCTCCGCTTTGAAGAGGTGATACTGAATTCTCTTCCTATGACTGACTATTATTTTTGTCTTTCTTGGTGAAGGCCTATCAAGGTTGACTCTGTGTTTCAGGATATGGTAGCATTTTCATGTTGTACCTATGAAGGTGGTCAAGAAGAGAAGATTGAAATGGATAATGCCCGTGAAAGGGGTTGGAGGGGAAAGTTTCATAAACCTGGTCGGGTAATTAGTCCTGAGGCAAATCGAAGGGATGGAAAATGCCCTCTAACTCCATTAGAGGTTGATAAGTTTGTTCCTTCTTTCTCTATGGAGTGATTTTCCTTTGAAGTAATGTTGTTTTGTCAATGTAATTTTGTAGTTTCCAGCTTTGGATTTTCTATACTTCCTAAAATGAGTTGTTACTATAATAGAGGTATATCATATTTTGCACTGTTTTAGTATAGTTTAGAACAGGTGATCACTTGGTGTGGCAATAGCTTGCCTCCCTGCATTGAATAGGGTCGTGTGTTGAAGTCTTGGAAAAAGTCTCTTCAGAAATAAGAAGGTTGTGCACATCTTTCCTTCACAGACCCTGCATAAGGGGGAGCCTCATGCATTGGAAGTTTGGAACTAAGCTTCTTTTTTCCTGATATCTGAATGTTGCTTAAGCAATATTCAGATTACTAAATGCTATCTATCTGTTATAAATTTTGACACTTTTTGGGTTCTTTCTTAGTTTCTTATCCCTATTACATAGACAGATGCCTTTGCCCAGCTACCTGTGAAGTTATAAGCTGTTGTTAATGGAAATTCAAAAAATAAAAAAAAAATGAAAGAAAGAAAGAAAAATCATGTTAAGATGCCAATCTTCTATATTAATGAAACAACCAGGAATTTATGTTGGTACACTGCCCCTGGACTTATATTGTATTTGCATTTTTTACACCTTTTGGCATTTCAGTGTTTTTTCCCCTCATTTTCCAGCATAAAAACCTGTCATTGCTCCATGCATTGGAAAATTGCTACTTCATGAACAACTGAATACTTTTATCAAACATCTATAAATTTCCAGCTCTTTTATGATACGGTTGTCTACTTAGAATCATTGCTAGCTAAAAATTTGATCTTGCAGGTCGGGATGATGCTCCGGGGCATGGGATTTGATAACAGCACCTCTGTTTATATTGCTTCTGGTAAAATATATAATGCCAGAAAATATATGGCTCCTCTCCGCCTGTTATTTCCTCTTTTAGAGACGAAGAATACTCTAGCCTCAGCAGATGAACTTGCACCATTTAAGGTATTGTACTAGTTTAAGCTTACCATAATAGAATGTATACTGTACAAAAATTGCAGTTCCTAAATTTTTGTCATGTCACTTTTTCCTTTTCTTTATGCATGTCTTGCACTTCTTTTCTGTTATGATATTTGGTTATGGTGGGCCATCCAATATTGACTAATTATAAACATATGACAAAGATATATGTCCCTCTGCTTTGGTCTATTGTTCCCGATAATGCAACTATTCCTAATGTAGTGTATTCCTTAATGATGAGTTGTCTTGTCATTTATGTTTTTGAAGGGTCACTCATCTCGGTTGGCAGCTCTGGATTACACTGTTTCTGCTCACAGTGAAGTTTTTGTCACTACTCAAGGTGGCAACTTTCCCCACTTTCTGATGGGGCACAGACGGTATTTGTATGGAGGACATTCAAAGACCATTAAACCAGACAAGAAGAAATTGGTTTTATTCTTGGACAACCCAGACATCAGGTCAGCTTTCAATCATAGTTGCACCATTGTTTGCCATGAATTTAATAACATGTCTTTTGATCTGGTGTTGTTTTTCCAACTATGAAAGCCTCAGCAATCATGTGGTTTAGGAAAAGAAGAAAAAATAAGACAGCAAAATGTTGATTTTTCTTTGATCAGCATTCCTAGTTAACTGGGCCACTGTATGATACTTGGAAATCATTTTCATATAGAGATAGTTAACTGATGACATACGTGTTGATTAATTTCCTTGTGCATGCTGTAAGGGCTAGTATTTTAGACCAGTCAGTTATTAAAGCTTCTGTGGCCCTTGACATTTTCATTATCAGTTATTTCTTCCAATTGTCCTAGGCTGGCGAGCGTGACATGACATCAAGTTGGAATTAGTAATAGCTTTTCCTGACAATTCTTCTTATTTTTTTACATCAATTAGCGAGGTACTATGATCTTCTTGTGGAGATTTAGTAGATGATCAGTACATACTGGCTAACCAATGTGGCTTTTAGACATCATAGTTAAAATTGTAAAATGGAGTTTAATCCAGTCATAGTTCTGATTGCAGATGGGATAGGTTCAAGCGTCACATGCAGGACATGCTTCATCACAGTGATTTAAAGGGCATCGGATTTAGGAAACCAAATGCATCTCTGTACACCTTTCCCATGCCAGACTGCATGTGTCAGCAAGCAGAAGCATGAGTTTTGCATCTGGCCTATAAGTGGTGTCGTTAATTTTACAGGTTGAATTTGTTGATACACGTGTAAGTAATCTTACCATTGATGATTATTCAATTGCTGCAGCAATTCATTTAATTTTTGTTAGGTGGGGAGAGTTGGCATAGCTCGATATTCAATTTTACTTAGGTCTATGGTAAATTGATATATGGGTTTATTGTATATGACACTAAGAACATTTAATTGTACAACAAGATTTTCTGTAATATCATCATTTTTTCTGCAGTCAGTGTTTCATGAATTTTCTATGAACTCCTTTTACAATCTGGTCTTTCTGTTCTTATGTTCCATTTCCCTGATACAACTCTACATTTTTGGTATATCAGCTAATTTGGGAAGCTAACATTTATAATGGTGGTTGAACTGCCAATTTGCTGGCATGCCTTTTTTTAACTTCAATTGCTGGCTTTGATAACCTCATTATATACTTCAATGTTCTGATGATTCTTTTTGTATTCTTGGAAAATCGTTATGCACTGAATGATGACTCCAGTATTGTGTACTTATTGGGAAGCTCTTCAGCTCTTGATTGTTCAAGATTGAGGTAAATGAATTCTTCTTCCTGGTGTGGAGAAAAAGGAAGAGAGAGAGTGACTGCAGCATACTAACTTAACAACATGTGGGTATTGCTTGATAAGCTTTGCACTGGAATTGTCATTGCATCTCCTCTCCATGTGTTATGATGTGTAATTTATGCTATTTGTGAGACTGTAGTCATGCATCTTTTGAACTTATTTGAGCTAATCCTTTCGGATGTTATATTTTGCCAGTGAAGATCTTATTTTTGTGAGGATTTTGTATATATTGAGGATTGCAACTTCATAATATATCTGCATTATATTTGCTTATTCAATTCAATGTTTGTGAACCTGAAATTCTTTGTTGACACCTTGACTTGGTTGTGTATGCATCTGTATTTGACATGCAAAGCTACTCTATTAGTTTCACACTGCTTATCCTGTATGACATTATACAAGGCTACAAAACACTAACTACGTATTAAGCAATCACTGTTGAATTGATCTTTTACTGCTGTGATCCTACTGTTTGCATGCAGAATGTAGTATTTCCATATTATGTTCTCTGGTTCTCTGAGCTAGAATTGGTATTTATTATTTCTGTCATTTAATATCTTTCATAATTCCTTCTAACTTCTTCCTGTTAAATAATATTTTGTTATCTTAATCTCTTTATGCTTTGTCATAATACTCGAAATCTTGCTTACTGTCAAGGCATTTGAGTATTTAGGAAATCCTATGTTAGAGGTCACACACACTTTGCGTTCTAGATTCATGCGGATAAAATCAAATCAAGTACACCTTCATCCTTTACTATGGAAGGCAACAGCAAAACGAGCTCTAGGTGTGTATTGGAACTCCAACACTGTGGACAGGTGGTGGAGGATTGCAAGCCCTCTCAGCTATCAAAGCATGCCGAGGAGTTTGGATCATGTTCTGACCTGCAAACAAATATAAATCACTGTAGCTAACCTTTGTGCTCACTTATAATTTGTCTTTTTTGCATAGTCTGCTATGGCTTGAATGGAAGAAGACTTACCTGCATGAAGATCAGATGATGAAAGCACATTAAGAATAAACATGGAGCTAGTGAGGAGTAAAATGCAAATGGAAATCAACTGTGATGGCATTGCTACCACTGGAGACCTCCTGGGCAGCTGAGCTCTTACCTAGAACGAGAGGTATGCTTTTGCTTATAAAGGTCTAGCATGTAAGTTTATTTTTCTGTTTTTTGACTGACCACCAGTGGATGTTTGGAACTTACTCTTAGTTTATATTCTCTTGTGGAAATTTATGCATGCCTGATTGTAACTTTACCTTAAAATACTGCTTTGCTTTTGACAGATTGCTACCTTGTATTCTACTCTCCTGACTGGGTCTTCAGTGGGAGCAGATCATCTGCAGCGCTGCTTTCAGGAACTTCTTGCAGTTGTGTAGTAGGCAGTCTTGATTGATTGCAATAGTATCCCATAGGTAAAGTAGAAAAGCTTTTAAAAGTAACTGATTTGACTGTCAATTGCTGACTGCCAGGAACCACTACTGGAGGAAATTTCTGCAGTAGGGGCTGCAGAAGGCACATTACTGTCTTCAGCAATGCAAAAAATTTGATTGTGGTATGCAATGACCAAGTATGCAGCTAACTTGATTCTTGACCTCTTGAGCTTCTGTTTAATTTTCTTGACTTATAATCTGTCAGCTTTTATAGATTTTTCATATAGTAGTTTATTATTGGTTTGCTTTACTGATTCCTACTTGTTTTGCATGCTTCAGAGTTAGCTCTGCAAGTTGGTTTTGGGTCTAGTGTCATCATTTGAGGATTATATATCAGTGAAACCGTGAGTCCTGGTTTAGTTATAAGTATGCTAAGGAGATCTGAATTAGGATTATTATTGGGGATAAGTAGCGATAAATGATGTTTGTACAAAAACTTAGAAGGGTTTTCTGGAATATATCTGATAAAACACTAGCTGATTTGAGTCATTAACACTTTATCAGTATACTCCAAGTACCAAGAATTAATTCATTTGGGTGGATTCATCCTAAAATTATAAATCTGAAGAGTGTGCACAAGATATGTCTGAAATGTTCCTGGAGGTCACACATGAACCCTAGTTCCTTAAACATGCCAGCCAAATTTGATGCCTGTTCTCTTTTAATTGCAAATCAGTTTAACTAAATTCATCCAAATATTTAAACTCACATGTAGCCGTATAGGCCATATTAAAAACTCAACCAAAAATCACATAGGACAACAAGGTTCCTTGTTCATGTTTATGGACTAGTCCATAGTATCACTCTCCATCTAAACTCTTGAACTTTGAAGTATATCTTCAAGAAGACGTTGAGCCTTACTATAAAAAATGACCATTCTTGTACTTCAAGCTTCAGATTGAAAGCTAGCCGAGGGAGATTCATACTAATCACTAGTGTAATGCTATTAACAGGATGAAAAAAAAATGATAATTATACAGCAACTGTAACTAAAACTCTCTTCTCAAAGAACACCTTAGCTAAAACTAAATAAAATGTGAATATATGACTATTTTATCCCTCTCTAGTCTCTATTGTGAACATGAACACCTCTTTATATGGGTATTGTTGTCATTCTTATATAACTTATCCTGTCACATAAAGTTTGCTTTGCCATTTATCAATACCTTAAGCCTGCAATGGATGCATTACTGACTCTTTTCCTTAATAATGATATGTGAACTGCAATTCTTTTCTTATTACCGAAAATAGGCAAACTGTTTTATTTTAATTTTAATGCCTGATTAATACATCAATTTAACACGATGAATACCAAAAGTAAGCATCAGCTTTGTGAGAAGTTGGGTGGAAACTTACATCAAGATTCATTTCTGAGATTGCAAAACGAAAATAAGAAGAAAATTGAAACTGGACTCCAGTCATATGCTTTAACCTTTAATCAAAACCATTGAAATACATTTTTTCAAGTTTGATGTGATCATCAACCAAACATTATAAAAATGAGCAGGAATCTCTAGAAGGACAAAGGTTAATAGTTTATACGCATTTTCTCGTCATTGGTGATGTTATTTTCATGAATTTAGCCGATTGATACTTGGATGTAAGAGGCCAGACTTGCTATAGCATTAATTGCTATAGCATTAAATGACGCATTCTATCATATAGTTTTACAGCTTAAATATTACTTCACATATGTTTTTTAGTTTCTATAATCTAGTTTCACCTCATGTATATTTCCTAACTCTATCTTAACCTACTTACTTGAAGGTGACTGTGAGGTTACCCAAATGATGCAAATGCTAACACCATAGAAGTAAGGTAATAATTTATTGTAGGCAGATATTTCTTTCATACCCTATAAATCAATGGCTGCGTATTGCTTACTTGTATAGCCACTATAGCTAGGTATGAATTAAATTATATGGGTTGCTTGTTGGTGTTAACCTAACTGATATATCCAAGTGCCTATGCTGTGTATGGTTGAAGTTACTTTATTCTGTGTACTCTGAAAGGGGTCTGTTGATGTTTGACAGTGCAGCTGAATGTTGCTGTTTGCAAGTAAGAGATGCCCTTCAGATAACTAGAAATTTATCAGATAATGATTTCTAGTACATAGTTAGTAGAAGTAACATGATTTCAAATATAATATTGCATCAATGTATATCTAGAAAACTGAATGAACATAAACAACAAAAGAAAGCTGTCTCTCTTGCAATCAATGAAGAGCAACATAAAGATGTAAATCACTGAGCTAAGCTTTGAATATGTTAATCCATTTCACTTGGCATTACAGTTAGCTTTGCAAGTTTTTAAACATCATACTCCTATTATGGAAAATCTATTTTCCGATTAGGATATAATATATGTTGCCAATTATTCCAACTCTTTTTACATGGGCCCCCTGCTTCTCAACTCTATTGGACACAGATCATTTAATAATCCTGTTTGACATTGTATCTTATATATATATATATATATATGGCCGGGCCCAAAATTTTCTTTGCTGTTGTCTCCTCCTACAATTTTGAGCTGAAACGTATGTGAAATCTGGATAAGGTTACAGATTGATTTGTTTCCATGTTCTCTTAATCAAAATGCTGGTACCATTCAGACATTGTAAACTGAACATTATTGAAAGCATTTGTCATTCTGTAACTTATAACTTTATAATCCATATTCTTAGATTATTTCACAAAGCAAATCATGATAACTTGGTATGCCCACTTGATCCCCACATTGATGCTTGCTATCTTTTGTTGAGTAATTGGGGGAATATTAGTAGTTGGAAATTAATGAAGGTTGTTTATCTGCTGTTGTAGTTGACTTGTAATCATGTCCTAATCTCGGATAGTGAGAAAATTTATCAGAGTACAGTACCGAATTTTATCACTTTCAATGTTGTGTAAGCTAATGATATCATCTTGCTTGAAGCCCAGGTTGATCTCAATGTTAGATGAATTAATGTTCTTGACAAGGTACTCGCACCTAATTATGGTACAGCCCTGGTTGTTCTGATCTATATATCATTCCTAGTCAATGCTAGCAGCTGAAAATTAATTGCATGAGTCTGTATCCAGTACATATAAGTTTTCTTCTTTAATCTCTGGATATAACTATCGATAAAATTACCATCCTCCTCTGAGATACACTCCTATATTAATTCAAGATTAGTATATTTTAGAACACAACCGTATAACCCTAGTGAGTATACCAAGTCCTTTCTTTTTAGTAGATCTCATATTGAAATCCACCTCCATATCTATCTATTAATTAGTATAGGTTAGGAGAGATGCGTCCTCTATTTGTCACAGATTGTTAAACAATTATGCAGTCCCACCAACCCACGTAAATTAATCTAAGATTATGTTTATAATTGTCTGGTATTAACCTCGTGTAGAAATGTGATGATTAACGAAATTAGCTATGTATATGCTGGTTAGACTACCACTTAATAGTAGTTATTTTTATTCACAAGTAGTAACTTTGAACACAATTTTTTTCCTGCCGTCATCCTTTATGATATTATATTGCACGAGCTTATAAAAAGATTAGAGATGTCTTAATCTTTCACATCTATCCTCTTTAGTCAAAGATTGCACACCCCCCTTCTCCTTTCACTCTTCTTAGGTTCCTGCTCGCATGTAACCTACAATTAACGTGCATCAACTATGATTAACGTGTAGCATGATTGGTTCCCCATTCAGGGGTAGGATTTGGCCTGAGCTTACTTCCATCGCCCTAGTGACGTTCGATATTGAATTCGAATGTTATTAGAATTATCAGATGCATGTAATTGATATACTACTGCCATACATTGAACTAACTATATGTCTATGTTAAGACCTGCACAGAATTCAACTGTGCATTTAGTGTGGCAATCCTTTTTAGTAGGTCAGAGGAGAATAATAAATGGTACACAAAGTGGGACTTGTGGCCTTATAGCCATTAGCAAATCGGTCCTGGATGCACTTAAGCGATTGCATTCAATTTCTCTTTCGGATTTGATGTTCGAGCAAAAGGTCTGCTACCCAGTTCCTATTTGTCTGTATTAAAGATTCACTGCGACTGTTCACCTCTAAAATATGTAGCAAAATAATTCCATTTTTTATTTCAGAATTTGCAATTTCGACCTTTTTCTTAGGTCAATAAAAACCCCAACAGGCTAAAACTAGTTCGTGAAAATTTCCAAAGCGCAAATAAAATTGAAATTGTTTGGCAAAAATGGGACAGGGGAACTAAAACTAGGAGAGTAACTTTCTATCGCTGTCTCCTCCTCCCCCCCGCTCTTCGCCGACACTCTTCAATATTCACTATATAAAAAGCGAATCCACTTTCCTCTCCTTTCTATTAACTTAAAACTCCTCTGTCTCTCTCTCTCTTACTTACTCTAGCAATGAGGAAATCGGCGCTGCCATCTCAAACGACGCCGACTTCCACCAATGGATCTCCTCCTCCGGCGGACAGGGCGAACCGCCGCCGCCGCCGACGCGCCGTCTTCTCCTCCTCCCCCTCCTCCAACTCCGCCCTCTCCACCTTGTTTTCCTACTCCCCTTCCCCCATCCACCAACTCCACCACCACCACCACCTCTTCCTCTCCTCCTCCTCCTCCTCCTCCTCCATCCCCTTCTCCTGGGAGCACCAACCCGGCATTCCAAAAACCCCTAACCCTACCCGGTCCAAATCCAAATCCAAATCCAAATCTCCTCTTCCCCTCCCCCTCCCTCCCCCTCTCTCCATGAAGAGACCCGACTCCGCCTCCGATCCATTCGCCGCCGCTCTCGCCGCGTGCTCCGACGACCTCCTCCTCCCCTCCTCCTCCTCCTCAAACCGGCGGATGTCGGCGGGTATCGCCGGCAGATTCGGTTTAGCATATCTCTACGGCTCGTGCAAGGCGGCGTGCTCCGTCGCAGAGGCCACCATCCGAATCCCCCGGCCCGGTTCATTCGGGCGTCTGAACCGGCGAGCCGAACCGGAGAGGAGCTGACCGAGATAAGTACATAAAAAGAAAGATTATAACTCCATCGTGCTCTCCTATATTTAGCTTTTATTAATTTGTTTGTAATATTAATATCATAATGGAGTCAGAACTAATAAGTTGTGTACGAATTTGCAAATTACCCCCTCACTTGTTTCGACTAGCTTCAAGTAGGGTGTTATATGCAAAATTTCCTCTTGCCTATAGACTTTATTCTTTTAAACTTGTTGCTTAGATTCGCGATGCGATGGATGATGATGGGTCATGGGTTGGGAGGAACGTAGCAGTAGCACGACGTCTTAACAAATTAAGAGTAGGTAGAGTGTTAATTATCAATCGGGATGATGGGTTATTAGTGTTAGAGACTCACTTTTATTAATCATACATGAGGAGGAGTCCATTGATTGTTCCACTTTCACTTCCACTTCCACTTCCACTCCCACTTCCACCGTGGCTGATAAAAAGGCAAAAGAATTAATCATGCCAAGTTACTTTCTTAACTAAAATTCGAATGGACTAGACTTTGAAACAGAGGGAGAATATTCTTGAAAGCAATTAATGGCCAAGCACTTCTTCTTTTCTTCTTCTTTCTTTCTCTTTTCTATCTTTAGGGTCGCAAGATCTTTAATTGTTGTACACTCATGGATACAATTATATGCAACATAGCAAATCTATTATTTAATATAAATAATAATGATGATATATTTGTTCTAAAGAAAAGTGAAATTCCTATGTAGTTAGTGTTGAGCCAGAATAAGAGTCAGATTCTATTATTTATCATGTAAGAATGACCAAATGTTTGAGTCACATAAGGGGGGTGGTTTGGTTGTTGGATTTGGATTCTTCTTCTTCTTCTTCCACTCCACTCCACTCCACTCCACTCCACTCAACTCCATCGTTGTTGTTGTTGTTGTTGTTTGTTGGTGGTGGTGGTGTTGATGGTCTGGGTCTCTCGGAGAGAGTTTAGTTGAGTCTGTCTTCCTTCACGTTCTGGCTGACAGTTATAGTTGAAGTGGTGGGGGGCCACCCATCTCTTCCAAAAAAGTGTGGTCGTGCGTACGGCGGGTGCTTTTGTTGGGTGCCCGTGTTGATATTTGATTATCTAGGCCTCTCTCTCTCTCTTTAGAGGAGGAGGTCGACCATCCCCATCCATGAGGGAATGGGAATAAGAATGAATGTTGGTAGTGGAAAAGTTTGAAAGGAATTGCTTCCAAGTGGTGATGGTAACATTTAAATGAATGCATATATATATATATATATAATTCTTTTTAGTTTGAAAATAGTTAGGTATGTGTAGTGCACAATAACGTACGTATTAGATATACAAAGAGATCAAAAAGATTGAAACCAACCAACCAACTAATCGTATTACTACTAAACTAGTGCTCCTGAGGCAAAGAATGTAAGGGAATTTTGAAGCCTGTGTCTTTCTTCTTGAAACAATGCGCTAGGAAATATTATACTACTCGCATTACTGTAAAAAAGAAAAGGAAAAGGAAAACTATTTGTTGAAGGATTCTGAAAGGCTATTATGTCATGTGTTTTGAAAGAGAGTACTCTACTCTGTCTGATGTAAGAGTAGAGGGGATGCCTTTGATGTAAGTTGTGGAACAGAGGGAGGATGCCTTTGGTGGTGGAGAAATGTATGCTTAGGTATTTAATGAAGTGTTGGGCCTTGGGCCCTTCGAGAGCTGAGTCTATTTATACTTATAGTGAAATAATTACTATCTTAAAAGAAATTTTTAGCATCTTGACCAATTAACTACAATATTTGGTTTATATATATAAGGAGTAATGCTTTGCTAAACATTCTACAGTTCTGCAAATAAGATGACGTGTTAACTTATTAAAATATATTTTTTTTCTTCATGGGATAATTATATGACATTAAAATTATTTACGTAATATTTGTTTATAAAGTGTTTGTATTATTCAAAGGAGCAAAAGAACCACATCGATCGGATCGTCTCTTTGCTACTCCTTTCGCCACTTGTTGGATTGGAATCTTGCTGTTTTCCGAGTGGAATGTAATTTACTCTCATATTCTCGAGATTAGATGATAATAATGATGATGATGCTTAAGATTAGATGAGAATTATTTATCTTGAATTTATTCCCCCCGCTCTCTCTCTCTCTCTCTCTCTCTCTATGTGTATAAGATACAGAAAAAGGTGAAGAAAATAATATAATATGAGCAAGAGAAGAAAACGTCCATTTGAGAAGCGAATTGGAATGAAATCGGCGACGAGAACACGTTAGACTGCAGATATCTTCATATAGAATTCGGCCATTAAACAAAAGTTTGTGCCAAACCATCGAACAATTCATCGAACACCATGCGGGCATTCACTTCAGAGTGCTAGTAGTGCAATGCTCTTCTGGGTTTCCTAAGGCAATGGGGATTCTGACGCGGTTTTGTGTAATAAAGAGTCCTACGGAAGAAGAGGGTTTCCATGGCGCGGAGAATGGAAGAATGGAAGAGTTTTTCTTATAAAAGGAGCCAACTTTTACTAAGGAATTGAGCCTTGAACTACCTTGCCATTCCTTTTGTATCAATCACATTTAAGTAAGATTTTCTCTCTCTCTCTCTCTCTCTCTCTCTCTCTCTCTCTCTCTCTCTCTCTTATTCGCAAGAGTGGCATATTATCTGGGTAAAGTTGAAGCAGAGTCGTTTGTATCCAATTCCAAAATGCAGTCATTTGACAAAATGGGAAGAGAAAATTGAAGATTAATGAACATTTAGTTTGTCTACAGGAACTTCCAAATTAAACAGAAGTGAGATCATAACTTGTATTGACAACTACAGTTGTTCAAAAATCACTTGATGAATAGGTATCGATAGAAACCTGTTACAACATCTCGTTCCTTCTTTCTCAAGGATGGAAGCATTCAGTTTTGCTTCCTTAATTTAAGTAGCTAAAGACAATGGTAAATTGTGGAGATAGATATCTCAGTGTTAGATTCCTGATATATATATCATAGCCATTTACAAATTCTTTTTTTTTTTTCTTTTTGTTGTTGTTATTGTTGTTGTTGCTGATGATGTTCTCTCCCTCTCACTTTTCATTCACTTCCCTGTTATTGTAATTCATATAGTTCAGAGATCCAGACCTGAATTTAAGTTTTGATACGCCGGAGAGCGATGTACGCCAAGCATCGGTAGCCGACGAACATGACGAGCAACGCTACGACGCACAATGTAGCACTGACCTGTTCTTCCAACTCCTGTGCTATAATATCCTTTCTGTTTCCATGATGAGATAAACCCAAGGAAGCCAATTCGTGGGCATTGTACTGAACGGCGACGAGCAATTTATAGCAGTAGAAGGTGAAGGAGATGTATTTCACCCATGTCATGCAGCTGGGAACATTCTGCACATAGAAGCCTCCGGTGAGAAGGAATGCCAACATGGTGATGGTCACTAGCGTTGATGCTTGCTTAGCATCCATGATGATAGCACCAACTGCAAGGCCGAGGCCCTGGGCAACGAGGACATAGCCCAGCAGCACGGCGACTGTCAGAAAGAATGCTCCTACGTCAGGCCGCAGCCCTGCCATCCAATACATTATAAGCATGAAGAGAGTGGGGAGGATGAGCTCCATGGGGAGGTCGCCAGCCATTCTGGCCATGAAGTAGGAAGACAATGTGTACATTCCTGAGGATCTCTCCTTGACGAAGATTGCTCGCTCCTGCGGGAAGGTGAAGACGGAGTTGAAGGAGGCGAACACCCCCCAGAATATGGAGATGAAGAAGAGGAGTCCAAGCCTATCTTGGACGTTGTACATCTTCGAGTGCCACCACATGAATCCCGCGAGGAAGGCCGCAGCCATGACTTGGAAGACTCTTAGGGAATTGAAGGCCTCGTGCCGTCGTTCTTTGAGGCTTCTGTGCAGGAGGATGGTGAATTGCCTGAACCAGCTAATCCTGCTGCTGCTGCTGCTGCCGCTGTACTTCTTCTCTTGATGATCACTTGTAGAACTCCTTTGGCTACCTGAAACGTATGAAAACAAGCTTGTGAAATTCTGCTACACATTATTAGTTTCTTCTTCTTCTTCTTTTTCTTTCTGGGTTTTAAACGATCGATCAGGTGGTGGGACGGTCATAATTTCTTCGATGAATTGAATTTGCTTAATTGCTTACCAATATGGGGAGCATCTCCAACTGCTGCAGTGGTGGAAGCCTTCACTTTGGGGCCCAGCACTCTATTGTAGGAGGAAATTAAGGCTTGTTTCACACTGGACTTGTCTGCATGATCTCCCTGGTAGTCCATCTCAGCAAACCCTGCAGTATGGATTGCTACAAACAGTGAGGCAACTCAAAAAGAAAGCAAAGCAAAGCATCAATCATGTGCATGATGGTTAGCTTATCTCCAAATCAAATACTTTTTCATCCCTTTCTTGTACTTTTTTTTGTGGGGAGGTTGGTTTCTTTTTAAACTTTTTTCACTGCCTTTTTATCCCTACTGCAAGAGATTCCAGCAGTTGAGGCAGCAGACAAACCTGACGAGTTCTTCTCCCAATCACATGAGAAAAGGGTGTGCTTTTCATGACTATACTCTCTATACTCTCTCTCTCTTCTCTATTTATATATATATATATATATATCCTCCACTAAACTCCCAGGTTCGCCACTCACAAAATTCTCCATATTAAAAAAAAGAAGAAGATCAATTTGGGACTGGTAGCATACTTAAGAGGGATATATCAAGAGTACACAGGGATATTTTTATCTAAAACTTAGATGATTTTTTTTAAAAAAAATTCCCCATACTTTCTCTCTCTCTCTCTCGTGTAGGCCTAACTTTTAGTGGTTTCTTTTCTTCTCATCATATTCATTGCCGCGGCTTGTGAGGAAGAACAAAGGCATAGAAACATGCATGATGATGTTTTCTTCTTCTTCTTCTTCTTCTTTTCTTAAAAAAGATGGACAAATTATTGGTTTGATTAGTGAATGAATCTTTCTTTCCTTTCCGTAATTACGAAGAGATGCATGCAGGAGAATATATTTGTTAGAAGTAAAAAAGAAAGAAGAAATCCTAGAGGCAAAGACTAACCGTCCAAATGCCCACCCATTCAAGTCAGCGGACATTGCAAATATTCAAGGTGAAAACCATATTCCCCCCCACTACAAGGGCCAGGTGGAGCACCACAACCCGACCAAATAGGCTGGTAGAAGATTTGGGACCCACCCACTTTTGGATAAAATATACCACCTTTCCCCCCCACAAGAGATAGGTGGAACGACATGGAGATAGATTTCTCTGAGTGCAACCAATCCTTCTTTCTTAGTTATTCCAAACACTACTTATACTTACTCATGAATTACACTTCTTCTTTTTTTCTTTTTATTTAAAGGTTTGCTTATGTATATTTTAAATGACGTAATAAGTTATGTATATAATATTACCATAAGTAGAGATATGCGATAAAGTTATACATATTAATTTTTAGTAACTAGATTTATTAAACAAGTATTATACAACTAAAAAGAAAATTTTATGCACGAAACCAAATGGCACTAATTTCTAAGCAAATCATAGTGTGTTTAAAACTCTTTAACATCTTCTCTACTTTTAGAGTTACAAACTATTAATATTATATCTAATATTTTTTAGAGATCATGAGTTAAAATCATATATAACCCGAAGAGGTCCGGAAGATAATGAGGACATCCTACACTTATTTTCTTCGCATCGCATTGTCCCTGCTACTAGTTTTTTACCACAAAAAATGTCTTCTTACTCTCTATAAACTAAAGTAATTTTGCCTGCCTAGTTAAAAGGAAAAATGCTTGGATAAAGTAGGGCTTTAATCATGCACGATACGATTCTTATTCGCTGTTTTATATAAAGTTGAAAAAAAAAAAGGTAGAAAATTGGACATATTAAAGTTTTTTTTAAAAAGATTTCTTATCGTAAATAATTCTTTTAAAAAGTAAATAAAAATTTAATATTCCATGCACTTACTAACCGTTGGCGAGATCAAGCATGAAGTCGGCGGGGTTGACATGGAAGCTCGGCGCGAAGCCGACCGAGCCGAAGTAGTCCATGGCGTCCTTCCCGGGTCCGAAGTAGAAGCAATTCCCCTCGGCGAGGAGGAGGACCGAGTCGAACATCTGGTAGACTCGGCTCGACGGCTGGTGGACGGAAGCCACGACCGTCCGGCCCTTCCGCGCCAAGCCGGCCAATGTGGCGATGAGCCGCGCCGCAGCCGTGGAGTCGAGACCGGAGGTCGGCTCGTCCAGGATGAGGGCGCTCGGGTTCACCAGCATCTCGTGGGCTATGCTGACCCGCTTCCGCTCCCCACCGGAAACGCCGCGCACGAAGGCGTTTCCCACCACGGAGTCCGCGCACCGCCCGAGCCCCAGCTCCGCGATCACCGCCTCGGCCGCGGCGGCTTTGGCAGCGGGTGTGGTCCCTTCCGGAAGCCGGAGCATCGCGCAGAAGAGGAGGGTCTCGCGGACGGTGAGGTGCGGGTAGAGGAGGTCGTCCTGGGAAACGAACCCGGTCCGTTTCGCCACCGATCTGGTGAGCCGCCGGTTGTTGTAGAGAACCGAACCGGAGCTGGCCCGGTTCGGGAGGCGGCCCGCGAGGATGCTGAGGAGCGTCGATTTCCCGCTGCCCGAGGGCCCGAGGACGGCCAGGATCTCCCCGGGCACCGCCCTCCCCGTGACCGCGTTCAGGATCGTGCGCTCCTCCGGATTCGCGGCACCCGCACCTCCGCCGCCGTGGTGGAAGATCCGCTTGAGCCGGCCGGGGGAGCCGTCGCTCGCCGGGCCCACCTTGATGCGGTACGTGACGTCGATGAACTTCAAGATTCGTGCAGGGAAATCACGTAAGTAAGATGCATATATTTATATATATATTATAATAATAATAATTTAATTATAAACACCGCATTGATGAGTGTAATTAATTTTTGGGTCAAAATTTTGTTTTCGTCTTTCTTTCCTTTTCCCTTTACCTGGAGAGTGAGGGGGTAACTGCAAGTAGAGGAGAAGAAGGAGGAGGAGTCCGTTTTGGAGTCGACTTCTTGGGTGTTGTTTGGAGGCATCTTTAATTCGCTAGCTTAGAAAGAGAGAGAGAGAGAGATAGAGAGTCTGTGTGTATGTGTGTAAACGACTGTATGTGAGAGGAGAGGAGTAATGTGGAGATGGTGGAATAAGGGATTGAGTTGGGTATTTATGGGGTGCGGGAAAAGGAGGGTATGTCAAAGTGGGTGCATGCCACGTCAAAGTGAAACGGACACATGACCGAGTTGCTACGTGGCGACATCTGGTAAGACTTCCGACTAACTGTCTCTCGCTGCTCTAAAACAATTATTTCTTGTATCCATGCAAATGCTCAAGCAATTTCATATGCTTCACACAAAAAACGAAATTTTTTTATCATTATCAATCCTTGTACGAAGTTTTATTTGTGTAGCGTTGCATCACACGTCAGTGCATCTACATCAAATCGAAAAAAATCTCGATCGATGTTGTTGTATAGAAGTTGCGCGCATAAAAGTTAGAAAGTTTGCATTTTTTTTTTCCTAACCCTAATCGCTTTGGTCCCCTCTCCTCTTCTCTTCTCTCCTCTCTTCTTTTCTCTCAAGCTTTTATGATCACTCCTTTTTCCGTGCTCTCTCTCTCTCTCTCTTTTCTTTTTTTTTTCCCCCCCAGCCCTCTCTAGCTAGAATGGGTGCATTCACCTGGAGCTCGTTTATTAGGTTGTCATGGCTTCTTTAGGATAACGTGTTCCTGATCGTGAGACAAAGGTTGGTCAACATGAGTCTTTGCCAGGTTTTCCTGCTTGTCTGTTTCTCTTGGCTTTCTTGGTTTTAGAGTATCATTTTATATTATATATCGCTGCATGGACGACTTATGTGTCATATATTGCACCATAATAATAACAATAATCACGGTAATTAACTTTTTATGGGCACATAATTAATTGCACGGCATCATGCATGCATGGATGAAATGGATCCATCCCTCTTGATTATTGATTGAATTGGGATACAGCTAGCTCTAAGTACACTAACTAAATGGTAGTCCATTGTTTTAGGGCATTGTTGCTTGTTACAACTTTCTTCGATCTATGGCTTTTCTTTTCCTTCTTGGCTTTTGATTGGAATAAGAATAGACATCTTGATATCTTTGTCACTGTCCTAGAGGTCAGAGATAAAGATGCTAGCCTTACTTAGTTTTTATTTTTTATTTTATTTTTTTGCCTTCTTTCCCTCTGATTAAACTTTTTTTCTTTCCCTAAAAAAAAATTAAATAAAGCTGAGATGGTCAAGCAAAGAACAAGATTCTAGAACTAAATCATTTATATCAAACACTTTTAAACATATATATTTTTCTCTCCCTTTGGCCTTCCTTTAGAAAGATCTTGCAATGTACAGGGACCCTATACATTATAAAGAGCTCACTCACTCGATCATTTTGAGTATATATATATATATATGAGAGGGCAATATGAAACGCACTCAAAAATTGGACCCGGGGGGTGGGACCCGATGCGGGTGCGAGATTCCTAGATCTGCCACGTCACGAGGAGCATTTTCTCCGAGTTCCTCCCCTGAGGTGGGACCCGAGCCCCACTCGCGAGGCGAGATCGACACGTGTTCCAGGTGATGTGAGGAGTGGCGTGAGACGAGAACATGCTGCCCACTCCGAATATCTTATAAGTACGTTTTGAGTCGGGGAAACTTTATAAAAACCACCCCACCTCCTCTCTTAATCATTATCTCCACCCTACGAGAAATTCGCAAGCTGGAGTGGTAACAATAATAAAAGTCAAATATAGGGCGTAAATTATAAAAAGAAAAAAATAAAAAGAAAGAAAGAGGATAAGTTATAACAGACGGGCGTAAGACGAAATGTTGATTATTCTCGGAATAGGTCCAAATTTATTCCTCCCCACCAGAACAAAAATAGCAATGGAATAGAATAGAGGATTCCTAAAGACGGGAGGGAGGGCGGATATCGAATACTATATCACCATTAGAATATTATTCCATGCATGCCCCCCAACCTCGGAAATGGAGTCGTGCATGGATTTCTGATGCTTATTTTTCTTTAAGGATACATCCAATTTAGCATTAAAGCTTGGACTTTTTTGTCAATTGGTCAAGCTCTCACGTAACTAGAAATCCTCCTTTGATATCGATATTTTGATTTATTTTTTCTTTCTTTCTCTCTCTTATATAAAAAAAAACTTCGAATTATTTATCATATTGTGAAAATAAAAGAGTAAAAAAATAGCATATAATTTTATATTATTATTAATTATATTTTAAGCTACTCGTTTCTCACTTCCTCGTCCATGGCAGGCGTTACTGACTTTCCCAAATTAAATTACCGAAGTTGCAAGTCACTTTCTTCTGAAACTTCCTACTCGTTTCCCATATAAACTTATATATAACGCTATATATATAGTAAAAAGTTGTTCGATATGCAATCGTTACAAGACTATATATATATATATATAAATATTTGTATAAAGTTATGTAACTGATAGTGGAATTAACACGGCCTTTATACGACATACCACGTGGCGCCCATGCCCTAGAAAAGGAGAGGAAAGGGAAATGAGCTGACGTGGCAACACAGTGGGGGTTTTTTTTTTTTAATATATTATTATAACTTTATCTTTAAAAAAAAAAAGTTAACTTTATCTATAGAAATTTCTCTATTCTTGGTTAGTAATACTTATACCAATTGCCTTAATTAATCCACCATAGCAATTAGTTGCTTAAGTAATACTTTTTTTCTTTTACTGCACTTTAAACTCACTCAGAAAAAATATTATTAAACTGAGATTAGCATGGTAATTAACAAGATAATCTTGTTTGTAAGGAAGGCAAGGACATAAATTACTTTGTATAAATAATTGCGCCTAGTTGGTCTTTAGTATGTGTGATGATGTGATTAATGGTCAACTCAAACTCAAAGTATATTAACAATCTAAAGTTTGTGGTGGAATAAAATCCAGCAAACAATCTAGTACATATCACTCTTTTTCTCTCCATGAACTTAGAAGATCCAAACTAAAGATCATTCAAGACGTGGGAAAAAGGCTAAAAACAAAGATGCCCTTCTCTCTTGCCATGCCAATGCCATGAGGCATTTGCATCACCACACAAATTAAAGCCAAAGCCAAAGCCAAAGCCAAAGCCATGCCCCCATGAGGATGAGGGTGATGCAGTAGCTGAAACTAATAATGCTACAATGTCAAATCTCTGGTCAAAAGATGAGGCCTCTCTGATCATAAGATAGCATATCTTTTTTTTTTTTTCTTTAATTTTTCTTTTTTCCTTTTTGACGATCGGGTTAGGATCCGCTGTAGCTTGGTTGTAGGAACGCGATGCAAACCGATCGTGTGGCGACTGGCGAGACTTTATCCGTTGATTGATTTCACCATCCAATGGAAAAGATTGGATGTAAGATTAAAACTCTATCATCAATCTCCATCACCCTTGTGGCATGCAATTTCTGCCATTAAGTGAATGGGTTTGAAGAGACCAACTAACTTTAAGAAAAGTTGGTAAGAAAACTCCCTATGATTACGGAAGTGGTTACCTAACGGTTCCGCTCGGTTGATATTTGATAATATAGTATTTTAGAAGAGCGATTTGAAGCATCGATGTCTTAGCAGCATTTAGTTCGGTGATAATATTCGATCCATATTTAGTCTTTATGATCTATATCTAGTTTTCCGACTATAATAATAAAATTTTAAAAATAATTAAAGAGTTATTAAGCACGTATGGCATGATAGTGTCCACGTATGCATGAACATTAATTCCATGGCTAATGGACGTGTCACAACCATCACCAACCCATTAAATCTCCATTAATCAAACATTTTGTAATAGACATTTTTTTTTTCAAATAATAGCTTTTGTTTTGCTGATTTTATAATCAAATTAATATCACCAACCCAAGATGTCATCTCTTTATAATTTTATTAGTTGAGTTAATAAATTATAGTCTATAGTTAAGAGTATTTAGTGAAAGTAATAACAGAGTGTGATACAATATTTATTAAAAAAAAATGGATATCTTGGATTACAAATAGCTTTTTATCCACATCAAAATCCACAAAATTAAAGGGTGGAAAAATATCTTTATATATATATATCTATATACTTTTCAAAAGGTAGTAGTAGTACTATGATCTCATAGTTCTGGTCACTATGAAGGTAATTATCTTTCATGAATCTTAGGCTAGACTAGAAAAATTAAAATAATTGATTAGTAGTAAAATATTATTTTAATATATAGTGCTCTAGTGGAAGTTATGGTCTTTGTCCAGAGTGCATATAAGCAATTAAACCCTTGGGTCCCATCATAGTGCCCCATTATTGCAATTCTTTTAATTCTCCTTGTACGTATGAATGATGTTACACCCACGAATATATATATATATATATATATATATATACTGATATAAAATAAGTAAATTATGTTAGTTTGACCCTTAAAATTTACCCCTATATGTTTCAAAACCAAACCTTCACTAAAAAAAAATATATATATATATATATATATATATATATTTCATAAAATAAAATTATTCTCTCTCTATATATATATCTATCTATAAATATATGTGTGTGGATAAATAGATATCTTAGGATAGATAAGTAGGGGGCATAAGTGGCCACTACAACCGGCCTAATCGGCTATTCAGATATAGAGGTACAAGGATAGCATTAATTTGGATAAGTTATCCAGATGTTCCAATTATTAATTCCTACTTCCCAATTCCCAGTTCCGAGTTCCTGCGTGGTGACGACGACGTGCTCGAAAAGCAAAGCGTGCTCGAAAAGGGGCGTCTAAGTGTCGAGCTACGGGCTCGAGTTATCCGCCATTATGGGGATAGGCACAATTTTTAATGCACGCGTCACTCTTTTATAGTTTACACGACCAGGGACTGGGATAGAATAAAATTATTAACCTCAAAAGCGACGAATTAAGTTGGTGACGTATAAATCTCTCGTGGGGATGCCACGTGTTTTATTCAAAGGAAATTATTTATATTAAATTTGTGCATGGCGATTGTTGTGTTAGGTGGATGCCACTTGGTGTAGTTCTACTAATCTCTCTCTGAAAAGTTATAAATAACGCCTTATAATTATTTTTTTAATGTTATAATTAGCACTTTATTGCATGAGTGTTTATCTTTTAATCCCCTACTAAACCTTTTTTATTTAAAGTACAAAGTACCCAAAAATAAAGGGGCTAATCCTTGACTCAATTATCATTACCAAACCCCTTGAAATGAATCTATCTTAGATTAACTCATATTATCAGTCCATTAACATCAATTACTATACTACTTTAAAAACAAATATCAAATAATTTTGAACATTCTCATCCCACTTAATATCAAATTTCAAATTTTAATATTTTTGTGAACCCTCAATTTTGCCAAACTTTATTCTCCGTATGAATATTTCTTCAATTGTGCAAATCTTATCTTAATTGGTGTTTGATGAAAGAAGAGGAGGTTGCTGACAGAGACGGGAACAAGCCTAAGGCTACCTGCTTCGGCAGATCTAGCCAAATTTTTACTGCTGCAGAAGTAGAAGGATTGACCCTAGCGCATTCGGGGGCTCATGGCAGACTACTCATCTATGCTGAAAAGATTTCGGTAGATAAAGATTGAAATATTTTCAAGGTGGCCGACTGGGCAGCGCACCAAGGCTAAAAGGCCTTGGATTTTATTGCGTGGGGCCTGTCGAGGAGCTCTCCCACTAGCTTTGTAATATCCTTAGTTTTGATATTTTCTCGGCCCAAGTATTCTTATTTAAGTTATTGATGGCTTCTTCCACTCACCAATATATATATATATATATATATATATATATATATATATTTTAGTTGAGAAAAACAAGAAAAACTAAGATTGTTCTCTCTTCCCATATATAGATTTAATATATAATTTGGAAGTATACACATAAAATATAACAACGAGAGTGATTAATTGGTGGCTTACAAATTTTTTAATCTTTTTTGCAGTCAATCAGGAGCAATCAAACGTCATTAAAATATCAATCAATTCAATTAATGTCTCCCTTTGCAGCGAGAGATGTCAACAAATTAATGCATAGAGACCAAATCCATCCCTTAATTAAACCAACGAGTCTAATCTCGCATCCACAAATCCTTCTTACCATGCCACCTTGTCTACGTTCAAGTTAACAGACGACAAAAATTAAAGGTGGTACCATGCCTAAATTATGTCTCCCATATAGATTATATTTAATTGGGCCACTTTAATTGCTTTCAAATCATTATGGACTTTAACAAACACTTGATAGACTTCTTGGCATCTTGATGACCCATCTATATATAGCTAGGCTTGAATCTTTCTTTCTTTCTTGTAACATATATTTAGAGCCATGATTTGAATTCCAAATTTATTCTTGTTCCTTGTCCTTCTTAGGGCTTGAAAATATATAGACATTTGTGATGTTGCCATCATATCATATCTAAGGTGATATCTCATAAACTTACTTAGGATCAAAAGTAAAATTAATTAATGGAAACTTATAATTTACTTTCCCAGTGATTTGGCCTGATTTAAACTTACTTCATGTTTAATCTCTTCTAGCGTAGACCAAATTCTTAATTATCTTAGTAAAATTATAGTCTATTTGAAGATTACAGAGGCAGTTTGATTATTTTGAAATTATTCATTTTGGATGAAAAATCTAATAGTTATAATTCGACGTATAACATAAAAGGGTGTTACATCTAACCTAACGAATAACTTTATCTTTTAGTCGATATATATATATATAAGTTAGGGTTAGATCTCAAGAGGCCACCTTTCGTAGTAGATAATAATTAATGTATTAGTTACTAAAACACTTTTTTTCTAAGTCTTAATCACACAAAAAAAAAGGGAATGGAATGTTGATTACGTTTCAAGTGTCACTTAATTTGCAACCTAAAGTTAAGTCAAATGTAAGTATCAATACATTAAATCATAAAACAATCAATCTTGAATCAAATAGTATAATAATCATAAAATAACTAAAATATATAGTGGTATTTATAATTTTTCCTATTGACTAATAAATATCATTAGATGCATGACATGTAATCCAACAAACTTGGCATCATTTAAACTTTTTATTTAAAAAAGAGAACATTAAATGGACACAACTATTGGTTGCATCCACTAAACCTTTTTGGAGCAGTAGACTACCAGTAACTTTGGGTTTGATGACTTGTCAAGCCCTTATTGGTTGACAATTGTGAGTTGCCTAACTTTTAATCCTTAATTTGATCAAATAATTATAATAATAATTCTCATATAAACATCACCAGGGAAATTTGCACATAACACCTTGTATTTTAATAAAATTATGATTTAAATCCTATTATTTATCCCGGGGTTTGATTAAGTTTAACTAACAGATACTATACATATTTGTAAAATCATATGGCTTGATTTATAAATAGTAAATATATTAAAGGTAAGTTGTAATTTTATTATAAAAAAATTAATTTATATTAAGTATTCGTACAAATATTCGAAAAAAATAGTACATAATTAACCGACAGCAAATAGGTTCATTTATATTTGGAATAAGTGAATGAGATACTCTAAGATTTTTATGCTAACTAAGACTTAGGATAAAAAAAGAAAAATCTAGAATAAGAGATTTTATTCTAATTTTCTATTACAAAACGTCATAATACGTTCGGCTTAAAATAAAGTAGGTTTATTCCGACATAACCTACTTATTCCACTCAACTCGAAAAGGCCCCTTGGTTGCAAAAGTTTCCTACAACCTAGCTAGCTGTACAGCTGGCACGACGAGATTGGACTGATTCAACCAATCTAGAATTAGTGTTCATAAAATAAATAAATAAAAAGAAGGTCATATTAGAAGAGTTTTATAATAGAGAAATTATATTGGAGAGATATTAGAAAAACAAAATATTATGTTTCCTTCTATAATTCCATTACCATGCATTACATCCGATCCAATAAAGAAAAATAACATTACAAAGACTCTCAAGAAGATGATCTGATAAATATATAAAAATATAAAAGAAACATAAGAAATTTATTCATGGCTTGGGAATATGGGATTTAGGCATGGTGTCTAATGGATGACATATATATTGTACTCCACCACAGCATCCCCAGTAGAAGGATTTAGGCTATAAGTTTGGGCCTGGACATAACCCCGGGCCATGCGAAAGAGCCCACTACCACCCACAATGGGCATCTCCCTAATTGGAAGGAGGACCTCATTGCGGCCCAATATGGTGATGCTACTTCGGTTGTATTTGCCCCCAAGGAAGACAAAATTCATGGCCATTATTATGGCTGGAAGCTCCTTGCTATCGGCGGCGTAAAGCCCTTCGGCCCGGCCCACCAACTCCGACGTGATCTCTGGGCCCACCGTCAGGGGGTCGTCGATCACGATGACGGCGCCGAACAAGGTGGCAGAGCTATTGGTGGTGGGCGCCTCGGCCACCCGGATGGAGGTTGGGCTCGGCCCGCTGACGATGTCGTGCCAGTAGACGCGGAAGTGGCTCAACTTCTCGTCGACGGGCTTCGGGGCCGGCTTTTCGCTTACGAGGAACTCGTAGGCCTTTGCATGGGCCAAGGAGGGCATGGTGGTGGTGAGAGAGAGCAAGACGAGGAAGAGGGAGGAGGAGAGGAGGAGGTTAGCCATTGAGGAGTGGTTTGCAATTGGAGAGACATTTGGAACTTAGGCTTACTTATAGACTTTTTTATGGGTGTTGGAAGTCTTGAGTATATGTTGAATAATCTACATAGACTTGGGGGGACTTGGAGGTTATAAGTAGATACAACTTGGACTTTAGACTTTATAAGATATTTTAGACCAAGTCATCATATTTGTGGATAAAATTCATCTATTTTATCCCATCGTGATTCATACGGCTGATCATTGTTTATAATTATTAGATATGTGCAATTTCGTACCAATATATTGATTATTGATATGTGACGTGATTATAGTTGTTAGATATATAAGATATCAATATATTATATAAGCTAGTTCCTTTTTTCTCCTTTTGACTTCGTTTGGTGGTGTTTGGCTTTTAACACTACCTACCAACTGCCTCTCATGTATAAATAACATAACGAATTTTGTTCAATTATTTTATAATATCAATCAAAATAGAAAATTGAAGTATACTACCTGTTCTTCTTCTTTTAAGTTTTTAATATATATTTTTTTTTGAAGTACATATTTGACCAAGTGAGATGACAAAGTGATCGACCCCCAACCACTACCCTAGGTGGTTCGCATATGAAATAAATATAGAAGCCCTTCTATCAATTATAGTTCATGGAGACTTGGAGAGGACATCAAGAAACCTTAGATTATATGTACATTAATTGCTAAACTTAGCTAAGTGGTGGCATTTAAAAAACTTTCCTGTTGAATTAACTTTGGGATAAAAATTTCAGTGCATTTATCACTCAACCGCTCTTAACGAAATTTGCTCAAACACTTAACGACTTTGGATTCGTCATGAATTAATCCCACCGGACGATGTGTTTATAATATATTTATTTAACGAATTGATTTGCATTAAATTCCTCTCAGAATTAAAGAAAGAAAAGATAGGAAGAAGAAAAGGTTGGTGAAGAATAAAAGTGAAAGTTTTATATTCTAAAACTCATTATTTAGTATAAAAAAAAAAGAAGCCATCAAGACCAAGATCAAGAGCATCAGTAATGCATCACGTATACATCATACTCGACCACGGTATCCCCAGTCGTCGTATTAAAGGAGTAGGTCTTGGCGAGGGCATAACCTCTGGCCAGCCTGAAAAGACCACTCCCCCCGATCACCGGCATCTCCCTCACCGGCGTGACCACCTCGTTCCGGCCCAAAATGGTAATTGTGCTGCCGTTGTACTTGCCATCCATGAACGCGAGGTTCATGGCCACGAGGAGCGCGAGCTTGTCCTTCCCTACGAACGCGTAGAACCCTTGGGCCCGGCCCAGTAACTTGGAGCTGGGCTCCGGCCCCGCTGTCATCGGGTCGTCTATTGTCACCACTACGCCGAAGGAGGCTGCGGACTTGTTGCTGGAGGGAGCTTCGGCTACTCTAATGGCGGTTGGGCTTGGACCAGCTACTATGTCGTGCCAGTAGAAGTGTAAGTGGCTTTGCATCTCCTTCTTGGCCCTTGGGATGGGCTTTTGGGTGGCGGTGGAGATGGTGGAGGAGAGGAGAAGGAGGAGGAGGAGGAGAGAGGTAGAGGTGGAGGTGGAGGTGGAGAGGAGAATGGCCATGGTGAGATGGAGGAAATGTTGGAGTTTTGGTTTTGGATCTCTCTATGTTTACCTACATATATGGGTGATTTAGAGGAGGAAGAGGAGGAGTTTGGTGAAGGTTTCTCCCGAAGGAATGGGGTTGGTGGAGTTGGGTGAGTACTCGCACTCACGGAGTGTCCTTAACCTTTATGCGTCCTTATCCCCGTCGTTTATTTTACAAATACGGTAAATTCTAAAATAAGTTATTATTCCATAAATAACTATTCTTATATTTACTTATATTCTATAATAAAATAATAATAATAATTTTTAATATCATATAAAGAAAAAAAAATTCTAAATTACTATGAATACGTTTTGATTTCATATTAATTAGTTTGATTTGATAGATATATGTACAATCAGACCAGACCATGTGACACAGGGGTTAAGTCGAGTCGAGTCGAGTCAAATTAATTACTTAAAATTATCTTATTATTTTAAATTTTAAATAAATCGGATAATCCGCATATGGATCCGATCCGCTAGAAATTTTATTCCTATAAATAAATGTGGATATGTGTTGATAATTATCAATCCGAGTTTAACCAAGTTATTATTTTGGTCGTTATTTTTTATCTAACCGTAGATGGTTTTATCTTTCTATGAGTATATTATAGCCATAGAAACATCCCATCATTTCAAACCCTAGCCACCAGTAGCTACCCTACAATACAATCATTCACCACCACTATTGACCATCCGCTGCTCTTAGATGATCGCCACTATATCATATATTTACCGTTCTGCCCTCTCTGACCTATCTTTACTATTTTATTTTTAACTTTTCACCCCAACCTCCAATTTAGGTGAATCAAAGCTATTAGAATTCTAACTCACGAGGCTACCTCCATCTAAATTTTTATAATTTTCTTACATCTAAATCGGTCCAGATCTGGTTCGTAATAATATTAATAGTAAATTAGTTTATAAGATTAGTGTGGTGTATTTTAATGAATAATATTTGTATTATAAAACGAGGTTATTATAATATTTTCTTATTATTCAGAATAAGAGTTGTATTTCAGGATTAAAAAGGGTGGAGTAATAATTTACTTACTCGTTCAATTTCAAGAATAACATAAGTTTTTATTCTAGAATACAACATCTTATTCTAGAATAATAACTAAATATTTATATAATTATATTCTAGAATATAAATACTATTTATCAAGATTATATCCTATACCACACACTAACTCAATTACCAATTTACTCTTGATTTGACTATAATTATTCTTAAATATTTTATTATAGTTTATCAGTCATCTCTTATCTCTTTATGATATCTTATCATAATTCATTACTCCTCTCTCCTTTCTCGGAGACATCCTATCAACATTTTATCATAATTTATCATTCATATCTGCTCTCTTCTCTCTTATCATATTTCTTATTTTACACTAAATAAATAAAATCTAATTTAAACAGCATATAGTAATTTAATATTTCATAAAAATAAGCACATTTTAAGAAGTATTATTATTACTAAATATTTTTAATAAATATAAATATTATAAAAGTCTTAATAATATTTATATGTACTAGTAACATACAAATTTAATATTAATAAACTAATCTTTTATCGAATTAAAATTTACTCGCATATAAAATAATATATTTACTATTTAAACTATGTATTGACCTAATTAAAATTTCTTTTTAAATAATAATAAAATGAGAAATTTAAGAAAAAAAATATTAATATTGGAATAACGTTTTTTTTTTCTTATTCTAAATGCAACCCCTCGTTTCATAAGGGTTAAATATCATAATATCACTACTTAAGAATATAAATATTCTGTATCAAAATTTTATTTTATACTATACACTAACTTAATTATTAATATTTCTATTTACCATAATTTTATAAAAAAAATAAGATATCTTTTTTCACTTATTATAACAACTAATGTTATTACACTTTTATTTAAAATATTAATGAACATAGGAATAATTATTCATAAAATAAACCTCTTATTTTCTTAATAATAACAGGAATGATTATTTTTATTTCAACCATATCTCACGTGTGAATAAGAACCAATAAATTATCGAAGAGATAGTCTAATTTTTTATTTTGTATTAAAAAAAAGAACCACAGCATCTCCATGCAGTCTTCTAAGATGGAAAAAGAAAACCAAAAAGCAAAAGTGAGAGATTCTAAGCTCACTACTTAGGGAAAATGTAAACTAGAGAAGACGAAGACGAAGAGGAAGACGAAGACCATCAATAGTGCAAGACATAGACATCGTACTCAACCACAGCATCCCCTGTCTTCAAATCAAGGGAGTAAGTCTTGGCCTGGGCATAACCCCTGGACAGCCTGAAAAGACCACTCCCCCCGACGACAGACATTTCCCTCACCGGCGCGAACACCTCGTTCCGGCCCATAATGGTAACCGTGCTCCCGTTGTACTTCCCATCCATGACCACGAAGTTCATGGCCATGAGGAGCCCGACCTTGTCCTTCCCTGCCAGTGCGTAGAACCCTTGGGCCCGGCCCAGTAACTTGGAGCTGAGCTCCGGCCCAGCCGTTAGTGGGTCGTCGATCATCACCACCGCGCCGAAGCCGGTGGCGGACTTGTTGGTGGAGGGAGCTTCGGCTACTCTAATGGAGGTTGGGCTTGGGCCAGAGACTATGTCATGCCAGTAGAAGTGTAAGTGGCTTAGCTTCTCCTTCATGGGCCTCCGGACGGTCTTTTGGGTGGAGGTGGGAATGGAGGAGGAGACGAGGAGGAGGAGGAGGAGGAGAAGTGGGGTGGAGAAGAGATTAGCCATGGCGAGGAGTAATGAAGATTTGGGTGTGTAAACGGGTGAATTTAGGAGGATAAATAAAAGGATTGGTGGGTTAGGTGAGGGGGTGGGGCGACCAAAGTTGAAAAAAAACTAATAGTCGGTGTGTGCGTGTTTTTACCTTTATCCCCCCTCTAGAGCTCTTATTAACATGTGTACCCCTCGTTAATATTTATTTATTTTTGGATTTATTCCTTCGTTACTTTTTTTTTTATTCCCTTCATAAAAAATGTCTACTAAATATTAACTCCAGTGCATTTGTGGAGCATATAATGTAGATCAATCGCATGCATCCAATCCTATGGTTCTACAATTACATTTAAATAAAAAAATATAAATAAGGATCTTCTAGGGGTATAAATGCAACAACAAAAGAAAAAAAAAGCCAACTTTATGTTGTTGATTTCGGACCAAACAATAGAGACCAGATATTTCAGTCAGTCAAAAAGATGCACCACAGTCCACGGCAAACTATTCTTAATTCAATTAATTTAAAATGTGAGGGTTTAATTAAAAAGGCACTTTATATAAAGTATAGTAAAAAGAAAAAGAGAAAAATGTAAGGTGTTATTGATAATATTCTCTGGGAATAAAATAATTTAATTACGATCGACTCGATGGTTCATGATGGCATATGCGCCACGCCTAACTACAACATTATTCCAAGAGACTTCTCTTCCAGTTCCAGAGAAAAAGGAAGGTAGAGAGAGAGAGAAGAAAGCATGGTTGCTTCCTAGTTGCTGCTGCCTGCCTGCCAGGAGACTTTGTAATTAATTTGAGTGAGCTTAAAGTCTTCAAGGAATAGGTCTCGAGTCAACTGGTATGTATTTTCATAATCTTTGGGGGAGTATTTTGCATTTAACAATCTACATTTTTACCTATTTACGGTTTGCAACACTCCATTTCAAATATTGTGCAAATTGAACCCCTATATTTTACCAAAGTTTTGTAAACCATTCTCTCTCTCTCTCTCTCTTCTTTAAAATAAAAAAATAAGGCAAAATACCAATTTACCATTGATATTATCTCATCAGCTTACTTTATATAAAATCAAATATTATTCATGATAATTTTATAAAAAATAAAACACTTTTATCTTATCTCTTTTTTTTTTAAACTTTATATCACATAAAAAGTAATGATAATATTCTTATTCCAGAATACAAGTGACTATAAGAATAATTATTCTTAAAATAAAATCTCATTTTGATAATAATAATAATAATAATAATAATAAATTATATTCTTAAAATAAACGATGCCTAAGTAAGATAATAAAAGCAAGAGAGATTAAGTTAAATTCTTCTATTATAAGCTTCTAAAAATATAGGGCTTGATTTATAAATATAATAAACGAGAAGTTATAAATCATATCAAATAAATAAATAACCCAATAAAAGATAGTAATAATTGCAATGCACTTTAATGAACGTGAAGTAAGGGGGCAGCAAACCCCTCACTTTCTTTGAAAAAACTAAGGTAAGAATAGTGAGCCACATCAAGATTCCAAAACAGTCTATATTTTGGTGTTGATTTTGCAAACCTTCGTACTATTAATGAAAAAGATAGTAGGAGGACTAACAGAAAGAGGTATTTAAGAGATTTTTATATAGTTAAAAAGGAGTTTATTTGCGTTATAGGATTCCCTGCAAAGAGGAAAAGGGAGAAAGCTACATTGGAGACGTGGCGTGGGGGCTAAACTGCTAAAAGATGTTACTTTTGGAGTTTTGTATTGCATCGCATCAATGGCTTTTGCGGATTCGATCCATCAATTTTGCTGCCTCCAAGACCAAGAATAGAATAACATTATTATTTTTTTTTGGTTTCAAAGTGCTTCTCTCCCAAGATTCGATCTAAGAGACAACTTATTCCATACAATTATCAAATTGATGGGCCCTAAGATTAAGTCGGCTAAATTGTCGTTATTATTATTGTTGTAGTTAATATTATTATTTTACCCAACTAGGTTTCTTCCCACCTAAACCTGAACTAACGGACAACTACTTAATAAAAAGCTACTAGCCTTGCAGGGTGCAACGAGTAATGCCATGTACTCAATTCCTATCGGGTCCCACTTAACCTCGTTGATGATAGATTATGATTTACTAAAAACGCTTAGGAAAGTGAGATTTGCATGCAAAATGATGAGAGGACCAGGAGAAAGCAACCAAACCACACGGATTAATTTTGTTTCAGAACTTAGTTGCAATTCAGATAGAGTTGGTCGGCACTAAATTTCGATCCCTACTAAGATAGAAAATTCATTAGAGAGAGAGAGAGAGAGGGTATTTTTGTCATTTTGAAAATAATTGGCTTGCCTTGTACCTTACTTTGATATATTCCTCCTAGATCTCTTGTATAAAATGCCAATCCCACCGTCCCCTCCTATCACAAAAAGGATCACAAACACACTACAACAATGGCATCCACCTCGCTCTTCTCCTTCCTCTTCTTCTTCTCCTTCTTCTTCCTCCTACTCCCAAACCTCTCCATCTCCGTTATTCCCCACAAGAAGCTCAAGGAGAAGACGACCCACCTTCACTTCTTCTTCCACGACATCGTCAGCGGCAAGAACCCCACCGCCATCCAGGTCGTCAAAGCCCCCGCTTCCTCCTCTCCCATAGGCTTCGGCTTCGTCACCGTGATGGACGACCTGCTCACCGCCGGCCCGGAGCCCACCTCCGAGCCCGTCGGCCGGGCCCAGGGGTTCTACGCCTGCGCCGCCCTGCAGGAGCTCGGGTTCCTCCAGGCCATGAACCTCGTGCTCACCGCCGGCGACTACAACGGGAGCGTGGTCACCGTCCTGGGCCGTAACGCCCCGATGCACGCCGTCAGGGAGATGCCGGTGGTCGGGGGGACCGGCCTCTTCCGGTTGGCACGTGGTTATGCGTTGGCGAAGACAAATTGGCTGGATTTTCGTACGGGTGATGCGATCGTGGAGTACGACGTCTATGTCATGCATTATTGAACGGCGGTGGAATTTGGACAAGTTTTACAGATAGCACCTCAGAGTTTGTGCTTTTTTCTATCGTTTTACGCCCTCCGTATGTCTTTTACTTAGAACTAAGGATTTTTGCATCCATTACCCTCAGCACTTTTTATTTGCTCATATGCTCTTCTAAACTCAAATAAAAAATTATGAAAAAAATCCTTGTTTTTATTGGAAATAATTCCAATGTACAAATTCTTACTATAATTTATAATAGCGTGGCATCAGTCAAAGTAAAACAGTGAAGCCCTCAAAAATACCAAATTTTAAAAAAAAACACCCACGGATTCAAATTGAATAAAAAAGAAATTAAAAATCTCATTAGACCTCAATTTTTTTCTTTTACGTGCCTATTATATTTTAAATTTTAAATATAAAATTAGATGCATTTTAGTAAAACCGCTCACAAAAAAAGAGACGACAAATTTTAAATATAAATCGTTTTCCGAATACTTATACAAAAAAAATTGACAACCGTGAAAAAAAAAGAAAATATTATATAAACTATTTTTACCAAAAAATAATTTACATTTGAAATTTAATTAAGTGAAAAAAAAAAAAACTTATATAGAAGTTTCCACTCTAAAACCCAGTAAAATTTTCTTATCAGTTTTCACCTAAAACGTTTACTTAAAAAAAGATTTATGCTAGTAATTTTGTAGGTAGTTTGAAAACTATACTAAAACGTTAACAAGTTTAGGTGAGATGTAGAAAGTCATGTTTGTAAGCTAATGCATACAAGTATACAACAAAAGAAAAAAGAAGTTGAAAAGCCAACCACCCCACCAACAAGAACAGTTGTCTTCCTGCACTACTGGAAGACAAGAGGAAGACAAGACTGGCATGTCCTCCATTTGCAAGGAAGTGGACATGATCAACTACTGAAATAATTTATACAAAACAAGAAGGGAGAGAAGAAGAAGAGAGAGAGAGAGAGTTTTTAGAGTACTACCACTCAAAACATGGGAGTTCACAGTTGAAATTTAGAGGAGAGAGGAGAAGAAAAAAGGTTTATTTAGAATGGGTAGTGTATCGATATCATGTACAAGCGGAAAAGAATTGCATGCCTAATTATAACTTGTATTTTTTATGCATATAGATGGCATGTTATCATACTTTCCTCTATGTTATACAAATGAACCATGAAGCATTACATATGTAGAGATTTACCCCTTTCTCTTTTTTTCGATCTCTTTATACTTTTGAACACAAGATTTAATGCTCTGCGTCCTGAATGATTGATTACTCACAAACTTTCCTGCAATCTGAGTTGGATGGCAGTCTTCACTACCTTCAGACAAAGTTCACATGTTCTCCTTTTTCAAGGAAGAATCACTCCTTCAATAGCATCCAAAAGTGTACTCTTAGTGGTGTGACAACTGGTTCTTGGATCCATGGATAGCCTATGCGTCAATGGGAGTTCCTTTTGAGTTATGTTGGGTAAATGACTACAACTCTTACTCAGCTTGTCGTGCTTTCTTAATCTTGATTTGGTAGTGACAAGTTCCTGACTCTTGCTTATCCCTGGAGTAAGTCTTCTTAAGGTGATGATGGCCCCTGGCATTTCTTGGTCTTCTTTGGTGAGAATGGATGGTGGACTGCTGGGCCTTTTTGAAACTAAAGAAACAGCGAGCCTCTTCTTCTTAGGAGAGCGAACAGGTGATCGAATTGGAGAATTAATGCCTCCATTCCCTGGCCTGCTCTGGTTAATGAGATGATGAAGCCAAACCACCAAATCCAACATGTAGGCTTCTGTCTTCTCCTTGTCTGCATGATAGAGGGTCTCTATCTTGATCAAGTTGGGCTGCCCAGCATATCTTTGATTCATCTCAGTCCTGAAAGGAAAAAAAAATTATACACACTTACTAGAATAGCATGCTGTTGCACCCCAAGATTTCATGAATTTAAAGAAGAGAATGTGAATGAGCTTCTCACCCTGTATTTGCCCACTCCCCGACCCATCCAAAGCCGTGGTGAGCTCTGATGATTGTGTCAAAAGGAATCAGAACCAAGAAAAGCTAGGAATATATTAGGCAAATTTAACGTTTTGTTATTAGTTTGCATTATACTGTATAGGATAAATGCTATCAGAATTTATTACCTAGTAGTGTTATTGGCAATAGGTACAAGCCATTGCAATGTTTTCTCCATTTCACATCTGATTCGAGGTACTGTCAACTACAAGAAACCAGTGAACAGAACAGTAAACAAACAATCTAGGAATCTAGGAATAATCATAGTGCAGATTCAGCTGATATCATAGTGCAGATTCAGCTGATAGTCTGGTAAGTTAGAATCTAGGAATAATCACCTACCTCTTCCACAACTTCAAATGACTGTAACTTATTTCGTAAAGCGGACTTAATGCTAGGGGGCAGTCCTTGGTATAATGTATCCCTTGTATTTGGAGGGACAGAACTTGATCGCGATACCTTATATGAAAATATCCTCGTCAGATATTTTTTCCAAAAGAATACTGACACAACTAGCTTAAAGGCAGCGATAGGAGAATATTTATTCAGCTTAAAAACTGTACTGTGTAATCGATATAAGAAGATGACTGCAAAATGATTAATCTTCCATCACTGTCCTAATTCACACAGATTATATATAGAAATATCATTCAAGGATTTCTAAAAGATCTAAAATACAAAATATTCACTATCAAGCAGATGAGCGAACATTTAAACTATTATTCGAAAAGAGGAGCTCAAGTTTTGGAAAAATGCATTGTTATTGTTGCAAGACAGAAAGGAACTTACTAGGGTATCAATCTGTGTAATGATATTTGCATAATGCAATGCGAGACCTGCTGATCCTAACCTCTGATTGTTGTCATTGGATCCCTTCACAGGTTTAACACCATCTGCAAATTTAATGAAAAGTACAAAATTTGCAGTGATAAGTATGTTAAAAGTATTATGCAGTTGAAATTTCAATAATATTTCAACTTATCATCTCGATAGCCTGATATGGTATAATGGTAATGACCTCGTATAAACCCTAAAGAATGGAAGAAATTGAGGTACATAAATGACAATATCTATTGTCAAGGGAGAAAGGGGAAGTACCTGCACTCCCAAAGGCATTATGGATCTCCAAGTATAAGACGTGGACAACATCAACAAGCTTCTCCATCACCTGCAGCAAAGATACAGAAAAGCCTTCTCTTTGAACTCATAGAAATAGGGGTCCTTTACGGACTGAGCAAAATGCTTTCGAGGAATATGAACCACCAAATATGTCCTCAGAAAACAGCAGCACAAGCCACCTACCTCTTCCAATATCTTGGACCATAGTGATTTTTTTTTTAAGCTTCTTACATGTTTCCTTTGGCTCTTCAACTCTTGCCTTAGAATATGAAGAGTATCGCCTACATATCAATGACAAAAACATGTATTTGAATGTAAATATATATAAAGCACGCAAATCATCTCATCTTTATGATGATAGACTAAAGTTAATTGTCAATTAAAATTTAGCATATTGGAAAGGAACCAAACAAGTAGAAAACTTAACCAATACTTTAGCAGTATTTAAGGAAACATAGTAGGGGAAACCTATGTCTGAACCTTGTTTCGACTCATGTCTCCAGGATATGCCGTCCCTAAGTAGATAATATATTGCTTAGAGAGGCATATCTGGAGTTGTCTTGTGATTATGTTTCACCTCCTTATGAGGGAGATATTGTCAATTTTTTACAGTTTAGTTCCCACAGTAGATAGAGAAGGGATGCAGTAAAACTGCAGAGTTGTTATAATGTTTATATTGATATGATTTAACAATTTGTTTGTATTGGAAGGTCTGGGTACAAGATCAATGAACCTCTTTGCGATGCAACTGAATTCTCCTCTTCCTGGGGTTTCCGACGATAATCTTGTTCAAATCTATCCAATGCATGCATTTCATGGTAAAGTTCCTGACAAAAGAAAAGAAGAAGAAAGAAACAATGAAAAGATTACAAACATGATTATGGCAGGGCAAAATAGTGTCTTCAAGAGAAAAGGAGAATGCTCTAGCAAGACTCATTTTTATTCACTACAACAAATATTATACAACGAAGTCTTTTGCATAATTAGTTTGGTTAGTACTGCCACTCCCTTTCCATTCTAATGGATGACTTTCTTACCTCGTTCGGTTGCCATTACCAGTTAACAACTACTCAGTTAATTTGCAGAATGAATTGCTAGAAATCACAAGGATAACAAGAGGACATAGATGCACTTAATTTGTCAGAAGGATTGATACTCACAGCTGTATCCCGAACCAGTGCCACCAAATACTGCATCTCACCAGTTGCTGTTTCTTTCAACTGTTTCTGAGGAGTAATTTCTGACTCTAGTCTAGATATAGTGAGATAAACAGAAAATATGGAGCTTGTTATACCTCAAATTCTCCAATGCTTCAGACATTTTACAAATATATCAACATTATAAAAGTTTTTACTTGGCGAAATAGCGGTCCAAATTGTGCCACTGAGGATCTTTACAACGATTACCAAATCGAACCACCTCTTTTGAAAATACATCCAATTCTTGCCTGTCAAATGGACATCAAAAGGACCTTTTTCTCTTAATATAAAAGGGGCGGGCCAAATAAATAAGAAAACATTAACTGGCAATACACATCTATAAGACTGGAAATCTAGAGCAAGTAAATGTACTGTTCAGATAAAGTAAAGGTACTTTTGGGGTCCCTTATCCACCTTTTGTCAGCTGCAGCAAGCCTTAACAACTCATCCATATCTTTGGAAATCAAACGCTGGACACCTTCAGATCGAAGCACGACTTCTTTCAAATGCTTAATGCTCTCTGTTGAAAGAGACTGCATGAGATTGGAACCTTTACAAATTGTGTTGGCAACCTCGAAAGCCAAAACAGATATCTTATTTCCTTTCATAATGGCCCCTGACACAAAGCTACCACTGGAATTCAAACTGGTCATGCTACTACTAAATGCATCTAAAACCTCCACAGCCTTCCCAAGTCCAGTAGTACCAGCACTTCTGAAACGTGAGCTCACTTCCAGAACCTGAGTGGAAGTAAATGGCTATCAAGTGATTTATAGAAGACAAGAGAAATCATGGAAACCAAAACATTTTTAGCACTGAGAAATTGCAGCTTGTTACAATCTAAATGCGTACACAATCATAACAGCGCCAGACGTAAGATATGATATGATGAATGCTTTGTACTGAAAAACACAAAAGAAATACAACACCATAAACCAACCATAGACAGCAAGAGATAATTTATTTAGTTAGGCAATTTTACAAATAAATTTCCAGCTTGCATAATGAATGAGGAAGTTTCGCTCCATAGTCCTTACACTTTATTCATCTTTCTTTCCCCTTTTCTCACATAGATTTGAAATAATGCGAAGGCATCAGAATCCAACTTTAAGTACAATGTACATTTGTTAATTCAGTTTATACTGTAGCTTACATGAAGCCTTATATTGACCGTTGTTAATTCAGTTCATGCAAACTTCCTGAGGTCATGAATCATCATTTTCAAGTGGCAATCATGTATTCAAGTGGACTCTAAAATTCAACACAATTTCTTATTCAAGCTATAGAATCAGAATTCCTATCTTAAACAATAAATACTTAATAGAATTACAAGTGCATAATTTAATCAGCAATGAAATCATCATCCTATGACAAAAGTTTCATTCCGCTATATCATTTCTTCAACAAAACATGCCATCCCGCTCTAATCAGAAAAAATAAGCTATACCAAAAAGGACTTGCCTTTGCTGTTGGGCTCTTTCCATCGGTAGCCGGCGTAGACTTACTTGGCCTTGAATTTTGAGATAAATCCCTGGACAATTGTAGCTCTTTCGGCACTGAGGAAGAAGGCTGAATGCTCTCAAATGAAATGGTTCCATTCTCAGAGAAAGAAAATGGTTGACTGTACAACTGCTTGTCTTCCAACACCACGTTAGTCTTCGGTTTCCTTTGCACCTTCCCATGGCAATAGAAGGGCTTGGGATCATGTTCTCCAAAGACATTAAAAGATAATTCACTGGGTGATCTATCTACAGCGGATCCCCTGGAGCAAACCGCACCCATCCTATCAAAATCTCCTCTCTATAATCTCAATTCTTCTTATCCTAGTCAGAATTGCATGAAACTGAATTCTATCAAATAACTACTCAAACAGGAGGTGAGCTTCTCTGAGGCTGCAGCAAGAACCGCAATCCATTAAAACAGTCCTTAATCATTAGTTAAAGGGGAAAAAAAAGGAGCGACCTTTATAATCAAAATCGCCAAAATTAACATAAATAACGAATTACCGAGCAGAATGTAATCAGAAGGAAACGAGGCAGAAGGCAAAAAAATCCGATTTTCAGACGACCCAAGAAGAAATCGCACGAGAAAGACAGAAGGATGGGAAGAAATCAAGCTTTCACGACCGATCTAGAGCTAGTTGGAGGAGTAATGAGAGATTGAGGAAGAAAGGGAATGAGCGTGAGATTGGGGGTTTAATAGATCGATCACAAGATGGAGTAGAGAGAAGGCAAGATCGAAGAGAGAGATGCGATGGGAGGGATGGAGGAAGGAGGAGGAGGGTGGTGGTGGTTTGACGTTAAAACACTTACTACACCGGTAAAATTATTAAAACCCAATACACTAATCGAAGTCGAGATAGTCAAACTTGTGGGTTTTTTTTTCTTTTTTTGCAAAAAGACCCCTCTATATTATATATTTACATGCAGACACTTAAAAAGATCTCCGCTTTTTTGCGTGCATACTCACCAAGATCCTCGGTTTTACGTTGATTGCAATTTATCAAAAACACTCTATAATTTGCATTTATTATTATTTACACCCTATCATATAAATAATTAAATATTTCAGCAAATGGCCAATTTTATTATAAAAATCCCGATGAAATAGAGTATCTTTCTTTATTTTTCAAAAGTAATATATATATATATATATATATAATATTTATCTAACCCTTTGGAAATTGACAAAAGAGTATTAAGGTGTTTGCATCTATTATAATTGATTTGACTCATCTATATAAAAATTATCCATAAAAAAAAAATTAACACAAGGTGTTGATGATTTGTAAAATAAATCCATTATTAGATTATTCACAATGTTCTTTGTATCTTTTCTTTGACTTTTTGGTTTGTTGGATTCTATAGTTCTAATGGTCACATCGTGCACGTCAAAGCATAAATTAAAGAAACTTCTCTAGTATTTTGCTAAAAAAATTAATCTAATTGGTTGTCCAGGTCAACCTTTTGGATTTAGGGAATTAATTACTCAGCAAGAAGTGGACCAAAAAAACAGAGTAAATGGTAATCTACTTCCTATTTGGACTTTTGCATTCTAATATAGTAATTATTATTTTTAAAACTTTTGATTCGTATAAATACTAATCCATTTAAAGATGTTAATATTCTTTTTGGATATAATGCTCACAGACAAGAGAATTAATAAGTTTTGAAGAGTGTAACGCAAATAATAAATTTGGATATACAAGCAGAGAAAAAAGAAATTAAAAACCAAACCCCAAAAAAATAATCGAGTTTTGGCCAATAAGGACATGGTTTCAAACCAAAACTATTGTCCAGTAAAAGATCATAAAATTATTCATCCAGCATTACATTTTTTGAAATATGACATCCCCTCAATTATTTAAATTTCTATGAACAATCTTTAGTGGCACTCATGATAGGAATATGATTCTTTTTATTTATTTATTTTTATTTCTGGTACAACGATAAATGATAAAATTTGAGGCTTTTTATTAGATAACAATTTATAGGCCCTTATAATTACATCTCATGTTCATAATTGAATAAAAGTATTCTCTACAGTCATATTATACCTTGTCTAAACTCATGGGTTGTCATTCAAGTATATAGAAAAATAAACACCTCCATGTTGAGATTAAAGTCAACTATTAAAATACATGCAAATCATAGCAACTTATCACCTACATGCATCACATATTAGATTGTCAACTCCTTGAACAATGGTTGCAAAAACTGATGACATCTAATGAGATTGAGTTCTTAGTTGTCAAGTAGTATTGACTAAATCATAATATATCTGCAGAAAATACAAGTTTGATTTGATAAAATGATGGATAAAATATTTCAGAAATCATTGTCACGAGACTAAGTTTAGTTCTTGAATATTCTTTACCCCCCCCTTAACTGGAGTTGCACTGATTACCGATTGAAGGCTCAGATGATCAATAGGTTCAATTCCTATATTGTTACAAATTTTTCTAGCACAAGATCGAGAGCGACTAAACAAGTGGAACAAACATCGCAGGCAACGGAGCAAGCCATGGAGATGGACCATTAATAGTATATGAATTTGAATCTATTGAAGAGCTTGTAAATGTTTCTGTTCTAGAAACTAATTTGGATATGTGAAAATTAACACTTCATTAATTTATGTATAACTTCCCTAGAAATCAATTCTTCTTAGTGTCAAGCCCAGTTTTATTTGCCTTGTAGTTTTATTTTTCTTTTGTCCTTTTTCTAATATCATTTACTTTCTTCTTGGAACATTTGCAATAAAAAAGAAAACTCTTTAATTTTAATAATAACAAGATTGAACTTTAAAAAACTCAGTGCATATATTTTCTACATTATATGCATATCTTTTTTTAACAGAGTATATGTAAATTATATAAGAGATGCAAAGGGCCCTTCTTTTCCTCTTTTTTTCCTAATGTTATTATCACTTTGTTGTGAATTGGTAGTCATGGCACTTTCTCCAGAGAAGTTAAGGAAGAGGGGCCATCTGCAAGTTTTATCCTGACTGCTGTGCAGCAACTTGCCATATAGGCCAATAGAACAGATTGCTGACTTGCACTCATGGATAAGCTTGCAGAGATTATAGTCAGATAAGAATAAGGTAAACATCATCTTTAAGCATCTCTTCTTTACCTAGTCAGTGCTCTCTTTTTTCCACCTTTGCCCATTCTGGCTTCAAAGTTTTGGCTTTCCACATGAGAATCTCTATGGTCCCACAAGCTATTGACAAGCAAAGAAAGCATTCAGCTGAAAGGACATAATTCTTGGGCTGCATTAAGGTGATTTGGAGGACTTGTGATATCAAAGAACACCTTCAGAAAAACTTTAGCAGCAACCGTATCCAACTTAGAAGTCATTATAAAGAGCATGGAAAGGGGTGTTTTCCAGGGTATGGAAAAAGAACTGTGACCAAGTCAAAAAAAACCAAACAAACATTGGAAACGCCAATAACTGCTGCCTGATGAGATAATTATACATTAGTAAAGTACATTTCGGTAAATTGAATAAGTGGGCCCAGAAAAAGATACCAGTTTGTTAATGGAGACAAGGAGATATCGGTTACAAAGAATCGATTAGATTTGCATGGTAATGTGACAACGAAAGGAAAACAGTCATTGCTCAAAGCAATAAGCCTCAGTGACTAGTTAAGACTTTTCAAATGGTGGGTACGCCCTTATTGAATAAATTCAACTGTCATAGAGTGTCGAGGAGGTATCATGATTTCTGCCTCTATCACGAAGTTGCTTTCCCTAAGAAAAAGAGCACTGGTATGAAAATGATGAGCTAGAGTACACAAACATATTTATCTGTGTGTAAAGTTTGAATACATAGCCCTACAGAAAAATGGCAACAATACCAACCAGCTTATGACCTAGAGCAATTAATTCATTGATATTGAGCGAGTTTCATATGTGCTTGCTTACATGTATGTATGCTTACCTTTTGAGAGCATCTTAGATTCTTAGTAATAAGACTTCGACACCAGGTCTTCCAGTTCATCAACAATCGCAGCATAGCAAAAAACAAATTGCTCCTGAAAAGCAATGTTAAGTGATAAAATAGTTGAATAAACAAAATTTAAAGTCAAAATACAGGCTATTCCAGATTATTGAGGTTAAGAGTTATATTGATGATTGCCCAAATCCTGATAGACATAATATTATCTCTTTGCAAATCACGCTGTTATATGGTGGTATAGATAAAGTACACCATGAATCTCACAGCAATCAGCCTCATATTTTAAACTGGGCCATTCAATCTACCTTTTCTTCTTAGGCCAACATTGTGAAATATAAATTTCTAACAACAAGAAGACATTTAAAAGACCTTTTAAAATGTAGTTGTCGACAAGGGCATATTGTCAATATTTTCTTTTCCTACAAAGATTATTTTCTCGGGTACTAGTAGCTCTATCATAAAAATTGTTCAGCTAAAGCATATAAAAAGCTAGAAGGAAATGTGGAGATTACCACTGTCTGAACCATCCCAGCACGCTGAGATCTGAAATCAGCGATAGTTTTAACAAGATTTAAAGAAGACATGTCACCAAGAAGAATGCGTTGAATAGTATTGTGAACAGTACAGTAAGTACCAGTTCTCCCAATACCTGCACTGAGAAAAAGAATATAACTCTATTAGACACAACAGATCACATAAAATTTTACATCAGATGAACGAGGAGATGCAACATTTTAAGCACACCTGCAGTGCACAACTATAGGGCCAATATCTGGCGGGACATGATACAACCTTTTCAGTATTTCTCGCACAGGGCCTGTATACTCAGGCACCCCGTGATCAGGCCATTCAGGGTACTGTATATGGAGAACAGAAAGAGGCTCTCCTGCCTACAGCAAAGAGAATGGAAGATATACATGATTCAGAGGGCATGCAAAATGGTCCTGCTAAAGAATATCAAATGTACTAAAAAACAGAATCTGTTAGACTGCAGACAAGCATGCACCTAACATATAAAAATCTACACACTTCCCAGTAATCTCTCAAAGGAGTTATGCTCCAATAAATGAATTAAAACTATCCAAGTGGAATAATCTGAAATAAGTATCTAGAGGCAAAACATATATGCTACATATTAAATTAACACAATTTGATACTTCTAAATTCTAAAGCACATAGTTTAGCAAAATTCATATAGTACAGAGTATGGCAGTATATTACCAACAGACTAAACTGGCCCATATAGTTCATTGGGTTATCCTTCTATATAACAATGATAAAATTATCGGTGATCTCACAAGTCTCAGAATTCTCTTGATCCATATGCTGAATTTAGTACCAGCACATGCTATATACTGACATGCAAGTACATGAACACAATTTTCTGAATGGAGACCTGTTTGACTGCAAAGGTTGTTTGCCACAGTTCTAGTTCATTTGCATACTTTCAAGTGTTACAATCAAAGAATAGAAATTAGACATTTTTCATGTCTTAATCCAGTAAGAAAAGAGGCAAGGGCATGAAGACCAACAAACAACTTTACATGTATGAATTATTTAAGAAATAATTGTAAAGAGAACTGAAAGATGAATGTTTGCTTTAGATTCATTTACCTCTTTGTGCTGAACCTCCAAACAACGCAGGACTATTGAAGAGGAAGTCACTTTTGTAGTCTTAGTCAGAACACTTACTTTTCCAAATTCTCTTAGACCATTCTCTGCTTGAAAATAATCAGCACATTTTCTCATCATCTGCCATTATCCGGAAAAAAGATATTGTTTCGGTTGCTACAACTTTAAAAAAAATTAGCGGCAACAAAATGCCGCATGAAATTGGTACTGTCAAAGTCAAAAAATTCTGGAAGATGGGAAAACGTTCTTAAGCCCATCTTTCAATTTAAGTCTATTTGAATAAGGGTCAAAGAAATAAAATGAGATCTTTAAATAACTAACACAGCAACTTTCCTAGACTGATTTGGCACTGGACAATTGTAAAAAAAGAACACATATGTGTTGCTTTTCATAACAGTATATTACAAGTAGATATAGTGTAAGCACCTTGGGACTGTCAATGAGAGTAAGCATAACGATCACAGGGCAGCGATTCTGAATAATCATCTCCCAGAAATCCTCAAACGTCTGAGGAAGTGGACCCTGTGTTGCAATAAACTGGGAAACTTTCCCAGTAGAAGCAGTCTGTAATACAGATTTTCCATGGATAAGCAGAGGAATACGTACAGTGTGTACAGCAGAAATAGAATGAGCAGAATGCTATGCTGACGAGGCCTAAAAGGGAGGGTGGATTTACCGTAACAAAGCTTGCATTAATATAGCCGTTTCCGAAGGACTTGTTATCCCTTGTTGAATTGAGAAGTACCCTTGTATTATCAACTACAAATAAAAAAGAAGATATGAAATTTTTAACAAAATCCTACATGGTATTTATCTCTAAAAGATCACTGTGGCAGAGTGAGATATCTTCTGTTCACAAAACCTGCCACTATATATAATAAAGCAAGAAAAGGCTGGTACGAATTACATGGCAAGACATCTATATAGCGATTTTTGTGCAAGTTCACATCTTCAAGAGCGACACTGCACCTTCTCGCCATCTCATCCTTCGTTAGCCTCATGGCCTGCTGATAGAGACATGTTCAACTATCTCATAAATCAAGCATGAGGATATAGAGATGACAAAATTTCTTTATTCCTTTTGTACATATGTATTTGAAAATCTAGTCTAGCTAGAAACTGTCATAATAGAGTAATAGACCAGAACAGAGAATAATTATTCACTGAGATCCACTCCAAACCCACCTTCACCTTTCCCAACCCTAAGCTTATCCCCTACATGTGATTTCCTAGCATCTGTTCTTCATTTATTTTATTCTCTATGGATATGTTTGGTACCCGTTCCATTCCTTTTGTTCCCTTCAAATCTCTATCGTTCCTTAGCCAATCCAACCCCACTAAAAGGATTATAAATTTACAAACATTTACCGAGACTAGCATGAACAGCGACTCGTGGAATATGTGAGATAAAAATTCTTTTATTCAATCATTTATATAGACCAAAAGAATGACCACGTGGTGAGTAGACGTTTGCAACTAAAAATTTATTATTATAAATTCTGAGCAAGTGAGATTTTAAAGAATGTGTTTTAGCTTAGATTTCCTTCTCTAGGGCATCACCTTATCTATAATTAAATTGATTTCTACAGAAAGTTCGAATTTAAATATTCGGCGATATGAAACCAAATTGCGACCCGAGTCAAACGGAAGCGTGAAAAGGAATTGATCGAGGGAAAGACCTGAAGCCAGTCGAACTCCCGACTAATATTTGCTGGATTTCGGAGCTTCTTCTTGAAGAAATCTAGGGCTTCGGAGCAATTCTTCAGCTGCTCGCGCGAGAGGCGAAGCGGCGGAGGTAGATCGGACGCGATGTCGCAGGGGTTGAAGACGGAGGCGGAGGCGGCGGCGGCGGAGGAGGATAAGGGGGAGGAGGAGGAAGGCTGAGGTGCGTTCTTCGATGCGGCCTCCATCGACGCCGATCTGCGAACGCTGGCGCGGCCCGTGGAGTTCCCCGTCGTCTTCTTCAGAGACGCGTCTCGAATAGAAGATATTTGATATTTCCTTGAAACAGCGAAAATAGGAGAGAGAGAGATTGGCTTGTGCTCCGCTTCACCCTCCTTGGCTCCTTTTGCAATGTCGGCACCCAAGTAGTGGACTCGGGTTCACGACTATTAAGCATCATCTGGAGGGCCCGGGCCGTACTTTTCGGCCGATCAGATTTAAATATTTGTTAATGGCTTGACTCGCTAATCACTTGAGGCGAGCCGGGCCAGATTCGGTCGAGTTTAATATAATGAGTTTGGGTTAGGCAAAATAAGTCTAATATAATATGTTAAATATTAAAAAATATAATATCCTACTATACGAGTTTAATATTTCTATATAACGACGTTTTAATTATCTTTTATATAAACATATTTATATATCGATATATAATTTACTAAATATTTAATGTATAACTAAAATAGTTAGATTATATGTATGTATTATGTGTTAGGTCATAGATAAAAGTAGTGGAACAGGCTTTCGGACCGGATCGGCATAAGTTTAGCTCATGCCATCTACTACCATCTTAGGCTTAGGTCAAACTTAGCCTAGTTAAAACCCGAGAGGTTTGGGCTGGATGTGGATGGGTTAGGCTGAATGATCTTCTTTAGTTGACCACTGTGCAAAAATAGTGACTTTTTACAAATTAAGTTCATTTTACAAAGATTTTTTAAAATTTTACGTATATACCCTTCCGAAATTTATATATATATATATACCTGCTGGCTCACGAGAAGCCGGTTCGATTCATCATTCATCTCCAATTAGGCTTGGGATGTTTAGCAGGTTCGAGCCTGGTTTGGAACTGTGATGTGTGATCTTATATGTTCCTTTCCCTAACCCAAGTTCCCTGATGTTGATTCTTGGGTTTGGTCCCCTAACCTAATGGTTGAGTCGTCAGCTGCGTCTATTTCTCAGCACTTAGCTGATGCTAAGTTGGTATTAACAATGCCTATGCAGAGTGGCCACTATTCCTTGGTAACCACTGCTATTCCGTGTGAAGGACGGAGACTGATTTCGTTAGTCACCTCCTCTTTACATGTCCTTGGGACAAGGGAGCTATGGAAGGCCATCAAATAATATATTAGTATAAGGGTTTAGACATTAGCAGACCTGGATTAATGGGGAAGTGGATAGAGGTGAAAATGGATAGAATTAATTCTGACGCGATCTTTTATCTGACCTGATTTGAATCTAATTCGAATAAATTTTTTTTGTTCAGATTTGGATTTCTACACGGATATAATTTTAAAAAAAATCTGGATACGGATTCGTATACCGATATTTATTCACATATTTCTTTTTAAATGATTTACAATTTTTAGTTTACTTATTTAAATAGTGAATATTAATATTGTTACTAATGATGTGATATATATTATTTGTACAGATTAATTTCTTTAATTATATACATATATATATTTGACATACAATAATATTTTTTTACGAAACTCTTAATATTTTTATGTTAATTATATATAAATAAAATATTATAATTTATTTAAAATTCAATCAATATCCATTTAAGATCCGATCCACTATTCAAAAATTATTCGTATCCGTTTAGTTAGGGTGTGATTTTAAATTTTGCTATCCATCCAATATTAGTATTCGAATTCGTATTCGGACTAAAATATGAATTCGGAAGTGGATTAAGCACTATCTGACTCGTATCCGATCCGTTTTCACCGCTAAGAGTGGATCGAAGAGGATTTGGACAACAACAAAAGTTCATCCGGTGCATTGCCAGGTATGGACTTTGGTGGATATGGAAAGATTGCAATGAAATCACATTCAAATAGAAGTTTCTTATCATCAACTAGATCCTCACGAAACCCTGGCTCAAGCTTTGAAACTTTTCAGCAACTCCGCAGAGACCTAAAGATTCCCAAGCTAAAATAAGGCAGCTCATCTTCTAACCATGACTCTGCTGTTGGAGCTGGTTACATTGCTCCAGATAATGATGGATGACCTCTTCTCCTTGTTGATATAAATGTGATGCTTCTGACTCCCCCGCATGCTGAAACTATCGCCATCAAACTAGCTCTTCTAAAAGCTAAGGAACTCAACAACCGGAAGATTAATATTGAAATGGACTCTAAAGCTAGGGAACCCGAACCCGAACCCGAACCCGAAACCCAATTCACGAAATTTTGCCGCCAAGAAGCCATTCGACTCGAGGGTTTTCGTTCCGCCTTCACCCAAACCCTCGTACGCGTGAGAAAGAAGAGAGATGGCATCGGCATCGATTCCTCTCAACGACGACAACGACAACGACAACGACAACGATGTGAAAACCCGTTCTCTCACTCTTGTTGTTCTCTTCATCTCCATCGATTTCAAACCCTAATTGCATCTTGGTCGGCAGGAATTTGATTGGGAGGCGGCCGTGAGAGAGATCGACTCCGCTTGCCATATCACATCGACGGCAACATCCAATCTCAAGGATTCCTCCGCGTCGATCCGAAGATCTTTCCCTAATCCGGCAAAGATCAACGGCAAGGTGCGGCAATCAACCCTCGAGCGGTTCGTGGATTCGTTCACTAAGCGGAAGAAGGGCAACAAGGACTTTCCTAGATCTCACGTTCAAGAAAAGAATGTGCCTGTTGATCCGGGAAAAGACGGGGATCTCGGGGAAGGTGATGCTTCCCCCGCTGTTAAGATTGATCTTGAAGCGGCCAAGACATGGATTTACCCAGGTAAGCCTCTCCAAAGCTCCCTATCCGGAGTCTTCCGTATGTGATACAATGAGAATTCTCTTGCATTTTCTTATTGGGTGGTCGACTATAGAAAGATGTCTGCTTGTAAGGGGTATAAAGTACGAGAATAACACAGTATCCTATTCCATATTTCGGAGATAGGAATGAATGTCGAAAATTCAAGATATTTCCATATATAGAATGCTATGTTGTGCTTTTTAGGTTTCTTGTTTAGGAACTGACATAAGAGAGATGTCTCCTGTAAAAATATTAGCCCTGCGAATCATTTCAGTCATTAGCATAAGCTCTACTATATCATTATTTTAACGTATGGATTTTTTTTAAGGTTTACTTAAGACTAGAAAAATGTATAGTTTTACTTAATACTATAAAAAATCTATCTAACGTTGTTTCCTGTTGATCTTAATTTCGTATGTTGGCAGTTAATGTACCTCTACGAGATTACCAATTTTCAATTGCTAGGACTGCTCTGTTTTCAAATACACTGGTGGCATTGCCAACTGGACTTGGCAAAACACTTATTGCGGCTGTCGTGATGTTTAACTACTTCAGATGGTTCCCTGAAGGTAATATACGGTGAAGTCCTCATAGTTTTATAAATCTATAAAAACAACTCTTCTTTCAAGTAATTCAGTATTGGCATGTACAAATGATATTTGTGAAATTTCAATATATATTACTTATATGGAAGTCCTATATTAGATGGTTGATTCTCTCCATTCTTTCTTCCGTTCGGTTCGTTATTTCTTATTCCTGTTGATAATATGTTATTGTAGACATATACTGTGCCAGTGGGTTGTAAAACTTCCATGTTTTTTCTCGTCATTGTTAAAAATAGGAATAATTATACACAGACCTCTTGAACTATTTCTTATTTTCACGTAGATCTTTCATTTCTTTTTTGTGACACATTAACGTCCTAAATTATGGAAAAGCCTTCGAAATGTCTATTCCATCAGTTATCCAGTATCACATGACTTGTACATGATTAATTTTAGGTGTATGAAGGACCATTTTACTCTTATTTTAGAGGGAAAGAAGATATAAATTTGAGAGTAGTTAACACTGTTAGAGGAAAAAAAAGAGATAAAAGAGATGGTCATTTGACATTTTGTGTTAACACTGTTAGGAGGATTAAGGGATATTAAATATTTAAGGGGGTCAAATTGTCAAAATAAATAAATAAGGGGGTCAAATTGTCAAAATAAATAAATAAGGGGGTCTATCTGAAAGTGGGCTATAGTCCTACGGTGTATAGGTGTAATTAACCCTTAAAATTAATCAAAGAACAATTTATAATTCTTTATTTCTTTTTAAACAAATTGAAGAGTGAGTTCAACAAAGTTCAGAGATTGTGCTTGCTGAATACAAGCTACTCTGAATTACATATTACAATGCAATTGATAACCAGATGCAGAACTGATTTGCATCACTGAGGCTAAAATTATACATAGGACACCTCCAATCTAGATTAATAATTTTTACTGTCTCTTTTAAATGTCTAGGCTGCCCATAGAAGCATATCCAGTGTCTTGGCCTCTGGACTGTAGATTTGCTTTTCAGACTTTTTAAATACATTTGAGAAAATACATGATACATTTTTATTCCTTGTCAAGAGCTGTTGCTCTCTTAAGCCCTTTCCACTCAAATCATGCAGTTTTGCTTACACAAAGCTTGTAGACTATTTCAGATGTTATCTAATCTACTTAGGAATTCTTTTTTGGTATCTTTTGTTGGAAAAATATCAGGTAAAATAGTATTTGCTGCCCCATCACGTCCTCTTGTTATGCAACAGATTGAAGCATGTCACAATATTGTTGGGATACCGCAGGTACCAAGATTAATTAATTTTTTTGGTTTGCTTTAATTTCATATGCATATCATACCTTCCATATGTATGTGTGATGCTGTTATGAAGATAAAAATTTCCACGAATTTTGAAAAGAATGAGATCAAACTGATTGCAGGAGTGGGCAATTGATATGACAGGTCAGATGACTCCTTCGAAGCGATCAAGTTTTTGGAAGTCCAGAAGAGTTTTCTTTGTTACTCCTCAAGTTCTTGAGAAAGATATACAATCTGGTATTTCCGTATTTAATTAACTAATTATTTCTTTTCTGGTATTCTTTTGGCAATTTATTGCTAGATGATTGCATCGATCTTCTTCATGTAATTAGAAGGCCTTTTGTATTCAAGGAACATGTTCTTGCTTATGTTCTCTATTGTTTTGATTATTTTTTGCCCGCTGGAATGAAACATGAATCAAGCAACAATTCTCTAGAATTTTTTTTTTTAAAAAAAAGAGAGGATATACTGGCTTTTATAGATCAGAATATCCACTTGTTTTTCAAGTTCATGCTCTACTGCATTTCTTATAATACTTGTACCTTCTTTCTTGCTATTGTGCGCCTTTCCATAATAAGACCATAGAATACTTGATTTTTGACAGGCATATGCTCGACGAAAGAACTTGTTTGCTTGGTGATAGATGAAGCCCATCGAGCTTTGGGAAATTATTCATACAGTGTTGCAGTTCGCGAGGTATTTTTCATTCTGTTCTCTAATTGATTTTCCAAATATTCTCTTTATCCTGCTCTCAACATCCTATTTTCTCCTTGTTCACTTCAGTACATGATATAATCTTCTTTTATTGTGATGCCTATACACATAGGGTTTTGGAGGTTTCACATAATAAATGTGTTCTAGATCCTCAGATCCTTTATTTTATCAATTTCTTGTGCATGCAGTTGATGGCTGTGCCTGTGCAGTTAAGGATTTTAGCTTTGACAGCTACACCAGGATGTAAGCATCAACATACAAAAAAATCTGCTAAATTATTTGGTTCTTAAAAGTTAAAATCTCATTGTCTACTGGTTTTCAGCAAAACAGCGGGTTATCCAAAATGTCATTGACAACTTATGCATATCAACTTTGGAATACCGAAATGAAGATGACAAGGATGTCAGCCCATATGTCCATAACAGGAAACTTGAACTAATACAGGTACACTCAGAACTTGATGTGTGTGACATGTTCAAGGATGATCATACCAGTTGGCACTTACCGTGCTAATAAAATTCGACACTCAGCACGGGTTGTGCCACTTGGCACAGCCCTATGTCAAGGTGTGCTGGTTGGCATGAGATTTTTTCTTTATTATTTATTTTACACATTAAAAAATAATTTGGGATGCACAAATGATAGATTTATCTCATTTTTGCTAGATCTATTATTTGCAAGGATCGTTCTATATAGATTTAATATTTTAGTGCTATATCTATAAAAAATACTCTATTAAATATAGGAATAAAGTGGAAATGGAAAATTTGATTTCCCCCAAAATTTCCCTCAAATAAAAAAACAATTCTAAATTAATATGTCAAATTCATTTAAATTGGATCAAAATTGATATAGGAATATGTTGGATTAACTATGTTCAACTAGGTTTTAGACTTTTGGTTTTAATTATTGAGCTATTGTCAATTAATTAATGTATTCAATCATATTATGTATTGAATCATGTTTTATTTTTACCATTGCTATATTAAAAATAGATCATTTACAATATTACCTGTTGATAAAAGACTAATGTAGGCAGTAATACGTATCTTCAAACCAAAATCATGTATAAAATTCTAAAAAATATATTAGAGGCGTGCCATTGTCACGTTGAAGCATGCTGAAAGGGTTTTGGTTGGCCATCCTTGGACGTGTCTTTTTTCTTAGTTAATGAACTTGCTCTACTTTAATATGGCAGGTTTCTATGGGTGAGGATGCCATTGCCATTGACAATCTGTTGTTGGAAGTCATTCGTCCTTACGTAGGTCGTCTTTTTGCCACTGGGGTGCTCTACAATAGGGATTATACAACAGTATGTTTCTTCTTCAAGTTCTTTCAGTTTCATACTTGTCTTATGCTACTTTAGAATGATAATATTCATGAAACAAGCAGATGTATAACACGTCCAAATCTTTCCTTGTGCTAAAATTTTATTAGAAAATGTTGCAACATGTCTATGCTAGTCTTGCATAACACAGTTTGTTTTAATCTTCATGGTCATAGTTTTTGAATTTGATCACTCATACAGGGAATGTAAAACCAAAAGATTACTATTGGAGTTACTGAATTTGCTTCATCATTCATATTGATTTGAATCATGGACCTTCACTGTCTTGTGCTATCCCATTTTGAGGAAAAAACTACGACTGCAGAAGTACTCTGGATAAACTATTAACAGCTTTAACAAAAAATGAATTTCTTTTGTAGATTTCTTATTTCCTCATAAGGCTAGGAGCAGCCTCATCACAATTCCTGTGATGAAGCAATTTTCCTTTCTCTGTCACGTAGACATCAGAGTATATTGCTATTAGCAAGTATTTAGTACTACAGTCTTTTTGTCCGAAGAATGTTGCTTTGACACAAGCCGTTTCTTTGACTTATGTTCTGTAAGAATGGTTGATCTTGAAAAATTGGTGATGGGCCATTGGAATTTGATATCATTTATGTTGCTATTGCATCATTATTATTCTAACATCCCATGAACTTGCTGTGGGGTTATCAAATTGTGCAGAACTCATTATGTTCTGTGACTTATAGTGCCAGTAATTCTGCATTTATAATGCCGTTGCTTGTGTTAAGCTAATAAGTTTCTACTCCCCCAAAAGTTGCAACACGTCCTATTCTGCCCTTCCATTATATAAGATCCAGTTTATGATCATGATTTGTGAATCATCACATCTTTCTGTTCCTGTTTGGGCAAATTACAGTTTTGTCAGCTGCAGGTGTCCATTATTGGTCGATATTATTGCTCCTTCAACATAGTCAGATACAAATACAACTTTTCATTAACAAGAAGCCAAGAAATGTTTATATTTTAAATTTATGTTCATTCAAGTTATCCAATTCCTACATATTGAGTTTATGAAAATTGTGGGTGGGGGTTCAACATCTACCTCATTGTGGAGTCAACTAGAAGGAGTCGGCAGAATGTTGTTCGAGTTTTCCCAACTGAGCATTTTCGTTTAGTCTATTGTCATTTCATCATTCTATGTATCACATATTGTCAAAATAATAAATTGATAGCTTACTTTGTATCATTCTTTACATATTTGTATCATGATATATTTGCATTATCACTTATTTCATGACTGGTTGTTGCTAGTTGAGCCCATGTGAATTATTGAATTCAAGGGATAAGTTTCGGCAAGCTCCTCCTTCAAATCTTCCTCATGCAAAGTATGGAGAGGTTGAAGGGTGTTTTGGAGCTCTCATCACCCTTTATCACATCAGGAAGTTACTCTCGAGCCATGGTATCAGGCCAGCATATGAGATGCTTCAAGAAAAGTTGACACAAGGGTATTTCCATGTGCTATTTAAGAATATATTTTAACTATTAAGCTATTTGTTTGCTCTTGATTATTTATATTAGATTTCTGTCATGCTCACCTGTTCACTTATGCATTTATGTGCTTCTTCTTCCTTTACAATATACTGAATATTCAACTTATGATTTGCAGACACTAGTATAGTTAGTTCTCTACAGGTATCTGTGCATATTATGCAGCCTCTTTACTGTACATTGGCATGGCCTAGATTTGTGGGCGATCCTTTTCTTTCTTTCCTTCTGTTGTTCCTTGTATTATGTCTTACAGATGCTAGTATGCTAAGTCCTATTAGTCTCTGTGCATCAGTCTGTTGATCTGCTCCTTACTGATTTTCTGAAAGATAAGAAGATCACTCTTACCTTACCTGAAATGAAGCTCCACATGCAATGAAGGGCTGTATTAATTATCACTGGTATACCATATCTGAGATAGAAATCATATGGACATAGTGCATGGGCGAACTTAGAAGTCCTAAACTCCTAATTAGTCTGGAACAGTGCTTACATTAGTTACTGTTTATGGTATTAGGATTCACAAAGAGATTAAGGTTTGATAAGAGTCATCCAAATTTTAAAGGCAGCTTCAAGCCAGGTATAAGCTTACTTGTCATGCTGTTTCAATCACAGATACTAGCTGGTTAAGTGTCTAGACAATCACCTCCAAACAATTTTGGTGGGTAAGATTGACATTGTGATATTTGTTGTCCTCCAATCTCTTTTCTTTAATTTTCTTTTCTGCATGCTGGTTACCTATTTCTAACTTCTTGGTGGTTATTGGTTTTCTGGCATGCAAAGTTTTCAGCAATGAGGACTTGTCTATCACTTTCATTCTCATCATTATCTGGCATGGCTTGTTCTATCATTAGAGGACGGATCACAGGAGTAGATGTAGAGCAGGGAGAAGTGTAGAGATAAGTAAATTTTATAAATAACTCAATCTAGTAATTTGTTGAGCAAGATGTAAATTAGAGATAATAAGTATTCTTCCCATGTTGGCTTCTTGGCTTGATCTACTATCATTTTTAAGATCACATGTACCGCCACTTAGAGTGTTATTTTTTTTTTCCGGTCATTTTTATAGAGGAAATTAAAATTTGGATAGGTAAAAACACAATGCTTAACAACCAATTGTAACCCCTTCTCATAGAAGATTATAAAATGTACATTAGTTTTCATCCCTTTGCGCTCTACTACTTCACAACATCAATATTCAAAAGAGGGATAATTACACTAAAATACTTGAACTATTGCCTAGTTTCATATGTGCCACTCTCTTTTTTTTTATTTTCTTATTTTATACATCGACCCCCTAAATTATAGAAAATCTCAAAGGAATGAATGGTGATCCATCAGTTGAGATTCAACTCTATTAAAGTTATTATATCATATGCTATGTTGAAGCAAAGGTTTATGAGAAAGATTGTTAGCTGCAAAATCCTGTTAATATGACTAGTCATTTTGAATGAACCTAGCGGATTTGTCTTACTGGTATAAGGTCCATAGGTTAATAAGAACAAGATCTTTTGCCAAAATGTAGCAGACTAATAAAGCTCAAAATGAGAAGTCATGTAATATGTTATGGATTGCGAACATGTAGTTTTGAAAAAAAAAATTAAATTTTTTTTATGACTCATCGGTTAAAAGTTGGTAATTTCCGCAACCAGTCATCAGTATGTGATTCCTAGATAAATGGAGAGCTCATTCAGTAAAACAATTTATGGTATCTGGTCTTATCTTATGACCATCATATTCATTTGGTAATGGAGTTATTTGTTGTGTATGGTTAAGCTCACAAGGATCTTTGAACTTGGTACTATTACTACAATTTTGTTAAGCACATCCAGAAATAAATGGCTTCAAGTTTTGACTTGCATAATTTGCTTATTGTAGCAGCCTTTGATAACTAGATATATTGTATTGTCGGTTTGCGGCATATCTAGTAGTCTTGTATGAGCAGTTATCCTTTATAATGCTCTACAAGTTCCCACATTTACGGAAGCGCCACAATCAGATAGTGTAAATATATGTCAAGTCACCTTTGTTGTCATAATGGTAAAATACATGATCCTTTTGGAGATGGAGTCTTCTGAAAGTAAGCACACAAATGGTCATCAAATCTGTGCATTTCTTTTTCTCTATGCACCACTTATTTAAAGCTTTTTCAGCTAGCAATGTAAGCATGTCTGCCAATTTCAGTTCAGCACTTGTTTTCTTTTTAGGTCATTTGCAAGGTTGATGACAAGGAATGAAACCATGTCAAAAGCAAAGCTCTTGATGCAGCAAAGTTTGTCCCATGGTGCTCCAAATCCAAAATTAGTGAAAATGATGGAAGTTCTTATGGATCATTTCAGTATGTAGTCATTCAATATTTATTAACTTTCTTGGCAATTAATTATTTTTGTGCATTTCTTCTTTTATAATGTTGATTCAGAGCATAATTCTGATGAAGAGCTACATCACTAAATCTATAGATGGAATAAATATTCATACATGGCTATGTAAAATTTACTGAAATTTCATAGGGAAATTTGCATTTTAACATCCTACCTTTTGATGTATTTGAGGTTTTTGCCCTGCAGTTTCAATACTTATAAACCACATCTTATGTTATACAAAGTATATGCAAACTACACCCTGAGTTAGCTTACAAAAGGAATATTCTGTGAAGGTCAACACATTGTCTACCCAAATTCCTTGTATGCCCTTTTCTCCTTATAATTTCCCCTCTTTTTCTTGGGCATCCTTTTACCTTCTTCTTTGACTACAATATTACAAATCACATGTCTAGAAGAGGGATGAGAGTTTATTTGATGTTTTATTGATTAAAGTTTTATTATGCTTTAGGTTGTAGAGAAGACTGGTTTCTTAGTGTGAACGAGAGTTTAGGTTGGGTAAGGGTATTTTGGTCATGTCTGTAATGTAGACTTTCCTATATTATATAAAATATTTGCAACCACACTCTGCTGTTAAATCTATTAACTAAACTTAATAAAACTCCTAGCTTGCGATTTATAAATATTGAAAATATAGTGTAAACCACAAGTACGTGATAAACGTAGTGTTCAATACGAAATTTCCAATTTCATACCATTTATGTCGGATGAGCATCAACAAAATTCTGAATTCTCCTGAGGTAAGCAGTTTAGTTAAACATAATTTGCATATCTATAATGTAGCATAAAAGTTCATTGCTTTCATTATATTTACTATTAGCTGACTTTACCAATTAGTTCAGAGGTCAAGGGGAGTCTAACTGTATCTTTTATTTCCTTTATTTTGCATGAGGTGGGCCAAAAACACTAAATGAATAAAAATCATCTGGTAAAAGAAAAACTGATAATTATTACTCAAATCCTAGAGGTTGAGATATTCTCATCTTAGTATTACAATATCTGAACCCGATTAAATTAGTGGCTGCTTTCTTAGGGATTTTGATTTTATTGAATCCAAATCCATCCACCATATCCAAATTTTTTACACTGACACCTCATCAGGATACTCATAACTCTTGAGTCTATGCAGCAGCTAATTATTGACTAATGGCAGGCCGCTTTATACTTTTACATGGCTATTTTCAACAACTAGTTTAACTAAGACTGCAAAAAAGCACTCCAAGCAACGCCATGTTGTACATGATAGGGAAGATATGTTTCAAGAAGCTCTTTCTTCAGATGACAAATCAATTTTCTATTGTAAATAATTTGGCACTCACCTAACCTTGGTCGATTGTACTTGATCTGTAAAATTGTTTCATATAGATTAGAGAAGGCTCATCATTAAAAAATATTTCCTCCATCTGCATTAGTGACATTATTCCTCTGAACAACATTGGTTTTCATTAGGCTTGTATACCTTTTCGTTTCTTTTGTTCAAGTATCATTTGATTGTGGTGAATCTATCAGATTGGAAATGGGCTGGGTCTGGTGCAGCCTAAACAAAGCCCTGCCGACTCAATTCTATACAAGCTGGGTGTTGCCCAATAAATACTTTTAAAGAGGACCCAAGCGTGGCCTCTAGTATTGCCCAAACCATGGTCGGGCCAATTAGGCCTTTGTTCAAGCGTATATCTTCATGAAAGTGGAAAATACTAGCCTTCAGTCTTATCTCTCTGGCATATTTATCAGGCAGACAGCATGCATTGAACTGAGTCATACCATAAATGTCCTATATCACTTCTGTCATGTTCTTCATTGCTAAGGCTAACATTTCTAATGATCATTTCTTGTCTGATGCAGAAACAAAAGATCCTGGAGCCTCGAGAGTTATCATCTTTTCAAATTTCAGGGGCAGTGTCAAGTACGATAGATAATTATGGGTTTACACTGCTTCCTTTTCATGACTGACTTGTCTAGAGTAATTCATAATTATAAGTTATGTGCTGTAAGCTATTCCTGAAGTTGAATGAAACTAGTATACGCTCAAAAATTAATGCATGATAATATGTTCTGGAGAATTAATATCTTGGAATCCACCGATGTTTTTTGGCTTTTTTGAATTTGGATGACCATTGTAATTAGAGTAAAAATAGCTTTATTATAGTTCAGCTCCAACGTCATTTTAAACTTCTAAATTTAAAGTAACAGAATACCAACTTATCTTAATTGACATTCTAATCTTTTCCACCATAGGTATTTGCAGCTTTTCTAATCAGCTTTTCCTAGTCATTACTTTCATGGGGTCTTCTTGAGCAGAAAGTTGTTTGACTGTCCCCATCTCAAGGCTGTATTTCTCTTCTATTCCTCCAGGTCTAAAGTTCAGTGAGATTCCACATATCAATACAATAATCATCTTAACATGATAACAAAAATTAAGATTTAGTGGTCTCTTTCCTCAAAATCAGTATATTGACATACTAACTTGCTGACAGTTGGCACTTATCGAATTTCTTGATATATGTTCATTGTTGCATTCACTATATTAGTTGAGTAAGATTCACTAGTGCTAATTACTCTGAATCACCTCAGGGACATTATGAACTCATTAGAAAATTTTGATAATGATCTGGTTAGAGCTACCGAATTCATTGGTCAAAGCTCAGGTTTGTTGGTACTTCAGTTTGCAAATTTCCAATTGAAAACATTCTCCCACTATTTAATTCATCTTGATCATTGAATTAAAGGCATGACTGCTGCCAATTTTGCATTATATACTCTAATTTTTTTTAACCTTTCACAGCTAAAACATTGAAAGGACAGTCACAGAAAGTGCAACAGGCTGTCTTACAGGTACTCAACAACCTCGTGAATAATTTTAATATGACGCTAATTTTCATCTTAGGCTGTTAAGTTCTTCCACAGAGGTTTCGAGCTGGTGGATTCAATGTGATTGTTGCAACATCAATAGGCGAAGAAGGCCTGGATATCATGGAAGTTGATCTTGTGATTTGCTTTGATGCCAACATCTCACCTTTGAGAATGATTCAGCGCATGGGAAGAACTGGAAGGAAGCACGATGGGCGTGTTGATATCCTTTTTGATGGTGTAACTCAGTAGATGATGATTTTCTTAAGCATATTCTTGCCTATGAAGTTCCCCTTGACTGCCAATACTGGTTCTAGCTTGTGAAGGATCGGAGCTAAAAGGATACTTGAAAAAGCAGGCAACCAGCAAGACTGTAAGGAAGCACATGTATAATGGTGGGCTCAAGAGCTTTGACTTCCACGTCAGTCCTAGAATGGTAAGGCCATTGAACTTTTGATGCGTGGTATATTTTTCTGCTCCTTATCTATTGAAGTAACTTTACTGTGCATTTACAGATTCCACATATATGTAAGCCAGAAGTTCAGTTTGTTGAATTATCAATCGAGCAATATATTCCTCGTGGAAAGAGAGTGAAAAATGATGTGGCAGATAGATCCCCATTTCCAAAGAAAGTATCCCATGAAGAGCGTGACTTAATTGTTAGGTACTTCCATTCAATCAAAGAGGATGCCTGGAAACCCTCTCTCATTGCCTTTCCCAGCTTTCAGGCTTTCCCTTGTGGTGTACATAAAGTACAGCATTCATTTAAAACAACAACGCTGCTGATAGATGCCATGCAGAAGCTCCAAGGGCTATCGTTTTCTGAAACCAAAAGGCCTTGCTTATTTAAGGTCTGACTGTATCCTTAGATTGTTATGTTGTATTTTCAATTAGGAATTGGATGATTTGATTTTTCATCTTGCTTTCAGGTTGAGTCATCAAATCAGTCCCTTGACAGTGTGATAGCTGATAAGCTGAAACAAGGTACATCTTCAGGTAGTAGGTTTTATGTTAGCTCATGATTTTTTTAATGATTTCAACCTAACATTGATCATTAAGATGCCATAATTCATCTTTATTATCATCATCAATTACTATTTCAAACAGTGTTAGTGGACTTGAGCAGTACTGTCTTTAAAGGCTTAAGAAAGTAGATTAATCTCCATTACTCGGTGCTGATCTTGAATCAATTTTCCTGACTGAATGGTTTTTGGTTCCCAACAAAAAAATAATTACAAAAAGCCAAGGTTTGTCATGAAATTTATTAGATAGTCTAAGTTGGCAGTTTGGGGGTAACCTTCCTTGTTGGATACAGTTTCGGCTTTTGCAATGCAAGTAAATGTTCTACACAAAGAGATGGGCCAGGAAAAAGGAGAAATATAGATATCAGCGGGAATCATCTGTTTTGAGTGCCAAAGTGCTTGTCTCCTTGGGACCTTGCCCAAGCAACTGCATCACAAACACTTCCTTATATGAACATGATTTAACAGCGCTGCCTCCTTGCAACACATACCTGCATTTATAGAGCCACCCAAAGTCCTGTGTCAAGAAACTAATGACATGATTGCTATCTACCTATATGTTGCTAGAAGCCAAGGTTCAAATGGAACCTTGCTTCAAGTAGATGTATGCATTAGCTTTTATGTACTCTAACTATTTCACAATTTATTATGGTTTAAATATTGCTTGCAGAAGTATTTTCATATGATAAGTTTGTGACAATGCCATGCATTTGCAGATTTTCCTGGTGATAGTAAAGTTCCTGAAGATCTGCCTGGGGTGAAATGTCCTGATGTTGAAACATCTTCTAGAGAGAATTCTGAGAATAAAGTTGGGCTTTACCTTCCTGATGACACTACCCAGAAGTACCCCATACCAGTCCTTCCACTAAAGATGTCTGTAATCCACAAAACGACATCTGAAAACCAAAAAGGATCTCAAGGTAACCCTAGGAATAATGCTACTCCTTGTAAGGCACCAGAAGTACAGGATAGTATGCCTAGCATTGAGCTTGAACAACTTGTGGAAGTTGCAGCTACATCTAAGAAGTGTGCAGACAATGAAGGAAATTGTACACCACATTCATCTGAATATGCGAAGCATGACGAGCAAGATAACGACAAGTTTGTGCTTGAAACACCATTGTCAAAGGCTATTTCTACATATTCCAAAGGCAGTGCAGTAAAACATGGCAAGATCATTCCAGATTCATTAGGTGGCGAACTAAGAAAGCCTTTAGACACAGAGTTAAATCTCCGACTAACTTATTATATTGAGGAGGGAATTGTCCCAGAGTCTCCTATAGCAAAAGTTAGTCAGTGTCCATATAAAGTAGAGAGCGTGGAGGAGAAAATTGTCCCTGAGTCCCCTATGGAAAAAGTTAGTCAGTGTCCATCTAAGGCAGGGCTCTTGGTTCATCTGGGGTGCTCTCCTGGGCTTGATTCTGCGAAGTTACATAAAATGGATACTCAGACTGATGTGGCATTACAATCAGATATGTTGATAAGCTCAAGCGAAAAGAATGAGGCACTTGCTAATGTCAGTGCTAGCTTATCAACGAAGAATATCTTAGGTAAAATTGGAATGCACCACACACAAGATAGGGTATGTGAAATTGAAACAAAAATGGGTGTGTTAGTCTCTCCAGAGGAGAAACTCCATACTCCTTTAGCTGATCCAAGGATCAATAGCTCCAGTGAGGATTGGCAGTTGAGCTCTGGAGGTGCCTCAGGGTCAATCCAGCAAGCTCCTAAGTACAGAAGATTGTGCAAATATGGAGATAAGATTACAAGGGGGTCTTGCAAGTCTTTGAAGGACAAATATGACCGCATTTTGGAGAAAAGCCACGGGAATACTAACAGAACCTTGTTAAACGCAATAGAGTATGACAGAGGTAAGGTGCAGCTATGCTTGCTCAGTGTTTCTTTTGTCTCATCACAAAGTCTAAGCTTTGCCAAAATATTGCTCCACTATTTTTCACAGATAATATCAATTCTGCCTTAATGCTCTTGAGTACTCTTTCATCAATCTTGTATGTCTTGCCTCTGAGTATTTGAATTGTTCCTTTAATTTGTCTAAGAACATCTGTTCTGGCATGCTGGTTTGACCTCTTTTGTTTTATTTCAATTATGAATTTTCATATAGACTGAACTGTTTATACAGTAATGTTTTGTTGACATGATTACATTGCTACATTTAGGTCAAAAGAAGGCAAGGAAATGTATAAATATGTTTATTGAAGAGGAAGCAGAGTAAGAGTCCAATCCTTTTTCTCATTACAACGTCAATGAACAGAGAATACCATTTCTGATTCTCTTCTATTATTAGCTGTATCAATTTAGAAATTGAGATAGGAAATGTTAAAGTTTAGATAGTCAAGCTAAGAAATTTAAGAGGAGCATTATAGTATTCACTATTTCCACTGCTGTCACCACTGTTGGTGTACTATTTCAGGGTATCTGAGGATGCAGAAGTTTCGGAGGATGAGGAAGATGATGAAAATGAGAATGAATATGAGGGTAGTTTCATCGATGATCGGATAAATCCCACTGAAGCATGTAGTGGAGCAGAAAATGGAGGTGATACGATGGCATTTTATAGGTAATATGGAGGGTTCTTTTTCTCACAAATCATCGATTTTTCATAGTATTATTAGTTCTATAACCTGACTAGACATTTATTTGTGAAATCAAGCACTCATCAAATGGTAGATCTGCTTATTAAACTTTTTATTTCAAATTTGGGTGACAGACTAGAGCACAATCATCTGTGCTCTAAGAACATTGAAATAATCTCCTGTTATTTTAACTAACAGATGTATCGATGGACAGTTGTCTGGGCATTAAACACAAGTGAATAGATTTTTATGTATAAGACAATGGAAGGTCAGCAAATTTTATAATGAAATCTTCTTTAAACTCTCAAAATAAAAAGAGTAGCATTAGAAGAACAGTTAATTTATTGAAGGATCTAAGTTTCCATTGTCGACTCCTTTTACTTACTAAAACCTCTTAGGTTCTGCTATGGACTGACATTTTGCAACTTCACTTTACTTATGGGATTTCTGGACTCTTTAAGCCAAACTTGTGACTCTTTGGCTCGTTTTATTCTTGGAGTTGCAGTCTAGTACTTCTCAAATTTGTATTATGATTGTTAATTTTCATGCAGGCACTCTCTACTAACACAGTCTCCCGTAGAAACTCTGCCAAGATGTCCTGATCCTTCTTATGATTCTGTTTCTTCCAGAAGAACAGAAAGCACCAGCTGTTCTTCAGAAAATTTATTCAGTTCTATCCAAACTCCGCAGCATGGCCTGCCTTCTGTAGACCATTCCGCTGATAGGAATTCTCTGGCCTGTAAGCTGGACTCGCTGGGGGTTAGTTTGATAAATGGGCTTGGTGGAGCAAGTGATGCAAAAAAAGAATTCTCGACTAAACTGGAGAGAAGGAAAAGAAAGTTAAGTTTCCAGCTTCCTGCATTAATACCTTCTACAGAGTTCCAGCTGCCACTGCAATGTCCACCGGAGAATACTGAGATTGATAATAATTTATTGGGTGATGACGATTTCTATCAGAGCCTCGACCTTGATGCAGTTGAAGCACAAGCCGCTGAACTTGTAAGGAACAGGTCTGGGCTGTCTGTAGAGAACATGCCACCAATGGTTCTCAAACAATCCATGGGAATCAGAGAAGACCTTAGCATGAATTGTCTGGGTAATCCGTCATTCAACTTAGGAATTTGATAGCACAGTTCACTGCATTCTTTTTATGGCTGATTACGAGAGGCTGCTTGTGCTGCCGTCATATGGAATAAAGGTCTTATGCCTGCCGCGGCATCAACTTATATGGGTGAATTTGGAGCAATTAATTTGAAGATTAAAGGCTACTAGTCAAACATTGACAGGGCAGCCAAGATTTTAGTTGCTGATGTCGGGCAGGTTCTGATTCTGTTGATTTCTATCATAAGACATAATTTATGAGATGCTGGTCTTCTGGGGAGGTAATTCTGTGGAAAGATTCAATTGATGGGTGCACATATATGTAAATTGGATTCTGTGATGAAATCACAGGAAACAGTGTAAATGGTAAATATTGTAAAGTGTGAATTCTATAATTATACAACACAGCTTTTAGTCCCTAGCATTTGGGATTGGCTGAATATTGTAATTAATAGCTCTAAGGAAATTCTAATGTAATTTAATTCCTTGACCTGCTATTTCTAGTAATTCTTGACATGAACGCTCCACCGATTTTTACTAGTAATTATTTACCCGTTCTCCAAGTTTTACAGTGCTAGTTGGATATGGAATGGCCTCTTGTGTTGATTAGCTAGGCAATTAGAGCGAGAGTAATGGATGTTAATCCTGCTGAGAAAGTAGTCACCTTCAATGACATTTCTTTTGTTACCATAGGCATCTCTCTCTCAAAAAAAAAAAAAAACCTTTTGAATCTCTGCAGTTCTCCTAAATCATTATAGTTGTCATTCTTTCATGTCTTGCGGTTGCTCTAATGCTGGAATAATGGAAACATCGCTTCCAAGCCTAAAATTGCAATTGGTGTCTCATCGACAAGGCATGACAAAATAAAAGCTCAGAAACAGGAATAGAACTACAGGCAAAACGAGGTGCAGTTCAATTTACAAACAGCATATAGAACTGCATACAGTAGCATTTCTATAGCAACGAGCTTCATCATTCTTTCGACAAAATTTGCTTGGCTGATTTGAAACATGGGTACATGACAACTCACACCAAAAGCAGAAAGAAGCATATCATCCACGAGTTGAACAAACTGCATTCTAATATCATCCACGAGAAATTGGTGCCGAATGCAGTGAAAATGGAAGGTTTTAACCGGACATGAACGACATAGCTCTAGTGAATTCTAGAGATTTCAGAGCTGCCTCAGGTATATGGCTGCCTTGAGGAACCCACAGACCACCATCATGCGGAAGTACCAACTGATGCCCGGTACTCTTCCTGGCATCAGCAGTATCTGTTGAAAGATCTGATTTCTTTTTCTTCACGAATTCAAAGAACTCTGCGACTTGCCGGGCATACCTGAAAGATAATTGAATTACATTAGTTTAAGCAAAACTAAAAGGTTGTGCTATTTTAAGTGAAATGTTTTCTTTTATGTAAGTTAGCAGTAAAAGAAATGCTATAGTGTTGCACTTCTGTACAAAGTGGTATGACCATCAAGATATTTTCTCTGCTTTGTTACTTCTGTATGCAGGTTCAAACTGAAAAGTGTAGATTAGCTCCACAGGTTATGCATAAGTTTCAACATGATGCTAACTCAAAATTAAAAAGTTTAAGATATGGGGAAGAACAAAATTAACATTTCAAATATAAATAACTCCTCTGAATCAACTCTCTTTTAAATGAGTGCTTTATACAAAAAGAATAGAATAACACAGTTGGCGAGCATTTGCCTTGAAAAGGAGCTAAGAAGATTATTGCAAACTTACTGTCTTTTTGCTTCGATGTCCTTGCTAAAATCAATATTGGGCTCACAATCCAGCACCAAAGCAGGAACCTGATCAATAACAAGTGATATCTTCATTAGCAAGAGAAGTTCGTAATAGTGGCATTAGATATAGATTCATCAAGAGATGTACCTTTTGAATACTTGAATGCATATGATTGCCTTCTAAATAGAAAACACGATCTCTAATATCAGGATGTAAGGAGCTATCCATATGCTCGGGTAACTGACTAACTGATAGTACACCATGGTTTCCACTCTGAAAGGGGAATAGCCAACTTTCATGTTTTTCATGCAAGCCTCTCAAATAATCAAGGCTTACACCACCCTCCTCGGCCCTCTTACGGTGCATCATTCTCTTGTGGCAAGTATCAGGGCTAGCTCTAAGATAAATGAAACCATCAGGGATAAGACCTGGCAGACTTGATACAACAGGATCAAACCATGAATCATATATGCTAATTTCCATCTCATTCATCCAATTGGCTTCATGAACAGCTCGCACAAAGACCTGCCACATGCATTCTAACTTTAGATAACTCTGTAACACTTTAGATAAATGTGCAGACAGACAAATTACAGTATATCAAGGGAACACACTTTTTCCCTCAAGGAGTGCAGCTTAACTTCGGAATATTGAAAAATGTAAGATACCTACCATTCGATCACTGAAAACACTTCTTTCCATCAGCCTGAGAGGTTTAATGCCACCAGCTGATTCTCTTTCCTGCATTACTCTGGTTACAAACACATAGTTCTGAAAGGTATAAGCGTACCTCTGTGGCTCAGCATAAAAAGCATCCAGTATATTGAAGTGGTCAGGACCAACATCCTGCCACTTGGAGATTGGCTCTGGAACAATCTCCACAAGATCACGCAATTCAAGTGTCTCATTGGCTATCCTTTGAAGGAAAGTGGTCTTTCCAACGCTAATGTTACCCTCAACGCAGAAAGTCAGCCTTTTCTTCTGGGCAGTTTGAACTGAAGGGCTTTCCTCTTTTAACTCCTCATCCACGCTTTCCTTGATATAACTTGTTATGCTCTCCGCATGATTCTTATGGATGATGCCCACCGAGCTACGTAAAAACTCAACCATCTTCTCACTAGACTTGCCAAAGAACTGTGTTGATAAGGTAGAGAAATACAATCATAAAGAGAAATCTGGAACCTCTCATACTGGTTGATTGTCATAATGAGAAAAAAGGGAGAGCAGCCAATCTTACATTTGGAGCATTAAAAAGGAATTAACAACTTTGGGTACAGTTAAAATGAAAAGAGCAACCCGACCCCCATGAACTAAAGAAGAGTCATGTAAAGATATACATTGAGACAAAAACAAATTCATTTACATGAATCAAAGCACTCATTTAATTCTTCAAACTGATATCTTCCAAATGTTATAATCAAACAGTCACATGTATTACCATCAACTTAGAAGTTAGTAAAGCGAATTATATTTCAGTATCAATCTTCAAGAAACGAAGCAGAAGAGCTTATTTTAACTTCAAAACATGAATTCCCAAAATGATTGAAGAAATTAAAACTGAAAATAAAGGGATAAATAATCTTATACCTTATCTCTATAAAGCTGTTTGAGTTCAGCAACACGACTAAAGCCCTTATCAACCAGCTTCCTAAGATTTCGAGGCCCGACACCTGGAATCGTCAATAGCTCAAGATTCTCAATCGGAGCACCACTAGAGCCTCCACTTTTCGCCCTCCTCTCCACCACTCTACTACTCTCACTCTCCAACCGCGTCTCTCCTTCCACAACCTCCATTTCCTCCTCTCGCCTTCTAGCCCCCACGCCAAACCCATCAAAAATCTCACCTTTCTCCCAATTCCTCAGCCCCGAGGCAGCGCCGCCGTGCAACCAAGCCGCCGCCGACGGCGCCGAAGCCTGTCTCGAGAGCGCAGGCCATGCGCGCTTTTCGAGCCCACAGCGGCAGATGGAGTGGCGCGTCCGGCTCTGGACCCGGCCAGCGGATGAGGGGGCGACGGCGGCTGAGGAGGAGGAGGGAGTGGCGCGGAGGTGAAATGCCGGCATTGGGAAGAGAGAGAGGGGATTCGATCGAGAGCTCTTCGTCTCAAGCAAAGCAGAGGTGCAAAGGAGAGGGCCTTGGCCCGTGGTTCCGCGCCATAGCTTCTGCATCGATAATGGCAGCGGCTGCGGCTATGGTGGTCATGAATGGGAGGATAGGAGAGTGGAGATTACGGAGATTAGGTTTTTCGAGATGGAGAAGGAGGAGAGAAAGAAGGTCGAGGGTTAGGGTTTTTGGGGTTTGGAGATGGGTTGGAGAGAGAGAGAGAGAGAGAGAGAAGGAGATAAAAATGGGAGGGAAGGGATATTTGCGGGACGTTTTCATTTCACACCCTACGTTTTATGTTTATCGCGATTCGCACCCTCGATATAACCTATTCGCAGCTCTTCCCTATCTCCTTCCCCGGATAGCCTATCCGCGGTACTTATTCCACTCACTATTCGTCCTCTCCCATTTATTCCTCTCGCCATTAGAGATATCGGAGGGGATAAATAACAAACCAAGGGATTCGGGCGGAGATGGATTTCCAGATGAATCACTACCCGTTCGCGAGGCGCGCCGTCGTCAAGGACCGGACCCCCGCCGTCCGATGGTTTAGGGAATGGTGCGTTTGCCCTAATCTTTCTTTCCGATCTCATCGCTAATTCTTCCGTGTTAGGTGATTTTGGGGTGTTAGGGTTTCTTTCTGTGTTCTTGTGGTGCTGCAATCTGTGGCGATTTGGTTCTTTTCTCTTGGTTTGTGTATACATTTGATTTAATTTTGTGGGCTCTTGATCTAGGGTTCCGCAAGATGTCGTGGCGACAGGTGGAAAATGCTCTCTTTTGAAGTGGGTTACAGGTATTGCTTTGATACTTTCTAATCTGGATTGGAATCTGTGATCGAGCAATGGCGATCATGTGATTAATTGGTTCGTATAAGGAACGAAGCTCAATTTTTATTATATCTATGCAATTGTGAATCAGACTACGGTCTCTTGATTTTTTAGGATGCCAATGGATTTAATTGCATGGAGTTGGGGATTGTGCTTCAAGGCATTGGTGCATCCTTTGTTTCAATATTTCAAAAGGGTACTAGTGAATTGGTGCATTTTTCATGATAATATGAAAGTAATGGGTTCTACTGCAAATGGAGGATCCAAGTTAATAAGATCATATTGGTAGTGCAGCGTCGCATAAGAGTTGCCTACATTATTGCTTGGAGATTTGTTTATATTGTTTGATTTCTGATATCTCCATGCTCTATTTTATGAATGGTGCAGTTTCCCTTATTGTGTTTTCTGAAGTTCTCTAGTATACTGTTAATTTCATTTTTGCTTCAGATTTTTTTCCTGCTCTGAGTTTTCAGGAAAATTTTATCCCACTACGGAACATTTGGTTCGCTCTGCCTTGCAACACCTCATATCAGATAGTATGAGGGGCTAATAGATTTAATTTCATTGATTGGTACCATCTGAGTCACATTAATAACCTTGTTGAGAATTTCACCCTAACAGTTAATTCAAGAATTCAAGCTTTGTGGTGGGAAAGTAGAATTTGACCTACTCTTCTCATCTTAACCACATTCGTAGGTAACTAGATAAACCATGGTAGTGAAGTGGAACTTTGACATTTTTCTTCTTATTAAACACACACTCTCTGCTCTTTCCTCTCTTCCTTCTATATGATGGATATATCCCTCCATATAGTGTGAGATATCCTGCTGTGAATCAAATTACCTTCATACTTAATAAAGTTAAACAAAAAGGCAGTAATATTTGTAACAATTGCAGTATATAGAGTTTGATTCCTATGACAACTCTCCTTCTTTCAGGTCCACCTAATTCTTCATAGTTTTGGAAATGATAGCACTACATAGAGGCTAATAGTCCTAAATCTTTTTAACACTTTGGTAAAATCAACCACATTACATCATGCATAGTCTATCTAACAATCTTACATGAATGTACGTAGAGAATATTAAAAAATATATTCACTTTGGCCATAATTGTCCTGATTGTTTTGTATTTCTTGTGTTTAGAGGATATGTTAAAAGCTATGAAAGAAAAGTCTAAGGAACCAGAAGAACAGCCAAAACCTGAACCAACTACTGAGGTTCTATTCCTCTGCAGCTACGAAGGTTGTGGGAAGACTTTCATTGATGTTGGAGCTTTAAGAAAACATGCTCATATCCATGGAGAGAGGCAGTACGTTTGTCATTTTGAGGGCTGTGGAAAGGTAATACGAGTAGTTGTTGTTCTGTGCTGGTTTAATCACTTCATAGTTCTTAACTTAACAGCAATCCAAACAAATTTCTTAACTAATGATAGATCTTTGGAGCTATTTTTTGTTTTTATGGATAGTGGCATTTTCTTTCGCCTTCTTAATATAGAATGTTGGTTCAGACTTCTAAACTCCTAGTTTTTACAGATTTTTCTGGATGTGTAGTATCTCTTACAAGTAGAACTCAAAATATATTCAGTCTTTCTGCTCTTTATACTCGATTATCATCATATTTTATATGTTTTTATTCTCTTAGTTATTTCAAAAGACTATATGCCACAATATCTTTAAAGCAATGTCGTTAAATATCTTTCCTTTATGCTCTTCTTACCTTTTGATTTTATAAACGCTACTGCATATTCAAAACAGAAGTGCTGCATTTTGGATGCACAGTCGTGCAATTTGTGTTTACATAATTGCTCTTTCTCTTGTTAAAACTATTTTCTGGTTTTCATGCAGAAATTTTTGGATAGTTCGAAGTTGAAGAGACATTTTCTTATTCATACAGGAGAAAGGGATTTTGTATGCCCTCATGAAGGTTGCGGTAAGGTGATTATCTTGCTCCTTTTGAGTTCTATTTCAACCATCTTAGAAGATGAGCCATGATATCTTCTTGAAGAAAAGTAAGTAGTTTGTTACAATAGTTAAACAAAAGCAAATGAGTTTGTGTTATATTATCAGAATGATAATGATAAAGGGACTGACTTCACAATTTAGTGCTTGATGTGTTTGTACTTAATGATGATTCAGAAGCTGTGAACTGCAGGCATTCTCATTGGACTTTAACTTAAGGGCACACATGCGAACCCATTCATTGGAGAATTATCATGTTTGTCCTTACCCAGAGTGTGGGAAGAGATATACACATGAATGTAAATTGAAAACCCACATCAAGACACATCATGAAAAGGTAACGCTGCTTCTGTTGAACTGCTAGTTTTATTTGGTCATTATTACTCTTGCAAAAGCTGTAGTTTTTTTCCTCTTTCTTGCAGATAGAAATGTTATTCTGTTTTTGAACTTGTTTAGCATCACTGCCTGGGAATATTAGGATTTATGAAATTGGCTGTTGATTTAGTAGCTATTAGGCATGCAATTAAATAAATAGAGAAGTAGCTTTCTATAATTGCTAAATCCACTTTAGTCTTAGGTTCATGTGGTTCATCCTATGGCACAACCGGCTATGATTGCCAAATTATTAGTTTCATTACAACACATGTTGCTAATTAATTACTTTGTTCAAATTTTTGCCATGCAGAATTCTACGATAGATACAGTGAAACACACACCACCGGTGGATAAACTCCATACTACCCCAAAGACTCCTGCGGCGACCTATGGTTCTGCTTCCTCTGACCGACCTTATGCCTGCCCTTATGAAGGCTGTGGAAAAGCGTACATTCATGAGTACAAGCTGAATCTCCATTTGAGAAGGGAACATCCTGGCCATAATTCAGAAGAAAATGGCAAGCATGCTCCTGCTACTGAGAACATCATGGATGAGGCAAGTGATCAGGATGCTTATGTAGCGAAGGGTGGTGCTGCAAAGAACTCCAAAAGAAGCAAGCCGAGCCTAGTGCAGAAGATGCCGCCAGCAAAAGTTGCTAACCGCAAAGCATCTAACTTGGCTCCCACGAACATAAACACTGTCAAGAAGCAGTGGCCAAGCAAAGAGATGTATGAAGAAGATAGTGAGGAAACAGAAGAAGACCGAGACAATGTTGAGGAGGAGGGATGGAGATATAGAGAGGTGAATGGTGATGATGAGGAGACAGAGGATGAAGATTGATGCTTACGCCTGGCACCAGAAGTCCATATTTCCTGCCAGACTCCACACACATCAACATGATAAACTTACATCCCAAGTTGTATCATGGCTTTGTGTTTTTCGTTACTGGCGTTAGTATGTTAATGTCTCTCTTGTGTTACCAACTCTTTTCTCTCTTAGATAAGTATGATATTGCATTAAGGAGCCTGTCATCAATTGCACTTACCTGATTAATGGCATGAGGAGTGTCCTGACCTAATGCAGTAAGCTTTACACTTGCATTGTACAATTTTTACTGACATCATATTACACAATCCTGTGGCTTTACTTGTGTTGAGATCCAAACATGAAACAGCTCCTTTTTATCACTAAATCTTCTTTGCGAGTCATAAGCTTGTAATTTATTATGTACTCAAATGTGAGAAATATTATGCACATATTGAGTAAAGAGTGATGCAATTATATGTGCTGCTGTATAAGGACAAGTTACAACTACTTTTGTGGAAGGACAAGGTTGTATTATGTGATGGGAAAAATAACAAGAGGTGATCTCGATAGTAAAATGTGGCTTAGAATCTTCTATTCCTAAATTGAAGAAAAGACCATCAAGGGTGAGTATATTCTTCTACATAATGACATCAAATTGACCAGACTTCATTCTAATGACTGCCAAAGTCTTGATCTACTATACAAGCCATTAGTCTAAACAAAGAACAAACCAAACTCACCCCCAATTATTCAGCCAAATGTCAGTTTCTTTGTCATGGACTACTCATTTCAATTCTACAGAAGAAAAGAAGAGAGAAAAATCTCTGTCCTACATGTTAGAATCACCAACAACAAAAGGCATGGACTGACTAGTGAGATCTAGAGAGCTTTCTTTGACTTTCCCTTTTCTTTTTCTATCTCATTTACTACATGTAATCTTTCTGCACCTATAAATGACAAGCAGGAGACAAAGATAGGTTTTCATTCATTCATTCATTGCCCTAAGTTTATGAATCCCCAATTTAGGCCGGAAATGCCGTTTAACAATAAGATACAATTGTTTACAATAAAGTAGTAATCATAAGGAGACAGTGGTTGGTATAGCAAACTTTTTTATTCAGATTAAAATGGGAGGAGCCCACATCAATCATCAATGGGGAGATTGGTTGGTAAGGTATGGAGTGGTAGTATGAAGAGTAGTTTGGTAGGAGATCTCCTTTAGTTGGCCTCCCAAATGGTTGTCCTTTTCTCTTCTCTTTTGTTAAATGCCCTAATGCTTCTAGATAGGTAGTTTTTGGACAACATTAGAAGTAGGTGGAAAGCCTTGTACAACTCAAAATTTTAGGAGTTTGGACCACCTATGTGAAGTATAATCTAAAAATCTATGTTAGATTTGATCTTTCTATCATGTGCATTAGGTGACTTATCAACATTATGGGGTCCATATGTCCTTTGGACACCATGCTACTATTGAATTGGTGCATGGTTTAATTACATGGGGGGCCATAAAATTCCACTCTTCCTAGCAGCAATGATTTCACCCAAATTTTTTTCTTCTTCTTCTTCTTTTTTCAAGTTAAAATGAAATAAAATATTATCATAAGTTATGTGTAATATCATCTTAATTTTTTCGACGGTTTTTTTTTATGGAAGGAGCACAACAAAAGAATCTTTCAAAGAAAACCCACCACTTAAAATTTTCTCTTTTAATTCTCTTCTTAATGTTTAGTTTCTATGCTTAATATTTGTTATTATCTTACAAAGTAAGTGGAAGTATTATGCATACAGATGTGGAAATCTCTAACACAAACAAATGCAAATTTTTTTTTATATTTTTTTATAATTGGATATGATCATATCATCTCAATCAATTTTGCTATTATTTTTAACTCCATTGGAAACTTAAACTAGTGATGGTTGGTCAACCACACTACCATTTTCTAAATGGGCTGCATAAAGAAATCAAGGATCCATTTCCCAAGTTCTAGAATCTTTGATTGAGAAAGTGAAACACATGCTTTATTTATTTGCACCAAAAGTATTATGAAAAGCCTTAATAAAGTTCAACATGATAGCATTGTCATATGGATAGAGATGTCAACAAGATTTTACTACACTAAATACTTTAAGAAAGTTTTGACATCCTTAATTATGCATTTAGATATAGTTGAATGTATCTTAGATTAAATATCTTTGTCTTAATAAAATAAGGCTATACCTAATCCCCTCCACACCACACCACTCCACACACACACACACAAACACACTCTCTCTCTATTGAAGCACCCAATCTTCCAATCTTTTATGGTTATAAAGACATAAAGGCATATTGATTTGGTATCCCAAGGAGTGGTAGGTAGCTCAGCCAACTTTGTTTGTTTCTTAGGCCTTCCAAACCCACCAATATTCAGGGAGAAAGGTAATATATATATATATATATATATATATATATATGAAGAAATTATAATTTTTTTAATGTAATTTAAAAAAATTTAAGTGTTTAAATCTTTTATTTCCACTAAGTTATAACCGTTATTCAATCATTTTAATTTAGTCGCATTAGAAAATAGTGACGCTAATAAAACACAAACAGATTTAGATAGCCGTTGTAATTTAGTTCGGACCATATAGGTGTTTGCATTTGAAATATAAAAAGATAAACTAGTATCAAATTAAACCACACGGGAATAAATTGTAATTTGCCAAATACAGTGAGAGAGATTAAATCCTCTAAAATTTCAAATTATCTATTAGAGTTATCAGGCAATTTCAGAAATTTTATTATGCTTAAATTGTTTAAAAGAATTCAAACAAATGCCCTCTTTTTCAGTAACTAAAATACCCTTTTTCTCAAATATTAGATAACTAAGTATATCTATATGACTAAAATACCTATTTTCTCATCTAATCATACACAAGAGTATAATAGTCTTTTCCCACAATATTGGTTTAGAATAGTATTCCTTTCTTGGGTACACGAATGCAAATAAATGCACCACTTGAACCCCCAAGAATAAAGGTGCCCTTATTTCTCCTCCCACTTGTAGGGCCTTTTGGGCCTTCCATATTTTTAATCACAAAAAGAAAATTAAAAACAAAAATAATCCCTCAACCTAGTAGTGAGTCACTGCCTCACTGGCCATTGATTGATCTGGTCAAAAAGGCACACCAAAATATCTAGAGTTTTTGACCAAACTATCCTCCTCCTAAATTTTTATTTATTAAAATAAATATATCTCAAATCTAATATAAAGTCAAATGCGATAGAAAAATACTGAATTGATCAGTGTCTTACTTATAATTATCAAATAAAACACAGAAATATTCAAAGTTTTCTTCCAAGGAGGCACTAAGTATATCGTAGTATACCACAATAAATAAAAAACACCGATAAGATCGACGTAACCTATATGTAAAATGCTAAATTTATAAGTAATTCATCTTCTGAGTTGATTAACATATAATGCTGACATGATAAAACTAAACCTCTTCTGGTATTATGTATTTGTTATTAAGGTTGAAGTGTTTGGTGTATAAAATTTAAAGGAGAATTAATCTGGTCCAAAAACATTCATTCAGATGTATATGTATAGCATTTAATGGTTCAAAGTACTTTAACTTACCTACCTACCAACTTAATGGGGTTAGATTTGGTGAGTTCTTCTGCATCTCATAACTCCACAGTTGATTGTTCTTTTTCCTTCTCTTCTCTCCTTTCAAACTCCTCCCTTTCAATGGGGGGGGGGGGGGGGGGGGGGGGGGGGAGTTAGTTGGATGACCAGCATGGAACAGAGACTGGTAGGTGATGGGTAATTTAATGAGGATGGCTTTAGAAAAAGAGGGAAAAAAATTAAAGATTTGCCTAAATGACTAAAAAATTAAATTAGTCAATTATTGTTTTACTTTAAGAACTAACTGAATCCCGTTAATAATAAGTAGGTCTTATATAGGTAGAAAATAAAGTTGAATAAAGTGACTCACCTCTTAAGAAATGGAGTTAGAAAGAAAAAATAGATATAATCTTGGAAGGTAATAAAGTCACTTATTCAACAAGTAAAGTTTTTTTCTAAAAGTGATTACTTTTTTTCTCACTTTCTAGTAATCAAATACTTTATTACGGGTCATCTGCCATACCATTTTAAGTATTAGCGAAGAGGAGAATATATCATACAAGAGAAAATGATTTTGCCTTCAATCTCAATCTAGGAAAAAGATTTTGTTTCAGCATATTGATCCTTTTGATCTTAATCAACTTAGAAGAGTCAAATTAAGTATTTTGAATTGGACTGAAATATTCAATATCATAAATGAGATATTCCAACATATGACGTATAAGATTTTTGAAAATTATACAGAAATTAGTCTATCAAACTTTTTAATATAATTTCAGTATCAATTAAATATCTCAAAGGATATCGCATCAAGGATATATCATCAATTTACATAGATTAAGCAATATAATACATATATCATGTACTCGTATATAGGTTGTTGACATTAAAGCAAGCTCTGATCTCAGCTAAGACATGGACTGAGATGAAAAAAATAAAAATAAATCATCACTTTAATAATTTACACTCTTACCTAATAAGAAATAAGCCAACTACTAATAAGGGTTTAATACTAGGACCGGTTTATTTCTATGTCACTCTATATATATGACACCAAGATTGTTAATAAAGCCATTAATTTGCAAGCTGCTTGAATAATTAATCCATAATTTGTCACATATCATTACCTTATATATATATATATATATATATATATATATATAACACTTGTCACACATGACAATAGTGGTATCATAAGCCCAGTTCATTCCAGAAATAAATTTTCTCTTATTTTGAGATATGATATTTCATATTAGAATAATAATTAAATGTCATAATAGTTATCTTTTATTTTATTTTATTCATTTTATATAACATTAAATGGAATAACAAATATGATTATCTACTTTTATCCTTCAATTTATTCCTGAAGTGAATGAGAATTTAAGCTCCTAAAAGGCCATTAGTTCAATTGTTTCCAGTAAGAGCAATGAAGAGAGTAATAAAACAAATCCCAACTTGTTCCAAAACAATAGAAGAGTGAACCTAAAGGAGGGGAGGGTTGATGGGAGGAGGAGAAGGGTAGTTCACCAAACACTTCTAGATTTCCTCCAATATGTTTAGTACATTAACACATGCTTAGTTTTCTAGAACACTTCAAAAGGTGGAGTTAGTGTAAGATAGATGCCATTAAACAAATGTAGGTGTAGAGAGAGAGAGAGAGAGAGAGAAGAGTAGAGAATTAAGAGAAGTGAATAAAGGAAAAAGGAATTGGTAGGCATGTAAAAGTATACCTACCTACCAAATCCAGCTCTCTTGTTGGCTTTGTAACCACTCACCTCAATGTGGTCAAATGGACCTAAGGAATCGAGTCAATGGACCACCTCACACACAAACTTTCCTCCTCTCATATAAATCCATACCCTTCTCTCTTTCTTCCTCTTGTTCTCCATTCTTAGGAGGCTTAATTTCCTCTCTTGTCTCTCTCTCTCTCAAGCTTGGTAGGCTCTTATAGCTCTCTTTCTCTCTCTCTTCTCCCTCACATAACTGTCTCTCTCTCTCTCTTCTCCCTCACATAAGCATCACAAAGAAGCCTCAGAAGTAGTACTAGTAGTTGCAGTTAGTAGCAGATATAGATATAGTCCTAGTGCAAGTAGATATCCATGGGAAGGTCCCCTTGTTGTGAGAAGGCTCACACAAATAAAGGAGCATGGACTAAGGAAGAAGACCAACGCTTGATTGCTTACATAAAAGCCCATGGTGAAGGCTCTTGGAGATCGCTACCCAAAGCTGCAGGTCTTGCATAAATACATATATATGGATTAGTTTTCTTTTCTTTCTTCTTCTTCTTCTTTGAAGGGGCCCTCTAATGGTGATTGTTCTTGGTTGGTTTGTAGGCCTTCTTCGCTGCGGCAAGAGCTGCCGTCTCCGGTGGATAAACTACCTCCGGCCGGACCTCAAGCGCGGCAATTTCTCCGAGGAGGAGGATGAGTTGATCATCAAACTCCATGGCATGCTAGGGAACAAGTGAGCACCATTTTTTTTTCCCCTCCCCCTTTTTATTGCACAGAAGTTTCTTATATACTATTAACCATAGCACTTTTTCTTTTCTTTATATATATATATATATATATATGATGACTGATAATAGTATCTATTTTTATTATTTATATAGGTGGTCTCTGATAGCCGGACGGTTACCGGGGAGAACGGACAACGAGATCAAGAACTATTGGAACACTCACATCAAGCGAAAGCTCCTGAGCCGCGGCATGGATCCCCAGACACATCGGCCGATCAATGCCACGTCACCTTTTATCATGCCCCATCATCAGGAGATTCCGACGACGGCGACGGCGGTGGTGGTGGCGACTCCCGACTTTGCAGACGAGGGCCACAGCAGCGAGGCCAGCCATGAGGAGAAGCATCACTGTATAGACCTCAATCTCAATCTATCCATAAGCCCGCCCCACCCATCGCCAAAAAGATCATCCCCTGTATCAGACCCCGCAGAAGAAGAAGAAGAAGAGACAACATCGATGCAAACATCAGCAACAACAATAATCACAACATCATCAATTGCTTACACTCAAGCTGTATGCTTGTGTTGCCATCTTGGATTCGAAAGCACCAAGGCTTGTAGGTGCCAAACTATTCCAAACCCACATGTTTTTAGATACATTACACCATTGGAAGATGGGCAATGACATAAAAATAATAGTGTAGCATCCAATGTTTACATGATCATGAGGAACTGCAATGTTTTCTTCTCTTTCTTTTTTTTCTTCCTTCCATCAAAGTTTTTGCTAGCTAGCACTACCTTTTGGGGTTGCTTGGGTGACTAAAAAAAACTAGATAGATTGAAAGGAATGTGATAAGGGTTCAGTGAAACAAAAAGACATATGAGGTGTATTGGGTAGGTAACAAGATAGCTAATAAAGAAAGGAAAAAGGTGGAGAGGTAGAAGGGATAAAGAGTGGGAGTATGGCTTTGTGTTAGTTAATGGTCAGAGTTGTCATGTGGGGGGGTGGAGTGTGGTGGTTGGTGGCCTAATTATTAGTTTAATCATGAATGCCACAGTTTCCTATGTATGGATGTGAGAAATTCTTGGTCATAGCAATGGCTTTTAAGGGTGAGGTGATTTTATGATAATTCTCCTAGGTCGTCTAAATCTAGGTTACCAAAGTGATAAAAGTAGTAGTAGTAGTATTAGAAAGTTTACATAAAATTATTGATAACTTTTAAGTCTATAAGCATGGTTAGAATTGTGGGATGTGTAGGTCCCTCCCTTATAAATAGTTATTGGCTGGCCTCTAAATCAAGACAGCTGCAGGATTATTGAACTCTTTTAGTTAACACATACTATCAGTTAGAAGATGATAGAAACCCCAGTTAGCATTTCTTCTCGTTCTAAGAAAAGGAATAGTTCTCTCATATTTCGATTTACTCAGTTTGATATATATATATCCGACCAAAGATTGGAACCAATAAGCAATCCATTTAAGGTTAATGCCTTGATAATGACTCTCCTAATCACAGGATTAGTTTAGAAGGACAAGTAAGAGAATAAAATAAATAGTCGTACGTAACAATATATCTTCTTTAATCGCTATATCTATCAAGGGCGCAAGGCATGTTAGATGCACATGACAATTAATAACTTTAACTATGAGCACACATAATATAATTCCTTGTGGCATAAGTTGATAGAATCCGACCACTGAGCTACAATATGGCCGGTCGGTTTAACATACATGCAATGCAATGCAATGTTCAAAAAGAAATTCTTTCAAAAGCTTCCATCAAATTCCCAGGGAAAAAAAATCGTCTAATTGGCTAGAGAAAAAACTTTTGAGAAAGTGGCACACCATCTTGCAAAAAGCAATCCCCACAATTTAAACACTCTTTTTCTGGGGATGTTAAAAGAGCTTATTCCCATTTGACCACCAAATGTATGGTGGAGTCCTTGCTATTCTATATAGGATACAACATGATCCAAAATATAAAAGGACAACAGAATTCCACCCAAGTATTCCTCCTCCCCCACCATGGACCCCATCATGATATCTATCTGACTATCCATCTCTCTCTCTCTCTCTCTCTCTCTCTCTCTCTCTCTCTAGATGTATATATCTCAATCTCAATCTCAATCTCAATGTCTATCTCTATCTCTTTCTCTGGCTATATACCAACTTGGGCAACTTTTGTTGTGAATTATGGGGATTGAGAAGGTAAGGGAAGGATGAATTGGGCGGTGGTAGTTGGAGGTTGGTAGACAAATGACATCACCTCAAAGACAACTACCACTATGTTTTTTTTTTAAAAAATTAATGTTTTATTACTTTTCTTTTCTTTTTCCCATGAATTCTCTCTTTCTTGTGCTTCTGATCCATTTACCCTAACTTTGGATGCCCTCCTCATAGAGTTTGGATGGAAATGGATGGCTATGAGGAGAGAAGAAAGAGGAGGTGGGCCATCAAACTCTTTCTAGAAGCCTAAACACCCACTCAATTGATTGGCATTTTCCTTTCATTGGATTAGGCTGCAGACTGTATCAATCAACAGGTATAAATTTTCCACGCACAAGTGTGACATATAATACTATACATAAAATATTCACATTTCACGCCCCTATCTTCTTAATATTTAGCATCGGAGTCCCTTACATTTATACTTACATTTCACACCCTATACTTTAACGAATCTACGATCCAAATCCTACCTTTTCCATTATTTTATAGAATATCAGCCATCCTCGTACCTACCGGGTTGTCCCACGCATTTCATATGCATGTATCTATCTATCTATATATATATATATATATATATATATATATATATGGGGTAATAATTAAAAATAATAAGTGGCCTCACCTTCCTTGCCGATTTCAACAACCGCATGTGCATCTCATTAAAGACCTCGCCCTTCTTTTCTTCTTCTTCGTGTTCTTCTTTCCTCTATTTAAATTATCTCCTGCAACTAAAGAGTTAGGTGCAGTTCCAGTGGAGACAAAAGGGAAAGCTTTAATAGCATGTGATGGTTACTTAGATTGATAAAGAGAGGTGGTAATTATGATCTACGAAAGGGAAATTCGAATGGCACACTGTATTTTAATGATTTTGTGATTAACACCTGGTTTGTTTAACTATTTATAATCCGACCCAAAACTCTGTTGTTATTTGACTATCTATCCTTTAATCCTAGACTATACAGTTTATTTAGCTCTGGTAAAATTACTAGTACCCCTGAAATTTACTTGATTATACTGAAATATTTTTGGGAACAAATTGAAGATGGTTTTCTTCACAAACATTTGAAAAGGGAGAGGTGGGTTTGCAGATATGTCGTAGAGAGTAACACTTTTAGAACAAGCTAGAAGGAAATCCTGAAGCATAATAGAAATATGGAGATTGAATCTTCTTGTGTTGAAAGATTACCTTTTAAGTTTCAATGAAACAATGAAACGATGACTGCGGCGTGTTGGTAAATAAATAAATAAATAAACTTCTTGTATAAAATTCCACAGCACAGAAGTCAAAATTGAGAATATAATTGATCAACCTGAAAATATCTCTATATACATGCATAAATTCACGTGATGTAAATAAAAAAATAAAAAAATGGTAAGAGAGCAAGCCATAATATTGGATAGATTAGTTCAAAACACTTAATATCATATCTACGAAATTTAAGCACGTGATATCTGGTTGAATTTTCTTTTGTATATCATAGAGTCCAGTGAAATAACTCACAATGCGATTAAAGTGATTTACTTCAATCAACTTGACTTAATCTTCCTTCTAGGATAATCTAACATTGATTGGGACTCCAATCAACTATCAAAAGATTCCAACTGAACTCTAACTAAGAAACTCACTCTCTTGTCATTGATAATATCTCAATAAGCCCCCCCTGAAAAAACTTTATCAACCATGGAGTTAATTGTTACTCACTATGAGCGGCTCGCATCTAAGTCACCTAGTTGAAGACAAATGCTAAAGAAGAGGAAATGATCTACCCACATTCCTCAAATTTTGGTTGCAATAATTGATCTATTGTTAGCTGTCAAATCTATTGAAAGACATGGAGTAGAACAATAACCTCAGAAAAAAAAGAGGAAAGCACTGGTAATCCAGTTCACTGGGGAAGCCAGTTCTCCACTTACATGAGACTCAATTTCCTTTGTAGATAGCGTCTGATGTATTATTACTACAACTTTAACTTGACTATTGCTGATAAAGAAAAAGAAGTGGTTTAGTAATTGGAAAGATTCTAATCTATGTACTATGGCCTTCCAAAAGCAAAATTCTTCAACTAGATGCCCTCACTGCTTTGACTGCATTCACATGCTAGCTTGGACACAAGTTCATAAATGAGCTTTGGTGCAATGTCACATTTAAAACTCATTGGTACATAGCCAAACTACAAAAGAATAGTTAGGTACTCTAAAGATTCCATCTTTAGGATGACTATTAGGACAGCAAAGACCAAAGTTAGTAGGTAGAACTTCATGAAGTATGGCATATGATGGCATCCTTAATCACTTTACCTAATACCAAAGATGAGGAAACATGGCTTTAATATCTATACTTTAACCATTGCATCGTTGCCAAAGGTAGGTTCATGGAAAATTCTTGAGATCTTTATCATTAAAAAGTAATAAAATTATGGCTCTAAAGTTCGCCCGAGCTCTTTCTCTCATATAAAAAAACATATATTTTGTGAACTCTTCTTACGATCCTTATCATTACATCATAAAAGCACCTAATATGGAGAGGGTAAAAGTGAAATTGAGCTCTAATGTGGTCACCGTGTCCCTTAATTATCCTGTCATTGTGTCCTTATCAAATCTTTCGAATAGAAGAAAAGAAGAATGAGGGAAAAGGACCTTGTAACCAAATAGTGCTTCCATTTTGTTTTCTTCTAGGAGTTTTCAAATGATGACATTATAACATTTAACAGCAAGGATCATGGTAAACAATTTAGCTTAAAATTTGCTTCAACCTTAGACTATACTAGATTGAATTTTTGACCTTTCTCTTTCATAGTATAATCAACTCTCTATAGTTAAATTCTTGATCATAAGTATAAACCATGTGACTGAAGTTTTGAATTAGTACTTTAATTATAATATGTAAATATTTAAGAGTGGCCATTATTTTCTCATGGAGTACTTTAATTACATAGTTCAATTCTAGGCCTCAATTAAGGCCCAAAAGACTTCAGACTAGCAGTTTGGACTGGACCTAAATTCCATCTGGCCAATGGACACCTTCTCATGGACAAAAGAGGTCAAGCTACAAAGAGAGGTATCTAATGGCCCGTATATAAATCTGCTCTCCTAATTTCTCTCAATATATAAGTTGTCTAGGTAAGCAAGTTTAGATTGATTAGCTAATAGGGCTTGTAATCTGCCTAACTGTACCCTCTGGTTATATGATTTCCCACCTGATCTATCACCCTTCTCTGTCATTATCTAACAGGTTATTTTGTAGAGGGAATTTTGTGATGGCTCACTAGCTAGAGAACTTATGGTAGTGATAAATTGACACTATCGAATTTCAGCCATAACTTTGGAACTGATACAGTTTTAAGTCAAGGTTACAAAGTATACTATTAGATGAATCACAAACTAAACGACAAGATCGAAAAAGGAAAAGAAACGCTAGAAGAGGTCCATTCAAATTCTAAAGAGCAATATACTAGGCTACAAATTTGGCAAAAACTATGCATCGATATTTCTATATTCACGTGTAACACGATATGAAAGTTCTTAATAGAAAAAAAAAAATAGTAAAATACACAAGATTGCCATGAACTGCAAACAAATTGAGCTGAAACAATGTCCAGATAAAGCGATAAAAATTTTATAGCTTGGACTCCATTGACACTTGAACAGTAAGCAAATAAATACATCTCACAGCAAATTTATCGTGCTAGAATTATAACAGCTTATAAAAAGTCAAAAATATTAACAAGTAAGTTGATCGATTATAAAACAAATTTCGTAGCCTTGACAACATTTCAATTTACCCTAAAGAGGACCACTTCTGATCGAAAAATATTGTACGATTTGGTCAAGAAATTTACTTACACTGAAGCGCATGTGCGTCGATCTTGTGCTCCCAAACGAATATACGATGCTGATTAACTCAAAAGGAAAAAAAACTTACCGAGAAGCAAAAGATTGGAACCCTAGCGTCAAGTTGGTACGAATCTTACGGAGATCTGAAATAATGGCGATGGTTAATCGACCGAGCCAAAAGAGAGAGGTGAATACTAGAAGAGAGAAAGGAGGTCGAGAGGAAGAGAAACGCAAAGGCGCCGGCGACGGAGCTTGAGAAATGGAGGGGAGAAAGGTTCGGACTTCGGAGGAATTATGTGGCGCCAGGAATGGAGGAGAAATTTCGAAAATCAAATATACGGCTAATTTACACTTCCACCCTCTTAGTATGGCCAAATATTACATCCCAACCCCGAATAATAAAATAATGCAATTCTTTGCATCGATATCTTCAAACCTATTACTATTTTTTGTTGCATATTTTTTTCCCAATGTTAAAATTATTAATATTTTCACTTAGAAATATAGGTATTCATGCAAACAAAATTAGATTTTGAAAGATATATAAAGAAATATTGTATTTCCCATAGAAAATTTAAGGAAAAAAAGGACTAAATATGCATCCAAAGTTTAAAAGGACCTTATCTTTCTCTTTCATGAGATGTAGCCACTCCATCTTTGCAAATTTAAATATTTTGCATGAGCTAATCTTGTCTTATACGAAGTTTCCAGGGTCTTACAAGAAACATAATGAGAGTGATCAGGTCCTTTTCCAGACCCTGATACTTATCCAGAAAATATTTCTTTGGAAAGACCTTAATTTTTGAGTCAATATAGTTAATTAAAGATCTTAATTTCTGGGTTAATATTATATTATTGATATATGTTTTCTCTTCAGGTAGTCATACATGAGGTTACTGTATTTTATGATGTCCTTATCCTTTTCCCTTTTATTATTCTTTCATTTCATATTTTACGTTATGTGTTTATTTCGGTACATGTCGCATTCTCACTATTTCTTATTTGACCATTTTTTTTTAAATTTAATTGTAAAATTTTATTATTGTTTTCATTATATATTAACTAACCAACTAACCTAAAAGTTTAACTAATTTAAAAATTAATGTGTTTAATTTGATCTTAAAATAAATTCAACCGCAGTAAACACACAATATAGTGTGTAACGTGAGAAAAAATTAGCTTCAAGATTTCTATTTCCTGTACAAAAATTGAATACCAGGCTGGTCCAGCCGACGGCAAAATTGGATTATTTCGGTTATGAATATTAGACTACAAGTTGACTTAATTTCATATCAATGGGTCGTTGTTGAACCAAACTGTACAAGTAACCATGCACGCAGATATACTAATATACACGACTAATCTATCTATAATTCAACACCTTCCTCTCTTTCTCTCTCTTTCTGGTACTCCATCACAGCTACATCCTCTTTTCCACATTCAATCCATTGGAAGAAGAAGAAGAAGAAGAAGAAGCCATGAAGGTGGCAGTCGAGATAGTGGAAGCTCGAGACCTGAAACCCAACAAGAAGAGATCAAACACCGCACCAAGCACCTACGTAGAAGTAAGCTTAGCCGGGCAAGCCCAACGGACACAAACCAAACCCAATAACGACCCGAATCCGACATGGAACGAGACGCTCGTCTTCCACGTCGCCGACCCACTCGACCTCCCAAGCTTGGCCGTGGAAATCACTGTTTACACCAACTCTACTTCTCTCTCCTCGTTGATCTTAAGTCGACGGAGCTTACTTGGCCACGTCAGCATCTCCGGCTCCTCCCTCTCGCCTTCACGCTCGGACGCCGCCCTCCTCCGTTGCCCCCTCGAGAAGCGCGGCGAGATTGCTATCCGGCTGTATGCTGTTACTAACTCGCCAGCTCGCTCGGATATAACTCACTCATCCACCACTTATCCCTCCACTATTCACAAGTAAGTTCAAATCTTCTTTGGGATAATTTTTAAATAACACCCTACATTATTTTAATATTTTTTTATTGACACTAGAGTTAGCTTAAACTAATCGATCGTAACAAAATGGTATCAAAATAATATGTTAGAAATACAGAGAATAGCTTTTAAAATACCTAAAAAATGCCTCTTGTTTTCTAAAATTTCCTTACCTAAAGTATCCTTAATAAAAATTTCTCAAGGATATTTTACTAACTGTGGTTAATACGGGTAAGTATAGAAAGTTTCTCATGAATATTCTACTAATTTCATTCATAAAGTTAAATAAATCAAAATTTAGTCAGAACAGGCTGGGATGTCATATGGAGTTAATAAGCAAAAAATGGATGATCAAATTAGAAATAGCTTAAAAACAAAGTATCAATAAAAAGAATTACTTAAATATAAGGTGTTATTCGAATATTTCTCATCTCTTTGTTTTTTTTTTTGGGATATATATGCTAATAGTGGTATAATTTTCGTTCTGTTTACTATTAATAGGAATTCCGTCAAGACGAGCAAGAGCCCGAGAGTGTACAATTCGGTAGCAAGCTCCACTAAAACCGTCACCGTAGAGGATCCAGTAAAGAAAGCGCAGCCCGAGCCCGAACACGACCTAGTGGAGACGCACCCACCGTTGGCCGCGTGGATAGGATACAAAAAGAGCAGCGATAAGATCACCACGACGTACGACCTCGTGGAGCAGATGCAGTACCTCTTCGTCCACGTGGTCAAAGCACGTGACCTCCCGCCCATGGACATCACCACCGGAAGCCTCGACCCCTACGTCAAAGTCCGGGTCGGCAACTACGGCGGCGAGACTAAGAAGCGCGTCGCCAACAAAAACCCCGAATGGAACCAGGTCTTCGCCTTCGCAGGTGACCACATCCACGCCCAAACCTTAGAGGTTGTCGTAATGGACAAGGACATCCTTAGGGACGACTTCGTGGGCAAAGTAGTAATTAACCTCACGGACGTACAGACCCGGGTCCCACCCGATAGCCCGTTAGCCCCGATGTTGTACCGGCTATCGGATAAGAATAATGAGATGACAGCTGGCTCTATCATGATGGCGGTTTGGAATGGGACGCAGGCGGATGAGGCCTATCCCGAGGCATGGCATTCGGATGCGAATAATATTTCGCTCGAAGGGGTCCATACCACCAAGTCAAAAGTCTATTTTACCCCTCGGCTGTCTTACCTGCGCGTAGATGTGCTCGCGGCGCAGGATTTGGCCCCGTCGGAGTCGGGCCGAGTCAACCCGGAGGTGTACGTCCGACTCCGGCACGAGTCGCAGACCGTGCTTACCAGGCTCTCGCCGGACAGGTCGTTGAATCCGACGTGGAAGAACGAGGAAAAGATTCTCGTGGCACGGGAGCCATTCGACGAGCCGTTGTACGTCTCGGTCTTCGACCGAGTTGGACCTAACAAGGACGTCTCACTCGGTGAACTCGTTCTGGCCAAGAAGGAGATAGGGACTATTGGTAACCGTCACCAAAAGATGCCGGCTAAGTGGTTCAAGCTCGGCAACAGTGATTCCAAAGGCAAGATCCAACTCAGAGTATATTATGATACCAGGTAATGTTAAAATTTGCAGAAGTTAACACCTTATCTTTTTATATATATTTATGTTTTAAAAAAAATAAATAGAGTTATACAATATGTATGATGTATATCTTCATATCAGATACCATGTCATGGACGAGGTGATGCAGTACAGCAGTGACTTCCGACCGTCCAACAAGCAGCTCCGGAAACCAGCCGTCGGCGTCCTCGACGTCGGCATACTCAGTGCGAGAAACCTTCTTCCTGTGAAGATATCAATCAACGGCAAGACCAACGATGCCACCGCTAATGCGTACTGCGTCGCCAAGTACGGACCCAAATGGATCCGGACTCGAACCTGCCTCAATAGCTTAGCACCCAGATGGAACGAGCAGTACACTTGGGAGGTGTTCGACCCATGCACCGTCCTAACCGTGGCCGTCTTCGATAACTGCCAAGTTAACGGTAACGGTAGTGATAAGGATAACGACCTCAAGGACCATCCCGTCGGCAAAGTCCGGATACGGCTGTCGACGTTGGAGTCCGGTAAGACGTACACACACTACCACCCTCTGCTGCTGCCCCATCCTACGGGGTTGAAAAGAACCGGAGAGCTCCATTTAGCCGTGAGGTTTACGTCCACTGCTTGGTTTAACATGGTGTTGATGTACGTGAAACCGTTGCTCCCTAAAGAACACTACGCCCGTCCGATGTCGGTAGCTCAAATGACCGAGCTGAGGCAAGCGGCGGCGAATATAATCGTCGCGAAGCTCGCCCGAAGCGAGCCGCCGCTGCGAAGGGAGGCGGTGGAGTACGTGCTCGAGACGAAGTTTGACCTGTTCAGCATGAGGAGGAGCAAGGGTAACTGGCAACGCATCGCCGCGCTCTTCTCCACCGTCAAGGCGGTCGCCGTCTGGCTCGACGGCGTTCAGCAGTGGAAGGATTGGATCACCTCGTGTCTCGTTATTTTGGTCTTTTTGGTAATGGCGTGGATGCCAGTGTTGATCTTGCCCACGGTGTTCTTCTACTTGCTCGTGATCGGATTGTGGAACTACCGATACCGGCCGCGGCGACCGGCGCAGATGGCGTCGTATGCGGAGCAGGTGGCCATCGACGACCTCGACGAGGAGTTCGACGTGATCCCGTCGTCGAGGCCGGTGGAGGTGGTAAAGCAGAGGTAAGCACAACTATAATTAGCTTAATTGAATTCTAGTCAGTTAAAATAACAATAGGATGTTATATCATACAAAATTATAACGAAAAAAAAAAGGATTAAAAGTTATAACTAGTTCAAAGCCAGTGTGTTAATTACATAGCTGGGTGCATTTTGTCAGGTACGACCGACTGAGACACGTGGCAGGGAGGGTGCAGACAGTGGTCGGAGATTTGGCGGCGCAGGGCGAGAGGGCTCAGGCGTTGCTAACCTGGAGGGATCCGCGAGCGTCTATGATCTTTGTTGTTATGAATTTTGTGTTGGTTTTTGTGTTCTATAAAGTGCCATTTAAGTTGTTGGTGATGGGCTATGGGTTGTACCAACTGAGGCATCCTAAGTTTAGGAGCAAGAGACCCTCTGTTCCTTTTAATTTTTTCAGGAGGTTGCCACCTCTGTCTGATGTAGTCTTTTGAAGGATGGGTATCAAAATTAATTAGTGGTGTGGGATGTGTAAATGTAATTATGTAACTTACGTTTGTGTTATATAGAGAGAACCAATTGTAAATTAAATTAGATGTATTCCTCTGTACATTCTTCACTTGTTGTGGTAGAAGATGAACCAAGGAAGTTACCTTCTTGTATCTGGTGAAGCCTGACCAAATTTTAGTCAAGCTTTTCTTTATTCTAAACTCACCTCATAATGATCTCAATTCTCATTCATGGCATTGCCTTTCTTTTTTTCTTTCTAATTTGCTTATCTTAAGCTCACCTCAACTCTGTTATAATCCTGATTTTATCCTATCTGTAAGACAGTTTCTATCTCTGTTGCATTTCTACCCTGTGTATTAATTACATTGGGCTGATCTAAATATCGTTTCTTATCCAAATATGGTGTTTGTAATTGTGCTTATAGCTCAATTACAGACTCATCCATGCTCTTCTTTGTCATATCTTGTCCTTCTTGTTGGATCGTTAAACTTATTTTAGGCTCACTTCAACTCTGTTATAATTCTGATTCAGTCCTACTTTAAAATAATCTGTGAATAGAATTCCCCCTTATTGCATTTCTTTCCTACGACTGCTGTTTGTACTCGTTGTAATATTATTTCTTATCCCATCATGATCTCTCTAATATATTTCGACATGCTTAGTTAATCCTGAAGTTTTTTCTTGTGATGTTATCGTTGACCTTAGATGTGTAGATTTTAACTGCACCCTTGAAAGTAATTTGCATCATATTATTTTATAATGCCAATCTGATCATTTCGTTTAAATCCTCAAATATAACACTCAGCACTATCTCCATGATCTCAGTTCTGTCCCCTGGTTCGCATTCTTTTATTCGGAGTATCAACTTAGCCTTGTGATAATTTAACGTGGCAGCTAATGCGATCGTGTCGTTTTCTCCTCAGCCCATCTGTCAACGTGTCAACTCACAACAACTCCAACAGAAACCATGCAAAAACAGTATATATATATATATACGTTCTTTTTATCCGTCACCCTTATTCTCTCGACGTTATCGGAGTCGTTATCATCGGCGAAGGGGATGCCGTCAAGAACGTCGAAGCGAGCACTAAGAGTAGTATCGAGAAATCTATGGAGGCCATTGAAGACAAAGGGAAGGATATTGCTACGACTATCTCGTCTCCTGCCTCGGAATCTGTGGACGAGGTGGAGGCGAGGGTGACCTCTCCTTTAATCTGTTAGTCGGATGCTGTTATAATCTTTTTGATGGTGAAAAAATAATCGGTGTGTTTGGTTAATGGATATTTTTATTGCCAATTGGATAGTTATATCTTGAAGCTGAGCTTTCTTAATACATATGTTCGTCATTTAAAAAAAAATAAAAATGAATAAATATAGATTGGATAAGGTGAATCTGGCTATCGTTCCCTGGGTTCGTAATGGCCTTCTGGTTATCGTCCTTATTTGTGAGGAATTATCTAATTAAAATTGAATTCAATTCGAGTGTGATATAATTTAATAATAAAGGAATGGAATATGGATATTAAATTAAGTAACCATTTAAACTTCAATTACTGACAAAATTAAATGGAGACTTTAAACCTTTTTATATTTTCTGAAGAGAAGCAATAATGGGTTGTAGTGTTACTCTTTTTTTCTTTCGAAGTAGTAGGCCCCACAACCCACGACCCAAAACCTTTCACTTCTCCATATTCGGCCATGCATGATGCAGCAGAGCAGCATCGCACGCACCGTCTTCACTCGCATCTCTAACCGCGCTGTCTCCAATCTCGCACGCCACTCCATGTGCTCTCCTACCCTCATGGATTCCAGATGCGATCCAAGAGCTGCTACTAATAAAAGAATCCATTTTAAACTATCCCATCCTCGATTCCCTCGCCCGCCGCTTCGATCTCACTCTGCTACTGCTACTGCTGTGCTCCTCACTTCAACAAGACGAAGATTAAGACGAAGAAGAAGAAGAAGAAGTGTATGGGAGAAGGCCGGTCGCTCGCGGAGACGCCGACGTGGTCGGTCGCCACCGTCACCACAGCCATGGTCGCCGTCTGTTTCCTGGTCGAGCGCTCCATTTTCCGCTTCGGAAAGGTGTCATCTTCCCCCCCTTCCCCTTTTTTTCTTATAGTATCTCTTCGAGACTGTGGTGAGTTCTTTAACTTTGCATTCGATTGTAGTGGTTGAAGAAGACGAAGAGGAAGGCGATGTTGGCTGCTCTGGAGAAGATTCGAGAAGGTGGGTTTTGAGGGGGAAAAAAAGAAAAACTTTTTGGGCTTTTTTTCTCTCTCTCTCTCTCTCTCTCTCTCTCTCTCTCTCTCTCTCTCTCTCTCTCTCTCTCTCTCTCTCTCTCTCTTTTTGGTTATTGATCGCGACTTGTTTGTTGTGTTGCCGCAACGAAAATAACGAAAGAGCTCATGTTGCTCGGGCTCATATCGCTGATGCTGAGCCAGAGCGCGAGATGGATCTCGGAAATCTGCGTGCCGTCGTCGCTATTCGAGAGTCGGTTCTTTGCCTGCTCTGAGCATGACTTGGAGGATTTATTCGTCGGCCATGGAGAAGATGCCGGTGTTTCGAATCAGACCGCGCTTGCAAAATCGGTGTTCGGTGGGTCGATTCATCGGTGTAGCGAGGTCAGGTGATGGAGGTCTCAATTTGATTGTGGTAGTGTAGCTATCGATTCTTTGTGTGCTGATGGGTCGTATGATTCTAGGGTCATGAACCGTTTGTTTCACTTGAAGGACTTGAGCAGCTGCATCGCTTCTTGTTTATTCTTGGGATTACGCATGTGTTGTACAGCTTCATCACGGTTGTTCTCTCTATGATGAAGGTATAAAGGTTCTTGTCTTATTTGGGGCTTATGCTGCATTTTGCATTAGATTTTGCATGGGATAGTTTGACTTCCTTCGTTGCTGCTACTCAGATATATAGCTGGAGAAAGTGGGAGAACCAAGCATATCCGTTATCTAGTGAGGATTTGCAAGGTAAAATCATATTTGAGGAAACATAAAGCTAACAAGGAATTAGGCTATTAGTTTTTGTGGTTAATCAAATGTGACAAATGCTAACCACTCTGCCTCCTGTTAGCTAGGAGGAACAAAATGATGAAAAGGCAATCCACCTTTGTTTTTCATCATGCGTCTCATCCATGGAGCAATAACAGGATTCTTATTTGGATGGTAAGTTACCTTTTATATCTGCGCAACCTACATCCTGTTTGACAGTGACTAGTCTGTATGATCTCCAATCACCAATTATGAGGATCCTTGTCGTTCTCAATAATTTATCATTTTTAAGCTCTTCCTTTATATCATTTTTACTGTTGCATACCTTTGACTTAGATATAGTACAATGTATGTAGCTTTGCTTCGTACGGCAGTTTAAGGGCTCTATGGCAAAGTCCGATTACATGGCGCTGCGCTTGGGTTTCATCACTGTAAGCATCCAAGTTTCTCTGAGTCAACTATGATCCTTTTGATAGAATGCTTCTTTTTTGTAGGTAATTGTAAACCACTAGTACACACTCAGTAGCAACCATATTGACTTTAACTTGGAACTCACTATTTATTTGGTTTAGGGAGGAGTGAAGGAAGGGATATAAGATTTTCTGGACCCACTTTGTTGTTACTTGGGCGAGATGATCCTATAATATTGTTTATTTTAAGTAGTAGATGATGAAAGACAGTATAAGTGGTTTGATATCATTTTAGATTGTGATTATTTGCATGCACAGGCCTCAGCATTTATCTATGAAGTGATTATAACGATCAGTTTTCCCATAGGTGCCTTTTGAGTTTTCACCAGCTTCATTATAGTTCACTAGTTATCCATAGAATATCTTTCACTAGTTATCCATAGAATATCTTGTGACCTGGTCTGACCTTATATTGTATTATAAATTATGATGACTATTGTATTGTACCCTGTAGGTTGTAACGACTATTTCTCTTAACTTTCCTCTGTCCATTTCTTTGTCTCTTTCCACATTCCCGAACTGATTGCATGATCGCATATGTTCATGCCTTTTTTGGGTTTAGATAATTGACTAACGATACTATTTTGTTTAGGACCTCCTATATAGTAATCTAGATAGATACTTGTTAATGATAAACCAAGGTCTCATAGTGTTCCTCTGAGGTTTGTTCTGCTGGGAAGTATGCATGGGATAGCCGATTGTACTGTCATTATGTCCACAAATGGTGGAAAATTGTTTTTTGAGTCAGCTATTTCCACGAAACCTGCTGATCCCCATTATCAAGGTTAATTGTCCAAGGAGTTAGCAGAACTTGGTCTGTGTGTATCACTGGGAATATAAGATGTGTACCAGTCGTGTCATTCAATCACACCTTGTAAAAATGTGGTGTATTGCCCTGCCTGCCCACAATTCTGACTAGAATTTGCTTGTAAATTTGAAATCTTGTGAGTAGGAAATGGATAATTTATTTTGAAATCTGCATGAGATCTTTCCCACATGCACAATCCAAAATCTTGATGCATTTACTAGATTTACTTGAATTCTTGTTCATTTTCAGAATCACAAGCTGCCACATTCTTATGACTTTCACAAATACATTGTGCGGAGCATGGAAGATGATTATCATGGAAGTGTTGGTATCAGGTACATACATTAAAGACATTTTATAGTGGAGATTAAGTGTTATACTTTTCAATTCATGTGGATTGATTATTCAAGAGGTAGCTCTAATATTGTTTTGTGCCACAAAACTTTACGCATGTAGAAACCATTACACTACTCCTTCATGTCTTTTAGCATTTAATATACCTGTCAGTGAACAATTAAAGCAATAGATGATGCTGACGCCCTTTATTTGTACTTCCGAACTCTCACTTCAGAACTCTCTTATCCACCTTATTTAATCTTGGAAAAAAAGAACTATGCTATATAGTATAAACCATTCCTGTCGAGAGATCTTCACCCTTTTATTGTCATGAATCTCTCCTTTTCTTTTACTATTTTCCTCCTTGTTACTTTGTGTTTTCTTTCCCTTTTCTTACCTTTCAGTTAGAGTTGACCTAAACTGCATCCTCTACTTCCTAGTTCTATAATTTGTTATTTGATTGAAATCTTTTTTTTTCTTTTACTTTCAGCAGTAGCCTTATTTTTTTTTCTTTTCAATTATATCGTTGAATTTTGATTTATTTTTCAAATGTCTCCTCACATAAGAATGTCTTCTTGATATTCAGTTGGCCACTCTGGTTGTATGCAATAGTGTGCATTTTTATTAACGTTCATGGTGAGTTATATCTGTTTGGAAATACTTTCTTTTCTGACAGTTTATGCAATATCTCTCTGATTTTCCAGCTGCTTTGTTTTGTTCCTGATTACAGGTCTTAATATCTATTTTTGGTTATCCTTCATCCCTGTTATTGTAAGCATTTATTGCCCCTGCCTTTAGTTAGAATAGATGTTCTTTCCATTTCATTTTCTCATTTTTTTTAATATCTGATTATCTTCCTTGTCAATATTTTCTCAACATGTATGAAAGTTGGTCATGCTGGTCGGCTCCAAGCTTCAGCATGTCGTTGCTAAATTAGCTCTGGAGGTTGTTGAGGCAACAGGTCCATGTGTAGGGACACAGCTGAAGCCTCGTGATGATCTCTTTTGGTTTGGAAAACCTGAAATATTGTTGTGGCTTATACAATTTATTTCATTTCAGGTAATGCTGATGTAAATAAATCCCTCATCTGATTTGCAGTGTCATATAACATTTTCTTTCTTGTCTCTATCCTGATTTTTATTTTCTTTTGCATTCAGAATGCATTCGAGATGGCAACATTTATTTGGTCCTTGGTAAGATGGCATTTGCTTATTGCTCGTTACCATATCTTATATTAGACTATACAGAAGTAGCATCAGTTATTTTTGATTTTATCTGCTGGAGTAACAATAAATGAGAAAGATAACGTACTTATCCTATTATTCATACACTGTATGCTTGCTCATATCTAACCAGAGGTTGGTTCTTACAGTGGGAATTAAGTGCTTAGTCATATTTCATGAAGAACAGATAACCTACTTATCCTATTATTCATACACTGTATGCTTGCTCATATCTAACCAGAGGTTGGCTCTTACAGTGGGAATTAAGTGCTCAGTCATGTTTCATGAAGAACCATTATATGGTTGTCATACGCGTGGTTTCAGGGTATGTCTTTGGCCTCTTAAGCATGTATTCCTTTAGCAAGAAGAGGGTACTTGAATCCTTTGGCCTAAGCATTTGACGTTAAAGAAATAGTTTGTTTGCAACTTGATGGTAACATTATAATTGGTTATTTCATTGTGGGCCTTTGATGAGAGTGCCTCAATGGTACATTGAAAAAATTATTCTGTTGCAATCAGTAGATGTTCTTAACTGGTAGTTTCAAATCATACGTAAAGTTTTTGTTATACAGTTCAACCTAGAAGAAGCATGACAATACACTGATCATCGATCAATAAGAATAAGGTTTCTTTGTAATGTGATATGATATAGATCTCTTTAACACAAGTAAATGTAACCTAGAAGTCCAAAGTAGCAGTCATAAGAGATTGCTATATGTCAGAATTAATGGAAGATGGTGTCCAATTGTTCAGTGAACTAGAAGATTCATTGAATGGAATAGCTGCCAAGCTTTCTACTATTGTTAATTTTGATCTAAATTTGGGTACACAGGAAAATGAGATGCTAGTTTGGGTTTGAATGGTTGCTAATCTGTTTCGTATGTGTGTGCTTGGTGATTTCAGGATACTGGTTCAGTTCTGGTGCAGTTATAGCACTCTACCACTTAATGTGATCATTACCCAGGTTTATTTTGAACTTTTAGTAACCCAAGTTTATTAGCTTCTTTTCTCCTTAAAATTATTGTCCTTGCTTTTCAGTGCGGACAAGTCTTACATATTCTAATTTGGTTTTCTTTTCAAAATCACTGCTTCTAGTCACTTAAAAAAATAGATGGTTTTCTAATATGGTTTTCTTTTCAGCGCATACAAGTGGTACATATTCCGATTAGCCTTTCATTAGCTGTATTTGTATCCATCATTTTTTATACCTTATAGATCACACATGCTCTTATGCATCGTCGGAAACATCACATAATTTCTTATTTCTCACAAATAGCCTTTCCCATCAAATGTGTAATTCAGAAGAATTTCTGGTTTCAATGGGTTCTGAAACAGATACTATTTGTACTCTCTTGCAGTATCAAGAACTCACAAACAGGGAACTATACTTGCTAGTAGATATGTGAATATGTTACATGAGCTTCAAACCTGGTAGAGATTTAGAAATGTTTTGTTTGCCAAACTTGGTAACTAATTCAGCTCTTCATGTACTACTGGTGAACTTTTGAGCATTACGAGATCTTGCGGTTTTTCTTTAACATGGACACACCAAATAATATCATGTCAATATGCCATGGTAGGACACTAGTCCTTTATTCTGCTAAAGGGGACTGATATCTGTTAAATGCTTCTATTGTAGATGGGATCCAGGTTCAAGAAATCTTTGGTATCTGAGAGTGTTAGGGAGTCGCTTCATAGTTGGTGCAGGAGAGTCAAAGAGAAGTCTAAGCGTGGTCCACTTCTGTCACGAACGGGCACGGTTACATCGATCTGCTCATTGGATTCTACCATCTATGAGACAGATGAAACACACACGGTCGGCACCTTGTCCAGAACCATTTCAAGAACCTCCCTTGATGACCTAGCCGCAGACCTCGCTGACGAGGAAACGGAACATGAGCAATCTGATATTTAATTGGTATGTCGTTGATTTCAACACTAAATGAACTACTTCATCATAACAACATGCAGTCAGCAACAAGCCAAGCATTTTTTCCAGGAAGTGGTTTAAATCCATGAAGCCAGCTTCACATCACTGTTCAGATGGTACATAGAACAATGGAGATAGTGTGCCGAAACCTTTTCGTTTTATTAACATACTCGTATTTTCAATTCACCATTCCTAACTCAACGAGCAAGGTGAAAGATTCCGATGCCATTATAAATGAAACTGATTGCAGTGGTTGATGACAAAGGCACTGTGAGAATTGCTCTCCTTTAACTTAAAGGATGTAAAGTATAACTCGAGGATCATGTTGGATTTCAAGGAAGTGACTGTATCACCTTATATTTGAATACTGTTTCCTGTTCAATGTGATCTAATTTCTTCTTCTTAGTTGCTTTTCATTACAATGGTGTATAGTCTAGTATTTGTCAATATCTCCAGCAATACTTGTGCTTGATATATTATTATTATTATTATTACATACTATGTGAACGAATTTCGTTGCAGATTTACCTCATGTATCATTTTATTCTGTTTTTCTTTCCTTATTTTAAGAATGTAAATAAATACGATCTCAGATCATCATATAAGATCTCATAAGCAGAGTGCAAATCATTGGATTTCATTACATATATCAAAATTTATTTAAATTCCACTGTTAGGGGATTACAAAATGGGGTGTTAGTGTGTTTGTATCATGATACAAATTTTTAGCGGTTTATACAACCGACTAGATTTTCTCAGAAGAAGAAGAAGAAAAGAAGGTCACGCAACTATAAAATGACCGCCAGACTATACGGAGGCGAGCGGCGAGATCGAGTCGACGAATCGAAGCGTAGAAAGCCAGGGGCCAGTGGGGGGAGAGAGAGAGAGAGAGAGAGAGAGAGAGAGAGAGAACGGAAAAAGGGAAAAAAAAAATGCAAACGGTGGTATCGAATCATCCCTCCAGCTTCGCGGCGGCGCAGCTTCCAGAACCCTCGTCTTCTTCCTCCTTCTTTCCCGTCCCTTCTCTCTCCTCCAGGGTCCCTCTCTCTCTCTCTCTCTTACCCTCGTTTCGTCCCTTTTGCCTCCTTCTCCTGTCCGATTGGAATTATCGAACTATGGATGTTGTTGTTTGCTAATCTATTGTGTAATCGCAGGGTTCGGGCTTTAGGGGAACGGGGATTCGAATCGCTCCGCATGGGATCTCTTCGCCGCCTCGATTAGCTTCAAGATCCAGGAGGCGCCATGGTGAGTTCTTTCGTCTTGTTTGTCGTCTGGGCTCTTTAGGAAAAAAAAAAAACAAACAAAAACAATCCTAATCGAGAGCGATAGGTAAATTTCTCGTAGATGACGCCTATTTTGGATTTCGATTCTGTTGTAAGATTCAATTTTTCTCATCTGATATCAGTTTCCCTTGCAGATTATTGAGAGCTTGTGCATATACTATACTTGCTAGTTCAAAAAGAATGGATTACCCTATCTTGTGGATTTAGGGCTGTTATCAATTAGTTTATCCATGCCCTTAAATTTACAGATTGGCTTTCCTGATTCTCTTAGGCTTATTTCTTGGTTGCCCTCCTTTTTAGAATTCCCTTGCCGGGAAACATCCTATTGTGGACATTCAATCTAGCTAACCATCCTAGCAGCTGCTCATTTGTCCTCCACGTCAGAAGTTGCCTTTGCATACTGACATGCTTAAGTGATAAAAAAACATAAAAACTTGTTCTTGTCATTCATAATTTAAAACATCGAAGTTTTTTCTTGGTTGGAGAACAAGTTGAAGTTGAGAAAGATCATAATAACTTTTTTTTTTAAAATTTTCTTTTACCAGCTATCAAGATGACATGAACCCTCTATGAATTATAACTATATCTCAGAGGATGAAATCAAGTGAGAGAATAGTTTCTTATGCACAATTGGCATCTAGAGTTCTCTATAGTAATTGATTGGAGTGTATGCTCATGAAACTTAATATCAATCATGGAGGATTTGTGAATGAGGTGGTGGATTGGGTGAGCGAGAATGACAATTAGGTCAATTCTGTAAGTCATATCTCAGACACATGCAAGTCAAAGATCTAAACAGCATACCAGGACAAGTGAAGTTAGGTAGTTTGATCATAAAATGTCGTAGCCAAGGTAGTAATGTTCTCAGTTTCCTTGGACTTCGGTATAGATAACTGTTATAACAGGCTGGAGGATGTGCTATGAGAAATACTATATTGACAAGTTTTAGGTGTAAAACAAGTTTGAGTATCAAGTAAATGTTCTGGCCAATTTGTTAAAAGTTGGCAACACAATGAATTATCATATTTCTATACTGTGAGAGGGCTTTTATAGCTGATTCTGTTATATTCCTGATAATCATCTGGGACTCTCCTTTTTGTTCTTCTTGCAGCAATGGTTAAAGCTATTGCTACTCCAGATTCGGCAGTTGAATTGCCGCTGACTGCAGAAAATGTGGAATCAGTCTTGGATGAAATTCGCCCATACCTTATAGCAGACGGAGGAAATGTGGCATTACATGAGATTGATGGAAATGTTGTAATGTTGAAGCTGCAGGGAGCATGCGGATCCTGTCCAAGCTCTGTGATGACGATGAAGATGGGAATTGAACGGAGGTTAATGGAGAAAATTCCTGAAATTGTTGCAGTTGAACCAATTACTGATGAGGAGACAGGTCTTGAGCTGAATGAAGAGAACATTGAAAAGGTATTTAATCAGTATATTTCCATTTTCTCATTCTTTGTTGTTACTTTCCTTTTCCTTCGAAATCCTATTTCTCTTCCCTCGTGAACTCTTCTCTACACTCATGAATTCTCTATACAACTTTTGTATGTTCTAGTGCTTTAAGTATTCCAAATTAATATTTTTGGTCTTTGTGGGACTGTCTCTAGGCATAGTCAACTCACTGCAGCTACAAGATTGAAGGCAGATCATAACACATGTGGAGACTGTTTTAGATAATAAAGTCTCAATGAGAAAAGTACGGATTCTGAAATTAACTGAAAACATCAGTGTCCAAAAATACGTCGAGGGGTTAGAAAATACACAACCGCCATGTTTTCATTGTACTTCACTTCACTGACTCTGTCTTGACTATCATATCTTCCTTAATAGATACCATGGTGGATTTTTCCATAGTTACAAATTTCCGCATTTGAAAATATTTCATGCTGTTGTTTGAATTGATCTCAGGTGCTTGATGAGATTAGGCCATACCTCACCGGAACAGGTGGTGGCGAGCTTGAGCTTGTTTGCATCGAAGAGCCTATTATAAAAGTCCGACTTACAGGCCCAGCAGCTGGGGTCATGACTGTCCGAGTCGCACTTACTCAGAAGCTCCGCGAAAAGATCCCCGCCATTGCAGCAGTTCAGCTCTTATCGTAGTAATAATCGGGGTAAAGAAATCTTGCCTGTATTTTCCAGTAGTCTCGTGCAGTAAACTTCATGTATAATTGCTCGTTTTTAGTTTAATCTAGAAGGTTACAAGGAATACAATTGTTTTTACATATGCTGTTATCTTGGAAAAGTTTCAAATTTATTCATACACGTCTGTGATTACTTTGAGCATATATTGTACATCGTAGAACGAGTTGTATGCCATCTTGTTTTCTTCCTTGTGCTTCCTACCCTCTTTATCTTTTGCTCATGTATAATATATTTATTGGTTCAATAGGCAAGCAGATCTATGAGTAAAGCCAATCGGTAACTCGGTATTTTTCTCTTTTAAGAAAAACTTGGTATTTTTCTCTTTTAAGAAAAACTTGGTATTTTTCTGCAATTGGTTTGACTACTTTGTTGACGTTTACCTAAATTCTGAGAAGATAATCTTGAAATTATGTGATCTTATTTAATTTACATCCGCTGCCAAAATAAAAAATAAAAAATAAAAAACTGGAGTGTTGTATGATCCACTAAGATTTTAAAATATGATTACCCAATTCCTCATTTTAGTCCACTAAAAGATCTTATCCAGTCCCACTCTGAAAACTTTTTTCCAGAAAAATCTCAAATTTGAAATTGTTTTTCAAATTAGAATATACTTAGGGTGAAAAAAATATAGTTTATTTTAACTTGGAGTGAAGATAAAAATAACCCGGTCCAAATTTCCAAGATATTTACTTAAATGAGGGGACGGGTTGGAGTACCAGAACTAACCTGGACAGGATAATGTATGAATGCATCCACCCACCATTGCGGGTTCTATACAAGGAATCTCGCAAGCAAGACTATGTCCACCGCCCCCAAGAATTCTGTAATCTCATTGCTTCCGACGCAGCTAACGGGTCAGTAGCGCTCCTTGGCATAAAAAAAAATAAAAATAGCATAATCGCGAATAGTGAATACAACCCACAATCCCGTCCCGATTCATCCCCCAAGTTTACTACCTCCACGATAAGTCGCGAGTTATCGCGCTCATGCTATCTAATTCGCCATCCTCTCCTACTCCAATTTATATCGCTATGCTTTCCCTTCGCGTTCTCTCCAACTATTTCCGCCATTGATGGAAGCTTCTCGCCTCTCTTCCTCATCGCTTCCCAAATCTTTCTTCCGGTACTTCTACTGCCGCTGTTGTCGCCGCTGTTGCCGCTGCTTCTGTTGCTGCTACTGCTGCTCCTCTCCTTCCGATCTCCTCTAGGGTTAGGGTTAGTAATTTTCTCGCATCTTAGTTTTTGAAAAATGGATCTTACACGGCCACAATCGAACCTCTCGGTTGGGTTTCTCCACGCCCATGTCGCACCAGGGAACCCTAGATTGATCCCGTTTCAGCTCCTGAACCGGAGAACGGAAGATATCGGAGACGATTCGGAGGAATCGGAGGAGGAGAGGGAGGTAGAAGAGGAGGAGGAGGAGGAAGAGGAAGAGGAAGAGGAAGAGGAAGAGGAATTTAGCTTCCTTGGCTACCCGTTGTCCCTCAAGAGGCAGAGGAGGGCCGATTCCCCCTCTTCCTGCTCTTCTTCTTCGCTTCGTCCCTCGAAGAGACCGGGGTTCGAGCAAGATCTCGATGCGCGCAGGGCGGCGGTGCGTTCCTGGGGGAACCAACCCCTCTCCGTGGCCGATCCAGATGTGTTCGGCATCATGGAGAAGGAGAAGGAACGGCAAGTGAAGGGGATCGAGCTCGTCGCCTCCGAGAACTTCGTCTGCCGTGCAGTTCTTGATGCCCTAGGGAGTCACCTCACGAACAAGTATTCCGAGGGGATGCCGGGAGCCCGATACTACGGCGGTAATCAATATATCGATCGGATCGAGCGGCTCTGCCACCAGCGCGCCCTTGCGGCGTTTGATCTCAATCCCGAGTTCTGGGGTGTGAATGTGCAACCTTATTCGTGTACCTCTGCAAATTTTGCGGTATACACAGGGCTGCTTCTGCCAAAAGATCGTATCATGGGGTTAGATTCACCTTCAGGCGGGCATGTTAGCCATGGGTACAACACGCCAAGTGGGAAGAAGATTTCAGGGGCCTCAATATTCTTCGAGAGTCTGTCGTACAAGGTTAATCCACAGACAGGGTACATTGATTATGATAAACTTGAAGAGAAGGCAATGGATTACCGCCCAAAGATACTTATTTGTGGGGGGAGCTCGTATCCAAGGGAGTGGGATTATGCTCGGTTTAAGCAGATTGCAAATAAGTGTGGAGCAATTCTGATGTGTGACATGGCCCACATTAGCGGGCTTGTGGCGGCCAAGGTAATACTTCCTCTTTGGCATGTTGAATTTCTTCTTCTGATTTACTAGTTGAAAGAAAACCATGATGCTTAATGGATATTTCTTGGTTTGCAATATGCACTTGTTCTATTCTCACTTTAGTATTTATTAATTTCTAATTTGTTTTTTCTCTTACCTGATCAAACTGAACAACCATAGGAGTTGCAAGTTTTTTCTGCGGGATCATTCCTTCTCCTCTCATGTATTAATGCCTGGTTTAGTATTTTTGATAAAATAGCTACGTGGATTCAAAAAATTTCAAATCTTATCAAACAAAAATTTAACAGTTAATGAGATTATCTGAACAAAAAAGACATGCTAAATTTTGTTCTGAGATCTATTAGGTTCAAACTGAACAATCAAAATCATAGAAGAACTCCCATAGCTGATTTGATTCCAAATTTCTGAATATGAATATAGATGTGGAAACACTTTGAAAAAAAGAGTGGTATATCTTAGATTTCTTATTAAACTGTAAAAAAATGCCTTGGGGGCATTTGTTAGAACATTTATTGTTAATTTGTTATCATAATGACATATTGACATGTCAACATTTAATTGGTTGTCAAAAGTACCATTATGGCATGTGGAAGTAGATTTCAATTATTGAAAGTGCTAATTTTTGAATTGCCATGTGCAGGAGTGCCTTAATCCATTTGACTATTGCGATATTGTTACTTCAACAACTCACAAAAGCCTCCGTGGTCCTAGGGGTGGAATTATCTTTTTTAGGAAAGGAAAGAAACCAAGGAAGAATGGGTTTTCATTTTGTCAAACAGACGAAAGTGATCAATATAATTTTGAAGACAGGATCAACTTTGCTGTTTTCCCATCACTGCAAGGGGGACCTCACAATAACCATATTGCTGCTTTGGCAATAGCTTTAAAGCAAGTAGCTACATCTGATTATAAAGCTTATATTCAGCAGGTCAAGAAAAATGCTCAAGCCTTAGCATCTGCTTTGCTCAAAAGAAATTGTCGATTAGTCACAGGAGGCACAGACAATCATTTGGTGCTTTGGGATCTGAGAACTTTTGGTTTAACAGGTATAGATTTTTTGGTCTCTGTACGACTTTTTACACTCTGAAAGACCTTTTCCAATAATGTAACTCGTGTTACAAGAGCCTAAGCAAGCCGAGAAACAATCTGATTGTCTTGGATCAAATCTATATGGCAGTTGCTCAATCTTAGTGTTTTATTCAGGCAAATGCGGACAGCATAAGATGCTAACAAAATACTACAGGCTTAAATTTTCAGTTTAGGAAAGCAGCTCTCACACTGATTACCTCATGTAGTTTTTTTTCTTCTTGGAGACTAGCATGATCATAGAAGACAATCTCTTATACAAGAGAGAAAAGCATGGAATTTGCTCTTTTGTTCTTCGTGAACTTCTAGTGCACCTCCCTTTTCCATTCCCATCACTCTATCTTGTTTCACTGGAGAATCTTTTTGGTCCCCCACTTTAATTAGTATTTTGGCAAAAATAATGGTGGATCCACTCTATATGTGCCTTGATGCAGTGCTCTACAAGCCAATTACCGATCAAGAATGTTATAGCTCAAGTCCTAGGAATGATGATGTATAGTGAACATGTCTCACAAGTTACCTAGATCGCACAGTATATGGTTTCCCAAAGATCAATTATTTAACCAAGTCTTCCTTAGGTCATAGGATATTGAAATGTTTGATGCACTATTTTCTTTTAAAAGCCCTTTTCACTTGTGGCATAATTGGTCTCCTTTGTGATTTTTGACAGGAAAGAACTTTGAGAAGGTTTGTGAGGCATGCCACATAACTGTGAATAAAACCCCAATTTTTGGTGATAATGGTGCTATATCTCCTGGAGGAGTCCGCATAGGTAAACTCCAACAAGTGTATAAGTTTATATTTTTCCCTCTAAAGCAGTTTCAGGGTGTCTCAGACTTCAGAATATTAAAGCACTGTAATTTTTCTTTCTTTAGGCACGCCTGCGATGACAACAAGAGGCTGCTTAGAGGGTGACTTTGAAGTAATTGCAGAGTTTCTTCTAAGGGCTGCTCAGATAGCTAGCACTGTGCAGAGGGAACAGGGGAAGCTACAGAAGGATTTGTGTAAAAGTCTTCAGAACAATAGAGAGGTTATTGCGCTCAGAAACTGTGTGGAGACTTTCGCATCCCAGTTTGCCATGCCGGGATTTGATGTATGAACAGCTTGTGATTTGATGCATGAACAGCTTGTGAGCAGCATGCAAACCATCTTGCTAAATTTGCATATCCTACCACCTGACTGATCCTAAGTTACAGGCTTTCAGCCTATCGGAAGCTCTTTCTTACTGCACAGGTTCTGACACATGCATATTTTTGTACTGGACATATCATAATGCTACTCATACAAAACTACGCTAAGTCCTGATACAACACATACTTCCAGTTACTTTGTAAATATATTATATGAGGTCATTTTTGTACCACTTGTATTTATATTGAGTATACTGTGGGATTAAGATTGCTGTAAATCTTTGTCGTGCTGCTTGAATGTACAATTCTCCTCGGCATGATGTGAAGTGATTCTTTAGTTCAAAGCTGCTATCAATCGAATGCCAAGTAAAAAAATTGGTTTGATCTAATATGAGATAGTGTGTTCGCTAGCAACATTTAACAGTTATCTTCTATTGCCTCATAGGGAATATTTTAAGCCTTTGGTGCTTGAATCTTCGTTGATGGATTTCATTCCTTGTCTTTGGTTCTTTGCTTATCAATATGTAGATCAGTTTCATAGATTTTGAAATCTATACGATATGTGAAAAATCTATACTGCATGCTTTCCTGTTTTCTTCTGAGGATAAGTGGAGGTCGTAATGTGGTGTTTATGAGCTTTACTGCCCTACCTTGTGATTATGCTTAGAGAGGTCCAGAAACTTCTCCAATTTGTTTCAGAATCTTTTCATATATAGGATTCCTTTTCTTTTCTAGAACCATTGAATATGAAAGATAGGTGGTACACTGAACACCTAACAAATTAGTTGGACAAAAGCTTTCAACTACAGTTCCATCTTTCTCTTTTAAGGACCAAAGGTATCTCCCAGCCACCTTTTCATTTATGTTTTTCTGCCTGTCTAAAATGGTGAAAGATAGGGAGAAAGGAAGGAAGCCATCACAAGCTAAAGGAGCACAAGCAGAAAAGTCCATCATTTTTTACCTTCCAATATGTGTACCATTTCTTGTTAAGGTTCAAAACAGTGGCAAGAAGGTCTGGATGTGACACTTACCTCTTCTTTTAACATGCCATATATTGTTGTGCTCATGTGCAACTTTTACCATCATTTCATTAAAAACCACACTTCTCTCTCCAACTTGGGAATAAGAGGGGAATTGGGGAAAGAAAAGTAAACAAAAAGCTCTATAAACTATTCAACTTTGAGCAAAACCAGAGCAGGAAGAGACCATAACACTAACCTCCATTCCATAGTATTTACCACCATGTCTTCCTTCACCTATGACTGCATATATCCAGGAGCTTCTTCCTCCCTTCTACGATCTCATCAAAGATGTCATCAAGCTGCCCAATAATACCCTCAGTTCCAGAGCTTAGCAGTTCAAGCCACCCCTTCAAGATCTCAACTTTGTCACATCCCCCAACACCCTCTTTCTCCACCTTTAGCTCATCCATGGCTTTTCTTGCCATCCTAAACTCATGCATGAGGACTCCAAATCCACCCTCCATCCCTCCCATTTCCTCCATCACCCTCTGCTGCAATCTCCCCATGGAAACCATGAATCCATAGCCAAAGAAAAGTGACCCCTCCATTGTTGTCATTCTACTGGAACTTGCAGAGCACCAAGAAACCATTCCCCAGAGAAGGATTAGAAGGAGGAAGGAGCTCACCTTCCTCATTGCAAAGAGAACTCCCCTGAATCCATTGAACCCATTAAGCTTCGATTCGTTTGGGACCTTCTCGTCCAACCGAATAGTCAAGGCTTCAATCGTAGTCTCCACCAATACCCTGTTCTCCTCCTCCACTCCCATGGCTTCTCTTCGGCAAACTGAGATCACCCGCTTTACCTGCATCCGTTAAAAGAAATCCCAACTTTAAGGTAAAAGATTGGTTTTTGAAGAGAAAGAAGCAAGACCCAGCAAGGACCTGTCGTACAAACTGGGGGTTTGAATCCCCGTGCTCGAGCAAGGCGACCAAGTCGGCGAAGGCCGAGCAGTAGCCCTCCATTCTAGAGATGCCCAACTTGAGAACATGACAAGATTCCCACAGACGCGAGCTCTCGTCCATGTACTCATCGAGCCACATCTCCCCCACGGGGAGGTGGAGGTCTTGGACCAAGCTGGTGAGGTGGGAGTGGGTGGAGCGGAGCAGGGAGACGACCCTTTGGAGGAACTGGAGGGACATGAAGCCTTTGGAGGACGAGAAGGACGACTCGAGGTCGTCGAGGCTTTGGGTGAGGAAGGAGTAGAAGCCATTGGTGGAGGTGGAAGAAGGCTTCATCGGGGTGAGGAGAAGAAATGATGAAGGTTAGGGAGAGGGAGAGGGAGAGGGAGAGAGGGGAATTATATACAGCATATGTGTGTATATATACACACACACACACACTCCTTTAATGCACTTCATATCTATCTATCTTTCTTACTAACAAAACAAAAAAAAAATGCTAATATAATTAACAGTATAATAGTAACACCAAATTATAATTTCTAAGTTGTCACTCTTTAACAAGTTATTTTGCATATAGATCGTCAATTTATTTATTTATTTCATATTTATATGTATACTCTTCACTTCAGGTTATTTTTTGATAATTATAATTTATTAAATAAAAGATATGTATACTTAAACGGAGAGTGATGTATATATATATATATATATCATAATAAGATTATTGATATTTTTTGTAATTAATTTGATGACAGTTTAATTAAATTTTCTCTTTGATTATTTCTTAATTACTTACATATATCTTTTATTAGTTTAAAATTGATTTAATCTAACATTTGATAAGAGATAGAAATAGAAAATCAAATTTAAATTGAAGCCTCTCTTATAAAGGTAAAGAATTAAATTTAAATGATATCTTTTATAATTAAGGTCTAATTATATTTAGAGAGAGAAATCTTAACAGAAGAAAAGAATGTGCACCTCGAAAGTTAAGAGCACATAATTTAATTTTCTTAATTAATATATTTTTTTTACATGCGGTGTTAGAACTGATACCGATAAATCAGTACCGAGCAAGAAAACCGGTTTTAGAAGGATTTTAAAGTAGAACTATAAGTAAGTAAGGTGGGCTTTTGTATAAATCCCAAATCATTTTTATTCTCGGCAATTATGATTATTCCATTTGTAGGGGTTTATAAATCTTCTCATTATCTCTTATTTTCTTTCTTCTTATAAATGTTTGAAAATTTTATTATATATATTTGCTTTTATTATCATTAACATGCTAATGTATGGTATGGGCTTTTAATCCATCAATAACTCTGAGTAATTATTATAATTAATTATAACATGTGGTAAATACAAACAAATATGAGAAATGATCGCTAGAAAGTGAGAAAAATTTCTCTACTTTTAATGTTTAATTGTAGAAAATTAATTAAATAACCGACCTACCAACTAAAAATAACTCTATATTTTTCTTAATTTTTTAAACTTCACTTTCTAGCTACTAAATACAAAATTAAATAAGAGAAGACGACTAATAATAAGGAAGTGAATAACTCATTTTTCACTCTATATTTTTTAATCCTAACACATAGACTGGTGGGACTTCTAGGAAATTATGGCATTCTTTCTCTACTTCTTATCCATCAAACATAATATTTATAATACTTTTCAGCAAAATTGCCCATAAAAAAAAGGCAATCATATATTTTTTTCTAAAAGAAATTTGACTGAAAATGGATTCTTTTTTCTACTAAATAATTGAGATTGAGATTTGGTATTTCCCCTGTTCAAGTTGACCAAATTGGCAGGAATCTTCTCAAAACGGCGCCGTTGTTGTGCTGGGACCAAGTGATAGGGTAGAGAAAAACAAAGGAATTTTTTCTTTACATATATAATATATATATATATATATATATAGATGCTTTCTTTTGCTTCTCTTTTCCTATCTACCTTTCCTCCTCCTTTTTCTTCTCCTTCTTTTTCTTCCTTCTTTCCCCCCTTTTTCCTATTGAAGCTAGAAACACTTATTCTGGCTAGGGGGGAGAGAGAGAGAGAGAGAGAGTCACTTTCCATGCTAGGGGTTGTAGAAAACTTGGTACTTATATTTTATAAACATGGCCATGTCTCGTTTGTTAGTTAGTATGTAGGACCAACACCAACCTAGTAATTGAATAACCCATGTGCTAAGATCCATCATAGGGTGAGGCATCATGTACCAAATGATGAGGGTGGTTCATTGCTTTCCTCTCTATCTATCTATCTATCTATCTATCTATCTCTTATACTACTATTGCTTTCCTCTCTATCTATCTATCTATCTCTTATACTACTACTAAGAATTGATCATGTGAAGCTTTTTATCTTATATCATAACACCCACCGGTTATTCTAAAAGTTTATTGTTTTAGCATCATGCCCGTCAACTTATTAATTACTTTGAAAACTTAAGAACTTAAGTTAGTAGAGAAGGATAGTTTTATTATTATGTTATGAAAATCACTTTATGCTTATAAAACCTTGTTCGATATAACTATGTCATTTTGAACTTTTCTATTTTAAGTTGATGATAGTCTTTTTGTGTCGTTTTATCTTGCAAAGTGTTAACCCTTTTAAATAAAACTAGAGTTATTTAAGTTATCTTGTCATCTTTACTAATAAAGTTTATAATTATAGTTTCGTCGGAAAGGAACTTAAGAGGTATAGTGATATAAAATAAAGTTAGGGTAATCATGTTTGCGAATAAAAAGGTAAAAGTTTGCATAAGCTTGTAGAAAAATCTTGAGATGGTCATCACTTGGGAAGGAGAATGGAAGGTGATAGATCTCATTTTATACTTGCGTATCTCAATCCACTATCCAAATCTTTCCACTCCCCCCTTTCTTCCTTCTTTAATTTCGCCTCTTTCTCTCTATCTACCTTAATTTCTTATTACAAATCTTTGGTGCTTTAAGGTGGAGGAGACTTTTTATTTTATTTTATTTTATTTCAATTTTTTTTTATGCTTTGCTTTTGAACTCGTGGGTTCTTGGAGAATGGGATGCTTGGATTTGGGGAGGAGAACAGGCATGTTGGCCTCTTAAAGGTCTCATTGGAGACTTAATTGGGTACTAATGAGAATATATATGCAATTAAACAATGCACAAAGTGTAGTATTAAAAGGGCTAGTTGCTTGTTTTAAATATTGGTAGATCCTGCATTCCTTAATCTTTTGATTATTAGGTATGATTCATGATTAGTGCGGGTTCCAACTAATTAACAAATAAGGTCATTATCAACCCTAATCATATTACCATTTGCTCTTCTCTCTCTCTTTCTCTCAAAATATTCAGTTTTTTGTTTCTAAAGGAATACCCTTCAAACTTAACTAATAGTTAAGATTTCATCAAACATCTTAAAAAGATGACAATATATAAATTTTCTTTTTTCACAAATAAATATAACATTTCGAAAGGATTCGCATACAAAAATAGATTGAAGAAGAAGAAGAAGAAGAAAACCTTTAATTTAGATCACCACTTGGATGTGTATGAAATAATGAGATATCTACTTAAAAGTGGAAGAAGATAGCAATGGCTAATGATTGGAATGTTGTTTGATTTGTTATTATATTGGCTTAGTTCTTTGTTCTCCTTGCATGATTTTTTTTCAAGGACCAGGCTAATTAAGTCCATGCCACTCCATGGAAGTGACAGCCACAAAAGTAGTGTCAAATGGAGAGTGCTACTTCTAGTGGTAGTGGTAGTGGTAAATGGTAGTGGTAGTGGTAGTGCCAATGTCTTCTACTCTATTGCCTCCCTGACTTCAAAGCTAGTGATTATATTAATATCCATCTTGTATTTGTATGCCACCCAGTTATCCAAATAAGGAGGCCCCCAGATTAGCTTAATTTTATGGACACTTCCCACACATAATAGTTATTAGGGTTGATAGTTAATACAATTATTTATTTATTTATTTTATCGAAACTTTATATGTTTGTGATTTACACTCAAACTTCTAATTTGTTAACATTAAAAAACAAAAGACGGCAATAATTATGACATAAAAAGTTTTTTTTGAGGCTAAGCACTTTTTAGAGGATCTTATAATAGAATGAGATGCACTTGAGCTGAGATGAGCCTGAGCTTTTAATTTAGGCCCGAAATTAGTTACAAGCTCAGTCTTGAGCTTAAGTCGGCTTACTCAGACTCTATAAGTTCGAAATATATATATATATATATACACCATATATAATTTATAACCATTAGATCGAATAAAAGCTAAAATTGAAGCCACCTAATAGGCTTATTTAGGGTTTGAATATATTAATTTAGAAATGACTCTGAAAAGCAAGCGCCCGTGGCCTAATGGATAAGGCGTCTGACTTCTAATCAGGCGATTGTGGGTTCGAGTCCCACCGGGCGTGTTTGTTAACTTTTACGGTTTATTATTATTTCTCTCTTTCTCTCTCTCTCTCCCTTTTGGGTAATAATTATAACAAAAGGAGATAATTTTGCAACTTCGGAAAAGCGAGCGGTGGTTTTCCTTTTGGCAATAAGGTTAGAAATGCACGTAGTGATTTGCAAGAAAATCCCAAACTTTCGCTCTCTGGTTCAAGAATCAAGCCCAAAACTAAAACTCAGTTCCAAAGCCCACAAAGTCCAAGTAAGCCAGGCTATACAAAATTTTCTCCAACATCTCAATCATGTGAAAGATAAGATGACATGAATACACACCACAAGTCCCTCTCTCTTTTCCCTTTCCCCCATTTTGCCACTTTCAAAAGGCTACAATCTCAAATGATACTTATACCAACTGTAGTCTCTCACCTTCACAAACTTACAGAGGAATTTGTTAAAAATAGCAGGCATGGGTCTGTGGAACTGGCCATGGAGGAGAGGACCTTCCGGCGGCTTCAGCAAGTCTTCCACGGCCGAAGAGGTCACTGAAGGGATCGACGCCAGCCATCTCACTGCCATAGTTACAGGTTCATGAATTCCATAAACTCCTCCATCTCCAAAGTCTTGATAGAAAATAAGGAAACAGGGAACAAAAGAGACGAGGAGAGCAATAGAGATTAACAAGTAGGATCTGGATGACCTACTGAAGCTTTAAAACACAAATTTAACTCATGAAGAATAAGAATTATAAGAAGCCACAGTAAGCATTAGTAAGAAAACCCGTTTAGCCTGACACTGCATAAATCAATCTTGAAGATAAAAAAAATGAATCTTATATTATTTAAACAATTCAAATTTCCCTACTAGCAAACTCAACAATCACACCAGTGAGTAGTATCAGAAGCAGCTACCAATGCATTAAGTACTATATACCTATATGACAACAGAAAAGGTGAAACAGAAGCAGTACACATTCCAATCTTGCTAACCATTGCCTGTTAATTTTAACTATTGATGCATGGTAGGAGCAACAAATGGCATAGGAAAAGAGGCAGCAAGAGTACTAGCACTACGAGGAGCAAAAGTAATTATACCATCACGAACTCTAGAGAGCGGGATGAAGGTAAAAGAAAGTCTCCTCAAAGAAAATCCACATTCAAAACTCCAGATTGTGGAGATGGATCTCAGCTCCTTCGACTCTGTTCAAAAGTTTGCTCAATCCTTCAGTGCATCAAACAAGCACTTGAACATTCTAATGTATGATAAGCCAGATAGCATCAGCTGGCGAATTACAATTTATTGAGATCCGACAGTCTGTTTTTGAAAGATTTCTAACAGATACACTCTTCTGAATGCTCACAGCAACAATGCAGGAATAATGGCTTGCCCATTCCAACTATCAACAGATGGAATAGAGCTGCAGTTTGCTACGAATCACCTCGGTATAGATCCAGTTACCAAATAATATGAAATGCAACTTTCTCTTTTACAACCCACTTCCATGAGCACAAATAATCATAAATATGTTGTCATATTTTCTTTCTTTGAATTGATTTTCTTGATCTTACTTGAGTATTCTAATTTTGCTGGACAAGACATGATAACAGCTGATGATTCATGTATAATAACTTTTTAAAATTTTGACTATGTCGAGTAACACTTATGGTAGAATAACACCTGAATGCACTAATTAATTGGCTTAACTAATGTAGGACATTTCTTGCTGACGAATCTCTTACTTGACAAGCTGAAAGCTACGGCCAAAGAAACAGGAATACAGGGAAGGATAGTGAATGTCTCATCAACTGCTCATAAAAGAAGCAATGGATCCTTTTTCAATCTGGATGAGATGAATGATAAGTCACGGTACTTTATAGATTTTCTATTGGATGATTATTTTTCAAACTCATACAATAGCACCACAACCACTTGGATTTTTCTTTTGGGGTACAGGTACAAACCTTTTGGTGCATATGCTCATTCAAAATTAGCAAACATTCTCCATGCAAATGAGCTATCTAGGCTTTTACAGGTCTGATGTTTCCCCTTTGTTTACTGAATAACACTGGTAAACGTCTCCACTTTCAAATATTAAACATAGTCTTAAAAAGATTTCTACATATAAATGATGGGAGAGAAACCAAGCTATAGAGAAATATAAATTTATTTGATACCACTACTTCAACTACAAAAAAGGACTACCTAAAAGAGACTCAATAGTGACTACAAAAGCACATATATCAACACGAGAGTTTCAAAAACACTCTGTGTCAATATTCTAACTAGAACAGATAGAACTGTCTGTATTGGTAAAAAATCACTAATTCATGCAATCATTCCTCACTCTATATGTTAAAACAATAGAGTTAGGTTAGCCACATTCTAATAATTAAATGAGCTTCTGTAATTTCTTAAGAGAAAAAATGTTTAAACCATTTTCAAGACAATACTGATTGATTGAAGCACAATTTGTCTCAAAATGTGTTTCAAAAAAATAATATCTTTTAACACATTTATGCTCACTTAAAGGGAAAATTTGTACAACATAGTATGGTCAAACTGAAACTACTTTCCAGAGACTCTTGGATGAAAATTCAGAAATCCCTGATGTTAAACACTGTCAGTGGATTACTCTAAATTATCGTTAACTATCAAAAATTACAGAAGTGTCAGCGCCATCACATATATTGACACCAACCTAACAAAGGCTTGAAACCAAATATAAACTAACTTCACTATATGGTCCCCTTGTGAACAGAACACTAACTTTTAAATTACCCAACTGTGGTTCCTGGTTTGTGCACTTTTCATATCCACATTATTCGGAGTATGTTTCAAAAAATTGAATTAGCAACATTTCTAGGCATAATCTAATTAAAATTTGGTGTCAAACAGGAAGAGGGATCCAATGTTACAGCAAACTCTTTGCATCCAGGACTAATATTCAGCAATATAGGCCGCTACCTTAATATAGATAGTAATGGTACCTCATTCTTCACATTTCCACTTTGAATTTTGAGGGCGTCAACTAGTGTGAAGATAAGGTTTGCCACCATGCACACTGGCACAGCTGGTTCTGATCAGGAAAACATCCTCTCCAGTAATGGAGGTAAAGTTGCATATTTTTTGATCTCACCAGAACTTGCATTGGAGCCTTGTGCACTAGTGACGCCCTTTCTCTATATTGTGAAGTCTCTTATTAAAATATATTCACTCCCTGCATCATGCAGTTGCAATAGGTTTGCTTGCGACACTGGCTAAACCTTTTGTTAAAAGTATACCCCAGGTAAGGCAGCTTATCTACAATTATTTTCTTTTACTTTTTCACTGATTCAAGTCATTTATCATCAAAAATCCACTTGAGAATTCTGAGATCCTTCTGCGCTACTAAAGACACCCTACACCTGCAGGGAGCTGCAACTACCTGTTATCTAGCATTACACCCAAAGGTAAAAGATGTAACTGGAAAATACTATGTTGACTGCAATGATGCAATACCTTCTGCTAAAGCAAGAGATGAAGCCTTAGGTACAAAGCTGTGGGAGTATAGTCAAGGGCTTACATTATGAACTCATTTTGCAGTTCTCCTTCACACTAATTAAGATATTTCAAGCTCAGAAAAATCTCATCATTATCATTACTCGTTTAAAGATCATTAGGTTTATTTTTCCTATATCAGATAACATAAATATGATGACTCATGTACTATCTCTTTTCACTAATGAGAAGATGCTTATGGTACTCTATGCCTTCTTAAATTTAGTGCTGTGTTTTCTACTCAGTATAAATATGCTACTTTTGTGATTATATATTTTTTTGGTTTTCTTTCATTTCATTTCCTTTTCTCGCTGCGGATGTTCCATTATCAGCTCCTTCTTGTATTATACTCTTGCTATCAGCAAGAGAAAACCCTGATGGATTTAAATTCTAGTGAAATACTTTTCTAGGTTTTGCCATTCCTCAAAGTCATAAAGACAATATTCTGTTTAATGCACTTGTTTCAATCTCAAATACATTGTTCATCAAGAAATTTAGCTACCTGGCCTTGTTACTATACCATCTGGTAGGTCTCTGCAAAACTATTAGGAAAATTTACTGCATGGGAGAGTGATGGCTTGAAAAGAAGATGCTTTGACTTCATAAAATTAGAATGCTTGTGCATTGTTTATTCCATCACTCACACTTCCAGCCTCAAAGTACGTATTCTGAGGGTAAAAATGTACTATTTCAAACTTAAATTACATCTCAACCTGTAGTACAGTTCTTAAATGAAGAAAGATTCTTAGCCCTAACTTAATCAAAAGCATCAAAGGAATAAACAAATACTATCATTCAAGATGCACTTAACAACCATAAAAATTTATCTTACTTCAAATCACGATTCCAAGTTTCGGCCGGGTATTGGCTAGATCGGCATCCGACCGATACCTGATTTGTATCGGACGGGATCTCTCCCTCTCTCTAATATTTTTTTTTCATTTCTTCTCACTAGTGCCCCATCTCTCTTATTTACTGTCTCCCTCTCTTTTTCTTTCTCTACTCTCTCTATCCCCTTCACAGAGAGTGAGATAGAGAGACGAGAGAGAGTGGAGAGAGAGAGAGAGAGAGGGAAGAAGAGATTGAGAGAGAGTAACAAAGAGAGAGGGATGAAGAGATTGAGAAGGACTAGCAAAGAGAGAGGGATGAAGAGATTGATAAGGAGAGAAGGGAGAGAAAAAATGAAAAAAAAAATAGAGAAAAAATTACCTTGCGATAGAAAGAGAGGGAGGAAGAGGGAGATTGAGAAAGAAAGAGAGAGAGAGAAAGAAAAGGGAAAGAAGAAATAAAAAAATAAAATTTGCCTTATGGCAATGAGAGAGAAGGTAGAGAGAAGAAAAGAAAAAAATTAGAAAAAATAAATAAATTTGCCTTGCTAGTAATATAGAAAGGGAGGAAAAGGGAGAGAAGGGAAAAGAAAAAGGAGAGCCAACTCGGTATACATCAAAGTATTGAATAAGCTAATATAATTTTTAATTTTTAGACTTCATATGCAAATAATTATTATTTTCTTACTATTTTTCTAATTTTTTTAAATCTTTTATATTTTAAAATAATATTTAGAATTTATATGATTAAAAAATAGTCTGATCCGATACGAACGGCTAATACAGTTGATACAACTGATACAATCGATATGCATTGTTTTTCCAGATGGTCGATCTCGATCCCAATACCTAGTTTTGGAATCTTACTTCAAATAATATGAATCCAATTTCTGATGCTTCTACGGATAATTAAGACAAAAAAAACAAAAACACAAAAAACAATCATACAGACATTAGAGAAGCACACTTCATTGCAACATGTGGAGTAAATTATTAGCAGTCTAACTTTGATTATCCTAATACCATCAAATCCATGTCTAGGTTTTCAAACAATGGGGGAAGGATTGTAAATATGAATACTGCTCTATGGAGAATGAAAATTCCTTTGAAAATTGCAGCTTTCTTGTGCTTAGTGGGGGCATAATAGAACTATTGGAGTGGACATGACAGATGTGTGTAGGTAATGTAGTTGTTTGATGTTATTTTGGATGTCGGTTTGTTAATTTGTAGTGTAATGGTTTACTAAATTCTGGGTTGTGGTTCTAGCTTGGAGGTAGTATGGTTGTTTAAACTCTTTTGTTTTGTAATGAAACAGAGCCTTTGTTGGCATGTGTGCAAAGCATATAAGACAACAGCATAGCATTGATAAAAATAACTTAGTAATAGGAAAGTGAGGCTTGTCAAATGACCATCTTCCTGCATGAACTATGGGCCATCTCCATAGTGTACGCAGGAGCAGTAGTCAATCATTGATATAATGGTAATCATATAAAATGACTAGTATGATCATCTTGTACAAGACCTCTTCACATAAGCTAGTTACCCATTTCCTCTACATTATGTGACTAACACTTTGCCATAGCCGTAGTTATCATCTAGATTATGTCTACCAACTACAATTCCAGCATTTCACTAAATGTACTACACAACTTATTAACTTAAACTTTGAAAGATCAGATACCAGATTTTATGAAATTCTGAACCTTGCTGAATTTCTGGTCGAGCCAGGATTCTGCCAACAGCCGGTGTGGCAGTATGGCAAGAGTTGGATAACTCTGCATCAGACAAAATTGCATTATTAATCTCCAACCTAAGGCAACTCTAAAGTTGGCATTTGGCAGTAAATATCTGATAGCTGATCAGTTACACCAGAAAAAAAAAATTATAGCATGCCAATTTCTTCTTAGAATTGGACTATTCCATGCTCCTACATATGCTAGTCATTTAATTTGAAAGGAAGGAAATAGCCTCAAATTAGAAGTAGAGAAAGATCTCAGTGAAAAAAACATTATTCTGGGTAACATAAAATTAATAATGTGCTACACTTAAACGCTATTTAACCAAGTCCAGTGCAAATTTCAAATGATACCGATCAGCAAACAGGTTATTTTATCATAGTTAGAATAAATTGTAGTTAATACATGGCAAACCAGGTAACTTGTTTGCAGTTGGTTAAAAATGTTACCTTAAACATCAGGATCCTCAGGTGGCCTTGTCTGTAAAATTTGGTAAACTTGGTCCATAAGGCGGTCTGACAAGCTCTCAATAAATGTGTATGTATCGACAGATTCTGCAGCCCTAACTGCAATTTTGTTGAAAATGCAGCATAAAGAGCTATAACGCCTTGCAAGGGCTGAGCTAACATCATTATTAATTGCAAGCTCACAATTGTCTCTTAGGTTCATGACTTTTGCGTTTGGTGTCCACCTCTTCATTATGTACTGGGGTGGGAGCTCCTTAACATTAATAATATCAAGTGTTTTCAGTACATGCCGGCACTGTATACCAGTAAACTCAAATCTTTTGCAACTGCACTCTACCGTACCATTTGATGAATCAAATCGAACAGTGTATTCTCTTGGGTTCTCTGTGGTAACTTTATATTCAAATGTTGTTCCGACCTGACCACAGCTATATACCATACAATCCATGGACAGTTCAAACTCCATTTGGAACATTTTGAATACTGCAGGAGTGTATGCATTTGCTGCCTGCCTCAACATCCGTGAAGAAGGAAATTGTGAAATATTTTGATGCACAGAAAGATCGGCCTGAATTTCTGATGTTCGCTGCTCATCAACTATTCTGTCATAATGTTTAAAGAAGTCTAGAAGATCTAAGTCTCGATTCAAGTATTCTTTGAGCATACTGCTCATGTTTTCCCTCACTAATGTTGTTTTAATGTCAGCACAAAATGTTTGACGTCCATAAGGCAACGCCCACTTCTCCCTGTCATCATATAACTTTTTCAACCAATCATTTTTATGAAGATCATAATCCTGTAACATTGTTTTCCATTCGAATAAGAACTCCTCCTCATCTTCACAATCAAATAGGCATCTGCTGAAATCTTTAGCAAAAGTTGTTGAAGCTTGGAAAACAAAATTTAGGTGCTTTTCTGCATCATTGTAGATGTGCCACACACAAACACGATGAGTCGTACCTGGCCACACCATGGTTACAGCATCATGAACTTCCGAGGATCTGTCAGTTAGAATAACCTTTGGCTGTTTTCCACACATAGCTGTCTTGAATGTCTCAAACAACCACTTGTATGATTCTTTACTATAATCATACAGCAAAGCTGCAGCAAAAACAATGGGCTGCTTATGATGATTCACACCGACGAAGGGTGCAAATGGCCTACCATGATCGCTCAGTTTGGACGTAGTGTCAAGGCATAATATATCGCCAAAGAATTCAAAGTCCACCATGGACTTGGCATCTGCCCAGAGAACATTTGTTACTTGATCATATGGATCCAGCTGCACTGCATAATAAAAGGATGGATCACAACTCTGCTTTTCTTGTAAGTATTGCATTAATGCTCCTACATCCCCTAACCTCATAGAATTGGTACGCTTTGAGGGTATATAATTCTTATAACCATCAGAAATAAAAGGCTGCCGAAAGTTCTCGACCTGCCTATCAACATGCTCATCACTAGGTTCAGGTTCAACTCCTGGACCTTCTTCTATCTGCATAAGATCAGGTGGAGGGTTGATTGCCCTTCTTCGCCAACGCCACTTCAGCATGTGAGCTTTTGATGGGACGATGAGTCCATGGTTATGCTTGGGCTCAAATTTAGACACACGATATTTACCGTTCTTTGCAATCTTAATGGTCATGCCTGCAGGGCAACCAGTTCGGTCATATAGTTTTGGATTTCTCCCCTCCTCGCCCTCTAACTTTTTGCGAAAACCCTCTTTATGGCAAACATACTCCCTCGAATATATTACACCTGAGGCTCTCCGTTTCACCAGATGCTTTCGAACACTGAACCCAACTCCATTTGCGTAGTTAACATAGAACTGGTAAGCCTCTTGATCATCCTCAAACTCCATATCAATCTTTGGGACCCAATGCTCACCTGCAGGAATATTATTCTCACTGGCCGCTACCAAAGATCTAGTAGGTCTACTCTCTTGCACCCCCCTCTGCACATATCTCATCACAGCTCCCGTCCCACCAGCCCTTGTAGCATTCATGGACTTTGAAGGTAAGTAAGTTTTCGGACTCGGACGAGGAATAACTGCTCTAGCCATGTTCTTGGCAGAAACTGTCTCTGTCGCTACTGAATCATTAGTCTTATCGCTCTCCTCGACCAGGATGTTCGCAGTTACAAGGTCATGATTATGATTAGGCTCAAAGTCACTGATGCGAAACCTGCCATCATCCATGAGCCTCACAGTAATATGTGCACGACAACCGGTTCTCCGGTCAGGCCGTGGCCTCTTCCCAGGCTTAAGTGTCCTACAAAAACCTTCCTTGTAACAGCAAAACACCCTCGAGTACACTATGCCCGAAGACCTTCGCTTCACCAAATGCTTCCGAACCCCAAACCCCATCTCCTTGCCATAGAGGCAGTAAAACTGGTAGGCCTTCTCGTCTGTTTCAAACACCATATCAATCTTCGGAATCCAACTCTCATCTGCGGCATCCTCCGCCAAAACGATGGCCTTCTCTGCCGAGACCGCCATCTTTTCCCTTCTATAACCCAAAACCTTGATTCCAACCTTCAAAAGGATGCGAATTTTCGAAGACCCAGTTCGTATTGACCACCAAAAAGCTCGACAAATCGATCTGGACAAGAATTATTCGAACTCTCGTAAGCAGCTTAACTAGAAGGGGGAAAAAAAGAGATACTTCCTTTAAACAAAGAATGGAGCCTCAGAAACGAAAACGGAAAGCAAGAAGAGATCCCAAGAACAAATTCAGCGGTTCTATCCTTCAAAATATTCGATATTGCGACAATTAACACTAGAAAGCTCGAAAAAACAAATCCGAGCACGAACAGTGGTTATTTTGAACAAAGAAGATTGCATCTTAGAAACGGAAACGAGCAAGCAGACGAGAAATTCGAGAACAAAGGAGATCAAATCGAAGTCGAACTCACCTAGGTGCTGCGCTCTTCTTTTTAGCTTCTAATTTTGGAGGGGCGGGAATTGGAGGGAGAGAAGGAGAAGGGGATCGGACGAAGGAAAGGTCCGACCAACCTTGGACGGCTACGCAATACAAGAGAGGGGGAGGGGGTGAGCAGGTTTGGGGGATGGTATCGAGTTCGGTCCAACCTCCTCCGATCCGTGACGCGTGTCCCCATCCAGCCGCGGACGCCAAGGCGCATTCCCATCTAGTTTTCTCGCCCAACTACGAGTCCGCTCACGAAATGGACACGCGTCCCCGCGTGGGAGGTGTAGCCTGCCTAGCTGCAGCTAAAGCTGATACGACCGGGTCAGCTGATGTCAGCGCCAGAGCATGGTTCGTGTCGTTTTCCTCTCACCACGCTGCTCCCGTCGTTTGGGTGTTCCACTCCATCCCGCGGTCCGACTCGACAGCTCACGATTATAATCTATAAATACAAATATAGGCATTAGGTGCGTAACTGGGTATCGGGTGGGAATCGGGTCGGATCCACTCCGGATCCGAATACGGTGACTAATCTGATACCTATCTGTTCGTGCTATGCATCATTCCATTCGACTATCACGATGACTGGAGGCTAAGAAATGGTTACTATAATATTTAATTTTTTAAAGTGGAAAAAGATTTTTGCATTAGAGTCCAATATTTTATTTTATTTTTAATTTTAGGAAAATAAAGTTCCGATTTAGCCTGGATATTATTTTGTGGTGTTTAATGAATGTGCTACATTTTGATGGAAGAGCTTAACGTCGTCATATAGAAGCCCATTCGCCTCAGCCCGATTGCAGCCCATGAACAGTACTCTCCTCTACACTTGAAAAACCCTAGATTCTCCTCGATCGTCTTTCTTTTCTCTACGGGTTCAATCTCATCTCTGCTCTCCACCGCGTCGCCCTTCTCCTCCTCTCTCCGCTGCTCGTTTCCGAAGCCAAATCGGAGAGCTCGATCGGTCTTTCTTGAGCAAGGAGTACCAAATCGTTTCGCAATTAATCGTGCCCTCTCAGTCCCGTCGAATTCCTGAGTAATATTAAGGTCCAAACTTTGTTATATTTAATATCTTCTTAGGACGATAATTTGGATGATTATATGGTTATCTGGAATTCGCCGTAGACGGTCGTGTCGTCTGGAACTTGATCTAATCTCTATGTTTTGTTTGAATGCAATTATTTTCTTGGAGTTCCATTTGGATACGAATGCATTCATACTGGTTATTCGTGTTCATTTTTATTGTAATGTGTCGTATCTAAATCTTGTGAAGTATGGATAAGCTGTTATGTTTCAAGATCTGTTTTAGTCGATTAGACTCATAGTCTTACTGAGATAAGATGGTCGTCCTTTCGTCATGTAGTGCGTAATAGTTAGTAAATTGATTGCATCAGTAATGCTTATCCAGGAGCAGACACTTCGATGCTTAATTGGAGGGAAGTTTGGACTGCTGCTGCTTACTAAGAATCATTTCATACTTATTTTCTTTTGAGTCACCTAAATTTGCAAAAATTATGTTGATTTGGTGTTCCTTTTTTTTTGTCTTTCATGTATTGTATAGGAAGTTTAATTCTTTAATTCTGTTCATTACTGTTTACTACTTTTGTATATAATGTATGAGACAATATTATTTATATGCAGTTAGGCACAGTCAGAAACTACAATGATGCATTTAGTCCCAACTAATCAGAAACTATAATGTTCAGTTTTCTTTAATCATAATCAACCCTATTTGAAGCTGACATTATCTGACTATTACTTGAGTCGTATATCTGTGGCAAATATTCTGATCTAGATCCAATCTAAATCGAAATTCGACAAGAATTTAATGCATATCAAACAAAATCAAGCTGATTAGAGCCCTGCTTGTCAGGCTTAGTGGTGTTGAGATGACCTGGCATTGTGGGGTTTTACTCAAGGACTTCCTTTTCGTTCTAGTCCCGCTAAAAATGTTTTTATTTCTGTTCTAAGCACATTGCCTTTTGCATTAATGTTCTCTTAAAAGACCTACCTTATGATTCAGATTTCTGTAGTTCCATGTGGAGTTCCAATTATATATATTGTTTTTTTTTTATTTCAGGCTTGAGAAGTACATTAGCTTCTTCGAAAATGTCTCGTAAAGGATTAATGGAGCAGGATCTAAGCAAGCTTGACGTGAGAAAACTGCATCCTTTGTCTCCAGAAGTTATTTCACGTCAAGCAACCATCAATATTGGTTAGTTTCTATCTGTACAAAGATGATTTATCACTCTCTATTTCAGCAGGAATACATAGGGCAGGAGTTGGATTTAATTCTTATAACCTAGGGTCAGCAATTGATAAATTTTGTCATATAGTAGCAAGTTCATCATAATTCCTATTTTGCGATATTAATGTTCCAGTTGAATGGTTAAGGTTAAGAATGCACTAGATGGCACAAACAGAGGAAAATGCATTTTGTAGCACTCGCATTTATGCTTTTGTTTTGATTGTGAATCTTGAGTTGAGTATCCCATTGCTTCTCACTACATTGGTCACAAGTACTTAAATGCAATTGCTGTTGAGTGTTGACTGTATACCACCACCATAACTTCCTCTGTCTCCTTTATTTCTACCACCTTTGCTATCCTCACCTTTACTTGCACATCATCACCACTTTCATCATCCACTACGATCATGCTTTTCTGCTCTTATTTATTGGAAAGTATTTCAATATGATTTATCTATAAGGCTGGTTGTCTGAGTAGTTTCTATTTTGAGACTTGAGATTCTGATACATCTTTATATGTATAGGTACCATTGGTCACGTGGCCCATGGAAAATCAACTGTTGTAAAAGCAATCTCTGGTGTTCAGGTAATCTTTTTTTATCCATATATTTGATCTGTCTCTGCTAAAATCTGAACCTGCATTTTATTCCATGCATGCACATATTTCCTGAGACCTATATTAATTCGCCTTTCAGTGCATGTTCATGATTTTTAGGTGCTGACATGTAAGTTAGTTGGTTGAAGTTTTGATCAAAAGATAGGATAAAATTCTGCAGATCAATAGGTTCAGTTGAAATTGAAAGAGACAAATAGATTGAGTTACAACATCTTGGGATGCAAAATTTCAGCAATTTTATCATTTTATGTATGACAGCAATATTCCGTTATGCTTATGACGTTTACGGCGTCACTTGTGATTATCCTAGTTTCTTGGTCCTTGCTATGCTGTACTACTTTCTGTCACATGAATTGATGTTGCATGGACCGATTTTTTCCTCCTTATTTTAAAAGCTAGAGGGGATGAATTGATGATGGAATGATAAAGCACTATCTAATATTCTATTTGCTTATGGTGAAATGTTTCCCTTGGAACCATTTGTGCATTGATACTGGATGTAGGGGAAGAGTCTCAGAAAGATAGCCAGCTAATCAACATGCATCTTTTTGAACAAATTAATATAACACTCAGTGTTGCGCATAGAATTTTGTGGTAGGGATGTTTTCTGAAGCATTTTTTTCATATGCTGATTAGTCTTATTTTTCTACTTTGCAGACTGTTCGTTTCAAAAATGAGTTGGAGCGCAATATCACTATAAAGTTGGGCTATGCGAATGCAAAGATATATAAATGTGAAGATGATAGATGTCCGCGACCTATGTGCTACAAGTATGAGAATCCCTTGGAATAAATGATTCTTCTATATTTTGATTTTGGAATTTGATATATTGGTGAGTTTCTACCAGTGTCACTAATGTGTAATCCTAGCTCCCGCTTAAGCATTTTAGGCTTTTAGCGGTTCCTTGGGTGCATACATCTTGCATGTGTAGTCTCTAAATTGTTGGAGTGTACCTTCTGTTGATTATAACTAAATTTCTGTAGAGGGAAGTATATCTTTATTGTTTTCCCTATAATACTGTTAGGAATACTTTCTATAACTTTCTGGGAACAAGGGATATTTCTCATTTGCTTACTTGATATGGCTCGAATTTGTCAAGTAAAAGGATGAGCATGATACCTTTCTGTTCTACTAGATTTGTTTGTCTCAATTTAGGTTGAGTAGCATATACCATGTCAGCCCATATTTTGGATAATGAAATCCTTAATTTACACCATGGCAAATCAGACATTTGTGTGACACCTATGTAAAATACATTCATAGAGGGCTCATGGATAGTAACAAAACTTTTTAATTATATCCGCATTGGATTGCTTGCAGTAGATTTTCTGGAAACTGTATACTTTCCAAAATTGTATCTCAACTCCTAGACAAACTTATGTTTTAGGTGATTTTGGTACCAGGCGCCTTTGCGGCTTTCTGTTCATGCCTCTTAGATCCTTAAAGTTTCCAATATGTGGAATTTCTGAGAAAGTATGCGAGCATCTTTTTATGTTATATGCAGGGCTTATGGAAGCGGGAAAGAAGACAGTCCTCTATGTGATGTCCCAGGGTTTGAAAACACAAGGATGAAGCTCTTAAGACATGTTTCTTTTGTTGACTGCCCGGTATGGTGTTATCTTTTATTTTTATTTTTCCTTCTCCATTTATAATTTTTTGGTATCAGATATATTTCTTGAATCAGCTGTGTTGAATTATAAAGGCTTTAGAACAGCTGAATATGAAAGTTGAGTCCTATTATCAACAAGATTTTTAGATAGGAGACACTGAGATACTTATAATTGGAATTAGTCATTTTATGTACCTAATTACTGCAATAGCTTATGGAGCTTATAGTCCAAGACTCAAAGTACTTCTACGAGCTTGCAACTATCACGGCAAAATGTGTGATCACTAAGACTGTTAGACTATGCAGAATCAACTTTTCCAAGGTTGCACAGGGTTCTATGTTGACAATTATGGTCTTCTTGGTTAAGAGAGAAATTGCTTTATCTTCTCAAAGAGAAATTTACATTTACAGGCAGTACATGCATGTAGACGACAAGTAAGTGAGCATAAACACAATATGTATTTGTGGATCCATTTGCTACCACTTTAGCATAACTACTACAAAGGGAAATATAGTTATTATCATGAACTAACTGATATTAACTTTCAACGGTAATGTTCTGTAAACAGCAAATGTGAACCTTTTCTTCATAGTTTTCTCACTTTGACGGCTACGCTGTTTATTGAAAATAAACAATCTTTGTTTATATGCTGTATATTTTGCTTGGTGTAGGAAGGCTTGAAAATTCATGTGGTTACAATCTTCAATATTTATTTTTCCTTGCATTATTATTATACCTGTCTAGTTGCATTTTTATGCTACCATCAATCTGGCTGTGGAAGTTGTCCTAATTAACTTGTCTTCTTTACCAAATACCAGTGTCATCTTGCTTTAAGTCTACTGCAGAGTGTCAAGTTATTACCAGAACATGAATGTGCGTTATTCTGACATTAATTTGCATACATAAGTAGGAATTTCTGGACTTAGGAGTCATGGTGCCTAAATAGATGACACCATGCTTGAATTTCTGAAATTAGCAGTGGTCTACATAGTTGTTTCATGTGCCTTTCCTAATGTTAATCTATGTTGTTGCTGAATAGGGGCATGATATTCTTATGGCTACAATGCTTAATGGAGCTGCAATCATGGATGGAGCATTGCTTTTAATAGCTGGAAATGAAAGCTGCCCCCAGCCTCAAACTTCTGAGCATCTGGCTGCCGTAGAAATCATGCGTCTTCAACACATCATCATTTTGCAGAATAAGATTGATCTTATTCAGGAAAGTGCAGCAATTAATCAGCATGAAGCAATCCAGAAGTTCATTCAGGTCAGCTTTTAGTGCTTGCATGTCGCTGGTAATGTAAGTGAATCTCTTGCCTATATATGGCTTCTTACCTCTTGACTTGCTCATGGTCAGGGCACAATTGCTGATGGGGCTCCAGTGGTGCCAATATCTGCACAACTGAAATATAATATTGATGTTGTCTGCGAGTATATTGTAAAGAAAATCCCTATTCCTGAGAGAAACTTCACTTCACCACCTAATATGATTGTTATTCGTTCTTTTGACGTGAACAAGCCTGGTTCAGAGGTTGATGAGATAAAGGGTGGTGTTGCAGGTGGAAGCATCCTTAGGGTATGTATCTTTGAGGTCATGCAGTAGATCTAGTTTACCTTGTAGTATAATTGCATTGCTCTTCATATTGTTAACATTCCAGACTTTGAACCCATGACCTCAACCATTGTGATAAGTGGTCAGGCCTTATTTTTGCTGTCTTGAATGTGTATCAGATTGCTTCATCATAAGGTAGTTTAGTCTGATAGTTCTGCGGCATTGTGATATACTGATATATCTTGCCAGAACCACTTCTATTCTTCCCAACACCATAGATATTTACATCCTGATACTGCACTCTCTTGACTGTAATAGTGGTTATTTCATTCATAATTCTGTTGGGAATTTGGTCTAGCTAGTTGAACACATGGTAAATTGTGATGAATGAATATTCCATGCAGGGTGTCCTAAAAGTGAACCAGTTTATTGAAGTCCGTCCAGGCATTGTTACCAAGGACGAAAGTGGCAACATAAAGTGCACCCCAATATACTCGAGAATTGTTTCACTATTTGCCGAGCAAAATGAACTCCAATTTGCTGTACCTGGGGGGCTTATTGGAGTAGGCACTACAATGGACCCTACCTTAACACGTGCTGATAGGCTGGTTGGACAGGTTCTTGGGGAAGTTGGCTCTCTACCCGATGTTTTTGTTGAACTCGAGGTATGTTTTCTTTACCAAATATGTCTTGCATTGATCCATAGTCTTAAATGCGTGTGCCATATCCCTTTAGAGTAGGAAGAAATATTTAAGTCCCCACTTTTGAGGCTTGTATCATAATAAGGTCATTAGCCTGGAATAAGGTGTTCACTAGTTCATTTGTCCTGTTCTTTGCAACTTTTCAGGTAAAGTGTAGGACTTGTGTTGCTAAAATTTTTTCAGACTCTTGCTAAAATTGCTGATAGGTCTAAATTGTTTGGTTTGCACAATTTGAAGTTAGGAAGTAGAGAGGGATATAATTTCAACTAATTAATTTTTGTTTAAAACATTGCCTTGGGCATTTCACTAGGTGATATTTGACAACTGATCAAGTTAATTTCATCCTTCTGTCAGTTAATATTCTTCCTGTTAAGGCGCCTTTAGTGTGACCTGTCCTAAAGTTGGAAACCACTCATAACAGATGTGAAGACTTCATTTTGTGCTCCAGTAATTTTAAGCTCAGAGAAGAGAGAGCGAAGTTATCTTATAAATATAGATGCTTTTATCTTTGCATTCTCTGCATTCCTTACTGCTAATTTCACAGGTTAACTTCTTCCTTCTTCGAAGACTACTGGGTGTGAGGACCAAGGGCACAGAGAAACAAGGGAAGGTCTCAAAGTTGGCGAAGGGTGAGATCCTCATGCTCAATATAGGCTCTATGTCAACAGGAGCTCGAGTTGTTGCCGTGAAGAACGATCTTGCAAAGCTACAGCTTACAGCACCAGTGTGCACAAGCAAAGGAGAGAAGGTTGCCCTCAGCCGAAGGGTTGAGAAGCATTGGCGCCTTATCGGTTGGGGCCAGATTCAGGCTGGTGTAACACTTGAGATCCCACCCTGCCCAATCTGAAGCCCCATCCTTAAAACACAAGCGAGTTATAAAATTAAGAGAATATGTGGGAAGGTAGAGAACTTCTGGGAACAGTTTTTGTGCGGTGGCGAAGAAAACATTGGATGATGATGATGAGCAGTTTTGCTATCTTAACTTTTTGTTCAAATCTTAAGAGTGGAGGTATTTTTTCTGTGAATCTGGAGATATATGCATGGATTCTAATTCCTCTGAAGTTGTTACTGGTTGTAGCTCTTTACTTTTTTTTTTCTCTCAGTGCCGAGCTTTTTTTATGCAACAAATTTCTCTTGCCATTTGTGAAAGATCAATTGTTTCAACAAGGGAATAATTTGCTAGGTCGTTGGTTTGCTGGTCGCTACTGTTTTCACTGTGGTTCTGTAGCTCCAATGGACAAGGCACCATGTACTTACTTGCTGTATTTTATTATATATTAACATAAAATACTTGCTTCTATTAGCTTTATTTTTTGGCAAAAATAATTTGCTAGGGTAATTATAATTAGTGCTGTCAAAAAGGCTCGTGATCTATAACATTATATATATATATATATATATATATATATATATATATCCATATTAGAGTTATTAGAACCGTTGGATTGGATAGTAAGAATACTTATATGCTTTCTAGAATTCCTAAATCATTCCAAGTCCAGCTCACCCAAAACCCATTAAAGAGAGCATCTCTGAAGAAAAAAAATCTGCAACTGAGAAAGTGGAAAAGAGGAAAGAGTGAGGTGATGGGACTCCACTACCACTTTCACACTTTGTTTGTGCTGAGAAGGGCACAATGTCACGCTACCACATAAGATTAGATTAGGTACCACGGTGATACACAACAATCAGCTAAGACTTTTCTCCAGTTCTTCTACAAACGTTTAATTTTCTCTACTTCTTCTACACTTCTTTATCTCCCCTAACAAATGTATTGGATTTGTGGCTTCGGCCATTTGTTAAAAAAATAGAAATTATGCCAGTTGCATTTTATATGTACTTCATTGTTAACAAAGGAAATTTAGATCATCTTGATTGAATTATGTTTTCTTTTCTTTTCTTCTTCTATGCCCATGCCCATGAAAGCCATTATTGAGCTACAGAGCCAAGCTCAAGCTTTCTGGAGCTTGAGATGAGCCCAACCGAGCCAGCATTATTCACCTCGTCTTAAGCTCGAGCCGAGAAAAAAATACCATCGAGCCAAGCCCAGTTCGGACTGGGGCTGGGCCGGACGGGTCGGGCTTAATGTTCAGGATCCGAATGCCGCAAAATGGATAAATGGATACCAACGTTTAGGATCCAAATCCGCTAGACCACTGTCTCGGCACTCGGCACTCGGCATCCGTCTTCAAAGGAACCCGAAGGAAAGAGAGGGAAAGTAATGGCGCCTCTTGCACCCAGCTCGCAGCCATGGGTGGAGAAATAGTATACCTCTCCTCTCTCTTCTCCATATCTCTTCTCTTTCCTCCATTACTAACTTCCCTCTCTCTTTCCATCTCTCTCTCTCTGTTCCTCTCTCATCTTGCAGTCGGCCGAAGCAAGTGAAGGACGTCGCCCACCAGGACGAGGTCGTGCGCGTCCTCACCAAAACCCTAGAAAACGCTGATGTAAGAAACCCTAAAAAACCCCCCTCTCGCTCGGTTTATACCCAAGATCTCATGGATTAGTACTTCATCTACCGTGTCAGTGTCCACACATGCTCTTCTACGGCCCCCCTGGAACCGGGAAGACCACTACCGCGCTAGCGATCGCTCATCAGCTTTTCGGGTAATGTTTTGTTTCTATACCAATACCCTATGTAAAGAGAGAATCTTGCCGCGATGTTTAATTCCTTCCTGCTTGTAGATTAAGATCCGCTTGTTTCTAGAATTGATTGCTTGAATTACTTGCTTGTCTTTTTCCTCCCAATTATGTGCAGGCCTGACCTATACAAGGCGAGAGTTCTAGAACTTAATGCAAGTGATGATCGTGGAATTAATATCGTGAGAACAAAAATCAAGGATTTTGCGGCTGTTGCTGTAGGTTCTGGGTCTCGTCAAGGGTATATCACTCAAATTAAAACGAAGAAACATCTCTTCATATATTTGTGGTATTACTTTAATTTCTTTGCAATCTTTTCTTGTGTTTTTTAGTGGTTATCCATGCCCACCGTACAAGATAATTATACTAGATGAAGCTGATTCGATGACAGAAGATGCTCAGGTACATATACTCGCATGCAATGCTCACACACTCAGTATGGTTTGATGTATAACTGGTACATTTGCGAAATTGATGTTCCCTATACATCTATCCAACAGAATGCCTTGAGGCGAACTATGGAAACTTACTCCAAAGTGACAAGGTTCTTCTTTATATGTAACTACATCAGCAGGTGATTACATCCACTTCCTCCTTATACTCCATCTTCAACCACTATATGCACTCTATGCATGCAATTAGTGGGCTATTTGACTGACTTGCTGTTGTTAATATAGAATTATAGAGCCGCTTGCCTCCAGATGTGCAAAATTTAGATTTAAACCTCTTTCTGAAGAAGTGATGAGTAGTCGTATCTTGCACATTTGCAATGAAGAAGGCCTTACTCTTGATACTGAGGTTGCTTGTTGCTCTCTTTCTTTTTTCTTTACCTCCTAGGAACTAATTATTGCTTTAATATGAAGCGCCATTTATCCAATGTTCATGTCTAATTTGTATATGTATCAAATTAGGCTCTGTCTACTCTGAGCTCCATTTCTCAAGGTGATCTCCGTCGTGCTATAACATATCTGCAGGTACTTCTATGTCTATAATACTGGAACTTCTGTTTAGTCGTTAGTCTTAGTCTACAATGACAGTATCTTTCATCATTCTTAATTTTTTCAGTGATTGAGAACAAGCTATCTTTTCATTTATTTGAAACATACAATAACTGATTGATTTTCGTACTTCTGAATTTCTGCAGAGTGCAGCTCGCTTATTTGGGTCATCTGTCTCTTCCATTGACTTGATTAGCGTATCTGGGGTATCTTCCTGGCACCAATAGTGTGATACTCATTATGATTTTATGTTTCATTTGGAAGAAAAGGTTTTATTCTAGTGCCATTGTTGTATTCATATTTCATTTGGAAGAAATGGGTCATCTATTTCCTGAGTTACTAATATATTTTTATATGGAGGTGGCTATATGAACTCAAAATAAATGGCCATTGCTTGTCAGTTATCAGATGATTAATTTAGGTTAAAAATAATTAAGTCCAATTAAACTGTAATACAGATGCTCTTCCGACATGAGGAATAAAAATAAAGGATTTTGAGTTGAATTTTTTAACTTCGAATTGTATCCTCATGAAAAGAATGTTTTAAAAAAGAACCTAATTATCTATCTGTTCCAAGGATTTATTTTTCATGTTGACCTGCTTTTGATGATCAATTTTATATGAATTGAGGATTATAAAAGGGTTAGAGCACCAAATATTTACAAGATGTACAAGCATTTATTTAGTTAGACTAACTAGATTACCTTTTTAATCTTCTTTCTGTTTTTTTGTCTTTACTCTCTTTTGTCTGTCATTCTATCAGGTAATCCCTCAAGATGTTGTGCAATCACTGTTCTCAGCTTGTAAATCTGGTGATTTTGACATTGCAAACAAGGAAGTTAGTAATGTAATTGCTGAGGGATATCCAGTTTCACAGATGATCTGCCAGGTCATCATTCTTTCCCTTCTTCTTAACTTCTATAATGTGGCTACCTGTTTTTTTAATCTTAAGGCTGCTCCTGATTTGAGATTTTACTTCAGTTGTTAGAGGTGATTGTTAACTCTGAGGACATATCAGATGAGCAAAAGGCAAAAATTTGTGAGAAATTGGGTGAAGCAGATAAGGTATGTTTTGCTTCTGATTTCACTTAATTCCATATGATCTAAGCCCATTGCTTTGCCAACCATAGCAAGTGTTTTTAAAATTCTCATCTTCAGATTTTACTTACTGACACATTATGAGTACAGGAAATAGGTATCCAATGACTTCCATCACTCTTATAGTAATGCATTTCTTAGATTTCATGAACATAGCATGCGACCATTATTTGCCGTCTGTATCTGTTGTAATTTATTGATATACAGTAATGGCCATCACGCCATTATAAATTTAAAGTGACTTTAAGTGGTTTGTACCAGTGACAATAACAGTATTCTCGATTGATTCTTGATGGTTGGATGTGATTTTTTCTGCAAATTATAGAAGTTATTCCAAAGCATCTGTAAGTAAAAGGCTGCATCAAAAGCACCATGTGCAAATGAATAATAATCTTTCTTTATATGGATCAGATTTTATTTATAGGCTTTCGGTACATATTTCAAATGCAATGGAGTGACCTCAAAACTTCTATAACTTGCTTTTGTAGATTATTAACCCTGTGAAACCTTGCTTATCCCCCATAGTAGTTTTCATGTTATTTTTTTTCTCTATTTTCCTTAAACATTCTTTTCCGACTTCTCAGCGTCTGATTGATGGAGCAGATGAGTATCTACAACTCATGGATGTTGCCAGTCACACAATGCGAGCTCTTTGCAACATGCCACAGGAGTTGTGCTTTGGCTAAGCTAGTTTTGGCGCCAATGTTTATCCTATTTAGTAGCCGGCTTGTAATCATGGATATTATATCCTCTCTCCCTCTCTCTCTGGTGGAATGCTCATGCTTCAATTGGCATATGCGTTGGCTAAAGTGCAGTGACATTTGAAAGTGAGATACTGTTGTCTATTCTTATTTGTTTGCATAATGCTGGAAAGGAGTCAAACTAATAGCAATTGAGCAAGAAGCTTGCCATAGATGCTTAGCATTTGATACTAAACTGCTTGTAGTAGACTAACAGAAAAAGGCCCCCTCTTTTGTTGTTTGCGATAATGATGAATATTCTTATGATATATAATACAAATGCTATCTTCCTTATAATGTAGTGTAATCTTCACCCATAATTAGGATCTTCGTCCCACAAATACTATCATTTTGAATTTAATGTGATAGATTTGCTACAACGATTGCAATTAAGAATATCGGAAATGTTTAGAAATAAAATCAACTATTTTTTCTTTCCCAGTCTTCAATTCCATTTTTTTTTTCGTAATAATATCATCCCATATTTACCCTCTTAGAGTGTGTGTATGTTGCGACCAAAGTCAACTCAATTGCCGCGTGTATCTCTCGCACGTGCGAGTGGTACGCTCACTCGCGGTATTCTCGATACTATTTTCACCGTCGTTCGTTTCCCCTTCTCTTCTTCGGCTCCTCCTCCCTCTCTCTCTCCTCTTCTCCCTCCACTTCCTCTCCGATGCCGAGGAAAACGCCACCTCTCCGCCCGCCTCCCGACTCCACTATGTCACCCGCCTCCTCCTCCCTCCCTTCCTCAGGTACGATATTACGATTATGCCCCTCTCCCCTCCCAAATCTTCCTCTCCCTTCTCACTTCTAGGGTTTCCTCTCTCTCTCTCTCTCTCACACACACACACAGATTCCCGCCTCAAATGGCGAAAGCGGAAGCGCGAGTCCAACCCCAAGCGTCCCAAGCTCCCCCAGGCCGGTTCCGACGACGACCCCGACTCCGACAACGACGCCGGCGCCGGCGACGATGAAGATGAACTCGCCGGAGACGCCCCGGCTGACTCCCCATCCGGTGCCGGAGCAGACCCCGTTCTCGACCTCCGTGAATCCGAGGTCCTCTCCGACGCCGGACATCGGATCTCCGTCTTCCCCGCTGCCGTCCGCCGTGCCGTCAACCGCCCCCACCCTTCTGTCCTCTCCATCGTCGCCGCTGAGCGATTTCCTCGCTCCTTCTCTTCTTCTCACACTCCCTTCCTCGAAAACATCTCCCACGGGCAGCTCCAAGCCCTCTCCTCCGTGCTCCCCGACCACCCTTCCTTGCTCCAGCCGCCCGAGCTCGACAAGCCCTCCGCTTACGTCTGCACTCCTCCTCCCCTCATGGAAGGGAAGGGCGTCCCCAAGCGCTTCTCCCCCGACCAACTCCTCCTCGTTCCGATGCACTCCGGTCGGTAAATTTCTCTGCTTTCTTGCATTGTATCCCCAATTCATTGATTTCATCGATAAATTTTCTATCTTGGAGCATTTCAGATTGGTTCTCGCCCAATACGGTGCACAGAATGGAGCGGCAGGTAGTGCCACACTTCTTCTCTGGGAAGTCCAGCGACCACACGCCAGGAAAGTATATCACTCTCCGGAACAAGATAATTTCAAAGTACCTGGAGAATTCTGGAAGGAGGCTGGTGTTTGCGGACTGCCAAGGGCTTGTTTCGAGCAATAGTGAGCTCTATGACCTCAGCAGAATTGTGCGGTTTCTGGACCACTGGGGGATTATCAATTATCTTGCGACTGCTTCTGTGCATCGGGGGCTTAGAATGGCAGCAACTCTTCTTAGGGAGGATGCGGGTGGAGAGCTTCAGATTGTGACGGCACCGCTGAAGTCTATCGATAGTTTGATATTGTTTGATAGGCCTAAATGTAGCCTGAGGACAGAAGATGTTGCTCTGCTGTCGTCTTCTACTTCTTCTGGATCCATGGATCCGGACGCTGGACTCTCTGATCTGGATAGCAGGATAAGGGAGCGTCTATCGGAATATGCCTGCAGTTACTGCTCACAACCTCTTCCTGACTTGCACTATCAGTCTCAAAAGGAGGTGAGCTATCCTATGTTCAACCTGAAGTTATAGTTATTGAATTCAACCAATCCTTTTATCTGAACTCTTCATTTCTATATTTAAGCATATATCTATTAATCATTGTTACATAGTTGCTTAGAAACTCTCTTATGTGGCACTTCACTCAGTTGCTTTAAGTATGTGTATGGGGTATTACTTTGAAATGATACACAGAAGTTTAAATAGCAGTCTAAATTTAAGATGCAAATTATCTTCTATTTTTTTTTCTCTTTTAATTGTGTCTCCAGATCATTTCTTGCATTCCGTCTAGTCTTCAAGGGCCGATCAGTTAACTTTCTATATTACTTTTCACTTTCATACCTCTGCGCTTCTTTGCTTTGCCATTGATATATTGTGCTGGAAACCGGTCACCAATTATGTGGTTTTGCACTCTAGATTTTATCTTGCTGGTTACCACTCAGAAGGAATTTTTGATGTATTGGTGTCAGATGTCACCTGAAATATATTTTCTTGTGTTTTGATTTGTGGATTCTCTTGTAGCATGCTTTCTGATAGCATAGCGGTTACTTTCTCTGTCTGGGGTCTTCAACTCTTCATGGATTGGCACTTTATAATAAGTTTTTATTTCGTTGTAACTGTTTGAACAGACAGACATCATTCTCTGTACTGATTGCTTCCATGATGCGAAATATATTACCGGGCACTCGAGTTTAGATTTTATGAGAGTGGATTCAAAGAAGGATACATCAGATCTTGATGGAGATAGCTGGACTGATCAGGAAACTTTTCTGCTGTTAGAAGCCATAGAAAAGTACAATGATAACTGGAATGAAATTGCAGAGCATGTTGGCACCAAGTCAAAGGCACAATGTATTCTCCATTTTATTCGTCTTCCCGTTGAGGACGGTTTATTGGAAAATATTGAACCTCCTCATGTAGCTGTTTCCTCAAAAGGGCAAGAGCCTGTATTTCCATGCTTGAATTCTAATGGTGATACTTCAGGTAGTTTGCTTTATCTGTGTCTCAGCATGTTGATTTACCTTTAACTAAGTTAATATATCACTCTTCTTTTGAGTCACTATTTTAATGTGTCGGCCTCCTTAGGAGTTCATCTGGATGATATTCATTCTGGAAGCCAGCTTCCATTTGCTAATTCTGCAAATCCAGTTATGTCCCTGGTGAGTAATAATGGTGATATTTTATGATATCGTTTTTTTTTTTCGGATGAACAAAGAATAGAATTATATGCATATAAATTATAAATTTGGGATTACTAATAGATGATGAAGTGGGTGTTAATTTGGTTTCCTTTGGTCCTTCCATTTTTATGGAACTTCCAAAAATCATATTTAAAGTAGTCAGTCCTAAATACAACAAACCGTTTACTTTGGGTGGCTACTTGAAAGCTTCTTATGAAGATGATTCTAGAAAAATGAGCTGATCAGACAATTTTTCTTTGATGTTTATTTTATGTCATTGGTTGGTGGAACTTTTCCTTTTAGAGCTTATGAACTTGAAATGGTGCAGATTTGAACCAGAGGATTAGTATTAATTTTTCATTAAATAGAAAATGGCATTTGGTTAGATACAAAAATCATTGACCTATTAGTGCATGGTTAACCTCTGACCAGGCAATCATAATTTTGTATGCATCCTTAACATTACTGTTTTCTTGTACTATGATTTGAGACAAGTTCTGGTTGTGGATATAACTTTCTCACTCTAAAATGTGACAGAATTTATAGAAGGGCCTATGCTAATAGTAACTCTCTGCTAACAATTTACTTAGTATATTTGTTTGTAAATAATTCATTCATGGAGATTACGATTTGCAGTTAGATTATCCTCATGGGCTAGCTGTTTTTCACTGCAAGAGCAACTTAACTGGTTTCTCACGAGAATCCTAATGGAAAGTTGATCATTTTTATCAGTAACCATATTTCTGATGTATGTCTTGTGGCATGTAATGCAACAAAATGAATTACTTAACCTGAGATGAGATTTATGTTTAGAATTCCATTTTCAGTTCCACCTTGGCAAAAAAAGCTAATAAGTGGGATTAGGATTTAGGAGTAAAAAATTTAATTTACCAATTGGCTGTAGAATTATGTTGCTTCATATTCCAACTAGTGCTATCTAATTGGATGCTGAGTGAAATATCTAAAATTCATGTCAATTGGATAGCTGCAGTCTCTTACTTTTGAAGTATTGTAGGTTGCTTTTTTGGCCTCTGCAATCGGACCAAGAGTTGCAGCATCCTGTGCAAATGCTGCATTATCTGTCTTGACAAGGTCCGATTCCAGGTTATACACTATTCTTCTACTAGTAGCAGGATTTATGCCTATCTGCCTAATACACTATTCTTGTGCCTATATGTGCATATTATTTATCATTCTCTGCAACAAGAGTCATGCTTATCTGCCTAAATTTTCTACAATTTATATCAAAGATATGGACTTTCATATATGTAATAAGGTACTTGCAGCAAGGTTGTCCATACAAGTGAAGTGATATAATTTTATATGTAAACTATGGAGGTTATAAGCATTTCATCTTTTGTCTTAACTTCATAATTGAAGGTCGAGTTCAGAGGGCATGCATGCTGATGTTGGTAATCATGGAGCACATGCAAAAAATCAAAATGGTGAATTGTTGAATCATCTTCTTCCTCATTTTCCTTTCCTAATTGGAACCTTGCTGATGTTCTCTTTTGTGTTCTTTAATTTATTTTATATGGAACTCCAGATGATATACTACCTTATGCTAGAAGAGAAACGTCCTCTTCTCTTCCTTTGGAACGGGTAAAATTTGCTGCAGTGTGTGGTTTATCTGCTGCTGCAATGAAGGGAAAACTGTTTGCAGATCAGGAAGAGCGTGAAATTCAGAGACTAGCTGCCACTATCATTAATCATCAGGTTTGCCTTTCCAAATTTCGATAACTTTATGAAGTAACGGTTCTTATTCTGAAAGATTATTCTTTTTAATTTATCGGGCACATTACCAGATGTTACTCCTATTTAATTAGTTTGAACAAGCACAACAAACTTAATGAAACGTAAGGCTAATTTGTTGAAAGTTGAAAGGAGGCTGCTAGCTATCTGCCAATTGGCTTAGAGACTTGGATATTGCACAAGGTTGGTTCATTAGGCAGAGGACAATTAGTGATACTTATTTTGAATGATAATGTCATATTTGTAATATTCTAACATTTATCTGAGTAATTATGAAGAGAGGTCATTACATTTGGGGTTTGTGGCCTAAATGAACAAGAACATGAAAATTTAATGTGACATCAACAGAAAACTGAATTACTAAAACTGCATTGGATTGTTGAGATTTATGTCAGTTTGCATTTTTGGTATTTCCCTAATTGAATGTCTGACCATGAAATGAAGCAGTTTTTTAGAACTTTATTTGATACATGCCTCCCATTTATATGCAGTTAAAGAGATTGGAGCTAAAGCTTAAACAGTTCGCAGAGGTGGAAACTTTGCTGCTGAAGGAATGTGAACAGGTAGAGAGAATGAGACAGCGGCTTTCTGCTGAACGGGTTCGAATGATGTCAACCCGGTTAGGAGCTGCAGTAAACACTCTACCAGCTGCTGCAGCCACAGCTGCAGCAGTTGTGAACACTAACACTAGACAGCCGGCTATGCCCGGCACTGTCGGGCAGACAAACATCTCACCTGCTTATGGTAATAATATGCAAGGACATCCCCAGATGTCATTCATGCAACAGCAACAGATGCTCTCCTTCGGACCTCGGTTACCTCTCTCTGCGATCCATCCAACGCTGTCTCCCTCCTCCGCTAACGCCGTGTTTAATACCGGTATGCCTAACACTGTGACCCCTAATCATCATCCATTGTTGAGATCTGCATCTGGAAACAATTCAACTATAGGCTGAGATATATGGTAGGTGAATTTGATGGTTACATTGCTGCTTTGTTGTATGGATTATGTCACTACACCTTTGTCAATGTAATCGCACCATTTTTTTCTGTGTACTTTTAGAAATATTTAGAGTTGGAGGCGTGATGAGTTAAGAGACAATTTCGTCTTTACAAATGCATATTAGTGCCAAGGAAGGTATGGCCTTTTGTGACAGTAAGAACAATCTTCTTCACCACACAATTTCTTTTTGAATCCAAGTCTTCTTAACTAATTCTCTAAATATGTTGGCACTAAATCTATCTTGAGAAAATAAAAATTTGGGGAGACTCAAGTGGAAAATAAATCACAATTCAAATGAGGGCAAAATGATCATCTGTTGCTTTCCATTAAACTATCAAGTAGGCTAGAGATTTTTTATAATTTAGGAGTCTAATATATACCAAAATAAAAAAATAATAATATATATATATATATATATGTAAATGAGTGCCACATACGAAAATAGGCAATAGTTGTAAGTATTTTAGTGTAATTATCCCTCTTTAAAATATAGATATTGCCAAGTAGTAGAGCCTTAAGGAATGAAAACTATTAATGTACACTTTATAATCTTCTACGAAAAGGGAATTTTTTTTTAATTTTCTCTATAAAAATGACCCCCAAAAAAAGGAAAAGAACACTCCAAATAGCGGTACGTGTGATGAGAAGAATACTATACATGCATGTCTGTATAGTGGTCATCCTCTGCAATCACTGTTGATATAGCAATCAAAGGAGAGGAAGGATGTGATCATTACTGTACGAGTATTTAACTATTCATCATTTTTATCCCTCTGTTTTAGATTTAATCTAACAAATGCTGATAGAATATAGAATATTTCATTAATTAACATGTCAGTGCCTACTGGTCGTTCTATGTAATGTATTCTTTGGGAAAATAAAAACTAGTATTGATTAGTCTCCTATTCCCTATGTTCTTTTTATGTACATCCAAAACCTATTTGATCGAGAGCACTGCCTATAAGTAACCCAACCGGCGGATTTATCACCAACATCCGTGGCAATAAATTAGCCGTAATTGCTAATTAATCTACAGATTTATTAGATTATTTTATTTTATTTGAAGGGAAAAAAGATAAGAGTTGATGAATACCATTGACTGTAATATATACCTTCCCTCGTATCTTTCTCCTTTCCCAAAAAAAGGGAAAAGAAATGGAGCTCCTTGGCCCGTTCGCGGCCCAAGGAACTCGCTCTCTTCTCCTACCTCGTCGATCGAAGTTGCTCGTGTTGTTCCTTTCTTAGGGTTTAGGAACGAGCAATGGGGTCGTCGCGGACAGTAAAAGAGACGATGGAGATGGTGGCAACGCAGGTGAGCGTCGGGGGCTTTGATGAGAAGGTGTCGGCGAAGGAGCTCACCGACTTTTTGGAGAACGAAGCGGGCCTCATCTGGCGATGCCGAGTGAAAACCTCGTGGACGCCGCAAGGATCCTATCCCGACTTCAAAGTCGTCGATGCCTCCGCCATTGCCTCCGCCAAGGACGACTACGCCAAGGTCGTCCCTCACGCCTTCGTCCACTTCGCCCTCCCCGACGCCGCGAAGCGGGCGATGAACGCCGCGGGGCGCTGCGATCTGATCCTGAACGGCCGCCCTCTGCGGGCGAACTGCGGGCTGGAGAGCTCCTCCCGGATCAACCGCCGGCGGACGGCGGAGCCGTTCAAGTTCTCCGACGTCCAGGTCGAGGTCGGAACCCTAGTCAGCCGGGATAGCTTCTGGGTCGGCTGGAAGGCGCCGGACTCCGGGGTCGACTTCCTGATCGATCCCTTCGATGGCTTCTGCAAGTTGCTCTTCGCTCGGGACACGGCCTTCTCCTTCACGGGCACGCGAGACGTGGCAGTGATCCGATGCGATTTCAAAGTTGAGTTCTTGGCCAGGGACATCGCCGAGGTTAAGCTGTACACCGACCGCGCCCCGTTTGTTATGCTTCTCCAGCTGACTTCCGCCCCCTACGTGTATTACCGGACGGCGGACGACGACATCTATGTTTCGGTCCCTTTTCAGCTGCTAGATGATGAGGATCCATGGATAAGGACGACGGATTTCACTCCCGGCGGTGTTATCGGCAGATGTTTCTCATATCGGATCTCTTTCTCTCCTAGATTCGGGCCCAAGTTGGAGAGAGCAATGGCTTACCTCAGGGAGCGCAGGATTGTGGAAAGCAAGCCGAAGCATAACCTTGCGGTCCGAAATGAACCTAATTTTGGGTCGCCGGTTTCCGATCCTTTCTTCTGTATCCACCACGTCGAAGGTATCAGTTTCCCTATGCTCTTCTTGGTAAACGCATTGGTGCACAAAGGCATTGTCAACCAGCATCAACTTTCGGATGAATTCTTCGCCTTGCTGAGGAGCCAGAGTGATGTGGTGAATGAGACATCGCTTAGGCATATATGGTCTTACAAGCACCCCATATTTGATGCTCCAAGAAGGTTGAGGCTCGTCCAGGACTGGCTTCTGAAGAATCCTAAACTCCTCAGAATCCCTAAGCTGTCGGTTGATAATACCGAGGTGCGGAGGCTGGTTATAACTCCCACCAAGGCGTACTGTCTTCCGCCGGAGGTGGAACTCTCCAACAGGGTTCTCCGGAAGTATAACGATATTGCTGACAGATTTATGAGAGTGACATTCATGGATGAAGGAATGCAGCAGCTTAATAATAATGTTCTGTACTATTACGCCGCACCTATCGTCAAGGACATCACCTTGACCTCATTTTCACAGAAAACTACTGTGTTCAGAAGAGTGAGGAACATTCTGACTGATGGATTTTACTTATGTGGACGGAGGTACTCCTTTCTCGCATTTTCATCCAATCAATTAAGGGACAGATCTGCCTGGTTTTTCGCAGAGAATAGCGGCACAACAGTGCAAACAATCAGGAAATGGATGGGCGAGTTTTCTAACAAGAATGTGGCGAAGTTCGCAGCTCGAATGGGGCAATGTTTCTCATCAACATATGCCACAGTGATGGTGCCGCCAGAGGAGGCTACTCTGTTACTTGCTGATATCGTGGCGAATAACTACGTCTTCTCAGATGGGATTGGAAAGATCACGCCAGACCTTGCAATGGAAGTTGCTGAAAAGCTGCAACTGACGGAGAATGCCCCATCTGCATATCAGATAAGATATGCTGGCTGCAAAGGGGTCGTAGCTGTTTGGCCTGGAGATGGTGATGGGATCCGGCTTTCCTTAAGACGTAGCATGAACAAGTTCAAATCTAACCACACTATGCTGGAGGTTATATCATGGACAAGGTTCCAGCCAGGCTTCTTAAACCGGCAGATTGTGACATTACTCTCATCCCTGAAGGTCCCTGATAGTGTTTTTGCAGGCATGCAGGATTCCATGATTTGTAAGCTAAACAAGATGCTTGTGGACACTGATGTTGCATTCGAGGTTCTAACCACTTCATGTGCTGAGCAAGGGAATACGGCAGCCATGATGCTAAGTGCAGGTTTTAAACCTCAAACTGAGCCTCACTTGAAAGCAATGATCTCATGCATAAGGTCCACACAACTCCGAGATCTCTTGGCAAAAGCAAGAATCTTTGTTCCTAATGGTAGATGGTTGATGGGCTGCCTTGATGAGATTGGAGTACTTGAGCATGGTCAGTGCTTTATTCAAGCCTCAACGCCTTCACTGGAAAAATATTTCATGAAGCATGGTTCGAGATTTTCTGGATCAACCATAAATAAGAAAGTAATTGTTGGTACCGTGGCCATAGCCAAGAATCCCTGTCTCCATCCAGGAGATGTTCGAATCCTTGAAGCTGTTGATGCACCTGGTTTGCATCATCTTGTCGATTGTTTGGTATTTCCCCATAAAGGAGAGAGACCTCATGCAAATGAGGCGTCTGGGAGCGATCTTGATGGGGACTTATACTTTGTTACATGGGAGGAAAACCTTATTCCTCCAGGCAAGAAGAGCTGGCTACCAATGGACTACACCCCACCTACGACCAAACTACAGCCGCGTGCAGTCAGTTCCCAAGTAAGTCACTTATTGGCCTTTCAGTTTATCCTCTTTATTTTGGCAAACTTTTTGTACATATAAATGGACTAGCAGGAAGTATTTGATAAAAAAATACATGGTAGCTTTTGTATTTATCATGAACTTGCAGCAGGATATTCTTTCTACTTAGTGCACTATTGAAACATTTCTTTAACTTTCTTGAAAATTTCATTGATTTAAGTTGCAGCAAGCAATATGTGCTATGATGTATTTTAAGCTTGGAAATAATAACTTGATCAGTTAGAATTGGCACAAACTATTGAGAAAATATGTTATTCCTCTTTAGTTTAATTTGGACTAGCATGACTTTGGAAATATAACAAATGTTGATAATGCGCCTGTTTTAAAGTTGCTTTTACATTATCAGAGATACTATTTGATAAGTTGTTTAACTTAGTAATTGTTAAACTTCTGACCGCTGACTTTTGAATGCCTCTTCTCTTCTTAGTTAGAAATTGCTTATGAAAGCTCGAACTAAGAACGACCTTATCTAATAAGTCTTTTTGTTTGATAGGATATTATTGACTTCTATTTGAAGAATATGGTAAATGAAAATCTTGGTGTAATTTGCAATGCTCATGTTGTTCATGCTGATCAAAGTGAATATGGAGCATTAGATGAAAATTGCCTTAAGCTTGCTGAGCTGGCAGCTACTGCAGTCGACTTCCCTAAGACAGGTACTCTTGTAACAATGCCAGCAGCCCTTAAACCCAAACTCTATCCTGATTTCATGGGTAAGGACGACCATCTATCGTACAAGTCAAGGAATATATTAGGAAGGCTATATCGGCAGATTAAAAATTTCTCCGATGATGATGAGTCATCTGAAGTACTTTGCTCATGGGAGGATATTCCGTATGACACAGATCTCGAGATTCCAGGTGCTTCAGATTACCTCGATGAGGCATGGCGTAACAAGTGTTCATATGATGGGCAACTAAATGCTTTGTTAGGTCAGTATGGAGTAATCTCAGAAGGGGAGGTGGTTACTGGACATGTATGGTCCCTCCCAAAATCTAGTAGTAGGAAGCAGGGGGAACTAAAGGAGCGGCTGAAGAATGCATACTCTGCACTGCGAAAAGAATTTAGGCTTACTTTTGAGACGATGAGACCTGAGTTTCATCAACTCTCAGATGATGAGAAGAGTGCAATTTATGAACAGAAAGCTTCAGCATGGTACCAAGTGAGTTATCACCAAAGGTGGCTTAGCAAGTCAAGAGAAATGAGAGAGCCAGATGGTATTACAGTGCCAGCACGGCTTAGCTTTGCATGGATAGCAGCAGATTATCTAGTCCGTCTCAAGGTAAGGCATCAGGAAAAGGGAAATTTTGACTGTCAAAGGCCCATTGATGCCCTTGCAAATTATCTTTCTGAGAGGTTATGAGTGTTCTGTTTCAGATTCAATTTTCAAACAGAATTCTCAATGGCAAGACCACTCTGCCATTCTTTGTTCTATTAGGCAACAATAAAAACTTTATTTTGAGCTATCATTTGCCTGCTCAAATGCAACTGTCATGTTCTGGACTTCCAACATGGAGTATTTATCTCATTATATTTCAGTTGGTCCATACATCCAATCCATGAACTAGTACCAGATATGCCCATCAAGGAAAGACGCAGCTTGCGCTTTAGATGTCAGGCACTGTTAATCTTTTCAGAGTTATGATGTTAATCCTTGTCTGTCATTTGGAGAGGCCTAAAATTGCTGATCATGACTGAAGTTTTTGGTTGGTTCCATATTATGAGGAGAAAACGAGAATTCTGCTGATTTACTCGATCCTCAGTAAAAAAAAAAAAGAAGAAGATACTTGTGATTTACCAAAAAGAGAATTCTACTAGTTATCTTCATTGAGAAGTAGCCCCTTTGGTAATTTGTCTGCATCACAGAATCATCCGTTTTGTGGTTCGTTGTCTCCAAGAAGTTGGGATGGTCTAGCTGACAAATTTTTGTGTATTATGTGGAAAACTCTATTTTGAAGGAGTTCCTAGAGGGGTTGTAATCTTAGTGGATGAATAACTGTTATATTGTGATATCACCTGAAAGTTTTGATACCTAGTGGAGAAAAAGTTTAATTCATTCAATGATAATTGCTATATTTTGATATCACTTGAAAGTTTCTCATGAAAGAAAATGTATTTAGGTGAATATCTATAAATAACACCTTATATTATACAATTCTCCAAATCACCTGCATTAGGTCTGTTCTTCAACAAAAGTTAACTTTGATTTGTGGATTAAGAACGTTTATACACCATATATTTTCATAAATTTATGGTTTACATCTAATTTTTCAGTATTTATATTTTGAACCCTATGGTTAACGGAAAGGCGATGGCATAGATGCCCAACAAGTATGGATATTTTTCTTCGACCGGGAGATTGAGTTAGACTCTTAATTTTTAAACGGCAATTGATGGCCTAATCATGTTGTAGCAATAGTAAAATTATAAAATCCATCTTTCCTCATTTCTTTTAAAAAAAAGAGGTCAAAATTTCTTGCTCTAACTATAAAACAGAGAGAGAGAGAGGCCAGGGAACGAGACAAAAATTTACTAAAATACTTTTACATAAGTTATTTATTAAGATGCAGGGTGTGAAACATAAATCTTACAACGAGGGTTTTGCGTGCGACCGTAAAATCAATAAAAGCAAGGGTGTTATCTGCAAACTTCTCAGTAAACAACCCCCTCCTCTTTATGCGGACGAAGGGTCGGTTAATCCAGACGGTGGATCCTCATCCTCGCATAGAAAGATCTCTCAGCTCGTCCGTTGATATGATTAAAATACTGGCGGCGTGATCCGCCTCTTCGATGGAATCGAGATTAAAAAAGAAAAAAGAAAGATAAAGATAAAATAAAAGAGAAGGGGAAATGAAATAGTACTACTACGAGGACGCATTAATCTTTTCCCCACGTTAGAGTAGCAGGGATTGTGACACTCGCCAAAAGGGGGACCAGAACAGTGACCCACACCTTGATGCGGGTCCCACAACAAATGTGATATACTGAACTAGGTTGGCCCCCACATATGAATTGGGTATTTATTTGATCTGATTGACCTTTAGACCCCCACCTCTGAAAAATGATTCGGACTTTGGAGCGTATAAATTGTAAATATGTTATCATTAAATTCCAACGCCATTATTTTGCTTACATTATTATGAATGCTATTCTCTATAATTGTCTTTTGTATTTATTTTTATATATATTTTAGATAACTTAAGCTTTTGTACTTTTCCTTCCCTTGATTTGAGATCGAATTAGATCGATTTGAGATTTTGGATGAAATTAGTGTAAAAGTTTCAACTTAATCGCTTAATGCTTTCTGAGATCTTGATTAAGATGTAAATATTACTTTTTTATATTATATTTATCAAAATCGAAGTATAAAATTATAGATTTTTTTAAAAATAATACCGATTAAAATTTAATAAATATATATATATATATATAATTAATTAATATATTAAGTGGGTGTATATTTTTGTGATATCTTTGTTATGTAAAATTAGATCAGTATTATTTTAGATGCGTTAAATAATCGTTTATAATTTTATCTCTCATTAAAATATTTAAATTTAACCTATATTTAATTAAGTATAATAAAAATAATAATAATTACACATTGGTATTACACGTTTCAAAGAGTGAAGTGCAATTAATCTAAAACATTTTCATCAAGTGATTATTTTGGATTAAAAGGGTGTATTTCGCACACGGGCTCCAATTATATCACAGGGTTCCAAATTCGGGTCTCGTTTTATAGTCTCCATCCAAAGTATTCACCGTCCCTTCCTCTACCCCTCTTTTTTTTTTTTTTTTTTTTTTGGTTGAGAAATTCTAACCCTCTCAAAAACACTCCTTTTCACTCTCGCAGACACTTCTTCCATCTCACCATCTTCTTCTTCCCCAAACGGGAGAGAGAGAGAGAGAGAGAGAAGTGGAAAGAGGAGAGAGAAAGATACAGAGTCGTCCTACCACACCAAACCGTTCTCTCTCTTGCTCTCTATCTAGACGCCACTCAGCATCTGTTACGTACGTCGGCAATTGTTCGGTAACCGCACCGCCGCAGCTGCCTCGGAGGTGAATTGACCGCTAGCTTTTCACTCTCTCGTCTCCCGATTCGCGTTCTCGAGGTAAATCTCACTAAATTCTGATCCAATTTCGACTCCAATGTGATGTGATGCGGATATGTTGTTGATCTCGGAGTCGATGCTTACCTGACTCTGGACCAAATGCCGCTCCTTTCTGGATTACTAATAGCTGTGATTTCAAGACTCGGGGCTTCATTTTTATGAGATCTCATGATGGGTGTTGTTTAATTGGGTTTAAATTTTGCACGGGAGGAGGAGATCTGACGTTATTTGTTCTCTGATCTCCATTCGTGATGTGAATTTCTTGTGCAGACGGTCTATTGAGTGCGGAGAGGGAGTTCGGTTGATCTGATCCGTGAGCTTCCTCCTCCAATTTGTGGGGAGGAGGTAGTGGAAGAAGGATTGTGTTGTCATTCCTAGGTTTGGTCATTGCCTTTTTCTTTGGAAGGTGAGATTTGCTTTATCTTAAAATTATAACCTGTTGTGCTGTTTACCGTTTTAGTTCATGAATCTTATCCCAAAATCTAATTTTGTGACTTTCTGAATTATGGATGTTTGTGTTTCAACTAGAGTCGTGTACCTGATGAGATCCACTTAATCGTATATTGTGCTACTGAGTTAATTTCCACTATGTCACTGCATAGGTGTTCTGGAAAACAAAGCTTTGGAGGTGATAATTATTAAGTCGTGCCAAAATCTTGCTCTATGGAACCTCGAGAAGAACCTGCTTCGCCTGCGCTTTCTTCGCCATCATCTCGTTCCCGGTATCTATGCATTGCATTGAGAACTTCTTTTTATTATCTCCTCTATGAATGACTTTTTGTATTACATTTGAAAGAGGTAAAAGCTAAACAAATGATATATCTTGCACATCCTATTATGCTATGCTTACTTTTATATTATCTTTAACTTAACAACAATCAGGAATTTCTTAGAGTTTTCAGACATTTCTGACATCATTGCTCTCAATTTATGTTAATTTAGTGAAACAAATGAACTCGGGGAAATGGATGACCCTGAAAGCACAATGGCCGATGTTGCTTGCTTTGTGGAGCAGCTTCATGCTAGCATGTCTTCTCCATCTGAGAAGGAGCAGATAACCGCAAGGTTGCTTGCACTTGTGCGAGAAAGAAAGGAAGCGAGGATTTTGGTCGGCAGCCATTCTCAGGCCATGCCGTTGTTCATTTCTATCCTTAGAAGTGGCACACCCACAGCTAAAGTTAATGTTGCTGCAACACTTAGCATACTTTGTAAGGAAGACGACCTGCGTGTGAAGGTTCTTCTAGGAGGTTGCATACCACCGCTACTTTGTCTTTTGAAGTCTGAATCTGCTGAGGCAAGGAAGGCTGCAGCCGAAGCTGTCTTTGAAGTATCCTCCACTGGGCTCTCAGATGATCACATTGGTATGAAAATATTTGTCACCGAGGGTGTTGTGCCTACGCTTTGGGATTTGCTCAACCCTGGGAGTGGACAAGATAGGGTGGTTGAGGGTTTTGTGACTGGGGCGTTAAGGAATCTTTGTGGGGACAAAGATGGATACTGGAGGGCAACACTTGAAGCTGGTGGGGTGGAGATCATCACTGGTCTTCTTTCTTCAGACAATACTGCTGCCCAGTCAAATGCTGCTTCCCTCTTGGCACGCTTGATATCAGCTTTTGGCGACAGTATTCCCAAAGTTATAGACGCTGGAGCAATTAAAGCCCTCCTCCGTCTTCTAAGGCGAGATAATGATATTTCTGTCCGTGCAAGTGCTGCTGATGCTTTGGAGGCCCTCTCATCCAAATCTACCATGGCTAAGAAAGCTGTGGTGGATGCGGGTGGCTTACCTGCTCTAATTGGAGCTGTTGTAGCTCCTTCGAAGGAGTGTATGCAAGGCGAGTCTTGTCATGCTCTACAGATCCATGCAGTTCGTGCTTTAGCAAATATTTGTGGTGGTATGACTTCTTTGATACTTTATCTTGGAGAACTTTCCCAAGGCCCTAACATAGGTGCTGCCATTGCTGACATACTTGGAGCCCTTGCATATTCCCTGATGGTTTTTGATGACAACGAAGAGAAAGTATTTGACCCAGTTGAGATAGAAAATATCTTGATAAAACTACTCAAACCCCAGGATAACAAGTTGGTTCAGGATCGTGTTCTTGAGGCTTTGGCCAGCCTCTACAGCAACCTTTGTCTTTTTAACAAACTTGATAACTCAGTTGCAAAAAAGGTTCTGATTGGTCTGATAACCATGGCTTCTGTGGATGTTCAGGAACATCTGATCATTTCCCTAACTAGCTTGTGTTGTGATGGTGTTGGAATATGGGATGCTCTTGGAAAGAGAGAGGGAATTCAGTTGCTAATATCATTACTTGGACTTTCCAGTGAGCAACATCAGGAATATGCAGTTGGTTTGCTGGCAATCTTAACTGATCAAGTTGATGACAGCAAGTGGGCAATAACAGCTGCTGGGGGCATCCCTCCCCTGGTGCAGTTACTGGAAACAGGATCCCAGAAAGCAAAGGAAGATGCAGCCCACGTGTTGTGGAACTTGTGCTGTCATAGTGATGACATTCGTGCGTGTGTTGAGAGTGCTGGAGCAGTCTCAGCACTATTATGGGTTCTAAAGAGTGGTAGCCCTAGAGGGCAAGAGGCATCTGCTAAGGCACTCAAGAAGCTAATACGATATGCTGACTCTGCTACCATCAATCAGTTGCTGGCCTTGCTCCTTTCCGACTCTCTTAGTTCAAAGGCCCATGTAATCACAGTCTTGGGTCATGTTCTTATGATGGCTTCTCATAAAGATTTGGTGCAGAAGGGGGCTCCTGCAAATAAAGGGCTTAGATCTCTTGTTCAAGTTCTTAACTCATCAAACGAAGAACTACAAGAGCGTTCTGCATCTGTCTTAGCTGATCTTTTTAGTATGCGACAGGACATCTGTGACAGTCTTGCAACTGATGAGATTATTCATCCATGCATGAAGCTTTTGACAAGTAAAACTCAAGTTATTGCAACACAATCTGCACGAGCTTTAGGAGCACTATCCCGTCCAGCCAATGCTAAATCTAAGAATAAGATGGCTTATATAGCAGAGGGAGATGTACAACCCCTTATAGTGATGGCAAAAACATCCTCCATTGATGGTGCTGAAACTGCAGTTGCTACGTTAGCCAATCTTCTTTCAGATCCACAGATAGCCGGAGAAGCTCTAGTTGAAGATGTTGTCTTGGCTTTGACTAGAGTGCTGAAAGAAGGCACTTTGGAAGGCAAGAAGAGTTCTTCTCGGGCTCTTCATCAATTACTAAACCACTTCCCACTTAGTGATGTGCTTCCCGATTACTCCCTGTGTCGTTTTACAGCTCATGCACTACTGGATTCTTTAGCTGCCATGGACATTGAAGGTGCTAAAAGCTTGGATGCCCTAGATGTACTTGCTATAATGGCTAGGACAAAAGATAGTGTTAACTTTGCCTTCCCCCCTTGGACTGCCCTTGCTGAAGTTTCAGAAAGCTTGCAGCCATTGGTTATGTGCCTGGCTGTTGGGCTTCCTTCTGTGCAAGATAAGACAATTGAAATACTCTCAAGGCTATGTCAGAACCAACCTGTTCTACTTGGTGATCACTTAGTCAAAAGACAAGGGTGTATTGTGTCCCTTGCCACCAGGTTTATGGAGTCCTGTAGTCTAGAAGTGAGAATTGGCGGGGCGGCTCTTCTCATGTGTGCCTTAAAGGGGCACAGTAAAGAGTCCCTTGATGTTCTTGATGCATCAGGACTTCTACAGAAGTTCATATATTCGCTGCTTGATATGCTGAAACATCATTCCACATCCAGCTCTCTAGAAATTGAAGTTAGGTCTCCGATGCATTACATGGAGAAAAATGGGTTTCATCGTGAAGGAAATGATTCTGAGGTTTCTAGTCCAGCAAGGATTTTAGGAGAAACAGTTTCCTTGTGGTTGCTTACAATTATTTGTTCTTCTCAAGCGGAGACCAAGCATATAGTTCTGGATGCTGGTGGAGTTGAGATTCTCTCCGATAAACTTGCAAATTATACTGCTAATCCACAGGTCTGGCCTTAAAGCTTTCTTTACCTTTCTCCCATACTACTTGCTTATACACCTCTCTTTGTTGTGTTAATCCACAAGCCTGCTTAGAATCAGCTTGCTTATAAATTATAGGATGATATACTGAGGTGAACAGCCAGTAATGTAGCTTTTCTTCTGTTGGACAAATTTTCTCTTTTCTGTGGGTAGCTTTAGCTTCAAGTTCATTGTCCTAACTTTATTAAAGGTAAACAAAATCCTGAAATTAATGGGCTGCATATTAATATGCTTGCATCTCAACTTTGACCATCTTGTGACTTCTGTTTTTTTTGAGAAATGTTGTATCCAGGATCATTAGTTTTAGTATACCATTTTCATTAATCTACATTTAGCTCACAGTCTCACAGTTCTCTTTTTCTACGTCGAATTTTGACTTGTAAATGATTTTTCATTTATAGGCAGAATTTGAAGACACAGAAGGAATATGGATCAGTGCCCTTCTCTTGGCTATTTTGTTTCAGGATCCAATGGTGGTTCAATCTTCAGTAATCATGCAGACATTATCTTCTCTGAATTTGTTGCTGAAGTCTGATGAAATAATTGACAGATATTTTGCTGCTCAGGCTATGGCTAGTCTTGTTTGTTTTGGGAATAAAGGGGTACAACTTGCAATTGCAAATTCTGGTGCTGTTGGAAGCATAATAACTTTGATCGGACACATCGAATATGATCTGTCAAACCTCACTGTCATGTCTGAGGAATTCAAACTGGCAAACAATCCTGGTCAAGTAATATTGGAACATCTTTACGAGCTGGAAGATGTGAGAACAGGTGCCACTGCTCGTAAGTCTATACCTTTATTAGTGGACCTTTTGAGGCCAATGCCTGATAGACCAGGTGCACCTCTGATTGCTCTTCACCTCCTGACTCGGCTAGCAGAAGGCAGCGAGACAAACAAAATTACTATGGCTGAAGCTGGGGCGCTGGATGCTCTGACTAAATATCTCTCTTTAAGTCCTCAAGACTCAACTGAAACCATTATAACAGATCTTCTGGGAATCTTGTACCGCAATTCGGACCTGCTTCACCATGAAGCTTCTTTGAGCACTTTGAATCAGCTAATAGCTGTTTTACGTTTGGGCTCAAGAAATGCTAGGCTTAGTGCTACAAGGACTTTGCAGGAACTTTTTGATTCGGATAATATCAGAGACACCGAAATGGCTAGGCAAGCTATTCAACCATTAGTTGACATGCTTGATTCAGGAAATGAGAAGGAACAACAGGCTGCGCTTGTTGCACTGATCAAGCTTACTGCTGGAAATATTTCAAAGGCATCATCATTGACTGACGTGGAGGGAAATCCACTTGAAAGCCTTTACAAAATTTTGGCTTTCAGTTCATCGTTGGAACTTAAGAAAAATGCTGCCCAACTCTGCTATGTTTTGTTTGGAAATTCAAGTGTGAGGGCAACACCAATTGCCTCAGAATGTATACAACCTTTAATATCTCTGATGACAACAGACTCTAGTTTGGTTGTAGAGTCTGCTGTTTGTTCTCTTGAGAGATTGCTGGATGATGAGGACCATGCAAATATAGCTGCAACCTCCGACGTCATAGATCTGCTTGTTAGATTTGTTTCTGGGACAAATCATCAGTTATCAGCAGCCAGTATAAGTTCTCTCATAAAGTTGGGAACTGACCGCCCACACTGCAAGCTTGAGATGGTAAAAGCTGGTGTTATTGAGAATGCACTTGATATGATTCTTGAGGCACCTGTTTCTGTCAGCTCTTCAATTGCAGAGTTGCTTCGCATTCTTACTAACAATAGTGGTATTGCTAGAAGCTCAGCTGCTGCAAGAATGGTAGAGCCTCTTTTTCTGGTTCTACAGCGTCCAGATTTTACCATGTGGGGACAGCAGAGTGCGTTGCAAGCACTAGTAAATATTTTGGAGAAGCCACAGAGCTTAACAACCTTGAAATTAACACCCAGTCAAGTTATTGAGCCTTTGATATCATTTCTCGAGTCTCCGTCTCAAGCTATCCAGCAGCTTGGTACTGAAGTACTGTCACACCTCCTGGAACAGGAGCATTTCCAACAGGATATTACGACAAAAAGTGCTGTAGTCCCTCTTGTGCAACTTGCTGGAATTGGAATTTTGAGCTTACAGCAAACAGCTATTAAAGCACTCGAGAGTATTTCCATCAGTTGGCCCAAGGCTGTGGCTGATGCAGGGGGCATTTTTGAGCTCTCAAAGGTAATTGTCCAGGATGATCCGCAGCCAAGTCATGCATTATGGGAGTCCGCGGCACTTGTCTTATCTAATGTTCTGCGATCGAATTCTGAATATTATTTCAAAGTATCAACAGTTGTACTTGTGAGGATGTTGAGTTCCGCAGTGGAGGGTACTGTTACAGTAGCTCTCAGTGCTCTCCTTGTTCAAGAGAGAAATAATGCTACAAATGCTGTACCAATGGCTGAAGCTGGTGCAGTAGATGCACTGTTAGAGCTCATGAGATCTCATCAATGTGAAGAAGCTTGTGGAAGATTGCTTGAAGCACTCTTTAACAATGTGAGAGTGCGAGAAATGAAGGTCGCCAAATATGCAATTGCTCCCCTCTCTCAATATCTGTTAGATCCACAGACTAGGTCACAATCAGCTAAATTTTTGGCAACTCTTGCACTTGGTGACCTTTTCCAGCATAATGTACTTGCTAGAGCAAGTGATGCTGTATCTGCATGTCGCGCATTAATAAGCCTGCTTGAAGACCAGCCAACAGAAGAGATGACAATGGTTGCAATATGTGCTCTGCAAAGCTTAGTTATGCACAGTAGGACAAATAGGCGTGCAGTAGCCGAGGCTGGAGGTATTTTGGTCGTACAGGAACTGCTTCTATCTCCCAATGCAGAAGTTGCTGGACAAGCTGCGTTGCTGATTAAGTATCTATTTTCAAATCATACACTCCAAGAATATGTGTCGAATGAGCTCATCAGGTCTCTTACTGGTAAGTCGTTCAACAGATTCTAGCAAGATGATCTCAATTTTTAAGTGTTGTTCGATGGCTCAATTCCAAGCCACTTGAACCAAGCATAGCCTATCAGGCATCAGCCTGCTTCTCATATTAGTATTCAGATCTGCATAATTTAAACTGAATCTTAGAGTTTGGCTTGATCTTGGCTCTGCAAAAGTCGAGCTCAAGATAACATTGAACTGTCTCTGAACAGCTTGGTCAACTTTTATCCCCAAGTGATTATCTAGTTCCACGTTAATGCTACATTTCACATAATATTCAGAAATAATATTATGTTTTCCTTTTCCTGTTATGGCAATTAGAGTACATCTCACTTGAAGAGTTGGCAATGTGCTTGACATATTGTAAATCCATACTAGAATATAGACTGTTTTTTCTTGAATAATTGTAATAATGTAGTTTTGCTAATCTCGAGTTCAACTTGCTGCAGCTGCCTTGGAGAGAGAAATGTGGTCCACAGCAACAATCAATGAAGAGGTTCTGAGAACAATATATGTGATATTTACCAACTTCAAGAAACTCCGCACTTCTGAAGCAGCAACTTTGTGCATCCCACATTTGGTGGGTGCATTGAAGTCTGGAAATGAGGCTGCTCAGGAGACTGTGCTCGACACACTTTGCTTGCTGAAGGAATCATGGGCACAGATGAATGAAGATATTGCTAAAGCGCAAGCCCTGATTGCTGCTGAAGCCATACCCATATTACAACTGCTTATGAAGACCTGCCCACCCAGTTTTCATGAAAGAGCTGATAGCTTGTTACACTGCTTACCCGGTTGCTTGACAGTGACAATTAAACGTGGGAATAACTTGAAGCAGACAATGGGGGGCACAAATGCTTTCTGCTGTCTGAAAATAGGAAATGGTCCTCCAAGGCAGACCAAGGTGGGTAACGTGGGAACAGACTTGGTTTTATAGTTCTATCTTGGGTATGTCTTGGAATTCTGTCTTTTACCTATATCTGATGATTTTGTTGACTGTCTTGTAGGTGGTGAGCCACAATACATCTCCAGAATGGAAAGAAGGTTTTACTTGGGCATTTGACGTTCCCCCAAAAGGGCAAAAGCTTTATATTCTTTGCAAAAGCAAAAATACATTTGGAAAGGTAAGCTTATCTGGTACTATTTTTCTTTTGGAGCTTTTAGGCCATATTTTTATCGTCTCACATTCACACTCAGATGTTGTGTTCATATTGTAGTCGACCCTTGGGAGAGTTACTATTCAAATAGACAAAGTTGTCACTGAAGGAGTATATAGTGGACTTTTTAGCCTCAACCATGATGGAAGCAAGGACGGATCACGGACACTCGAAATTGAGATTGTTTGGTCAAATAGGACATCCAATGATGGCATGTAAAATTGAAATATAATCTACATGAGGCTCTCTCAAAATTTCGTAGTAGAGGCAGCTACAAGAACGAGCAGAAGCTCTCTTCATAGCTATCCTGAAGAATGTGCAACTTCCTGGTTCCTAGAGTCATGAGATTAGAGTCTGGACAGAGCTATTGTAAGCAGCTCACGCAATTAGAAGCAGTTCTTGGCTGTTAACCCTTTGTACAGGTGAGTTTGTCGTCTGTAATTAGCATAGGCATGTTGGTCCTTCAAAAGAGTCACCATTGAGTGGTGGTTTATTGCTTCCTTTCTCGTGAGAATGTGAGAAGATTAGTCCACCATTGTTTTGTATGTGTTATTGAACAGATCTTCCAAGTAATGTATGAGAGGCCTGCTCCCTTTTGATGCAGCAGATGACTAATTCAATTCAATTCTCCAGTCCTGAAGTAGTTGTTTGTAAACTTCTACGTTGATGTTTTATTTCCCTCATTATAAGAATGTTTCCATATCCTCAAATTAGAATCTTATAAATTGAAGTTTCTTCAGTTTGATTCACGATGGTGAAAGATGAATTCTTTAGAAAGCTTTCACGAGTCATACCTACTTTTTTATGCATTTCATTTTATAAATCTATTAGGAGGGGAAGAGAGATTACGTCAAAAACTACAACAGTGAATGCATTACCTTACCTACCCAACTTTCCAAAATATTAAGATAACGACAGCTTCAACAAAAGTTATTCCGCAGGTTCATCTATACGACATCCAAGTTGGCAAAACACCTAAAATAAAAAAGCATATTTAATTTATCTTAAGCATTAATTTTTATATGGTCTTAACTAATATAGAATCGCTATATTTTTTATCATATTTGAGCATGCTAGTGGGAATTTTACAATCTTACAGAGTTGTAAAGGATTGAATAAATTTTTTTAATATATCTAAAATAATATAACTAAATTTTAAATAATAAAAATATAATATATATATATATTATAATAATATTATTTAAAATTCAATGAGTATTATTTTTTTATAAAAGACTTATATATATAACTTTATCTCCAATAAGATTCGAATCTCCAATAAGAATCTTCGAATTTGATGTCTAATTAAATTAAATATAATAAAAAATAATAACAATCTTAATTAAGCGTAGATTATACGAGAGTTAAATACTTAAATTAAAAATGGACCATAATTTCATAAAATTGAGTGAAGTCATAACGTGGTAAAATATTAATTTCCTTGCAGAACACCGATCAGTCTATGACATCAATAACACCATTAACAATATTACCATTGATTATACCAAAACACAACGAGGAAAAAGCCCCCCCCCCCCCCCCCCCCCCCCCCCCCCCCCCCCCAACCCACCCAACCTCTTAACCCTTCCACTTTCCACATTCAAAATGCGCACCCATCTTTCCAGCCGCTCTAACAGCACAAGAATTAGCTGCTCCTAATCTCTGATTACCAAAAATTTTCACTTTAACTACATACATGGTACATAGAAACATAGTACGCTAATCAAGGCCAGCACCCAGTCCGACGGTCGAGCTTAATAATCCGACGACAGTCAACATGCCTGCCTGCTTGCCCACGCCGGCGGACGTTAGCAAAATTTCAAATGACGAGAATACCCTCTATGTCGGAGATTAAGACGGCTGGTGGAGGTACGTGACGATGTCGTGGAAGGTGGGGTCGCGGAAGAACACCGCGGGCGACAGTGGTGGGATCGAGTCGCCGCCGCCGTATATATTATCGGTAAACCCGAGTGGGTCGTCCCAGTAGCCGCCGCTGCCGACGACGCCGATGCCTCCCCACTTGGGCTGGCTCTGGACCTCCAGCTCGCACGTGAAATCCGGCGACAGCACGTGCTCCGAGCAGCTCGAGTCCGTGTACAGCCGCGGGAGCGAGTCGGAGCCGTCGAAGCACAGCATGTCGGTCACGCGCGGTGCCCACTCCTGCTTCGGTTCGGGTAGAACGGGTTTCGGATTCTTCCGCTCCGACCCGGTTCGCTTCTCGATCACGCCCTTCTTGTTGTAGAGGCGGCACAGCACCCAGTCATCCAACTGCAGAGCAACACGTGGATCCACTCGACTGGTCAGACGTCTAACACCATAAATACTAATAACTAGACGATAAAGATAATAAGCATATCGATCCGATGCAAAGTCTCAATTTTTTCTGTATATATTATTATTAATATTTTGGTATTTATCAAGAACGCAGGGCCGAAATAAAAAATAAATTAATAAAATTGAAAGAAATTAAGTAGGGTGTTGTTTGATATGCAAAATATCCCCAAATGATTCAAACATACCCGTAGGCTATTATCGTTCTTCTTCTTCTTGCGTGCGGAGCGGTCGACGTCGGCGAGGCGGTACTCGTGCATGATCCAATTGGTCTTCTCCCCCTTTGGCGCTTTTCCGGCATAAAAAACGAGCGCCTTCTTGATCGCCACCGGCTTCGGCGACCCCACCGGCTTATCCGCCCCGGTCGCCTTCCAGTACCCCGTCCCGGCCGCCCGGTTCGGCCTCGACCCGTTCGGGTACTTCCTATCCCTCGGAGAGAAAAAATACCACTCCTTCTCCCCATACGACGCCATCCCTAGAAATATTCAGAATCCAAATTGAAAATCTAGACATCATAATAATAATAATAATAAAGGAATCAAAAGAAGAAATCCTCGGCCGTTTGTTCTCTCGATCGGACTGACCTGGGAGATCCCACGGGTCGTATTTGTACAGATCGACCTCGGCGACGATCGACGCCGAGATCGGCTGCGCCGCGCATTTCCGGCAGAGGTAGTACGTCACGAGCTCCTCGTCCGTCGGATGGAATCGGAACCCGGGGGGCAGCTGCAGATCTCCGCCGTCCATTCCTCTCGTTTAATTTCCTTCTCGGGTTCGAGTAATTAAAATAAAAACTTAGGGAAACAGAAGCCGTCCAGTATTTATAGGCGAGGCTCCCAGGGGGAATCGTCAAATGGACGTCAGCCCCTCGCCAAGTTGACACGAAGATACCCACACGCGCCGGTCATCCTGAGCTGTGATACTGTCACCGCTTCCGTCATCCAATTTGGCCCGTCCCGGATGTCGCTCTCGCGTCCGACGTGGCTCTCCTTGTCGGCGACCTTTCAAGGGACGCGGAAGCTGGGCCGGGCTGGGAGAAGAGAATAAAGAAATTAGAAAGCAGACAAAAATAGAGGGATGACGTGGACGCATGGCGTCACCATCCAGCGGCGGCTGCGCGGATGACGTGGGTGGGAGGCTGTTTTCGCGAACCGCGAACGCGCGCGAGAAAGGACGCGGCGTGGAGACGAGGACATGTCTCGGCACGTCGGCGTGGTGGTGAAAAAGTCTTGCATGGTAATTGGATGCCGATGACGAGGAAAACAGCAGGCGTGAATTGCGACATCCTCCACTAACTTATATTGCAATACTTTAGATTCGAGATGCGCCACAAATAAAGCGAACAAATCCTCCCATGAATCTTACTATATTCGTTGTCAGATCCACCAAAACAAAATGATGAAAAAAAGAAGAAGCTAAATAGTAATTTATTTAGGGTAAATTGCACTTTAACCCCCTCAATTTCACAAGCCTCCTCCTACTTTCAACTTAGATATTATGATTAAAGCTTATCCAAATCTTTGTAATTCTGTTTCTAATATTACTTTTTAAATTGGACCTCTAATTTAATTAATTAAGATCAGATGAGGGTTAAGTATATTTAGTTTTATGAAATTAAGCTAAACCTCCTGAGGGTAACATGAAAAATAACCTATTTATTTATTTATTTATTATTTTATCACTGTCCTATCAAATAATGATGCTGGCTAACCAATATTTATTTATTTATAGTGTTATTATTTTCTCATCAGATGTCAACTACCCAATGAGATTCATTAGAAATATTCAGGGGATCTCTGGTAAGCTCTCTAATTATTATGGTTTTGATTATTTTAATTATTATTATTGTCTTCAGCTCCTACCGATCCTGTTGCAAGAACTAGTTGCAGTCAGAGTACTTGTCGTACTTATACTATTCACTTACTGTTCATGGCCACTTAGAAGCTGCCAACTATTTGATTGTAGGAGATTCCTACAGTAAAGGCTAGAGATGGTTTTTAAGATGGTTGGTATGACCTTTGGCCAAGTTCTAAAGTTGTTTAATTAATGGAATCATGGATCATGAAGGGGCCAACTAATTAATTAATTAAGTAATTAATTGACCAACTTCATATTATGAAATCATATTAATTATGATGTGAGCTACCAGTTTAGAATATCTCCTTGTTCTTGTCAAATGACAGCAGTCCCTGAGATTTATTTAAAGAGCAAATTATAAATAAAATCCTATATTTTAATTATCTTATAATTAACACCATCATTTTTTTTTTATTGTTAGTAAATAAAGCCTCTTATTTGCTATAAAAAAAAATACTGAGCGACATCCTGTCTTTAATTTTAATTTTTACAAGCATATGATGGCCTGGAATTAAAAAATATAAACTAGTTTGTTTATTTCAAATGGTATTCTTATATTTTCTAAATTATCATTTATTTCACTCGTCTAACATGATCTCTACAATTAAACAACATTCATTTTGAATCCAGATCTTACGAGATTTTAGTGTTTTAGATACTTGATTTGAAAAAAAAAACCAATCGGTATCTTGATTTATTTTCAAATTATTTTGGAGGCTTAATTTGATTTTGTAATTAAGTTAAAACATAATACTTAATTATTTATACTTGATATTTTTTTTAGCAAATAGAGAGCTTTATTTGTAATTCATAGCATAGTCAAAATATATGATGTTATTTATATTATTTTTTTCTTATTTAAAATGGGGATAGTAACACTAATAATATTTTAGATACATTGGAAAGCTTTATACAAGAATGACGATATTAGCTCTATTAAAAAAATGATCAACTTGACAATGGAGAGGGACAAAATATATATATATATATATATATATATGCTTAATATTTAATCTACTTATTGGGTTGTTGTCATGCTTCCATTATGTTTTATCTGCTCAATATCACTATCAAATTTTTTAATGTATCACTATCATTTTGGTACCCTTTCCCTTCTCCAAGTTGCATTTATCTTGTTTATGTTGTTTATATCTTTTTTTGCTTGCTTACATATTGTGTGCTATATCCATTTTGGTCCTCTTAACCTCATTGAGCCTGGACTTAAAGTTTATATTTTGGTATCTTTAATGGGCCTGGATAAGATTTAGGCCCAAAACTAGGTATTAGGAGTTGAGCCACTCTATCTTAACAAGGCCTGAAATTAATAGAGAAAATATTATTTGATTTCTCTTTCCGTAGTCTTGCAATAAATATTAACTCATATTTCATAAAACTCGAACGATCTGTTTTCATCCATCTTCTCTCTCTTTTCTTCTCTCGCCCTAAGGATGGAAATAAGAAAACATAAAATCTAATAAAGAGTTTTGTACATTTAGTGTGGCCAGATTACTTATTAGGTCAATGGGTAGTAACAGGCCTTTTATCTTCTAGCATAAGACTATGGATCGGTGGCCGAATAAGGATTGAGTCAAAATTCGACTCGACTTGGAACTAGACCCTTTCGGCCCTCATCTGTATTAAAAAAGATCGGAGTGATGTCTTCGAATAAATATCAACTACCCAAATCCTTTCCCTCCTCTCAAATTTTTTTTGTTATTACCCATTTATGTCACAACTCGTAATAAATATCAACTCATACTTAACAAAACTCAGAATATACGACAAAATCTATTTTCACACATCTTCTCTCCCTCCTCTTCCGTCGTCTCACCGGATAAGAAAATATAGAATCTAATTGGATACATTTGGCATGTCCGGATTATTTATCAAGTCAGTGGATAGTAACAGGCTTTCTATCTTTTAGGTTTAGTCCAAACCCGATGCGATCTAACCCTATTTAACGTCACTCGAATCCGACCCCAATCCACGTCTTCGAAAGAGAGAGATCAGGGGTGATGTCTCTGCCATAAGATACAGGAAGGAGAATAGACTTAGGAAGAGGATGGCAGAGCTATTAAAAGGCCAACTTCTAATAATGTGCCACCAGTCAGCCCAATTAATAGCTTTGGACAATTGGACATTCAACATGGACTGTGATAAGTAACCAAGCAGACATGCCAAAAGCTCAGCCAATGGTGCAGAAGAGAGACCATCAAGACCTCACAGCTATCATCCCTCTTGTGATATGAGTTGACAACTATTCTCTTGTAAGATGAGATGAGAAGACAAAACGGATGACAATAACCTCTTTAACTAGTTTTCCAAATCAAATGAGAGGGGGATCGTTGGAAGTCGCTGCAGCTTCCTGCCGACGACGACGACTGGCGGGGCGACGTGAAGCAGCCACGTGGTCGATTATGGCCCAAGGAATTGGTCGAAGCTAAAGCTAGCTAGCTTTTATCAACCAATTTCAAATTTAATTTAAATCCTTTTAATTAACGTCTCTTATACTAATACACCGCAGTGGCACTGCCTTTATTTATTTAATTTATTTTAAAAAAAAAACCAAGTACAATAATTGAAGGTGGCATCCTTTTTTCAAAATTTAGTGTTTTAACAACAGAAAAAATAAAATTTAGAAAAAGTATCATCCTTTTTTGTTGAGATACAAAGCTTGGTCAGCTTTAAATTTCTTTGCAATAATATATATTATAACTAAACTATATTACAAAAATATGATACTATAGAGTTTATATATATATATATATATATATATATATATATATATATTATTAGTTTTTGATCAAAATTATTATATTCGTGTTTATTTCATCTTCATAATAGCATTTTATATGTCTAAAATGGGCTATTGGTTAGAAACATTATGATTTGTGAAATGAAATAGTTTAACATCTTAACCAGACGTCGAATAATTTAGTGTTTTTAATAATAAGACGCTTAATTATTTAGTGATTTATGTGTATATTATTTTCCTAATAAAACATTTTAATAATAACGATGATAAGATAAGTGTTTTATTTACAAAAATAATTATATGATCGTTTGTTTTACTTTTAAATAAGTAAAATATTTAATAATTCAATGTTTTATTTAGTGCTACAGTAAAATAGACTTATTTTGGTGAGCTTTTGACTATACAATATCACTTTAAATTTATATACCGAAATATATTACACCTCAAACTTAATACCAAAAGGTGTCTATTTCATTGTAGCCCTAAGTAAAATATTAAACTGTTAAGCTTTTTCTTTTTTTATTCAGCCAAAGTAAAATGCTAATCATATCGGTATTTTTATTGAAAGAAAAGATGTTAAAAAATTCAATACTTTACTAGCAACAATAAATACACATAAAACACTAATCAGTTAAGTGTTTTATTGTTAAATATACTAAATTATTCAACATCTTATTATGACATTTTATTATTCACTTTCGCTGATCATTAATTTTCTAACTAATAGTCTATTTTAGACATATAATATGTCATTATAAATATAAAAGAAAAATAAATGTAATGATTTTGATTGAAGCTTAATTAAACGTCGAACGAGAAAGATACAGATAAAAATATTAAAATTATGTAACATTATAATTTTATGCTCAGTTATCCAGTTTAATTATAAAATATGTTTATGTGATAAAAAATTAAAAAAAAATCGTAGCTCATCTAAATTACTTTTAATTTTAAATTTTATTTCAAATAAAATACTCAACTCTTAAGTATTTTTAATGTTTTATTTTTGACTAGATAAAATACTAAACTTAATAGCATTTTTAAAGGGCTACAAAGAAAGGTACGATCTATTTGAGTATATATAAGTTAAAAAAGAGGGCTAGTTTGGTCAAAAACTCCTTTTAGTATTAAGTTTTAGTATTAAGCTTGGGCTACGGTCTAATTCGGTAAACTCATTCTATGCACACGGTTGGCCGACATACTAAACCCGTGCATCCGTGTTTGCACGGGATCTCAATCTGGTGGGGCCAACCAAAGAGAATCCGACAATAAATGAGGCTCCGAGTCCAAGACGTGCACGGAATTGTCCACCCAAACGCAAGCAGATCGTCTGCAATCCGGCCGCAACGTTTCTGTAGATCCCAAAACTTGGCGTCCGTTAATTGGCCACAATTCATCTGCCACTGTAGGACTTCCGTGCAGTCGGGGGATGCAGACGATCGCGCATCCAAGACGGGTGAAGTACCTGATACACGGGCAAACCTTCAATAAATGCCCATCTCCATAATCCATTCTCACACTCCCGTTCGTTTGAGTTATTCTAACCGACTGCAAGTCTCTTCTCACTGCATCCATTGATGTGGCATTAATGAAGTCCAAATGTGGAAAGATACCGGCCCCATTGGTGTATCAATTAAAATAAAAAATATTAATTATATTTTGCACCCTCTATATCAAAGAATGTGAAAAAAAAAAACTAAATATTAATTTATTGTTCAGCCCTATCTCTTGGAAATATTAAAAAAAATATAAATAAGGGTATAAAATATAATTTTCCTTCAAAAGATAAATATTTATATTTATCCTAGCACACGTTTGTATATGTGTGGATGTACTCGTGTGAGCCTATCTACCCGGATTCTTCGCCCATATCATTGCTATTGCCGCAATAAGATTCCTTTAATTTTTCCCGTTTCTTGTAAACATAATATATAGTCAAACTTGTTCCGCAAGTATTAGATTAAATGAGTAGAAGACTAATGCCACAATTACTTGTAATACAATTAAATGGATAATGCTTTCTAGAATACCCAATTATTAATTATATATATATATGTATGTATAGAGATATATGAGAGATAGGGATAGGATGAAGATCAAGTGAGTGGGAGTTGTATTCGATGTGAACAGAGGATATTATTTTTAGTCCGACTGCTTTCCTCACCAACTCCAAGGTTTTGGAGAGATCCGAAGCAATCCGAATTCTCCAGTTTTCTGGTTCACTTCAACTCGCCTCTCGTTGTTCTTTGACATTTAGACAAACACGTCGTCTCCAATCGCCATCTATCTCATCCTCTCATCTGTTATATATATTCTCGAGTGATTGGAGGAAGGAGGAAGGAGGAGGAGGAGCAATTGTAACCATGGCAGGAGAGAGAGTCGATGCGGAGAAGGCAGCGGAGATGGTGGGGGGTTTGAGGAGAATGTTTGAGTCGGGGAGGACGAAGGAGTACGAGTGGAGGATGGCGCAGTTGAAGTCCATTGCGAGATTGATCGATGAGAAGGAGAAGGAAATCATGGAGGCGCTCCGAGAGGATCTCGGAAAGCCCGAGATTGAGAGCTATCTCCATGAGGTTATTGATATTTTTTGTTTCTTTTTTGCATTCTTGTTTGGTTTCGTTTTTAGATTGGGTTTGTTTGCATGATTATGTGTTACTGAATGTTGGATTGTGGAGGATTTGATGGGAGCTTTGGTTCCGGTGAACCCTAGGAATCAATTAACGGTGGATTGGACTTGGCTGGGGTTCTTGAATTACAGGGGTTTTGATGCCATTTCTTGATTGAAAAAAAAAAAAAAAAAAACTGGTTCTATGTTTTTGCATGGATAAATTGATGTAACTTGGCTACTTTAGATTAGTTGCAAAATAGAAAAAAGAAAAGAAAAAAAATCTTTTGCTTTTATTGTTCTATTCATCGTATTGGAAGTATGGTTTTCTTGTAGAGTGTGCGTCTACTTTTCTTCGTTTGCCTGGTAAGTACTTGTGCTGTATTAATTGGTAAGATTTCTTGTCACTCTGTTGGGGTGATGCTAATTGAGATATGCTGCTTGATTACTTATTGACGTCAAATTCCATTTTCTCTAATTTGTATTGGAATTATTCGTAAATTTTCATGTTAACCCTTTTTAGTATTTCTTCCACCTGTTATTGCTTATGTTCTAGTAATGTGAACTGAGTTTTCCATTTACTCATAACCAACTTTCATGATGCAGATCTCAATGGCAAAGTCAGCATGTACATTTGCTCTAAAACAACTGAAAATTTGGATAAAGCCAGAGAAGGTATTGCTTGGTTCAAGAAGAAATAACCCTAAACTCTAAACCTTATTCATGTGTCAGTATTTGTACTATTCTTCTGCTGAGAGCATTGATTTCTAAGTAATCAATATTTAACAGGTGCGAAGTTCTGTTACTACTTATCCATCAACTGCGGAAATTGTATCAGAGCCCCTTGGGGTTGTGCTGATTATATCAGCATGGAACTATCCCTTCTGTAAGTAGCATGATCCGATTTATCTTGAAACATGTACTTATTTAGGGAACCTTTTCTTAAAGTACTGAAATCTGATATGGTCTGGCAAAGGTAGTTTCTTGGAGTCAGTGTATCTGCTGTGGCAAGAAGCCCAATTTTTTTTTAACTTTGAGGTTATGTTTATTACTGAAGTTTAATTTTATCTGTTATGCATACCTTACCCCTGTTAGAGCTTCTTTCCAAGATCTGAACACCTGCCATTAGAGTTGGGAAGTCAAGGAACTTTTCTCTGCATAAGATAACTTTCCGTTGTCAAAGTTTCTTCAACTTAATAGAAAAGAAATGTTCCTTCACTTTCATATTTCTATTCCAAGGCTGTGTTAGAATACACTTACATGCTTTCTATACTGTCAGAGTTTTTTCTTTTGATATAGTTGGATCGAACAAGCTTTGTTTGGCTGGAATGCTTTCGTTTTCTGGAATAATTGTATCTTGCTTTGCGTGAAGTTCTATAGCTTGTACATTGTTGGAGGCATTAAGTGAGCTTCCTGGGACACCACATGCGCTTGCTTGAGACTCTATATTGACAAGTTCTTTTGCCAAATTCCTGTTTCCTTCAGGCTTGAGCACTTTCCATTTAATCCAAGTCCTATATAGTTTATATATGTTGCTGAAGATAAATTATTCGTGGGCTTCTGACATGTTCCTGTGAAATTGATGAATGATCTTCCAGTCTTATATAAATGTTATTGCACTAGAAGAATTGTGCTATGTTAGATCTTCTGCAACAAGAAAAAGAATCCTCTAGAGGTAGGAAGTCTTAATATGCTTGCGCAGATCTTCCATAAAATGTCTAGAATAACATGCTTGTGTAGATCTTCCATAAAATGTCTAGAATAACATGCTTGTGTATTTCTATTTAAAACAACTTCCCGATTATTCTAGGTGTACATAGTTCTCTACATTGTGCTTTCTCTTCTATGAGCATCTTAATTTTTTGTGACTTAATTGGATCTTCTACCTACGGAACTTTGGTTAGTGCACATCCCTTATTTTAGCAGTTAGCAGAGCACCAGTCACTTTACTAGAAGTCAGTTATAGAATAGTTTATTTGTTTAGCTTTCATCTTTGTGTATCTTTTAAAATATTTTTAAAGAAATCTTTCAGGTGCTTCTCATTTACCCATTTTAAATTGTAGTTATTTTAAGGCTACCAAGGTCACATGATCCCTGGTATTTGTTGTAACTAGTAAGTGTCTATTATTCAGTTTCTAGCTATGAAGACATTTTGTTAGTTTTCCTTGTTCTGTGTCATTATTTATTGTTGAAATTTATTTTTGATGGTATCTTTCCTTTATGGAAGAAGTATATGTTATTTCAATCAGAACGCCTAGGTTAAGTATTAACTGTGACTATTCTTTTCAGTATTATCTCTTGAACCACTCATTGGAGCTATTGCTGCTGGCAATGTTGCTGTCCTAAAGCCATCGGAAGTTGCGCCGTCCACTTCATCATTGTTTGCAAAACTTTTACCAGAGTACATAGACGAATCTTGCATAAAAGTAGTTGAGGGGGGCATTCCTGAAACAACAGCTCTTTTGGAACAAAAGTGGGATAAAATATTCTATACAGGTTTTTACTTAATAATGCCCCTCACATATTGGCAAAAGGCATTAATTTCATAGTTAAACTTGTATCAAATGCTTGCTCTTGTTGTCCACCATCTGTTTAACAATGTTACTCTTCTGTTTAGCTTCTCAACTTGCTGTACATGAGGCTTAAGTACTTACTACTTAGTAATCTGGATTATACTTTTAAACATAATGTTTTCTGTTAGTACAAGTATGCTTTGTTATGCCACATTTGACAAATGTCGGAAAGTATACAGCCTATTTAAGGTGTTTAAAGAACTTGTAATCTATATACATGTCCACGAGCTATTTAATTTATATCTGAGTGCTTCAAAACCATACAGGTAATGGAAAAGTAGGCCGCATTGTGATGACTGCAGCGGCAAAGCATTTAACTCCAGTAGTTTTGGAGCTTGGAGGAAAATCTCCTGTTATTGTTGACTCGAATGTAGACCTCAAAGTAATCATCTCTCGTTGTATGGAAAATTACTGGATTTTGTAAACTGAAAGTACTGATAATTCACTTTCTCATGTGAGTGTTTCGTTCTTATTTTCAATTAATGTTTGTAGGTTGCTGCTAAAAGAATTGCAGTGGGCAAGTGGGGATGCAATAGTGGGCAAGCTTGCATTGCTCCAGATTATATTATCACAACAAAATCTTTTGCTAAAGAACTGGTAGACTTATCCATGACTATGTGGAATTAAGTGGAGTAAGGATTTGATGACATCGTTCTATTTCTCATTAGTGGATTATGACTTTTACAGGTGGATTCTCTGAAGATAACTTTGGAAAGATTTTATGGGAAGGATCCTTTAGAGTCCAAAGACTTGTCTCGCATTGTGAATTACAATCATTTCAGTCGCTTGACAAGTTTATTGGATGAAAAATATGTATCTGACAAGATTATTTACGGAGGGAAGAGAGATGAAAAGCAGCTGTAAGCATCATATATTAGAACTTCTATTTTGATTGTTACAGAAGTTTAAATGCCATTGAATCTCAACTTTGTTCCACTTTGCCTCAGGAAAATTGCTCCAACGCTCTTATTAGATGTTCCACATGATTCAGTAATTATGAAGGACGAGATATTTGGTCCCCTACTTCCAATCATCACGGTGAGAAATTCTCTTCTCACACAATTTTTTGAACTTGAGTCTTTCTTTTCTATAAACAAATTATTATTATTATTTTTCGAAAAAGTTGCATAGGAAGCTAAAGCTGTTTATAGAATCACCAAAATAACCTTTCACAGTATGCTAGCTTCCTTAGATGGTAAGTATGTCTGAAGCTAGAGGGTAATCTGCTAAAGTTACCTGTGTATGTTTTGGTTGATTTAATTAGGTTGACAAGGTGGAAGACAGCTTTGCTTTTATCAACTCAAAGACAAAGCCTCTTGCTGCTTATCTTTTTACCAAGAACAAGAAGCTGGAAGAGCAGTTTGTGAAAAATGTATCTGCTGGAGGACTCCTCATAAATGACACAGTCTTACATGTAAGTTTCTGTTTAAATTTTTCTTTCACATACACATGCATGCAATCTGTAATTGACAGCACCGCAGAATCTCATCATTGCTCACTTGCATAAACCTGAAAAATAATGTGAACAAGCTTCATAGTTGAAAAAGATTTCTTTGCTCATCAATCTAATTAATTGTATCCCAGAAACTTAAAGAGACACAAATCTGATACTCATTTGCAATGCAGCTCGCCAACCCTTACTTGCCATTTGGTGGAGTTGGAGAGAGTGGAACTGGATCTTACCATGGCAAATTCTCCTTTGAAGCATTTAGTCATAAGAAAGCTGTCTTATCGCGTGGTTTTGGCGGGGAAGCTAAGGCGAGGTACCCTCCATATACACCAGCTAAGCAGAAAATTCTGAGGGGACTGTTGAACGGCAATATCATGGCCCTAATTCTTGCTCTACTCGGATGGCCCAGAGAATGATTAGTTAGTTCTTCATACCGATGATATATGTCACATTTATTCGGTTGTTCGCCTGATATTGTATCATATAGAAACCCTGACTCTGATGTTGAAGGGCTTATACTTTAGGGTGCTTGCTTATATGTTCTTCTCTCTTCTCTTGGCTTACATTATGGATTTCAAGATAATAAATTTTATTATAGATTGGATCAAGATGTCAGATTCCTGCATATATCACCTTTTCCTGTATGTCAAAAGGAAAGCTTTGTTGTTTGCGAATGCACAATTAATTTCTCAAAATTATTTTTAAAAAAAGAAGAGGTTGTATACGTAATTAAAATTATAATGAATCAATGCATTGATACATATATCTTAATTCTATCAAAAATGGCCTAAAAAAGGGCATTTTCGTCGTCCAACATGTCGGCCTGGCCTTAGGTAGATGTGATTATTGGGCGGGCCGACATGTGAGAGATCAAGCTAGTGGGCCCGACTTACCTTTTAGCTATTTTAAATTTTTTTTTACCATTAGCTTATTATTTAAAAATATTTCTATTCCTCCATTTAAAAAAATATTATATTAATTTTTTTTAAATATGTGCAAAAATAATGTACAACGATAGACGGACGGACTTAGTTGCGGGCCAGATTTTCAGGCCAAAAGTAAAGGGCTAGCCCCTGCCACCCATGAGTAGTTTGGGCTCAAGCCGGACCAGACCCAAACCGGCTCCAAGCCGGGCACCTACGGGCTGCATGGTTTGATCAAGTCTAGCCATCAAGTTTAGCCTTAGGTAGGCGAGTTATGGTGTTATGTTGTCCTTTTCCTCCCACCACATTTCGGTTGCTATTGATTGTCCTACAAGAACAGTTTATCTTAAAGCGGACCTACCATTACGTACAAACCGAACCCACGCGTGCATCGCCCATTGGCGAGAGGTCACTCGTTCCTAAAGTTGTTCTCGCGGTTCAGATGACAGCGGGCGCCAATAAAGGCGGGCTTCGTGTGGCCGTGCCCATCTCCCTCCCTTTCTCTTTCCCCGCCATTGAAAACAAGCGGAATAGAAAGTATTACTAGAACCCGAGGATTTTGCTATCTATTTTTGGAAATAAGACAAGAAGCGTTTAAATTCCTCATCCATCCTTATTCCAAACTCGAAGAATCCCTTCTCTTGTTCTCCAGGAAGGTATGGAATTATGACATTGTGAATTCTTTATTTATTTATCCCAATCGTACATAAATCCATCTGAGAATTTAGGTAGGAGTATTTGAAGCTTTAGCTAGTCATGAATCTAATGGAGTTTTCCTCGTTAGATATAGGAGTATTCTCTTTTCTTGGCAATGAGGATGTCTTGTTGGCTTATCTGTGGGATCTCTTAACATTGTGAATCCTCTGAAAAGATTTTGAATGATCTTTTGGTGATGGAGTAAAAATTTTCAAAAGTTGATTTTTATTTTTTATTTTTGGTGTGTAAGCGTTTGTGTTTTGATATTGTACACTTTTCAGATATATCAAAAGATCGTTTGTATGTGATAAATGGCTTTATTTGGGAGAAGCCCACGAATGGATAGTAGGAGGTCATCATCGTACTGTTCAACGGTGACTCTCGTTGTGTTTGTGGCGCTATGCTTGATTGGTGTTTGGATGATGACATCCTCATCGGTTGTTCCTGTCGACATGTCTTCATCGGAAAACAAATCTGAGATGAAACAAGAAGTTTCTATGATTGATTCTAGGATACCAGAGTATAGGCCGACAGACATGTCTAACAATGCATTGCAGGAAGAAGCAAACACCAACATGAATGATTCTCCAAATGAGAATGGTTCTGTTTCTATTGACGAGAACAATGTGCTTGGGAAAATGGTCGAAAACCCTGTTGAGATGACTGAAGAAGAAAAACCTACGAAGCCTACTGATGATACGAAGGATGAATCGTTTAACACGTCAAAAAACCTAACCTTTGATGATGAAAATGGGAAGACTGAGGGTGGAGAGTTGATCAAGGAAGACGGTGAAAATGCTCGCACTCAGGAGGATGTTCAAGATAAAAGCATGGCAGAGAACCTTGAAGAACCTACCAAAGAGAAATTCGAGCAAAACGCTGATGAAGCTGAAAATGATGAGAAAATGAAAAATTTAGATAAAATTTCTAGCGAAACTAAAGGAGGCGGCCTACAGGAATCTGCTGGTGAGAAGATGTCAATGAGACAGGAGAAATTAAATGGCAATGAACTAGAGGAAAGGGATGATCATGGCAACCAGGAGAAGGATGTGGAACAGAATCTTGGTGAGACTGGAAATGGAAATCAAACTAAAGATCAGATGGTAACTGAAGTGTTTTTCCTTGATGCAGCTCAGTCAGAGCTTCTGAATGAGACTGAGACTGGAAATGGAAACCAAAATAAAGACCAGATGGCAACTGAAGTTTTTTTCCTTGATGCAGCTCAGTCAGAGCTTCTGAGTGAGACTAAAACTCAAAATGGAGCTTGGTCTACCCAATATGCTGAGTCAAAGAATGAAAAGGAATTGACAAAAAGCCAAGACAAAGGATACAGTTGGAAGCTGTGTAATGTAACTGCTGGAGCTGACTACATCCCTTGCCTCGACAATGAGGAAGCTCTCAAGAAGCTTCGGACAACTAAGCATTACGAACATCGTGAGAGGCATTGCCCTGGTGAAGCACCAACCTGCCTTGTTCCTCTTCCTGAAGGATACAAACAACCAATTACGTGGCCCAACAGCAAGGATAAGGTATATATGAAAAAGCATTGGATCAAAATTCAAATCTTTTCACTCCTTTTCTATGTATCTTCTTCATGTTCTTGAGATTACTACAGATATGGTACCACAATGTTCCTCATACCAAGCTTGCAGATGTAAAGGGACACCAGAATTGGGTTAAGGTTTCTGGAGAGTACCTCTCTTTTCCAGGTGGTGGTACTCAATTCAAGCATGGTGCACTCCACTACATTGATTTTATCCAGCAGGTCCAGTTTCTTTACACAGGAGTAGCTTCTCCTTGTTATGATTTGGTTTCTCAATTTGCAGTTGACTACCAAAAATTACTCTTTCTGATGCTAATGATTTTTACATGATTGTCATTTTCTCTATTGCAGTCTTTTCCTGATATAGCTTGGGGTAAAAGAAGTCGTGTCGTATTAGATGTTGGCTGTGGAGTAGCTAGCTTTGGAGGATCTCTATTTGATAGAGATGTTCTTACCATGTCTTTTGCACCAAAAGATGAGCATGAAGCCCAAGTGCAATTTGCTCTTGAAAGAGGAATTCCAGCTATATCAGCAGTCATGGGCACCAAGAGACTTCCCTTTCCCAGCCGCGCCTTTGATGTTGTTCACTGTGCAAGATGTAGGGTCCCATGGCACATTGAAGGTAGCTATCTTTGAACTTGTGATTTCGTTTTTCACAAAGTTACACTTCATATTATTGAGATGATAATCCGTAGGTGGCATGCTTTTGCTGGAGCTAAATCGGTTACTGAGGCCTGGTGGTTACTTTGTGTGGTCCGCTACACCTGTTTACCAAAAGCTTGATGAAGATGTTGAGATTTGGCAAGGTTTGTAATTTGATATATAACCTCTGGGCATTCATAATTTTGCAGATGCAGCATTGCCTATTGTACTTATCATGCTTTATGTCTGAGTTATACTTGAATAACTTATTTACCCCAGATATTTGTTACTTGTATGCCATTCGATCATATCTCTCATGAAGCTTAAGAGAGTACTATAATATTCATAGACCGTTGGATGAAAGATTACTCATTGTTAATGCTGATCTTGTACAAAGTAGCACATCAATCCCTAACCACCCCTAACTTATTTGTCTGGAAATTCTGTCAGCCATGTCTGAACTTACAAAGTCAATATGCTGGGATATGGTGAATAAAACAAAGGATTCCCTTAACCAAGTTGGCTTAGCGATATTTAGAAAGCCTTCCAACAATGAGTGCTATGACAAAAGAATGGAAAACAATCCTCCATTTTGTCAAGAATCAGATGATCCTAATGCAGCTTGGTGAGACTCCTGAAAAGAATATGCAACCCATTTGTTTTATTAACTTTTTCTTTTTTTCATATGCCTTATGTCGATATATTTTCACGCTTATAGGAACATATCTTTACAAGCATGCTTGCACAGAATGCCTGTGGATGCTACTCTGAGAGGGTCACAGTGGCCTGAAGAATGGCCACAAAGGTTGGAGGAACCACCATATTGGTTGAACAATTCCCAGGTTGGTGTTTATGGTAAACCTGCTCTTGAGGACTTCAAAGTAGATTATGAGCATTGGAAGCATGTTGTAAGCAAGTCATATCTTGACGGAATGGGAATCAACTGGTCCAGAGTGAGGAATGTCATGGACATGAGATCTGTATATGGAGGGTAAGCAAAATTCATGCATTTATTTGGACAGTCTATAGCTAATCTATGATTGTCCATCTAACTAGAATATTATTCATCTAATATTCAAAACTCTGTGACCACTATCTATGTTTTTATTGTTATGATCCCACTATTTCTCTGTATGAACACTCTGCTTAATATTGTTGTCACTTACCAAGTGAAAAAGAATTTTTATACATCATATAAGAATGAGTATGTAACATTATGGACATTCTTATAGTGTTTCCCAAATATGATGAATAGGTTATTTGCCAATAATTGTACAATTCAGTTTCTATAAATGATCTTGAGCTTCTTCTCACTAAGATGACTAGAAGTTTGTTCACCTAAAATCTTGCTTGCACACTAGCTTAAATTTCCTTTGCCTTGGTTTTGACAGTTTCGCTGCTGCTCTGCGAGACATGAAGGTGTGGGTTATGAACATTGTATCAATTGACTCACCAGACACACTTCCTGTTATTTATGAGCGTGGATTGTTCGGGATATACCATGATTGGTGTGAATCATTCAGCACTTACCCAAGGACATATGATCTTCTCCATGCAGACCATTTATTGTCCAAGATAAAGAAGAGGTGAGCATCATGTATTTTTTCACTTATTTGTAAGATGACCAGTTACAGAAATTAACCCTTTTTTTTGTGCTGAGTCTACTAACAGTAAAATCAACGGTGATGACACATATAACCTGTAGAAATCCTTGCTTAAAGATTATTCACATACCTGACTTGTTTGCATGAAATATTAGCATTGAACTTTTTTACATCAACAAAATTTCTTTCTTGAAACTACTAATGGCTACATCCGATCCAATAAATGTATTAAGTATCAGAAATCATCTTATTAGTAGTCCTAGATCACTAAATTGCTATTATACTGATATGAATATATGGTTGGGCTAGTTAAAGAAGTTCATGTGCACTTACCAGAGGTACTAGATGTTAACTATCTAATCATCTACTCACACAATTTATCCCTCCACGAGTTAATTTTTGTCTGTTTTGCATGTTCCACTATTCCAGCTTCTCCACTAGTATCTTAAATTAGTCATCTCGTAACTAGTTGATTGAAACTTGGTGATGGTGCTAGAAAATGTTTCATCCTCCTGAGTCCAGACAATTATGTTTACTTGCAGGTGCAGTATAGTGCCAGTGATCGCTGAAGTAGATCGGGTACTGAGACCAGAAGGCTATCTAATAGTAAGGGACAATGTTGAGACTGTGAATGAAGTTGAAAGCATAGCAAGATCGTTGAATTGGGATATAAGAATGACCTTCTCAAAGGAAGATGAGGGCTTGCTATGTGTCCAGAAGACACTGTGGCGTCCTAAATGATTAGAGAGGAGCATGGCAATGTCTTAGACTTAACCAGTTCCAAATTAGGTGGTAGCTATTCGTCTTTGATAATCTCACACATTTTTAATGCTGCTAGTTTCCTCCATCTTGGTCCCTTGCCAAGAATGAGAAGTTATATTTTACAAATTGTAAGATTGATGTAAAAAATTTCATTTTTGAAGGCTATTAATTTTGATGTATATATTGGTTATGCAATTCTACTTATAATCTATATATAGGGTGAAAACGGTCTGGATTAAATCTGACCCCATCCGGGTTCGGATTTGAGTTTTATCGAACATGAATTGAGATTCTCTTATCTATCTTAATATTGATATTCGTATTTGCATTTGTTGGATATAGATACAGGTTGAAGTATAAAATTCAAATCAGTATTTACATATCATTTAGTTTAAAATATTATTTAAATAGTGGTGTAGAAGACCTTATATATTTATGTGAATCTCTAATATTGTGTTTTGTATATACTTATTGATTGTGTATAGGTTTTAGTAATTATATGACAAATTCTCATAGATAATGAATATAGATATTTGATATTTAATCCGTCTACATGGTTGTAAGCTTGTAGTTAGTAGATATGGTAATTAAATTCACTGTCTAAATTTATATCCGAAGAAATATCATATGAATACGAATATGAGTTTAGCCTCTCTATAACAAATAGTAGGAAATAAACTGGATAGAGGGAGTAGCATCAATAAGATATTTGAAAGAATCCAATTCAACATTGCTAACAATGTTGGTGAACAAATATCACCTACCTTAAAAAAAGGACCCTTAATTAGTGAAAGTAGATTATTATTCCAACCCTTACATTTGGGTAGAAAAGTTTAGGATTCAGAACAACATAATAAAGGATAAGAACCATTTTGCTTATAAACAAACCTATCAAAAGGATGATTTAAAAAATACCCCTGCATCCATCTGTCTGTCAGAAAGTGATTAATCTACCTGTAGAAATCCTTGCCTAAAAAATGTTAGTAAAACCATATAACTATGGCTCTTTTTTCAGAAGATGAAGTAAAATGAGACAAGTTACTTCCTAACTCTGGCATACATACATAAGGTGGTGGACTTCTAAAAAATTATTACTTTTTTCCATCTTCCAGGCAACCAAACAGACCCATAAAACTAATGAAATTAAATTACCCTGCCATACACTGCCCTTTATCTAACTCAAACTCTGACACTAGACAGTCAAGTAGAAACTAACAACCAGACTATCTACTGCTTTGAGTAAGCAATCCTCTTCACGAGAATATATATATGTACGTACACAAAGATTTAAACGTTATCCTACTCACAGAAAGTCAAAAGTCTTCACTCTCTTCCGTTACTCGTTACAACCAAGACTACTACTCCTGCTCAGTGTTCCTAAAACTGTACCCTAAAATATTGTCAACATATATAGTTTTAAACCGATCAATATTAAATATGATATTAATATTGAAAGGAGTGGCAAAGAGGCAGGATTTTGATCCGGGAGAAATTACTTGGAAGTACGATTTTATCACTTGACATTTTAAGTAACATTTTTAAGTACCGTTGGAGAGACCCTTAAAAAAGGGCAGATACATTGTAACTGACATAGCTTGGTATGATCATATTTACAAGAATACCCCTGTCCTTATCACTTAAACTAAGTTACTATATTTGTCCGCTTCTCCTTCCTTCATAACGCCAACCTCGCCTCGCGTCCCTCGACCACCGCCGACACTCCCCAGCCGTCTCCCACTATCTCTGGCCATGGACTTCATCTCCAGCTCTCTCCTCTCTTCTCCTCCCTTACCCGCCAAAGAAGACAACGATGGTAATGTCTTGTTCGATCCGTGCACTCTCGGGAATGAGGCCAAGATACCCGCCCAATTCATCTGGCCCGAAGACGACCGCGTCCCGTCCGACGAGTACCTCGACGCCCCGGTCGTCGACCTCGGCCCCTTCCTAGCCGGCGATGCGGCCGGGGTCAGCCGCGCAGTGGAGGCCGCCAGGGAGGCGTGCATCAAGCACGGGCTCTTCCAGGTGGTCAACCACGGCGTCGACCCCGCGCTGTCGCGTGGCGCGCTGACCTGCGTCGACGAGTTCTTCGGGCTCCCGTTGGAGGAGAGGATGAGAGCCCACCAGCGGACCGGGAGCTTGTGGGGATATTCTGGGGCCCACGCCGAGAGGTTTGCCGATAAGCTGCCTTGGAAAGCGTGCTTATCGTTTGGGTCGGATGGGAGCATCGTCGACTTCTTGGGTTCTACCATGGGAAAAGGTTACGAGCCGATGGGGTAATTTTTTTCACACAAGATCACCTATTTCTGTTCCACTTTCACTTCATACTCTTTTACCATACTAATTAAGCTATTAAAGAACGACGATCTTGGTGTTTTACATTGCAACACGATGCTTGCTTGTTAATAGCAGAGCGGTGTACGAGAGATACTGCGAAGCCATGAAGAAGGTAGCCTTAACGATCATGGAGCTCCTGGGGATCAGTTTGAGGGTTGGTAGAGATTACTTCAAGGAATTCTTCGAGGACATGGGGTACATAATGAGGTGCAACTACTACCCCCGGTGCCCGGAGCCGGAGCTGACGCAGGGGACCGGGCCGCACTGCGATCCGGTGGCGGTGACCCTACTGCAGCAGGAGGAGGTGGAAGGGCTCCAAGTGTTCACCAAGGGGAGTTGGAAGGTAGTCCGGCCGGTTCCTCATGCTTTGGTGGTCAATATTGGGGATACGTTCATGGTAATGAAGCACTTTCTACGTATACTTTCTCTTCTTCTTCTTCTTTTTTCTGGGGTTTTCTGCAAATAAATCACGTACTTTTGATCTTATTGCGAAAGTCCACCTCAGTTTTTCATATTTATTAAAATATTCTACTTCTTTCTCATATTTTGATGTGATAAAGTTATCGCCCTTGTTTTAATGCCTCCCAAAATGTTACTGATAACTAGAATTTTCTTTTTTTAATGTGTATTGTTACTAATTAAGAGCGTAATATAGTAGATAGAGTTAATAATTACAAGGAAAATTTATAAATACACCCTATATTTTATCTATTTTATTATTCGTATTCTGTTTTTGAGAATTTTGTAACCCGGTATCTTATTTTTTCTATAAGTCTCATATAATATATTTTTTCTTTAAGAACTTCATATAACATTCCGTGTTAATTTAGACGGTACTATAAAAGAAATATCTCGTTATAATATATTGAATAATTTATAAATAACTAAATTACTATTGCCTTTATTATTTTTTTTCTCTTTAAAAATAAGAAAGAGTGACGAGGAGGAGTAGAGGGAGAGAGAAGACGAGGAAAGGTGGATGCTTGCAACGACAATGACACTAGAGGGAGTATGTGGGGAAGATAGTGAATAAGGAGAGAATGGTGGGAGTATTTTAGTAACTTAATTAACGTTAGTTAATTAAAATAATATTAGTGTTAAATAAAAATTATAGGGAAAAAATAAGGATCAAGTTATAAAATGCTTAGAGACGAAGTTAGAATCACAAGATAAATAAAATATAAAGTGTTATTTGTAAAAGTACCTCATTATAATTTTGGATTTTATTTTTACAGATAGATTAATCTTCCAATTTATTGCGAAAAACCTCCTCCCTTCCGGTTATTAGTACCTCTCTGCGCGCTGTCAATTTTTCTTTCTTTCATTAGAATGATACGACGTTGGATTGTGATAGAATTTTTTATCGAATCCAAAATTTGATCCTTCTGATTATTACTACGCTCTTTTGGCTGTTAGACTGTAATAACATCGCATGCAGGCTCTGTCCAACGGCATGTACAAGAGTTGCCTGCACCGGGCCGTCGTAAACCGGCACGACGACCGCCGGTCCCTCACCTTCTTCGTGTGCCCTAGAGGCGACAAGGTCGTCCGCCCGCCGGAGGAGCTGCTGGCCCGAGACGGCGGGTGGCGGAACTACCCGGACTTCACGTGGTCGGAGATGGTGGAATTCACGCAGCGCCACCACCGGGTTAACGGCGTCACCCTCTCTTGTTTCTTCGAACACCTCCTCTCCACCTCGTCAGCCCAAACCACCACCCCTTAGATCATCACTTGGATATGGATAGTAATCTAAGAGTCAGGCTAATAATGTGGTCAAAGTTAAATGAGCATAGTGAAAGTCTATACTCTATAGAAGTTTAAAAGTGTGAGTTTAAAAGCATAAGTTGTGACAGTTCTGAAGTTTTATTTTGTCAGGAGCCATGGTAGTATGGTATGCTAAGAGTCACAACTTTTCAAATAAAAAGGTCAACTTGAGTTTAATTTGTCTCCTATTTTCTAATAATATGTTGGTGCTGACCTATTTGCAAGTTACTAGATTTATTGATACTATTATAGATGAATACATACTCATCTATTTAAGAGGAAACTAAACTATATTTTACTCTACCTGTGGATAGATCTAAATTTATTTAACCTCTTATAATTTTAATTTGTACAACTTTACCTTCTTATGATTATAGTTAAATTAAAATTCTTATTTTTTTAATCATGTTGTAATGTATAAGTCGAATTTAAGATAAAGTTATAGACAATTAAATAAATTGTAGATATTAAATATGAATATATTTTTAATAATATTTTATCATCTAAAATTTGATTATATTATTTCAGATACAATAGAAAGCTTATTCAATTACCTATAATTTTATCCCTAATAAATATCTTCATATTTGACTTACAAATTGGTCAAATATGATAAGAAAAATAATAATTTCTTTTTGAAAGAATAAAATGACAATAAATAAAACTATAGAGATATGCAACCACTGGAGGTAAAATAAATATAATTTCCCTGATTCATTATCACTCAGAAAGTTTACTGCCACAAAATGAGCTCTTGTTGATATTAAATATGCCCATATAACTGGCTGCAGCTTGCACGATTAGATTTGGACAATGGCTCCCTAATGTAGATTATACATAAATCGAACAGCACAATGCTACTAGAGAACAACTAGCATATACACGCTCTATTGTTAAAAAGTACTACGATACACCATGGACCTCCCACAGTCATAGATGGATAGAGGTACAAATTTGAAAGCTTCTAATCCTGAGTATCGGTGCTGTAATCAGCACCATCAGCATAACTATCAAGGAGGAAACCTGATGTTGATGATTACACCTTGTGACGAATCATTCTGTGATCTATTTATCCATCTGCGTCTTGAGGAATAGATCATCTAAGAATCCAGCACAATCTTGTGGTTTGGCATGGAACATGAGTTGCGGCGGCTATATTCTGAAACGATTCTGATGTTGCGCTCCTGTTGCTGATCAAGAAGCAGTTTTCACTGATGCTGTAAAGCAAACAGTGACCAAACTAATGTGGCTTCTGCACCTCATACCACAATTAATTTCCTTTTGGTGGATCAGGCGTAGCAATGCTAACATTCTCCTGTAAGAGGCTCAAAAGTTCCACCGATCAAGTTGCAGTTTTGCATCAGCCATATCCTTCTGCGCTTTCTTCCGCCGGTAAAAAATGGGGCAGTCTCGACTAAAATAAAATAAACATTCGATAATTATTCATAAAATTGAATTCTCGCAATAAGAAACAGAGATGAGTGAAAGAAATAAAATGTTGAACCTTGTGCACAGAACATCCTGGTGAAGAGAACCTTGGCATTCTTGGCATTGTGTCCACAGCCTTCCAAAGAGAGTCTCCAACTCGGAAACTTTAAAGTAGCCAACAAACAAATAACCATGAGAATTGACTAGAAAAACACAAGTATGGAAAACAGAAAGTATAATATAAATGGAGAACTTCTCTAAATTTGCAGATATAATACTGTCAGTATTATGCAAAACAGTTTTCAAAAGCAACTTGTTAAAAGAAAGATTAAAATGATATTTCATTATAAAAGAATAACCGATATTACCATTTGCTACTGTTTTGCAATATAACTCGGCTTCTCTTCCTTTGCAATGTGAGCAAAGAGTTTGATCTCCATTACTGACAGCAAAAAATAAGAGCAGAATAAAGTCCAAACAACATGTTCTATCAATCACCATAAAAAGTAATTAATAGAGGGCTGAAAAAGTGAATTTAGCAGAAGTTACAGTGCTACTTTTAAGAAAGGGAAGTAATAACCATAGGAATTAGAATGATCCTACTGTAAACTTAGCATCATAGAACTCTCAAATTTTCATCCGATGTCTTTGTTTGCTATCAAGATGTATACTGAGATTGCTATGCAGTCAACCAGAAGGAACTGAAACACATTAAGATACTAAATAAACTCTCCTACTTACCACAGTTTATGTCCTACTACCAAAGGATCTTACCTGATAACTGCTTTGCATCCGAGGCAGCTAAGTTGTTTCTTAGCAAACTTCATTATCCCACTGTTAGAAGGAGTTGAAATAGAGACTGCTCTTGTGTGACTTCCATGAAGAAGCTCTCTACTTGCATTCTTCAGAATTGGCTCAAATATTCTCAATAATGGCTGCAGTATTGACAACATACAGTTTATTGAGGAAAAAGAATAAACAATATAATTTTAGTAATGAATATTGCACGGACCTTGCTGATTTGATTTTCAAGATAATATTGAGGATCTATTGGAATGTTATTCTCCAGCACATATATTGGATCTTCTGACTTCTCATAAGCCTGCATGTATAAAGCAAAAGCATCAATAGCATATCTTAAATGGTATTCTTGGGAAATGAAGATGAAATGAATTACCTTGGCCCCTTTTGCAGCTTTAATTATGACATAGGGAACACGATCTCCAACATTGGGTGCAGTAGCAGCATCTCGCTGTCCAACAATACCTATGTTAGTGCCAGAATTGTTGGCTAACCATCTTGATATCAAATGGATAAACAGAAAGAAAGAAAGAAAGAGAGAAGCTCATTATTGACTTTGAGAGGATCCATGTGCACGACTATTTGCATCTAACATGCTTCCTTGCATGACAATTTCCAAATTGAAGATTTTTCAGAAGAGAACTTAAACATTCACTTTCATCTCTGTGACAAGGAGGTCCCACTATATCTATCCACCTCAATGATAATACCAATTATTACAAGGTACTTCCAATAAGATTTATTTGTAGGTGAAGAAATGGAGACATGGGTCCTTGCTGGCTGTTGCACCAGCTTTCAACATAAATATATCCTAACAAAATCTTAAGGAAAATTTCCTGGATGATGAACATCTCTTTATCTGCTTTCATCTGATTGTTCTTTCTGGAGATGCTATCTGCGGCCTCAGTTTCTTACACCTCTAATAAGCTTCCTAGAAAGAGAAGTAAGCTTCACCGAGAGCTAATAGAAAAAAGATACTTATGGACACATGTTTTGTGACAACATCCTTGTTCTCCATTTATGCTAGGTCAAACTAGTTAAGGAGCACCAACAGTAATGAGAGATGCAGGGCCCCAATGCTACCTTCTAGCCTTATGGTTCACATATTTCTCCTAGGGTTTCTGCATCTCAAACATGAGTATACTACTAATGCAACTTTTGTAATTAACTGGTGCTGTTCATATATGGAAGTCTTGTGATACTAAACTTTCATAACTTCAGTCGTTGCTCTCAACCAAGCAAAAAGGATATGCTCATGTTCTCTACAGTAATCAAATTCAAAATCAATAAATATATGATAAACCAGTGACAAAAGGTAAAGAAAATGTATTCATACTTTTCGCATCCGTTCAGCAAGTTCAACATGCGCAGCCTTTACTGCATAATCGTCTCCTGTTTTTGTTAAACCCTGTGAGATCAGTAGAATAATTTCAACTTTAGAATAATTTCAACTTTAGAATAAATCCAACAGTTACTGTTGAATATGTACTAGATGCCATTCACTAGTTAATATAGCAGGCAGGACTTTCTCCAGAATAACAGAACTTCATAGTAAGAGATCTTCTTACCTTTGTTATAACTAAAAGGGACAGATCCATGCGGTTCATCAGAAGATCAGAAATGGTATTCTTGACATACTGAACTGCACCAGGAACATCTCGATCGATTAATATTTTATGAAGGCATTCATTAACCAGGTTCTTCACCAACAAACAATTGTCTCTCCTGACTGTCTCAATGCCTGTTAATCATTATCACATTATAACATACCTAAAGAAAAAATAGGATGCTATCCTACAAGAATACAGTTTAATTCTTACCTTTAGTGTCCATTTTGTCAAACTTAACAGAATTTGTCCAATATAGCCCAGCGTATCTCTTCTTGCTGATTAATAGGTATGGATAATAGACCTTCTCAAACTCCAGTTTGATTGGCTTCAGAAACAAAAGATATTCTTCTACAATTAACCAACCAGATAAATAATTTGAAAAGAAAAGGTTTGAATCTGCAGATTCGCTAATGTAGAAGTAAAAATAAATTAAGCTAGATAAGAAATATACAGTTGCAACAGTAAGCACTCAAATACGATAACTTGCACTTCCATATGTACCTTTGTAAACGTTCCGCTAATGTACTCTGCAGCTTCTCTTCCTAACTTCATTGCATCCTCCACAGCTGTAACACCAAATTGCACCATCACAGAGTCGGTGTCTCCATAAACCACCTAGTAAAAAATGGAAGTTATAATTTTCAGAAACAACTAATCTTGGAAAAATGGTTTCTCTTTGGACAGAATCAACCATGCATTTGTATATAACATAAACATGTAGAATATGCTTATTGGAAATTCAGATTGAGACCAGACACTTATTAAGTAGAAATCTTGGTAGTACAGAACCAATTTTCTTGACATAGGAAACACTCCCTCTGTTCATCATAACAGCAATGATAACTTTACAGTGCTGGCATCAAGTTTGGGAATTCAATCAATTACAGTCATGATAGATGTACAGAACCATGTTTCTTTACCAGCACCTCATAAAATTAATTTGGCCATGAGTCTAAAACTCCTCGTGCTCTAGCACAACATTTCATTATGCAAATATACGACAATCTGAAAATTGGTAACTCCTATTTGTAATTAATTTCCACTTTGCTTGTAAGTTATAGAAATGAAATCGTTCATACTGATATACAAAAAATACAGGAGTGATAATAATATTTACCTCAGCATTATGATCATAGCCCCCAATGGTTGTGAATTTATCTTCCACCAGCTTCTTTGTATGTTCAATCATCTGTCGACCTTCAATGAAATGAAAGAAAGAATTTTACACCATACTTGGAGAAAAAAGAATGTGATGCATCATCAAAGTCCTAAACATTTCTTGAAATAAAGTATTAAATCACTGCACTAGTGTCTAAATTTAAAAATTAGTTCTCTACACAGATAAAAGGAAGAAGAGTTTACCATAACTTGTTACGCTAGAAGATATCTCTAAACAAGGTAATTGACCAACGGTTGCTCCAGTGAAACCATATACAGAGTTGGCGCTTATCTACAGAAACAGAAGATATTGCACAAAGCTCACAACCCAAGCTGGCAAGGAAAAACTCAATCACGTGCATATATCATCTTGAGAAAAGTATACACATCAAACAACAAGGAGAAATACTTTTAAGGCCAGCTGGCGGCCATCAAGAACGGCCTTTTCGAATGGATCTTTCGCTTCCTAAAATACATTGTAATCAGTACAGGCCTCATATTAGAAATCCGCAATGATATCAAGTTGTCAACTAGAATCAAGAACTAAAAAAGGGTTGCATTCAGCATAACCCAACATAAATATCATTGCTAACTATTGTCTTCCGAAATTTAAAAATGCTGCAGTACTTTCAAATCTGCTTTTGCCCTCCTACGAGCAGCCAATAGTTCTTCAAGGATTTCTGGAAGTATACCCTGATTGGAAAGTTGATACGTTATTTTCATTGAAGAGCACTCCCAATATGAAGCCAAAAGTATTCATAAGAAGCCAAGTGATCTGAGTGAGGAAGTATTTAGATTTTACCTTCTGTAGTTCTGATTTCACAAATATTTCACCAGATGGAGTCTTATTGATACTTTCTGCAGGCAAATTGAATCTGCGAGCATCCTCTGGTGGCACCTTTACAAAGTAGGAGGCAAATGAGAGCCAATATTCATGTAGACAACCAAAGAGACTGATAGCTAAGCTTGCACTGTAGCATATTCTAGATGAACAATGTCATCTGAAAATGAACTCTTTACCAAAGTACAGTAACATAGGTTGTACGCCATCATGATGGAAGGATATAAAGAAGCAAAGTCCAAAGTGGCAATAGGCTTCTCATAAAATCCAGCTTTCGCCTCCAAAACCTGCAAAGGAAAATAAGCAGATTGCACTGTGTCTATTAGAACCTTTCTGATCCTTTTCCAACTTTAGAACAACAAAAGTATCATTCAAATCGCAGTCTTGATCATATTGCCAGTCACAACATGTATAAACCCAACCAGCAAAACATATATAATAATATATAAGTAAATCACAATAATTTGTAGCAAAGGATCCTCACTCAAACCAATAAAGATCAGAGTTTCATGGGCTTTAGCTTTCTTGACCCAAATTTCAGGTCTTACGATCTTGCTAGGCTTCTTCGCTCATGACTTCCACACAATATTTGATTCCAATTGCTTTACCCTAGAAGTAGCAAGTCTTCTGAGATCTCTCATTTGCATAAACTGGCACAGTTACTGTTAATAATATGCTTCTGTATACAGATAGGAACAAACATAGAAACCTGTGACATATGTCCACTTCAAAGAATTTACAACACCTTCTTTGAGTACTTTCTCCTCCCTTGTTGAGGTCATTGTGCTATATCTAGCAATAATAGTGTTTTATACCTAGATTTAAGATTCAGTCTCAGGCTAATATAAGCTAAAGAAAGCACCATGGCTTGCTACCATATTCTGTAACCTGTAATAATTAGCAGAATCCCACATGAAATAACACTTTCATGGAACTTAAATTCCCAGCCATAACTTCAATTTGGCAGTATGGACACCTTTAATTTACCAAGACAAACGAGTTAAAACTCAAAAATCATCAACAGTTCATAAGATCTAGCATTTTCTATAGTTTGTATCAAACCTATCCAAAAGCAATATGAAGAGATATACATTTCTTGTGCTTAAGAGAAATTGTTATACGTTATAAAATCCACCAAAGTTAAACAGTTGGCAGAAACAGAGTACAAAATGCCAACTAATCCATATTCTGATGTATGAAGCAACATGAGGAGCAGAAAAGTATAGCGCAGGTTTATCGACTTACTGTTGCACCCTCAAAGGTTTCTTGTCCAGATCCATGGCCTTTTATGTTTGGTATAACAAGGTTCCTCTGCTTTGCCTTCCTGAGGAGTTGAGAGAGGACCTGGAGAGGGGAGTATATGTAAGCTGAAGAATTGTCCATTCAACAAATGTGACAGAAGCAATATGAGTGTCACCTTTATGCTCTGCCCTCTTGAAAGCAGAAATGAGATAGGGACACCAGTGACTCTTGCCATCTCCACATAATTGTAGATATACATTAATTTGTCTAAGAGACGTTGTGGAAGATAGGCATCCTGGATTTACAACAGAAATAAGTTATACCAGGATTGACACAGGCACACCAGAGGGAGTACTAATGAATATAGGATTATTATATCACTACATATTGCAAAGGATGAAAATCTTATAGAAAGATGATGACTGGAACTATCTACAAATATAGTAGAAATCAAATTGTTCATACTCTGAAGCATCCATTACACCTTAAATCATACCAAAAATGCAAACTAAAGATATTAGATTTACTAATAAAACTAACCTTAACTGTTTACTTATAACAGAACAAATAATCAATGTCATGTTGAGATGAGTACTCAACACTTCATAAACCATCGCCTTGTATGATTAAGCTTAGGTGAAAATTATGCCTAATTAATCTGAAAACATTTATTGGAGTTGCCATGTCATCAGTTGGACATCAAGAAAGTGCTAGGAAGGCCTTAAAACCAAGGATTCCTGTTTCAATCTGCCATGGCCATGCTGCCCATCCCAACACATGTTGCTCCAACAAGCTGAAACATGGAAGGGTTGCAAAGATCTCTTGGAAGTACACTGTTTATTTTGCAAACAGCACAGTATTTTGTTTTATTCTTCAAACACTAAGTTCACATAATTGCACATAATATTCAACATAATGGCGAACCTACTCAATACAGCATAATAGCTTCTTTTACATCAAAATGGTGGTACACTGGGCAATTAATTGCTATTTGCATTTTCAGAAAGCACCTCCAATATGATATGCATCATGTTGTATCTGAGAAACTACCGGAACAAAACAACTTCTATTTGCAATGAGGACCTAAATAAGAAAAATAGCGAAAACATGTATAGAATAAATATTTTCATGCAATATTACGAGAAATAACTGACATCAACCGCAGAAAAGAAATTAAATGAGATTATGTAAAACTGCACAAAAATAATTAAGTACCTTCAAGCAATAGACAGCCAGTCGTCTTCTTGTCTCTGAGTTACCATTTTGAAGATCAGATATTATTGAATGGTGAACATCCTCTTTCTGCTCTTAAAGAACAAACATCAGAAAAACAATATTCCATAACAAAAGAATATATAATGGCACATAAAACCATAGCAAGAAATGATGGAAGCTCACTTGCTCTGCAAGAAAATGTGCTGATACAGAATTCAGAGAATATGAACTGAGCTTATAATCCCGTTGCATTGCCTGTTACATTTGGTACATAAAATACCAGGCTAAATAGAGCTGAAAAAAGGTAATGTAATTGTTTACCACTTAACATAAATAATTGACACTGTCATTAGATAAGAACCTGAAGTAAATCAAACTGCACTCTTCCCTCTACAGTTACTTCTTTGCTTTCACGAACACCATATTGCCTGCATGAATCAAACTATTGTCACCATAAGCATCCCACCTGGAGAGAACCTAGGGCTTCTAATTACATGATTAATGTAGCAGAGTGATAGTTCGATTATGTCATAATCTTAGACCAATTTAAGGTTGAAGGATGCCAAATCTTATGTACAAATTTCTTAGGAACTCATAAGTTCAAGCTTGCAAGTAATTGCAATTTCCAAGTAGACATGTTACCAGTTTTACTATCGAATGAACAATAATGCTAACCATGAAGTCAACATATAACCACTCTCAACAATAGCCTTTGAAGGTGGAATCAAGTTGGATAGTGGAAAACAATCAATGATTGGTTCCCTATAGATGACATCTGAAACAGGCATTTTGTCCAAAGATAATGAAACACATGGCATGAATGAGCTTTTGGATTCAGACCCTTTGTATTGGGTATAAAAAGTGGCAGAGATAGTAAGTATAACCAGCACCATGCCATCTTGAATGCTTTCAGTTTCAATAATGCAAAAGTGTTACCTTGAATTGAAAGTTGTATCACGGACACGAACACGACTATTTCTGATGCGACCTAGAATTGGAAAATCTGCTATCTTGAGGACTTCCGCTCTCTGTAAGACAATCAGAGAATTCACTAAACATAGACCTGCTTAACTTCTTGCAAATGCGAAAGTTTATACTTGACAAGAGTGTTAGTACCTCAATAAGATATGGCAGGTCAAATTTGCAGATATTGTACCCAATTATAATGTCTGGGTCAATCTCTCGGATGAAATCCTGCAATTTATCCCATGTTAAACAATAGTTACAACAAAATTGAATGATCAGATTGGAGATGATAACCATGAGACTAATACATAATAGAAATATCAAGTATATTATTCACACACAACAACATAGACATAACAAGATAATAACTACTTAAGAAATAAAACTTGAAAAGGGGCCCAGCATGGTGCCAAAAAATGATCCAAGAAAAGAAAGATTTAATGCACAAATATTTGAAAAAGCTTAAGACTCAATGAGCATACACCATAAGCATTACAAATTCTACTGCATGTAAAAGCTAGAACAGAATCATACATAGATTCAAATTCCATGGAAGCTAAACGAAAAAGTTCAATGGATACTTACCCTCCAAGCGAGTAAAACATCTTTTTCTGTGTCGAATGACATCACATCAACTCCAACTATTGGAGAGCATGATTTGAGAGTCATCACATTGCGTACAAAAGGCCGATCATCACCTTGAAGAGTAACTAAGTTGGCTATCTATTCAAATTTAAGAAAAGAAAATCGGAAACAATTACTCTCATACAAGAATTTTGGAAAAGAAGAAAAAAAAAGACTTCAGGTAATTTAATTTTAACCTGCAAAGGTAATGAAATCAACCTGAATAACAGGATCATGAGTTGGTTCAGGAAAGAGCCCTTTACGACCAGCACACTCAATATCAAAACTTAGTATGCGAAATGGAGCCATCTTAGAATACTCTCCTTCTGGTGCATGACTGACCAATTCAGAATACAAGCAGTCCAACTCCAGTTGGCAATAAGATATAGTCCTATTTGTCTTCCTGTACTTCCCAACAGGAGCTTCAATCCAGTTGCCTCCAACAATGTTACAGTCAATCATGAAACGAAGTGCAAAAAGTATATTGCTTTCATATGTAAGGAAACTTTTTGAACCAAGGCCTTCAATCATTATGCCCCTCTCCAAGATGCCTAACAAAGTGCTACAAATGTTAATAAAGGTAACACCTTGAAATGAGAGGAAAAATTACAGGAAAGGATGTTACGTAACCATGTGCAAATGCCGATTTAGATATCATCCGTATGCTACTGATTTTAATATGAAAGACATAAAAAAGAAAGAAAGCAAAAGGAATGAGCTGAAGATAATTTATTGACCTTAAAGAAGTCCTATGCATTATTTCACACAACACATTCAGTTGAAAAAAAAATCTGTTTAAGAAAAAGAACACGGATTTCATTCTCTACAATTTCTACTTACCACGACAGCTAGCAACCATTGTTGGCAGAGCAACTACTATCTTAAGGAAAGACTGGGACTGGTGCTGTTGATAATACATAATGCTCTTCTTCTGCACTAATTCAATCCTCTTTATAAACCTTTGCACATTACTGTTCCTATTTGACTCCCTCATCCTCCCCTGTCAACAGGCAGAAAATTTTAAATGAAACTCTTCGGGGAAAAAAAAAAAAAAAAACCCCCACTTTCAGTGTAGAAAAGGCGAAAATCATGATAACCACCTCTAGGATTTGCTGGAAACGTGAGATATCATCAACCCCCATTCCTGCAGGACAGCTGATGTAGAAATATGGCTCGAAACCGTGCACATGGCAGCAGACACTGTGCCCTATCCAGAGTCAAAACCAAAAGGCTCCTTGAATCAGCAAACATTGTCCAACAAATAATTTCAATTTTTCTAAAAAAACAATCATAGAATCTAACCCTCTTTAGTAACACCAAAAATCCTAAGAATCGCAGCTGGACCAGATGAGTTAGGGATCAGCTCCTTATGGCTTTCTCCAATCACATAATCGATCTCCAACTGCTGGAAAACTGCAAGAGACGAACAAAATAAGGGCAAAATCATTTTTTGAAGATTAAGAACTGAGATCGAGACGAAGGGAGAAGGAATTGGGTCAGACCGATGCTTTGTGAGGAGGAGAGGTAGGATTGGGAGAGAGCGGGTCGCTTCCACTTGGAGAGACGGGAAGCGAGGGCCTCGTCGCGGAGGAGGAGGAGGGCCTCCTCGTCCTCCTCGTACTTAATTAGGGTTTCCTCCAAGAACACGTCTTCGTCCATCATCTCCTCCTCCGGTCCCCCGATTTGCGGCGGCGGCGGCGGTGGATTCTGAGGGCCGGGTTGGAATCGCTTGGTTGAGGATTTGGTTGTCGCCGGCGGTGGAGCGCCGCGTCTCTTCCCAGTCGAGCTCATTGTCCTGATCGTATTGGAGACTGGAGACTGGAGACTGGAGAATGGAGCGAGAGAGAGAGAGAGAGAGAGAGAGAGAGAGAGAGAGAGAGAGAGAGAGAAATTGGAGGATTCCCGCCATTATGGGAAGTAGGGTTTATAAGGGTTGGTGGTGCACGTGAGTAACGCGTGGGGATCCGAGGTCGACTATTGTGGTTTATTCGGGGGTTTTCTTGCATAAATTATAAATATTAAAAGTTATTATGAATATTCAAACATCAGTTTTGAATTTTATTATCAAAACACACCCCGAAAATACTTGGAATTGGAACCCCACCACCAACACCGGATATAAATAAAACACGAGCGGCTAGATTTTCTCTCCCATATGCAAATATCTCACGCGCATCGCACGTGACAGGCCAAAATATAGGCCTAAGAGGCTAAGAGAGCACTTGCGAAGGCCTGCTCCGGGAGAGAAGCCATGAAGCTGGTGTGGAAGAAGAAGAACTCGGCGAAGGGGGAGGTCGGGAAGAAGAGAAATCGGCAGGAATCCATCTCTCCGAACTCTAAACTCCCGTTCGATAGAGGAGAAGAAGAAGATGAGGTGGGAGTATTGGATGAGTTCAACCGCAAGGGCACGGAGATGGCCGGAGAGATCGATCCTCGAGATCGCGATCTGAAGCAGCTCTTCGAATCTTTCCGAACCCAAGGGAATCAGCTCGCCGAGGTAAGGAATCGTATATCAGTTACTATGTGCGATCCAATGGAATCACGAGAAGTGAGACAAATTAGGAAGCTTGGAGGTGTTGGAAAAGCTAAATTGGAAAATTGGTAGATAGAATTAGAAGAAACGAAATATTAGAGTTTGTTTCTTTGCCTTTGCTCTTTGCTTGTTTGGAATTGCGTCTTAGTTTCCATCTGTTAAAGTTTGGACAAGACCTCTGCCTTCCTTCAAATTCCTTAAATTGATTGTAAGGTGGAATGCGCGTATGATCATTGGTCTCGAGGAAAGAGAGGGTATTTAGTGAAACTTCTTTATATATATATATATATGGCCCTAAATTGAAAAGGAAGATTGTTCCTCCCACTGATGGCTATCAGTTAGTAAAGAATGAATTCTAAAGAAAATGTAAGTGAGAAAAATAAAACAGTTTTATGGAAAGACATGACAAAACCATGGATTCTAAAAAATCTGGTGGTATGTCAGCTTTGTTAACTAGACACTCCATTGATAGGGTTTTGAAGTGTTGACGGCATTTCACACTTGGATATTGGCACTTTTTGATGCTCAATTCAAATTTGGGACTAAATGCATGGTGATGGTTGTTGCTGTCATAGGAGGGAAGGTACCGTGAAGCTCTTGGGAAGTGGGAGGCTGCCCTTAACCTGATGCCCGACAGCGCAAAACTTCATGAACAAAAGGCACAAGTTTTTCTTGAGCTAGGCGATGCATGGAAGGCCTTAAAATCTGCAACTCGTACGGCCTCTTTTAACTTCATGTTTATTTCCTCATAAATCAGCATATATGTATATATATATGAGGAAGCAGGGCAGATCTTGGGTCCAATGAACTTAATACCCAATTAACTTTTCCTGATCCCTTCCCATTTCAGTTCTCCTGTTCGGGTAAATTGATAATGACATGCCATATGTTTCTTATGTCTTAACATGTTTGTATTTCTTATGTGAACCTGGAAGAATCTTTCCAATGTCAATTCTGGTCATTAGTTATCATGCTATAAAACTAAGGTGGCAAGAGACAAGCGCCAGGGGTTGTGAACATTTATTTTTTCCTTTTCCTTATTGGAGCACACAGGCTTTAATGGATTGGAAATGGCACATGGTCATACATTTTCTAACCACACTGCTTAAATCTCTAGAAGGAGAGAACACTAGTGATTGAACTCTTGACCTTTCACATGAGCGCTCCCACCTCTATTGAGTGCAACTTCAGTGATTAAAGAGTGTGAGCACTTAAGAAGCCTATTCGTGCTAGTAGTAAAAAGACAGCAATGACGAATAGGTGTGATATGAATTTACCATTGTAAGCACCAGGCAAGAGTCAGAATTGGTTATTTTCCTTCTCATGAGTATGCAATTCTTGTCTTCCTATTCAAACTTAATAGGCCACAGAAGAGCTAGTTTCCTTACACTTAAACTCTTTTACAAATAGAATGCTTCAAAAAGAGAATGTATGAACCAAATTTGTTTTACTCTTCAACTATAAAATTGGCATTGCTTGTTTTCTGTGCAGGAGCTACACAATTGGAACCCTCATGGCCTGAGGTTTGTTGGATTAAATCAACTAAAGGAGTTCGTTTCTTTTTTCTTTTTTCTTTTTACTTCATGCTCAGCATGTTCCACATTGTTTTTCTTCTTCTCTTCCTTTCCTCATTTAGCACGTTACTTGGCAATGGTTATATTAAAGTTTCAAAATACCCCAGTTATTATGATGAAAACTCATAATAAAACTACATTATATACCCTGTGCTTATCATCTCAGTTTGGACAAGTGGTCATCTACGTTCAATATCTAACCTGATTACCTACTGACATAATAGGTCGTGGAGACCCTTTTTGCAGCCCTTCTAATAGGAAGTATGGCTAGGCCCTACATGATGTGGATTAGAGATTGCATAAGCATATGCAAGTACATTGACTTCAGTTTAGAGCATTTATGATAGTTGTGTCATGAATGACTCTTTCCTGTCCTAAAGTGAGATTGTCAAATTGTTAGGCATTTTTTCTATTTGGCCACATGTTGTATTTTGAAAATTAAGAAGAACAAGAGTTCATCAGATACAACAAACTATTTAAATAATATCAACAGGGAGTTTCTGATGGTAGTACTTAATAAACGATACCCTTGAATTGCATACCCTGTCTTGTTAGGATTAATTGAACAAGTGATTGTAGATTTGGAAAAGTCTCAGCAGCTTGTTGCACAATCTAAAGAAGCTCAAGCTAAGATGTTAGTGAGTTGAGTCCAAAATGTTCATTGATATCTTAGTTAGCTTGCTGTATTAGTGGGTTGTTTTCTTGAAAGAGTTTAATATTCTGATTAGCTCTGTTTTTTTTTTTTTAATCTTCATACAGAGAAAAATAATGTATTGTACCAGTACTTGTTCTCTTTTATTGTTTCTGGCTGTTTTATGTGAGTATAATTAAGATTTCATGTTCTGAATGTGGTATAATTAACAATGAAATGCATTACTAATTAGATGCTCAAATTTGGTTGTCTGATTTCATAAAACTTGTGTGTTTATATATCCAGATATTTGTCTGGTAAAATTGACTTATTTGTTTTGTTATTGTAAAAGCTGAATCAATATGTAGTGTGTCAGATTGAGTTATTAGTCTATTCCAAATATCAGGTAACTGTAAAATTATCTAAATTGAACTTTCTCCTTTTGCTTTCGTTTCTGCAAAGGGTCAAATTGCATGTGCTGAAACTTGAAATTTTTACTTGTATTCCCAAGCAACTGATATTATACATTTTGTTTCTTGATGATTTTCTTCCATCAGAACTGAATCAGCCTTAAATATAGTAGATGACTTTATAACAATGTAAGTAAATATCTGTTCTTAGGCCTGGCTCACGCTTGGTAGAGCACAATTGAACTTTGGAGAGCCTGATTCATCCATTGAAAGTTTTGACAAGGCTCTTGCAATGACGGTAACCATAGCTAACATACTTCTTGATCTTTGAATTCTTTGTGTGGATTATCAAACTTATTTTGGTTATGTTCTTTCTGTGGTTGTACTTGTAGCCTGACTATGAGGAGGCGCGAGTTGATCGAGAAACAGCAGTCCATCTGGTTAAAAAACGAAAACAGCTGTATTCGTCAGATCTAAATGCTGATAATATGCGATTTAGAGTTGGAGACAAGGTTGAACGTTCTGAAGCCTGAGTTCTAACTGCACTACTTAGGCTTTCAGTGGGGTCCTGTTGCGAGAAAGAGTAGGAGACTTGTATGCTGCTGTCTAAATCTCAGGCTGTGCATAAAATGCTTGTGTTAATGATTTCATAGTATGCCATCATGTGCTTAAACTATAAAGTAATGAGTTTCAATATGTGTAAATATCATCATATACAGTTTTAGCTTTTCATTGTAACTTGTATTAAAATAATACATTTGTTTCTAGAGTTAACCAAAAAAAAAAGGAAATAAAAGGTGTAACCAAATACATAGCTTCTTGTCACGGACTTAACGTCTTTTAATATTTTAGTAAATCAGTGCGAAGTTTCAACTTCTTCGTAGGATAAAATAAGCCTCCAAGTAAAGTCAGAAAGGAAGAAAGCCTTCATTGTAACTTGTATTAAAATAATACATTTCTTTTTAGAGTTAACCCAAAAAAAAAAGGAAATAAAAGGTGTAGCCTAATAAACAGCTTCTTGTCTTTTAGCTTCAACTTCTTCGTAAGTTGAAACTTAAAAAGAAGTAATTTTGATAAAGTCTTACTTCTTTTTTATTTACTTAAACTTTAGATAAAACATAAGTAATTAGTTCAAACCCTTTATATAGATAAGAAAACTTAACTACTAAGTTATTCTAACAAATATATTTTCTAGATATCTAGAAGAAAATTAATAAAATCGACGAGGTATCGTCTTTTGCTCGGATAAGCTAGCAGTGAATAAGATCGAATTGTCAAATTACTGTAGTGTCCCTCGAGTCCTACTTAGCCATGTGAGTTGCTGATGTCCTCGGTACTGAATTCAAAATTTTGATAAGACGTCACATTCTACTGTCTTACTTATCAATCAAGCTTAGGCACTTATGTACATGCTTCTATGTATCCATAATCTTTCTTAGCCATGTGAGTTGCTGATGCCCTTGGTATTGAAGTTTCAGCCAAAACTTTGATGAGGCATCACATTCTATTGTCTTACTTATCAATCAAGCTTAGACACTTATGTACACGCTTCTATGTATCCACAATCTTTCGTAGCCATGTGAGTTGCTGATGCCCTTGGTACTGAAGTTTCAGCCAAAACTTTGATGAGGCGTCACATTCTACTGTCTTACTTATCAATCAAGCTTAGGCACTTATGTACATGCTTCTATGTATTCACAATCTTTCTTTCCTACTCTAGTTTTTCCTATATAAACAATATATGCCCATAATTCTCTGCTCTAATTTTGCTACGTACATCCATTGATAGAACACTTAATCGTCCTACTATTGCTGAGCAGTTCTTTCCCTCATATCAATAATATACTTATGCCGGTTTGAGTGTTTGTTTTGCTTGAAATCAGGGCTCGTCGTCGGTCGGTATTCCGGCAGGAGACGGTTGCTCTTGTATCTTATTCCACATGCATTGCAAAGGGTGCCGGGCCCTTCAGGCCCTCCTCTCCACTGCGGCGTATCCGTCGTGGAGCAATGCATACACTTACGTCCTCCGGCCCGGCGGTTAGTTTTCGCAGTCTGAGAGCTATCTACGATGATCTCAGGGCGAGGTTCGACAATCTGAAGGCTATGTTCGCCCATTACTGGAAGCTTCATAGACCATGTCGTCCTCCCTGAGTGCATTCCGCTGCCTGCCTCCGCGCCGGAGGGCTTTACCATCCGCGGCCGGGACCGGGGTCCTCGTCTGCGTCTCACCGTGACATTCATGGTAGGAACAGAATTGATTGCGACCGTTTCTTCCGAAGCACTTGAGGAATATTCATTATCGTGAACCCTCTCAGTGTTGGGATGAAACCCTAGAAGATCATCATGGTGGGCGATCACCGACGGCGGAAACAAGTCTAGGGTCTCGACCAGGTCGTCAGGAACCGCAAGCTCCTCGTCGGCAGGGTCATCTTCAGCCGGCTCCAAGTTATCATCGAGCCAAAGAAGCTTGCAGAGGCAATGACGAACTGTCATGTGGCTTTCTTCCGTTTACGTGGAACAAACAAGTAGAAAAGTCAAACGCCGGAGGGTTTAAGCTCAAGTGTTTTAGCTTTTGCATGGCAAAGAAGACGACGAGAAGGCCGGCTCGAGATTAGGGTTTTCTTTCATTAGAAAAGGTAAGGTTTTTTTTTTTTTTTTTTTTTCGGTTTAATACGTTGGGTTAGTTTCTTCCACGAACATTCTAGAAGATTCGTCCGATTCCATAATATTAGGGCCTTGGGGAGAGAATATATATATATATTTATTAATCACGAGCCGATAAAAGCTATTAGTTAGATCCTCCTCAAAAGATGAATTTTGCCATTCCTATACTATTTGCCCTAAACCGAAAAAATCAGGAGAATATATTGCATATATTATACTAAAAAATTCGGTGTTGTAGGGTTTTGGTTTATCCCTTTAAACTTATTTTTAGTTCATAAAAGAAATTTAAAAATTAATTTTTCAATATACAGTATACCAACAACACGCCAATTCAACGCGACATGTACCAGAAATCAGCAATCGTATTTATTGTGCGGAGTTAAGGTCAGCATTCCTCGTGTATAACAGTCCCTGTGATCGATAAATCCATAGACTACCAAATTAATGAAATTTTAATAATATTAACTAAGATTTTGTTTCATATCTCGAACCCACCAATCTGCGGTTGCTGAGGTTTCTAACTCTTGGATTAAGATCCATAATACGAGAGAACGAATACACAAGAGCCAAAAACAAACAAATTTTCTGTTGGCCGACTGTGGCTAATTATTACACAATTGCCGAACAGAAAGTTAAATAATAAATACCATAGAGTGACCATGGACATTATTTCGCTGACACAAAATGAGCTCAGAGTTAAAAACAATAGGAAGAGCGGGTTGATTAAATTCCGAAAATTGTTCTCCGGTGCAAATAACTCGGTAAGAAAAGCGCGTGAAGAACCTAGAGATGATCGCACACTGCTTTTGTAAATTCAGTTGTTGATGAGCTCCCACCAAGATCACCGGTTCGATACTTCCCTTCTGAAATGGTACTGAGTATGGCGTTGTGAATTCGATCAGCCTTGTCGTTGAGCTGCAAGTGGCGTAACATCATAACAGAACTCAGAAGGAGTGCTGTCGGATTTGCGAGATTCTGCAACAACCAAGACATGCATCAGATATAATCAAATAACAAATCAACAGGTAAACCATATGATTTCCATCAAGTACTGTAAAATGCACGCCCATAAAATATATATCAAGACACATCAATACAAATCATCATAACATACTGGACAATGCACACAAGCGTTTCAAGACTATCATATTCATTCATAGCAAGAATTTACAGATTTATATTGATAGTTATTATAATTGTTTTGTTGTTCAGAGACAGATTTAATGAGAGCTCACCTTGCCAGCAATATCAGGTGCTGAACCATGTACAGCTTCTGCAAGAGCAATGCCGCCTTCACCAATATTGCAGCTATAAAGGAACAATAAAAATAAATTATCAAGCACTTTCCTAAGCCATTTAAGCTATGAATTATATACTCACAGTTACCTAGGAGTTAAGCCCAAGCCACCAATCAAACCAGCACAAAGGTCACTGATGATGTCACCATAGAGATTTGGCATCACTAGCACATCAAAGAGAGCAGGATTTTTCACAAGCTGTAACATGCCAGAGTTCAGAATGAGATAAGGAAGGAAATGATCCGTTTCAATATATATATATAGATATAGATATATATCTATCTATATATATATATATATATATATAGATAGATAGATAGATATATATATGGGGCAACAACACAACCATATTGACTCTCCAGAGATCAATGCACATGGGCACATGGTTAGATGACTACATCTCTAAGCACATCTAGATGAACTATTATCCACACAAATATTAAAATTCAAAATAGATGTCAGTTTAATCATACCATCATACAACAGTTGTCAATGATGACCTCCTCATAAGTTATTTCAGGATACTTTTCTGCAACCTCCCTGCAACACTGCAAGTAAAATAGAATATATTGGATATATTGGTACTTTCTTCCGTTCATTGAAAACAATGCAATTATTCATCCAGCACCTTGAGAAAAAGGCCATCGGTCTTCCTCATGATATTGGCTTTGTGTATAGCGGACACCCTTTGACGGCCGTTTGTCTTGGCATAATGGAAAGCATACTCTGCAACCCTTAAACTTGCCTGGCGAGTAATGATTTTCAGACTTTCTACAACACCTCTCACCACCTTCAGTTATTGCAAGTGAAGTCATTAAGTTGATTATATATTGTGGATGGCATAAGTAAGCAATATAAATTGAACAATGCATTAAATGCTTACCTGGTGTTCAAGACCACTATACTCTCCTTCGGTATTTTCACGAATTGTGACAAGATCTACATCATCATATCGTGTTTTGTAACCAGGAAGACTGTAGCAAGGTCTAACATTAGCATAGAGACCAAGCTCTTTCCTTAATGTAAGATTCAAGGACCTGTGGCCTTTTCCAATAGGTGTAGCCATAGGTCCCTTCAAGCCCACACCATTTCTCCGCACTGACTCCAGACTTTCCCATGTCAGAAAGCTCTCTGTTCTGGGATCAACTTCCTTACCCACAAAATGTTCTTCCCACTCTATCGGCACTTCTGCTGCAATAAACACCTGCACAGGCACAAATTATATCCAAAATGACTGAAAATGGAAAAGAAAGGAAAACTAAAATGAAAGCATAAACAGAGCCATCATGTGTTCATTTATTAGGGATATGGCAATGACATCTGCCATCTTTTGTAGCAAGAGAACAGAAAGAAAAATTTTAAAAAGTCATGTAAAAGATATACCAACACTTATATCCTTTAGCTTATATTCGAATATGGTGACGTTAATCAATCACAGTCCTCTATGTCATCCATATTAAGCACTAACTCTCTAGTAGATGTGCAGACTCAGGAATGAGATGGCACAGAAGTTGGAAAATGACTTGTTATCGTCTCACTGTAAGAAAGAACATTTGACTATTCGCATCCAAATATTTGCATGATTAAACTTAAATGTCAGAAGAACAATAAAAGATAGGGTAGATTGCAAGGATGTAGCAGTTTCCAGTGAGTGGCCAAAGAGGGCCCAGGTCTTATTGGGTTGGATTGCAGTCAACTAAGAATTATGAGGCTACAGTATAGAGGACAATAGACATTGGCTAAGACTGTGGGATGAAAACCTGCCTGTGGGTCAAATTACACAACTCTACCTGATTTAAACCCATAATAGTTACTCCAATACTAAACTATCAACTGGCTCCATGATTGACCTGTTGCCGCATTGCCATTTCCCATTGAGCTTCTGTAATATTGCTTAAATCTTCCCAAAAACTAGACAAAACACTATCAATCAACAGTACCAAAGTAATTCAAGCATAAAATCTAGAAAAGGGTGAGGTTTGAACTCAAATTAAAACCAACAAGTCTGAATCAAAAAGTTTCTATTTGATTCCAAACCCCATAAAGAAAGTTCCGTAATTTAGGTGAAAGCCAGATACCATCATACAGATGTTCTTCACACAGTATCATGATCCAGAATTGCTAATTATTGCTGGTCCTGTAGGTTCTTGCAAACTTTTGTGTAACCTTTAGTGGATTCCACATTCCCATTTGCATTTACCATTTCATAGTGTTTATGACCCCGCCTATGTGCCTTACAAGTTTTAGGTAATTCTACTTGCATAACCCCATGTATTTGCATGAATAATAAATTCAAGGCCATGAAAAGAATTGGACAGCAATTGAAAACTGTTACCACCTAAAATAAAACATCATTACTTCATCGCTCAGCATCTCAACGTATTACTTTAGAATTAAATGCATCTTCACATATGAAAAAAAAAGGACATACAAACTACAATTTCAAGACTAGTACCTCATCAATAACATATAACTTATCACATCACAGGAAACAAGTAAATAATTGGTAAAAATCTTCCAATCACCAAATAAAAAGGAGACATATGAATGAACAAAGAAATCAACCTGCTTAACAGACTCAGCAATCTCAGGTCCGATTCCATCCCCGGGAAAGAGAGTTGCCCGAATCGGTTGGTCTGGCGAAGCAGATGTAGAAAAGGGTTGACCCAGAGACGCGAAAACCCTAGTCGAGATCTGGTTGACCGAGCTCCTCCCAAGGAGCCGCCGCAGCGCCATTACAACAACTCTGAGGAATAATTATTCACGTCAACCAAACCAACAAAAAGATTGAAGCAAAATACGACGTTTTGATCCAATTCCTCTAATCAAACACCTCAAATTCGATTCGTTTCACCAAATCGGATCGCATACGCAACATAAAAAAATCACGAATCAAAACGAAGCTTGTTCGAGAAAATCACGAATCTCCACGTACCTACTCGCAGATCGAGAGAATAATTTTGATATAAACCGATTTGTGGAAAGATTTGACTCGAGGACCGGAGGAGAATTTGGAAAGGGTGGAGGAGGAATAAGAGCCGGTGGTGGAAAGGACTAAAAAGAAAGAGCGGAAGAAAGTTAATCGTAGCTTCGTTTAGTGCATAAAGATATATTTATCCACAGCCGTCCGATGGCTGAGCAGCCTTGATGAACGTGCGGTGCACACCTACACCTGATCAAAGGCCCAGCCCATCTGTGCCGGGCCAGACCTGGCCCAGTTTGGACTGGGCTAAGACCGGCTCGGCCCAAGCCTGAACTACCCCTGGGCGGCACGGACCAGCCCTTTGCCTGCCTGGCCTGGCCTGGCCCGGCCCGGAAGACCGTCGTTTGGCCCGCAACTAGCCCGGCCAGTTCTGCTACAGTAGTCCCGCCGTTCTGCTACAGTAAAAAACTAGGAAATTATGGTACTGTACCGTTTTACATTTTTTTTAAGCACACCTTTAATTTTTTTTAATATATTATCTTTTTAAATGGAGAACAGAAATATTTTAAAAAAATAAACTATCTGTTAAAAAAATTCTAAAAATAGCTAAACATTTTTTTTTAATGATTGTAAGAATAAAACTATAACATATAAAGTTATTATGGACATTGAAAAGGATAATTAAGGAATTTAAGAATATCACATTAAGTAAGGTAGGATTCAAACCGAAATAAATCAATAGTAGGGGGCTTTTAGGCAAACTTGCCAATATACCTGCTCACTTCTGCTCTTCCCAGTTCCACTCGTAATAACTTCTATTTCCCAGTATCACTCGTAATAACATCCTCTTCTGTTCCCAACTCCACTCGTAAACAATCTCTATTCCCAGTTCCACTCGTATAACAACATTTATAAATACCTACTTCCGTTCGTATTGAAACAGCATTTTTCATTTACAAGATTTCTTCCTTCCTTCTTTCTGAGAGCGAACGAAGACGAAGACGATGAAGGGGATTGGTAAGACGAAGAAGACGAAGAGGATTGTTAAAACGAAGAAGAATTCCGCCGTCGCCTCCGAAAACGGAATACGGATAGAGAACAAGAACACCGAGCGGACCAAGACGGTGTTGGTCGGGATGAAGCCCAATGCCGCGAGCCGGGAGCTGTTGACCTGGGCCCTCGTCAACGTCGCGAAGCCTGGCGATCGCGTCATTGCTACCCACGTCGTCCGGTCGTCGTCTTTTAGCTGCTGCACCGCTCCAGGTATTATCTTGGCTTCCGAAGATCATGTGTTGATGGGGTTCGTTCTAAATTTCTAATGGGTCGAGGGTTAATTCCAATTCCAGATTCGAGTCGGAAAGTGGCCGATACGTTGCAGACTGTTCTCTCCGTGCATAGTAGATTTTGCAATCTCAAGCAGGTGATATCTTGTATTTAGAGGTTTAATTTTTTTTAGATTTTTTTTTAATTTTATTTTTGGGGTTGTGACTGATCTTCTGAATTTGTCGTATCATTTTTATTTTTTCTGAAGATCGATTTGAAGCTGAAAATTTGCCGCGGATCATCGGTTCCTAAAGCTTTGGTGCAGCAAGTAATTTCTTCCAATGCTGGGAAGATAATCTTGGGGGTCTCTAAGAGTCACTATCTCCTTCGGTAAGTTTTCTGTACGGATATAATTAATCTGAGAGAAGCCATTCCTGTTAGTTTAATTATAAACATTTGGGTTCTTATATCATATAATGCATTGGTTTATATCAGATCTTCTCCCAGTGCGATCGCAAGGTATTGCGCCAAAAAATTGCCCCGGGACTGCTCAGTTCTTGCCATGAATAATGGCAGGATCGCTTTTAAAAGAGATGGTATATATTTGAAACCATGCCAATTAATTTTCTTGATTAATTAATTTCTGTCAGCGTAGGATTCATTTATAATAATTTTGGTAAACATATATAATATATAGTCAATGCAGATCCGAGAGTGTTGGCAGCTGATAGGAACGTTGACTGTGATGTTGATTCAAATAACGGCGCCGGAAATGAGTTGCAATCAATTATTGAGAAGCATTCGTCAAGTTGCACTGTGTTCGGCTTCACCCAGCTCGCACATATGACGTCTAATTTTTCATCAGGTATGTATGTATATATATATATATATGTTAGTTTTCCAGTTCAAATATATATTAAAATAACGTACGTATAATAAGCTATATATAATTCTGAATCGATCGAACATCCAATTCTGTTTTTGGATAATTTTGCAGAGATGATGATTGGAAAAGGAGGCAGCGGTATTGTGTACAAAGGTCAACTCCCCAACGGCGGCGGCGGCGGAGAAGCATTAGCTATAAAGATTCTGAAGCCGTCGGCGGACACCGTGAAGGAGTTTATCTCAGAAATTGAGATCGTGAGCTCGCTGCGTAACAAAAATATTGTTTCTCTGATCGGTTTCTGCTACGAGTTGGACTGCCTCGCATTGGTCTACGAGTATTTACCAAACGGCAGCTTGGAGGAAACATTACATCGTATGCCTGCCTTTGGATAACTTAATGCCTTCTCCCTGAATTATATATATATACACAAATATATTTATATGAATGTATGAATTTACTTAACTTTCAGGTGCCAGAGAAGGCAAGAGTTGTTTCAGTTGGGCCAGAAGGTATAAGGCTGCAGTAGGCATTGCTCGAGGGATTACTTATATGCATGGCAATGGTAATGGTAATGGTAATGATAACAACCAGCCGGTGATCCATAGAGACATCAAATCGGCTAACATTCTTTTATCGGAGGATTTTGAGACAAAGGTAATTAATTCATTCATTAATCAAACCAAATATACTATTTACTTAGATCATCATCATCATCACTAGCTAACGAATGATTTCACTTTTTCTTTTTATTGGATTGGTTCAGCTGGCTGATTTTGGCCTATCTCTGTGGGAATCGGCTGCGGCAACTTACGACACCTGCAGTGATATCGTCTCAGGGACATTTGGGTTCGTGATCAGATAGTTTATTATTTTCTTTTGCTGATTGATTAATTGTAAAATAAATTATCATTAAATTCATTCATCAGAGCTATATATATATATATATAAATATATTTCCGTGGCAGTTACGTGGCACCAGAGTATTTTACGTACGGCAAGGTTGATAAGAAAATCGATGTTTATGCTTTCGGAGTGGTGCTGCTGGAGCTCATTTCTGGAAGGAAGCCTATCAGCAGTGGCTGCTCGAAGCCTAACGAGAGCATAGTTACTTGGGTAAGTAATCAACATTAATTAAATTAATTACTTGTAATTGTCTCTTAATTATAACATTACTGAATTAAATGCGCTGCATGCTTTCATACTTTTATTAATTTAGATTGACTTAATTAATTGTATGTATCTTACACTTCCTTCCTGCAGGCATATTCTATCTTCCACAGTGGGAAAGTTGCCGAGCTGATCGATCCTTGTTTGCGTACCAAATATAACGAAGATCAATTTGAGAGGATGACTCTAGCTGCTTCCCTTTGCATCAGACGAGCTCCCACTTCTCGGCCCCATATGCCATTGGTAATTAATTAACGTCGGTAATTAATTTTCTCATGTATTTAGTACTTAATTAATTAATTGCCATATTAATTGTTTTGTTAATAGATTCTGAAACTACTCGAAGGAGACAGTGATACACTCACTTGGGCGAGGTCGCGAGTACATACGGAAGAGCTAGTTATCACCCAAGAAGAAGAAGAAGAAGAAGAAGAAGAGGGAGAAAAAGAACTCCCCTCTTATGTGAATCTTCTTGCTATGCTCGATATCGACGATGACTCACTATCAATCAACGGATGATAGCACTCGATATTTTTAAGGTCAAACTTCTATCGACATTTAATTTAGATCCTAAGTGCTTCTCTCGAATAGATAATGATATATTATTCTCACGGCTAAGAGATGATCACCTTTTTAATCGGCTTTACATCTTAGATTGAAAGCACAAACTTTAGGTTGCATCTATGCTGAATTAATATTTCATTAAGGTATCCTCTTACATAACTCACACTCACGATCTTTTTAGATTGACCGATAGCCTTATTGCACTTGTATGCTAGTGTCTATCATTAAAAAAAAATGCGTTAAATCGGAAAGGGCTACCTTTGAGTATAGGAGTGAAAGCCGTCTTAACAATGAGTGTCAAGAAAATCTTGACTCATTTCAGTTTCACAAAGTGAAAAGCCGGCTAAAAGAAGAATAGAAAAAGAAAAATATAGCTTGGTTAAAAGATTTAAGGAAATGGCTACCCTATCTCATAAGTGTGAAAGCCACCGTCGCATATCGAAAATATCTTCTTATATGTGCTCTAGGTTGGTTTGACTTCTAATTTTGATCATGTATGTGTTGAGTTTATGTCAATCCCGTTTGAAACCTTTCATAAAATTAGAATTCAGCATGATGCATCTAAGGTAAGTGCTGGATGTCGAAGTGCATACTTTAAAGGTGATCGTCTCTGACCGAGTCTAATATGTTTACTATTTGAGTGCAAGTCATCTTGGATCAATTTTTATACGGTAGATAGTTTTGTGACAGATTGTTTATGACATATTGTTGTGACATTTTATTGATTATAATACAAGGGGTGGTAAATCCCCACAATTCTTTTCAATCTTATTTACTTGCTCAAAGTCTGAAACATGCACCTGCATTTACAATGACATATATACTTGCAATTTTTGCACCCCCAAAAAGAAAAAAAATCAATTTTTCTGGAGGAATTAATTAATGACAAGATAAGATCAAACCACTACATCAAAGGAATGAAGAACTCGTTCCAGAATCTTTCTAGTTTGGCTGTCCAAGGGATTATCTGGAGGATCTGAGTGAGCGATGTTGAGAAGATAAAGCTTGTTAGAAGCCACGAATGCAGCTGAAAAGATCCTCTTCATCCCTCCTCTGCTGCTATCCACTCTGTACTCAATCTCATACACTGGAAAACCATTTTGACACCATCTCTCCGCAACTCCCAACACATTAGCATCCTTCGTGCTCTCCTACATACATCACCAACATTAGATACTTGTTCACAATGTTAAAAAAGAGCAGCAGAATCACCTTTCGTCTCTCTGCTTGTATGAGCTTATCCGCCACGAACTCCGGCGTACCGAAATCCCGAAGCGACGAAAGGCGGACGGGACTGACCACGATTCCGATGTTGTTGATCCCTTTGCCTTCTTCCTCGAACAGCGCCGTCGCACCCGCCTTCTCCACCTGCATTCCCACCAAATTCACCTCATCAGCACACCCAAACCCCACCAAGGACTCGGGATTAGCCCCGAAATTAGACCACTACCTTGCGCCAAGATGCCGGCTTTAAAAGGGTGAATCCCTCCGATTGGTCCGTGTACCGCTCCAAGTCCACTTCTGGGGATAAGGAGGCGCCGGTGGCTGCGGCTGAAGCTGCGGCTGGTGATGGAATCAAGAATGGGAAGAGAAGGAGGGAGGAGATGGCCCTCCTGGTGATTCGAGGCTTCTCGTGGTTGGATGTGGAAGAATGGGAGAGGAGGCGATCGGGTTGATCGACCGGAGCGAGAGATGGGATGGATTGGGGCGAATCGAACCGGCGGATTATGAGGGGAATGACGGGGGATATGGCGGCGCCGGTGGTGAGAGTGGCCGTGGACGGCGAGAGAGCCATGGTGGCGTCTAGTCTTCTGACGTTGAGTGGAGGAAAGAGTCGACATGGGAACGAAGGGATAACAATAGATACACGGGGACAGAGGAGAGATTTCCTTTAGAAATTTGCAAACGACGCCCTACATTTGTAGGATTTGCAAATCAGACCTCACATCTTGAGTTAATACTTAATAGTAAGACTGACACCCTTGAAATGATCACATGAAATAGTAAGTTAACCAAATCTAAGAAACACCATACTTAGCTTTTCTTGAAAAATCCAACAGCAGTGAAATTTTCCTCTTTTTTTTCAAAAATCGCTTCCTCTTTTCTTTCTGCTGAAAGACGGGAGTAATTTGCAAATACCGGAAAAGATAAGATTCAAACTGCAAATTACTTAAATGAAGGTATGCATGCAAATTCATAACATCATGGGCTTGCACCTATATATATACCAAGCATTTAGAGTGCTTCATTGAAGTAGAGAAATAACTTTGCAGTTTTAACAGAGGGGAGACTACCGTCTGGTTGCCTAAACTAAAAGAAATCTACAAATGCTACAAAAGTCATCTAAGTAGCTATAAACAGAAACATGATTAGCAGAGTATACATCCACTAGAACACGAGAACAGACAAAATCGTCGCAGCATCCGAGCTTTCAGAAAGCACTCTGCAGCTGATCAAAATCCTTCTCGCTTGCTTAGCTTCTGCGGGAGTTTGGAGTCATGTGTTTTCCTTCACTGCCTCATCAATTTCTTCAATATGCTCTAGCAAGATTTTCCACTACACATAGAAGAACTTGTTAGATTGTACTGCCTACCAAAAGATTGTGGGATGTTTACTGCTAGCTAAGAAACAAATCTTTATATCCTGATCAACTATACACATGATTATGTTCATAGAAAGCATCTTAAATTAGTTCTTTAAAGAAAAACGATATATGGCTGTCTTAGATGATCATAGAACTAGGATTCAGAAACAAGGTTGCCCTTGAGGATAACCAATCTATTGTATATGGTGCCATCAAAGTTAAAGACTCTTGTAGATCTCCCATGCACCTACCTGTGTTTCAAGTTCTGGCTGATTGGATATCCATCACACAAAAGGCCAAGACAAACCCAAAATGACTAACTTTAGTGGAGCTTGTTTCAGTGGCGTTAACCCAGAACTTAGCATATAGCTGACACTAACAAATAGAGCAACAGAACTAAGTTCTTTCTTAAATTCCAGTTTCACACCGGAAGATTCATTTAGGGTTTAGCATCCATTTACAATTAGCCTATAGAAGAATATAAAAGGACATTCAGTACCAGATGCACATACCTGATCCATTGGAAGTGATATGCCTGAAAGAAATGAAAAATAAAGTTACCAAAAGTTTTCCTGAAACGCTCCTATCCCTCCTCAAAAGAGGAGAAATAGAAAACATGCAATCTGCAAATAAAAAGTATACCTGAACTACTTTAAAGAACAGGATAACTATTTCTGTAAAACATCCAGATGCTATTCTATAACTTTACGAGCATTGTTGATGCCAACCCTCAAATATTATATATCCCTTATAACTTTTCTCCTGAAATTTGCTGAACTACATATGTTACTCTAAGTAAATGCAGTTTTATTAAGCAAGTCCTTTGAAGGTTTATGGCTGCAAAATCAATTTCTTTTGAAGTTTTAGATCTCTGACAGCAAAAGTGACGTCCAATGGATTTAAGGCAGTAAAAGTGTAAATAAAAATCTTAAATTGGATGATAGGATTGTTCTAAGTTTAGATCAATTGGAAACAAGAAAAGTGATAAGCAGGAACATAGGTGTATGTTTGAATATATGAATGAACAGACAGCAATACAAAGAGATCCGTCAATTTTCAAAAGTAATCCCTTTCCAATCTACATTGCTTAATTTCCCCTCCAATTTGGTTTTCACTTTTCACTCTATTCTATTACATACCCATGAATTTACTTGTACTCCTCATTTGAGATCCAAAAAATTCCTCTTCTAAATCCCTAATAAGCTAATCCCTTACCAAGAGAGATTCATTTTCTAATCAAAGTAGTGCATTTCAAGGATTACCAATCTATTCTACCCTGCATTGACCTAAAAAGTGCACATCAATCAAATAAGCGACTTATCTAAGTCCATTCCAAATCAAATGCGGGAATATGTTGTTAAAAAGAACGAGTAGAAATTTAAAAGGAGACCTTTTTTTCCTGGAAGTTGCTTTCCATCCTTGATGTAGAACTCTCTGATGTCCACCACGACCTTCCCCTGCCAGCTCCGCACTGCTACCCTCCTATTCTTCGATATCTGTGTGCGAAAACCCAAATCATCATCACACCAAAACTAGGGTTAGGGTTTAGGATCTTAGGGCTTAGGGCGGGAGAGGATAAAGGATGGGAACCTCACAGACGACGATGCCATCGCCGGAGTCTTCTGAGGAGTCCTTCGCGAACCTCTTCGACGGACGCGCTGCATCTGAGTCGCCTCCCACGAAGTCGTCATCTTCGTTCCTCTTCTTCCCCTTCCTCCACATATTTCTTTCCTTCTCTTTCTCTCTCTTTGAGAAGATGAATCGATGAAGAAGAAGAAAGAAGAGAGTCGAAGCACGGTTACCGGCAAACTACGATGGAGAGATGGGGGTGGAGGAAGTGGAAGGGCTTTTGTCGGGATTTATTTCAGCTCAGCACTTGCCCTTTTACTATTTTTAATTCCACCCCTTCATTTTAGTTGCACCATGGAAAATATCTTGCTCGGGGTGTTTTATGAAAAATCACAACTTTTTTTTTATTTTTTTATATCAAAGCCACTAAAATCTGTTCCAAACCGTTATAAAAAAATAAAGGCACAAATCATGATAAAAACACAAGCATTTAAGAATCTTTACTCCACACATATATTTTGAATATTTCATTGCATCCAGAGAAGTTTATCCTTATTTTACAATAATTCTTTCATATTTTCTGATATCTTAAAGACATATATAGCAAATTTGAATAAAGACTGAAATATTCTCAAATCACAATTGCCAATCTAGTGGTAGATCTACATTGAGGTTGTATGGAAAAGACACCAGATTGCTGTCTTTGCTAATATAAACTAGTTTTGAGATTTAACAGATACTGATATCATCAAATAACAACATTATAATAGGAATTAAAACCACTGATATTAAACTTCTTCCTGTCTGCATTCAGTAATCAAAGCCCAAACGGCCTTTCACCTGCCCCTTACCAGTGGTCATATCATTACAAAACTGGTTCATCATGCCCAGCAAGTGATTGGATTTACTATTGAGAACAGGACAAAGAATTCTTCAGTTTCAACTTTCAAGTGCTCCACTGCAAATCTTGTCCACAAAGAATCAGTAACCATGCAGGTTGTGCCACAGAAAGAAAACCCAGCAAAAATACAAACAAGTTACAATTGATTACACATTCAAATTGTCGCATGTTCATAAACCCACATGAAAAAAGTTACCCATAAACTAGTAAATCGTTAACTGACATTCTACTGGTAGACAAGTAGTACAAACTGATATTCTACTAGTACTGGCACAACCCCAATGCGATCCACTTGACTTGCTAGCTTGCCTCGGTCTTCTCCAGTGCTGTCCAAGAAAAAGTAAATATTGTGAGGCAATGGAAGATTTATTAAAATACATCAGAAAAATGAGAGGAAACAGTCCATAAACAAGAAGAGCTTACTATTGTAGTTCAGCAGCTTCTCAATGAGGTCAACATGGGTCATGAGCATTCGCCTGCAACAATAGCGGACCAGGCCCAATGCATCCAGGGCATCTCTGGAAAAAGATTATAATTAAGTTTTTTAAAATATGATTATCAAACAAAACAAATTACAGATCTTAACATATACAGAAAACAATGAAATTAACAGAGTATAAGATATGATCGTATTGGAGCCATGTAAGGTGGAGAACCCACTGAGGGAAAATAATGTGAATCCATTAAGATGGATCGGACATGTCCAACGGAGATGATTTTATTCAAATATACGAGATAGAGAATACCAAAATTTAGATGGGAAAAGGTAGTCGGGGGAGATATGATTCAGTTGTTTTTGGCAATATTTGCACCAACCATAGATGAATAGAGGAAAAAGGATGCATAATGATCAAACCACACATAGTTGGGGAATCTTGTTCCATGTTTTTCCCTCTTCTTCCCATCGTCCACCTTCTTTCCACACTATTTCTCACTCTTAATCCTCTCTTATGCTATATCATCTTTGTTCACCAACCAATTGCACATTGCAATGCCAAACAAAAAGCGACATGACAAAATACAAGTGAAAGTATTTTTGTACTGATGACGAAATAAAATGATGTACAGCAGATCAACAAGTAATAAATCGTATAATTTTTTACTCAGCCTAATTATCGTTACCTATACCTAATTCAGGTTTTGAGATTTAAGGTGTTGGTCTTTGAGAAAATTATAGAAACATCAAGTTTGTCGCACATATTTATGCTGTTATGCAAAAAAGTCTTTTTGGCTATACCACAATGCCAGATATTGATATTCCAATAAACCAAGGTAAAGAAAATTCCTCCCACTTCTTGTGCAAATCACTAATAAAGCACAAGGTAAAATTCGATTTATTGCCAGATAAAAACTCAATTTTGGAGAAAAAAAATTACAATTTTAGCATTCCCCCTAGGTGAATCAAAGAAAGAAAAAATTAATCCCAATGCAGTTGATACACATCAAATTCTCTAGGCAGTTGAATCAGAGGCAACGGATTGAAGGAAACACGAATTCGAAGGAAATAAAAAGGAAATCATCTACTTCACACAAAGGAACGCGTAAATCTTTATACCAATAGATAATAGATAAATAATCGAGGAAACGACTCTTACCCCTCCGTGTAATCGGCCTGCAAGAGGTCGAGATAAGTGTCCCATTTGTTTCCAATCACCTGAGATTAAGATCAAACATCCCGAGTGAAGATCGATTAAACTCTAAGAAAAACCCTAACAAAATCAACACCGGTGATACGAATTAACAACACTATAAAGAAGCAAACAGAAATAGCAAAAAGTTCTCTCACCTTGCCGCAGGTGAAGCAGCGAACTGGGATGATCATATTCTCTTCCTTCGCCGCCGACGACGATCTCCGAGGTGTAAAAGAAATTATAGTCCAAAGGGAAGCTGAAGAGGAGAGTTCTGGAGGAGTATTTATGGAGTGAATAGAAGAGGGTTTAGACCGAACCCGCATTTGACTCGAATCAGATTTTTATTAAACATATTTTTCATATTTATATAAATTATTTGAGTTATAAATAAATTTATTCCTATTTTAAATGATTACTTAGATCATAATTAAATTACGAATTAAATCATAAATGACTCAAATTAGTTAAGTCTTATTTTTTTAAAAAATATTTAGTTATTGAACTAATTCTAAAAAGTTCTGTACTCAAAGCAAAGAGGCCTACTCGGCTAACTACTCTGAGCTCGATCTGAGTATATCAAACAGTCATAAATTCATAATTATATTAAAACTCTTTCTCAAGCTTTTATGTACCCGTTGGACTATTCCAGGACATGTTTATGGATTTCATTGAAGAACTTCAGAAAGTTAAAAGGATATTACGTGGTACTGGTGATCGATGATCGTTTTAACTAATATTCTCACTTTTTCAGCGTTGACATGTCCCTTTTCAGCAAAGAGGATTATAAAATTTTTATTTGAGATATTGTTAAATTATATGGAATGCCACGTATGATTGTATCCGACAAAGATTGTATATTTATTAGCAAATTTTGATAAGAGTTTTTTAGATTATAGGGTACACAATTGACACTCAGTTCGACCTACCATATATAGACCGACAACCAAATGGAAAATACCAATTATGTGTTGGAGTAATATTTGAGATGTATTTTTATTTACTAAATAAACTCACCGGAAGAAGAGAGAACTAAAATTCTATTTCGACCGAGAGAAAAAGGAAATTAAAGAAAATGATTATCTCACGTCGATTAATTGAATTTACCAAAGATAATAAAAAAGGGGTTTATTATTTAGATCAAAATCACTCTACTCTTCTTAATTTTGTTTTATATAACTTATACGGTCTAGATTTCACTGCACTTCTGATTATTTACAACAGTTATTTTTTTTTAATCCAAAGTTGATTGTATCCAAATTATTTAATTTAAAATTATTGTAAGTTTGAAAAATATTATTTATCTCTCCTAATATTTTTATTTTATATTATTAAGACATTCTAAACTTTCTCTCTAAATACATATTTATTTAACAGAAATAAAATTATTAAATTATTTTCCATCTTAGCAGTTGTATTTGCAGTGAGTACAAATTGAGGAGGAGATAAGAAGAAGAAATTAAGAGAAGATTAATATTTTTTATTTGGGTACTTTAAACCTATTATTTGTTTCAGAATGAGTGAGAAACTAATTTCTATTTTTCTTTTTACTTATTTATCTCTAAGAGTACAAATATTTTTTACTTGATTACAAATACCAGAATTTATTAATAAGAAAAATATAGGGGGTGAAATTAATATTTTATAAGAAATGGTAAGTAAATTATCAAAATTCTCTATTAGTAATATCCTCTAATTCAAAATAGTTAGAAAGCCTAACCCAAAGCATCGTCTTCTTCCTCACCCCTCTTCCCGCCTCCTATTCGCGACGCTAACTTTTTTCCCAAAAGACACCGAAATCCATAGCAGTAGGAGAGGAAACTACTAGAGAGAGAGAGAGAGATGGCGTCGGGGATAAGGAAGGGCACGTTTACGGGCGCAAACGTATTCCTCTCCCGCAGCTTAGTCCCACCGGAGCTGTTCGACGCGCTCCACGACGCCCTCAAGCTTAACGGCGCGCAAGTCTTCCTCTGCTGCGATCCATCTCGGAATTCCGCCGACGACTTCCACGTTATCTCCTCCCCCGATCACGTGAGAGGCCCCCACCCTCCTCGATCAATCTCGTCCTTTTTCTTTTATTTTTCGTTTTACATGACACTATAATCTCTCATTGCAGGAGAAGTTTGCCGATCTCAGAGCGAAGGGGTGTAATTTACTTGGTAAAGAACTCTCTTTTTCATGATCCCCTGGTATTGGGCAATTCTTGCATTTGTATAGTGAAATCAAGAGGTCATTCGAAAATTCGATGTTTGGTTGGTCGAAAAGCACAATGGATTATTATATTGGAGAATTTGCGAATTGGGGATAATTTGTTGAAAGTGTCTGAAAACTTACTACTTGAGACTGTTTAAGCGTTCACTTTTTGTTTGGGGCTAATTTCGGTGTATCTTCAAGTCGGGAGAGCTGTTTATGTTGCAAGTTATTTTCCCCTTTCTTTTTGGTTGAAATCTCTATATAAGTGGATACTTTTGCTAATGTTGCAGTTTAATACTTTTATTTCTTCTTTAGTATTTGATTGCTTGGTACTAGACATTGTTATTCTCTCACTCGAGTTCGGAGGAACTAATAGTACAGCTATAGTAAAGACTATCCAGTTTGTCACAACTTTTGTGGCTGGAAAAAAAGAAAAAAAAAAGAAGAATTGGTTGAATTTATTTACATTTACTGCAACACCTACATGCTGTATGTCAAAAGGTTCTCTGTGAACAAACACGCACTCTTAGTGGTGAAATTTTTTATTTTATGGTATTTGCACTTCATACAATAAATATGTAATATTATTGATTTTTCACTATCAATTTATTTTAGTTTTCCATAATTCTTTACATTTGCAGGACCACAATGCATTCTCTCTTGTGCTAAAGAACATCGGATTTTGCCTAAACAAGGTTACACATGTTGTCTAGCAATGGATGCTGTTAAAGTACTTGCATCTGGATTTGAAAAGGATGACAAGGTAATGTCTTTAGAATTCTTCATGTCTACAGTGAATCTCACTCTTTTTTATTTTAAATATATATTTTTCAATCTTAAATAATTAATTATGAAAAAAAATAGGAACTAAGTGTTGTATACTGAACTCTAGATATGAAAAGACATTGATACTTTGTTGTTTTAGTTAATTTCAACATCTGTGTTGTCACTGATGATTTCTCAAATCTTGCTCCTCCTAGAATCTGATCAAGTGTTCTTACAGGTCAGGATTGAAAAGTTAGTGACCGCGATGGGTGGGGTGCTGCATACCAAAGCGTCCCTGGATGTTAATTTTGTTATTGTAAAGAATGTTTTGGCTGCTAAGTACAAAGTATGCAACTGTTCTCAACATCTCTTTTCAACCCTATATTTCATTCTCTTGCTTATTTCCTCTTAAACTAGAATTGACTGTTAAATTGGCTATCAATGTACTTTATAATGTTATTGCAAGCAGCTATTGTTGTTGCTCACAAGGATGACTGTAGAAATTACATGGTGCTTGATAGCTAAGAATGGTAATAGTAATAACTACTATCTTTTAAGTGCCACTGGAATCCCTTCTCTTAGACCTATTTAGTTTAGAAGTTATATGTTCATCCCCATTGTTAATTTGTTAATCGTAAAGAAAGTATGCAACTACATTCAGCATTTCTTTTCAACTCGATGGATATATTGTCTGCATTCTCCTTTCTTATTTCCCCTTTTCACCTTATGCTTCATCAAATTAGAATTGACTATTAAAACATGTAAAGTCTGGAAGATTTCTACACAAAAGTTATAAGTACTTGGCCAGCATACTCGATTAATGTGGTATTTTATTAGCTGTCAGCATCTATTCTGAATTTCTGATTTAGCTAGCATTATGTCTAGAAGATTCTGCATTTCTACTCATACATCATGACTCAGTATATTCAGTAATGTATTTTGCATTAGCTGTCAGCATCTATTCAATTCTGATTTAGCTCCGCTCCCATTATTTCTATTGTAGCACGCTAGGCAGTTTCTATTCACAGGTTAACTGGATTTTAGTTTCTATCTACAATTTAACTATATAATGTTTTCCTATCTTTCAGAATATCATATTTGGTATTGGTATCATGAATGGTGGTCATTGACTTGTTATATTCTATTTCTTTTCTATATTGTGCAGTGGGCTATTAATGTTCTTAAGAAACCAATTGTTGACATGAACTGGTTAAACCAATGTTGGAATGAGCATCGCGTTGTGCCTCAAGAACCTTACAGGATTCTTCCCTTTACTGGACTGACTATTTGTGTCACCAGAATTGCAGCAGGTACACAGATCAGGCAGAAACTCTACCACAAAGTGGGTCATAACTCATAACATTTTTTTCTTCTTCTAAAGAAAAGATGTTCCATAGTCATCATATGAAAAGTCTTGACGATTGGCATTCGAGGATTGATCAGAACAATAATCTATTCCTTAAGTGAAATATACTATGCAATGTCCTTGTAAACCCGCTCTAACTCTGTAGCATGAGGGGCCCCACTATGCCAATGACTACTTTGGCTAGCAGCAACTGTTTTTGAGCTATTTTGACTTATTGATAATGCCTGCTAGTCGAAAATTCTTTCATTTAACTTAAAACTGTCATATGGAGCTGGAACTGATGAAGCATTTAGCTCAACAGATGAGAGGAAGGAGATAGCGAAGATGATTGTGCAGAATGGTGGCCAGTATTCAGCTGACCTTACGAAGAAGTGCACCCATTTAATTTCAAATATATCCTTGAAGTTGGTAATGTTATACAGATTATTTTTCATATCTCCTGAAGTTTGTAACAAGGTCTTATAGCTCTGTTATCTGCAATTCATAACCCTGAAGAAGGACAATTTGCATATGTATTTGTAGGAACTAGGAAGATTCTACTGACCGTGGCAATTGCTTTGTTATATGTACAAGTCTTGTACTTTGAAGGGTACAAACACGGAATCTTGTCCTCATTCAAGAAGCATTGGATTTATGTTTTCTATTACTAATACATTCTAGATTCCTTTTAGTTATTCTTTTGACCAAGAAATTGTATCCTTAACACCTTTACGCTCCTGGAGGTGACAAATACATGGTCGCGCGAAGATGGGGTCATATACATATTGTCAACCGTAGATGGGTAGATCAATCTATTGCTAGAAAAGGTAATAGCTGAGTGAGATGATTTCACTTGACTTCATATTCTTCATTTACTTTGCTGAAAGTAAGAACTATTTATCATTTCTTTTTTTGCCTATGCTGCAGCTTGTCTGGATGAGGGGTTTTACTCTATTAATGAGAACTCAGTATCTTGTAATGACATCAAAGTTCCTCACAAGGAGCAACAAAATCAAGAGCACAGTAATGCAAGTTTTCTGTCTGTTCCCCCAACATATATTGAGGACTTAGAAGCTACTTTGTCGCAAAACATGTCGACTTCATTTTCAGATGCTCCCAAAGCCAGCAGCGAATGTGCCGATGCAGTGCCCTTGCAGAAAAAAGATGAAGTGAAGTTTGATTCTCGTGTTGCTGAGGATTCTGAAGGAGAAGATGACCTTTATTTGTCAAATTGTAGAATATTTATAGTAGGTTTTGGGGAAAAAGAATTGTCCAAGCTAGTCACCATGATACGTAAAGGCGGTGGCTCTCGGCATATGTTGTTAAGTGAAAGGTTAACACATATCATTGTAGGTGCACCTTCGGAGGTGTAAGTTTATCCCAGCACTATGATATATTTCAAATAATGTGCTTCTTATTCGATAATATAGACTTTGTGAATCTAGGTTTGCAACTCATAGTGATTCTATCTTTCAATAGTGAAAAGAAAGAGGTAAGACGTTTAGCTGCTTGGGGTGTCATAGATGTGGTAAAGGCTACTTGGCTGGAAGAATGTGATCGAGCGAAAAAAGAAATTACTGTCTCAGCAAGGCACATTGCTTCTGAGCTATTCTTTTCAAAAGGTGCTTACTTGTTTCCACTTTTATCAGCGCAAAGTGTTAATTCTAGTGTTATTGCTGTTTTTACTATGAAAATGTCGGCCTTACTGATTTGTTGATTACTTCCTGGCCTCATCTATAACCTGGTTTCCTTGTTCTGCGTTCAGATTCTTCATCCTTCAGTATGGACCTGCCTGCAGATATTGGTGATATAAGGACCACGAAAAACTTTCCTGGTGATGTTCACATGCCAATGGCTTATGAATCCCTAAATAAAAGAAGTGACTTGGAATTGTCTATGGGGAAAAAAAGAGGGAAAGATAAATCTGGAAATGAAATAAATTCCAACGGTATTGTAGGACTATCGACCAAATCTCAACAATCTACCCAATGTCAGGGAGTGAATAGTGTTAACAAGGGCAGTTCCAAACTGGAAACCATTTCTAGCACCATGGATGTACAGAATACCAGATCAGCAAACACTTTCAAGGGAAGAACATTCTGTTTCTCAACCTCATTTCCTCATGATAGGGTATGCCAGCATTTTGTATATACCGTATGTATGTTCATCTTTCCTGTTCCTTCATGTTAGTTGGTTATAAATTATCTATAGCTTTTTACAAGCTTTTGGCTATTGGTCAGTTAGTGGTATAATTAGGTTGTTCGGCACCTGTTGACTACAGATTTGCTTGTCCTGGAGTCTTTTACCTATGTTTACTAGAAATTATATGCTCAATTACTTAATAATTGAGACCTGCAAATTATATTGCTAATTCCTCTTGTTAGCAATGTGGCGTCATAATCTCCTTTCAATGTGCTCCTCAGTTATGCAATCTTCTATCAGTTGTTATATACATTCATACATATATATGTATCTTTATATAGTTATATTTTCTGGTTTCACTATTCTTGATCAGAGGGGCCAGGTTATTGAATGGGTCAAGCAAGGTGGTGGAGTTGTGATGGATGATCGACAAAAGATAAATGTAGATTTCGTTATTGAGTGTCATGGTGTGTTGGGCATTTCTGATGACATCTCTCACTCTACTTCTGTTTCCACTCACTGGATACGCTCTTGCTTAGAGGTACATTTATTGTTATTTTTGCGCATGTTTGCTTGTAGCTTTCTGCGTTGTTATGCTCCTGACTATATGTTCAAAACTTACAGTTTTCTACTGCTGTTTTATTTATTTTTTTGGATTTATTTTTAGTGCTAGACAATGTTGACTGTTGACTTAGTCCTTCAGAAGAGGCTTTCCAATGACATGACTCAAAATGTCTTTACTTTATGGCCTTCTTTTTTCCCTGAGCTAACCTACAGAGCTTGCTAACTAGATATAGGAGCTAATGGAAATCCACTTAATTATTGTTTCGATTTATTTTACCCATTTAGTCAGTTGGTTTCATTACACTTGAATGAAAACCCCAAGTCTCAATTCCTCTGATGCTCATTGTTCTTAAACTCATTTTTTAAAGGAGGGATGGCTGCAAGATGTTGGAAATCACATATTATACTCTCCATTGCGCTGTCGCATTCCATTACCTGGGTTTGATGGACTCCGGTTCTGTGTCTCACAGTATGAAGAGAAAGATAGGATTTTGCTGAAAAATTTATGTTTTACTCTGGGAGCTAAATTTACAGAAAAGCTGACTAGAAAAGTCACACATTTGCTGTGCAAGTTTACAAATGGTCCAAAGTATGAGGCTTCCTGTAAGTGGGGAATTCCAGCAGTTACTGCAGAGTGGATCACTGAGTGTGTCTCACAGGTATTTCTCCTCACCTTTTGATGATGCAATCTTCATACTGAGACCTCCTCTTTGAGTTGCAGTATGAGGCAGCACCTTTTCGTATTCTTTTTTCTCAGGATATGATGGTTGCAGTTGATCAGTTTCAGCCAAAACCAGTCACTGCTCAGGACAGAGAAGCAGGTTTATGCACAGTCACTCAATATCCTACACAAACATCTCACATGGTTTCTGTTTATGCATCTTCTCAATTGCTCAGCAAATCCCAATTACCAATGGACCATTCAAAACAGAACTTAGGTATTTGTCTTTCAAAAGAAGAATTTGTAAAGCCTTTCCAGTTCATTATCAATGGGTAATTTTTTACTGAACAGGCTGTTCAAATAATGACCTCCATGAAGAAGCAAAGCATTCAGGAGATTCTTGCAAGAGGCCAAGATTATCAGAATGTGACAGCATTGATGATTCATCTAGGAAAAATAGAATGCCAGAAAATTTCTTGGGTATATCTAATACTGTTCCTGATGTGGCAGATGCTATAGAGGATCTATTAGCTCAGTCAACCAAGGTAAGGACTATGGACAATGGATATGTTATTATTTGTTGTGATAATTGTGCTTCAATGAGACTAATTTTATCATTTTACTCTATTTTTCTGATTAAAATGCTAGATACAGGGTATGAAGTCGCCAGAGAGGTCTGGTTGTGAAAGAAGTGTATCCTTTCCGTACGTTGTACAGTACCTGCCTTGTGACTGACTAATTCTTCTTTGAATGCTTAAAGTTCTTTAACACCAAACTGCAGATATTCATGCCTGATCATTCTATCCTCGGTCAAGATCATGAAAATTCTCGCAGTAGCTTTGGCATTTCGCGGCATTGGCTAAACCGGTAGGTTGCATTAATATTTTTTTCTCAAGAATAAGTGCCTTATGTTTCCTACAGGTCAGCTCTTAGTGGTTTTACACAATGAAAATATTGCGTATTTATCAATTCAAGTGGGAATTATTTAACATTCTACTGTCATGAATAGTAAGAGATTCTTATTTGCAAGTTAACATTATGACTATTTTTAGGATCTCTTTCTTTTACTTGAGAATGTTCCTTTTTTCTTTTCTTTGGTAATGTGGGAACAAAATTTTAGTCACAGTATTGGTATCATTCATACTTCATTTCTGCAGAGTTTGTAAGGCACAGAGACAAATGTGGCTTCTGCAGTTATATACTATATAATTGGCTTCAATCCTTCTCCTAATGTTTATTGTTTTCCATTAGGGCCCAGAAACAAGATAGCACTCCTAATAACACGAGCCAGAACGGAAATCCTAGCACCTATGATGCTTTTAGTGAGACTCAAACAGATTCTCAGGTCTGTTCTATCTTTGTTTACGGTTTCCTTTCTTATGATGTATTTGTGCAAATCCTGTGAATTCACGTTTTGTTAGTTCAGGTGGTTGGATATGAAGAGGATCTATCAGGCAGACAGAAGATAATTGACAGAGTTCGCTCTCAAGGCATGACCTTAACTCCAACGAACGAGCTGCCGTCAGGCGGTTCTAGATATGAAGAAGATTCATAAGGCGGAGGAAAAATAGTTTGCCAACAGAGCCTGAGTTAAACTCAGAGACCAGGAAATGACAGGGATCTTGATGTGCCTATCTGGAGCTGTTGTTGCATGTCATGGTCTCATCTCTCGCCTCTCTCGAAACAACACTAACATTGCCACTCTCACCTTGCATACCAAGAAGCTGGAAGAGTTTGTGCTCAACCATATGGACTGCCAGTCTGCCATGAAGCAAAAAAGTTCAAACAAAAATTGTACCACATTGTACCAATACTTTTCTCCTCTTGTTGTCTAACCAAATCCTGTACAGTTGCAAGAACATATATATATATAGGAGTCATGACAAAGATAAAAGCCCAATTGGATGCCTAATTATAATCCATATAACAAGTCCACATCCTGATCAAAAGTGTACATGCCATCGAATATTTTCCAAAATAGAAAAGTAGTCTCTACCTCTGTAGGAAAATATTTCTGGTAGATGTCCTACATCATAGATTTATAATAAATGACAATTTTATTTATTGCACTTTTATCTCTATTAATACTTCAAAAAAAAAAAAAAAAAAACCCCATCCTATTAAAATTTATCCAGAAAATTCTTTCGGAGCCGTGTCAATAAATTATAGACCCCACGAAAACAACACAAAAAGACAGGTAAAACTATTTAGGGGATAAAGACACCTCTATTCTATTGCCCCGTTCTATATACATTTCTCCTTATCTTATTTTGATAGATATTTGACTTCCTAATAGCTATCTATAAGATTTTATTTTTAATTAAAAAATAATATATGAGTGTCACGTAGTTAATTTTAAGTCCTCTAAGAAAAGAACTCTCTTGCCTTTCCTCAAAGGAAAAAATTGAGGATAAAATGAGAGGATAATTATCCATAAAAATAGAGATAGCAGGCCCGTTATCCGCCGATAACCATCCCCATTCGCTCCTCGAGGGATATTTTCCACCCTTCGCGATCCCACGCGAACCCATTCCAATTCCATTTCCTAAAATGAGAAAAGAGAAGTCCTTCCTTTCTATTTATGTGGCCGGGAAGAACGGCTACGATCTACCTCTCACGCAGAAGTCACCGCCCCCCATAAGCATTTATCCACTTCCAAGAGCTCGACACGCCAACCGCCTCTCCGCTCTCGATTCTCGTCTCCTTGATCTCTTTGGTGGAAAAGTTTCGACCAGATGCTCGCTTCTTGCGGGGTCCACGGCCCCGCAAAGCCGCCTCTCCTCCCCGGTGGCGGCGCCGGCCACGTCGGGTGGATAATGTTGAAGGAAAAGTGGTGCCGGATGCGGCGCGGCGGCGGCGGCGGCTCTCCGAGGCCCGTCGTCCTATTTGCTCGCGCTGGCCTCTCCAATTTCTTCTCCGCCCGTATCGGAGTGGACTCTCAGGTTACTCCTCTCCTTGATCGCTGCTAATCTCTGTACCGTTCTGGGTAGTTTCTTGAATCAGGGGCGTATTTTTGTTTCCTTTGTAGACGGGATTAGGTCGTGAATTATCGCATTCCCAGCTTTTGTGGGTTGGCCCCGTCCCCGGCGACATCGCGGAGATCGAGGCGTACTGTCGGATCTTCCGCGCCGCCGAGCAGCTCCACACGTCGATCATGAGCACCCTCTGCAACCCGGAGACCGGCGAGTGCGGCGTCTCTTACGCCATGCCGTCTGAGGACTTGCCGGAGTTGGAGGAGAAGGTGGCCGCGGTTCTTGGATTCATGCTGGCGCTATTGAATAGAGGGAGAGAAGAGGTTCTTTCAGGAAGGTCGAATTCTATGAGCTCGTTCCAGTTGACGGATGATCATATAGTGGAAGGGAAGCTCCCGCCGCTAGCTGTTTTTAGGGGAGAGATGAAGAGGTGTTGTGAGAGCTTGCAAATTGCACTTTTGAATTATTCGTCCAGGTTTGATGCTGGTGATGGTGAGATATGGAGGAGGCTGCAGAGGCTAAGGAATGTTTGCTATGATGCCGGGTTCTCGAGGGCCGCTTGGTATCCCTGTCCAGCGATTTTTGCGAATTGGTTTCCAGTTTACTTCTCCACAGCGAAGGAAGGATCAATGGAGGAGGATTCAGAAGTTGCATTTTGGAGGGGAGGTCAGGTGACAAATGAAGGTTTGAAATGGTTACTAGAAAAGGGATTTAGAACTATTGTTGATCTTAGGAAGGAGGGCGCCAAAGATGAATTCTATCAATCTGCAATTGAGGAGGCTGTTTTGGGTGGAAAGATTGATGTGGTGAATTTGCCGGTTGAAATTGGAACTGCTCCTTTAGCGGAACAGGTTCAGCAGTTTGCTTCATTGGTATCCAATGTCAACAGAAGGCCGATTTATCTCCACTGTCAGGAAGGAGTTAATAGAACTTCTGCTATGGTTTCAAGATGGAAGCAATTCATTACGCGATCTTCAAATCAGTTAGCACTAAACAACCCACACAACATAAACGGCAAAGCTTTTACAAATGGCCAGAGTGACGAGCTTCAGAGTATACAGAATTCTGCCGCTGAGAAAATAGAGGGAGATGCAGTTTCAGAGGTTAAAAAAGATTCCCAATCAGACTTAGATAAAACTCTTAAACTTAATGAATCAAGTGGTGAGAAAGTTGTTTCAGCTGCTCAAATGGAACTCCAGAATGGAGACTTGTCTTTTGGACTTGACTCCTTGCAAAGTAGCGTAGCGGTACATGGAACTGATGACATCAAAGAATCTTCGTCAAGGTTCTATATTGAGAGTAATCCTCTCAAGGCACAATTTCCTACATGCAATGTTTTCTCCAGAAAAGAAATGTCTCAGTTTTTCAAAACTAGAGAAGTTTCTCCTAAATTTTACCTCAATTTACATAGGAAAAAAATTGACAGATCATCCACATTAGGGCAAATATATGGATCAACAGTTCAAAGAATCGAAACTCATAGTTCCCGGTCAACAGGATTGATGCAGCTAGGAATATCAAATGGGGCACCTGTGGACAGGGATTATTTTTTGTCTAAGGCTACAAGTGTCAGCAATGGGAGAGCAGCAAGCAATGGAAGTTCTACATCTCTTGGGTTGGATGTGAATAGTACTAATCAGCAAGAGCAATCCAGTGTCTCTGTGGCAGTTGAGCCAAAAAGATCTAGCAATGGAAGTAAACCTGCAAAAGAAAACTCCAACAAGATTTTGGTTGAATCTGAAAAAGAAAACAAAAGAAAGACTGTTATCAATTCAGAAGGTGGCATTTCAGATCGTGTTGAAGGAAATATGTGTGCTTCTACTACTGGTGTTGTCAGAATTCAATCAAGAAGGAAAGCAGAAATGTTTTTAGTCCGTACTGATGGATTTTCTTGCACAAGGGAAAAAGTAACAGAATCCTCATTGGCCTTCACACATCCCAGCACCCAACAACAGATGCTCATGTGGAAGTCTCCTCCAAAGACTGTCTTACTACTTAAAAAATTAGGTCAGGAGCTAATGGAAGAAGCTAAAGAGGTACGAACTAGAATGTTTCCTATAGTATTCTCAAGAACAATTTACAATTTTCTTTAATAGCTGTAGTGTGTGTATTATCATCTTTCTCTACTTTCTAGACTGATATACTTGTGAAACTCAATTGTCCTTTGAGTAGTGAATGGTGGAACCAGATGTCTAATCCTATGGACACATCATGTTAAATGTCAAAGAAGGGGTTGATTGGCATCCTACTTAAAAGCGAAAGGTTCTTTTAGTTTCTTGTACTATCCATTTCTTAGAGGAAGGTTTACAATTTGCTTGGAAAGATCTTCAGCCTAGTAAACCTTTACAATGGAACAGTTTGTGAATTCCAGCCTTTTCTTTCTTTCTTTCTTTCTGCAAGTCTTTTTAGCAAATAAAATAGAGAATAATTGATTGAGATGTCCTATCCCTTTTGTCCTTATAAGTTCATAGTTAAACTTGGTAAATTGGCACAATAATGTCTTTTCACATTCTTACAGTTTCTGCTCAAATTAAGTACTAACTTAGGAACTTACAGAATACGCCTTTTATACCATATTTTCCATGCATGACGCTTAATCCCTTGTTCTGAAATGAAGATTGTATATTTTTGTACTTCAGTCTTTTGATTTGCTTATTGTGATCTATAGGTTGCTTCCTTCCTGTATTATCAAGAGAAAATGACTGTTCTTGTAGAGCCTGATGTCCATGATATATTTGCAAGGATTCCAGGTTTTGGCTTTGTCCAGACCTTCTATAGTCAAGATACCAGGTATCATAGTTTTGGAACATGAAGATCAAGCATTTAAATTCAAGTTTAACGTCTTTAACAACAATAACCTACACTTATACATATACAAACGTTCACTTGCATACCTACATAGGTAAAATCATAGAACTACATGCATATGTATGTATATATTTCTCACTACTGCTAAGTTGTAGTAATGCAGCGACCTTCATGAGAGAGTCGATTTTGTGGCATGTTTGGGAGGTGATGGTGTCATTCTGCATGCATCAAACTTATTCAGAGGAGCAGTCCCTCCTGTTGTCTCCTTTAATCTTGGATCACTTGGATTTCTCACATCCCATGCTGTATGTCCTTTTCATTTATTTCAGAGAATTTATCCTTTCAAGGATGCTTCTGTCCTTTGAAATTATGGTTTTGCTCTACTGCAGTTTGAAGGTTATAGACAAGATCTGAGGGCAGTTATTCATGGCAACAATACATTAGATGGAGTTTACATAACCCTTAGAATGCGTCTACGATGCGAAATCTTTCGCAATGGAAAAGCAATGCCTGGAAAAGTGTTTGATGTACTTAATGAAGTTGTTGTGGATCGTGGTTCTAATCCTTATCTTTCCAAGATTGAATGTTATGAGCACAACCGCCTTATTACTAAAGTAAGACTAAGAAAAATCTCCTGTTCATATCTATTGCGACTCTTGGAGTGCTTCTACATTTCCAAGCTTCCATATGTAATTTATTGCCCTTGCCTTTTTTATTGTCAATCAGTGCCTTAAACTGATAAGATCTGTAGGTTACTGAATTCAATGAATGCGGTGATTTAAATTTGGATAATTGTCCTAATATACTTCATCCTATTTGGTGAAACCATATAGAATTCAGACATTAATACTTTGTGTCAATGCATCTGAGTCTGAGTGGGGCTCACGGCGGCATGCTGTTCATAGATACCATCTTCCTGATTGCTACTCCTAAATTTCAACTTGAGACTGTAACCAGCTATTTCTCCTATTTTTGACATTCTCTTGTTTCTCTTGATTGGAATTTGGAACTGCATATTTCTTAGTTTGTTAGTTATAATACCTTATTCTTCTCATGCTTTATTTCTGGAAACCTTCCTTTTGCATTAAGTTCCTTTTGTGATGCTAGATTCTATAGGAGCATAGCCTAGTTATTCTTCATGCTATGCTATTGTAATATGACTATCTTTATTTAGCTTTAAAAGTTCTTTTCTCTTGAAACTGATATGTCAAAAAATTTAGGTGCAAGGTGATGGGGTAATAGTAGCTACTCCTACCGGAAGTACTGCATACTCAACAGCTGCAGGAGGCTCAATGGTTGGTTGATGCTACTTTCTGAATACACTTAAGTCTCAATACCAGATGTTCACATAAGGAACTTTTTTCTAAGCTGAACTTTCTTTCCATTGAGGTTTTTGCATCATCATAATAAGTACACTTAACTTCAATGCAGGCTATTTAGTTGCATTTAATTTTATGGTATCACAGTAGTTGGTAGACTAAGTTTCTATGTTATTATTTATAACAGTTGTCTAAAACATTTCAAGTTTTTTAGGAAATTTAAGAGTTGAGATTTTCTATGAAGTGTTTGTCTTGTAAAGAGATAATAAAAGATGAAATTATAATTTAATGTAAGGAAAAAGTCATGGGAGCTTTAAGTCAAGGATTCACTTGCCACTTGGTACTATGCATGTCGGATGGCACATCCCATGCTGGTGAGATGTCAGCATGAGTCGTCCTCTTACCTCCGTAAGAAGATATATATATATGAGGCAGAGAGAGCACAGGGGCCAAAGTGCCAAACACATAGGGGAGGAGAGAAGGTGTGGGAGGCCTGAAACCAATTAATCTTAACACGCTTTTGTTACTTTTTGGTTTTTTGTTAGCATTATAGTAAACTGCTGCAATATTCATTGCTCAGATGCAAAAATAGCCATTACCTGAAAAGAAAATTTATTTGGCTATTGAATATGGAGCTACCAACTGTTGAAAAGGTTCTCTATTTCTTACTTTGCACCTGGCATTAATGTAGTTAAATTGTTGTAATTTGTAAAAATAAGGAACAAGCGAGAAGTCTCCCTCTGTACAAAGTAGCCAATCAACATTTCTGAGTTGCCTTCTGGCAAACCCTTCTTTCCATGCACACAGCAAAACTTTTCCTAAGGTTTTAAATAAAGCATGTATAAGATTTGCACCCGCACCCTTTCCCTTCTTGGCTTCAAGAAGGCCTTATCATAGACTACATGCCATATTACTTCTTGTCGGAGCTTGTTAGGCTGCCTTTCCTACCTGCTTAAATAATGTATTGTGACTGGTCTAGTTCTTTGTTGTGCAGGTGCACCCAAATGTTCCATGCATGCTGTTTACTCCAATTTGCCCACATTCTCTGTCATTCAGACCTGTCATACTTCCTGATTCTGCACAGCTTGAGTTAAAGGTGGAATTACTTGATCATAAATATTTATAATTAATTAACATTTCTCTGTTGTTTTTCTGCCTACATTTTTTTAATGAGATGTCACTCAACTTAGTGCAGCCAACCCGCCACTAAATTTTATCATGATTACTTATAACTTGTGATGACCCAATTTTCTTCAGTTCTTATAAACAAATATATAAGGCGAGACAATTAAAATTGTGTTTTCTTTGAAGTCAACTAGTTACACAATTTCAGTAAAAGCATTCTGTTGGAGATGTTTGGTAAATTAACATGTGATTTTTAAGTTGGATATGAGCTATACTGAAGAGAAGGTGACTTTGAGAGGGGGAGAAGATAAAAATCAATACTGAAGGTTGTTGTAAGAAAATACATCATTGTACTTGTCTGATGAAGGGTCTTACCTTTCTAAATTGTTTAGAGATGGTTCCTCATTGTACTTTTCATAAGGATGCTCTAGGATTGATGCTGCAATAATGTACTATAATTGTCATGACCAAATCATGGGAGCCTTTAACCAACTGTTCGAGGCATTATCTTAAACCATTTTCTGATCAACTAGGTGATGACATGCTCTATTCTGCATTAGTTGAATATGTAATTTTCTATCTTTTTGTATTGCTTAGAGTTCCCTCAATCTACTATCTATGAGTTCTTACAATGAGAAACTGTACAGCTAAGGTCAGTAACCAAAATAAATGCATTTTTATATTATCTCAGTAGAAATCTTATATCCCTGAGACTTGGATGGTGTTAAATCTCTTCTGTCCATGGTTGCATGACTTCACAGTAAATGGTGCCATCTTTTGTTGACTTCACCAGATTCCAGGGGACACGAGAAGTAATGCTTGGGTCTCTTTCGATGGCAAAAGAAGACAACAGCTTTCTAGAGGAGATTCTGTTCGGATATGTATGAGTCAGCACCCACTCCCAACTGTTAATAAATCTGATCAAACAGGCGATTGGTTCCGCAGCTTGATTAGGTGCTTAAATTGGAACGAGAGACTAGACCAAAAGGCACTATGACATTGAAAGCCTGCCTGTTCCTGGAATTGTACATCGCTGTACATATCATCACAATTATACGGCAAATGCTATCTTCTTCTTTACTTCTTGACCTAATTGTAAGCTACTGTCATCAATTCTTATATGCCTATAAAATTTCTTCCCTTCTCATTATGTGCTATAAAACAGATCTGTGCAGTTCTTAACCTTTGGCAGATACACTCGAGTCCTAAAGTAATGATCATATCCATCAATGGAAATAGTCGCCTGTAACAGTAATGTACCTATGCGAGAATACTCATTTAGGATATCATCTAAGGTTTTTCTTCATAAGCCAAAGATTCTTTCTTTTGGTTTCCAACTGTTAACTTCTGGCTTATATGCCCACGATTCTCCTCTCTTTTTTCTATTTATACTTATGAGAAACCTATCATACTTTAGAGATCACTTCAAGGTCCACTTTATCTTTGTTTTAACTAAAGGATTATGCATATAATTACATTAAATTTGCGCCTACCATAATATTTTTTGTTAACTTATCGGATGAACCTTATCTTTGTTTTAACTAAAGGATTATGCATATAATTACATTAAATTTGCGCCTACCATAATATTTTTTGTTAACTTATCAGATGAACCATGTATGGATAGGAACTCTATGAATACAAAAACGAAAGAAGGCATATCATCTTTTATAAATTGATACAAGTTTTTTGATTTAGTCACAGTAAAGTTCTTAGTGATAACATTTTTTTTTATGATGAATCTAGAAACAAAATTTTTTATCTGAAGATTATCTTTTTCCTTAGCAACATGCTTATCATATTCTTGACTGGTTTGGATGAATTGGGACAATTCCTTCCTTGGATTTTACTTTTGATTGTCTTGATTTATATATAAGTAGTATTACAGATTTCTTAACAGAGTTATTGTTCTTCCATTAGCTAAATCAATGTAGTCTTCTAAAGGTTTGCTATTGAGCTATCTATGATCTTATCCGAAGTGCAAACATCACAGGTTCAAATTAGACTATTCCATGCTTCACCTAATAGGATATTTGGATCTACAGAGTGTACTATTCTATTGAAAGCTGACCACTTTTTCATATCTACTTCCTGGGTTAATAATGGCTATCAAATTAACTGATTAGTTTAATGATATCAGCATTACTGGATGTTGCTCATCCTATTACAGGTTTTTGTGACTCGGTTATTATTGACTTGTTGTACTTCTTTGACTTTTGCTAAAGAAGCAGATGCAAAGTGGTGGAGGTATGCATAGCACTTCTTTCTAAACTAATCCAGTAAGTTAGGAAGTTATTCCTATTTTTAAGTGTTCTCCCCTTATTCTCTTCATGGTGGATGTCATTGGGAAAAATCTATTACATTGTTTGAAGAAATGCATAGCACGAGATGTATATATATATAGTTTTTCTGAGGTTATTCTATCAAAATAAATAGTATCACATCTTTATAAAATTAGGGCGTCCTCAGATGATAAAAGTTTGACTTCAGATGTTATGAGGCTTTCGTCTGTTGATTGAGATTTCTTCATTGAGGTACTCCAGCGGAGCAAGATTATCATAAAAGCCGATATGTTGCTTTCTTTCTGACAATGAATGACTCAAGATGAACATGCGTGACTTCGACATGTTTCATCAGCGAGTTTTATTTTTTAAATATCGGTTCCATCAAGATTCTCATACTGAATGATTGAAACATCTATAAACAAATTAAAGTTCTTTTGACAACCAAAAGTAAGCAGCTGAATACATTGTGCAGGAGGAGATATTATTATCTTTCATGGTTCAACTGATTAGTTTTTAGATGGTATGCAGCACGCTTAATACTTCTTTAAATTGTGTATGGCGTTTGTATGAATTGGTGTTGCTGTGTGCGTGCTAAATTTTGTTGCGTTTGAAGCTGCTTGTGAAGGCCAAAGGGAAGTGGGGATTTAATTTGTGATGAAGTATAAATAGGATTACTTTATTGGGATCTCAAAGTCGCTTACGTATCAAATATTTTAGGGATTTTGTTTTTTTATTTCCCACCCTATGTTTTTTTATATTAAAAGTGGGAAAGTGATGTAAAAATAATGGTCGAAGTCAAATGTGGCTAAAATGGTTCCTTTCTTATGTTTGCAGGGTGTCATTTCCCTACTTACAGTAACATTCTACAGTTTACTTCCAACTTTTTTTTTAAAAAGGAAGCGATGAAGAGCTAAACACTCGTACCTGATAGTCCTTATCTCAGTTCCAAGTCAATTATAATTAATCTACTAAGATGAGCTGTTAAGCAATCAAGAAGTTGGAGTTAATTATGTGTAATTGTTTGGGTCAACCATCACTCCAATAATTTCAATGCATTCTTTATTATTAACCAAATAATTTCTAGGCTTATTCTATGGTTGTTATTAAACAATTAGTAGTTAGTTGTTATATTCCTTCTTTTGACAAAGATATGCTTTATTTGGAGGAAATACTGAGATAACCAAGTGAAGGTGTTACTTCATCCATATTGGAAAAATCTGACACTCATTATTGTCATTTATAAATCCAGAAAAGAGCTTCTTTGTGGGACTAACATAACCCAAAACAAGGGGAAAGTTATAGCTGACATAGAGGAGCACTAATTGATCTCCAAGATTAAATTCCTCTTAGATCATGTGAAATGGCATGCCTTCTTTGTGGGACTAAGAGCCTGGGAAGAACAATGAATGATAACTAAATCCCAGGAAAATTTGACATGGGGAGGAATGAATACTTTTGATCACCTTCTCTACTCCAAGCTTGGGGGTTTGATTGGAAGGTAATGACAGATAAATTAAGTTGTTGGATACTTCTTTGATGGGGTGTGTGCTTTTAATCCATCAAAGTCTTCTCCCTCCACTCCACCACATGATTGGCCGATCTCCGAGATATACGGCTGAGATCGAGGGATATTATTCTTTTGTGGGCCAAAAATGCAACTGAATGGCATGTTACATTCCATGTAGAAGAAGTCAAAGCTAATTAATATGATTAAAGTATGTAGTCAATCCCCAGAGGGATGCCCAACTAATTACTACTCCTAGCTAGAAATTGGAGTCCCTAATCATTGATTAATAGCTTTAGTTGTCTTAGGTTTGTTTAGTTGTACTATTTCCATGCTTTTAACTAATTTATAAATCTCTTAAATATTTCATTTTCTGTCCTAAAAAAGGTAAAAATAGTATTAGATCTAATGAGTTAAAATGGCCAATATTTGATAGATTTTTTACTAAAAATGTTATATGTATATTAATTTGAGCCAGTATTATTGCTCATTTTTTAAAAGAGTTAGTTTAGCTGTCTATTTTCTTTTATTTATTGTGAAATGAAATGAGCCGAAGGGCTACAAATAGGAAGATTAGACTAGATTCTCTGGTTAGTTAGTTTAAGATTTAATCAAATCAGAGCAAACGCTAAGCTAAATCTAGTATATGTATCCAGACAACTAAATCCTTGGAATCTACTATTGGCCCTTTCAAATTTTAAAGCATAGTCCAGATGAACCCACTCATTAATTTCTTCATCTGTCCCTCAAATCTGGACTTGATTGCAACTTTTCTTTTTTGCTGCATTGACCTTGTATTATTTTTATCTTCTTCTCAAGTAACTAACTAAAAGACCTTTCCTTTTCTTCTTCCTTTACAATTAAGTTACACCGTCCAAATAATGCTGTGTGTTGTTTAATCTTGATGTGATTAAAGTAGTATTTGAAGTCCAAGTTTGTGCACTATAAAAGGATGCATTTGCCTCCCAAATCTAATCATCCATTAATCATAAGCCTCTTCATCTCTCTCTCTCTCTCTCTCTCTCTCTAGAGTTAAATTCCATTGGCCATGGCGATTCCTGTCATTGATTTCTCCAATCTGGAAGGGAAGGAGAGGGCTGAGACCTTGGCCCAAATTGCAAATGGCTGCCAAGAGTGGGGATTTTTTCAGGTGAAACCTTATACTCCCCCCCATAATATATAGTAATAGTAGGCACAAGTGCATAAAATAATAAGCATCCTGAAGTAATTTTTTGCATTTATAAATGTACTATTGTAGCTGGTGAACCATGGGATCTCTGTGGAGCTTCTTGAACGGGTGAAGAAGGTTTGCTCGGAGTGCTACAAGCTGAGAGAAGAAAGCTTCAAGCAATCCAACCCTGTGAAGTTGCTGAACAAATTGGTAGAGGAAGAAGGAGAAGGAGTTGGCGTTCAGAAATTGGATGATTTGGATTGGGAGGACGTGTTCACTCTCCAAGATGACAACCAATGGCCATCACAACCTCCAGAATTCAAGTCAGTCTCGTTATCTAATTAAATTTAATTTTCTTTATTTTTTTTTTGGAAAAAAAAGTATTAAGGTTTAATGAGTTTAATTACTAGGCTTTTATCTCTTCAATTATTTACGTTAACTATAAATATGTGAAAATATTCTCTACTCACTAATTAGTAATTAATCGCTCTATATTTATTTTTCTCCATCCAAACCTGCAGGGAAACAATGATGCAGTTCAGGAAAGAGATCAAGAATCTAGCTGAAAAGATCACTGAAATAATGGACATAAACCTCGGCCTAGAACCAGGTTACATAAGAAAAGCCTTTTCTAGCAGTGGGAATTATGAACCCTTCTTTGGCACTAAAGTAAGCCACTACCCGCCGTGCCCCCGGCCGGACCTGGTCAACGGCCTCCGCGCCCACACCGACGCCGGCGGCGTCATCCTGCTCTTCCAGGACGACCAAGTCAGCGGCCTCCAGATCCTAAAGGACGGCCACTGGATCGACGTACAACCGGTCTCCAATTCCATAGTCATCAACATCGGAGACCAGATCGAGGTGGTGAGTAACGGGAGGTACAAGAGCGTCTGGCACCGTGTGATCGCGACACCTGGCGGCAACCGTCAGTCGATCGCCTCCTTCTATAATCCTTCCCTTAAGGCCATCATAGCTCCGGCCACTATCAAGGAAGAAGAAGAAGGATTCAATTCTAGTATAATTACTAGTACTGCTTTATACCCAACGTTTGTGTTTGGAGACTATATGGATGTGTATGTAAAGAAGAAGTTCCAAGCTAAGGAGCCAAGATTTGAAGCAGCTGCTGCATCTATGTGAAGCATAGTATTGTTGATGTGAAGTTCATTTCAATATCTATCTATCTATCTATCTATCTATATATATACATAATATGCATGATATAAAGTTTGTGCTTGTTTGGAATTGGAGTTGATTTGACTTCTTGTAGAGTATAATATGCATGCTTGTATATGGATTGAGAGCATGAGATCTAATTAAGCTGTGAGTTCTTGCTATGTAAATAGTTTATAATTTATGTTGAGTACTATGCAACCTTTGGTTACATCTTTGGCACAATTTGGTATGCATGTTTGGAATTTAAAGATGTTTTTTTTTTGCAATATTAAAAATTAAAATAATTTTTAAGTTATGGAATTAAGGTGAAGAATAGAGGAAATAGGAGGAAAAAGAAACTAAAATAGGAAGGTTATAAAAGGAGTTTTGATAGTTTTGCAAAGTGAAGCGAAAAATGAGTGATGTTGCAAAATAGAAAATTACTTTCAATTGTTTTTTTTTTTTTTGGTACAAATGACCAAAAGTGAAATAGTTCAAATATATGATAATAGTCATTCCAGGAATAATAAAGGCAGTCCAATTGGCATTAAAACTTTGCAGTGGTGGACCGGTCCATTATATGGACCAGATAAGATCTTTTAATGAAGTTTTATTTGGAGAGATAAGTGCAAATAATAACTATGATGGTGCTTCTTATGAATTAAGAAGTAAACAAGCATATGACTGCATTATAATATAAGTAAGCAAGTAGAAAGAAAAAGATTAAGAATGTTATTTTCTCCTGAATTAATTAGACAACATATTCTCGTTTTAAATCATTCACAGAAAGTTTAAGACCCCATTGGATAAGCTTTGACGACGACAAGTTTATCCAGAGATTTGGAGTCTTTATATATGGTTGACTGATTAAGGATAGCTTATGAAAGTGGCCTTCTTAGGCAAATTAATTATTGCAATTAAGCCCCACTAATTTGACCACATTCATGTATCCGGACTCCGGAGACATAAATTTATGGTTCACACCCTATCTTTGTAGTATTTACATTTTGAAACCCAATTGTTTGGACTACGTTCTAAATAAATTTCCATTTTTTTTTAAAAGTACCCTCATATATTTAAAGAGGGGATATTTTCCAAAGAGCCACAGGAGGGTGGTTTAGAAAAATGTAATAAAATATTCTTTTAATTTAAGGTGCTTTATGATAATAAAATCCTCTATAATCTTCTTACTAAACGAAAAGATAGGGTGTGGAGAGTAATTTTCCCTTCATTTTGATAAAAACTTTGAGATTGTGATTAATGTGCTGATTTATAATTCACTTTCTTTGTAGCCTCCAAAGAGACCAAAGTTGATTTGATTACTCCTACAATTAGTGCCTAGGTTGACCATTAGTTTGTTCTCTTTGCTATCAAATGTATCCAACTTAGTCCGTTATAAAAGGCCACCTTTTCTCCAACTCTTTTCATTAATTAATTCCACAACTTAAGACTATTAATTAAGCCTGCTAATAGAGCTCCTCATCTCTCTCTTTCTCTCCCCCAAACTACCATTAATTGCCATTTAGATATGACGATTCCAGTGATCGATTTCTCCAAGTTGGAAGGCGAGGAGAGGATTGAAACTTTGTCCCAGATTGCTAATGGCTGCGAAGAATGGGGATTTTTCCAAGTAAGTACTCAACTAGGTTTAAAATTATTATTATTATTATAAGAACTAGTAATAATGTATAAAAGAGCTCTATGAGTGACATCACTGGCTAAGTTAATTTTTGTTAGCTTGTGAACCATGGAGTCCCAGTGGAGCTTCTGCAACGCGTGAAGAACGTTTGCTCCGAATGCTACGAGCTGAGAGAGGAAGAGTTCAAGAAATCCAAGCCTGTCCAGCTTTTGGACAAAGTTTTGGATCAACAAGGCCAAGAAGGGCATTCCGTCGAACAGTTGGAGAATGTCGATTGGGAGGATGTCTTTTTCCTCCACGATGATAACGATTGGCCATCTAACCCACCACAGTTCATGTAAGCCATTACATGAAATTATACATAAACATTAAAGTTTCGTAATATTTGAAATTTAGTAGAAAATTTACTTCTTTTTTTGGTTTGAACTTTATATTATCTAGAGTAACGATTACGTATGCAGTGAAACTATGAAGGAGTACAGGAGAGAGGTGAAGAAGCTGGCGGAGAGAGTGATGGAGGTAATGGAGGAGAATTTAAGGCTAGCAAAAGGGCAGATTAAGAAGACGTTCTCGTGCAACGGGCAACACGAGCCTTTCTTCGGCACCAAGGTGAGCCACTACCCTCCATGCCCCCGCCTCGACCTGGTCGCCGGCCTCCGCGCCCACACCGACGCCGGCGGCGTCATCCTCCTCTCCCAGGACGACCGCGTCGGCGGCCTGCAGATCCTCAAGGACGGGCTGTGGGTCGACGTCCAGCCGGTGGCGAATGCCATCGTGATCAACACCGGCGACCAGATCGAGGTCATGAGCAACGGGCGGTACAAGAGCGTGTGGCACCGCGTCGTGGCCACCGGCGACGGCAACCGCCAGTCGGTGGCGTCGTTCTATAACCCTTCCTTTAAGGCAACCATTGCTCCAGTGGTCAGCGAGGAGGAGAAGGAAGTGGGTGGGAGTTTGTATCCGAAGTTGGTGTTTGGAGACTACATGGATGTGTATGCGAAGCAGAAGTTCCTACCCAAGGAGACAAGGTTTGAAGCAGTAGGAGGAGGATCTTCAAGGATATGAGAAATAATCTTCTTGTTAAAGGTTTTTTTAAGTGTTGGTCGATGTTGGATTGTTTAGATAAAAATAATTAGATTACTATCTCTTTCATCAATTTGTAACGTTTTAAGTATAAACATTAGCAAAAAGGGTGACTGCTGTGAGTGACCCATTCTGTACTCATTTCTAATTAACTATTTATTTTTATTTTTTTAATATGAAAGAGACCGGTATATGTAATCAAAGACCAACTGCATTTACTCTTCCACGCCCTGGTCTTTAATATTTTTTTTTAATTATCGACAATATTAATTTTTTAATTAGTAATTATTAAAAATTGTAAATTAATCATAATTATCGGAAAATTAATTGTGCCGGAATTAATTTGCTAACCATGATAGGAGGTTAGGCTTCGAGTCTCCGATCCTTCGGGAGACTTTTTGTAAAGAATTTTATAAAATTTATTTTGGTTTAAAAAAATAAATAATCCGACTGCCTAGTATGCGGCAACGGCATCGCCTACGTGGAGCGCGGCGTTCGCGGTCTCCGACGATTTCTCGTGGCCTTCGCCTCGCGTCAAAAGGATTACCACCTCACACACCTCGGCGGCGAGCTCGACCTCCTTCCCTTCTCATGGCTATGGCGATGATGACCTCCTCCCGCTCCTCCGCGACCGTAAGATTCCTCTAAATCCTCTCCAGATCTCCTTCTTTTTTAGGATTCGTGACGGATTTGGATTTGATTCGTTCTTCCAGTTCGTCTAATTAGCCATCCATGAGTTGTTCGACCAAATTCCCCGGAGGAGTTATTGCAAAACGGTTCTTTTAGGGCCGAGCTATTAAGCGAGATAAAAAGGAGCGGGCTTTTCTACATTAGATTGGTTATATAATGCTCTTTATGAAGATTTCTTGCCTCCTAATGGGATATATGAGTGTTACTAAAAACCCTTGTGGAAAATTAAGAAGGAGCAGGCATTGCTAGATTTCATTGGTCATATAGTGGCATTTTAGGGGCTTCTTGGACTTCTATTTAATCTTTCATGCAAAAGAACTATTTCATATTTGTGATTCTTGCTGATGTTATTTGATTGATTCATGTTATTGTGAGGTGCAGATAATTGCAGGTCTTAGAGAAGCTTTTCGATCAGCTTTCAAAGGCAAGTTTGTGAGTGATAATTTCCTTCTTAGCTTTGGTGTGCTCGACTGCTATACTCGCTACTTATTAAGCTAATTTATTCAGCAGGTTTTCAACATGTGTCTACTAGTGAAATAAGCTTTAAGAATGGAGTGCTTAGTGAAAGTAGAAAGGCTCATCTTCCTTTTAAATGCTCTGTCCTGCATATTCGAGTGGTGCACAATCATTCTTTAGCTAAGGGCAGATCAAAGGAGAACTATAATCCTTCTCTACAATTTCTAAGGGACAAGAAGATAGTTCCTGATTCAGATCCTCCGAGCTCCAAGGATGTGAACCTCTTGTACCAATTTTTTGATCAAAGGTATATTTGAGATGTGAACCTTCTTGTTCTCTATCTCAACTTTCAGTGAAGTCAGACGGTAACATCTTTAAGTGATTTAGTTCTCATTATTAACTAATTTCCTCAGTAGCAAGCTCATGGTGTTAACAGGAGCAGGAATGAGCACGGAGTCGGGAATTCCTGATTATAGAAGGTATATGCGTGCTTTGCATGTTTTAATCATTGCCAGACCCATCTTTTTCAAAGATATCTTGCTTTCTTGTTTACCTTGAAGGGTGTTATTAACTTAAACTGTCTCCTATGGCAGTCCAAATGGAGCTTACAGTACGGGTTTCAAACCAATTACTCACCAGGTGACATCCTAGTGCAAATGCTGATTTTACCTCAGTCAAGCATGCTTCGTTATGTTTCTTTTTTTCTCTCTCTCTCTCTATTTTCCTCTCTACCGAACTGAGACAAGTTTTGTTGTGTTTCTGGGCATTTAATCCTGCTAAATTTGTGTTTCTTCCTACTTCTGCTTCAACAAAAAGCAGGAGTTTGTCCGTTCAAGCCGCTCCCGCAGGCGATACTGGGCTAGAAGCTATGCTGGATGGAGAAGGTTCACTGCAGCACAACCAAGCACAGCCCATTATGCTCTAGCATCTTTGGAAAAAGTTGGTCGTGTCAATTTGATGGTTACCCAAAATGTTGATAGGTGAGGGAACCCACACCTTTTTCTCATGGTGCTTTCCTGTAGCTGTGTTCCTTGTTACTTATGCTTAGAACTTTCAGGTTGCATCATCGTGCTGGAAGTAACCCACTTGAATTGCATGGAACTGTGTATATTGTAGCATGTTTGAAGTGTGGTACCTCCATTAGCCGAGAATTATTTCAAGAGCAAGTGAAGGTCCTCAATCCAAAGGTTGACCTTTTCTTTTGCATAAATATTCCCTTAGAAATTCAGGGAATGCATCTCAATGTTTGTGGAGCATGTATACTGTATAGAATGTATAAGTACAAAATGCAGTCAATATTAACGAACAATTATTTCTTCTACTTATCTTTCGAAAACATAATACAGACCAAATGAATATTTGCCATAAACTGTTATGAGTATAGGGTAATTTCAAGGTGTACACTAGATTTATGAAGATAAGTAATGAGGAAGGTGGTATCTGGCAATGTGGGATATATTGAGTATCAAATTTAAGTTAGCCACTTCTTATGTGAGAATCTAAAACTGTTTTATGACCTATTAGCAATTTCCTTTTATGGTTGTTGTAACTCTTCGTTAAAATGTGTCTCTATAGAATCAAGTATAAAGTGGATAAAGAGGATCATAATCTTCTGCAGTGGGCTTCAGCAATTGAAAGTTTGGAAGGTGGGACACCAGGTTCAGACAAAAGCTTCGGGATGCAGCAACGTCCTGATGGTGATATTGAGATTGATGAGAAGTTTTGGGAAGCGGATTTTGTTGTTCCTGATTGCCAGCAATGTGGTGGAATTCTAAAACCTGATGTAAGCAAATTGTCACTTATGATGCTATAGTCGTGATATTGGCCAATTGATATATCTGGAACAAAGGTCAAATATGTATTTGCTAATACTTTCGTTCATTTCATTTTGTACAGAAATTTCTGTACTATATTTGTTAAAGCCTATTTTACTTCGTGTTTTGAAGTTATTTTTAGAAAATTAATGCATTCCCAATATATTGCTGAAGGGATTAGCATCTTAGGTTTCATTTAAAGGACTTGAATATCACAAGAAAATAAGAATAAGACTTCAATGATGTTTTCAGGCAACTTTGGAAAATGTTGAATTTTTGCATTAGTGGAAAATCAGATAGAACACTATTTTGCAATCGTATTGGCACATCGTTTCAATGACATGAAGTATCAAGTTTCATCTCAAGGAAGCCTCTTTCTCCTTATTTTATTTGCTGAATTCCTTTGCTCCCTCACTTTTAGAATTGACATGTCTGGAAGACTGGAATCATTGTTCACACTTGTCCTATCATACTATTCACAGTTAGTGGCACCATATGCCTAGTCAAATGCAATACTGTAATTGATCTGTTAGGACTTGGGCTGAACTTTCTCTCTTGAAATATTTCCAAGTTAAAAATGGGAATGGAACTTCTACTTTTGCTTGATAGGGGAAAATAACTAAACTTTAGACCAAGATTAGATGATTGAGATTATTTGTCTCCTCTTAATATGTTCTTTGAATCATTTCTATGCAATTCTACCTCTTAAAGATTTTCTGCTATGGTGCATGTACCAGCAAGTAGTGAAAGTAAGATGGATGAAGGTTGAAATGAATGCTAAACTACTTGGTTGTTTTCTTATGTTTCCTCAATTATCTGAAGGTGGTCTTCTTTGGTGATAATGTTCCTAAAGACAGAGCTGACAAAGCTATGGAAGGTGCAAGAGGATGTGATTCTTTTCTGGTCCTTGGTTCATCACTGATGACGATGTCTGCTTTCAGACTTGTCAGGTATGATGGTAGACTCCCAATAATTTAGAACACAATCAATCTGCAACAAGGCAGACTCTTAACTTTGCGGTGAAGTATAACTGCTCTAAATTTTTGGTGATTAAGACGCCTTCTTAGATGTCGTCTCTTTCATACACATCAGGGATAATTTTCACATACAAATTACTGAAGGACATATATACTGTCAGTATCCATCATGTAGTATTAATCAGCTGGCAGAACAGTAACAACTGAATCAACCCTCACAAGGTACAGAAAATAGGATCTAATGAAGAGTGAAGCTAAAATTGCATCTCTACTCAATAATACTGATCTACTAACGTTGCATTTCACCTTTTATTTTTCCTTTTCTTGGTGTGGACCTCACCTGGGTTGCACTTTGCCAATTAAACGTTCTAGACTTTTGAAGGAACTCAACATCATCTACTGTAAAAGGTGCTAATGCATGCTTGACAATTGTATCTCTGCAGAGCTGCACATGAAGCAAAAGCTCCTATAGCAATCGTCAATCTCGGAGATACAAGGGCTGATGATCTTGCATCCTTCAAAATAAGTGCAAGATGCGGAGAGGTCAGCAGATTTTCTTTTTTTATTTTTTAAAAGTTTTTTAACAGCTTTCTAGTGAGCGCATATGCTAATTATATTTCTATCTTATTGTGTATTCCAGATAATGCCCAGATTGCTTGAAATGGGAACCCTTTCTATACCTAGTGCTAGCTGAATATGTTCTGGAATTAACACTCTGCTCTCATAGTTCGACTCTGAAGAGAGCTTCCGAGGAATTCAATTGCTAAAACTGCAGCTAGATGCCGCGAAGTGGAATCCTGAAAGTTGCACCTTGAAATCTATGTACTTCCATTGAATATAGCATCAACACAAGGTCATGCTTGTTGATAATTTTTCTTGGATTAGTTCTGAAAATGAAACTAATACATTAATGTATCTCAAGCAAGTCATAAATCTATGAGCAATAGGACCAGTTTTTAAAGCATGGTTTTATGCCTATTGCTTGAGAAATGTTCATTTCACACCCTATATTACAGCAGTATTATGGTTCAAACTCTTAACTCTATAGTTGGCATACTCCAGGTTTTCACAATTTTACTGGTCATATCCTATTGTTGTAGTATTTTACATTCGAGCCTCTTATTTAGGCTTTAATCTCATAAAACCACCTTATGATTTTCTGAAAATATATAAAGGACTTAACGATATTTTTTAAAAACCGTAAAATGCAATGCGAATATTGAAAAAGTTTGGTGCGAGTAGTAAAATCATTTAAAAATGTCATGGTGCAAAATATAATTTTCCACATATTTTTCAAGAAAAATTCAAATTCAACCGCGTTAAAATATATTAGTACGTCCTTTAATTTTTTTTCTTAATCAAAATCACTTTATTTTGTATCAAAATACCTTCTTTAAATTATTAATGTATCCATGCTTTTCTAATTTAAAAATGATTACTTGTTAAGTTTTTTGAAACTATTATTAATTTGAACAAAGATCACTATTGTCTTTTCAAATTTTTATTGTGCATCTCAATTTATTTAAATTATAATATTATTATTTAATAATATTAATATTTTGGAAAAAGGATACTGTGAGATATAGTGATACTAAATAAAGTTCCAAGTAGCTGTAGTAAAATTTTATATAGTTAAGTTCAATCTAATGAGGCCAATTATTACAGAGAAGATTATTTGATGATTTAATAGTTAGCTGCGGTAAAGGATGTCATAATAATTGGTGATTTATTTGGTTGATATTAACCTTTCGAGGTTTTAAATTAAATATTAAACGAGAATCAAAATTTGAAATTCCAAAGTTTAAAAGAATGCACGTGTGATCGCGGATCATAATATCAAGTGATCCAAAAGTAATCAATCTGAAGAACCTCTGGCTCCTGTTCACAAAAAATGGCCAGTGGGACCCCCCCAACCCCAGTCGACGGTGCATAATCCGAGGCATAAAACCCATAGCAACATACCATTAGCAATCGAGGAAGCTTCTCGCGAGAGGTGATGGAGGAAAGCAAAGGCTTGGGGGAGATGAAGGTGGAGTTGGAGTGGGAGGAGAAGGGCCGGCTCTACGAGGCGTACAACGAGCTCCACGGGGTGGCGGCGGAGTTCGAGACGCGGATCGATGCGCCGGCGGTGCTGGTTGTGGGGCATCAGACCGACGGGAAGAGCGCCCTCGTGGAGGCCCTCATGGGCTTCCAGTTCAACCACGTCGGTGGCGGCACCAAGACGCGGCGGCCCATCACCCTCCATATGCGCTACGACCCCGCCTGCGAGCTCCCGCTCTGCCGCCTCGTTGCCGAGGCCGACCCCAGCGTCGCCCAGCCGATGTCCCTCGACGACATCCAGGTCTGGGATTCTTCGACTCTTTCCTCTCCTTCTCGTGCTTCTTCAAACCGCAATGCGGTTATGGTATTTGTTTGAGGGCGTGTTTGGTTTTGTGCGTCTTTCTTGAAGTCGGTTGAAGTTAGGATGGGATGGATTAAAGGAGGCTTAATTTAGAAGCTCGATTAGAAAAGGCTTTTATAATTGTAGTAAATTAGAATAAGGGAAAAAAAACCAAATATTATTTGAAAAAATTATGTTTATGATCATATTTCCATATTGCCTTGGTAAAAATAGTAAAACTGTAGCTGTTCTTTTATTTTTTGGATGGGTGTCTATTGTAATACCCATCCTATTCTTCTTCTTATATTTCCTGCCTGCAGGCATATATTGAAGCTGAAAACATGAGGCTGGAGAGTGATCCTTGTCAATTCTCAGAGAAGGAAATTATAATTAAGGTAGCATACAAGTACTGTCCAAATCTGACCATTATCGACACTCCTGGGCTTATAATTCCTGCCCCAGGTCGGAAGAATCGAGTTTTGCAGGTATCCTCTATGTATAAGAGATATTTTATATGTATGCTTGATGATTACTTCTGGTTCCATCATTGAACTGCTATCTTGAGAATATGGTGCTTTGTACTATTATTTCATTTTCATTAATCCGTCTTATGACTTATGGGGATCAAGTGGTCAACTATTAAGCTTTATACAGTAGGAATTTTATGGCTTGAAGCTGGAACATACGTTGTCAGATTTACAAAAAAAAAATTTAAAACTTTTTTGGAGGCCCTACTTAGCTGAATCTGTAGGACCTCTGCAGCTATTAGTCTCGCTCAGAATACTCTTCCTTTATGGGAAAACTCTTTGCAGGGGCAATCTCGTGCAGTGGAGGCTCTCGTGCGAGCTAAAATGCAACATAAAGAGTTTATAATATTGTGCCTTGAAGATTGCAGTGATTGGAGTAATGCAACTACGCGGAGAGTAGTGATGCAAGTATGCATATTTTCTGTTAGCACTTCCCTGTCAGCATATTTGGTTTTCTTCAGGAAAAGATTCTGGCATGGCTGCAGTAATGGTCCAGATTTTCTATTCTCCTGGTCAACAGTAGCTCTTTCTCATGTTTCTTTTTGTTAATGCAGATTGACCCTGAGCTCTCAAGGACTGTCATAGTGTCCACAAAACTTGATACAAAAATTCCTCAATTTGCTCGGGCCTCAGATGTGGAAGTGTTTCTTCGACCACCTTCTTGCATCTTAGATGGTTGCTTATTGGGTGATTCACCCTTCTTTACATCTGTACCCTCTGGGAGAGTTGGTTCTGGTCATGAAGCCGTCTTCAGATCAAATGAAGAATTTAAAAAAGTATAGTTTCTTTGTATCTTCTTTACAATTTGAATTTCATCTGTTCCCTTGATATCAGTAAATTAAGGTACATCTCACAATGAAATGCATATCTAAACTGTTGTGGGAAAAATCGATGTTCCATCTGGTAAACACACCATTAATAACCCATGGTTTATGTTGAGGAGAAGTATGTCAATTGCTGAGATAGGAGGACATGTAGAGTTTCTATAGATATTGAGAAGTCCCTGAAAATTTGTTGATAGTGCTAACTGCTAGTAATATTTGCCCAGCAACAAATGTGATTGTAGGAGTAAGTAATGAGAAAAAGGAATAGAAAATAAATGGTTTTCTCCTGACAGGAATTGGAGATCTGTTTCATAATTATTTGTTACTCTTACTTCATATAATTTATGCGAGCATAACTGATGCTAAAGTGACCTATGCTGGTCAAATCAAAGATTGACCTATTATAAATATTTGTGCTTGGACAGTTCTGACAGGCTTTATAATTATCGTCATTGTTATTCTTGTAAGAAACACAATAGAGATTCTAGGGGTTACTACAGTGAACCTTCTGGAATCTGGCTTGTATGTGAAAAAGACATTCATTTAAAATCACTGTATGACATTGGTTTTTGCACAGGCTATTTCATTGAGAGAATTGGAAGATGTTGCATCTTTGGAGGATAAGTTAGGCAGACTGTTGTCAAAAGAGGAAAGGAGTAGAATAGGAGTGAGCAGCCTAAGGTTATTTTTGGAAGAATTGCTGCAGAAGAGGTTCGAAGACATTCTTTCTCCATTATTTCTCCAGAACCAATATCCTTGTAGGCTAACATAGTTCTGTCTTATCGGTCCAAAGGTACATGGACAGTGTCCCACTTATTATTCCACTTCTTGAAAAGGAATACCGGAGTGCAACAAGGAGGCTGCGCGAAGTTAGTCAAGAAATCTGGTATAGTGTTCTTTGCTTGCTTGAATTGGAGTGTCCATATACACCAAGTTTTTGTGTTTCTTTGTAAGATCTTCTGTCATCAGTAGGCTATAATCTTTCCAGAAACCGTATGGGGCATCAAAGGTTACAGATTCTATTATTTTGCTTTTGTTGTCAAAACTTTTTGTTAATTACAGTTGCAGTTTACACTTTACACATAATGAAGCCACTTCCCTGATGTGTCCTCTTCATGATGTGTACATCTTCATGCAGCAACTTGGATGAAGTAAAACTCAAGGAGAAAGGGCGTGCATTTCATGATTCTTTCTTGATGAAGGTTGGCATTATTTGTTTTTCAAGCAGACCATAGTTTTGTTTCTAATAATTTCCTCCGTATACAAGTGGGTGTGTCATTATTATATAGTCTTGTTTTCCTTGTATGATAAGAAGTATAATAATGTCAGCTCACAATATTATGTTTCAGGTTCCTCCTATTTCATTGTACATCTATCAAGGAATAACCATTCTTTATCATTCACAGTTATAACAGCCCAAGTACCACTCTTTGTCTGATGAAAATTCAAATATCTATACCATAAAATTCTCTGTGATGTTCCAAACCCACGAGAGTGTATTTTATCATGAACGATGACTGCTTCTATTTTTCCACAATTACTTATTCTAGTTTTTATAATTCCATCTAGCAATTATTCCTCCACAAGAAATATTTGTTCTCTTGGCTGATGGTAAGCATTTTCTTTATTAAAGAAAATGATGTTTTGGAGAGGGTTCATTATGTGTTGCTAGATACAACTGTTACTCAAATCTTGCTTGAATGAGCAGACTATATCTTCATTTATTGGGTTTTCAGCAGTGTTTAATATAAGGGTCTCATAGCACTATAGCACATGATATTGCTGTTGGTTATTGTCAAATTTTCCCTGTCTTTACAACAAGAGAACAACATTAGTTTCCAGAAAATTCTATAACATTAGCCAAATTGTCTTGCTAAGAGGCTAATTCTTTGTGGTAGTTTTATGTCAGTGATTTCTTTCCCGCTTGTCAGCTTTGAGCACTAGAAGGATACAGGTGCTGGTTATTGTCAAATTGTTCCTGCCTTTGCAGCAAAAGAATAACATAAGCATATAAAGAAATAGAGTGGAAAACACGCTGAACTCATTCTTCCTATGTTGTTGGTTGAGTAATGTTGTTCTTATTGCAGTTATCTTTGCTACTGAAAGGCACGGTGGTGGCGCCTCCTGATAAATTTGGTAAGATATTGTTTCTAATTGTTGAAGAGCTGCACAATCTCACTTGAATTTAATTGTTCTCCTAAGAGATAACTTCTAGCTTACTTTCTTTTGTTATAAAGTTCTTATAAATTTCTGTTTGCAGGAGAAACATTACAAGATGAGAGAAATAATGGGGGAACATTCACTGGAACTGATAGTCTCCAGCTTCCACACAAAATGATGCCTGTAAGTTATGATTTCTTTCCAATAGTGTGGCTTATGTTATTGAATTCTAATATCTTGCAAGCTATAGGTCAACTTGTCAACTTCAAGGGCATTGTACAGCATAAGGCTCCTGCCAGTGCAACCTGGTAACAGTCAGATGCTTGCAGCTGTCCCTCATTACTGGAGACCTAAATTTTCTGAACTGGAGTTGCAATATTTTGGATGCCTTTCCTATTGAGTTCCTCCATATTTTTTGTGAATATATATATATACCTAAAATAGAAGCAAGCTGAGAAAAATGATCTAGTGATTGTTTTACGAGGAGACTTGTATTGTCCTGCATTTTGTTTTTTAAAACATTTTTAGTATTATGAGGTAGAAATTTGTCTCTGTTGTGATCTTTAAGACATTTCAACATGTTAACGTGGTCACTGGACCATCTGAACATAAATATATAGTTAGTGGTCAACCTTTTTGGAATTCACCTAAACTCATGCATTGCTTAAAGATTCATGCAGGGAGGAGATGGGGCAGAAATGTTCTTGCCATTTGCAATCAGTAGTTTTCTCTTCATTTCATTTTCCGACTTTGAGTAAAGATCATCTCTGTGTGCTTAGTGGAATCCGATATTCTTATTGCTTCTTCATTTGCTTTAATGTAATCAAGATAAATATTTTCATATTTAGTGGAACACATGATTTTCTTCATGTGAGTAGTTTTATGTGTAGCTTACTAGCTTGGGCATAATCTTTTTGGCTACCTTTCCCGCTCAGAATGCTGGAATGCGTCTATATGGTGGTGCGCAGTATCATCGTGCAATGGCTGAATTTCGTCTTTTGGTTGGAGGTGTCAAGTATCCTCCAATTACCAGGGAGGAAATTGTAAATGCCTGTGGAGTTGAAGACATTCATGATGGGACCAACTATTCTAGGTGCTTCATTGTTGTGTTTGACCAAGTTACTATATTTCTTTCTCCTCCCTCATCGATGAAATACCTTTTTTGAATATTTTGTTATCCTAGGACTGCTTGTGTAATTGCTGTTGCAAAAGCACGTGATACCTTTGAGCCATTTCTTCATCAGGTTCGTGATTCATATCGTTCATAGGAAGCACGCTAAACACGTCTAATTGTTTATGATTTTTACCCATTGTTTCCTTGCTGCAGTTGCACTTTAGGCTAGGTGATATTTTTTGTACTTTCAGCACCATTTAAAATCTTTACCTTCTCATTTTCTGCAGTTGGGCTTTAGGCTTTTATATATATTGAAGAGGTTACTTCCAATATCCAAATATCTACTTCAGGTATTGCTTTTCCTTGACTTTGGTGATGACACAAGTATTTATTTTCTGGAGAGCCTGATTACCAACTTTCAACAGAAAGATGGTGAGCATCTTAGTGGTCATGAAGTATTTCTAAGGCGTGTAGAGACTGCCTTCAATAATTTTGCTGAATCAACTGAGCAGGCATGCCGTGATAAGTAATTACCTTCACAAATTCAGTATCTTTTGGATGATTTTATTTTCCAATTATTTTGCATTGGTGATTGTCTTTATTGCCTGTTGAATTTGTTCACGAACTTTCACTATGATGAAATCCATCTACATATTTTAAATTTCTTTGCTTCTTCTTTTTTAAACAAAACTTGCTTAGACCATAGAAAAGATTGGCATGTGGGCCTTTAAGTCTGAAGTCTGAACCAACTTCAACAAATCTTGGGTGGCAATTCACGGGCAAATGTTTGCACTATATGTATGCTGTCTCTTCAAGGCATTCTAATAGGATGAAGTAGCTGAAAATTTCTAGAAGAAGTATTTATATGTCAAAAGAGCACATAAAGGAAAATTTAAATTCTGCAGATGCATGGAGGACTTGGAAAGCACTACTCGCTATGTCACATGGTCCCTTCACAACAAGGTCAGAAATATTTATCTCTAATACCACAGACTTGCTTGACATCTTGTTCTGTTACTTGCACTTTATTTATTATATGATCTACAGAATCGTGCTGGATTACGTCAGTTCCTGGACTCATTTTCTGGAGCAGATCACTCTTCTTCTCCAGCTGTCCAGCATGAGTCATCCGGTGGCTTGAATGAGAATAAACATGAGAAGGTCAAGGCAGATTTAAAAGTCATTCACTCTGCGCCAGTTGTTGACTCAAATTCTTCTAGCACTGTAATGGAAACTAGGCTTGCAGATCTTTTGGATAGTACACTCTGGAACAGAAGGCTGGCACCTTCATCTGAAAGACTTGTTTATGCATTAGTACATCAGATTTTTCATGGCATTAAGGAGCATTTTCTGGTTTCTACAGAATTGAAGGTCTGTATATGCATCCTCTTTGGTTCTTCTTTAATTTTGTTTCTATAGTTTACATTTCTCTTGGTTCTATTCTTATGTTATTTCTGATCTGGAACCTGCAGTTTAATTGTTTTCTCCTTATGCCGGTTGTCGACAAGTTGCCGGCACTTTTGCGAGAAGATCTTGAGTCTGCATTTGAAGATGATCTGGATAGTATCTTTGACATCACTCAGCTGCGCCACTCACTTGGGCAGCGCAAGCGGGAGCTGGAGATAGAGTTAAAAAGGGTACGGTTTATTATACCTTTACATTTCCTAATTTTTAGATTCACACGGAAAGCCTCTCCTTCACCAATTGAATTGAAATTAATTTGTGCGCAGATTCAGCGCCTGAAGGAGAAATTTAGGGAGATAAATGAGAAGTTAAGTTCACCTCAGGTTCAGCATAAAAGATTATCATCCTTGCTGACCCGTTGCTAATGTAATAGAGATCTGAATCTAATCAAGAACAGCCTTGATAATGTCACTAAGTTTATTTTGGTTGATATAATTGTTTCTTGTAACCTCAATATGTCTATGGATGCTATTTATAACTGATGAGAAAGTTTCACTAGGTTGTGCATGCTCTTCTGGGATTAGATGCCTTGTTTATTGCTGTTTGTTGCTGTTTATATATTCTTTTTTCAATAGAGAAACGAGAACTTTATAGTGTCATATTTAACCATTAGGTCCTGTTGAGATTGGAACCTGGGCAGTGTTCAAACTTGCATATGTTTTGGTAAAAATAGCTGATCAAAGGAAAAGTAGTCTCGAATAGTGGGAGATAATATTGACTGTTATATTATTGGTAGAGTCTCCCCTCTGTTAAAACTGCAAAGTTATTTCTCTACTTCAATGAAGCACTCTAAATGCTTGGTATATATATAGGTGCAAGCCCATGATGTTATGAATTTGCATGCATACCTTCATTTAAGTAATTTGCAGTTTGAATCTTATCTTTTCCGGTATTTGCAAATTACTCCCGTCTTTCAGCAAAAAGAAAAAAGGAAACGATATTTGGAAAAGAAAATTCACTGCTGTTGGATTTTTCAAGAAAACCTAAGTATGGTGTTTCTTAGATTTGGTTAACTTACGTACTATTTCACGTGATCATTTCAAAGGGTGTCAGTCTTACTATTAAGTATTAACTCAAGATGTGAGGTCTGATTTGCAAATCCTACAAATGTAGGGCGTCGTTTGCAAATTTCTATAGCAAATCTCTCCTCTGTCCCCGTATCTATTGTTATCCCTTCGTTCCCATGTCGACTCTTTCCTCCACTCAACGTCAGAAGACTAGACGCCACCATGGCTCTCTCGCCGTCCACGGCCACTCTCACCACCGGCGCCGCCATATCCCCCGTCATTCCCCTCATAATCCGCCGGCTCGATTCGTCCCAATCCATCCCATCTCTCGCACCGGTCGATCAACCCGATCGCCTCCTCTCCCATTCTTCCACATCCAACCACGAGAAGCCTCGAATCACCAGGAGGGCCATCTCCTCCCTCCTTCTCTTCCCATTCTTGATTCCATCACCAGCCGCAGCCGCCGGCGCCTCCTTATCCCTAGAAGTGGACTTGGAGCGGTACACGGACCAATCGGAGGGATTCACCCTTTTAAAGCCGGCATCTTGGCGCAAGGTAGTGGTCTAATTTCGGGGCTAATCCCGAGTCCTTGGTGGGGTTTGGGTGTGCTGATGAGGTGAATTTGGTGGGAATGCAGGTGGAGAAGGCGGGTGCGACGGCGCTGTTCGAGGAAGAAGGCAAAGGGATCAACAACATCGGAATCGTGGTCAGTCCCGTCCGCCTTTCGTCGCTTCGGGATTTCGGTACGCCGGAGTTCGTGGCGGATAAGCTCATACAAGCAGAGAGACGAAAGGTGATTCTGCTGCTCTTTTTTAACATTGTGAACAAGTATCTAATGTTGGTGATGTATGTAGGAGAGCACGAAGGATGCTAATGTGTTGGGAGTTGCGGAGAGATGGTGTCAAAATGGTTTTCCAGTGTATGAGATTGAGTACAGAGTGGATAGCAGCAGAGGAGGGATGAAGAGGATCTTTTCAGCTGCATTCGTGGCTTCTAACAAGCTTTATCTTCTCAACATCGCTCACTCAGATCCTCCAGATAATCCCTTGGACAGCCAAACTAGAAAGATTCTGGAACGAGTTCTTCATTCCTTTGATGTAGTGGTTTGATCTTATCTTGTCATTAATTAATTCCTCCAGAAAAATTGATTTTTTTTCTTTTTGGGGGTGCAAAAATTGCAAGTATATATGTCATTGTAAATGCAGGTGCATGTTTCAGACTTTGAGCAAGTAAATAAGATTGAAAAGAATTGTGGGGATTTACCACCCCTTGTATTATAATCAATAAAATGTCACAACAATATGTCATAAACAATCTGTCACAAAACTATCTACCGTATAAAAATTGATCCAAGATGACTTGCACTCAAATAGTAAACATATTAGACTCGGTCAGAGACGATCACCTTTAAAGTATGCACTTCGACATCCAGCACTTACCTTAGATGCATCATGCTGAATTCTAATTTTATGAAAGGTTTCAAACGGGATTGACATAAACTCAACACATACATGATCAAAATTAGAAGTCAAACCAACCTAGAGCACATATAAGAAGATATTTTAGATATGCGACGGTGGCTTTCACACTTATGAGATAGGGTAGCCATTTCCTTAAATCTTTTAACCAAGCTATATTTTTCTTTTTCTTTTCTTCTTTTAGCCGGCTTTTCACTTTGTGAAACTGAAATGAGTCAAGATTTTCTTGACACTCATTGTTAAGGCGGCTTTCACTCCTATACTCAAAGGTAGCCCTTTCCGATTTAAAGCATTTTTTTTTTAATGATAGACACTAGCATACAAGTGCAATAAGGCTATCGGTCAATCTAAAAAGATCGTGAGTGTGAGTTATGTAAGAGGATACCTTAATGAAATATTAATTCAGCATAGATGCAACCTAAAGTTTGTGCTTTCAATCTAAGATGTAAAGCCAATTAAAAAGGTGATCATCTCTTAGCCGTGAGAATAATATATCATTATCTATTCGAGAGAAGCACTTAGGATCTAAATTAAATGTCGATAGAAGTTTGACCTTAAAAATATCGAGTGCTATCATCCGTTGATTGATAGTGAGTCATCGTCGATATCGAGCATAGCAAGAAGATTCACATAAGAGGGGACTTCTTTTTCTCCCTCTTCTTCTTCTTCTTCTTCTTCTTCTTCTTCTTGGGTGATCACTAGCTCTTCCGTATGTACTCGCGACCTCGCCCAAGTGAGTGTATCACTGTCTCCTTCGAGTAGCTTCAGAATCTATTAACAAAACAATTAATATGGCAATTAATTAATTAAGTACTAAATACATGAGAAATGGTACTATTAATTGAAAATATATGAGAGACGTTAATTAATTACCGATGGCATATGAGGCCGAGAAGTGGGAGCTCGTCTGATGCAAAGGGAAGCAGCTAGAGTCATCCTCTCAAATTGATCTTCGTCATATTTGGTACGCAAACAAGGATCGATCAGCTCGGCAACTTTCCCACTATGGAAGATAGAATATGCCTGCAGGAAGGAAGTGTAAGATACATACAATTAATTAAGTCAATCTAAATTAATAAAAGTATGAAAGCATGCAGCGCATTTAATTCAGTAATGTTATAATTAAGAGACAATTACAATGTTATAATTTAATTAATGTTGATTACTTACCCACGTAACTATGCTCTCGTTAGGCTTTGAGCAGCCAGTGCTGATAGGCTTTCTTCCAGAAATGAGCTCCAGCAGCACCACTCCGAAAGCGTAAACATCGATTTTCTTATCAACCTTGCCGTACGTAAAATACTCTGGTGCCACGTAACTGCCACGGAAATATATTTATATATATATATAGCTCTGATGAATGAATTTAATGATAATTTATTTTACAATTAATCAATCAGCAAAAGAAATCTGATCACGAACCCAAATGTCCCTGAGACGATATCACTGCAGGTGTCGTAAGTTGCCGCAGCCGATTCCCACAGAGATAGGCCAAAATCAGACAGCTGAACCAATCCAATAAAAAGAAAAAGTGAAATCATTCGTTAGCTAGTGATGATGATGATGATCTAAGTAAATAGTATATTTGGTTTGATTAATGAATGAATTAATTACCTTTGTCTCAAAATCCTCCGATAAAAGAATGTTAGCCGATTTGATGTCTCTATGGATCACCGGCTTGTTGTTATCATTACCATTACCATTACCATTGCCATGCATATAAGTAATCCCTCGAGCAATGCCTACTGCAGCCTTATACCTTCTGGCCCAACTGAAACCACTCTTGCCTTCTCTGGCACCTGAAAGTTAAGTAAATTCATACATTCATATAAATATATTTGTGTATATATATATAATTCAGGGAGAAGGCATTAAGTTATCCAAAGGCAGGCATACGATGTAATGTTTCCTCCAAGCTGCCGTTTGGTAAATACTCGTAGACCAATGCGAGGCAGTCCAACTCGTAGCAGAAACCGATCAGAGAAACAATATTTTTGTTACGCAGCGAGCTCACGATCTCAATTTCTGAGATAAACTCCTTCACGGTGTCCGCCGACGGCTTCAAAATCTTTATAGCTAATGCTTCGCCACCGCGGCCGCCGCCGCCGCCGGAAGTTGACCTTTGTACACAATACCGCTGCCTCCTTTTCCAATCATCATCTCTGCAAAATTATCCAAAAACAGAATTGGATGTTCGATCGATTCAGAATTATATATAGCTTATTATACGTACGTTATTTTAATATATATTTGAACTAGAAAACTAACATATATATATATATATACATACATACCTGATGAAAAATTAGACGTCATATGTGCGAGCTGGGTGAAGCCGAACACAGTGCAACTTGACGAATGCTTCTCAATAATTGATTGCAACTCATTTCCGGCGCCGTTATTTGAATCAACATCACAGTCAACGTTCCTATCAGCTGCCAACACTCTCGGATCTGCATTGACTATATATTATATATGTTTACCAAAATTATTATAAATGAATCCTACGCTGACAGAAATTAATTAATCAAGAAAATTAATTGGTATGGTTTCAAATATATACCATCTCTTTTAAAAGCGATCCTGCCATTATTCATGGCAAGAACTGAGCAGTCCCGGGGCAATTTTTTGGCGCAATACCTTGCGATCGCACTGGGAGAAGATCTGATATAAACCAATGCATTATATGATATAAGAACCCAAATGTTTATAATTAAACTAACAGGAATGGCTTCTCTCAGATTAATTATATCCGTACAGAAAACTTACCGAAGGAGATAGTGACTCTTAGAGACCCCCAAGATTATCTTCCCAGCATTGGAAGAAATTACTTGCTGCACCAAAGCTTTAGGAACCGATGATCCGCGGCAAATTTTCAGCTTCAAATCGATCTTCAGAAAAAATAAAAATGATACGACAAATTCAGAAGATCAATCACAACCCAAAAAATAAAATTAAAAAAAAATCTAAAAAAAATTAAACCTCTAAATACAAGATATCACCTGCTTGAGATTGCAAAATCTACTATGCACGGAGAGAACAGTCTGCAACGTATCGGCCACTTTCCGACTCGAATCTGGAATTGGAATTAACCCTCGACCCATTAGAAATTTAGAACGAACCCCATCAACACATGATCTTCGGAAGCCAAGATAATACCTGGAGCGGTGCAGCAGCTAAAAGACGACGACCGGACGACGTGGGTAGCAATGACGCGATCGCCAGGCTTCGCGACGTTGACGAGGGCCCAGGTCAACAGCTCCCGGCTCGCGGCATTGGGCTTCATCCCGACCAACACCGTCTTGGTCCGCTCGGTGTTCTTGTTCTCTATCCGTATTCCGTTT